>NC_133415.1:76810000-78108500 GCF_049350105.2 Macaca mulatta | reverse complement strand
ATGGGCAGGGCACCCAAAGCATCTGCTGTACTGTGTCCACTCTCATCCTCCAGACTGTGGACAAACTTCCTGTTCATCACTCATTCAAAGTGCAGCATAAATCTTCCCAGAATCATCCAGGCATGGTAGCTCACACCTGTAATCCCAGCACGTTGGGAGGCTGAGGTGGATGGATCACCTGAGGTCAGGAGTTCGAGACCAGCCTGATCAACATGAAGAAAATCTGTCTCTACTAAAAACACAAAATTAGCCTGGCTTGGTGGTGCATGCCTGATCCCAGCTACTCTGGAGGCTGAGGCAGGAGAATCGCTTGAACTTGGGAGGCGGATGTTACAGTAAGCCAATATCGTACCATCGCACTTCAGCCTGGGCAACAAACTCTGTCTCAAAAAAAAAAAAAAAAAAAAACTCTTCCCAGAATCAATCGGGAGGTGCACATCCTCCAGTATCCACAAAACCAGATTTCTAATTGGTACAGGTTGCTTATCTCACTATTTGCTGCTCAGTAACTCTCCACCCGTGTTACAGAGTCACTCGGGTTTAATCTTCTTTCAGCCCTACCAGAAAACTCATCAGCAGCCCACAGACCCTGACCACAGCCCTGGCATAACTGAACAAATGCTGACCGATTGACTCACTCTCATGTCCTTCCATTCAGTAAATGTCCTGGATATTTGGAAATGCCACAGTTCACAGCCAATGCACTTTCAACAGGTCCTAAAAAATGATTTGGAGAGGTTTACAATTTGCTAAATGTGTCGAGTCTGGGATTGGTAGAGAACCATGACTTTGGGAGAATAGAACGTTTCTCTTCTCTGGGACATAGGTCGGGTTCCTTCAGCACTATGGATAGAATTTGCTTAAACTGTGGGTCAGCTAGCTGTGAGTTGCAACTTGGGGGTGTCTGTGAGAGGCTGGGTCGTTGGTGAAAGCAGAAACACTTACTTAGTTTTGTCTGGTGTATGAACATCCTACTAAGATTTATTGAAGGAATTGAAAGACCATCTGGGGTTTGCCATGTGATCTTATATTAATGAAGGGATATATTTGAGTCTCATGTCTTGCTGGTTTTCATCATTCATTTTTTTTTCTTTTTCACCCTGAGTATCAGTCTTTAATAGAAATTGTGATAGCTCAGGATCAGGTGGTTTCATCAAAAAGGACCTTAATAGGTCACCTGGGTAGCCACTCAGTCTCCAGGGTACACCATGCTTAAACTATTTCTAACAGGACACTGCTTATCCACAGTCTGGACATTTTTCCAAAAGTGGGGTCAGGCTGGGTGCAGTGGCTCACGCCAGACCAGCCTGGCCAACATGGTGAAACCCTATCTCTACTAAAAATACAAAAATTAGCCAGGCATGGTGGCACACACCTGTAATCCCAGCTACTCGGGAGGCTGAGGCAGGAGAATTGCTTGAACCCGGGAGGCAGCGGTTGCAGTGAGCTGAGATCGCGCCACTGCACTCAAGCCTGGGTGACAGAGCGAGACTTCATCTCAAAACAAAACAAAACAAAAGAGCGGTCAAAGAAATGCCATTTGCATTATTAGCACCTGTATTTTTCTGCCCAGATCATAAAGTTTACAGCATCTATCTTATTTATATCAAATATGTCATCTACGTCTATGTTTACAGCTATATCATTTATCTATAGGCTATATCTTATAACATCATTTGCCTCTATATTTACACATACTCCACCTACATCTGTGTTCACAACTTTATCATCTCCAGCCCCATTTTCATCTTTACTATCTGCATCACCTATACCTATGCTTACATTACATCAATATCTACACCAACATTTTGATCCACACCATCTGTACCAGTGGTTCTCAACTGGGGCAGCTTTGCCCAGGGACATTTGGCAACTTCCAGAAAGACTTCTTATTGTTACAGCTCAGGGTTGGGGGGAGAAATGCCCTCAGCATCTAGGCCAGGGATGCTGCTAAATCCCAGGGATGCTGCTAAATCCTGCAATGCACAGGATAGTCTTTGACAACAAAGATATATTCAGCCTAAAATATCAATAGTGCTGAGGTTGAGAAACCCTAATCTACATCACCTTCCTCATCTGCATCTATATTTACAGTTATACCATGCACATCTGCATCTATATTTGCATCTACTCTATCTATATCTGTGTATATATCTACACCATCCACTCTACATTGGCATCTACGTAATTGACGGCTACCTCGACAGCATCTACAATATCTATGTCAACTACATTGACATCATTCACTCCACCTACATCATCCGCATCTACAGGATCTAAACTTTGCATGCACATCTATATCTAATTATATACATGATATGACAATCAACACATGTTTGTTATATCAAAATGAGTGGTCCTTTTAGACTAGAAGGAAATTTTAATTTTAATTTTTCCCTCCCCTGGCCTCACACATAAAACGTAAGTGGAACGGATCCTTACCTGGCAGGGGAGATACCATGATCATGAAGGCGGTTTTCCCAGGGTGAGGTTTATCCATTGCACTCCAGACGTGCTGACCCTGTGATTTCCCCAAATGTGGGAAACTCAATTGCATAATTTGTGGCAGTGGGAACTATGTTCTCACTATTCCCTGTTTTTTTTAAAAAGGGAGTAGAACAGAGGCCAATCATTGTCTACTATACTCCCTGAAGTATAAGAAGCACGAGCTCTTTTCCGACTCTGTTATTGCTTGCAAACACCTCAATATTGTTGGCTTATGGGCTTTGATAAGCAACCAAGGAGGCTTCCATTTTGATCTGGGTTGAAGTGAGAAGTGAAACATGTGTCTGATAAATTTCATTCCTGCTCTGTCTTTGCTTGCCAGCCTCTCAGGATGAGAGGGCATCAGATGCAGAGACACTTGTCTCACAATTCATCACAATGGTGATAAGGAATAGTTTCTTCTCAAAAGAGCAATCACTGCACTTGGAGAACCTGATATGGTTGATCACATCTTGTTCCACCGGAACTGGTCTGGGCTGGAAAACATGCAGTTGACACATGGGAAGCCGCAGATACTGTTATTTCAGGCTGGGCTCTTTGGGTCTCAGAATAGCAAAAGACATCTGATTCCATGACCAAAACAGCAGCTCGGGTTGCCACGTTCAGTTAAGCTTCCTTAGGTACATGAGCTGATTTGTCAGCCAAGGCAAAAGTCAAGTGATGTTTCTAGATGAAATTGAGAACACGGGGGATAGACAAACAAGAGCAAATCCCTGTGGCTTCTTTAGCCTGTGACATTTACTCAATAACTTTGCTTCCTGGTAGAAACCCTTGCCTCCTGGAGACCAATATTTTTCCTCCAGGAACAAGATTGGCCTGAGGCAAAGTTTCAAAACAGACTCTTTCTCACCTTTTTATATTCTCATTCTTTGTAGTGTTTTCAAATTCTCAATAAATATTAATACTTAGAACTTGGAAATGAGAAATCAGAAGTTATTTACTCATTATTATGGATTTAACATTTTTGTTTGTTTGTTTGTTTTGAGACTGAGTCTGGCTCTATAGCCCAGGCTGTAGTGCAGTGGCATGATCTCGGCTCACTGCAACCTCCACCTCCCAGATTCAAGCGATTCTCATGCCTCAGCCTCCCAAGTAGCTGGGATTACAGATGCCCCCTACCACACCCGGCTAATTTTTGTATTTTTAGTAGAGACAGGGTTTCACCATGTTGACCAGGCTGGTCTCGAACTCCTGACCTCCAGTGATCCACTTGCCTTGCCCTCCCAAAGTGCTGAGATTACAGGCATGAGCCACCGTGCCTGCTAGATTTAACATATTTTAATAAATAAGAAATATTCTGTCTAGTAGTATTTAGAAGGAACTATAAGCAAATATCCAAACCTTGTCAAAGGCTAGCAAACATTACTAAATAGTTTTTGAGTAATCTAACATTCAAATCTAGCCCAGCAAAGTTAACAGAATTACATAGAAATCACAATTCAAAATCAACAATTTATAGATTTTTTTGCTTCCAAAAGTTGTTATTTCTTGGAACATCACTCTTCGGGTCTGTGTAAAGTGTGCTATAAAAAGTGCAAAGTTCTTTTTTTAATTTTATTTTTAAAACTTTCTCTCTTTTTTTGTTTTTTGAGATGGAGTCTTTTTCTGTCACCCAGGCTGGAGTGCAGTGGCACAATCTTGGCCTACTGCAACCTCTGCCTCCCGTATTCAAGTGATTCTCCTGCCTTGGCCTCCTGAGTGGCTGGGACTACAGGCACCCGCCATCATGCCCAGCTAATTTTTATACTTTTAGTAGAGACGGGGTTTCACCATATTGGCCAGGCTGGTCTCAAACTCCCGGCCTCAGGTGCTCCACCTGCCTCAGCCTCCCAAAGTGCTTGGAATATGGGCGTGAGCCACCACACCTGACCTAAAAAGTGTAAAGTTCTTAATATTTATTTTATTTGCAAGAATGCCTCCCAATTAGCAGCAGATAGGGCCAGGAACACACACTAGTAACATGGTATTAATTATAAGCAAGGCAGACTGATCAGCCCATGGCACCTGCTCTACATGTGCTCCCCTCCTTGCTCTCAGAAATGCTGACCTCAACCTTCAACTGCTGCGTCAGCTGATCTTGCCTTCAATGGATCCCTCAATGAATCCCTCATACCACTGAGGCCTCTGCTGATTTTTAAGCTTTAATTCTCACAGAATTGCAATACCTTTCTTCCATTTTCTCAACTAATCTGTCTCAGAATTGGGGATGTGGAAAAGTATATAAATTGTCTATGAAATGCTGGGAAGGAATTTTCTCATGGCCATGATACTCATCAGGTCATCAGTGGGGACTCCCTCTTCCCTGGCCTGGTGCTCTGACTGCCCGAAGTTTCCTTCTACCTGGTCCCTCTCAGCTTACCCTTTTCCCTTGGTCATTTAAGCTTCAAGGATACACACTCCCTACCAGAAAAACTCCAGGGTTCTCCCAGCTGGACTTCAGACTTGAAGAGAACAGCAATCCGACTAAACTGTTTCACCCTGAAGTATGAATAACTAATTCGCCTTCTGTAGGAATTAAAATAACAGAAATATTTTTGCAAGTGTGGGAAAAATAGTCCGACACAACATTCCCTTCAACGATAGCAGAAGAAAATGCTTTCGAGGGCCACCTAGATGATAAACTATGGGTACTGGGCTGGACGTGAGACCATAAAGAGTGGTGGAGACAGAGTGTGGTCAAACTTCAACTAAAGGCATTTGAATTCAAATGTTTAAAACAACCAACCAGTAAGAGCCAAACGTAACTCACTTCAGTGACGGCCACTCAGGCTATGTGTTTTTGATCTCTCTGTTGAACACTCCAGTGAGATATGGGCCAATTCTTGTTGCTAAGCCAACTTCACACCCCAGAGAGTTAGAATCACAGATTAAAACATTAAAACATTAAAACATTCTAACCACCATGGTTAAAAAAATAGGTAAAATGTCATTATTTTTAATGTTAGACTTTCAATAAATTTAGTAGTCAGATGAGAAAAATCGTATCCCATATGTAGACTACGTATTTGCAAAGAAGGTAAGGTGAGGAATTCGGAAACTTATAACTACATGCTCCTTCCATTTAACCAGTGCACCTATGTTAGGAATGTTCCCTTATATCACATAATTGATTGATCACCTTTATCCATATACAAATTCAAATGCAATCCTAACGGTTAAAAGAGATCATAGCTTACTGCGCTACAACCTTGAACTCCTGGGCCAAGCCATCATTCTGCCTCAGCCTCCTGAGTAGCTGGTACTATATATAGGCATGCACCACTTCGCCTGGCTAGCCATTGGCTTTTTATCCATTAAATATATCCTGAATGCAGTGCAACACTCACCACAGTTGCTTGATGTGATTCTTCCCTTTTAACTCTGTTGGAAACATTTTCACAGTCGAAGTTTGTCTTACGTGTACAAATGTGCACAATGTTGTCTCACTGTGGCCTGCTGTTCTAGTAGCCAGATCTTTATTCCCTTAACTGATGTTTGACTGCGATGCCGCATAAAAGGCACCATTTGGGGGGAAAAAAGATTTTAATCAACATATGCTTCAGCTGCTCTATGTCTTCTTAACAGGATGGTGGGTTTCCTCCAATACAAAGGGTCTCAGTTCCCCTGTAGAATTTTTCTTAGCATGTCTGTGATTACTTGAAGTGTTATTCTTTAATGACTTCCGAATCTTTCTACCAGGCTGAGGTGATCTTTGCAATGTGAAAGATACTGAACTCTACTTGGGCCCTAAAATCTCATTGTCCTTCTTCCTTGATGTAGATATTGAAGATTTTAATATCTCATTTTCATCTCCATCACTTGAGATTGTTGAGATGGTTCTTGCCCACCTGGGAGAGAACATCAGCCAGGCAGAGAACATCAGCCAGGTTCTTGCCCACCTGGGAGAGAACATCAGCCAGCTCATAGAGGAAGGAATGTGAGCATTAAAAGCCAACAAGGCTGTTTCAAATCAGAGTTCTGTCATAAATAGCTGCGTTACCTTGAGCAAATTGCTGGACTTCTCTCTCTGTTTTTTTTTTTTTTTTAGATGGAGTGTTGCTCTTGTTGCCCAGGCTGAAGTGCAATGGCACAATCTCAGCTCACTGCAACCTCTGCCTCCCAAGTTCAAGTTCAGCCTCCCAAGTAGCTGGGATTACAGGCACCCACTGCCATACCCAGCTACTTTTTTTTTTTTTTTTTTTTTTTTTTTTTTTTTTTTTTTGCAGAGACAGGGTTCCACCATGTTGGCCAGGTTGGTCTCAAACTCCTGACCTCAGGTTATCTACCCGTCTCGGCTCCCAAAGTGCTGGGATTACAGGTATGAGCCACCATGCCCAGTCTGCTTAAATTCTCTTAATTTTGCTGTTTTTATCTGCCTCATAGGAGTATTTTAAGGATTCACAGAAATGACGTTTAAGATGCAGGAAGCACATCTTAGAACAGAGGAGGCTTATAGAAGCCCTCAATACAAGGCATCGGTTCTTATTCTTCCCCATGCTTTAGGCATCCCTTCTATATCCCCACCTCTTTTTCCTTATTCATCCAATTCTGTGTCGGTTTCCTTGGGCTGCAGTAACAAACTACCACAAACTTGGTGGCTTAAAACTTATTCTCTCACAGTTCTGAAGCTAGAAGTCTGAAATCAAGAATCGAAGTTTCAGCAGGACTGTGTTCCCTCTGAATCCTACAGGGAAGCATCCTTCCTCGCTTCTTCCCAGTTTTGGATGGTTGACAGCAATCCTCTGCATTCCTTGGCTTGTATTAGGTTGGTGCAAAACCAATTGCGGTTGTTGCCATTAAAAGTAGTGGCAATTGGTTTTGTACCAAGCTAATCGCTACATCTCTCCATGTGTCCCTCTTCCCATGACATTCTTTCCTGGGTTTCCTCTGTGTCTCTGTATCCAAATCTCCCTCTTCGTATAAAAACACCAGTTGTTGAATTTAAGGTCCTGATTCAATATAACCTCACCTTAACTAGTCATCTCTGCAAAGACTCTATTTCTAACATGAGATCACATTCTGAGGGTCCAGATTAACATGAATTTGGGGGGGATGCTATTCCACCCAGTATCTTCACTTTGGGATGTTCAAGTCTTGCCCACCAGGAAGGCCCAGCTCAGATTCCATCGCCTAGGTGTATTGTCCCTAACTGACAGCTCCTATGACCATCCCATGGCATAAACCATGGGAACACATCTGTCCTGTGCCCAGGGGTGCGCTGGTAAATGTTTAGCAAACAGCCCCATCGGGTAGGTGCAGGCAGGGAAATCCTGATATATATGCAGCTGGTTTATGTGCTGTATTCTCCCACCACAGCCAAGTTCAAGCTATCAACATGCTGTTAATCAACTTTTGAAATTTCTGAAAATTTAGCAATCAGCTCTCTCAAGCTGGTATGAGGTAACTCAAAGATGGGTGGCACACTGCCTTGTAACTACTGTTTTGTCTCTAATGTTACTCATCATCCTATGAAATAATAAGTTTCTCTGACATATATTTACTTAAGACCCAGCTCAAAATCATCTCCAGTGGAAGCCTTGAGGGCCCCTGCCAACCTTTGAAATCTTCAGTGGCCCAATTTTGTATTTTCTATTTTCCTCCAAAGAAGCACTCATAATCCTGTATTATAATAATGTGTTCACTTCTTTGAATTCTTGACAGGCTCACTGAGGGCAGTTACTGTGTGTCCTAATTGTCCCTGAATCCCAACAACTTGCACAATGTCAGACTCTCTGCAGGAGCTCACTTGTCAAATTGAATTGATCGAAAGGATCAGGGTCCAGTCAATGTTTTGTTTTGTCTCCCACAGTGTCATGCACATAGTAGACATTCAGTACACCTTTCCCCAAATCACACAATATCATAATTTTGGCCCCAAGAGTAGATCTCCCACTCTCATGCTGTTTGAATGCCCTCCCTAATAGTGGTTTCCATACCTGGTTGTGCATTATTCATTCATGCACATGCAATATGCATACTGTTGAATGAATGAAAGAAGCACAACCAGATATGGGAACCATCATAACAGCCACTATGAGCCAGGTACTGTTCTAGGTGCTTGGAATAGAGTACACAATGAAGCAGGTGAAGACTCCTCCCCTCATGGAGCTTAGATTCTAGTGGGAGAGATAGGAAACAAACAAGCAAAACATACGTGGTGTTCTACTGGTTGTGGTAAGTACTTTGGAGAACAATGGAACAGAAGAAAGGATAGAGCATGCTGGCAAAGGGAGAGGGAGAAAATCCCAGAAGACCACACTGAAAAGTGGAATTGAAGCAAATTCCTGAAGTAGAGAGGGAGGGAGGGAGCATGAGACTCTCTGGCCCTGTATGAGGTCACAGTAAGTGCAAAGGACCTGAGGCAGAAGAATGCTTTGCATGTCTGAGGAGCAGCACAGAGGCCAGTGTTGCTGGAGAAGAGTGCATGAGGGGGAAAGCAAGAGACATGAGAGACATACTGAGAGCCAAATTGTAAAGGGTCGGTAGCCACTGTAAGGACTCTGTCTCATGAGTGACACGAGAGCTGTTGAGGACATTTTCAGTAGAGGAATGACATGACTAAAGATGTTAGTGTACTCTGTTTAGATATCATATGGAGGATGGGTTGTAAAGAGACAAGGACAGAAGTAGGGAGACCAATGAGGAGGCCATTCATTGTGTAGGTGAGGGTCGATGATGACTTGTGGCAGTGGTGGTGGTGGTAGTCAATGGAGGTGGAAATTAGTGGTCAGATTCTGGGCATATTTTAAAGGCTGAGTCTACAAGATTCTTAAAAAGATTAGCTATTGGATATGAGAGGACAGAGGAGTTAAGAATGACTCCAAGGTTTGTGGCTAAGTGCCTGAAATTATGGAGACACCATTTACTGGGATGAGGAAGCCTAAGGGAGCAGCACATTCACATGGAAATATCAAAAGTTTAGTGTTGGACAGGTGAGGTCTGAAATGGATATGCAACATCTAATTATAGGTGTCAGATAGGCAATTGCATAGTTGAGCCAGAATTCAGAAGATAAATTGGAATTGGAGTTATAAATCTTGAAGATGTCACCCAATTAATGATGACACTTAAAATCAAGAGATTGGATGAGAGCACCAAGAAGGAAGAATGGATAGAGAAGAGAAGAAGTCCAGTGCTGAGGCTTGGGACACTCTGATGTTTAGAGATTGGGGGAATGAGGAGCCAACAAAAGAACCTGAGATGAAGAGCTCGGAGACACAGGTGAGTGCAGTGTTTCAGGAACTAGGTAAGAAAAGGATTTCAAGGTGGAGAGAATGTTCAGCTGTATCATAGGCTACTAATAGGTCAAGCGAGATGACTACAGGGCAATATTTTGAGCAAATGTATGCCAACAAATAAGAAAACATAGATGAAATGGACAAATTCAAAGAAAAACACAAACTACTTAACTGGACTCAAGAAGAAATAGAAAACCTAGGCCGTGCATGATGGCTCATGCCTGTAATATTAGCACTTTGGGAGGCTGAGGCGGGCAGATCCCTTGAGCTGAATAGTTCGAGATCAGCCTGGACAAGAAGCAAAACCATGTCTCTATAAAAAAAAAAAAAAAAAAAAAAAAAAGTAAACATTAGCCGGGCATGGTGGTGCATGCCTGTGGTCCCAGCTACTTGGGATGTTGAGATGAGAGAATCACTTGAGGCCAGGAGGTTGAGACCACAGTGAGCCATGATCACACCACTGTACTCCAACCTGGGTGACAGAGTGAGACCCTGTCTCAAAAAACAAACAAAAAAAAGGGCAGAGGGGCAGGGCGTGGTGGCTCAAGCCTGTAATCCCAGCACTTTGGGAGGCCGAGGCCGGCAGATCACGAGGTCAGGAGATCGAGATCATCCTGGCTAACACAGTGAAACCCCGTCTCTACCAAAAAAAACAAAAAGCTAGCCGGGTGTAGTGGCAGGCACCTGTAGTCCCAGCTACTCAGGAGGCTGAGGCAGGAGAATGGCGTGAACCTGGGAGGCGGAGCTTGCAGTGAGCTGAGACTGCGCCACTGCACTATAGCCTGGGCAACAAACAGAGCGAGACTCCGTCTTGGGAAAAAAGAAAGAAGAAGAAATAGAAAATCTGAACAGATCTATACCAATTAAAGAATACTCAATTAGTAATTTTAAAACTTTCCCCAAAGAAAAGCCTAGTTTCAGATAGCTTCATTGGTGAATTCTATCAAACATTTAAAGTAAAATTAAGATGAATCCTTTACAAACTCTTTCAAAAAAAAAAAGAAGAAGAAGACGAAGCAGCGAAGAGGAAGAGGAACGCTTCCCAACCCTGGCAGGCCAGTGATAACCTAATACCAAACCAGACAATGCCAGTGTACCTTATGAGACACACGCAAAAATCTTAAGCAAAGTACTAGCAAACTGAAGCCAACAATATATAAAAGGCATTAAATGTCACTAACAAGTGGAATTTATCCAAGGTATGCAGGGCTCATTCACTATTTAAAAATCTATCAGCATAATATACCTTATTAAGAGAATAAAAGGAAAAAAACTACCACATGGTCATCTCATAGATACTGAAAAAGCATTTGACAAAATCTAACAGTCTTTTGTGATTAAAGCAAAAAGTCAACAAACAAGAAATCTAAGGATATTTTCTTGACCTGACAAAGGACGTCTATAAAAAGCCCATGGCTAACATAATACTTTATGGTAAAAGACTGAAAGTTTTCCCCCTAAGATCAGGAACAAAACAAAAATAAGAGAAAAATATCCACTCTCGCCATTTTTATTAAGCATTTTACTGGCAGTACTAGGTAGGCTAATTAGACCAGAAAAATAAATGAAAGGCATCCAGGTTGGAAAGAAAGAAGTAAAAATATACCTATTTGCATATGACACAATTGTGTATATAGAAAATCCTAAGAAATGCAAACACACACACAGACACACACATGCAACTATCAGAACTGATAAACAAGTTCCAGTTCAGAAAGGTTGCAAGATACAAGAAGAATACACAAAAGTCAATTGCATTTCTACATACTAGCAATGAAAGGAAATTAAGAAAACAACTTCATTTACAATAACATCAAAAAAAATCTTAAAAATAAATTTAACAAAAGAAGTGCAAGACTTCTACGCTGGAAACTACAAAACATTGTTAAATTAGATGACACCTAAATAAATGGAAAGACATCCTGTGTCCATGGATCATAGGACTTAATATTGTTTAGATGACAGTCTTCCCCAAACTGATCTACAGTTCCGATGCAATCAGTATTAAAATCCCAGCTGCCTTTTTTTTTCAGTAACATGCAAACTGATTCTAAAATTTTTATGGAGATTCAAGGGGCCCAGAATAGCCAAAACAGTCTTAAAAAAAAAAGAACAAAGTTGAATGACTCACACTTCTTGATTTCAAAACTTACTACAAAGCTACTGTAATTAAGATTGTGTGGTACTGGCATAAGAATAGACATGTAGGTCAATAGAATAGAATTGGAATCTAAAAATAAAAACATATATTTATGTAAAATTGGCACAAAGGTGCCAAGACAATTCAAGGAGGAAAGAATATTCTTTTCAACAATAATGCTGACTCACCTGGATATCCATATGCAAGAGAATGAAGTTGTATTCCTACCTGACATCACATAAAAAACGAACTCAAAATGGATCATAGGCATAAGTGTAAGACCTCAAAGTATAAAACCTTAGAAGGAAACATAGGAGAAAATCTTGGGCCTTAGACTAAGAAATGATTTCTTAGATATAATACCTAAAGCAAAAGCAACCAAAGAAAAAGCAGATAAATTGGATGGCATCAAAATTTAAAACCTTTGTGCTTCAAAGTACACCATCAAAAAATTGAAAAGACAACCAGAAAATGGGAGAAAATATTTGCAAATCATATATCAGATTAGAGACATATACAAAAGATATAAAAAATTTACAACTTAGCAATAAAAAGACAAATAACTCAATTTAAAAATGAGGAAAGGATTTGAATTTTTTTTTTAGAGAAGATATACTAATGGCCAATAAGCATGTGAAAAGATGCCAAATTTATTAGTTATTAGGGAATTACAAATCACCATGAGGTATAATTTCATATCCATTAGAATGGCTATAATCAAAAAGTCAGACAAGAATAATTAGTGAGGATACAATGAAATTGGAACCCTCATATGTTGCCAATGGGACTGTAAAATGGTGTAACCACTGTAATAAACACTTGGCAGTCCCTTAAAAAGTTAAACATACAAGTTAGCATATGACCTGGCAATTCCACTCGCAAGTATACACTCAAGAGAAACATATAAGTTAGCATATGACCTGGCAATTCCACTCCCAAGTATACACTCAAGAGAAATGAAAACATGTGTTGCCCCAAAAGTTGTACACAAACATTTTTAGCAGCATCATTCAAAATAGCCCAAAAGTAGAAACAACCCAAATGTCCATCAACAGATGAATGGGTAAATAAAATGTGGTATATCCACATAATGAAATAGTACTCAGCTATGAAAAGAAATGATAAAGTACTGACACAGGCTACGACTGGCATGAACATTGAAAACACTGTTTTAAGTGAAAGAAGCCAGACACAAACAGTCACATATTATATGATTCTATTTATATAAAATATCCAGAATTGGCAAATCAATAGAGACAGAAATTCATCAGCAGTTGTCAGGGGCTGAGGGAGGAGGAATTGGGAGTAACTACTAGTAAATATGGAGTTTCTTGTTGGGGTGATGAAAAACTTTTTGAAATTAGACAGTGACTATGGTTGTATAACTCTATGTAGATACTAAAGTACTGAATTTTACATTTTAAAGGGAAGAATTTCATTGTGTATAAATTATGTCTAAATAAAGCTGCTATTTTTTGAAATTGCAATAGCAGCTGCCATGTCTTGAATGCCACTGCGTGCCAGGCACAGTTGTAGGGGGTTACAAAAACTAGCTCATTTGCTGCACAGGCCAGGCCTCTGAGGATGATGTTGTTATCCTTCTTTTATAGATGAGGAAGGCAAGTTTCATAGTTAAGTCACTTGTTCCACAATCACACGGTTGGTAAGTGGCCTAAATGGGATTTGATCTGAGGTCTAAACTCTTCACCATACATTATATAATCTTGGACTACAGTGGAGGTGGCTGGGGGCAAGTCAGAAATGAATCAGAAACAAGACTAGTTACAAGAACTCAGACTCCAGACTCGGCCAGACCACCTACAAATGTGACCTGATGCTGAACTCTGTGTATCTCCCTTAACAGAGCCAAAGGGAGGTTCTGAGACTCAGGCAAAGGCTGAGCCCATGGGAATGAGGTAAAACGTGTTAGTTTTGGACAGATGAGAACTGTAGAGGCAGTCAAATGATGCCACAAGATCCTTAACCAGCTGAAATGCAGACATCCTGATGCAGGGAATCATCATGGAGGTTGGGCAAGATGTTGTCAGGGTCCAGAGATAAACAAGACCCCTCCCAGGGCCTCTGGAAGGCCTTCCACCCCCTCCACCCCCAATTGGCAGTGCTCACAGAAATGCACACTTCAATATTATCATGAGAGGTGTTGTTTCCAGATGGAGCCAGAGCAGAACTGACCCACTAGGGGCCACAACCCACAGGTTATAAACTGAGGAATCTTGAGAAGGTTCTTAATTAAACAGTGTCCCTGGGTGAACCTCTGCACTCGGTCTGAAATTCTAATCATGGACTCTGTTCCCTTGGATGTCTTCAGGAACAAGTAGTTATGAAATGGTTCCAGGAATAATATTGGTTTGGAGCCTCCTAGCATCATTAGCACATTGTAATAGCACATTTTGTGCAAACTACCTTTTCACTTTTGGATCTGGTATGGTAGGATGTTAATTAGGTACTCATGGGGCAGGCAGATTATGTAATCTGGGTCATTTGGATGCTTGCAGCAGGATGACAAGGAGACAGAACATGGTCTCTGAGTTATTTCTTCCTTATCTCCCAAAGTTTTTTTCGTGTCTTCCTTTCATCCAGAGGGACCAGGAGAAGTATAAAAGAGGTTATGGAAAGGAAAGCACTGGGGACCACTGTCTGACTTGGTATTTCAATGCCTGCTTTGAGCTTTGCATGACCATCTATGTACCCTTTTTCCTCAAAGCAAGAAGCAGCAGCATCCATGAATACCACTATGTGGGTTTACCCTGAGCAGAGGGCAGGAACTTGCATGTTACACTCTGCCTCTTACATACTCTCCCTGTTTCTTTCTCCTTCCACAGCCCCACTGCCAAAACTGTGTTTAAGCATTTCAATAAAAACACTACATTATTATGTAAACAAACCACCACTCTAGCTTTTGAAGAATGCTGTCTATCAATTTCATGAAGTCCTTGGGTAAATTCAAGAATCAAAGGGTTCAGCTTCACTTTGCAATGACTAAGCTGTTTCTCTGGAGGCAGCTCCCATCCTTCATGATGCCCTAACCATTCTTTTTTTTTTTCCTAAGATAGAGTCTCATTCTGTCACCCAGGCTGGAGTGAAGTGGGGTGATCTCGGCTCACTGCAACCTCTGCCTCCCAGGTTCAAGCGATTCTCCTGCCTCAGCCTCCCTAGTAGCTGGTATTACAGATGTGCACCACCATGCCCGGCTAATTTTTGTATTTTTAGTAGAGATGGGGTTTCGCCATGTTGGCCAGGCTAGTCTTGAACTCTTGGCCTCATGTGATCTACCCACCTCCCAAAGTGCTGGGATTACAGGCATGAGCCACGTGCCCAGCCAACCTGACCATTCTTCACTCTCTCATTGGGCTGTAATTGGGTAGATCTTCTGGATGCCTCTTTACTTCCTCTTTTACCTCGAGGCTGGAAACTGGTCCATGGTCCAGTAGACTGGGGCCTAATAGTACCTGAGGTTTCTACTTTTGTCTGTAGGACCTGGAATACCCCGTTGCCCCTTGGGTCATATTTCTGCAAAGGTTCTTTGTCTTTTCCAAAATTAACTGTGTATTCTGCCTCCACTGTACTTCGAGGGGTGAGACCAAATCCAGTAAGTTTTCTAATATTTATTTTCATACCTGGTAGGATAAAATGCCTTCTAAAAGACAAAAAGATTAAGGTGAGACTGGCTCATCCATTAGTAGTCTACAGTTTCAGACAGTACCATGTTTATATGGCAATATAAAATTATTTGGTGCTCTTTCTGAGTTATTGAGTGAATATAAATGGAAGGAAAATCAGCTGGAGGAGCGGGAGAAAGAGAGGGAGAGCAGAGCCGGGCACAGTGGCTCACACCTATAATCCCAGCACTTTGAGAGGCCGAGGCCAGAGGATTGCTTGAGGCTAGGAGTTTGAGATCAGCCTGAGCAACACAGTGAGACTCCATCCCTACAGAAAATTTTAAAAATTAGCTGGGCATGGGGGCACACACTTGTAGTCCCAGCTACTCAAGAGGCTGAGTGGGAGGATGGCTTGAGCCCAGGAGGTCAGTGCTATAGTGAGCCATGATCACACCACTGCACTCTGGCCTGGGCAATGGAGTAAGACCCTGTCTCTAAAATAATTTAATTAAACCAGAAAGAAAAAGAGAGGGAGAACAATCCTTTAATAGGACTTATGAGAAGTAGTTCACTATAGAGTTATATCTTTGTTACCCAGACCAAAAATATGGGCAATGACATCTTGGGAGGTTTTAGAATACGCATATTTATATAAAAATAATGGCTCCTCAAGGGTCATTATGAATTGCTGAAAAATAAAATATTCATCGTTGTAAAACTGAAATTAACCTACATAAAGTTTTCCTGGAGGCTACATCTATAGAACACATTTTTGTTGAGGAGAGGTCTGCCTGGGAGTTGGTACACTCTAATATTCACCATAAATAATTAAAAATTCAGCATCTGCAGAACAGTGCCTCCTCTCAGAGCAAAGTCAGCCAAATCTCTCAGAATCGCAGAAGCAGAACCAACTTACATTTCATGACTCCTGAGGATCAGCACAGAGAGAAGGGCCAGGGAGATGCAGCAGGCAGAGAAGGGGAGGGAGAGCTCAAAACACAGCACAGGACTGTTTCTGGGTTCTCAATATCAGCCTTTCTGGCCTAAAAGTGGTGTGATTTCAGGGTCATGGCCACCATGTCTGGCTTGGTGCTGGAAATTATACACATTTATGTACATATTTTATAATAAGACCAAACTTCAGAAGTCCCTAGAAGGAGTGCCATATGAAGAAGGCTTTTTCAGGGGAAGAGGAGAAAAAAGTTGTGAATATCAAGGCATCAGAGGTGCAAAGAAGTTGCTACTAAGAGGTGGAAAGAATCCCAACAGAAAAGGATGCAGGCCTGACATGTCAGTGACCCACTGCTTTGCACAAGTGCTGGAGGAGGAAGGGGCCACACTGCCTGGACTCCCACCAGATGCCCCATCAGTTTCCTCCTCGGTTACCCCCAGATTCCCTTCTGCTTTCAGGATCAGAGGAACCCCAAAGCTCCCCCAATCTTTTTCATTAGTCCTATCCAAGTGGTATGGATGAGGGAAATGGGCAAGGAACCAGCAGCATCTGCTGCAGGGTGTGTGTGTGTGTGTGTGTGTGTGTGTGTGTGTGTGTGTGTGTGTGTATGCGCGCACATGCACATGTGTGAGAACATGTGTGTGAAATATCTCTGTAGTCTCTTCTGGAAGCTGAAATCAAAGGAGACTGGAGCATGCTCTCATCCTGCCATACTAACATAGTCTTTCTGCTATTAATTTAATAAATAGATATTAAATCAAAGGATTATGAAAATGAGTAAAATGAATAAAGTGTTCTCCCAGTGGGTTTCAGACTCTTTCTCTCTGCCTTACCTGTGCATTACCACTGAGTAAGTAAGAATAACCTTTGGCCCTAGGTCCAACGCTTGAGCAAATGTGTGAAGTAAGTGAAGCATGGTTTGGTATTTTTCTAGCAGCCGTCCACCCAAAGCATCCTGGCATCGAGATGCCCATTCTCCCTCCAACTCTGCAGTGGGGGTTGCACTAGGAGGAAGTGTTATGTCACGAGAGCATCAACATCCAAACAATCCAAATTCAAATCCCAGTCCCTGGTATGACCATTTCAGAAACCTGATAGTATCTTCTGGGCATAGTGGCTCACACGTGTAATCTCAGCACTTTGGGAGGTGAAGGTGAGAGGATTGCTTGGGCCCGGGAGACTAGCCTGAGCAACAAAGTGAGACTCCCATTTTTACAGAAAAAATAAAATTAGCTGGGCATGGTGGCATGTGCCTGTGGCGCCAGTTACACAGGAAGCTGAGGTGGATTGCTTAATTCCAGGAGGTCGAGGCTGCAGTGAGCTGTATTCATGCCACTGCACTTCAGCCTGGGCAACAGAGTGAGATTCTGTCACAAAAGAACAAACAAACAAACAAACAAAAACACAGTATCTACTAGAGCTGACCCAACAATTTCACATACACATCTAATACACATCTAATGAGTGTATTAGAAACAAGTGCTTATGTCTGCCAAGCACACAAGTGTTCATAGCATATTTATTCATATTTCCAAACTGAAAACAATTTAAATACCTACCAATGATAGAATGTAAATATATTGTTTCACCATTCATACTATGGAATACTACACAGCAATGAAAAGGAATGAATTATTGCTATACACAACAGATGTAATATTGAGTGAAAGTAGTCAGATACAAAGGAGCATATACTATTAATACATGATTCCACCTATACAAAGTTTTAAAACAGGCCAAAATAATCTATGGTGGTAGACCTCAGAGGAGTGGTTATCTCTGGAGGGAGTGTTGACTGAAGGCACAAGGGAGCTTTCTGGAGTGCTAGGAATGTTCTGGATCAGGGTGTTGACTACATGGGTATATACATGGGAAAAACTCTAATGATCTATATACTTCAGGTGTGTGCACTTCATCACTTGACTCTATGTTAACACATTCAATTTTTGAAAAAAAAAATTATCTTAAAATTAATTTTAAGAAGTGAACCAAAAACAAATCTCAGCCTGCTTCTTTCCACCAAATGTTTTGATCATAAACAAAATACTTCAAGTTTTTAATTTTAACCTCATATCCTTCACTTGTAAAGATGGTGTTAAGAGGCCTGAGCAGTCAGTTTCATAACATTTTTTTTTTTAAATCCAATGTGCAGCATCTGTGAAAGTGCTTTGGAGACTTTAAATTGTTCTACGAACTGAGTGTGAGTTTCGGGAAGGGACATAAAAAAGACCTGCAGGCACCCTTCGTTCTAGATCCTTTCCAAGTGATATGTGGCAAACTACAGATTTGTCAAGAGATTTGGGTCTTATCAATTCATCAGAACCAAAGCATACTTATCCTACTTCTCAATTTTAGTTGCTTGACTTTTCTCCAATTATAAGAAGTGAGACTGTTCATCTGACCATCCCACTATATATAAACTCCACACTTTTAGAGGAACATCTCCTGTTTTGTCACACTTGAATGGTTGTGGCTCTACCTGTTGCCTTCCCTTGAGAAATGTGAATTTTTACTAATATATATCTGCATGCAAGTCGTATGGAGTTATCTTACCCATAATTTGGTAGATTTAAAAAAATGATTTCTATCCTCTCTTAGGATGAAAGTTTGGTTTCTGATTTCTTGATTATGTTCAAGTGCACCAGGAATCTGACCTAAGAAACCAGGTACTAAATGTATTCTAGGACCTAACTACCCGAGAAAAACTACTTGTTGACATAGTGCTCTTTATTAGGAAAACACTTAAATTCACAAGAGATAAATATTTATCCTGTTGGCCACAAACCCATGGAATTCTGTAAAAGTCCATTTGCAGGTCAGCAGTTTCCAGAGTGGTGTCAGTTTCATTGCATGTCATTTCATTGCATTGCCCTCTTGCCCTCCATTTCTGGAGCAGGAGTCCAACCTACACCTCTCTCAGCTTTACTCCCTGACTGGCTGGTGAACTCTCCTAGAGTAGGTAGAGCACCATTAATGTTGTGATTGATCATGTAGTTTCTTATGACCAAAGAAATATGTATTTACTACCGTGCTTGACACCTAATCAGCATTCACATATGCAAACAAAATGACTTTGCGAATATTAAGAGAAAATCTACATTCAATACCTCTACTCCTGGGTGGTTTTGATCTACATGGCATTTATTTGTCAGTTTGCTTTTCAATTCCATCCCCTGCTCTTTTCTGTATCACTGAGGGGACTGGCTTTTGCCAACTGTATTCCCCGGGCTTCCCTGTCAATTGTTCCCAGGTAGGTTCAGCCACTAAAAGGCACTAGCACTAAAAAGAAGAAGCCAACGTATTTCTGCCCTTTTCTCTTATTGGGAGGAAGGGGATGCATCTCTAGCCGTGGCTGCTTCTCTTCTGTACTTCCGGCTCCCATCATACAGCCCCTCCTTCCCATGGCCCCAAATCCCACCTACCTAGCTGGCAGAGGTTCCTACTAAGTGGCTAATGTTTCTGGGCTCCAGGGAGGCACATCCTTTCTTTATCCTTCCATCCCTAGGGGCATAGCAGCTGCCTGCAGTTGCTAATCTTTGCGTTTTCTCCTTTCTTCTTTTCTTCACTTTTTCAACGTTTCTGTGTATTGTTTCCTGTATCAAATTCCCTCTGTTGGTTTCATTTTCCCAGCTGGACTCTGATGGAAAATCTATTTCAGGAGCCGTGTACAAAACCATGATTTATTCTAAGCCCTAGTTCCTAGAGGAGGTATGTTTGTTTTCCTCCTTAATTATTTGAGACTATTTCTGAAAGATACTCTTTCCTATGTCTTATTTTCCTGGTATTTTGTACTATTTGAGGTAAGATTATATTCAGAACACTAACAGCAATCAAAAAGCTAAGTCTAGGCCAGGCACAGTGGCTCACAACTGTAATCACAACACAATGGGAAGTGAGGCAGGAGGATCACTTAATCCATGTTAAAAAAAAAAAAAAAGAAAGAAAAAAAAACAAAGACTGCCCAATATTGGAAAGACGCCAACTGTTCCTAAATTGATCTATCCTGTCAAAATCCTAACAGTTTTTTTTTTTTTTCATGAAAATAGACAGTTGATCACAAGATTCATATGAAAACGCAAAGGGCCAAAAACGGCCCATACCATCCTAAGGAAAAACAAGGTGGAAAGACCTTTTCCATGAGACATCAGGACACAGTGTCTCACACTTGTAATTCCAGCACTTTAGGAGGCCGAGGCAGGCTGATTGTTTGAGCACAGGAATTCAAGACCAGCCTGGGCAATATGATGAAACCTTGTCTTTGCAAAAAATAGAAAAAATTAGCCAGGCACAGTGACAGATGCAGGTAGTTCCAGCTACTCTGGAAGCTGAGGCGAGAGGATCACTTGAGCCTGGGAGGCAGAGGTTGCAGTGAACTGAGATTGGGCCACCACACTGCAGCCTGGGTGACAGAGTGAGATCCTATCTCCAAAAAAAAGAAAAAAAAAAAAAGAAGACTTATTTAAAATTAAGAAGATATGATGATAGAGAAAGTGTGGTGCTGCTTCAAGGAACAAATAGTTCAGTGATACGGAATGGACCAATGTTCTGGAAGAGTCTGGCAACATACCTATGGACTGTAGATTTTTTTTTCTAAGTGACATTGCAGAGCAGATGGGAAAGGATGGTCACTTCAATAAAAATTTCCAGGACAACTGGGTGATAATATGCTAAAAAATGTGGCTGGGGACAGTTGTTGATGCCTATAATCCTAGCACTTTAGGAGGCCAAGGCAAGAGGATCACTTGAAGTCAGGAGTTTAAGACCAGCCTGGGCAACCCATCTCTACAAAAAAATAGAAATTGGCAAAGTGTGGTGGCAAACACTTGTAATCCTCCTCAGGAGGTTGAGGTGGAAGGATTGCTTGAGGCCAGAAGTTGGAGGCTGCTGTGAGCCATGATCATGCCACTTTACTCCAGCCTGGTGACAGATCAAGACCTTGTCTCAAAAACAAAAACAAAAACAAACAAACAAAAAGACTATACCCCTATCTCATGCCATGTTTATTCTAAGGCCTAGTCCCTAAGAAAAAATTTGGTTTTCCTCCTTCATCCTGTTTTTGAGAGAATTCTTTAAAAATGCTTCTCCTTGGCTGGGCGCAGTGGCTCACGCCTGTAATCCCAGTACTTTGGGAGGCTGAGGCAGGTGGATCACGAGGTCAGGAGATCGAGACAATCCTGGCTAACATGTTGAAAACCCATCTCTACTAAACATAGAAAAATTAGCCGGGCGCGGTGGTGGGCGCCTGTAGTCCCAGCTACTCGGGAGGCTGAAGCAGAAGAATGGCATGAACCCGGGAGGCGGTGCTTGCAGTAAGCCAAGATCACGCCACTGCACTCCAGCCTGGGTGACAGAGTGAGACTCCCCGTCTCAAAAAAAAAAAAAAAAAAAGCTTCTCCTTATGGCTGTTTTTTCCTCTTGTACATAGAGATCTAAATGTGAAAGGCAAAAATCATAAAAAGTTTGTACAATGATGAAAAATTTAAAAAGAAAGCTAAGTCTGAATGTGGGAACTGGCTGTAGGCCAGGGTTGCCTTTTTTTTTCTTCATTCCAATTGACAATAATGAAGAGATCTTTCCTACGTCAGGACTTGATGAGTAATGAACTCAGACCAAGCCTCCAGCCTGAGAAGCCACAAAATGACGTTAACATTGTTTAACTCCATGCTTTTCAAGGGAGCAAGAAGAAAAGGAAATCACTGGAAAATCGAGATGCAGATGCTCCTGGAAGGTGGTAACTGTAGAGAATTGTTGGCCATCAGTGCATCTTAAAGAGTATTAGAACCCTTATATAATTTCAACTCTAGAGGAAAAATTGCTGCAGATCTGCAGCCAAGGAACGGCCCTCACTCAACAGCTTATTTTTCTGTACCTACTGGTCTACAGAGGTTTTAAATGGACTCTTTTGTGCCCCAAATATTGTTTTTTCAATTTTAAAAGTATTTCAGATTTCAGAAAAATGCAAAAAAGTACAAAAATTCCCATATACCTTTCTCCTCAATTCCCTGAATGCTAACATTTTGCCATACTTACCTTAGCATTCTCTTTTTCTCTATCTTTATATTTTTTTCTAAAAATGTGAAAGGAAGTTGTACATATGATACCATTTTACCTCTAGATACTTCAAGGTGTGTTTCCTAAAAACAGGGATATTTTCTTATTTTCTTATATAATCACAGTACAATTTTCTTTCTCTCTCTCTTTATTTCTTTCTTTTTTTTTTTTTTTTTTTTTTTTTTGTATTTTTGGTAGAGATGTGGTTTCACCACGTTTCCCAGGCTGGTCTTGAACTCCTGAGCTCAGGTGATCCACCCGCCTTGGTCTCCCAAAGTGTTGGGATTACAGGCGTGAGCTTCCACACCTGGCCCACAGTACAATTTTCAAAATCAGGAAATTAACATTAATACAATACAATACAATACAACACAACACAATACAATACAGTAACCTATAGATCTTATTCGACACTTATCCATTGTTCCACTAATATCCTTTTTAAGACTATTCTTTTAATTATTCTGTGGCTGTGATCTTGGTGAAACACTTTCCAGCTTTTTCAGGAAGATGTAGCCATTCACCCAGCACATACAAAAAGAATTTGAACCTCATTAATTTTCAAGAAAACTAAACTGATACCTCGCTTGAGCTGTGCATGCAGACATCTTCATTCCCTGAATGAAGAGAGCCCAGTGAAGTCTCACTCCGTTCCACAAAGCCTGTGTTATTCCTCTTCTGCGCAGGTCACCTGCCTGCTGCTTCTTCCCGATTGCTCATTAGGCTGAGGGAACCCACATCAAAAATATTCTGGAAGATGCTTTCACCTTTTTCTCACACATAATAACAAAAATACTTTACTGTCTCAATTTGAAAGCAAGAGAGGATGCACATAGGGTTTGTAGTATTGGCTATTTCTTACCAGCAGGTTATTACAAGACCCACCCATGAGACTAAGGCTGTGTTGTAAAGGAGTGATTAAAGACCAAAGGGTAACAACCTGAATAAATACTCATTAGAAAAGGAGCTGTTTAAATACATTCTATTGTATCCATTCAATGTAATACATCATTCAAAAGAAGATGCAACTGTATATGTTCCAAAATAAGTCAAACCTAAATTATAGAGAGTAGTAAAGTTGTGTTGACGGAAAGAGGAATTGAGGAACCTGAGAACTGGAAATAAAGAGGGAAGGGAGACTTGTATAGTAAATCCTTTTGTACCATCTGATTTTTTTTTAACCGTGTATACGTTATGTATTCAGAGAGGGAGGAGGAAGAAAGAGAGTCATGAATAGGAGATAGAATCATGGATAGGTAAATAGATATAAAGACAAAAAGAAAAGTTTGAGGGAACAGCAGGTCCCATATTCTCCGGCTGCACTTTTAACTTTTAAAACTATCACTGTCTTTTCCATTTTCCCTGACCAACCGTTTAGTTCTCTCTCGTTAGCAGGAGTCTTTTCGTCAGCTAGGTCGAGGAGACACAAACAGACTTCGTCATGAACACATCTCAGCACAACCACACACATGCATACAGTCTCAAACACACGGTTTTAGATTTGAAGGTGTGTGGAGGAAGATGGGGAGTAGGCTGAGGCAATCTAAGCGGGACCTCCCGCCTCCCCCACCGTCTCAGATCTGCACTGCTCCCCTCGCCTCTCCATTCTTTGGCTCGCCTTTCCCCCTACCCCCGCTCCAGACCCTGCCCACCAGGCGACTGGACTGGCGTAAATTTCCGCCCATTTGCGTCGCCGCCTGGGGGTGCTGCTTCGTGACGTCAGGACTGAGCTAGGGGACGCCCGCTCCTGGCTGCCCGCCCCTCCCGGCCCTGCGGCCGCCGCCTGCCCTTTAAAAGAGCGGGGCCTGCGCCAGCCGCGCCACACCGCGGGGACCAGGAGGCACGCTAGTTTCCCGGGGCTGCTCCATCGCGCCTTCCTCCTGCGCCTCGCTTCTCCGGTCCAGCCGCCATCTTCCTCTCCGCACAGGGGCCGGCGAGCGGGGCCATGCAGCCAGCGCTGCTTCTCAGCCTCCTGGGAGCCGTGGGGCTGGCGGGTGAGTGGGCGCGGCGGGCCGGTCAGCACCGCGGACAGCGCCAGCCTCGCTCTTCCCCGCCGCTCCCGCAGCCAGGCTGGCGGATCCCGGGAGAGAGGGGGGGTTGAGGGGAAGGTTTATCTCTTGCTTCGTTTCTTCTCCTCCCTGGGTGTTTTCCTTCAACTCCTCCCACCCGTTTGACTTGGAAAAAGCTAGAGGGCTTCTTAGCCCAACCAAGGGAGCCTCGTTCTTTTTATATCTGAGTTTTCCTCTAGATAGGAAGGAAGAAAACGTGCCATACCTCCAAGGAAACCCCACATTTTGTATTCGCTTCTAAGATGTCACACTCTCTCTGCCCATCTAGAGAGACCCTGTTGTCTGATTCTGTATCTGTTTGGCTTTTTAAAGCCAGGCGACTACGGAGAGGCCGGAATACATGTATGATGTTATTTAGTGCCTGCATAATTTCCCTTATTATTGTTATTGTCATGTAAGTATGATGAGATAAAAGTGAGTCCCATATGTATGTAAGAAATATCCCTTTTCTTAACATGTCCATATATAATGTGTGTGTGTATGTGTGCTCGTGTATGTACAAGTTTAATATGTTTCTCTATTTTGTATTTCCATCTCTAGGGACAGGTAATTTCTAATTTCACACTCAAAGGAATTATTTTTTTTAACCTGTGAAAGCCTCAGCATTCCTGAGAACATGTGCCCTTAATTTTTTAGTTATGAATGGAAACCGCAGTATTTTGACTTCTGTACTCCAGGAAAATTATTAGAGTACAAAATAACCACAAAAGTACCTTTGGAGTAGTAAAAAAAACAAAATGTCTTTGTCAATTTAGGAGGATAGAATTTTAAGTAGTAGATACTTGACTGTTTCCCTTTTTGTATGGAAGATTGTAGGATTAATCTTTCAAACTACCCTGAATCTCAAACAAATGATCTCTGAAAATCTGAAGTGTGTGTGTGTGCGTGTGTGTGTGTTGAAGTAGAGTCACCTATGGGTATTGAGATATTGAGACTATTGAGAAGTAAGTATACTAGCACCAAATTAGACTACAGGTTTTCTTCAGGTGTTTTAATGATTTAGAAAATTGTTCATATCTGAGGTTGAGACTCCTACCTAGAATTGAGATATTGCCATCCATGAATATGAAGCTTTTATTGGCAGCAATTACTAGATCCAAAAGGCAGAGACAAAATGAAAGCCAGTCGTAATTATATACATTCAGAATTTGCTAAAATTCTTGTCATTCTTACAAATTGTCAATAAATGTTCTCAATTTCATTAAAGAAAATCAAATGAATATTTAGAATTATTTCTGGTCAAAATACTTTTAGAAGAGAATTGCTTTGCTTGGGAGGCTGTAGACCACAAAAACAGTGACATTTGTGGGAATGATTTAACTATTGTGGTACAATACTTACAGATCTCTTATGTAACAGAATATTTTAAATAAAAGTTTATATTTTAATAGCAGCTAAAATGAAGACATAATCTTTTTAAAAATTGAGCTATAATTTGTATATCATATAATCCACCCTTTTAAAGTATATAATTCAGTGGTTTTTGGTATATTTGCAGATTGTGCAACTATTACCACTATCAAATTTCAGAACATTTTTATCACCCCAGAAAGATACCACAAACCCATTGGCAAGTACCTCTCCATTCCCACCTCCCCACAGCCTCTGGCAATGAGACATGTTAGCCTTCAAGTAGAGCTGGTTATTTGCAAAATTACAGGGCTGGGGGAAGCCTCAAGAAGCCATCTAGCTCATTCACTTATCCTTAAGAACTTCTGAAAGGAGATGCACAACCTCCTATGGAAGCTATTGTGCACTCTAAAAATTAATATAAGGGAAGTAGTAAAATGATATCCATATTATTCTAGGTAAAATGCTTTCCTTATATTTTTAATTTAATTTTATTATTATTATTATTATTATTATTATTATTATTATTATTATTATTTTTAGACAGAGTCTTGTTCTGTTGGCCAGGCTAGAGTGCGATGGTGCCATCTCAGCTCACTGCAACCTCCATCTCCCAGGCTCAAGCAGTTCTCCTGCCTCAGCCTCCTGAGTAGCTGGGATTACAGGTGTGTGTCACCACACCCAGCTTTTTGTATATGCAGTAGAGATGGGGTTTCACCATGTTGGCCAGGCTGGTCTCGAACTCCTGACCTCAGGTAATCCGCCCGCCTCGGATTCCCAAAGTGTTGGGATTACAGGCACAAGCCACTGCACCTGGCCGGGAAAATGATTTCTAAATTCAGAAGAGCATGTTGAACTTATTTTACAGCTGTATTTTCAATCTGGTATCAAACTGTAATAGTCTTAGATATTAATACATCAGAAGTTACTCTCAGATTTACCACATTATTTGATAATTTTTGTACCATTTGATTGCTTTACTTTTAACACGAGCATTAGGTTTTCTTTTTTTTTTCTTATATCCCTACAGACAGAGAGCATTAGGTTTTCTGTTGTGCCACCTGAATCTTACTACATACAAAAGTAAGCTGAACTACTTTAAGGATAACAACACGCCTTCGGCTATTACCTTGTTGTCACAAATTTTACTGGAAAAATACAGAAGCACCTAGATATCTCACCAAGATGTATAATGTATGTTCCAAAGCAGACCCTAGTTTTTTTTTTTCCATCAAAAAGGATCTGAAGAGCCTCAGTCAGAGAAACAACGGTTTCATAAATACAAACCTAAGCTACAAGTTGTCTAGAGTAATAAAAGAAAAATCTTTCTCTGCCCCCAAATCTGGTAACTATTAATACTTTGGCAATACCAGTAGTTAATAAAAACATCTATTTTACATTTGTAAAAAAAAAAAAAAAAAAAGGAAAGTATTAGCAAGAAACTGCATTATCATGAAGGCTTAGTAAAGCAGGATTTTTTAAAAGTCATCTGATTTATTAGGGGAGTTATTCTCTCATAGTCATTTATTTCCAGAGGAAATTACAGATTTCCGGTGGAAAGAGAAAGTGCTGAAGTGGGTGTGTTCTCAAATAGCCATTTGGAGGATGAAAGAACAGTTGAGTATATTGGACCTTGGGTACCAAAAGTGGGTCAACTGGATCTTGCCTGATAAGCATTTCAGGAAAAACTTGGGGTCTTCTTAGCTCGTTAGCTACTTCTCAAATATTTTTTAATGATTCTAATGGACTGCATAACTTTGGGCTTCCTGAAACAATTGAAGTGATCCCAGATCATCCTTTGAAAAGAGAAATTTAGTAAAGTAAATGAATAGGTGTTTTATTTCCAGGTTGAGCCCCATGATATGTAATTGATAGGGGGTGGGGAATGTTTAAAGAGGCTTTCCTTGCATTCTGCAAGGAAAGGTCAGGTTGCTGCATTTGAATAGCTTTCATGTCTGATGTCTGAGAACTTGCCCCAGCAAGCTCTACTCTCTTCTCAGGGACTTAAAATAATTTTCTGCACTGAGCTTCTCCTGCTTAGTTGCCTGCTACAGGTCATGCCAGGAGAACTATGGAGATGGACTTATATGTAAATGCTTTGGGCTGTTCTAATAGAAAGGGCTTAGAACAAAGTCAAAGTGAAAAAATAATCAAAGCAGCTTAGAGAGAGAAAAAAATGGCACTGAAAAATTAAAATTACCTGAAGCATTTTCTAAGAAGACAAAGCAACTTCAAACACTGTTGTAAGATAGGCAGAATCCCATGACATTTTATTGAAATAAATTAAAATTTTTCTTTTAAAATATTCTTATAAACCAATGGTTAAACACCAATTTGCATATAATATTATGGACTTGATGCTAAACTAGGAGGGTTAGATATCTGCCGTGTTCTTTACATGGTTGCAAACAGTGTGGAGGAAGAGAAACACAATGTTGATATGGATGCACAAACGAGCTTGTTCAGGCAAAGGCCTTGCAGGTAAAAAATGAGGTAATTAATTATGGAAGACACCCATAACCATGTTTTTGTCAAGGAAGTTTTGGGAGGATATATTTTTGGAAACAGAGATAGGGAGAGAGAGCCACAGATCTTTACCCATTTGGAGTAGGCAGAGAAGATCGAGGAGGGCATTCTTGTTGTATTAGACTTAGTTTGGTTTAAACTTTTTTTTTTCTTTTTGAAACGGAGTCTCGCCCTGTCACCCAGGCTGGAGTGCAGTGGCACGATCTTGGGTCACTGCAACCTCCGCCTCCTGGGTTCATGCAATTCTCCTGCCTTAGCCTCCCGAGTAGCTGGGACTACAGGCGCATGCCACCATGCCTGGCTAATTTTTTGTATTTTTAGTAGAGACAGGGTTTCACCATGTTAGCCAGGATGGTCTCGATCTCCTGACCTCGTGATCCACCGGCCTTGGCCTCCCAAAGTGCTGGGATTACAGGCGTGAGCCACCGCACCTGGCCCTAGCTTAAACTTTTAATTGAAGTAAAATATATAGAAAATTGAACAGATCATGAGTACACAGCTTAATAAGCACACCTGTGTAACCAGCGTTGAGATTTAAAAAAGGGACATTTCTGGTACCCCAGAAGACCCCTCCTTGTCTGTGGTCTAGATTTGATTTATACCGGATCTAAAATAACATTTGTTTCCAAATATATTTAAGACATTGCCAGGGGAAAAGCAACAACTAATGTGGGGTGATTTTGTGGGTTTCGGGTCACACAGCTTCCAAAACCCAACTCAAGTCATTTTCCATTCTTTTTCTCCTTGAAAGCTGTCAATTCCATGCCAGTGGATAACAGGAACCACAATGAAGAAATGGTAAGTTGCAATGTCAATCTTAGAATCTAGACTTGTATCTAGACTCTAGATTCTCCCAGTCCCTATTACACCAAACCAAACACACGCATGACATAATCTTACAAAGCCAGGTTTTCATCGCTGACAGAATGTGAGCAAGGGATGCCCCTCCTGCACTGAGCTCCTATCTCCTGTCAGGATGGTTTAGCGCCCCTGAGGATAGCTGTGCCATTGTTTCAGAAATGGATGCTTATTTCCCTTCTCCAGATAATCCCTAATCAGTGCCTTCTTGCATTGTTCTGTGTAGAGGTTTGGAAGATTTCACTCTGTTCCTGTAAATCTGTATCTCTGCCCTAAGAATACTGCATCAGCGCAGGTCACGTAGTCAAGCCTTCCTTGACAGCAGCTCTGGGTTGAGTAGTCTGTCATCCAGTGACACCAGCTTCTCCAACCTGCTTTCTCGTTTTCCCCCAGGTGACTCGCTGCATCATTGAGGTCCTCTCAAATGCCTTGTCGAAGTCCAGCGCTCCACCCATCACCCCTGAGTGCCGTCAAGTCCTGAAGAAGAGTAAGTGTCCCGCACTGCAGACAGATCTTTGTTGCTGCAGTGCTCCTTGTTCCTACTCCCTCCACATCACCTTCCTCTTTATCTACAAATGGCCTGGGGGCATAATGCACTAGGAAGAGTGTTGATTGACTGGGCCAGTATCTGGGAGACAGAAGATATGACTCCTAGTTCCTGCTTTACCACTTCGCAGCTGTGTGACTATGGGAAAGACGCTTTGTCTCTCTAGGTGTATTTCCTCAAAGTAAAATGAAGGAGTTGAACTCAATGATAGTCTTTCAGATGTCTATCCATTCTTAAATTCCTTAGTTCCATAGTTTGGATTTTTAGAACAGGACTTCATTTGTGTGCAGGGAGTGTGGGAAATGCTGGTTTGTGATTAGATGAGGAGGGGGTTTCTGGAAGTGTTGGAAGATGATAGAAGGAGATTTAAAAATCATTCTTCTCTTGGCCTTTTACTCTTCTGACACTGAGAAGCACAAGCTGAGAAGCAGGAATCTTAGAAAGTTGACTTAAAACTTCTGGCCTATTTACACAACAAATTAGCCAAGATATTTTAATGCACAGCTTACCAGAATAGAAGGTACCACCAAATGGTACCAGAAGTTCCAGGCCTGAGAACTGGAAGGGTTTCAGGTAGAGGCAGTGCATTCCAGTGAGGCAGACTAATGGCTTTCTGAGTCCAGCCTGTGAAGTGTTCTCAATATGAAACCATTTCTGCTGAAAATAAAATTTGAACAGTGATATAAGCAGTACCCATTGGAAATTGACATTATGAGGACAATTTTACAAGACTGTGCAGTCTCTATTATGCATGAAGCCAAACTGATTCAAACAAATCCGGAAAACACTGCCCTCTTCAACACTGTCCTCTGCTTTTAAACTTTAAGTCAGGCTGTAAACAGTAGATTTTATCTTATTTTTTCACCTTTAAAAATCTTTCAGGTGGGCGCAGTGGCTCACGCCTGTAACCCCAGCACTTTGGGAGGCTGAGGCAGGTGGATCACCTGAGGTCAGGAGTTTGAGACCAGCCTGGCCAACATAGTGAAACCCCGTCGCTACTAAAAATGCAAATAAATAAGCAAATAAATAAATAATTAAATAAATAAACCAGGTATGGTGGCAGGTGCCTGTAATCCCACTACTCGGGAGGCCGAGACAGGAGAATCGCTTGAACCCGGGAGGCAGAGATTGCAGTGAGCCAAGATTGCGCCATTGAACTCCAGCCCGGGCAACAGGAGTAAGGCTCGGTCTAAAAAGAAAAAAAAAAAAAAAAGTCTCTCATTGCCACCAGCCTGGCCAACATGGTGAAACCCCATCTCTACTAAAAATACAACAACTAGCCATGTGTGGTGGCGGGCACCTGTAATCCCAGCTACTCAGGAGGCTGAGGAAGGAGAATCGCTAGAACCTGGGAAGCAGAGGTTGCAGTGAACTGAGATCATAGCATTGCACTCCAACCTGGGTGCAGCCTGGGTGGCAGAGTGAGATTCCATCAGAAATAAACAAACATAAAACAAAAACGAAAAAAACCACCTTTCATTGCCAGACAAGACTCTCTTGCTATAGCTACACATGAACCCTCATGCATGAAATGGTGAAAAAGCAAATAGCGATTGGCCAGAAGAGTAACCTGAGGCCGGGCGCAGTGGCTCACACCTGTAATCCCAGCACTTTGGGAGGCTGTGGCAGGCAAATCACGAGGTCAGGAGATCGAGACCATCCTGGCTAACACGGTGAAACCCTGTCTCTACTAAAAATACAAAAAATTAGCCGGGTGTGGTGACATGCGCCTGTAGTCCCAGCTACTCAGGAGGCTGAGGCAGGAGAATCGCTTGAACCTGGGAGGTGGAGGTTGCAGTGAGACGAGATCACCCCACTGCACTCCAGCCTGGGTGACAGAGAGAGATTCTGTCTAAAAAAAAGAGGAAGAAGAGTAACCTGAATTAACTCAATCTGCCTTTGGAGGCTTCAGGGTAACAATGGTAGCTATGGGGGCCTGAGCCTTTAGGGACCCCAGAAACAGTGGATGGAAGCTTTCCTAGCTTTCCTACCACTTCCATCCCACATACCTCTTTCTGAGTTTCTTTCCAACTTCTTTTTTCCAGAAGTTACAGGAAGTGAGTAAGAGCAGAGTGGGTCACTAGGCAGAGAGTAAAGGCCCCTCCTTTTGGCAAACCCATCTTGGTATCTCCCTTTCCCTTACTTTGTTTACTAGACCAATGCAAAAGTGAGGGATCTGTCCTATCAGGTCACCAAAGAACCACAATTGCTTAGGAAAAGTTGCCTATGCCTGCCTGCCAAGATCTTAGCCCTTAGATTATGGCATAGTAACTCTAGCCTCTGCTCCAGCCCTGATTATGCCCTGAGGTCTTTTGATGTCTGTTGAGAGAAACGTAGGGAAACTGGGAAAAATCAAATGACCCATGTATCTAAGGATTCTGGAGATGTTATACCCAGAGAGTGACAGAATGCTGAGATGGGGAAGGTTTAAGAGCTCCTCTGTGGTTGACCCTTAAACACCAGCCAGGGCTAGACGGACAAATCACACAAAGGAGTAAGGCAGGACAGGAAGTGACGCACAGACTGGAGGGCACCTGCCTGTTCTGAGGGGGAGCAGATAATTCTCAGCTCTAATCCCATTATGGAGAAATACAGACTGTGTAGTCAGATCTTGGGATTTTTCAAAAGAAGTTAAAATTTTGATTTTTAAAAGACATCTCCTGGTATTTTTGTATCGCCTCTGAATTCAAATGTACTAAAACTGCTGTCTAGGTCAAACAGAATTCACCTCTGAGGCACCAGTTTGCAACTTTTATCCTATTCTAGTTTTCTCTCTCTTGTTGGTGTGTCCTAAACTGATCAGAAGACTGGAGGAGCTTTTGCCCGACTGGTTAGGTGAATGCCTTTATACAGCCTCTGTTCCACCCCACGCCCATCTCCACTCCCACTCCTACTTGCAGGTCTCTGAGTCAGCATATACTCACTAAGCAAATGAGTATTTGGGGAGTAGGACAGAATCATTGTTTTATGGATTTAAGAGACCTCAGGGAACACATAGTCTAATTTCTTAACAGGTACAAGAATCTCTTTGACTAGGGTTGATCTGGTCATCCTTACAGTATGACAGATGCATTTCCCTGTTCTTGTTTGAAAGTAAGTATGAGCTTCACACCTTGATTTTACAGATTGACAGTGAGTGTGTGCTGCTAATCACAGCCCTCTTCCAGGCTCACCTGCGGGGACTTAAAGCTAAATTTAGTAGGAAGAGCTAAGCCTCAGGCACAGGCTGCTCAGGCAGTACATATTTAATTGGGAAAAAATAAAAATACTTCTGTTCCTGACACTTAAGACTCAGAAACCAGTAGGTAGTAGGAAAGGGGCCACAGTGACTCTGCCCCTGGAGGCTGAGATCTTGTCTGATCAGCTCTATTTCAACCGACGCTCAGAATGACATCAGTATCTGTCCGTCTTAGTCAGCTCGGGCTGCTATATCAAATACCATAGATTGGATGGCTTAAACAACCAACATTTATTTTTCACAGTTATAGTGATTTGAAGTTCAAGGTCAGAGTGTCTGATGAGGGCCCACTTCCTGGCTTATAGACGGCTGCCTTCTGTCACTGTATCCTCATCTGGTGGAGACAGAAATCATCTCTTTCTCAATCTCCTTTCTTAGGGCACTAATCCCATTGTAAGGGCTGTACCCTGATGACCTAATTACCTGTCAGAGGCCCCACCTCCACATGCTGTCACATTGAGGATGAGGGCTTCAACATTTTGGAATCACACAAACATTTAGTCAATAGCACTGCCCAGAACCACATGCTTCCCTGTGCCCATCTGGCTAGCCATGCCCCAATGCCATACACACCACCACTGGCTTTTAAGAGGCGAAGAGACTGGTGACAGATGGACCTTCCCTCAGATGTCTGGAAAAGGCCAGGGACATTTTCATTGCCTCATAAACATGAGAATATTATTATCGTGCCAGACTGGGCTTTAAACAGAGCGGTACGGAGAGTCCACTATTTCTTGGACATTTTTACAAAACAAGTAATTTTTTTCCACTTTGCAAATATCATTTCAAAATGACTTATCAGTGCGACCCAATAGAAATATAATGTGAGCCACAAATATAATTTCAAATTTTATAGTAGCCACATTTAAAAAGTAAAAAGAGACAGGTGGAATTAATTTCAATAATATATTTTATTTTTATCCAATTTTTTCTGATATATAATTTTATATATCTGATCTATTTGAAATATATATTATCCAATACATCCAAAATATTATTTCAACATATAATGATATAAAAGTTGTTGAGATTATTTCACATTATTCTTTATTCTCAGAAGTCTGATGTGTATCTTACATATATAGCATGTCTCAGATCAAACCAGCCACATTTGAAGTGCTCAACAGCACTTGGGCATACAGTGCCTGCAGTGTAGACCCAAAGCTGTCAGTGGCCTTGGCTTCAGGCATTTTATCTGAACTCTGTGACATAGGTTGAAATCCAAGCCCTCCCAGCTAACAACTGAGACAGTGCTAACTGCCTATCTCCTTTCCTGGGGTGTCCTTGAGTTAAGGAGGGTTTAGTAAAGGAGCTATTGATATTTGGAAAAGGTGGACAAGAACAGCATTCAATTAAAATATCAGTTATACCATGTACTCTGACTCAGGAAACACAAAGATAACTCATTGTGCTGAAGTTTATTCCCAACATCTGAGAGCATGTTGGGTACATGGAACCTGAGTGAAAAAAGAAATGGCCCTTTCCACTGATGTGTAGTTTTCTCAGGCAAGAAATGTACACCCTTATCACCAGCTACTAAGTTATAGATCACATACTGCTAGGTTGAGTCTACAGTTGATTGGATAATAAAAGTCTGATATAAACTAATCATTTCAAATGTTTAAATCCTCCTTTGAATCTTGATATTTCTTATTTTGGCTAGTTAGCTATCTAGCTGGATAATTGTTAGAGCTATTCACATACTGCCAACTTTTTAACTCCTATGTGAAGAAAATATGGAAAGAATGGTCTTGGATTATACCATGCTGAGTCTCAATGTCTGCAAAAAGAAGAGGTTGGACTGGATTAGATGAATTCTAAGATGTTTTCTGCTTCTAAATTCTAATATTTCATAAATCCATATCTGGATTTCAGTTTGATCATTGGCAGTACCAATGAGAGAAGCTGGCTGGGTATTATGAAGACATAAAAAATATAGACAGTTTATTACTAAATTTAAGCACAGTCAAGGAGCTTTCATAGCCTTTACTTTCAAAAGGAATCTGAGTAGATTCTTCATTAATTTAAATAATTATCCAAGAAATTTTCAGTGTCATCAGGATTTGTAGTGATTACTGAGGCTGGTGCTTGTCGAACCACAAGCAATTCTGAAGTTATACCTACTCTTCATTTTCATTATAGGTAGAAAAGACGTCAAAGACAAAGAGACAACTGAAAATGAAAACACAAAGTTTGAAGTAAGATTGTTAAGAGACCCAGATGATGCCTCGGAAGCCCACGGGTCCTCCAGCAGGGAGGAGGCAGGAGCCCCAGAGGAGGAGGACGCCCAAGGCCCAACAAAGGCAGACACAGAGGAGTGGGCAGAGGGAGGCGGGCACAGCCGAGAGCGAGCAGATGAGCCCCAGCGGAGCCTCTATCCCTCCAACAGCCAAGTCTCCGAAGAAGTAAAGACACACCATTCTGAGAAGAGTGAGAGAGAGGATAAGGAGGAGGAGGAGGGAGAGAACTATCAAAAAGGGGAGCAAGGGGAAGATGGCAGTGAAGAGAAACACCTTGAAGAGCCAGGAGAGACACAAAACGCTTTCCTCAATGAAAGAAACCAGGCTTCAGCTGTAAAAAAAGAGGAGTTAGTGGCCAGATCTGAAACACATGCTGCCGGGCACGCTGAGGAGAAGACGCATAGCCGGGAGAAGAGTAGCCAGGAGAGTGGAGAGGAGGCAAGGAGCCAGGAGAAACACCCCCAGGAGTCTAAAGGCCAACCCGGAAGTCAGGAAGAATCTGAGGAAAGTGAGGAAGATGCCACCTCTGAGGTGGACAAACGACGCACGAGGCCCAGACACCACCACGGGAGGACCAGGCCTGACAGGTCCTCTCAAGGAGGGAGTCTTCCCTCTGAGGAAAACGGACACTCCCTGGAGGAATCTGAGGAGTCAAACGTCGGCATGGCCAGTTTAGGGGAAAAGAGGGACCACCATTCAACCCACTACAGGGCTTCAGAGGAAGAACCCGAATATGGAGAAGAAATAAAGAGTTATCCAGGCATCCAGGCCCCCGAGGACCTGGAGGGGGAGCGCTATAGGGGCAGAGGAAGTGAGGAATACAGGGCTCCAAGACCTCAGAGTGAGGAGAGTTGGGATGAGGAGGACAAGAGAAACTACCCCAGCTTAGAGCTTGATAAGATGGCACATGGATATGGTGAAGAAAGTGAGGAAGAGAGGGGCCATGAGCGGGGAAAGGGACGCCATCACAGAGGCAGGGGAGGGGAGCCACGTGCCTATTTCATGTCTGACGCCAGAGAAGAGAAAAGGTTCTTGGGTGAAGGACACCACCGTGTCCAAGAAAGCCAGATGGACAAGGCAAGGAGGCGTCCACAAGGTGCGTGGAAAGAGCTGGACAGAAATTACCTCAACTATGGTGAGGAAAGAGCCCAAGGGAAGTGGCAGCAGCAGGGAGACCTGCAGGACACTAAAGAAAACAGGGAGGAAGCGAGGTTTCAAGATAAACAATATGGCTCCCATCACACAGCTGAAAAGAGGAAGAGATTAGGGGAACTGTTTAACCCATACTACGACCCTCTCCAGTGGAAGAGCAGCCATTTTGAAAGAAGAGACAACATGGATGACAATTTTCTCGAGGGTGAAGAGGAAAATGAGCTGACCTTGAATGAGAAGAATTTCTTCCCAGAATACAACTATGACTGGTGGGAGAAAAAGCCCTTCTCGGAGGATGTGAACTGGGGGTATGAGAAGAGAAACCTCGCCAGGGTCCCCAAGCTGGACCTGAAAAGGCAGTATGACAGGGTGGCCCAACTGGACCAGCTCCTTCACTACAGGAAGAAGTCAGCCGAGTTTCCAGACTTTTATGATTCTGAGGAGCCGATAAGCACCCGCCAGGAGACAGAAAATGAAAAGGACAGGGCTGACCAGACAGTCCTGACAGAGGACGAGGTACAGTGTGGGGCTTCTGTTTAAAATTACTTACTTTGGTCAATGTTAGCACATTATGTTCAAGACTATCCGATATTAACGGGGAGAAATTGGTGGGAATTAATCACTATGAAAATGGTGACCTAGTAACAGAGTGGAGGCCACCTTGGGGGTCGGTTTCCACCTACCTTTAGCCATCGTCCACATCTTTGCCCACCTCACTCGGTCGCATTGCTTCTCAACCTTGTCCGCACACTGGGGTCACCTGGAGAGCATGAAAAATTACTGTTAGAGATTCTGTCTACTTAGTGCCTGGAGTGCTGCCTGATCATTAGAATATTTTAAAGCTTCCAGATGATTGCAGCGTTCAGCCAAGGTTGACAGCTACTGTTCTGGTATCTTTCCCTTGGTCATCTGTCTGTTCATCACTCTCTCCCTGAGGTAGGGAGAATAGGTGATAGAGAAGTTTACTTGCTTTAGTTTGCTATCTTTATTATTTCATGCCCTACTGCCGTCAGAAATTTATATCTGGGAGAGGTAACACTGTTGGAGCTGTACCTATCCAAACAATGTTTTTTTCCTAATATTGATTATGTAGGTTGTCCTTCTCAAAGTTGAATGTACATCGGGATCATGAGGGATTCCTAGCCCCCAGAGTTTCTCATTTAGTAGGTCGCAGGTGAGACCCCAAACTCTGCATTTCTGACAAGTTCCTGGCTGATGCCACCGGTCAGGGGACCACACTTTGAGAGTTACTGATGTAGGTTGACTAATGTAGCTTCCAACATGCCTAAAATTCCCCTTTCCATTCGTACTCCATCCAACTATAGCAAAATAAATTGGTTCGGGACCTCATGCCTCCACTTTTCTGTATTTTCCAGAAAAAAGAACTTGAAAACTTGGCTGCAATGGATTTGGAACTACAGAAGATAGCTGAGAAATTCAGCCAAAGGGGCTGACTGTCACTGGAGCAGAGGGCACTGTTAAGAAGCAGCCCTCACATGATCTGTTTTTCACCACTTCACTGAGAAGACACCATTTATCTATCCAAGGACAGAAAGTAGAACTTACTATTCGTTAAATGTTTGACACAATTGGAAATGTCTTTAATTTTTGCCAGAATGCTATTGAAAATGTTAATTGCATGACTTGTAGCATATTCTTTTCCGCAAAATAGGCATATTAACATGCTTGTGACAATGACTGTGCTACTGTCTTTGGAAAAATGTTTGTCTCAGTTGCAAATAATAAAAGATTCACCTGAGACCAAAAGCTTCATTGTTCTCAGCTTCTTTTGGGCAAAGAGGGAGGAGTGTGACTTTTCAAATCCATTCTTTGAAGTAAATTGCAGAAGATGGCTCTAGGATTTGTTGGGTTTTGGATGCATAATAGGATAAAAAAGCAAACCTTTTGAAGTAATGTGCAGGATATAAAGAGAAATAGATTAGAAAAAGATATCTACTCCCCTATGCTGAGAGAGATTACAGGGGCTTGAAGAATCTCTTTCAAAAACAATCATATGATATTACTTAAAAAATTCCTTTATGTAAAGAGCTCTAGAAGTAGCCAGCCGAAGTTCATTTTTCAGGGCTTAGAAGAAAGCTTGGATGAGGGGAAGAATTCCAGGGTGGAAGTGAAAACATCTGGCCTGTCCAGACAGATCTCTGGCCCCTCAGGTCTTGTCGGATTTCTACTCCTTAAGAAGATAGAGGCGGCTGGGCACGGTGGCTCACACCTGTAATCCCAGCACTACGGGAGGCTGAGGCAGGCAGATCACGAGGTCAGGAGTTTGAGACCAGCCTGGCTAACATGGTGAAACTCCGTCTCTAATAAAGATACAAAAAAAAAAAAAAAAGCCGGGCATGGTGGCGGTCCCAGCTACTTGGGTTGCAGTGAGCTGAGATCAGGCATTGCACTCCAGCCTGGGTGACAGGGTGAGACTCTCTCTCAGAAAATAGAGGGTAGGCATGGTGGTTCACACTTACAATCCCCATACTTTGGGAGGCCAAGGAGGGTGGTTTTCTTGAGCTCAGGAGTTTGAGACCAGCCTGGGCAACATGGCGAAACCGTATCTCTACAAAAAATTTAAAAATTAGCCAGGCATGGTATTGTGTGCCTATAGTCCCTCCCTACTCAGGAGGCCGAGGAGGGAGGATCACTTGAGCCCTGGAAGTTGAGGCTGCAGTGAGCCGAGATCATGCCACTGCACTCCAGCCTAGGCGACAGAGTAAGGTCCTGTCTCAAAAAAAAAAGAAAAAGAAAAGAAAAAAAAAAGAAAGATAGAGCTCTTACTCTGCTGACTCTGTTACTAAGTAGCTCTGACTTTGGGCAAGTTACTTTTCCTCTCTGAACCTCAAGATCATCAATAAAATAAGATATTTGTCTCATTGAGTTGCTACAAGGATGACAGAGTTGATGCAAAACAGAGCAGTGCCTGGTATATATCAGTGGCACAGGAAATGTTTGCTGCTGCTGTAAATCATTCTTGCAGCTTGTTACGACAAGACAGTTGGACAATTCCCCTTCTTCCTTTTTTTACCCGTCATTTAATTCCTCACCCTTGGTGGCTTCTTCTTGATTGATTTCTACTGTTTTGACAGTTTGGTAAAGAGTTATTCTCTGTAAGGTGGTACAGAGGAGAGTAAGACCTCCTCTTTACCCTCTGAAGGTTGGATAATTAAGTGTATGAAATAAACTGACAGTAGGCAGATGAACAGGAGAAAAAAACATTTTAATTACATGCATAGGCCCAGAAGTCCCACAAAATATAACACTCAGAAGGGCCAGATGATTGAAGTTTTTATAGCATCCTGAGCTACAGAAGAGAATAGGGGGCTTGTGGCTCCTGGGGGACACAGTTATGGGAAGGTAGCAGGAGGAACTGTATGATAAATAAAGGTTGTGTTGTTACGCAGATAAAATCTCTTAGATAATCAAAGTGATCCAGCAGCTTTTTTTTTTTTTAGATCTTAATGAAATTTTATTCTGAAAATATGACAAAAGTCTAAGGCATTTCAAACATTTAAATACATGTAGGACCAAAGTAAATGTGACACAGTATAAAGGAATCCATAAATACAGAGAACTATGCTATATTTCTCTAGAGGCAAATAGCCAACTCCTCTAACACAATTCAACCTTTATCGTTAGAAACGGAATTGTGCAATTATTAACAAAAATATGATAATGTTACATGTAGTTCTTCATGTCTTTAATTAGTATGAAATACAAAAGTTGAAAATACTGTGCCAATTTCATATAATCTTTTTTAAAAAAAAGTCATGTTTACATCTACCTAGATAAAACCAAATGAAAATATTTTCTTTTGAAAGTTTCATACTTTTTGAGAGTTCTATCTAGCCCTGGCTGAAGTTACTGATGATCAACTTTCTTACTTTAAAATAATAAGAGACAAAAGAAAAATCAACAAAGCTGTGCTGGGATGGAATTTTGGAAGAGCTTTCTAATGGTGCCACATTTGGTAAATGTAAATATTTGTGGAAAAATTTTAAAACATGATGCCAATGAGAACCTGACACTTCTCTGTGGTAGTGGTCTGGGAGTGGTCTGGGAGACGGAATAGAAGGTGCACTTTTGGGTAAGGTCAGCTCACAATTCCCTATGACTGTATATAACAGAGCAGAGACTCAACAGCAACACAGAGTAGGTTAAAGTGCACCCTACACAGAGAGAAGATGGCCAGAAAGGAGGCATGTGTGCCCAGGCTGGCAGTCTCTGCACTGCGAAAGCTTCAGCTGTTAGCCCTGGGCTTTATGCTTCTGTTTGCTGGTGAGCTCAGGCACAATACCTATACATTCAGCGTCTGCCACCCCAACAGGAACAGTTAGCAGCTTAATGGTGGCATGGAAATGGAAGGCTATTTGCATACAATCAATCAAATGAAACTCCGTGGCTTCATTCCAAGCCTAGGGGATGCCCAGCGGCTTTTGCAAAGCTGATGTGAGCATACAGAAGAACGGTGATGCCCTTGTGCCCCATTTCCAGAGCGATCCAGAGCATGGCGCTGCCATCGTTGTCCTCCAGGTGGACATTGCAGCCCAGCTGGGCCAGCAGCAGCGTGATGATCTCCATGTGCCCATGCCTGCTGGCACAATGAGGGCCATGGAGCCCTTGTCTTCCTGGAGGTTGACCTCAGCTCCACTGGCCAGCAGACCCTACACCATGCCGATCTGCCCAGTAACTGACTGCCAGCATGAAGGCCATCTGCCCCAGCTGACTGGCTTTGGGGCTCACATCCTTTCAGCCAGAGTTCTTCCCCAACCTGCATGTCCTCTGCTTCCACAGCCGCGAGGGCCGCCAGCATGATGAAGGTATAGTCCCTTGTTCTGGTGATCCACGTTACACATACGGGTGTCCAACAGCAGCTTCACAATCTCAAAATTGGAGTGGGACACGCTGTAATAGAGGACTGTGTTGCCGTTTCCATCTGCCAAGTTGATGACCTAGTAGAGGACATCCAGGGAGGTAGCCTCAAAAGCAGCTCTGTAGTCTCCCAGAGTGGCTGCAATGGCTGACTTCTGACGGGACACGCAGAACCACTTGTGCTGGAGGGTGTTCAGACAGAACCTCATATCTTTGCTGGTCAAAGCTCTGGGATCATTTATATTATTTTTCAGTAAGTTGCAAGCAGACAACATCTTTTCACTTAATGTATGCCTCTCTCTGATTTTCACCTTCTCAGGTTCGCGTTCTTGAAACTGCATTTCATCTTCCACCCTGGCAGACTTGAAACCTTCAATGTTAATGGCATGGTGCCCTTCGGCCATTCCCCAAGTGTCTTCAACCTCCTCTTCTTCAAGAGGATATTACTCAGTGACATCACACTCATCATCTGACTCAGAGGAATAGCTTTCATCTGTGCTGACATCATCGCTTGAAGTTGTTACATACCCTCCATTAATGCCAACAAACTGAAGATTCTTTTTCATGCCGTTTGAATCTTTGTTACCGTCTTCCTTCTTCATGATGGGCTTTCGTGTACTTTCATTGTTTGTGCGTACAGAGGCCAGCGGCCATCTGGTCGTCTGTCGGGTTCACTAGAGACCGTGTGCTTTCCTGAGCGGGGAAGGCGCCCTGGCTGCTGATTAGCTTTCCTTCTGAGATCCTCACCTCTGAGCAGCCTTCTTCCTGATGCAGACACTTTACTAATGTAGATTTCCTTTCTAGATGTAAATTTCCGTGTAAAAAAGGACAGCTTTTTAGAGCCATTCCTGTGTCTGCAGTTTCTCTGAATAACCAGCTCAAAATATGCCAAAGAGATATATTTTTGGGTGACACATTGTGGTCTCCTCCAGTCATATTTTGGGATGGTGTGTACTGAGCCCCAGCCATGGCAAAAATAAGACTTAAAATCACATAAGACTTTTATCCGTCAAGGAAGGCCTGGTTCTCCTCCTCTTGGCTAAGTGAAGAACTGCCTGTGCTACTTAACCAGATTCTTTTTAGATGAATCCTCTGTGACATACTTTTCCAGGAGCTTTGCTGCTTCGTCATATGGGGAGCCCATCAGTGCTATAAATCTGATGGCAAATTCTCCTAAACCTGGGCACACAGGTTTCTCTCTGCCTGCAGTTTTTTGTTTTTGTTTTTGTTTCTGGCCCTTGGATCGTGACTGCCTGTTTGCAAAGGACAATGATTTGGGTGGGTGATGGGGGTGCGAGGAGGGGAAGGCTGCTGGAGGAGGTAGCTTTTATAGCAGACAAGGGAGGTCGGTAAATACCTATCGTACTAGTTTTCTGGGGCTGCCATAACAAATCACCACAAACCGGATGGCCTAATACAACAGAAATTTATTCTCTTACAATTCTGGAGGCCAGAAGTCCAAACTCAAGGTGTTAGCAAGGCCATGCTGCCTTCAAAGCCTGTAAAGGAGGATCATTCCTTGCTTCTTCCTGGTTTCTTGCCTCATCCTTGCTTCTTCCTTCCTTGCTTCTTCCAGGCCTTCCTTGGCTGGTAGCAGCAGATCTCCCACTGCCACCTCCGTCTGCACTTGGGTGCTCTCTCCCTGTGAGTCTGTCTCTCAACCTGGTGTTCTTCACCAGGACACCAGTCATACTGAAATAAGGACCCATCCTACTCCAGTATGACCTCGTCTTAACTAATTACATCTGCAACCACCCTGTTTTCCAATCAGGTCACATTTACATGTATTAGGGGTTGAGACTTCAACATATTTTTTTCTGGGGACACAATTCAACTCACAATAAAGCAGGCCAGCACCCACTCCCCTCAGGTGGACAGACCCTGAGGCACATATTCTGCACTGCCTCCCAGACTTCCTCCGTGGATCATGCCCAGGTGCCACAGCAGTGACCTGCGTGATAATGCAGCCTTTATTGGCTGCCTTTACCTTTTCCACTGCCCACTGGTGACCCTACTGGTGTTTCCTGGGATCACCTCTCACATATACTGCTTCTCAAATACTTGTCTCAGGGTTTGCTTCTGGGGGACCATGATCTAAGAAACCATCCAAAGTCAAGGTTTATAGTATGACAAATAATATACCTGCAGTTGCAACCCCTTGTCTTAATATATCCTGATACAAGATACTGGGAAATGCTCAACATGTACTCACAGGCACAGAGTACAATGTCTCTGCCTTTTTTCCTATTGCAGCCCAGCAGAAAACAAAATACTTTCCTAAAGAGAGATTGGGGGGCCCAAGGTGAAAAGTGATTTACTCACTCGAGGAGAGAAAACAAAACCCAGCAATGCACCAAATGCCAGCCTGGCAAATCATACACACACACACACACACACACACACAGGGCACTGCTCACGAGGAAAGCTGCTGGAAGTTGGATCCCAGCTTCCCCCTGGCATCCGCCTTGTTGAGGCATTGCACATTAGAACATCTTTTCATTTTAGTTTGCAAACACCCCAGGGGAGGGAAACATGAAGGTGTAGATGATCTATTAAGGATGAAGGAAACATCCAAGAGAATCCCACCCAATATGTGCTGCTCAGATGGTGCAATTAGGATCTCTGGGGGTGCCACCATTTCTTCAGGAAGAAGTCAAGAACTATATAGGCCACTGCTTTTCCCACTTTTAATCAAAATAATTTATGTTCATTGTAAAAACATTAAGTAGTCCTGAAAGACTTATAGTGAGGATTATGGGTTGAATTTTGTCCCCAAAATGAAGAAGTCTTAACTGCTGGCACCCACGAATCTGACCTTATTTGGAAACAGGGTCTCCGCAGTTAACATGGGGTCATTAGACTGGGCCCGTTTATAGTATCATTGGTGTCCTTACAAGAAGATGGAAATTCAGAGACAAAAACACACACAGAGGAGAATACCATGTGGAGAGAGAGGCAAAGATTGGAGCTATGCCTCTTCAAGCCAAGAAATGCCTGGATTATCAGACACTGGAAGGGTCAAGGAAGGATTCTGCCCTAGAACTGTCAGAGGGAACACTGCCTCTGCCAACAACTCGATTTCAGACTTCTGGCCTCCATATATGCAATAGAATACTTTTCTGTTGTTTTAAGCCACTCAGCTTGTGGTGCATTGTTATGGCAGCCCTAGGTATCTAATACAATGAGAAACAATGGCCTCAGTGCCCCATCCTCCAAATCCTTGTGCCGATGCAGCCACCTGTAATTTAAATTTTAGATTTCTTTTCTTATTTGAATTATTAATTGTCATGATTTCTAATATCATGACAAGTTTATCGAGAAGGAGTTATAATGCAGAGACGGGACAGGAGGAGAGAAAGGGTTCTATTATTACATAATGAAAATACATACCATGCCACTGTAAAACATAGTATAATCAGGAGGCCGGTTGGGTGGCTCACCACTGTAATCCCAGCAATTTGGGAGGCTGAGGCGCGCAGATCACCTGAGGTCAGGAGTTGGAGACCAGCCTGGTCAACATGGTGAAACCCTGTCTCTACTAAAAATACAAAAAAATAGCCAGCATGGTGGCAGTTGCCTGGAATCTCAGCTACTCGGGAGACTGAGGCAGGAGAATCACTTGAACCCAGGAGGTGGAGGTTGCAGTGAGCCAAGATCACGCCACTGCACTCCAGCCTGGGCAGCAAGAGTGAAACTCCATCTCAAACACACAAACAAACAAATACATAATATAATCAGGAGATTTCAGGTGCTGAAATAATTAATTAATTGCAGTAATTACAATTCTGCAGTCCAGGATCCTGACACTCACATACGTGACAGGCCTCAGTGAGAAAGTATCTGTTGATGCAAGACCTAAAGAAAGGATGTGAGCCATGTGGACACCTGGGGGAAGGACATTTCAGGCAGAGGGAATAGTAGGTGCAAAGGCCCTGGTTTGGGAATGTGTTTGGCGTGTTTGAAGAAGAACAAGAGGCCAGAGTAGGAGACTGTTGTAGGAGGTGAGCTTAGAGAGGCAGCAGGGGCCAAGTCACACAAGGCTCTCTGTAGGTCCTGGTAAGGACTTTTGCTTTTGCATTTGGAGAGTTCTCAATGGATGACTGATAGGATTTGCTTTATGTTTATAATAACACTGGCTTCTGGGTTGAGAGATGGCTGTAGGGGAAGTGAAGGCAGAAACACAAAACCAATAAGGAGGGCACTGTAATGACCCTAGTGGGTCATTGTGATGGCAGGGTCCAAGATGGTGGCACTGGGAATGGGGAGAAGTGGTAGAATTCTAGATCTGTTCTGGAAACAGAGCTGACAGGTAGGGCTACTGGTTTTGGTGTGGCATGAGGGAACAAGAGGAGAATACCAAAGCTTTAGGCCTGAGCACCTGGGAAAACAGATGGGGAGACTGCAGGAGGGACTGGTTTGGGAGGAGAGAGATGGGGAGCTCAGATATGAACTTGTTAAGTTTGAGACGTGAATAGATACCCAGCAGAGGTGTTGAGCTGGGTATATGAGCCAGTGCTGGAGGAAAAGGCCTGAGTTGAAGATTGCACGTGGGAGTCATCATTCTAGAGATGGTATTTAAAGACTTAAAACTGGGTGAGATCACCTAGAGTTATATAAATGAGTCAAAAATGGCCTCTGTGTATTGGCTCATAGATTGTTTATTATTTCTTCATTGTAGGCTAACGCTGATTACTGCAAAAGCCAAACTCAAATTTTTACACATCCAATTATTTAAAACAAATTTTAAGCCAATTTTTAGCCATTCAGGGCCTTCCTGCTACCTACGCAGTGAAACTATACCCAGCATCTGTTGGCCATTGATAACATAGAGGCTTGTGGTTATAAGACCTCAAGTGTGGTGGCTCACACCTGTAATCCCAGCACTTTGGGAGGCTGAGGCAGGCAGATCGCTTGAGCTCAGGAGTTTGAGACCAGCCTGGGCAACATAACGAAACCCCGTCTCTACTAAAAATACAAAAATTAGCTATGTGTGGTGGCATGCGCCTGTAATCCCAGCTACATGGGAGACTGAGGTGGGAGGATCCCTTGAGCCTGGGAGGTGGAGGCTGCAGTGAGCTGAGATCCTGCCACTGATCTCCAGCCTGGGTGACAGAGTGAGACCTTGTCTCAGAAGAATAAAGCCAAATACAAAAACACAAACCTCAAGCTGTCCGACTCAGAGACTCCCCGCTGTTGCTGCTGTGCAACATCACCTAGACACAAAAGCCTTGTTTCTGAACCTCCCCTCCCTCGGGGGTATCCTTGCCTTTCCTCCTCTCCTTCTGAGTAGCAATACGTGTAGTGTGGTCTTTGGACAGACTCTTGCTGTAAGGGACATCCCTCTACCCCTATGCAAAACTGTCAGAGTGTCACCATCACCCAATAAAATATGTGTGTGCTACTGCCATCTCATGGTCACTCTTTGATTAGTCCCCAAATCCCTTGAACACCCTAGGGAGTGAGCGTAGACAAGAAAAGGAAGAAGTGCAAGTGCTGAGTCCTGAGGCATGCCAACGTTTAGACGTTTCAGAGATGAGGAGGAACCAGTAAGAGAGATATAGAAAGAAAGTCCAGAGAGGTAGGAGGGAAACCAGGAGAAAGTGGTATTCTAGAAGCCAAGTGAGGAAAAGCCTGGCAAGGACAGGGATGGACAGTGTCAGACACTGCTGATGGGTTCAGCGGACGGAGAAGGAGCTCTGGATGTCACACTACTGTCCATCATTGCTTGCTGCTCACACCAAATCTGCTTCCCACTGTGGCTGCTCCAAAGTGCTGCTCTCCTGTTTCCACCTGTGCCACAATCCGTCTCATCACGCCACTGAAATCAGTGATCAGCAAAGTTTTTCACAAAGGACCAGAGAGCGTATATTTTAGGCTTTGAGACCATATGGGCTCTATCACAATTATTCAACTTTGCCACAGTATGAAAGCAGCCATCAACAATATATAAACAAATTAAGAGTGGTTGCGTTCCAATAAAATTTCAGTTTGAATTTCATGTAATTTTCCCAAGTCACAAATTTATTTTATTTTTTTACTTTTCTGCTTCAACCACTTAAAAATGTAAAAATCTTTTGTTACAGGCTATACAAAAAAATTTGTAGTGGGCCAGATTTGCTGCGTCCTGATTTAAATTAATCATATTCTCTCTTATTTTTATCTCCTTTCTTGAATCTGTCACCATATGACTTTTATTTATTTATTTATGAATGACAGAGTCTCACTCTGATGCCCAGGCTGGAATGCAGTGGCGTGATCTCGGCTCACTGCAACCTCCACCTCCTAGGTTCAAGCTATTCTCCTGCCTCAGCCTCCCAAGTAGCTGGGATTACAGGTGCCCGCCACCAGGCCTGGCTAATTTTTGTATTTTTATTAGAGAGGGGGTTTCACCATGTTGGCCAGGCTGGTCTCAAACTCCTGACCTCAAGTGATCCACCCCCCTTGGCCTCCCAAAGGGCTGGGAATACAGGCGTGAGCCACCAAGTCTGGTTTATATAATTTAATTATTTAATTTAATCTAATTTATAGCCCCTATTTTGTGTCACTCACAGGTGACAGGAAAGAACTAAAGAGGTCACTTTACCCACTTGAGCATTTGATTGAGGAAAAGTATTCCCAAAAGGCAAAAGAACGCCTGCTGTCATTTCCTCTGGATTAATTTCTCCACTTTTTGAAGTTTGTTGGCTTAGAATTATAACACTATGTAGACCAAACATTCAACAGATTGACCTACCTCTCTTTCAAAACAAAGTATCCATAGCACCTTGTTACCTGTCAAAGCAAAAATGAAATATCGAAACCTTTCCAGTCTTGTTTTAATGACATCTCAGCTAAAAGTAAAAACAAAAAACAAAAAACCCAGGTTATTTATTTATTTATTTATTTATTTATTGAGACAGAGTCTCGCTCTGTCACCCAGGCTGGAGCGCAGTGGCCGGATCTCAGCTCACTGCAAGCTCTGCCTCCCGGGTTCACGCCATTCTCCTGCCTCAGCCTCCTGAGTAGCTGGGATTTCAGGTGCCCGCCACCTCACCCGGCTAGGTTTTTGTATTTTTTAGTAGAGACGGGGTTTCACCGTGTTAGCCAGGATGGTCTCGATCTCCTGACCTCGTGATCCACCCGTCTCGGCCTCCCAAAGTGCTGGGATTACAGGCATGAGCCACCGCGCCCGGCCAAAAAACCCAGGTTATTAATAGACCTGTAAAAAGGCCTCCCAAGATTGGCGCCAAGATGGCGATGGAGATGAGGCTTCCCGTGGCTTGCAAGCCTCTTAGCGAGAGACTGGGTCAAGACACTAAGAAACATCTAGTGGTGCCAGGGGACACAATCACTATGGACACGGGATTCATGCAGGGCCATGGAATGCATATGGAAGAAGAGAAGCTCATTGTATCTGTTGCCGGCTCTGTGGCTATAAGTTGATCTGTGTGAAAGCTTTGAAACCCAGATACATTGGTGAAGCAGGAGACATTGTAGTGGGAAGAATCACAAAGGTTCAACAGAAGAGGTGGAAGGTGGAGACCAACTCCGGGCTGGATTCGGTCCTGCTGTTCTCGCCCATGAACCTTCCTGGAGGAGAGCTGAAGAGAAGATCTACAGAAGATGAGCTTGCAATGACAGGTTTCTTACAGGAAGGGGACCTTATCGGTGCTGAGGTCCAGGCAGTGTTCTCTGACGGAGCTGTCTCTCTGCACACGAGGAGCCTGAAATATGGAAAACTAGGTCAGGGGGTTTTGGTCCAGGTGTCCCCCTCCCTGGTGAAACGGCAGAAGATCCACTTTCATGATTTGCCATGTGGTGCCTCAGTGATTCTTGGTAACAACGGCTTCATCTAGATTTACCCAACACCTGAGCACAAAGAAGAGGAAGCAGGGGGCTTCACTGCAAACCTGGAGCCTGTCTCTCTTGCTGATGGAGAGGTGATATCCTGGCTTCGGAACTGCATCATCTCGCTGGTAACTCAGAGGACGATGCTGTATGATACCAGCATCCTGTACTGCTATGAAGCATCCCTTCCACGTTAGATCAAAGACATCTTAAAGCCAGAAATAATGGAGGAGATTGTGATGGAAACACGTCAGAGGCTTTTAGAACAGGAGGGAGAAGGAGGTACTCCAGAAGGACAGGACTGTGGACCTTGCAGGAGTGAAGACTGTGATGTGTGGTCCCCATATGCGGCTCAGTGAAGACTCGAGAAATCATCACTTTGTCTGCATTGACAGACCTGTGACTGCCTCCAGCCCACAGGCCTGCTTTCTCTTGTCCTAACACCAAGCCTGGATGGCAGATGAACAGCGCTCCCTTGGGCTGTCGGCTGAGTCTCAGCATTAGGGAATAGTTTCAGGTCTTTCAAAGTGCACAGTGTTCCAGTCGAATGGACTCCCATCCTGGAATAATACGGAGAATCCTTTGTCTTCCACTCACTGTCATTCACAAGGCACAGTGCCCCATGAAATTGCCCCAATAGAAAACATGGCATCCCTGACCCCCAAATGGTCTATTTTGGCCTCCATTCCTATATCCTTTAAATGACTGAGAGTGCAGCTGGTAAAGTTGGAAGAATAAAGTTAACCAAGCAGGCCAGGCACGGTGGCTCACACCTGTAATCCCAGCACTTTGGGAGGCCAAAGCAGGTGGATCATGAGGTCAGGAGATCGAGATCATCCTGGCTAACACGGTGAAACCCCGTCTCTACTAAAAAATACAAAAAACTAGCCAGGCGAGGTGGCTGGTGCCTGTAGTCCCAGCTACTCAGGAGGCTGAGGCAGGAGGATGGCCTAAACCCGGGAGGCGGAGCTTGCAGTGAGCTGAGATCCGGCCACTGCACTCCAGCCTGGGTGACAGGGTGAGACTCCGTCTCAAAAAAAAAAAAAAAACCCCAAAAAATTAGCCAGGTGTGGTGTGCACCTATGGTCCCAGCTGCTCGGGAGGCTGAGGCAGGAGAGTAGCTTGAACCTGGGAGGCGGAGGTTGCAGTGAGCTGAAATCGCGTACCGCACTCCAGCCTTGGTGACAGAGTGAGACTCTGTTTGAAAAAAAACAAAAACAAAAAAACCTGAGCAGCTTTTTGCTTGGTTGGAATCTGATTTTCTGTTGTGTATTCCTTATAGCCATAGATGCGATTATGTCCACACCAGTCTGCCTTAATCTGTCCTGCTTGGAAGGTGACTTGTAAGATGCTGAACTATTCATAATAGAGTGAATGTTCTGGGTCCATGTACTCTGATAAACATGAAGAAAATAAACTAAGAAAAATGGTGGGGGTGGGGGGGAACAGGCCTCCCAAAAGGAGTGGGTAGAGTATGATGTTCATTTCCGATGCTTCAAAGATTTTGCCCTTCCTCATAAAAACTCAAATAGCTGTGGGTGCCTAGTAAATGTTAATAAGGTAGTTAAAAGGTTCCTAGTTGCTTTTTAAGTATCTGTTCAGGGACTTACCTCTCTCGCCATCTGACCTGTGTGACATAGCTAAGTTCAAAGAAAATCTATAATCCTTTTTACAAAAATTAATACTAGCCTAGAGGCAACGTTATATTTCAAGTAAAGTTATTAGATATACTCTGTTCCTTTCCAGCACTGCATCTAAATGCATTACAAAACCCAGATAAAGCGAATCTTGATCATGGATTTTTAGGACATGCGTTTTAGTATTTAGTATAGTTCTTCCAATATTTACAATCAACACTTTAAAACAACATGCAAGCACTCCATTACTTTTTCGAAGCTTCACTATGTATTGAGAAAAGCCTGTAGTTTGGGTTTTTTTTTTTTTTTTTTTTTTTTTTTGAGACGGAGTCTTGCTCTGTCACCCAGGCTGGAGTGCAGTGGCCGGATCTCAGCTCACTGCAAGCTCCGCCTCCCGGGTTTACGCCATTCTCCTGCCTCAGCCTCCCGAGTAGCTGGGACTATAGGCGCCCGCCACCTCGCCCGGCTAGTTTTTTTTGTATTTTTTAGTAGAGACGGGGTTTCACCGTGTTAGCCGGGATGGTCTCTCGATCTCCTGACCTCGTGATCCGCCCGTCTCGGCCTCCCAAAGTGCTGGGATTACAGGCTTGAGCCACCGCGCCCGGCCTGGGCTTTTCAATATACAACCAGTGCATGAATGATTGCTCGGTATTTGCTTCATACAATTTTAGTGTACCTTTAAGCTAAACACAGCCCTGTGATGGGTGCCATGCTATATTGCCAAGTACCCTAGTCCAATGGAGGAACAGGATGGATGTTACAAAATGACTTTTGTCTTTGACTTTTTGATTGCCATTCAAGGGCTATTCTACATAACGCTGCTGGTGGCTGGATGTCCAAAAATCATAAAATGATCCATTCATCTGCTCCAAAGGTGAATGTCCATTTTAAACACAAGAAAAAAACATCCTGTATTTAGCTGTACCCATGATGTGCGTGCACACAGTAGTGGTTCCCAATGGGCCGTTCCTGGACCGACAGCACCAACATCACCTGGAAACTACTTGAAATGCAAATACTCTGCCCACTCCACAAGTACTGAAATCTTATTCTGTGGGCTGGAGGGTTCAATGGTCTCTGCTTAACAAAGCCCTCCAGGGGATTCTAAGTTTTCCAATGCTAAGTTTGCAAACCACAGAATTAAATCATCTGTACTCAGATGAAGTAAACTATAAGAATGAAAAAAAAAATACAGATTAACTTATGCTGTTGGCATTGGTAAAATCAGTTCACAAGGTAACATGAGAATGCAGGGCCTTGGTAGCTCAGACCCCAGACCCCTTACTCAGGGAACTCAGAGAAAAGATTTAGGGAGTGGAATGCAACTTGCAAACCAGTAACCAGGAGACTGGCCACTACTGATTCTAATCTATGCACACGGTTTTCTGTTCTCCTTGTCCAAACTTGACTATATGTGTGTGACAACAGCTTGCAACATGTTCTGTGAGGTGCCAATCCAGGCATGTCCTCCACAATAGACAGACCATATGTCACAATCAGCCGAAAGCCAACATGGCATCACTGACTGCATCACTGTTAGTCAGACAAATCACAGTAGGAAACATTTTTATTTATTTTTTGAGACAGAGTTTTGCTCTTGTTGCCCAGGCTGGAGTGCAATGGCATGATCTCGGCTCACTGCAACCTCCGTCTCCTGGGTTCAAGCGGTTCTCCTGCCTCAGCCTCCCAAGTAGCTGGGATGACAGGCATTAGCCACCATGCATGGCTAATTTTTAAATTTTTAGTAGAGATGGGGTTTCAACATGTTTGTCTGGCTGGTCTTGAACTCCTGACCTTGGGTGATCTGCCTGCCTGGGCCTCCCAAAGTGTTAGGATTACAGGTATTAGCTACTGTGCCCGGCCAACATTTTTATTTACTAGCAATTAGGATAAAGGACTCAAAATTGTACTTGGTAATCACATTGGCCATTATCAAAATAGCACATGCTATTTGGAAAAAAAATTCTTTTTTTCTGAGATGTTGCTTGCTGTATGATATACACCTATTCTATGATGACAGGAGCAACACAAACGATGACCATGTTCCAGTGAGCAAGACTCAATCTCTCAAATGAACAAGAGCCTTGGCTGATTCTAAACACTTTCTTTCCTACAGCATATGATCAAATGATTCGAGTTTTTCACAGCATAGAAAGGGTAACCATCTAATCATGCCAGAGTTCTTCAGCATTAATAATCATCAAGAAAGGCACTTTAGGGACATTTGACAAGGAATGACACTAATACGATGAGAACTGGTCTACGTTCTGCACATAACTCTGATATAGTTCAAATAGATTGCATGCTCTGTCTCCACGTGTACATATACATTCATACAGGTGGTACAATCTATGTCTCCACATGTATGTGTATGTATATATCTATGTATATACAAATATATATGGGTATATATACCAACATCTATATACATATATGTGTGTGTGTGCAAATGTGTATCCATAAAACCACAGAGGGGGAAAAGACATTTGTTTCCTTTAATTGAATAGTACACAAAAATTCTAGTCACTTTATTTAGAACAAAGAATAAGAGTATTGGCAAACTAATGCAAAAAAGTACCCTACTAAACCTTTCTATGCACAAAAAAGAGCAGTAAAATAAATACTCAGAACTTTCCCAGGTTGTCAACTATTAAAATAAAACCTTAGCATTTCAAAAAAGCTTATTCCACTGCAGGAAAGAGGGTGGACATTTTTGGTACCATAATAAATCACACACTCACACATCCATATTGCTTAGGTTGAAGAGAACGGAATGAACAGAGGAAATTTCTTCCATGAATTACCCTCCTTTCGGTACCCGCCATGTTTTAGTTATGTTGTATTATTCCACTTAGCTTAAAATATAAAGTCTTGTAGAAACACATTTTTAGGATGTTGAAGTTCTCAAGATATTTGCACAGAATATTTAGAAGTACTTAGAGGAGTTTTGTTAAATGCAGTTGGTCATACTACATACACCACAGTCGCAGTTTCGACAGACCAAGCGCATCTGTGTCAGAAACAGACAAAAGGCTTACTCCTCCTTCCCAGAAACGGGTATATAGACATGTTCTTATTCTTGGGATATGAAAAAACAAGTAGTAATGGCATTTAAAGTTTAATTACTAACTGTATAATGCCTGAGAACAAAATTCAGAGCAATTCTCAAAGGGTTAAGAGTCAGACTCCGGGCATTTCCGTTTTTTAGCTGCAGGCTCCTCAGTCTCCTGTGATTCTAAGGTGCTTGCATTAGATTTGAGTCTGGTGTCTGCTTTAAGGTTGTCCATGGCAACGGTGAAGCCGGAGAGAAGGTAACCCCCACCTCCACTCATCAGCAGTTTAGGATGACTTCGATCTGGCAAAACCTAATCAAGACAGAAAAGACATCCAAGCTTTCCCAAGACAATACAGTCCATCTGAACAACACAATATACCAAAAACCAGAATTTAAACAACACAGGTTCTTTTGATAATTTAAATGGACCAGTTACTTTCTTTCTTTTTTTTTTTCTTTTTTTTTTTAAGAGGCAGGGTCTCACTCTGTTCCTCAGGCTGGAGTGCAGTAGTGAGATTTTGGCTCACTGTAACCTCAAACTCCTGGCCTCAAGTGAACCTCCCTCCTTGGCTTTCCAAAGTGCTGGGATTACAGACATGAGCCACGGCACCAGGTTTTAAATGGACCAACTTCTAAGGAACTCATTTCTTCACATTACAATGCAGAGAAAAGTGCAGAAATTGGTTTAATGGATTTGCTTTTGAAAAATAAAACTGGCCAGGCATGGTGGCTCACGCCTGTAATCCCAGCACTTTGGGAGGCCGAGGCAGGCGGATCACAAGGTCAGGAGTTTGAGATCAGCCTGGTCAACATGATGAAACCCTGTCTCTTCTAAAAATACAAAAATTAGCCAGGCGTGGTGGCACACGCCTGTAATGCCAGCTACTCAGGAGGCTGAGGCAGGAGAATCGCTTGATCCCGGAAGGCAGAGGTTGCAGTGAGCCAAGATAGTGCCACTGTACTCCAGCCTGGGCAACACAGTGAGACTCTGTTTCAAAAAAAAAAAAAAAACTGAAGCAGTTTTCAGTTCAGCCCAGGTTTCTCTAGAAACTGAAGCATGTTTCTGGTGGAGAATGGGTAATGGTCTGGGCAGTACTCTAGAACTGTGCATAGAGCTTTCTTTCTCTTGGCTTCAGGAAGCTTCATGGCCAATAATGGAGCCTGGGTCTATGGAGATGTTGCTACTGAATGTACTACACTCCAAACCTCCCTCCCCCGCTACCCTGTTAACTTTGCCAAGGCAACTTCTCTCCTCTTTCTCCTGTAACCTTAGCTAAGTAAGACAACCTCTACAAAGGGTAGGGTTACCTAAGGCTCAATAGCATCCCCACTACATTAGGATAAGACACCAAGCAATGAGACGGGGCCTATGGCAGCATGGAGGTGCTCCCCTCAGATCTCCCTTCATGAGGGAACTGGCTGCGAGGCATTCAGGCAGTAGAACGCCTCCAGCTGCCGCTCCTTTGGGATCCACTACAGCATTCATGCTGAGGGAGGCCATGGGTTGCTCCCAGTCAGTAACTGAGCATGAGTACCAGGGCTGGAGCCTTTCTGCTTAACACAGGGCTCCTTGAATGGCGACCTTTGCACCTGAGCTCGCCATCAGCCTCATGGAAACTTTCTCAGAGCAGCACTGCAGGCTCTTCCTCCCATCCTCCTTTCTCTACCAGCTCCTTGCCCAGGCATCAACCTGCACCACCGATCTTGCTCCCTCTCCCCTTATGTCTCTAAGGCATTTCCCTCAATACATCTCTTACACTTCGACTTCCATCTTAGCATATGTCTTCCAGAAGACCTGAACTGACACCGAGGCCACCAGTAAATCCTGAAAACTTGCCACAAAAACATCCTGGCAGAGAGGAAAGGGACAGTTTCTCATCCACCTGGGAATTTTGCTATTGTCAATTACATCATCCACAGTGATATCGAGGCCTTGGGGAAATAAGAACCACAGCGGTTTGCATTTTAAATGCCTTCAGGGCAGAGTTACAGAGTAATATATTCTGACATAACAAGAGAAAAAAAGGGTCAGAAAAAGTAAGGGGCACATTCTCTGAGTAACAGCCACGAGACATCTTCATCTCTGTAGATAGAAGCAGAAATATCTCTATTTTTATTTTGTTTTTGAGACAGGGTCTTACTCTGTCACCCAGGCTGGAGTGCAGTGGTGGGATCTCGGCTCACTGCAGCCTCGACCTCCCCAGTTCAAGCAATCTTTCCACCTCAGCTCCTGAGCAGCTGGGACTACAGGCACCTGCCACCATGCTCGACTAATTTTTGTATTTTTTGTAGATACAGGGTCATGCCCAGACAATTTATATATATTTTTCATAGAGATAGGGTTTCACCATGTTGCCCAGGCTGGTATTGAACTCCTGGACTCAAGCAATCTGCCTGCCTTGGCCTCCCAAAGTGCTGGGATTACAGGCATCAGCCACTGTGCCTGGCTGAGGTAACTCTATTTAATGACTTCTAGTACTACTGCAAGGACAGTCAAGTCTTGGGAGGGCAGCTCTTGACTGGCTGTAAGAACACGTACCTGGTAATTTCTGAGCCAGGTCTCAGACAGCCTGAGGTTGATGACCCCTCCCCTCTCCCGCAGCTTTGTGTAGCATTCCAACAGAGGCTGCAGGCAAAAACAGAATTCCGTTAAGAGCTACTTCCTGGGATGCAGTTTAGGAATCAACATTCAGACGTAAGAATTCCTGCCCATTCCATTCCAGTATTACCTCTTTGTACTGACAGTAGACCACGAATGGCCTTGAAGGGGCCACAAAGTCCAGCAAAGACAGCAGCAGGGGAGTGGGGTGGAAACGACTAGCTACAATTAAACTGTAAGGAAAATGTCAGACAAATTATTTCTCTCCCAAAGTGGAGCATGGGTTTTAAAATGCATTTAAAATGATCATGTATTTAATTTGCATGACTCACACAAAGAAGAGATTTAAATATAACATCCTAAAAATCTAAAACAGAATACAATCATGAGCTATTTCTTTCTAGGAAACACAAACTGGGTTAGAAGCTCTTGCGGTGCTTGGCAACTCTAAGTGGCATTTAATGACATTCTTGATTTTTTTAAAAAAAATCACCTGGAAACAAATCCAACACTGCATATGCTGCTTTGTGGACATTTGTTATAGCCTGTGTCGCAGCATTTGAGTGCCCCATCCCCTGCGCCCAGTAGGACCACAAAGCCTGTTTTGATGCACTGTGATGGAGAAGGTTCAATTTCTTCTGAAATCCTGAAACTAGCATCATCAATTCCCCACCCCTGCCAGTCTCAGCCTCCTTTCTTTAAAAAACCCCCAAGACAAAATCCTCATCTCGGGTCCCACTAGAATCAAAGCAGACAAGAAGGGAATGCCAATCTGTCTGAAGCAGAGCCCACACGCGCGGAGGAGTCTCCTGCTGCTTCCATCAACGCACCCATCCGCGTTTCTTTCACTCAGCAGAGCGGCAGCCTCTAAATGTCTTTTCCTCTGCTCTTCTTGTCTCCTCTGTTTTTCCTGAATCTTCAAAAAGAAAAAGAAGAAACCAATGTACTGGGGTCAGTCAAATTTATGGAAATGCTCTGGTCTGTCAAAACATTTCAACAATATTTATCAACCTGGACTAAACCCATAGAAGGAGATTGTTTATAAGGAAGCTGAAAAAACACAAGAAAGCCTATATACTATAAAAACCATTATTAAGCTATCTATGCAATGCTTCTGTAACCTAAAGCTGCACCCCAAAGACTGAAATCACACGCTTGTGTACATGTACACACATTCATTCTGTTTTGATAGTTATCATCTTGGGAGCTAATACACTAAAGCCAAACCAAATCTCATGATTTAAGTGAAGTTAACTGAGGGCCTGAGATTACGGGGGTGGTGGGGACTCTTGGCATCCTTACATAATCTTTTTTGCTTCCTCTCTCTTTAGGCCCCTTATGTTCTGGATCTTGAGAAATGGTTTCCATTGTTTCCTGGTCTTCTGGGTGGTTGCTCTCTGGGGCCTCTGCCATGCTGTCTTCATTCTCTTGTTCAGAAGCCTGTTTTTCCTCCAGTGTGCCATTACTTCCTTCAACCAAAGCACTGTCTTTTGGCTCTGAAGATAACATCTCGGCAGAAAATGTTCCATGTAGAAGACTGTCCACTTTGTTGAGGGGGAATTCATAAAGACCATTGAGAAAAGATTTGGGAAATCCAAAACATGCTGTTGCTGCCCGAACAGGTCCACCTCCAGGGTATAGCTGAATAATGGAGCCAAAACCTGAACAGATAAAAGAAACAAATATCTGCCCGTGGAGTGACGCTAGACTATGCAAACCCTCAGTGAGTCCTCCACAGTAATGAGACTGAAGGTCTTTCTATTAATACTTTATTCACAGGCTGAAGAATGGTGCAGCTCCTCAGGGAGTCTGTTTGGAGTCTATGAGTATTACTGTGGAGGTAATATAATTCTAAAGCAGATAGCAGGAAGTCTCAAAGAAGCTTATCCCCCACTTGATACTACTGTAAAACCCTGTGTCTGCAAATTTGGTTGTTACATGATTGGTGATTGACTCTGCTTCCCCTCACTCCAATCCTCATATGGAGCAGTTACAGGTTCTTATCTTCTATGTGGTCAGAAAAGAAACAGACAAATCAGACTATGCTGTATTCTTCCAGAGAGAATACATGCTTAGTAATCTTCCCACTCACTCCCTTCAATTTAGGCCCAATGAAATGAGCACCATCTACCCAGTTTACTAAAATCACTGTCCTGAAAGCCCTAGCAAGCCACAGGCTCCAGCATCACGCCCACTGACAGTGAAGCTAGAAAGGACAATCGCCATGGGTCAGGGGTACCCATGGGTGGGGTGCTGGGTGATGGAGACTGCGTAAGAAGGTCCCCAGGCTAGGAGCTGTGCAGGTTCACCCAAGTCACTTCGTTAACCCTGAAGTAATTCAATCTGGCTTTCCATGAGTTTACATTTTTGGACCGCCTTTACTCACATCAGGGTGGAGTTTTGTTGAAAATGGAAATATTAAGTCTCACCTCCCATTCGTTCCATCATTGCACCCAGCACCAAGCCTGCACACGTTTCCATCACAATCATTTTGTTGCCAGCACGGATATTTCCCAACGTCAACATCTGGGCTAGTGTATCGTATCTCATGTGGCTAAAGTAAAAACAATAATTCATTCATTTTTAGCTAAGTGAAGCCTACTATTTGAATCATCATTTTTCAAGTTTTGTTTGCTTTATGAAAATTATGTTGATAAGATTATTGATTGCTTTGGAGGCGACAGTAAAAGGACTTACAATTTAGGAGGTAGGAGGATACTTTATGCAGGTGAGCAAGTTTTTTCATTTTACTTAAAATCATGACTTTCTTAAAGACATAGTTCCCCCACTTATACTTTTGAAAGGAAACAAAGCGTACTTAATTTTTCCAGGTTCTCTTGCATAATACATAATTGAAAGAATACGGGTGGATGGCTTCACAACAGTAATGATGGCTTCATATCTGGGGGAAGAAAAAACAGAACACTGACTTGAAAAAATGACTTAAAATATTTTATATGTAATAAGATATATGTTTTATAAACATATAAAAAAGTTTAATATTATCAGCCTTTAAAAATAAAAACCACTTACTTTTTTTTCTTCTTTTTAATATATTTATCTTGAGCAAATTCTGTCTTGTCTCGGAACGTTGTACTATTTTCAATTAACTGCTGAACTATTTCCTATAAGAAAAGGAGCAAGTAGATTTTCTGAAACTTTACTTTCACAAAACAAGTAACTTCCAAAGGCTTCTTACCCAAGAATGGATCCAATGGTCTGATTCTCCAATCCCTTTTCCACAGAAGTCCAAATAGATGAACTTTGTATTTCTATACTCTATTTGGAATTTATAATAAAATACAAGTACTTTATAACTCCATTTAAACCAACGTAAAAGAACAGAGATATCCAATAAAGGGAGAAGAGAGGTAAAGGAAACTAATTTCTGAAGACACTGGCTGAAAACATTACCGAAAATGAACAAAGTTAAATCCTGATATGCACTGTTATTACATTCTCTACCACTAATATTAGTAATGTCATTCACTTATATTCCTGTATGTAAGACATAAAATCTTTGAAATGTTGAGTTACATGTACATTTCAACCTATTTCTATCAAAGCTATAACTTTTTTTTTTTTTAACTTAGGTACAGTCTGCTTTAAAAACCAGTTTCCTAAATGCCAAACAGACAAAAACAAAACTAAAAATCCTTTGAATATTACCTCTCCTTTAATGCCCTTGTCCTTCAAAGCTTTTATGTCATCTTGAGTAAGTTTCTGAGATTTCCCATCATCAACTATATTTCGATTATCAGTGCCCGCTTCTTTAGTCTCTAAGGAAAGAAATTGCTCTATTGACATTTATGGTCTGAAATTATTTGACACTTTCTTTTTTGAGTTCATATCCACATCCAGTCCATCAGCCACTGAAGTCTGGCCTCCCGGCTGCACTGCTCCCATCACACCATCCTTTCCTGCCAAAACTACTCCAAGCCTCTAAGTCATCTTCCCACTCCCAGCCTTGCCCCACTACTATCCACCTGGATGCCAGAGTGCTCTCTGTTTAAATGTAATTTGACTTATCTATCCCATGTTTAAAACCATACAGTGGCTTCCCATAGCAATGGAATACATTCCAAAGATGACCTACAAGGCCATCACTGATCTGGCCCCTGCCTATTGTTTCTGGCCTAATCTCTTGACACCTTAGCTTCAGTCACAATGGCCTTCTTTCTGTTCCTTGAACACACCCAGCAAGGTCCCACAGCAGGCTTTTGGCACCTGCTGCTTCCTCTGCCTGGAAGGTTCTATGACAGATGTCTGAGTGGCTGGATCCTTTCTATCACTTGAAGCTGAGCTCATTCTCTTGCTTTACCAAATTAGCACACGCCCCTGCTTTATTATCTTCATAGCATGTGTCACTTCACCATAAGAAATCATGCTGTTTGCTTGTCTACTTGATTATTTTTGGTGTTCCAACTGGTAAGTACATTTTATACGACAGTCTATCTTATGAACTGCCATAACTGCAGTGCCAAATTATACCTGGCATATATTTGGTGCTTAGTAAAAATATGGATATTAATTTAAATGTATCTACATAACTGGTTTGACTCAAAAAACTTTAATAGTATTTATTTAACTTCAAATAATTACTTGTGTTTTAATTAATAAGATATTCTCAATGTTCATTTTAATAAATATTTAATTTTAATTAATAACAGCTTTTGGACAAGAGGTTAAGAAATAATAATAGTAATAGCTAAAATTATGGGCTCTTACTAAAAGCAAGACACTATGGAGAACTTCCTATGAGCCATATCATTGAGCACTCAATACAACCTAGGCATTAAATATGTTTATGACCCAATTTTACACATATAAGGATGTAAGACTCACAGAACTCAAGTAAGTTGCCCAATGGTACGAGGCGAGTGATGAAGGTAGAAATTGAACTTAGTTGGATCCAAAACCAGACCTCTTAACCTCTACACCACACACTAACCACCTTACAGCTGTTACATAACTTCTGGGCACTGAAAGAACTTTACATATGTTCTTGCAATGACACAGAAACGACTCATAGGATTAAATGCCTGGTCCAAGGTCAGAGAACTCCACATATGTTCTTGCAATGATGCAGCAACGACTCATAGGATTAAATGCCTGGCCCAAGAGCAGAGAACCATTTAATGGTGGCCTGGAGACAGAATCCAGGTTATCTCAGGGCCAAAGGTAGTACTTGCTTCACTCCACTAAGCTGCAGTTCTTAGATTATGAGTTAAGATTTCTTTTGGGGTAGCATTGTCTAGCACTTGGGAATTAGGTGGAGGTTGAGATGTTTCTGACTAGTCAGTTGGACAGCATCTATTTCACGCATCCAAAATGTGCACCTGCAGTAGGCTCTTCCCTCTTCTTCTTGGGCTGTAGACTTCCTCCACTGGTCACTTCAAATGTGGTTCCATAACTATGGCCAATGACGTTATCCAGGTAGAACCACTGTTTTTCGAAAGTTACTTTTCTAGGGAAAAAAAGCAATCAATTAACTGAGTATCTTTTGTATTCAGTACAGAAAAGACGTGTTCACTACAGTTTATTTCAAAAGTGGTCTCCACAATGGAGGCTCAGCAGCATTATCTCTGAACATAAAGCAACAAAGGAACTAGGGAGAACCTGGTTGGGATAGAGACATACAATTAATGAATAAGCCACAAGAACACTGAATTTTGGAAAGGGGAAGCAAAGACAGAAGACATTCCTCTTCTGGTACACTGGGCTGACCCCAGTTTGCATGTCTACCAGAATGTCCAAACTCGCTGGCTCTGCAGATAGCCTGAATGGTAGACAGGATCCCCAAAATTGCCAGGCCTGGACATACACTGTGACAACTCTTGCAACTTACCCCAGAAAATCTCAAAACTGAACAATCACTGAAGTAACAAGGATTTAACAAATTTCCTGGGCTTGGTCTGATTGGCCATTTTATTTGAAAATTATCTAATAAAAGCAAATTATACTTGCAAATTAACACTGACAATCTACACACTTGGAAATGGAGCCTAACACAGACAATGCTCTACTGAGGACCAGGCAACTTGAGGTTTTCCTATGACACAGATTTTTTATCTTATTGCAATTTAAAAGGGAAATCCCACAGGAACACAATCTTTTTTTCTCAAAAGAAGAAAACTAACATCTGCTGAGTGTCAATCAGGGGCTAGGCAGTGTGTGCTAGGTGTGATTCACACTTTTTGATTTAATTCTCATGGTAATTCTGGGACATAGCTCTTTCCAGAAGAACAATCCGAGGCCCAGGGAGAAGTATCTTGTCCAAGATTCACAGTTGCAAGGTGTTGTTGGAGCTGAGATTCAAATCCAAATCTGTGTCTAACCCCAAGCCTCACTCTTTCCACTATACCACACAGTCTACTCCAGCAAAGACCTAAGGACCTTAGAAAGCCCACCTAGCTTCAGGACATGGCCCATGTGCACAGAACACTGAATTCTGGGAATCATGTAGTGGTTAATTCTGTTTGTGCCCCATCCCACTCCTTCTCTTCCTCTCTCTGTGCCACCAGGAAGCTATGACAGAATATACTGCCACATCACCCACACTTCCGTGTCAGAGGCTTACCACCATTGCTGGTCTCTGGGTGTATCACCTTTATTGGTTCCCTAAATCCTGCCACACTTTTGCGTCACATCTTCATTAAAGCTTACTCAAACCATCTGAGGGAAATCCTGTAAGATCATAAGTGATTCAGATATGGCCAATTCTTGTTATTTGCTGGGTCCCTAGATACTTACATACGACAGAATGTAACAAACACGCAAAATATTTGTTAACGTAAATCTCCTCAGATGTTGCAATTCAGCTCAGCCCAGATGTGCACCCCCACCCTCATCCTTCAGTCACCCAGGTGCTACTGAAACACCGGATCTGGCCAGGAGTGGTGGGTCACACTTGTAATCCCAGAACTGTGGGAGGCCGAGGCGGGTGGGTCACTGGAGTCCAGGAGTTTGAGACCAGCCTGGCTGACAGGAAAAACTCCGTCTCTACAAAAAATGCAAAAATCAGCTGGGTGTAGTGGCATACACTTGTAATCCCAGCTACTTAGGAGGCTGAGGCAGGAGTGTCACTTGGGTTCAGGAGTTTCTCTACAAAAAGTACACAAATTAGTTACTGAGGAGGCTGAGGTGGAAGGATTACTTGAGGTGGAAGGATTGCTTGAGCCCAAGAGGCAGCGGTTGCAGTGAGCCAAGATCACACCACTACACTCTAGCCTGGGTGAACGAGTGAGATCCCGTCTCAAAAAAGAAACAAACAAACAAACCAAACAAAAATACTGGATCTGAGATAGGTGGGTTTACCTCTCTGCAAGCCTATGTGACATACAGAGGGGATGATGAGTGTCACTTAAAACTGGCTGGTTTGACAGGTCAGGTCACTGCCCCTGGTCAGTAATGTGCGGCCCAGTAAGAGGGATGAGGAGGCCACGTCTTCACTGGGAAGGAGTAGGATTTGCAGAGTCTACTTTTCTGAGAGCCTGGACTGTTTTTTGCCCAACCAGATGAGTGTAGCCCCAAGGGTGATGAGGGAGTCTGACCTGGGATGCAGTTGAGCTTAGAGAGTCATTTTCTAAATAAAATGGAAACTGCCACTATGACTTCTGTGAAGAAGAGGGCCTGATGAAAAGTATTTCCAAATAAATGTTTAGGGCAGTGGTCCCCAACCCTTTTGGCACCACAAAAGGGGAAGGTCAGACGCACTGGTTCATGCCTGTAATCCCAGCACTCTGGGAAGCCGAGGTGGCCGGAATTACTTGAGCCCAGGAACTGGAGACTAGCCTAGATAACATAGTGAAACTCTGTCTCTACAAACAAAATTAATTAATTAGTTTAAAAAAGAAAAAAAAGAAGAAGAATTTAAAAATAGTTAAAGGTTGGTGCAGGAATTACATTTCTGGATTAAAAAAAAAAAAAAACACATCCCTCATAAAAGAAACTTTTTTTCTTTACTAAATTAGTGCCTGTGCAAAAAGCTTGGTTATCACCAGCTTAGTGCTCTGGAGACTTGTTTCTTCACTATTTTATAATGCCTGTTTCACCTTAAATACCAATTAACGGTTTGCTTAAACCAGGAGTAAATGAGTTCATCTGAAGTAAGTACTTATCAGAAATTCCAAATCTCATACTTCTTAGTCTGCAGAAAGCTGTTCTCCTGACATTGCATTCAACTTATCTCTGTCAAAAGTAATCCAATAACCTAGCTCAAAAGAAACTGTGGCCGGGCGTTGTGGCTCACATCTGTAATCCCAGGACTTTGGGAGGCCGAGGCAGGTGGATCACCTGAGGTCAGGAGTTCGAGATCAGCCTGGCCAACATGGTGAAACTCCATCTCTACTAAAAATACAAAAAAAAAAAAAAAAAAATTAGCTGGGCATGGTGGTGGGAGCCTGTAATCCCAGCTACCTGGGAGGCTGAAGCAGGAGAATCGCTTGAACCCAGGAGGCAGAGGTTGCAGTGAACCGAGATCACACCATTGCACTCCAGCCTGGGTGACAACAGCGAAATTCCTTCTCCAAAAAAAAAAAAGAAAAGAAAAAAGAAGAAGAAACTGTGGTTAGCCAGGTGCTGTGGCTCCTGCCTATAATCCCAGCACTTTGGGAGGGTGAGCGGATCACTTCAGGTCAGAAGTTCGAGACCAGCATGGCTAACATGGTGAAACTCTGTCTCTACTAAAAATACAAAAATTAGCCGGGCGTGATGGTGCCCGAGTCCCAGCCACTAGGGAGGCTGAGGCAGGAGAATCGCTTGAACCCAAGAGGCAGAGGCTGCAATGAGCTGAGACTGCACTACTGCACTCCAGCCTGGGTGACAGAGCGAGACTCCGTCTCAAAAACAAAAAAAAAACTGTGGTTATATTTCTCAGATAAATTAATCCAAATATCCCAATAAATTTTCACCATTAATAAGCTCTTAGGACTTAGCAACCTCACCAGCCCTTTCAGAAAGTTTTCAAAATCCCACTTCTCTACTATTATAAAACAGTGATACTAGTCAGCGGGTACACAAACCAAACCTAATTTCGAGTTCTGAGGCCTTGAGCAAATTGCTTTTTAGCAATTTTCCCAGCTTTGAATCCTTTGGTGAGTAAAACGAGGGAAACTCAAAGCAATTCCACACTCTATGGTGAATTGTCTCTTTCATCTATTCTGTGTATCCTGTTTGGGTAGAGAAGAGGATGGAAAGCCAGACTAGGTAGGAGAGGTTTCATTTTTTTGTGGGATAGACCCTGACTGAAGGATTAAGGAGGAAGGAGGATCTATGGTGGGAAAAAAGGCGGAACCTGAAGGAGACTCTGGGAGACAAGGATGAGATCCCAGAGTGAAGAAAGGAGGGAGTGTCTGTGGAAAGACAGTGAAGATCCCAAGGTCTTAGGGAAAGAACTTCAGGACAGGTGATTAGGGGTGTGGAGAGGGAGGCCTTGGCACCCTAGGGCCAAGAATGGAATTCTGGGGAAGCAACCCTGTGGAAAGACTGAAAAGGATGCTGAAGGTGGACAGCCATATATGAAACCATGGAGGGGGCTCTGGGAAAACAGGAAGGTTAGGGGAGATTATGAGGTTCGAGGACGGGATCCTGGTGGAAAAGCCTTCTGTGACAGAAAGATCCGAGGAGACGAGGGCGGGGAATGGGGACCGAGAGAGCCAAGAACTGCACCCTGGCGGGAGAGGTCTGTGGAGAGACCTGGAGGGAGGGGGTATCTACAAGGTGGGGGCGGGAGACCCCTAAAGTCAGCGATCTGACTTACTTTCTCCGCTGGACTTGTACTGCTTTAAACACATCTTCACGTTTCAGCACCACGAAGTCGCCGTCGCGGATGCGGTGGTCTCCGGGATGCTGTGGCTGTGGGCTCGGCTGCTCTCCTGAGCCCTCCATGACGCTCAGCCGGTCGCCGTGCTCCACGGCGTCTCGCCCCTCCTCCTCGGTTGTAGCCACCGCCAGCCTCACTTCCCACAGCCTGGCGCACTAGGAGCCCGCCGACCGGCACCGCCCCCACGTGTTACACGCCGCTTCCGCTTTCCGGTCCAGACCTCAAGACCTCTTCCGGGAGCCTCTCGGCTTCCGTCGGGCCAAACTCCTTGATTGGCTGCACTCCGCCCCTCCCCTCCCGTCTTGCCGCTTCTTTGAGCGGAAGTTGGATCATTGAAGCGCCAAAAAAGAATTTAGGGGAACACCTGATTTTCGCTTGAGGCACGATTGCGGCGCTGTACGCTACAGATACTTTCTGGAAGCTGCGGTGGGGAAACTGAGTTTCCCGAGCCTTTGAGAAAGATGGGATTCAGCACCGCGCGGGGACCACAGGAAAGCTGAGGCTCAAGAGAACCGCGGACTTGGCAGGAGCCGCCTGAGGAGCTTAGATGTCGGAGACTCTTAGTCCCGTTGTGCTTCTCTACGGGACGAGGGGAGGGAGAATCCGGCCGGACAGATCTGCGCGTATCCTGGAGCCGGCCCAGTTGTGAACTAGGAGAAGTTTGGGACCTCTGTCCCAAGCAAGTAAGAACTTAGCCTTAGGAGACGTAAATAAAGTAGTAAAGAAGCACAACTACCCAACTGTTATTTTTTACTCGTTCTCCGGTCCTACCTCTTACGTCTTTTGAATTTGTTACAATTCTCAGCGTATTGTCTCGTTTGAGAAGGGTATGGCACACAGCGTTGTTGAAGGAGCGCCTCAGCTTGGGAGCCTGAAAGAGTTTTATCTCTGTACTGTCAACAGACAACTTTGATCTTGATCGGTTTGCTTAATTTCTTTGAGCATCGGTTTTATAATGCGTAATGCCTAGTTAATTATCGGAGCTCTGTCATGCCGTTAAATCGTGAACTTCGTCGTTACTAACTTGTTTTATTAACTAAACCCCTTTTAAGTAAGGATTTGGATAGGTTATTTTATAATGAATTGCAGTGCAGTGTACAGGTATATCTTTATTGTATAGTTAGGGTATGAATCATTTTTAAGTAGATTTGTATTTTAAAAGAACGATTTTGGATTTACAGAAAAATTGCACAAAAAGTGAATGTGACACTGCAGGATTGACTGTAAGAAGCTATGATGATGTATCCCTAGTGTCTCACAGGCCAGAATTATGTTCATCCTGTCCTGCCCTATAATAATAAGTCTCAAATACTGCGAATAAGTTTTCGTAGAGTTTATTACCTGTCCTATTTTCATTTCTGTGATGGGTACTTCTTGTAAACAGGTACAGTACCTGTCCTTATTTTTAACCTATGAGCGTCTAGTATACTTAAACCATATTTAATAGTTATTAAACTATTATGGCATACCTTAAAAAGCGATAGAGATTAGAAACTTAACTTGGGTCTTGTATCACAGGTGCACAACTTTGCAAGCCTGTTTGCTAGTCTTGAACCTAGAATACATTAATTTTTCCTTTTTTATTACATTAATACATTTTTAGGAGCACTTTTCCTTATAGTTTTGGTGAAGACCTTTTTAATATCTGTCTTTTAGGAGAGATGAATAGAGAGTATAGAGGCAGAGGATTTGGACGAGGAAGATTTCAAAGCTGGAAAAGAGGAAAAGGTGGCGGGAACTTCTCAGGAAAATGGAGAGAAAGAGGACACAGACCTGATCTGAGTAAAACCACAGGAAAACATACTTCTGGTAGGTGAGGTCAATGATTGATGAATTTTTTTCACTTAATGAAGGAAGCAATTCGTGTCTATCATACAAGGCGGTTTATCTCATGCTTCGGTTTGTCTTTTATTTCATGCTACTCCTTAGTAAGTATTTGAACATCGACGTCCCAGATTCTTACTCGAACCTCTAATTTGGATATTCTATTAATGAGAGTCTCATTTGGAAAGAGAAGCACATTGGAAAAATGTTGACTCTGTTTCTACCAACCTAGTATTTTATTTTTTTCAGAACAAACCCCACAGTCTTTGCTTTCAACAAAGACCCCACAGTCAATGCAGTCAACATTGGATCAGCTCATACCATATAAAGGCTGGAAGCTTTATTTCTCTGAAGGTAGGGTTAAAAAAGTGCTAAAAAGCACCATAAATCATATTTTCTTAACTTGTCTTTGGATGCTATATCTTGTATTACTATAATTCACTTACTAACATATACCTGCTTTAATCTTAGTTCACCCAAACAATTAAATGATGTTTATGTTTCAAAAGCATTTTAGACTTTGTATCAGTCAGGAAAGCAGAAACCATACGGATATTTCAAAAAGGGGACTTAATACAAGAAATTGGATACAAAAATGGAAGACTGAAAGAGTAGAAAGGAAATACTGAGGTAACCCCCCAGAAAGTAGTAACTTGAGGAAGCAGCAACCATCCTTATAGCTAAGAGAATAAAAGAAGTTCTGAGGTTACCAGAATGTGGGAATTCAAAGGTTGGAGAGGTCACAGCATAGCTGTTATTTTGACTTTTGAGGGGCACCCTACAAACCTATGCCTAGACTTCTGAAGGCTACCTTACAGAGCTGTACTCAGACCACAAGGCAAATGAAGCTGCTTGCCACTGGTAACTGAGGGGGCATGACTCAGTGGTGCTTGGAACTGGAGGCTAACACTATCGTTATGCAGCTGCAGAGATGCTGAAAAAAATTGCAAACAATAAATTCCTTTCTCTCTTCCTGCCACCTTCTACACTCTAAAGTGCCTTCAACTGGCAGAATTTAAAGAGAATCTGAGACATGTAGGGTACAGATCTGAATTATAGCATCACAGAGCAGAAAGAACTGGGCTTGAAATCAAGGAACAATAACAAATAGAGCTTTGTGTAGAAACACAGGTAAGGAATCTCCCTTTGATAATTAAGAATACCAGTTAACCTACATCAGTCTGTATAGGTGCAGGGAACTGTCTTTTCTGTGCTCTTACAATACCCATTTGTTTCTTGGGTCTCATCAGGGGTGTGTGTGTGTATACTTTTTTTTTAATCACTATATTGTTGAGGTCCAGGACCCTCCCGTACCAGGCACTCAGTAGTCATTTTGTGAATGAATAGAATACTTTACAAGTGTTTTCTTTATTGGAAACCTGTTCGTTTTTTTCCTTCAGTAGAATCTGTTTCATGAATGATCTTTTGTTCCTTAGGATGTATTAGTCACCAGCACTCACATTGTTCCCCTGGCAGGTAGCTCAGAACACTATAAGTGATTTTTGGACAGTCCTAAAGATGGAGTTCAAGCGGTGCCTTAGCCTTCACCATCTGTTCTTCCAAACTACTTTATTGTACTGTTCTTCTGTGAGAGACATATTTGAAAATGTAGAACTTTAGAGTGTAAAAAAAAAAAATGCTTTTCAGTTTGGCCACCACGGTCAAGCGTTGTTGGTCTGTCTCCTGATCTCAGGAAAGACTGTGATTGTCTTCAGTTCTGTTTCAGAATAAGAGCTTAGTTTATGTGTCTGGTTTTGACTTTATTGTAATTTTTGGTTTAAGCTTATTGTCTAAATTATTTGAACTAGCATGTCCTGTTAGGTGTCAAAGATGCAAAACAAAGTTTCCCAGATAGTGGGGCTTTTAGAGAGAGAAGAGTTTCTGTCTGCATTTCACATTATGCAAACCTAAATTTGTTTTAGAATCTTAAGTTTACATTCTATACCAGTTTTTATATGAATGCAATCAAAATACAAAGCAATTAGAAAAAAATCATCTGCCATGTATATAGTGCTGCTTTTGTCTCATGAAAAATACGCATGTACATGTGTGATTATAGTGCTAATGCCATATTTGTTGGATTAGTTTACAGTGATAGCTCTCCTTTGATTGAGAAGATTCAAGCATTTGAAAAATTTTTCACAAGGCATATTTATTTGTATGACAAGGTAAGATTCCTCTACAGCAAAGCTGCCAGTCGTATGCCATCTTATCAATGTATTTGAGGTACTTGTGATTATGGTCACAGGCACTGGAGTCAGACTGCGTTGGTTCAGACCTCAGTTCTGCCACTTACCGGCAGTATGGACTTTGATTAAATCAATTACTTCTCTGTGCCTCGGTTTTCTTTCATTTGGAGATAGAGGTATAGATACCTACCTTAAAGGATTGTTGAGAGGCATCAATACATTAATATATTTGAAATATCAGAACCATGCTTGGCACAAAGCTTATACTTATGGGGTACTTACCATTATCACATATAAACATTGTATGCTTTCTCAAAGTGTATAACAGAATGCTCAGTTAATGGTAATTGACTACAGAAAAGCAATTATTGTTTTCATACTTTCTATTTTATAGGATGAAATAGAAAGAAAGGGAAGTATTTTGGTGGATTTTAAAGAACTGATAAAAGACGATGAAGTAACTAACTTGATACCAGATACAGCAAATGAACTAAGAGATGCACCTGAGAAAACTTTGGCTTGCATGGGTTTGGCAATACATCAGGTAACTATATGTCTTATGCATACTTTTGTCTAAACTTTTTTAACGTTTGCACACACATGCACACCTTGTCTAAGTTTAAAGGAAGATTTTACAGTGACTGTACCTTCTATAAGAGATACTTAGCTTTTACGAAAAGATGTTGGCTAGAATTGAGAGGTTGCAATACCATTCTGAAAGATACCATTCATTCTATATACAACAGCTTATGTAATGAAATATTTACTTCTAACTCATTTGGATTTGCTTAATCTTGCTAAAGATTGTGCAGAAATTAAACCTTCCTTTCAAGAAGTTATACAGTCTCATAGGGAAGATAAGACAAGGAATCATGGTGTTATCAGTTATGATCTTAGAGCAAAAAAGAGCAACCTTAGATTTAGGTTCTGTGGCATGAGGCAAACCACTGAGTGTCCCTGTATGTCAAATGTGAATAACAATTTGTACTGTGCCTGCCTGAGTTTTTTTCAGGGTCAGGTAATACAACATATATGAAAACATTTTAAATTTTTTAAATTTTTAAAATTTATTTTTTATTTATTTTTTTGAGGTGGAGTCTCGCTCTGTTGCCAGGCTGGAGTGCAGTGGCACGATCTCGGCTCACTGCAACCTCTGCCTCCCGGGTTCAAGTGATTCTCTTGCCTCAGCCTCCCAAGTAGCTGGGACTACAGGTGTGCACCACCATGCCCAGCTAAGTTTTGGATTTTTAGTAGAGATGGGGTTTAACCATGTTGACCAGGGATGGTCTCGATCTCTTGACCTTGTGATCCACCTGCCTCGGCCTCCCAGAGTGTTAGGATTACAGGCATGAGCCACCGTGCCCGGCCAAAAACATTTTTGAGGCTAGCAAGCAGATAAATGCTTCAAGGTAATGTGTAGTAAATCTCAGGACAGGCATACACAAAGTGCTGGGGCATTCAGAGGGGCATTCTCCTACCTCTTACATGTGCTATTCATTCAGCATAGAATCCCCTTCCCCTCACATAGATTATTTGGGCCTAGCTCAGTTGTCTCTCTGTAAAACCTTTCTCGTGACAACTTTTCAAAACTTGCATGGTATTTTGTCTGTACATCTTTATGGTCCTTATAACAATTAACAGCTATATATATGCATCTTATTTTGCCTCTTAGGTTGTCAGCAAACTGCGGTACACAAGTGGTATTAAATGTTTGTTTATTTGTTTATTTATTTGGAAATGGAGTTTTGTTCTTGTTGCCCAGGCTGGAGTGCAATGGTGTCATCTTGGCTTACTGCAACCTCTGCCTCCTGGGTTTAAGCGATTCTCCTGCCTCAACCTCCCAAGTAGCTGGGATTATAGGCATGCACCACCACGCTCAGTTGATTTTTGTATTTTTAGTAGAGATGGGGTTTCACCATGTTGGTCGGGCTGGTCTCAAACTCCTGACCTCAGGTGATCCACCCACTTTGGCCTCCCAAAGTGCTGGGATAACAGGTGTGAGCCACCGTGCCCAGCCTGTTTATATTATTTAATATTAAATGCCAAGGGAGTGAGTATTAGGTATTTTAAAGGTCATTTTTATTTTCTCTGTCTTGACTGATCAGTGAATAAAGAGAAACAGGAATGCTTTCTTTTTTTTTTTAATTAGAATCAAGAGGTGATGGTTTTTAGGACTACTATAAGGGCTTTTAATGTTAGGTTTAGTTGGGACAGAAAGTAGCAGACTGGGATGCTGGAGTTTTTCAGTCCAGGGACAGCAAAATCCAAAGTAAAAGATCCACTATAAAGTAAGTAGTCATAATTAAATATTAGATTTTTAAAGGACTGTTAAAGTTTTCTGTTTTTATTCTGTTTCTGTCCATAAACTTTATATTCTCTATAAAAATAGAGTTCTGTATAAAGAGGATATTTTGTTTTCCAACTTCAGAGTAAACATCTGTCCTGTTTAGGTATTAACTAAGGACCTTGAAAGGCATGCAGCTGAGTTACAAGCCCAGGAAGGATTGTCTAGTGATGGAGAAACAATGGTAAATGTGCCACATATTCATGCAAGGTGAGGAATTTGACATATTAAATTACTATTACTTAGAATGGGACCTTGAAGGCCGTTTAAGAATGAGAACCCTCATTTTATAAGAACAAGGAAATCGGTAAAAAGGACATGAGTTCCTTGCCATCTCACTGATCATCACACTGAAGTAAACTCATTGAAAATTATTGAAAGACATCATGACAGATACTTCCTAAATAAGGAAGAAAATGTTGATTTTCTAACCTGCAAATTTTTGTAAACATTGATTTTGGATGTGAACTTATCAAGACCCTGCTGTGTAAGTTTAATAATCCATGTATGGGTTGAGTATCCCTAATCTGAAAATCTGAAATCTGAAATGCTCCAAAATTCAAAACTTTGAGCCCTGACATGACACTGAAAGGAAATGTTCATTGGAGCATTTCAGATTTTTGAATTAGGGATACTCAACTAGTAATATTGCCAATATTTGAAAGTCAAAAAAATCCAAAATACTTCTGGTCCCACACATTTTGGATAAGGGATATACTCAGTCTGTAATATACAAAGTGGTGTGTATTTTGTTCAATTATTAGGTTTCTATTAGATACAAGAGAATAAATGAAATTATTTTGTTTTTCTTGAATTCATCCTTAAGATTTTAAATTCATTAGAAGAATTCATTATAAGTTAATCATCGGAGTTTTGTATTTCTTTTCCAGAATTTATAGAAGGCAATTTCCTAGCAGTTCTTTAAAAAGAACTTAGAAACCCAAAGGTTTTTAAATCTAGATTTTCCTTTTGGCATTATTTTTTTCCTTAAATTTTTTTTTTCTTTTTTCCTTGAGAACAGCCTGTGAGATAAGAAGAAAAAGGAAGATTTAGTGTTGTGTCTTTCTAAGAATGGTTTGGCTGGGCACGGTGGCTCACGCCTGTAATCCCAGCACTGGGAGTCTGAGGCAGGCGGATCACTAGGTCAAGAGATTGAGACCATCCTGGCCAACATAGTGAAACCCCATCTCTACTAAAAATACAAAAATTAGCTGGGTGTAGTGGCACACACCTGTAATCACAGCTACTCGGGAGACTGAGGCAGGAGAATCGCTTGAACCCGGGAGGCAGAGGTTGCAGTGAGCCGAGGTCGCACCACTGCACTCCACCCTAGTGACAGAGCGAGACTCTGTCTCGAGAAAACAAAACAAAACAAGAATGGTTTAATTCTTGTGAGATTTCTGATATATCAAAAGGATGATTTGGTTTGAGAATTCCATAGTTACTCCTAAAAGAAACTTGTGAAAATATAAAAAACATCAAGTTTCTGTTTTGTCTTTAGGGTGTACAACTATGAGCCTTTGACACAGCTCAAGAATGTCCGAGCAAATTACTATGGAAAATACATTGCTCTAAGAGGGACAGTGGTTCGTGTCAGTAATATAAAGCCTCTTTGCACCAAGATGGCTTTTCTTTGTGCTGCATGTGGAGAAGTTCAGAGTTTTCCTCTTCCAGATGGAAAATACAGTCTTCCCACAAAGGTAATATGTTCTTGAACTGCTTCTTTATTTATTTTGGTAAAGAAGGCAAATCAGAATACAGAAAACATTTCCCAATGTTCCTAAACACAGAGCTTATTTTTATTTTTGATTTTTGATTTTCTGCTTTTATATTATGAAATACTTCAGGGTAAGAAAAATATAGAAATAAATAAAACATTCCACTACTCGTAACCCCGAATTTACGTTTTTCAGCTCCAAATACATTTTTTAATGATATAAAGCATTACTGGCACAATTAGTGTCTGTGTTTTACCCTTTACCTGTACCATTCCCAGGGATGATCATTATCCTGAAGTTATTATAATATGCATCTCTTCCATTCATATTTCTGTTGACTTCTAGGTATACACACCAAGTTTGTTTTTTTTTCGCTTTATTTCTTCTACTATTTAGAAGTGATGGGTTTTTTAAAATCTTTATTAGCCTTTAAACTAGATTTTAAAACTATGGAAAAGTGCAGAGAATAGTGTAATTAACATTTATCTACTCTATGATTTGGCAAATATTAATGTTTTGTTGTTTTAGTTTAATTTGTAACAAAAATATGGTTACATAGTTAAAGTTGAAGTCTCTCTGTTCTCAGTTTTATTCCCTTTATTTGCTCCCCAGATGCAACCACTATTCTGAAATTGGCGTGTGTTCTTCAAGTTTACATTTTTATTCTTGACTATGTATGTAGAGTTAGTTTTTTGTATTGCGTTTACGTAAATGGTATACTGAATGTAACATGCAGCTGTTTTTTTACTTGGTTATTTTGAAGTTCTACCTATTTTAATACATATCGAATTCTTTCATCTTTACTGTTGTGGAGTGTTGCTTTAAATAAATAGCCACTATTCATCCATTTTCCTGGAGGTAGACAATTGTGCTCTTTCCAGTTTTTTATAATTACAAATGATACTACAGAGAACATTCTTGTACATGTTTCCTTAGCAGAGGAACACTAAGTTGTAGGCTGCACTTGTTTTTTTTTTTTTTTGAGACGGAGTCTTGCTCTGTTGCCCAGGCTGGAGTGCAGTGATGAGATCTCGGCTCACCGCAACCTCCGCCTCCCGGGTTCAAGCAATTCTTCTGCCTCAGCCTCCTGAGTAGCTGGGACTACAGGCACGCGCCACCATGCCTGGCTAATTTTTCTATTTTTAGTAGAGACAGGGTTTTACTATGTTGGCCAGGCTGGTCTCAAACTCCTGACCTCGTGATCCGCCTGCCTCAGCCTCCCAAAGTGCTGGGATTGGCCGGCTGTACTTATTTTTAACTGCATTAGGTGTTACCAAATTACTTTCCAGGGTATTGTTCCCAACTTAAATCCCTGCTGGTAGTGTTAAGCAGTTACCATTTCTCCATACTTTCAGTAACACTTGGTATTGTTAGACTTGTACATTTTTGACAGTTTGGTAGGTGTAAATAATATTGCATTTATAATGTGAATTTTTCTGATTTCTGTTGTGGTTGAGCATCTTTTCATATCTTTACTGGCCATTCAGTTTCTTTCTTTATTGAGTTTTCTATTTATATCTAATGTTCATTTTCCTGTTTACTGGTTTATTCTTTAATTTTGTGTTTTAGAGATGGTGTCTCATTCTGTTGCCCAGGCTGGAGTGTAGTGACATGATCATAGCTCATTGCAACCTTGAACTCCTGGGCTCAAGTGATCCTCCCATCTCAGCTTCCCAAGTAGTTGGGACTACAGGTGCCAGCCACTGTGCCCGGTTCTATTAGTTTATTGATAGGAGTTCTTTATACATTCTAGATACTAATTATTGTTGATTATGTACATTAGATATTTTCTGCCTGTCTTTGGTTTGTCTTTTAACTTTGTGGGTTTTTTTGTTGTACAGTTTTACATTTTGACATCAAATTGTTATCTTTTCTTCCATAACTTGTACATTTTATGCCCTGCTTAAGAAGCCGTTCTTCGGCTGGGCGTGGTGGCTCATGCCTGTAATCTCAGCACTTTGGGAGGCCGGGGCGGGCGGATCACCTGAGGTTGGGAGTTCGAGACCAGCCTGACCAACATGGAGAAACCCCATCTCTACTAAAAATACAAAATTAGCCAGGCGTGGTGGCGCATGCCTGTAATCCCAGCTACTCGGGAGGCTGAGGCAGGAGAATCGCTTGAACCCGGGAGGTGGAGGTTGCAGTGAGCCGAGATCACGCCATTGCACTCCAGCCTGGGCAACAAGAGCGAAACTCTGCCTCAATAAATAAATAAATAAATAAATAAGAAGCCCTTTTCACTCAAGCATTATAAACATATTTCCTGCATTTGCTTCTAATAACCCTAAGTTTTGTTTTTTATCTTTAGATCTTTTGTCCATCTGGAATTTAAGGCATTGGTGAATGGCATAAAACTAGGAATTTAAGCTGGGCATGGTGGCATGCACCTGTAGTCCCAACTACTCAGTAGTCTGAGGCAGGAGAATCGCTTGAGCCCTGGAGTTTGAGACTAGCCTGTGCAGCATAGTGAGACCCCCATCTCTTAAAAAAACAAGCTAGTGATCTAATTTTTAGGTGAAAAGCTATTTGTCCTGACACCATTTATTAATTAAGCCCTCATTACCATGGATGTATAATGTTTCCTCGGTGGTACCCAGAGTCATCTTTATCACCATTGGGCTTTAATAAATTTAACATTTGCTAAATTTTTGCTCATGTAAAGGTTTGAATCCTTAGTGAGGTAAATAATCCCTTGAAGAATTAAAAAGGAAAATGTAAGATGTTTGAAATTCCTAAGGCTTCTTGCTCTTACTGGAAGAAGAGGGTATATGAGATTCAGCTATTGGTTCTGAATAATCAGTGGTGTTGACAGATGGGTTTCATGTGGTGTTTGTCTTGGCTTAAGGTTCAAGGTACAGCCTTGAGCTCAGAGGCCAGAATTCAAATCCTGATTTAAACCAGGTATTTTCTTCCTTTTATTTTGAAGACGGGCTCTCACTCTGTCACCCAAGCTGGAGTACAGTGACATGAATACAGCCCACTGCAGCCTCGACCTCCTTAAATCAAATTTTCTAGACAGTATTTGTACAGGGTATTTTCATGCTCTCTAATAAAGTATGTGGTAGCATTGACTCATGAGTGATGTCGTGATGAGGTCCTTCATTTGTCTGAACTGTAGGGATTTGAAGTGACAGAAAGATGGCTGTTTCAGTTGATCTCTTTTCCAGCCACTATTGCTGCATAACACATCACCCCAAAACTCAATGGCTGAAAATAAAGCCGATCATTTTATTCTTATGATTCCTGTGGGTCAGGAGTTTGGAAGAACTACTCAACTGGCTAGTTCTAGCTCCAGGCCTCTCATGGAGTTGTAGTCAGATTGTGGCTGGAGTACAGCAAGGTGGCTGGGGACTGGCCAGGCATCCTCTTCTCCATGTGGCTGTGTGGGCTAGTTTGGGCTTCTTACACACAGTATAGCAGCTCAGGGCGCTCAGTCTGCTTATATGGCTGCTGACAGCTTCAAGGCAAGAAGTCCAGTTGGTAGGCAGAAATGGCCTTGCCTTTTGTGAGCTAATCTCAGAAGTTGTGCAACATCACTCTGTCACATTCTGTTGGTTACAGAGTGAGTCACAAGCCTTCTCAAATTCCAGGAGAAGGAATTAGCCTCCGTTTCTTTTTTTTTTTTTTTTTTTTTTTGAGACGGAGTCTAGCTCTGTTGCCCAGGCTGGAGTGCAATGGCCGGATCTCAGCTCACTGCAAGCCCCGCCTCCCGGGTTCACGCCATTCTCCTGCCTCAGCCTCCCGAGTAGCTGGGACTACAGGCGCCCGCCACCTCGCCCGGCTAATTTTTTTTTTTTTTTGTATTTTAGTAGAGACGGGGTTTCACCGTGTTAGCCAGGATGGTCTCGATCTCCTGAACTCGTGATCCGCCCGTCTCGGCCTCCCAAAGTGCTGGGATTACAGGCTTGAGCCACCGCGCCCGGCCTAGCCTCCGTTTCTTAATGGAGGAGTAGCAAGGTTCTAAAAAGGTCGAAGAGAAATATTGTTGCAATCATATTTGGCAAGTACAGTCTGCCACAGTCTGAATTTATAAATGCGTCTTGAGATCCAAACACCAAACAAGTGCCTGTGTGGTGTAATAAATATTACACTATACAGAAAGTGCAAAAGGAGCCTAGATGAGAAAGCTGGGGATTAAAGAAAACTCTGGAAAGCCTTTTGAAAAGGAGAGGATTGGCACTGGGCATGTGGGACAGAATGAGAGGGGGCGTTCAAGGAGCGAGAGGTGGCACGAGCACAGAGGAGCAGTAAGTGCTTCCTGTGGGAGGCAAGGAAAGCACCTTGCATACCCATAGCAGGATAAGAACAGTAAGCGAGAAGGATCAGTTGGAAAGTGCCTCAAAAGCTCTTGATATTAAATTGTTGCAGGAGAAAATAGTCCTTGGATTTTGCTTTACTAGCATCGTGAGACCAACTTTTAAAACAATGTTAAATGAAATGTTTTAACTGAATTTTCCTGAGGTGTGATTATAGTTTATCAAAATCTGAATGTGAATTACTTTTGTTTCATTCAGTGTCCTGTGCCTGCATGTCGAGGCAGGTCATTTACTGCTCTCCGCAGCTCTCCTCTCACAGTTACAATGGACTGGCAGTCAATCAAGTAAGCAATCTGTTATATAAAAGGCAGGCTTTAGATGTCACACTGTTGAGTAAATCCTTAATTTTGCTGTATTATATTGTACGTTTTATCTAAACAATGACAAAGTGTATAATAGTGTATAGTAGACGGTTTATTTGATGAAGAGTTTGTATGTTAAAATAATTGTCCTTTTTTTTTTTGAGACGGAGTCTCGCTCTGCCGCCCAGGCTGCAGTGCAGTGGCACGATCTTGGCTCACTGCAAGCTCCACCTCCTGGGTTCACACCGTTCTCCTGCCTCAGCCTCCCGAGTAGCTGGGACTACAGGCGCCCGCCACCACACCTGGCTAAGTTTTTTGTATTTTTAGTAGAGATTTAGTTTAGAGGTTTCACCGTGTTAGCCAGGATGGTCTTGATCTCCTGACCTTGTGATCCGTCCGCCTTAGCCTCCCAAAGTGCTGGGATTACAGGCATGAGCCACCACTCCTGGCTGAAATAATTGTCTTTATTTGAAATTTATTGTCTGTCAGATTCCGGAAAGGATTAATTATGCAAATATTATGTCCTACTGAGAAATAGTTGATTTTATATCTCAATTATGTGATTAATTGAACTGGATATAGGCCATAAGCAAAGTTGTATGATTCATTCCATAATAAGCTGTGATAGAAATAATATTGTTTTGAAGTTTTCAGATAAAGACTTCCTTTGAAATGGCATGTTTCATTTTATGTTCTCAATGTTGCAATGGGGCATTTTACTATAGGTTTTTTTTAATAGCTTTTTTTATTTTTGCAAGTCAGAGTTTTCTTTGTGTATGTATTTTTCATCCCGTAATTGATTCCGTTTTTTCTAGCTGTAGACCTATAGCTCATCCCTAAATATAAAATAACGAATGGTTTTGAAGTCAGTGCTCTCTAGGAAACCTGGCTGAAATGAGATGGTCCTAAAAACTAAGAACCTAGGGAAAAGATAAGATGGTCTGCTACTAACTGCTTCACCCCCTTCTTCCCTGAAAAATTAAGACCGACATGTGTAATAATTGTACTATAGTGAGATCTTTACAAACACCCCGTTTTATAAGAGGAAATGTTTAAGACTCTTGAGTATGATCGTGTAGCCTATGAGTATAGTAAAGCCTGATTTCCAACCCAGTCTGTGGGACTTTTACCACTTAAGAGGGACAAAGGGTTAGTCTGGAGGTAGTGAGTTATTTCCATTGATTATTCAGAGTCACTTACAGATCAAACTCCTTGTTCTACTCTTTCCTTCCTTCTCACTACTGCACGTGACTGATCTTTAAAAAGTGGGTCTTGTGGGGGTGAATTGATGGTGAAGTGGTGAGTGAACTTGGAGCAGGGTTTGAAGTCGTGCAGGTTAGGTGGATGCCAGCACCTGGCCCATGACCTGAAAAACATTGAGAGGTAATCTAGATGTATGATGAATGTATTCCAAAGTTATTATTTTAATGTTCAATGATTGTACTTACATTAATTATTAAGTAAAAAATGCTTTAATGTAATAACATGTACATGTTTTTAAAAATTCAATCAGTGTGGAAAGGCACAGTCCCCACAACTTGCTATTACATTATACATAACTTTAGATACCATTCTTGCATGTCTTTCATCCTTCGCTTTACTGCATTCATTCTATGTGAGCTGAGGACTTTAGAAACATACTTGTTCTTTTATCTTCCACTTCTAGACTTTCTCAGTTTCGACATTACTTTAAATTGTCAAGGTTTACCTTTTGTCTTCTAATTGTCTTCCAGACTTTATTTATAGGTCATGTCTAACAACAACAATAAACAGGCATTTGCATTTTTATGTTAATAAAAATGCCCGATATGGCATTCCCACAGATAAATAATATGAGCTTCTGACTTCTCCCACTATCTTTTCTACTCCTACTTGCGTCCTCAGTAGTCGAAGCCGGTGCTGAATCTGGCTGTACGGTTAACCCTTTAGCAGGAAACCTAGCACATGCAGAAGCGTCTGTGGATCTGACCATCTTCACGCTCCACTTGGCAGGTGTCTCTTCCATTTTAGGGGCCAATAACTTTATTACCACAAAACATAAAACCTCCAGCTTTGTCCCAGTATTGAACACCCCTTTTCGTCTGATGAGTCCTCATTACGGCGGTCCTTCTACTCCTTTCCCTTGCCATTTTATTAACATAAAAATGTAAATATAGCTCAACAAAGAACCAAGTGAAGTGATCAAATGCCAAGCAAAGGAGATGTAATTTATGTCACTGGGTTTTGTAGTTTTGTTTTGTTGGTTTTTACCCCTTAAATGAAAATAACCCAAGCATCAAATTATCTTTTCTTATACTCTGCTAGTTATTTGGAATTATCCCACATTTTAGTGTGCATCATATTTGGACTGTAACTTTGCTGTTTAGTACTTTATTTTTCCTAAAGTTTCTGAGTGCTGGTTTTACTTCTTAGAGTATGCCTGTGCCATTTCACCATAATTTTCCATTCTCTCTTAAATATACTATGGAATACATGGAATCCACCTTTTATTCTTAAAAAACAAAAACAAAAAAACACACCTTCCTTCTGCTTGAGTCTGGATCAGTAGTTCTCCAGACCTGCATTCCTGCTTCATCCTGGGATGTTGCTTCATTGCACATTTTGTTTTTCTAAGGAGTATTCTCAAGTAAATTTTCAGAAAGTATACATGACAGGTAAAAAGTTCTAAGCCCTTGCATGTCTGAAAATGTCTTTATTTGGATCTTAGTCTGGCTAAGAGTTTGCCAGCTATCGAAGTCTATTTGGTTTTAATTTTCTCTGCTGTTTATGAGAAGTCTGGTGCTGGTCTGATTCTCATTCCTTTGAAGACTGGACTTTTCCTCCTCTTTGTAACCATTTTATCTGTCATGCTCTGAAACAGTGAAAGTGTATCTAGTTGTCTCTATGCTGCTTGATTGGCAAGGTCTTTTGTCTTCAACTCTAGAATATCTGACTGTTTTCTCAGCTTCGTGTCAGAGGCAGTCCTTGGATTATTCATCTGTTTTAAATTGTTCCTCATTCTTTCATTTTCTTTGTGCTGTTTTCTAGATTTCTTTGGCTTTTTCTTATATCTTCTCTACAAATGTTTGATTTTTATATACATACTTTAAATTTTCTTGATTTCGTACTTGTATTCCCATAGTTCCCTTTTTATAGCAGCTTATTCCTGTTTTATGATGGCAATATTTTCTCAAAACTCTTAGGCAGTTTTTTGTTTTTAATGCTCCTGAATTATTGCCATTTAGTTTTCAAATATCTGATGAGGAATGAGAAAGTATTTGAAGTAGGTAGGATAGGTTTCCTTTGCAATTTTTGAGGTAGTAGTTTTTTCTCACAAGACTTCACCTCTGAATACAAAGATAGGGGTGTGGGCTGTCAGATTTTGCTTTATGAATGTGTTTTTGAATTGGAATTGGGGTTTCTCAAATGGTAGAATGAAGAGTCTTTGTTCTGAAGCTCTGATATTCTCACTGCACACTTTAGCTCCCTTCACAGAGGAGATGGGTTTGTTTCCTTAGAACAGTGCTCTGGTTTTTGCCAGATGATAAAGTACTCATTCTTCCCCTACCCACTGTCCACTCACCTTCTCCAAAATTCTCAACAACTATTGTCTTTCAATTGATAACCCTGTTTTCTTCCAGCCATCCACTCCTGCTCTCCATTCCTGCCACATCCAACTTGGAAGCTCCTCTGGGGCTCTGCTAAGAACATTGGGTCCCACTTTTCTTGTACACTTGTAGCTTTTGCCTATATGTATTCCGGACTTCATTTTGTTTTATCCGTCAATACTTTACCATTTGCTGTTTTCAAAAATTTCATTAATATCTCATTTTCTGATGATACCTCTACATACCCCCAAATTTTTAGTGACTCATTTTGATGGACATTTTAGAGGGAGGCTAGGCAAATACATACACTCATTCTGCTATCTTGAATTGGAAACTGCTGAAGTAATTTTAGATACACCATTAAACTGTTAATAAACAAATCTGCCTTTATCTTGCTCAGCATCATGTGAACTCTGAATAGTTAATGTCTTGCAGAAACCATCCAAAGTAAGTATTCTAACTGAAAACTATTTAAACTTTTTAGAATTCAGGAGTTGATGTCTGATGATCAGAGAGAAGCAGGTCGGATTCCACGAACAATAGAATGTGAGCTTGTTCACGATCTTGTGGATAGCTGTGTCCCGGGAGACACAGTGACTGTTACTGGAATTGTCAAAGTCTCAAATGCAGAAGAAGGTATGGTACAACTCTTTTCATTATTTGTCTCTCAATAATTATTTGTCAACATTCGTCTTTTCTAAGATGCTCCTGAATCTCAAATAATTTGAGGAATTTCTTTTGCTTACATAAGATGAAACATTCCCTTTAAAAAAAAACATTTATTTGTAGCTCACTATGACTTTGTTTTATATTCTAGTTGAGTCATTGTAGGGAAAATGAAAATACCAACTATTGTATTTAAAACTTTTAATTTACAGGTTCTCGAAATAAGAATGACAAGTGTATGTTCCTTTTGTACATTGAAGCAAATTCTATTAGTAACAGCAAAGGACAGAAAACAAAGAGTTCTGAGGATGGGTGTAAGCATGGAATGTTGATGGAGTTCTCACTTAAAGACCTTTATGCCATCCAAGAGATTCAAGCTGAAGAAAACCTGTTTAAACTCATTGTCAAGTATGTACGCTGTCATTTGAAATTTTACTACATACATGCATGTTGGGGGTTCTCTTGGCTACAGGTAACAAAAAACTAGTCAAAATGGTTGGCAAACTAAAGTCTGTGTACCAAATCCAGTGCACCATCCACTTGAGTGTGGCCTATGAACTAAGAATGGTTTTTATATTTTTTAATGGTTGAAAAAATTTAAAAGAATATTTCACAACACATGAACTTATATGAAATTCAGATTTCATCCGAATGTGGTGGCTCATGCCTGTAATCCCAGCACTTTGGGAGGCCGAGGTGGGTGGATCACTTGAGGCCCGGAGTTTGAGACCAGCCTGGCCAACATGGTGAAACCCTGTCTTTACTAAAAATACAAAAATTGGCCGGACGTGGTGGCAGGCAGGCGCCTGTAATCCCAGCTACTTGAGAGGCTGAAGCAGGAGAATCACTTAAACCTGGGAGATGGAGATTGCAGTGAGCCAAGATCGCACCATTGCACTTCAGCCTGGGCAACAAGAGTGAAACTCTGTCTTTAAAAAAAAAGGAAAATCAGATTTCAGTGTCCATAAATAAAGTTTTATTGGAACACAGCCACACTCATTGATTTACATAGTGTGCTGCTTTTGTGCGGCAGTGGCAGAGTTGAATAGTTGTGACAGAGAACATATACATGGCTCACGTATTTTTGCATTGTCCTTTTATAGAAAAAATTTGCTGATCTCTAGTTTAAACAATACGGAGTGTTTACTATCTTACACAAGAAGTTTGTTGCTCAACAGAAGAGTGAGGTGACAGTGAATTCCAAAGCCACTTCAATTAGTTCTGTGTAGGGTGTTGTTCATAGAGATGCAAATAGAAGTAATATATATTCAATAAATATTTGATAATTTTATTTCCATGCTATTGCCATGCCGTGGAGAAGAAGCAAAGTATAGGCATTTTTTGCTTTAGTGGTTAAGAGCTTTTCTTTGGAGACAAACCTAAGTTAGACTCCTGCTTTGGGCATTTACTTCCAGTGTGATCTGGGACACATTACTTAATTTCCCCTTTATTTGTATCACCTTAAAATGGAAATAGTAAGACTTACCTCAGAAGGTTGTTCTAAAGATTAAGTGGGATTTTATAATGTACTTAATTACTGCAACATACTGTTACTTTTGATAATTTTTTGACAATTGTGGGGTAATTTTGAAGAAATCGGAGAAAATGAGAGAGACTGAATAATAGATATATCTAAGAGAGGTGAAGAACTGAGAATGTTTTGAAATACATTGTATTATAAAAAGTGATCTTAGCCAGGCACGGTGGCTCACGCCTGTATTCCCAGCACTTTGGTAGGCTGAGGCGGGTGAATCACCTGAGGTCAGGAGTTTGAGACCAACCGGACCAATATGGTGAAACCCTGTCTCTACTGAAAATGGAAAAATTAGCTGGGCATGATGGCGGGCACCTGTAATCCTAGCTTTTTGGGAGGCCGAGACAGGAGAATTTCTTGAACCTGAGAGGTGGAGGTTGCAGTGATCTGAGATTGTGCCACTGCACTCCAGCCTAGTGACAGAGCAAGACTCTGTCTCATAAAACAAAATAAAATTTAAAAATAGTGATTTTGTCATGCTTTGCTGTTCAGTAGGCTCAGGTCTGTAAGAGGAGTTGATGCTTTTTCTTTCTGGCTTTAATATGTTAATTAGCCGACTGAGTAAAGAATAGTGCTCCACAGGGGCTTTTTGTCCCTAAATCCTACTTCCCTCTGAATAAATAGCCATCCAGACCCACCCTGGAAGAGAGGCTGCTCTAATCTAGGGTTGCTGGGGTAGTCTGGGAGTGAGTCCTTTGAGCAGGTGGCCAAGGAAGCAACCTGGTTGAAAATCCAAATATCTTTGGTTCCTCTTAATGGTTATGAATTAAATTAAAACTGAACGTTTTTAGTGGTCCCTCTTCTCCCATATTTATAGAAAAGTATGGAAAACTTTAGTTTTCTTCCCACAGTTTGCTTCCCCACCCCCCCCCCCCATGTTTGTGATTTCAGCATCAAAACTAGAATTTTTCATGGTCCTCCATTATCAGTCTAGTAGAGATTGGCAAACTAGGCAGGCTGCCTGTTTTTGTAAGTCAAGTTTTATTAAAATACAGCCCCACCCTGCTTGCTTACCTTACTGTTCATAGTTGCTTGCGGGTTTACAAGTTGAGTAGTTGTGACTGAGACAGTATAGCCTGCGAAGCTGAAAATACTTACTTCCTGGCCCTTTAAGAAAAAGTTTGTCAGCCGGGCGCGGTGGCTAACGCCTATAATCCCAGCACTTTGGGAGGCTGAGACGGGTGGATCACGAGGTCAGGAGATCGAGACCATCCTGGCTAACACGGTGAAACCCCGTCTCTACTAAAAAAATACAAAAAACTAGCCGGGCGTGGTGGCGGCGCCTGTAGTCCCAGCTACTCGGGAGGCTGAGGCAGGAGAATGGCGGGAACCCGGGAGGCGGAGCTTGCAGTGAGCTGAGATCCGGCCACCGCACTCCAGCCTGGGCGGCAGAGCAAGACTCCGTCTCAAAAAAAAAAAAAAAGAAAAAGTTTGTCAACCCAGCCTAGGTGACAGTGGAAGTTTATGTTTTAGTTTAGATTCCTTCAGAAGCAATGATTTGGGTCAACATAGTTTACTTGGGAGGTGATTCTGGAGTTACTGGTAGGGAAATGGGGAAGTGATTGCAGCTAGTGTAGGTGCCTTAACGAACAGGTGACCCACTAGCATCTGGGACATAATCCTCCTGGGCCAGTGGAACACTCCACTGTGGAAAGCCAGCCTCAATATTTTTCCATTGAAGGGCCTACATTTGGGACTGCCCCCAGGAGTATTAAACACCTCAGCACTTCTGGCCTGTCCATCCTGCCTGCTGATGATGCTTGTGTGGCCATAGAAAGGTCTTTGGCAGACAGGTGCAGGTGCCAGTAGGAAGTCGGAACATACTGAACAGTGAGTGCCAAGGGGATGTGAGCACACTACCACTTCCTTCTGTGTTTACATATATTAAAAGGGAATAAAGACTCACATTTTACTCCTGGTTTTTTCTCCCACCCTATTTTTGTTTGTTCCTTGTTTATAAATTGACAAATATAAATGTACTGCTTTATACTCTTTTTCTTTTTTAAATTTTTTTTTTAGAGACAGGGTCTTGCTGTGTTGCCTAGGCTGGATTGCAGTGGCACAATCATAGCTCACTGTAGCTTCAAACTCCTGGCCTCAAGTTATTCTCTCACCTCAGCCTCACAAGTAGCTGGGACTAAAGGTGTGTGCCACCACGCCTGGCTAATTTTTAATTTTTTTTTTTAGATATTGGGGTCTCACTTTGTTGCACAGGCTAGTTTTGCACTTTTGGGCTGAAGCAGTCCTCCCACCTTGGCCTCCCAGAGTGCATGCTGGGATTACAGGCATGAACCTGTAAACCAAAAATAAAATTCTAAGGCCCCCCCACCCATTTCAACAGACTTCCTCCTCAGCCAGGGCTTTCAAGATATAACCTGAAAGACTGATTCCGACCACGAAGGGAAGTGGGGGTCAGACATGCCTTATACCTCTCTGGCGTTAACATCAACACAGATTTTAAGTCTGATAAGAAACATTTTACAGCCTGTTCTCTCTCAAACCTGCTAGTTAAAAGCTTCATCTGCATGATAAAACTTTGGTCTCTACAACCCCTTGCAACCCAAACATTCCTTTCTGTTGATCCCAGGTCTTTAGACAAACTCAACCAATTGTCAACCAGAAAATGTTTAGATTTACCTGTAGCCTGGAGGCCCATGCTTTGAGTTATCCCACCTTTCTGAACTTTCTGGTTCTACAAATCACTGCACCCCGCCTCATTTTCTTATTTAATTTGACCTTTTGACTTGAACTGAAAAAAAGGAAATTTTACCGCATCTTACACTATTATATACTGAGTTCACTTCCTAGTCTCCTGTCAGTGTCTTGGCTTCACAGTCTCAAGATGTCTATTCACATAAAATACAATATAATCCTGTATCCTAAAATGGAAGACCATGATTGTGATGCATTTTAAGGCCAGTTGTACAAGAAGAGCAACGTTGTATTTGGTTACTTTAAGATGCTTTGCAAGTATCCTCTTTTCCTTATCCAGGCAGAGTTTTTTTAAAACATTCTAACCTTTATAGATTAACCAAGAATTTTGAGAAATTTACTGTAAGAATAAAATTTGAGTTGAGGGGATGTAAATTTTTTACATTTGTCTTTGTTGATATTAAGCAAGTTAAACAAATTGTAAAGGAGATCTAATGGATCAATGAAGTATAAATTAGAATTTATAAGTTGTGTTCTGTTTTTCAGCTCGCTTTGCCCTGTCATTTTTGGTCATGAAGTAAGTATTTTACTTCGTCTTTACTCAAAAAGTATACAAAGTTAGCAAAAATAACATACAAAGACTTTCCAGAAAGTAGCAAATTTCTATTGGCCAGTTATTTATATTTTAACATGAATCTTTATTTGTAAACTAATAATATGGGAGGCAAGCAAACTATAGCTCCTTTATTTTTATTTTTTTATTTTTTGAGACAGGGTTTCGCTTTGTGACCCAGGCTAGAGTGTGATGGCGCAGTCGTAGCTCACTGCAGCCTCGAGCTTTGGGGCTCAGGTCATCCTCCTGACCTCAGCCTCCTTAGTAGCTGGGACTACAGGCGTCCTCCACCATGTGCAGCTACTTTTTTTGTATTTTTTGTAGAGATGGGATTTTGCCATGTTGCCCAGGCTGGTCTCTTAAGTCCTGGCCTCAAGTGATCCACCCAATTTAGCCTCCAAAGTACTGGGATTATAGGTGTCAGCCGTATAGCTCCTTTTAAGAAAAAACTTTTACCAACTAGAGTAAATATAAATGGACTTTTATTTTATTTATTTATTTATTTTGAGACGGAGTCTTGCTCTGTCGCCCAGGCTGGAGTGCAGTGGTGCGATCTCGGCTCACTGCAACCTCCATCTCCCAAGTTCAAACAGTTCTCCCACCTCAGCCTGCCAAGTAGCTGGGACTACAGGCACGTGCCACCACACCCAGCTACTTTTGGTAAGAAATGGGCTTTTAAAGTGACTAGACACTGCCAGTATTAAAGCAGAAAAAAAAATATTTCTCGTTTTTGTGGAATGGATTTATGCCTTGCAAGGTAGGGCTTAGTAATTTCTAAGATACCTCTCTGATTTTGTATGCTTTCAAGTTTTTACTTTTTAATCATTTACATGATAGAAGTTTGTTTTTAGACTTCCTTTTCTTAGAAAAAAATTAACATTCAATCAGGCAATTAAAGCAATCCCCAAACAAATCAATGTTATAGAAGTAGGGGAGTACCTTCTTTACTAGTCATCTTTATGTTTTCCTTACTTTTGTTTTTTGTTCTTTTTTTCGCACTTGAGCTTGTTAAAGCAGGTTTGGCATTAGCACTCTTTGGAGGAAGCCAGAAATTTGCAGATGACAAAAACAGAATTCCAATTCGAGGAGACCCACACATCCTTGTTGTTGGAGATCCAGGCCTAGGAAAAAGTCAGATGCTACAGGTAGAAAATCAGTCATTTAGTGTTTGTTCTTTTGCTTGTAAAATGCATTAATAATTCACAAGTGAATTTTCTCAAAGCGTGTACTGTGTGTGTTCCAGAGGACATGGTTAGGTGGCATAAGTGAATTGGAGTTTGTGTGAGTAATATGTAACTTATATCTGACCATATTTTTGAATTGAGCCAGTCTCCTGTTACATAGGCTGTACAAACATCCTGGTCTGTTGAGACATCAACTATTAGGAAATATTAACCATTTCTCTAACCATTGTTTTGCTAGTCTTTGTCATTGTTATGTGACCTCACCTATGAACAGAATAGTTCAAGGGAGTTAAAACAGGGTCACCTATTCTCCCTCGTACAAGCACATAAACACTGTATTGGGCTTTAAGAACAGTCTGCTAAGCAACTTTTTTTTGTTTTTTTTTGGAGACAGAGTCATACTCTGTTGCCCAGGCTGGAGTGCAGTGGTGTGATCTGGGCTCACTGCAACCTCCGCCTCCCACTTTCAAGCAATCCCTGTGCCACAGCCTCCTGAGTAGCTGGGATTATAGGTGTGCACCACCACGCCCAGCTAATGTATTTTCAGAAGAGACGGAGTTTTGCTCTGTTGGCCAGGCTGGTCTTGAACTCCCGGCCTCAAGTGATCCACCCACCTCAGCCTCCCAAAGTGCTGGGATTATAGGTATGAGCCACCACGCCCAGCCCAAAGCAAGGCAAATGACTGTGACCAGTCATTTGTAGATCCCCAAGAAGATTCTGCCTCTGCCAGTCAGAGCCTAGTGGTTTTCCTTTCTTGGGTTTTATGATGGCTCTAGAAGGTGCTGCTTATTGGTATGCTTGTAGTTTCCTTAAAGTGATGCCCAGTAAGCCAGCCGTAATGTGCTTTCTACTTTTATTTTTTTGAGACAAGGGCTCCCTCTTTTGCCCAGACTGAAGTGCAGTGGTGTAGTTTTGCTTACTGCAGCCTCCACCTTGGGCTTAGGCAATCCTTCCAACTCAGACTCTCAAGTAGCTGGGACTACAGGCATGCACCACCATGCCTGGCTAATGCTTTTTTTGTAGAGATGGGGTTTTGCCATGTTGCCCAGGCTGGTCTCAAACTCCTGGGCTCAAGCAGATCCGCCTGCCTCAGCCTTCCAAAGTGCTGGGATTACAGGTGTGAGCCACTGCGCTCAGCCAGTGTACTTTCTAAAAATGCCTGGGACCCCTTTCTTCACTCGATGTGGAAAATTGACCAGGGCTTCTCTGGCCCTTTTGTAAGTTGTAGTAGTGTGGCTCCTAAATCTTTGTCCAAGGATTGGGACCTGGCTGTATATCTTAATTACCTTTGGAGCTCTTTGAAAATACCATAGCCCACTGCAAGCCAATTGAGTTCAGAATTTCCATGTTAGAGTCCTAGTGTCTATATGTGTACAACAGTCCACAGATGATTCTAATATGCAGCCAGGCTTGCGAACTGCTTTGATCTTGTCATTACACTATAAACCCACTGTCCTTCATATCTGAGTTATCCTTTATTGCTTGTGGTTGAGTGTTAAACCAGTCATTTTAATTCCTACTATGACATTTCATCTATGTTTGGTTCCTTTTGGCCAGCTGGGGCTACTTTTTAAAAAATAAATTCTGCTCTGAGACCTCGCTACAATGTAGCCTGACAACAGAGGCTCAGGGTACCCCTTATAGGTGAAACAAAGCTCATAATGAACAAGAATCTGGGTGCAGTGGCTTACGCCTGTAATCCTAACACTTTGGGAGGCCGAGTCGGAAGGATTACTTGAGGCCTGGAGTTCAAGACCAGCCTGGGCAACAAAGTGAGACCCTATCTCTACAAAAAATAAAATAATTAGCTGGGCATGGTAGCGCACACCTGTAGTCCCTGCTACTCCGGAGGCTGCAGCAGGAGGATTGCTTGAGCCTAGGAGTTGGAGAATGCCGGGAGCCATGGTTGTGCAACTGCACCCCAGCCTGGGCAATAGAGCAAGACCTTGTGTTAAAAAAAAAAGGGGGGGGGGGTGGATCACAAGGTCAGGAGTTCGAGACCAGCCTGACCAACATGGTGAAATCCCGTCTCTACTAAAAACACAAAAACTAGCTGGGCGTGGTGGCGGGCGCCTGTAATCCCAGCTCCTCAGGAGGCTGAGGCAGGAGAATCACTTGAACCCGAGAGGTGGAGGTTGCAGTGAGCCCAGACTGTGCCACTATACTCCAGCCTGGGAAACAGAGCAAGACTCCGTCTCAAAAAAAAAAAAAAAAAAAAGAAAAGAAAAGAAAACAGTATATTTAGAATATGTCGGAAAAGATGCATGTGGGGATCTGAATTGTTACAACTTTTTTTTCTGTCTTTTGTGGTGGTGTACACGTGTGTGTGTGTAACTTTGGAATTAGTGAATTATAGGTGGGAGCCTGCTTTAACCCCTGGAGTGTCTTATCTGTACACATCTCATAATTTATACATATTGTTTGCAGTATATAAAACTTCCTTTTTTTGCTCTTTTTTTTTTTTTTTCCCAATGTTTCTTGGCAGATAGTTGTTCTAAAATATATGTAGTGGTATTGAAAGTGTTAATACCAAGAAGTTACACTGGCAGTTTTTCTTGTTTTTCAGACCTGGAATAATGCTTTTGGCTCAATTTAAAAATAGAATCTGTAATATTAGTGGAAATTAAACATTCTGAATAGCATAGATTATGACATCTAAGCCACACTAAGCCAGGATTTTTAAAAACGAGACTAACAGGCAGGGTGCAGTGGCTCATGCCTGTAATCTCAACACTTTGGGAGGCTGAGGCAGGAGGACCAAGCTGGACAATATAGTGAGATCCCGTCTTTAAAAACAATTAAAAAAACATTAGGTGTGATGGCATGTGCCTGTAGTCCCAGCTACTCAGGAGGCTGAAGTGGGAGAATCACTTGAGCCTAGAAGTTTTAGAACAGCCTGGGCAACATAGTGAGACCTTGTTTCTACAAAAAATTAATTAGTCAGTCACGGTGGCATGCTCCTGTAGTCCCAGCTACTAGGGAAGTTGAGGCAGGACGATCACTTGAGCCCCGGAGTTCAAGGTTGCTGTGAGCTAGGATTGTGCCACTGCACTCCAGCCTGGACAACAGAGTAAGACCCTGTCTTAAAAATAATAAATAAATAAATAAATATAACAAAACAAAATAAAAATTAGGCTAACACCAACCGTTGTGAACCATTTACTTTGTATTTTTAATTGTGTTTTCTTCTGACTACCTAGTAAATCATGATCTTCTGTGTGTTATAAGGTTTCTCAGAAAGACTATGTAAGTAACAAAAATAATGGTAATTACTATTTATTTATTGAGCCAGCAGCATAAGATAACAGTGGGTGTTTGAGATGTGAATACTATCTCAGCTTTCTGCAACCTCTGCCTTCCAGGTTCAAGCCGTTCAAGCCTTATGTGCCAGGTACCAAATCAAGTGCCTTGCATACATGATTTCATTTATTGTTCAGGGCAATGCTGTGATAAAACATAAGGAAGCTGAGGCTCAGAGAGGTCTGAGAGCCACACAGCTGGTGCATGGTGGAGCCACGATTTAAACACATCTGCCTGACTGCAGAGAGCTATGCTTTTAACTCTTGTGCTTTTTACTTTTCTGGCCTATTATAGCATGTTTGCTCAGAAGGTGAGCATGTATTAAGCCATTTTATTACCTGATGTTTAAAGAAGCATTGGAACCTTCAAAATTAAAATTGGTACTCATGTTTTTGCTTTTCGAACTAGAAAATGAAGGATAAATTAGAATTGTGTTGAGTATTTATATGACCACAGACTTCAGAATCTGACTGCCTGGGTTTGATTGAATCCTGACTTTCCACTTTCATAGCTGTGTGGTTCCTCATTCACTCTTTGTTGGCCTTGGTTTTGACATCAGTAAATCAGGATATAATAATACCTTCCTCTGATGGTGATGGTGCACCTTGTACAGTAAAGCTCTTAAAAGAATACCTAGCATGTACCTAACGTCTGTGAGCAACTGCTGTTAGCTATTACTTCCCTTTTACTTTGGATGATTCCCTTAAACTTTTTGTTTCCTTAGGCAGCATGCAATGTTGCTCCACGTGGCGTGTATGTTTGTGGTAACACCACGACGACCTCTGGTCTGACGGTAACTCTTTCAAAAGATAGTTCCTCTGGAGATTTTGCTTTGGAAGCTGGTGCCCTGGTACTTGGTGATCAAGGTGAGAAACCAAAGGGAATAACTAGTGATTCTGGTACTTCTTAAAAAGCCTTTTCCTTTTCAGTTAATTTCTTTACATTCTGTTTAAGAGACATATAGATAGCACAGTCCTAACCAGTAAGTTGACACTGTCAGAAATAATCATTGGAAATGCAGTATCATCATTTTTATACTACAGAATTGAAACTGTACTTAATGTCATTCATTTTCAGAATCTTATAGCAGATACAAGTATATGTAAAAATCAGATAAATATGTATAGTTCCCTACCCATCCCATTTCATACCACTTGTCACGTTTGTGATCTTTTTTTCTAAAGCCTGTTTTGAAGCTTTATAGTAAGCTCCCTGTAGGATGGGATTTGGATGTCTTGTTGACTGCCATGTTCCCATTGCCTAGTACATAGGGGCATAGTAAATACTTGTTGAATGCATTACTATTATTTAGCTCTAAATAGTTTAAAAATCTTGGCGCTGACAAAAAGGTGGATGTCATCCCTGGCTCACAGAGGACTTGCAATAAGAGATTAGAGCTGTTAGCGGCCAGGCGCGGTGGCTCACGCCTGTAATCCCAGCACTTTGGGAGGCCGAGGCGCGCGGATCACGAGGTCAGGAGATCGAGACCATCCTGGCTAACACGGTGAAACCCCGTCTCTACTAAAAATACAGAAAAATTAGCCGGGCATGGTGGCGGGCCCCTGTAGTCCCAGCTACTCGGGAGGTTGAGGCAGGATAATGGCATGAACCCAGGAGGCGAAGCTTGCAATGAGCCGAGATCGGGCCGCTGCACTCCAGCCTGGGAGACAGAGCGAGACTTGTCTCAAAAAAAAAAAAGATTAGAGCTGTTACTTTAGATGTTTTGTTCTTTTTATGAGACAGTCTCGCTCTGTCACCCAGGCTGGAGTGCAGTGGTGCAATCTCAGCTTTCTGCAACCTCTGCCTTCCAGGTTCAAGCCATTCTGGTGCCTCAGCCTCCTGAGTAGCTGGGATTACAGGTGTGCATGACCACATCCAGCTAATTTTTGTATTTTTAGTAGAGACGGGGTTTCACCATGTTGGCCAGGCTGGTCTTAAACTCCTGGCCTCAAGTGATCCGCCCACCTCACCACCCAAAGTGCTGAGATTACAGGCTACAGGCATGAGCCACCGCACCTGGCCTACTTTAGAATGAATAGTTTTGCCGTATTGTAAACCAACTCATTGTTTTTTTTGAGGATTTGAGTGATAGGTAATAAGAAATCCAGGCATAGGGCCCAGCAAGAAGAAACCTCTACACTGGGCTTTGCCACGTAGGTTTCTCTTTGTGATGCCTTCACCTTACTGGAAAAACATGTTCCTGTCAGGCAGTGCCCAGATTCCAGTCAAGTTAAGGTTGTTCACTCCTGGTTTTCCAGTGACTTCCACTTTTCTGAACCCAGGACCTAGTAGCCACATTTGACACAGTTAATCACTCCCTCCTACTTGAGACCCTTTAACTCTCGTTGGTTTCCAGGCCACTTTACTTCATTCTTTACTTCTTTCGCAGTCTTTACTGGTTCTTCATCTCCACACCCTCTTACTTGTTGTTAATTTAGGTGTAGTTCTTGGACCTTTTGTCTTCTAGATCTGTATTTACCTTCTTGGTGATCTTGTATTGTTTCATTGGCTTTACCTACCTATCTGTGAAAAATTCTAAATTTATAATCTCTTTTCCCTTAAATATCAGGCACATACTTCTTATTGTCTACACAGTATCTCCACAGATTTCTCAAACTTAACATGTCTAAAATTAAAATCCTGATTTCGCCTTTCAAATCTATTTTCACAGTCTTCCTCATCTCAGTAAATGACAACTCTCTCATTCTAATTGCTCAAATCAGAGAACATGGAGCCATCCTTGACTTTTTCTCATACCCCATATTAATCTGTCAGCAAATCTTGTTGACTCTACTGTCAAAATATATCCGCTATCTAACCACTTCTTCATTACCCTGGTCCATGGCACCATCATGTCTCACGTGGATTATTACTGTAATCTCCTAATTGGCATACCTGCAAACACCCTTACCCCTTCCTGTTATTTTTAATACAGTAATCTCATTAAAAATTAGATTATGTTACTCTTTTGCTCACAACCCTCCAGTAACTGCCCATCTTGCTCAGAGTGAAAGCCAAAGTCTTGAGAGTGGTCCAGGGCCATTCATGTTCTGGCGTTTCACCTCTTTTGCCTCCTTATCTGCTGCTTCCCATGTTTCGTCTTCTCTAGCTCCACTGGCGGCTCTACCTTGGACACCACCAGCACACCAGGCAGTCACATTTCCTCATAAGGGCCTTTGTACTTGCTGTTCCGTTTGCCTGGAATGTTCTTACCCCAGATAGAGCTGCAAAGGCTTGTTTTCTTTCCCCCTTCATGTTTTGCTCAACTGTCCTGATCCCAGTGAGGCCTTCCCTAAATACTGTATTTTAACTTATAACCTCTCCTGCCCTGCTGCCACCTTAGCAGACCTTATTTTCCTTACCCTAATCTACTTTTTCCTTCCATAGCACTTTTTACCTTCTATATTATTTACTTTTTTTATTGCCTACCCCCCGTATTGGCTGAGTAGAACGTAAGCTTCACAGGAGCAGGGAATTTTGTCTTTTCACTGCCATACCCGGCATGCCTAGAACATAGTACTTTTATATAGAAGGCATTCAGTTTATTGAATTTATACGTTTATTGCATTTATATCCAGTAAATATTTGCTGAATAAATAAATACCAAAAACATGTATCTGGTTATTATATAGCTCATCAGAAGTGAGAATATCTTTGCTAAGTACCAGGTAAAATATAGTAATAAAAAGATGATACTCATGAAACCATGCAACTTTTCATTAACTAGAAGTAGAAGGTGATTTGGAGGTTTTTTAAAAAAATTTTAATGCCAGTACTTTGGGAGGCCAAGGCGGGCGGAGCACTTGAGACCATGAGTTTCAGACCAGCCTGGCCAACATGGCAAAATCCCATCTCTACTAAAAATACAAAAATTAGCTGGGTGAAGTGGCACATGCCTATAATCCCTGCTGCTCAGGTGGCTGAGGCACAAGAATCGCTTGAACCAAGGACATGGAGGTTGCAGTGAGACATGATGGTGCCACTGTACTCCAGCCTTGGTAACAGAACGAAACTCTGTCTCTCAAAAGAAAAAAAAAAATTCAAAGTTTATGTTTTATGCTTTAAAACAAGGGGTCAGTAAACTTTGGTCTATAGGTCAAACCAGCCAGCAGCCTGTTTTAGTACAGTCCACAAGCTAAAACTGGCTTTTATATTTTTAAAAGATTGTAAAGTACAAACAAACAAACAGAAAAGCCCAAGAATATGTAAGATTGTGCATGGCCTGTGAAACTTAAAATATGTACTTCTGCATCTTTGCAGAAAAGGCTTGCCAGCTCCTGCTTTCCACTTTGAACAGTGACAGCCAGAGTAGGGAGTAGCTTGACTTTGTTCCTACCCCATCCCCATCTCTGAGGAACTGTATTAGCAATCTTGATAATTTCCAGTAATACCGTGAATCCAGAGAGGTATAGGCAGACAGAGCAATAGACAGCCCAGGGAAAGGTGGAGATAAAGCCTATAAGTATACCACTGCTAGGATCTTAGCACAGGCAGGGAAGGCTCACTATGTCCCAGAGCTCCACACTGAACAGCAGGAACAGGCTAATGCACTGGGATCCCCTGCCATGAATATGGGACACATTCCCAACAGAGGGGGGTAAACCCTCAGAAGAGAGATCAGCAAGAAAAGTGGCACAAAGTTCAACAAAGCCCCCCCTTGCTTCCCCCTCCTAAATCATTTAGGTTACCGAAAAGTGCAAACTGTAGCTGGAAAGGAAAAAATGGGACGAAATTACATTGGGAAAAGAGTATTGACAAGAATTCATGTATACTGTGTTGGAAAAAATAGGTTTGGACAGAGCAGCCATTGTTATACATGAGCAAGATAAAGAGACAGCATAGCAGCTATGAAGAAATAACGTAGGAAGAAAGAAAGACATTTAATATGCCCAATAAAAGACCTCACTCTAGACAAAATTATAATCTAAGGAACAAATGAAAATTTCCCGTGTTTCATGTTTGATAAGAACATAAATTTAATGAAATAGCTCAAAACAAAAAGATAAGGATGTGAGAGACAAATTGATGACTAACAATGTTATTAAACTAATATGTAAAATTGACACTGCTGAATGAGAAATTATAAAGAGGAGAGGCTTGAGATAATCACAGTGAATGCAAAAGAACAAAGCTTAATGCAATTAGAGGGGAAGTAACAGAGAACAAAGGAAATTCAACATAATTGGTTCTGTGAAGTAGAAAACCCAAACATGAAACCAGAAATGGATTCAAGGATAGAATAAAATCTGTTGAAATAAACTAAAGGCACTGAATGTACCAAGAATGTCATGTCTATTGCACAAGTTATTGGGGACTCTCTAACATTATCTTGTATTATTTGTCTTCCCTGCTCCCCATACCAGTTAGGTTAGCAGCTGGGGGTCAAAAAGACTAATCAGCAGTTATTTTCCATATACTCCTCTGTGCTAGCAAGGCTTACTTGGGTGTAGAGTAGATACGGAGGGGTTTAACCACAGCAAAGCCCTTCAGATGTGACCCCCAGATACTAACCTAACTGGTATGGGGAGAAAGGAAGAAAAATATTACAAGGTAATGTTAGAGAATCTCCAATAACTTAATGCAATAGACATGACATTCCTGGTACATACAGTGCCTTTAGTTAGTGGTGGTGCATTGTATTATGTTTAAAGAGGTTAAGTTATTTCCCTATAAGTGCATAGAAGTGTATAGACAATACCTGGTATAGGTTTTGAAATATACTTATTAAACATAATAAACTTATTATATGTGTTTTGAAGTATACTTAATAAAGTGTGTGTGTGTGTGTGTGTGTGTGTGTGTAAAATCTCACCCGTTTGAATTTAAGTACTTAAACGTTTTGAGGGTTACTCTTACCTCCTCTTCATTTTTGTAATCCTCACAACACAGTGCCTTGCGTATGAAAAATGCTAAAGGAATAACTATTACAGAAAACTTAGTTAAATAAGACAAATGTGTTACTTGTGGTGAAACAAACAGTAATTCTCCATTGTATGACATTTTATAATTTTAACTGCTGAAACAAATGGCAATAATTATTGTCAAACAATTTCTATCCCATAAAATTTGGAACTCGACCAAAGAAAAAATGTTTTTGTCTGCATTATTCTACTTTGATTGTAGGTATTTGTGGAATCGATGAATTTGATAAGATGGGGAATCAACATCAAGCCTTGTTGGAAGCCATGGAGCAGCAAAGTATTAGTCTGGCTAAGGCTGGTGTGGTGTGTAGCCTTCCTGCAAGAACTTCCATTATTGCTGCTGCAAATCCAGTTGGAGGACATTACAATAAAGCCAAAACAGTTTCTGAGAATTTAAAGTAAGTCTCTTCAAATATTTAGACCTTTAATATATTGAATCACTCTAATTCAATAAGAAAAAGAAATAGTTCACAGAACTATATGGGAAATACATGGATATTCACAGTAGTTACAGATGTCCAATAAATGCACAAAAATGTGCTTAAACACTGCAAAGTAAAACAATGAAGTACCAGTGAGATCCACCAGATTGGCAAACATTTTAAATATTAATCATTATTGGCAAAGTAGTGTGGAAATGGTTTCTCTATGGCTGGGCGAGTGGCTCACGCCTGTAATCCTAGCACTTTGGGAGGCTGGAAAACAATGAAGTACCAGTGAGATCCACCAGATTGGCAAACATTTTAAATATTAATCATTATTGGCAAAGTAGTGTGGAAATGGTTTCTCACTGGCTGGGCGGGTGACTCACGCCTGTAATTCCAGCACTTTGGGAGGCTGAGGCGGTTGGATCACCTGAAGTCAGGAGTTTGAGACCAGCCTGGCCAACATGGCAAAAACCCGTCTCTAGTAAAAATACAAAAATTAGCCAGTCGTGATGGCAGCCGCCTGTAATCTCAGCTACTTGGGAGGCTGAGGCAGAATTGCTTGAACCCAGGAGGTGGAGGTTGCAGTGAGCTGAGATTGTGCTACCACACTCCAGCCTGGGTGACAAGAGTGAGACTCCATGTCAAAGAAAAAAAAAGAAATTGTTTCTCACATACACAATTTATTATTTTGAAGGATCCCTTGGTATGTTAATCACAATTCTAAATGCACATTCTGTTTGTTATAGCCACTCTACTTTTAGGACTACTGTTCACAGAAATAGTCATACAAGTGCACAATGATAGGTTTGTAGCATGGTATTGCAGCATTATTGCTGCCAAAAATTGGAAACACCTTAAAACTATAGTAAGACTGTAGTGATTATGAGAACAAAAATGGCTTTGTATGTACTAATGGGGGAACATGTCTGTGCTGTACTATTAAGTGAGAAGAGCACATTAACATACTTAAATATGTTGTGTGATCCCGCTTTTTTCAAAAACAATGTTTATATCTGTGTTTTCTCTTCTAATTCATTCTGTACCTCTTGGACAAAATGTGTGGAAAAGGAAAAATAAGTGATACAAAAGTGAGAAAAAGACAAAAGAGTGCCTCCTAAAAAATTAGAGCCTTAAGCCTAGTGGGAGTGGAGTTAATTTCCTGTTGTTTAATAATGTATCAATATAGAAACAGTCTTTGATACATAGTGAAATACACAATTGGTACTTGGAGATTTAGGGTATTTACCACCACCACCAAAAAAGTCGACCTACTAGTAGTTTTTCTTTAGTAAAATGACAGAGTGCTATATTAGAAAAATCAGAAAGATCTATTGAACAAAAATCCAGGGGACTTAGATTTTGTTTTTTAATGGTATCATGAACAAAGTACTGAACTAGCTAACCTCTGATATGTCATGTAGCAGTATTGCTAATTAGTGATAATAGGACATAAAGAAGAATTCAGTGGGTTTGGTGGTGTGAGAAAGGGCCATGTCCTCAATCTACCCAGGGTAGATACATGTAATTCTTGTGCCCGTGTTGCAGTGGGTGGATACATCAAATCCAGGAAGCTATTTGCTTATTTCTTTAACCTAAATCTTGGTTTTTCAAGTTCTGCATGGAACTTGAGTAGTAAACAAGTGAGTAAACAATTTTCTTGTTTTTCCTTTTGATTCCAATCATTGTTTCTTCTTTCTTTCATGCTTCGTAGAATGGGGAGTGCACTACTATCCAGATTTGATTTGGTCTTTATCCTGTTAGATACTCCAAATGAGCATCATGATCACTTACTCTCTGAACATGTGATTGCAATAAGAGCTGGAAAGCAGAGAACCATTAGCAGTGTCACAGTAGCTCGTACGAATAGTCAAGATTCAAATACTTTGGTACTTGAAGTAGTTTCTGAGAAACCATTATCAGAAAGACTAAAGGTATAAATGTTTCTTCTCCTTATTCAGTTTGGTTCTGTTTGAAAGTCAAAGTTCAGTGTGTGGCTTATTGTAGAGCAGGATATAAACTTTTAAAATCAGAACTTTTTAATATTTCAATACTAGAGTTTATGTAAACTTCATTTGAAATAATCTAAGTCAGCCTGGCGCAGTGGCTCATACCTGTAATCCCAGCACTGTGGGAGGCCGAGGCAGGCAGATCACGAGGTCAAGAGATCAAGACCATCCTGGCCAACATGATGAAACCCTGTCTCTACTAAAAATACAAAAATCAGCTGGGTGTAGTGGCGTGTGCCTGTAATCCCAGCTACTCAGGAGGCTGAGGCAGGAGAATTGCTTGAACCTAGTAGGCAGAGGTTGCAGTGAGCTGAGATCACACCACTGTACTCCAGCCTCAGTGACAGAGAGAGACTCCGTCTCAAAAAAAAAAAAAAAAAAAAAAAGGAATCTAAGTCAGATAAAGTGTTTGGTTGATTTGGAGAGTCTTTTAGAATTGTGTATTTGTCTAAACAAGTTACTTATGTATTTTGAGACATAGTCTCACTCTGTCGCCCAGGCTGGAGTGCAGTGGTGTGATCTTGGCTCACTGCAACGTCCATCTCCCGGGTTCAAGAGATTCTCCTGCCTCAGTCTCCCAAGTAGCTGGGACTGCAGGCGCGTGCCACTACACCCGGCTAATTTTTGTATTTTTAGTAGAGATGGGGTTTTGCTGTGTTGGCCAGGCTGGTCTTGAACTCCTGACCTCAGGTGATGTGTCTTCCTTGGCCTCCCAAAGTGCAGGGACTACAGGCGTGAGCCACTGCACCTGGCCTAAACAAGTTATTTTAGCAGAAAGATTTTTTTTGCCACTTATCTTTGTTATCTTGGGCCTTTTAATCATGCTTCAGGTGGTTCCTGGAGAAACAATAGATCCCATTCCCCACCAGCTATTGAGAAAGTACATTGGCTATGCTCGACAGTATGTGTACCCAAGGCTATCCAAAGAAGCTGCTCAAGTTCTTCAAGATTTTTACCTTGAGCTCCGGAAACAGAGCCAGAGGTTAAATAGCTCACCAATCACTACCAGGCAGCTGGAATCTTTGATTCGTCTGACAGAGGTTTGTTTCTTTTTATGGTCTTGCTTTTTTGGCTTAAAGGGGAAGGGTGTGCCTTGACTTCTCTTTTGAAGTATTGTCTGCATAACTGACTCCGTTTTTCTTTCTATTGAGAGACGTTAGAAATGGATGGATGAAAGTTTTTAAAAAGATTTTGTCATGTCTGTAACATATCAAAGTATAGCTACTTCTTTCTAGTCATACAATCGATTACTTAGCATGCAACTTTTGTTTTTCTTTGACTGACTCTTAGGAGACTCCTGGAATGTCTGAAAAGTGGTTAGGTTAACTAGGATTCTGAGATCCCAAGTTGAGTATATGGGAACACGGAATGTGTCAGGTATCTTGAGTATTTTATTTTATTACATGACAGGTTCACAAGGATAGTGCCTGTGTTTTTAACAGTAGTAATATCTATTCACAGTTGTGAAATACTAAAAGAACTCCAGCAGTTAAGATTAGCTAGCTTAGAGTTTGGACTTCTAGCTCCTAAAATCTGATTAACTCCTCTTTGTTGTTTTACCATATTGGTTAGGCATGATTTCCTAAAAGCAAAAGGCAAGGGAAAACCAAGTGTATTTTATCATCCAATCTCCTGAAATGAATACTGAGAAAGATACATTAATAAGTAAAAACGAGTTTTATCCTTATTTTAAGTGAGTTGTAATTTCATAGTCAAGGTTTCAGATTTTATTTTATTTTTTTTGCCCTGAGTCAGGGTCTCCCTCTGTCACCTAGGCTGGAGTGCAGTGGCATGATCAAGGCTTATTGCAGCCTCTCCTCCCAGACTCAAGCGATCCTCCCACCTCAGCCTCCCAAGTAGTAGCTGGGCATACACCACCGCACCCAGCTAATTTTAAAATTTTTTTGTAGAGACAGGTCCTCACTTTGTTGCCCGGGCTGGTCTCGAGCTCCTGGGCTCAAGTGATCTTTCCACCTTGGCCTCCCAAAGTGCTGGGATTATAGGCGTGAGCCACCACCGCCAGCCCAGAGAATTATTTTCATATTTTGACTTCTGATGTTATGACCTTCCTCACCTAAAGGTCAGTTTTTGTGTAAAATTAGTAAATGAAGTAAAGCTTAGACATACTGTGGTAAATATATTCATCTTTTGTCATCTGAAAATGGTGTTTTCTTTTAAAGGCACGAGCAAGGTTGGAATTGAGAGAGGAAGCAACCAAAGAAGATGCTGAGGATATAGTGGAAATTATGAAATATAGGTAAGATAAAAATTTCAAATAGTTTTAAATGAAATACCAGTTATCTTCCCATCTCAAATTAGGCAATAGGCCAAGGCTGCTTTTATTTAGCCCATTGGGTCACTTATTTTCCTCCTGAACAGAGTATCGTTTCTTAGTTTAAAATATTTCTCACTGTGTAAATAATCTTAAAAATTTTTTTGAATGAGTAATACATTTACATAGTGCTATAATCAGTTCCAAAACCTATTGGAGAAGAGCTAGCTCCTGTGCTATTTACCACCTACTCGCCCTTCACCCAGAAACCCATTGCTTTTCCATAAATAGTCTACCGATTATACTCTTCTGTATCAGTTTTGAATTTTAACAATATATTCAGAGATCTTTTCTTATTAGAGATTCTTTTTTTATAGCTACAGAGTATTCTATAGTGTAGATATACTATATAGTATATTTGATCAGTTCCCTTTTGACACATAGATATTTTCCATTCTTGTGCTTTTAAATAATGCTACAGTGAGTAATGTTCTATGTAAGATACTATATACGTGGGTAAGTTGTACACCTACATGATAAATTCTCAGAAGTGATATTTCTGGGTTCAACAGTAAATACTATAGGTTTTTGATAAATATTGGTAAATTGTATCCTTTGCATTTTATATCATTTAGTAGATAATGATTCCTAGAAGGTAGAAAAGAAAAATTAATTGAGCATATATGTTTACCTTAGACATAGACTTTTAAAAATCAGAAATGTTATTTTAGGTAGGTTTTTTATTCCAGCTAAAAAATTTTTTAATAGGTCCATACTTTCATAAGCTTCAAAATTCCAAAGTTCAAAAAGTATAGGTCGGACACAGTGGCTCACACCTGTAATCCCAGCACTTTGGGAGGCTGAGGCAGGTGGATCACCTGAGGTCAGGAGTTCGAGAACAGCCTGGGCAACATGGTGAAACCCCGTCTCTACTAAAAATACAAAAAATTAGCCAGGCATGGTGGTGAGCGCCTGTAATCCCAATTACTTGGGAGGCTGAGGCAGGAGAATTGCTTGAACCTGGGAGGCGGAGGTTGCAGTGAGCTGAGATTGTGCCACTGTACTCGAGCCTAAAAAAAAAAAGTATATAGTGGAAAAAGTTTCCTCCTACTCTGCTTATTTAATAGCTACCCCGTTCTTCCTGCTAGCCAGTGGCAATTATTAGCAGTTTTTTGTGTGACTATGTATCTATATATTCTTTTTTCCTCTTTGTAGACAAATGGTAACTATAACAACATACCATATACATACTATACCTTGTTTTTTTCATTTAAAATCCATTTTTAATATCCTCTCATAGCAATGAAAATACATATCTGTTAGGAATCTACTTTTCCAAGACCAAAAAATATATTGAAGATGAAATTATTTATCTTACTTTGTTAAGTAATTTCTGATTCTTCTAAGGTAGATGAATTCTTTTGTCCTAGTAGCTGCTGATTCTGGGGCTTGCGTCGTGTCAGAACCAGGTGGTTTTGCCCAGCTATTCCCCTTTGGCTGTGAACAAAAGTGCAGCATAGCTGGAAGAGCAAGGGCTCTGGAGTCCAACCTGGAGCTGCCATGGCAAGTTACACACTGCTTCTCAGTTTCCTCTGCCGTAAAACACACCACAAAGGATTGTGCTCTGAGGTGTCATGCAGTGATGCTCTATAAAGTGATAAATAGGGTTCTAATACATTAGAGGACACTCAATAAACACTGTTTACTATCAATAGCGCAAGTCTTTTTTTTTTTTTTTTTGAGACAGAGTCTGGCTCTGTGGCCCAGGCTGGAGTGCATGTTGGCTCACTGCAACCTGCGCCTCCTGGGTTCAAGTGATTCTCCTACCTGAGCCTCCCAAGTATCTGGGACTACAGGTGCATGCCACCACACCTGGCGGATTTTTGTATTTTTAGTAGAGACGGGGTTACACCATGTTGACCAGGATGGTCTCCATCTCCTGGCCTTAAGTGATCTGCCTGCCTCGTCCTCCCAAAGTGCTGGGATTATAGGTGTGAGCCACCATGCCTGGCCTGATAGTGCAAGTTTTATTGATATTCAGATGAGGCTGAGCAGATCCCCTTTTCTCTGAGTTATACCATAAACTGAAGGCCTCAAAAACTGGCAGATCTCATCCTAGATAAGAAGTTTCTAAAATTACCCTTTTCAAAGAATTTTTATGTTCTAGTCCTCAATGCCCTCCATCTAAATTGTGCAGTATGTCTTAGCTGCAGATCCTTTTCTTCTTGTCTTTTCCTCATAGGGAGACACTTTACCTAGTTGTCTCTTTGACCCCAGCCTGGTACTGGCCCATCCCTGGAGGCTGCTGTCTTCTCTCTGCTGCCTCTGGAAGTATGCATATGGGTAGAAGGGCACCCATGTCACCTCCTGAAGGTGCAATCATCTGCAGCTTGTTTCCTGCCCTTACAGGAAGTCCATGGAAGAAGAGGAACCTTTCTCCTTAATTCAGTCTGTTTGTAAGCAGCAGTGAGGTTCTACTGGCTGTCTTTGAAAGCTTTAAAGATTCTAGAATTGACAGCTCTTAATTTTTTATTGGTGGCACCAAAGTAACTGCCTCATAATAAGAAAAATTAATAATTATTGACTCCCGACCCCTTTCAGCTAATTTCTAACAACTCACCTTCTGTGTCTAAGTATCCTGTTGGTATGGCATCACACAGTGCTTTTTTCTTTTTTTTTTTTTTTTTAATTTAAGACAGAGTCTCGCTCTGTCATCCAGGCTAGAGAGTATAGTGGCGTGATCTCAGCTTACTGCAACCTCTGCCTCCGGGTTCAATCGATTCTTCTGCCTCAGCCTCCTGAGTAACGGGGATTATAGGCATCTGCCACCATGCCCAGCTAATTTTTTTGTATTTTTAGTAGAGATGGGGTTTTGCCAAGTTGGCCAGGCTAGTCTTGAACTCCTGACCTCAGGTGATCTGCCCACCTTGGCCTCCCAAAATGCTGGGATTACAGGTGGGAGCCACTGCGCCTGGCATCACACAGTGTTTGATCCATCAATTTTCTCTTTATGTGATTCAGTACTAGGGTTTGAGGGATCTTGTAGCTGGAAATTTTGCCAACCTGGCTTTAGTCCCTCTCCAGTTGATCTCAATATATGTTGGAGACCCTCCAGTTGCCATTTAATAAGCAACCAGATAGTCTAGAAATTTACTAGACTTTCTCATACAACTTGCTGCTAGGGGCATGGCATGCTAGCATATGAAGTAAAAAAATGGCCACAAAATCTAGTTGTCTGCCTGACTTCTTGTGGGTATGGCTTTCTGAGAGACCAGACTAGAGACTGACCTAGCAGAGATATTTTTTCCCATTAGGAAAGTAAGTCACAACCCAACCAAAATTTCAGAATTTTTTTATTTTAACTTTTTTTCCTATAACAAAAACAAAGACTAAAAATAGGTACTTCTTATTTAATGATGAGAAGGTGATTACAGTCTAGGATGTGTGCATCTTGCTTTCTCTGCTTCCTGCACTTGAACACTCCACCTTTGGGAGTGTGGCTGAGATTCCCACTCCTGATTTCCTTTTCCTTTTAATGACCTCTGGGTCTTCTGGTGCCTGGCTCTCCTGAATATCATGTTTCTACTTTGTAGACTGTTCATCTGTTGAGCAAATTAAGGGGTACACTACCCTGCTCCTTTTCTCTCTTAACCAGAATTAACATTCTCCTTTTGAGGCTTTACCATTGCTCAGTTTCTGCAGGCCTTAGACCACAGACATCACCTCAACTGTCTAGTGTCTCTCCACAATAAATTCACTGATCTGTGGACACGGTAGATTAGTTCTCCTGAGCATCATGCTTAAGCAGAGTAAATTAGGCTATAATTACCTTTTCAATAAAAATGCTATGTTGCCCATTTGTGGTTGGCTTATACTTGGTATAAGATTTCTCTGCGTGTCTGAATACTCATGTTGGACAGTGTTTGCATGTGCTTTCCTGTCCAAGAGGAATTCTTAAGTGTTGACTCATGGAACTCTGTATTCGTACTGCTTCCCAGAGTTGCTTTGGTAAATCTGAACAAGTTTCAGATCAGTTTACATCTGGGCCCCTGAAAAAAAGAGGTCTTATTATTAAGTGTAAACAGTACCCACATGACATTACCAGATTGTTTCCCTGAATTGTCTTAGTGTGTTTACTGGCATTCATAAAAATTTTCAGGAAAAAGAAAATAGTTTGATTGGAATTACCTGACACTACTTCCATGGTAGAGATCAAGATCCAGTGAAACACAATGAAATTCGATTATGAATTACCTGTTTGTTATGCTTAACATGCATTCTGTCCTTAGTTCATGAGAGCAGGGACCTTATCTGACTCATTTACCAGTATATTACCAGGGCCCAGAATCAAGCCTGCCATAAAGTAGGCCCTCAGTAAATGTCCTGCATTGATGGTAAAATTGACCTTAGTAATCATTCATTCATTCATTAAATCTTCCATTTCAGGATTTTCATCTCTTCAGCTTTGTTCAATTTTTGCCCTTAATGTGGTTTTAAACCTTTTAAGATTACATTTTAACTGGGAAGCCGACAGTTGAATAAGAAAGTTCTTAAACTGTGACATAGCTTGTCTGAGTTACCAGAGCACTTAGCTTTATTTTAAAAACTAAATGCTTATATTTAGTAAACAGTTGACATAAGCTTTCTCCTAAAATTGAAAATACACGAGGTAGCAGAAGAGAACAGAGCCACCTTCAAAGGTGAGAGATCACTGTGAGTTTTTTTCTGTTTCAGGAAACTAGCTCAAATATTTTACAGAGCTTTTTAAAATCTGAAGCAGTGTAGCAGATTCAAATCTGAGATATGCCACTTACTAATAAAGTGACTTCTGGCGAGTCACTTTAATCTTAGTGTAGATTGGTGCAAAAGTAGTTGCAGTTTTTGCCATAAGAAAAAAAAATTTCAAAAACCACTATTACTCTTGCGCCAACCTAATAAGAATGTTTTTTCATCCATAAAATGGGAATAAAAATAGTTCCTAAATCACAGGATTGCTGGGAGGATTAAGTGGGATAGCCTATGGTAAATAAATATAATTAAGATAAATGTTACTTATTATTATTAACCGAAACATTTTTAACAACTTTCTTATGAGAAACAAGCATATGGGAGGTTCATCATAAAAGAGATTATGCTGTATTTCAGAGGAAAACACCATCTTGCTGTTTTATCATTTTTAATAGTCTTATTTGAATGACTCATTCCTATGTAGGCTTTTATGTATAACGTAGGCTTTTAACTACTCAAAGAACAAAAGGAAGCTTTATTGTTTATAACCCATTAAAATCATTCCTGCATGCTCCTTAAGGGGAGGGATTATACCTGTTTTGTTCACCACTATAAGCCTATTGCCCAACAGGTGACCTGTATGTATTTGACTAATTAATTAATTCCTGGTTAAATAACAGTTTTGCCAGTTATTCTGGCTGTGAAATACAGCTATCCCATTGTTCAAGCAGGGAATCAGCAATAGAGTTGGATTAAACAGGATGGTTAATTGTGTTTCTAACTGGTGTTTTCAGACTTCTAGCTAAAATTCACTATCAAGTACGTATTTCTTTCCTTGGTGATATTGGGAAAATAAGAGGAAGCAGAAGAAATCTGGCAGTAACAGGTGCATCCTTTAATATCTAACCATTATCACTGCAACTCACCATAACCTTTCTAGTTCATTCCTATAGTATTTTAAATACCTTTTATTTAAAATACTGGTGCCGCCAGATGCTGCTCCAGGAGATAGGATGCATTTTTATTCAGTAAAGTCTAAATTTATTATATTTAGAATTTCTTTTCTTCATGAATCAAAAAGAATGTCCCAGGTATTTATATTGTAGTTTATCAATTTTGTGTTTTTATGCATTTCTCTCTTCAAATTTAGAAGTTTCTTAAAAGCAGTAATTGTGTCCAAAATATTTTTATTCCTTATCAATCCTTATCATAGTGAATTTCAAAGTGGCCACTCAATAAACACATGTTGAAATGTTTACTAAGTGAGCCTAGTGGCTACTTCCAAATTTTTCTTCTGTCCTCAAAGCCCAGGACAACAATTTCTATGGCAGTGCCACATTGGGTAATTTTTTTCTTCCTTTCTTTTTAAGCATGCTAGGAACTTACTCTGATGAATTTGGGAACCTAGATTTTGAGCGATCCCAGCATGGTTCTGGAATGAGCAACAGGTCAACAGCAAAAAGATTTATTTCTGCTCTCAACAACATTGCTGAAAGAACTTATAATAATATATTTCAATTTCATCAACTTCGGCAGATTGCCAAAGAACTAAACATTCAGGTATGTTAAACTAGTTAATCTCTTTTGTAATAATTTCAGGAGGTCCTTATTAATATATAGTAGAACAGAAACAGTTTTTACTTATTTAAAATTCATACCTGCTTCTTCTCAAAGGCTTTTCAGCATCTTGATAGAGGGAAACATTGTAGTAAGACACAGTCTGTATGTTTTTTTGAAAGTTTCTTGTGGATAAGTCATTTTAGTATCTTTTAACCTCAGTTCCCTCATCTGTTAAATGGACATGATTATACCTGCTATTCCTACTTCAAAGTTCTTGTGAAAATCAACGTAATAGCACTTCAAACGTGCTACATTATGGAAAATTAACTTCTTAATTTCAAAAGTTAGTTTGATTTTTGTTTTTCAGCTAACCTGAAACAAATGTAAAATATTATCTGCCTATTGGAATTTTTATTTTTTATTCATCTAGGCTTTATAGAATCCAGAGCTCAAATATAGGCAGTTTGCTCTGTAAGAAGTAAACACAATTTTATTTGGCAACAAAACTTTACAGTTACATATTATTGTTTGAGAGATTTATTTTAAAAGTAATATTTTGACATGTTACTTAATGGGCTAAACCTTTTGATGTTTTCTTCCAGGTTGCTGATTTTGAAAACTTTATTGGATCACTAAATGACCAGGGTTACCTCTTGAAAAAAGGCCCAAAAGTTTACCAGCTTCAAACTATGTAAAAGGACTTCACCAAGTTAGGGCCTTCTGGGTTTATTAGCATATTAAAGCCATCTCAGTGAAAATATGTGTGCGCGCACAGACACACACACACACACACACACACACACACACACTCAAATACTGTTCTCTGAAAAATGATGTCCCAAAAGTATTATAAGAAAAAAGCGTTAAATATAATAAACTAATTTAAGAAGTGATAAAGTCTCCAGATGCAGTAGCTCACACTGTAATCACAGCGATTCAGGAGGCTGAGGTGAGAGGATTGCTCAAGACCAGGGTTTGAGACCAACCTTGGGCAACATAGCAAGACCCCATTTCTTTAAAAAAAAAAAAAAAAATTAAACTTAGCTGGGTGTGGTGGCACATCCCTGTGGTCTCAGCTACTTGTGAGGCTGAGGCAGGAGGATTATTTGAGCCCAGGAGTTTGAGCTTACAGTGAGCCACGAACACACCATTCACTGCACTCCAGCCTGGGCAATAGAGTAACTCTTGACTCAAAAAAAAAAAAATTGTAGTGGTAGCCATGTGTTAATTGTTAAATAAATTCTCCAAAAGGCTAAAATTACTTATAAATTTTTTATAGTTATATTTTTGACCTGCCTTTTATATGTGTATTTCATAGTTTTGCATATCAAATGTAGGCATTCAGACAAATATATAAACCAATGAACATTTACATATTCTGCGTTCCAATAAATATTTATGGACACTAAAATTTGAATTTCATAGTTTTCCCATGTCAAAATACAAAATCCCCAATTTTTGATTTTAGCCATTTAGTAATAGGCCTCATTTATTCTACAGGCTGTAGTTTATAATAGAGTCTTGCTTGCAAACAATAGAAACAGACTGATTAAGCAGGAGAAGTTTTTTGAAAGAATTTTGGTTAGCTCACGGAATTATTAGAAGGCAGGTGAACCAGGAGGGTAAGCTTACAGCAGCAATTTGTAAAACCATGCCTTAGAATTAGACCAAGGAAGAAGCTGCTGACACTGCTGCCACACAGGGCACTGGAAGAAAGTGCTACTGCCACCATGCCCTACCTTTGCCACTTCTGCAGCAAGAATAGGTAGAAGAATGCCCCCACCCACATCAGAACAGCAACAAAAGGATTCTCCATGAGGCGCCTCCCTAAATTGCTGAATTCAAAAAAGAAGTCTCATCCAAAGACATCTGATTGAAAAAGGTTATGTTATATGCCCCTTTCATAGGCTGCTAGGGAGTTTTCCTGGTTCTACTTTTGGGTGGTGGGATCAATAAGACCAGAATTTCTCATATGTTGTTAGAGGATTCAGATGTTACAGGGTTGCCAGCCAAACTATCAATCATGTATAAATCCAACCAACACTTTGTAACATACAAGAACTCAGGAAATAACCATTGTTGGAGAATCTACTGAAATACAGCTTCCAGCAAACCAGAAGATGAATGGAAAATGTAAATAAAAAGAACTGGCAGTATATATCGGATGTTTAACTGTAGGACCAAAACTAAGATGTGGAGACTATTGTTACAGACCACAATGTAAATTTTTTTTTTAAGTGAGGAAGAAGAAATCAGGAATAAAAAGAGGGGCTAGGCGCAGTGGCTCACATCTATAATCCCAGAGCTTTGGGAGGTTGAGGCAGGAGGATCACTTGAAGCCAGTTTTGAGAACAGCCTGTGCAACACATTGAGACCCTCTCTCTACAAAAAATAGCTGGGCATGGTGGTGCATGCCTATTATCCTAGCTACTGTGCAGGCTGAAGTAGGAGAATCACTTGAGCCCAAGAGTTTGAGGTTACAGTGAGCTATGATTATACCACTGTACTCCAGCCTGGGCAAGAGAGCAAGACCTTGTCTCTTACAGGGAAAAAAAAAAAAAAAAAAGGAGAAAGTAGATAGTAGCATAAATATAGTGAAGTCTTTAAAAGCTAGGGGTTAAAAGATATTTAAAGCAAATAACTCAGGCATGGTGGCACGCGCCTGTAGTCCCAGCTACTAGGGAGGCTGAGGCAGGAGAATTGCTTGAACCCGGGAGGCAGAGGTTGCAGTGAGCCAAGATCACACCACTGTACTCCAGCCTGGGCAACAGAGTAAGACTCTTTCTCCAAACTAAATAAGAGATATTTAAAGCTAAAAAAAATCTATTAATAGAATTTAAAACATTTCATGAAAGTCAACACATAAATAATATCAACCAAAATAAAGTGGTAGACAGAAGAGGAAATGTACTAATTTATTGTTCAAAGAGGAAAATAAGTCTCAAAGGTTAAGGATATTATATACATTTATTTTTTAAAAGACATAAACGTACATTTTCAGAAGAAATTGTTCCATGTTTCCTTAGATTCTGTATTTAGCATCCATTAATCACAGGACCAAACTAACAAATGCTGTTTAGCTTTCCCTTACCATCCAGCTTTTGTGGGTATGCAAACATCACATTACAGTCCCTCCAACCACAAACCCCAATATATAGTATTTCACTTCCTGCCCGATAGGGGGTGTCCACACCTTTCAACCACTGTAGCAACAAAGCTCTGGCCTAGGCTTTTCACTTGCTTCTGTACTGCCTGACTGACTGTGGTGTTTCCTAATGTGGCCTGGTGTGGTGTGGCATGCCCTCTTGGGAGACGAAAGTAATTTTTTTTTTTTTTCTTTTTTTTGAGACGGAGTCTCGCTCTGTCGCCCAGGCTGGAGTGCAGTGGCCGGATCTCAGCTCACTGCAAGCTCCGCCTCCCGGGTTCACGCCATTCTCCGGCCTCAGCCTCCTGGGGAGACGAAAGTAATTTTCTATAGGCAGTTGTTTCTGTGTCACCATTGCTGATTAAAACAAATCCTAAGTACAAATGTCAGAACAGAAACATGCAAAGCAAGAAAACATGACATCATGAAAGTTTCTTTTTCTTGTGTTTTTTTTTTTTTTGAGACAGAGTTTCACTCTTTTTGCTCGGGCTGGAGTACAGTGGCGCAATCTCGGCTCACCGCAACCTCCGCCTCCTGGGTTCAAGTGTTTCTCCTGCCTCCGCCTCCCAAGTAGCTGGGATTACAGGCATGTGCTACCATGCCCGGCTAATTTTGTATTTTTAGTAGAGATGGGGTTTCTCCATGTTGGTCAGGCTGGTCTTGAACTCCTGACCTCAGGTGATCTGCCTGCCTCGGCCTCCCAAAGTGCTGGGATTACAGGCATGAGCCATCGTGCCGGGCCGAAAGTTTCTTTTTTAAGAGACGGTGGTCTTGCCATGTTGTCCAGGATGTACTTGAACTCCTCAACCCAAGCAGCCCTCCCACCTCAGCCTCTTGAATAGCTGACACTACAGGCATGCACCACTACGCCTAGCTGCGAGATGAAATTTTAAGAGATGGGGGTCTTGTTCTGTCGCCCAGGCTGGAGTGCAGTGACATGATGAAGCCTTGATCTCCTGGGCTCAAGCAATCCTCCCACCTCAGCCTCCTGAGTAGCTAGAACTACAGGAATGCAACACCATACCCAGCTAATTTTGATTTTTAGGAGAGATGAGGTCTTCCTTTGTTGCCCAAGCTGATCTCAAACTCCAGGGCTTCCGGAGTAGCTGAGACTACAGGTATGAGCCACCATGCCCAGCCTGCTCTCTTTTCCAATATTGTGTTAAGTAAATTGTACTGGTGGTAATCAACTTGATCATTTCATTTTTAGGATAAGAGGATATCAAGGTGAGAGTATAACTGAACCAGGAGAGGAATAAACACCACCCTGTGACTGATGGATCTTTATAGCTCCCCTTTGATAAAGAAGGGAAATATTGTACTTCCATTAACATGTTATAGTTGCTGTTGTTATACAGAAGAATATTAAATAATATTCGTATATTGTTTATGAATGCATTGAATTCATAAACAATTGTATGGATACTGACTAGCTAAAGAGGTAGATAAATGTAGATACAATGATACGGTGATTTGGTATTCAGGGTTCATTCTGCTCTCCAGTGTGCCTTCCTATAATGCAGGGGCTGGAAGGTGAGAAAATAACCACATTTCCCAGACTCCCTTTGCAGGTAGATTTCCAGATGTGAATTGGGTTCCACTGATATATATAGTGTATATATAACTTTATAGTTATACAGATATATATACACAGATATAGTATATATCTATATATACTTTATAGTATGTATACTCTATATAGAGTATAACTACACTCTATATATACTCTAGTATAGAGAGTATATATACTATACAGTATACTCTCTATACACTATATAGTATACTATATATACTATGTATATAGTATATACACTATATATATACTATATATAGTATATAGTAATCAGCTTCCTCAGGTTGAAACATCTAGATATATTGAAAACACTGGATAGTCTGCAAACTCCTCTTCCTTAGAGAATGTGTATTATCTTTAGTATTAAAATGACTCTTCTAAGTCCTGAGAAGCACCTCAGAACACTGCATTCATGCATTCACATGTTTGCTAGGCAGAATAGTACCCATCCTGCAAGACATCACATCCTAATGCCCAGAACTTGTGAATGTCTTAGGTTACATAGCAAAGGGAAATTAAGATTGCTAATCAGATGACCTTAAAACAGGGAGATTATCTTGTATTATCTGCATGGGTCTAATATAATTAGAAAGAACCTTTAAAGTGGAAGAGGGAGGCCAAAGAGAGCCAGAGGAAGATGTGACTACAGAAGAAGGCACAGATGCAGCATTACTGGCTTTGCAGATGACGGAAGGAGGCCTTCAGCCAAGGACTGTGGGTGGCTCTAGAATCTTTTTTTACATCTCAGTATGTACACCACAGTTAAGGTTTTTGTTTTTGTTTTTTTATTTTTGAGATGGAGTTGCGCTCTGTCATCCAGGCTGGAGTGCAATGGTGAGATCTCGACTCACTGCAACTTCTGCCACCTGGGTTCAAGCAATTCTCCCGTCTCAGCCTGAGTAGCTGAGACGACAGGTGTGCGCCACCACCCCCGGCTAATTTTTGTATCTTTAGTAGAGACGAGGTTTCACCATATTGATCAGGCTGGTCTCGAACTGCTGACCTCAGGTGATCTGCCCACCTCGGCCTCCCAAAGTGCTAGGATTACAGATGTGAGCCACTTTGCCCGGCCTCACAGTTAAGGTTATTAAACAATCTGATTTAACTGAATACAAAATGCTGGGTTGTGTGGTGACATGGTTTGTAAAAATGTAAACAGGGCTGGGCATGGTGGCTCACATCTGTAATCTCAGCACTTTGGGAAGCCGAGGCAAGAGAACTGTTTAAGGTCGGGAATTGGAGACCAACCAGCCCAGGGAATATACAGGGAGACCCTATCTCTGAAAAAAAAATACCTGGGCATGGTGGCATGTGCCTGTAGTTCCAGCTACTCAGGAGGCTGAGGCAGTAGAATTACTTGAGTCCAGGAGTTTGAGGCTGCACTGAGCTATGATCACACCACTGCATTCCAGACTGGGTAACAGCGAGTCTATCTGGAGTGCAGTGTCTCTAAAACAAAACAAAAAACCCAAAATATAAACAGTAAGGACTAGGAGGTATGTATAGGAAATTAATAGCTGAAGAATATTTTACCATGTTCAAAAACAAAATTCTTCATGTGGCTGAGAGAAGAAAAAAATGGTATGTTTGCATTCCATTTGCAGGTATTACATAAACCCATTTTAAATGAACTAAAATGCCTAGGATTTGGAGGGAAAAATTATCTCGTGCTCACATTTGAAGGTTCCTCTCAGAAATAAACCATTTAAAGAGACCACAGTACTGGTTTAATTTTTTTCTGGTAGGGACAGAGGGAAACAGGTGGTCTACCACCTTTCAAAATTCAGTCACATGTTCTGAATAGAAAGGACAGTTGCATGTGACATTAAAACAAGGCTTTCTGAAGCAGTAATTCCCAGCCTTTTTGGCATCAGAGACTGGTTTCAAGGGAGACAATTTTCCACGGATTGGGTGGGGGGATGTTTCGGGATGAAACTTCCACCTCAAGTCATCATTAGTTAAGATTCTCATAAGGAATGCACATCCTCGCGTGTGCAGTTCACAATAGGGTTCACACTCCTATGATAATCTAATGCGCTGCTGACCTGGCAGGAGGCAGAGCTCAGGTGGTGATGCTCACTTGCCTGCCGCTCGCCTCCTGCTGTGTGGCCTGGTTCCTAACAGGCCATGGATTGGTACTGGTCCACAGCCCAGGGTTTGGGGACCCCTGTAACAAAAGGAAAACAAGATTCTTAAATCTTTACAGGAAGGAGGAATGGAATGGAAAATAAAGTAAGTTGTATACTAAATGATGTTAAAAATCCCTTTGTCAGCTTTAAAATATTGCAAGCAGAGAGGAAAAAAATATTAAAACCAACCATTTTACTTTCTTATTTGTAGATAATGCCTGCCTTATGAGAATGTTGTTTCTTTTAAAGATTCCAAAAGAACCATATAAAAACTTAGTAATGACTTAATTGTTCACATATTCTAGTGACATCAGTACTTTTTCAGGAAGTAATGTGGAAAGGTTGGCACTAGAAGTTGACATAAGAATTAGTTTAGCCAGGTGCAGTGGCACATGCCTGTAGTCACAGCTCACAGGAGGCTGAGGCAGGAGGATTGCTTGAAGCCAGGAATTCTGGGCTATTATAGTGTGCTCTGCTGATTGGGTGTCCACACTAAGTTCGGTATCAACATGTTGATCTCCTGGGAGTGGTGGACCTGCTCAGGCCAGAAATGGAGCAGGTCAAAATTCCCGTCCTGGTCAGTAGTGTTATCGCCCCTGTGAAGAGCCACAGCACTCTAGCCTGGGCAACATAGTAAGACCCTGTCTCACATAAAAAATAAAATAATAAAAATGAAAAAGAATTAGTTTAGATCTCTTGATAATTTAAACAGTAATCTAAATTATAGGGTTTAGGTGGAGTTAATCTCTGCAAGTCCTGAGGCGCTATACCCAAGGTGCTTGGCCCTACCAGGAATGCACTCTTGCTTACATGTGTTTCAAATCTAAATCTCATCATTTAGTTTTTTCCTATTTAGGCTATGGGACGGTGTGTTTATTACAATGATTGAAACCTGTGCCTTATTTGAATTACTAGTTATTCAAAACACACTTTTGGGTTTAGTGCCCGGTAATTACAGCGTACTCCTGTAAGACTTAACTCTCATTGATTCCTAGAGAATTGTTTTTGATACGGTCTCGGTCTGTCACCCAGGCTGGATGGAGTGCAAAGGCACAATCTCGGCTCACTACAACTTCTGCCCCGCTGGGCTCAAGCAATCCTCCCACCTCAGCCTCCTGAGTAGCTGGTACCACAGGCACCCACCATCATGCCCAGCTATTTTTTTTGTATTTTTGGTAGAGATGGCGGGGTGCTTGGGGGGGGACGGGGGGAGCAGGTGGGGTACGGGGGTCAGCGGGGGGAGTGTCCTCACAGTGCCCAGGCTGGTCTTGAACTCCTGAGCTCAAGCAGTCCACCCACCTCGGCCTCCCAAAGTGCTGGAATTACAGGGATGAGCCACCATATCCAGCTGTTTTAACTTGATTTAACTTCCAATCATTAATATTTACATAAGACCCATTTGCAAAACTACCTTCTTTACATTATCTTCTTTTGGTTTTAGGAAACAAAAAGTAGCTCAAGTTTATTGTGTCCTAGACTAAATAACACAAGTAGCTAACACTACATTACACTGCATATCTGATATAAAAACACAGTACACATATTTCTAGACTTTGTTCATTTATCCCTAGGCAGAAAATATTCATAATAGATTTGGAATAAAATTTCCTTCTCAAAAAGCTTAAACTTCAAATAGGAGTGATAAATGAGAAAGAATGATTGGGTTGCAGAATTTTCAAAAGCCTAAAAAGAGCCCGGGCATGGTGGCTCACACCTGTAATCCCAGCACTTTGGGGGGCCGAGGTGGACAGATCACTTGAGGTTGGGAGTTTGAGACCAGCCTGACCAACATGGTGAAACCCTGTCTCTACTAAAAACACAATAACTAGCCGGGCGTAGTGGCATCTGCCTGTAATCCCAGCTACTTGGGAGGCTGAGGCAGGAGAATCGCTTGAACCTGGGAGGCGGAAGTTGCAATAAGCCGAGATAGCACCACTGCACTCCAGCCTGGGTGAGAACAGGGCAAGACTTCATCTCAAACAAAACAAAACAAAACAAAAAAAACCAGAAAGCCTAAAAACAGATTCCAAGAAGTTGTAGCAAAGAGGTAGTTGTTCCAATACACAGCACAGTCATACACAGCACTTTGCAACTTACCAAGGAAAACGTTAAACGTGGCAAGACAATACTACCCTCTGGGGCAGAATTTTTATTTTCACAACTTCTCAGCAAAGGATGAATGAAAGGATGAACTAAACAGTTAATAGCAGGCTAATTATTCAAGATTGAACACTCCTTTCTCTTTTCACATTCTCTTGGTGTAAGCACTTACATGATTGACTACAGAAGTTGGGATAAGACACCTGACCAGTACATTTTGGTTACTTATGAAAATAATTCTGAGGCCGGGCGCGGTGGCTCAAGCCTGTAATCCCAGCACTTTGGGAGGCCGAGACGGGCGGATCACGAGGTCAGGAGATCGAGACCATCCTGGCTAACACCGTGAAACCCCGTCTCTACTAAAAAAACAAAAAACTAGCCGGGCGAGGTGGCGGGCGCCTGTAGTCCCAGCTACTCCGGAGGCTGAGGCAGGAGAATGGCGTAAACCCGGGAGGCGGAGCTTGCAGTGAGCTGAGATCCGGCCACTGAACTCCAGCCCGGGTTACAGAGCAAGACTCCGTCTCAAAAAAAAAAAAAAAAGAAAATAATTCTGATACAAGGGTGGAGAGAGAAAAATTTGAAATGAACTTCATAAAACTTAGAATTTATATATGGATTTTTATTTCTATTTTTATTTTTTATTTTTTTTTTTTTTTTGAGACGGAGTCTCGCTCTGCCGCCCAGGCTGGAGTGCAGTGGCCGGATCTCAGCTCACTGCAAGCTCCGCCTCCCGGGTTCACGCCATTCTCCTGCCTCAGCCTCCCGAGTAGTTGGGACTACAGGCGCCCGCCACCGCGCCCGGCTAGTTTTTTGTATTTTTTTAGTAGAGACGGGGTTTCACCGTGTTAGCCAGGATGGTCTCGATCTCCTGACCTCGTGATCCGCCCGTCTCGGCCTCCCAAAGTGCTGGGATTACAGGCTTGAGCCACCGCGCCCGGCCTATTTTTATTACAGACTTACTATTCTAATTTTTTCCCCATTTTGGGAAAAAAGTTCAATGACAGATATTCCCAGTCCCTTCACACATATGAGGTGCCTGTGTGTTTAGTTTATCTGCTTGGATAGAAATCATTACAGAATTCATAAAACAGGAAATGAGCATTATAAATCAGTTACTAACTGTAGAATATTTTGGTTTCCTCTGCCCCCCGCCCTGGTCTAAACCCTACTTCACTGGGTTTCTACATTTTCTCCATCCTTTTTCCCAGATTAACCTGTTCATTTATTGACTTCTGTCAAGTTCTAGAAAATGAGATCAAAGACTGATAGCTGGATGTTCTCCCATCTTAAAATGTTAGGGAAACAGTTTGTTAAAAGCATGTTACTCTTTAGTCCTAAGTATTGAGCAGTCATTGTCCTTCAGGCCAAAATGCCAGCCACTTTATTTCCCTACTTTTTAAAGACTTAATTAGCCATCAGCAGTTTGTAGTAGAGCTGGCTTTCTTAATACAAAACAGTTTATTATATTTTAATTGGCAGGCTCTATTGTATCTTGGAGTGTTTTTCTCTAATTTTATATTGAAGTGAAAAATAGGAAGAACATAAAATTGCTACATAGATAATTTTGGAGATGTTCTATTTTAAACATTGATAACAGTATAATTTAATTCCATATTTTGAAATATACAAAAATATATACAACTAAAATGGTATCTAAAACAGAAACCTATGAGTGCTCGCTCCAAACAGTAAGGCAAATAAGTGAAGAGCTCAGGTAATGGTGTTATTCTTGAGGACACAAAGCCTGGATAAAACTAGATTACCATAAATAGTATAGAAGTTGAAGAAATCAACACAGTAGGACTAGAATTAATTTAGAAAAAATTAAGAAAAGTTTGGACATATACCATAAGTAATAGAAATAAAACCTATCAGAGCAACAAACGGAAAAAACACACAAAAGCAAGTTTGTGTCCTCAGTGCCAAGGATTAGAGGCAGATGAAGTACAGACTGAATATAGGGAATACTAAGAAGTCCCAAGAGACAATGAGTGTCTTAAATCAGGAAGCGGAGAGTGAATAAAGGCAATCTCATGAAAGGAAGGGAGAAACTGTAATCCTGCCCACTCCCTCTTGCCAGGGTTATCCAGAATCAATGTTTACCTATGAGAATTGTGTTTTTAAATAGTTTTTAAATTTTAAAAAATTTTTACATTGCTGGTATAAAAGTTTCAATTTTTCTGTCAATGTCAGGATTTCAATGTAAGAAATAGATTTTTTTTTGATAAAATGATTTTTGGATAAATACCCGCTGCTTCATCTACCATGTTGCTCACTTTCAGTTGGCCTTTCCCTTTCCTAACTACCCGAGTTAAGACTCTAAACTCAACTGTAAGGTAGTTCAGCCATCATAGATGGGGTTAGTGGGGGGGATAGTGGAGAGGCGGCAAGAACCATTCAAATTCAGTTCAACACTGAACAAGAAAAAAGTGTAACATTGCAAATTAATATTGATATATCAATATATTTAATATACTAATCTGAATATATTAATCAGCAAATTAATGGTGAACTGATTCATAACTATCTCGAGTATTATAGGCAAGTTTCTTAACCTTTCTACACCTAAGTTTCCTTATCTGTAAAGTAATAATGGAACCCTCACCTTGCAGTGGTTGGGAGGATTAAACCTGATGATGCACTATAGCCTGGTTATATAGTATAATCGAAACTTTTGTACTAGCAATGTAAACATTTAAGATAATTTAAAAACTATTTAAAAACACAATTCTCATAGGTTAACATTGATTCTGGATAATATATTACTGTTTTCAGCAAAACAATTAGCCATTGCTATTAACATTTTCTAATGCTTATATTTTTGGCATATGCATCTTCCTTCAATGCTCAAAAAGGAGAGGATTATGGAACCAATATTTATTAATCATTTCTTCTGTACCAGATACTGTAAACCACCCACAAGAACGGTAGGGCGCCGCACGCACCTTGGAGGGGGCCCTTCTGCCGGCCACCCGCCCCGGAGGGTTTCAGGCCAGGGCCTGATGTGGCTCATGCACCCTCGCGGCTTCGTCGGCTGCGCAGTCATCCCACCTTGTTCGTTTCTCTCCCTCCCTCCCCGCTGGCCTTGGCTTGCCAGGGGCGCCGGGAAGCCCGACGGCGACGGTGTCGTAAAAGCGTCGCGAAGGCGTCCGCCCTTGGCGGCTCCCTGCCACCTGTATAAGTGGAGCGTGCTGGGGTGTGAAAAGTAGTATGGAGGCAGCGGTGGTCGAGTTTCTGTGTGGTTGCTGGGTCTCCATGGAGAAGCGGCTCGCCAGTGTCCCAGGCTACTGAGCTCTAGCCGCCCGAGTCCCCGCGGCGCGGCCGCAGGGCCATGCTAGCTTTGCGCGTGGCGCGCGGCTCGTGGGGGGCCCTGCGCGGCGCCGCTTGGGCTCCGGGGACGCGGCCGAGTAAGGGGCGCGCCTGCTGGGCCCTGCTGCCGCCGGTGCCATGCTGCTTGGGCTGCCTGGCCGAACGCTGGAGGCTGCGTCCGGCCGCGCTTGGCTTGCGGCTGCCCGGGATCGGCCAGCGGAACCACTGCTCGGGCGCGGGGAAGGCGGCCCCCAGGCCAGCGGCCGGAGCGGGCGCCGCCGCCGAAGCCCCGGGCGGCCAGTGGGGCCCGGCGAGCACCCCCAGCCTGGTACGTACCGATGAGGCGGCGGCGGGCCGGCCCTGGGCTGGGGTCGCCGCCCCTGAACTCGAGTAACATGCTCTGGGTGGTGCAGCTCGGACGCTTCCGTTTCCTAACTTTTAGACTGTTCCCTGAAGAGAAGTTACTGGCAGGTCATTCGGTCGGAATGAATTTCAGGGTCACCAGCGGGGTCCACCTACGGTCTCTGTGGCCAAGTTAGAAATCATCTCTCATCCCCCTTCTGTCTGCACCCGTTGCTGGAAGGGCCGCCTCTGCATATTGCATTGGTAAAGGTAGCCTTCGCTTGTCTTATTAAAAAGACTATTTTTAATTCTTTTGAAGTGAATCCCCAGTGTTTAGGCCAAGTCTCTGGGAATCTTTAGGAAGGTATACAGGCCCTTCTGTTTGCTTGTGCAAGTTTCGTTCACCATCATTTGACCTTTTGGTAACCTTACACATTATAGGATGAAGGCTAATTAAACAATTTAGGTCGTAATTAAAAGATCTTTTAACCTTTAATTATAGAAAAAGATTTAAACTATTCTTGAGGTAACGGAGGGAAGTATTTGTCCACTTACCTGTTGATATGCTGCCCAGACAGAAGACACCCGAGCATGAGTGTGGGAGAGCTTTTGATGTCATGTTAGCAAGACTCATGCAATTATTACATCTTCAATTGTTATGTCTTCAGTGGCCCCTGTACTGCTTTCATCAGTTGTACAGCATGGGTTGAGGTGGCCAGATCCTGGCAGGGGTCTCAACTCCACTAATAGCTAAAGCATGTTGGGGTTTGAATGCTGGATACTTTGAAGTTGCCATATCCTGACTGAAGACCTTCCCAGAACGGCAGTAGTTGGTCGAGTATGCCACAGGTTATCTGGTTGAGTAATCTGAGATTAGCTCTCCTAATGTTAACTTTGAAACTTTTACAAATTTAATGATTACAAATTAATGAGACACTTTAACTGAAATATTCTATGTGGAGCTAAAAAGAACTCCGCTGTTCCAGCAACATTCAGTTCTGTTTGTTAATTCGCCAAATGAAATGATGTTTCTGTTTACAACTTTGTTTTTAATTTTGCCCTGTGGATAATATCTGAAGTTAATTTGGGGCCCTTTTTTCTGATCTTTTGCTTACTGCTTTTTCGCAACCATGTGCAACCTTCTCCTCTCCCACTCTTCCCTTTGAGTTGCTGTAACCTTTGATCAGTATTTGACTTATTCTCTACCATAGTATGGTCAACAGACTTATCTTTTTTCTCTGGACTCTGAAACACTCTGATATTTGAACTTGAATTTGGGATGTATTCCAAGAATGTTTTCATTATATAATGTGGATTACTTTCAGTAAAAGATCTCAATAGAGGTTTGTATTGCTTCTTGTTTTGTGATTGCTCTTCTGATAATTTGAAGTTTTTCTATAGCTTTCAATGACAGTATTCTGCCACCTGGCCCCAGCGATAACTATTTAATTATCCCTCCAAGCTGAGGTGCTTTCTTGCTGGGTTTCTTTTATAAACACAGACATAGTGTCTTTAGAGAATCCTTTTTTTTTTTTTTTTTTTTTTAACAGGATAGTTCATAGAATTTTAAAAGATATCTTTAGAAATGGACTTTGCCACCTTTTTTACAACCAAAATTAAGATTCAGGCAAGTTGGCTAGTATTGATTAAGAAAGAGGTTAAATGGGGTTCTAGTGAAGAGAAAATCCCATGGGGTAGAATTGGCAGTCTTGACTCAGTGGAGAAAAAAAATCTAGGCTTTAGGGAAAGGCGTTTTCTCGTCTTTATTTTTGTACCCTGTTGTGCAGGTTGTCTTAGCTCCGCGGGGCCGACGCTTTTCAAAGCTGAAATACCCTCTCATGAGTCAGATTCTGTTTGGCAAGAAGGGGATGTTCTTCAGACAGCTGCCGAAGAGCTCTTTTGTTAGTGCCAGCTTCAGCCAGCTTGGCTCCAAATGAAGTGTCAAGGAATCGCAAAGCCCCCAGATGGGAACTGTGAAAGCCGTTGGTTTTTAGTTGAGGATCTTAACATTTCCATGACTGTTTTGAACAAATTTACAAAATTTCTCCATTTCCAAATATCACAATCTCTATTCCTATCTCCATTTTCTTCTAGCGGTTCTCTGACTTAGTGATGAGGTTATAGAATTCAATCTTCTTTTGTTCTCTTCGTTCATACCTCCATACACTGTATTACCGTTCTTTAGATATGTGTAAGGGAGTGAGGGAGATTCTTTGCAGTAAATATTTCAAAGGTGAATGCCTGGAGTTGATAATTTGGCTTTTTTTCCTGACACTTTTACTTGTAAATAGACACTATTTGTCTACTTAGAAGATCTTCCTGAAGTTTCACCATTAAAAGCAGAGTATTAAAAGTTCCGAGTTCTTACAATGAAGTTATATGTGAAAAGCTTAGCTTATATGGCAGATAATGCATGTGTTCTGTCTTCCCTCTCTTAAGAAAACCTGTAATAGGCCAGGCGTGGTGGCTCACACCTGTAATCCTAGCACTTTGGTCGGCCGAGGCTGGCGGATCACAAGGTCAGGAGTTCGAGACCAGCCTGGCCAACACAGTGAAACTCCGTCTCTACTAAAAATACAAAAATTAGCTGGGCATGGTGGCAGGTGCCTGTAATCCCAGCTACTCGGGAGGCTGAGGCACGAGAATCACTTGAACCCGGGAGGTGGAGGTTGCAGTGAGCCGAGATCATGCCCCTGCACTACAGCCTGGGCGACAGAACTAGACTTCGTCTCAAAAAAAAGAAAAGAGAAAAGGAAACCTGTAATATGTAAGATGCCTTACTCCGTGTTTGGGTACATAATACATCTTCATCTTTTATATTCTTTTTTTTTTCTTTTTTTTTAAAAAAATTGAGATGGGATTCTCTCCATGTTTCCCAGGCTGGTCTGTAATTCCTAGGCTCAAGGGATCCTCCTGCCTTGGCCTCCTGAAGTGCTGGGATTACAGGCATCAGCCACCATGCCCAGCCATCTTCTGTATTCTTGAAAGAAGATTTTAGGGAGATATCTGTAAAAAGAACTGAATGGATTTTAAAATTCAATTTAATGTACTAAATTTAAAGTTTATGCAGCTTCTGACTGAAGCTGATGAAGTATATTTTTCTAATGTACATAGTTATTCAAAGTATGAATTCATAGTATTTTATTTAAATTTTGTTGTCTTTGTGTTTCAGTATGAAAACCCATGGACAATCCCAAACATGTTGTCAATGACGAGAATTGGCTTGGCCCCAGTTCTGGGCTATTTGATTATTGAAGAAGATTTTAATATTGCACTAGGAGTTTTTGCTTTAGCTGGGCTAACAGATTTGGTAAGTTGTAAATGCACTCCCAGTTTGCTCTCCTTCCAAATGCTCATCTGTACTACTAAGTTGAAATAGCATAGCCTTAGCTTGCTTTTCCTTGGGAGGAAACCCTCAAGATGAATTTGACGTAGTACTTTTTGTGAGGACTTTGTCTTTAGCATCTATATGGGATTTTTTTTTTTGTATATGATTTCAGGGAGGAAGCGAAGGTTGTAGGGAAGTAAAGGAGGGGATACTTTGCACTCTTGGTTTTTAAGAGTAAAAGAAATACCCTTAGAAATTTCCAAAGAGCTGAGTGCTTGCTTTAGGGATAGAAATAAGGGAGAGGAGATCTGAGATGACTTTTCTATGTATTGTGATAAAGAGGAGTACTCTGATCTGCAATTGGTTTTCCTAGCGGAGAGGGAAACTGGACCAGTTGTTAGGACACAGGAAACTAGGATGTAACCAGGGAGCATGTAGAACTCATAGCTTTGCTCAGGTTTCATGCTAGCAGGAGGCTGTAGGTACCCCCACAGATTTATTTTCTGATCTCTGCTCTACACCCCTCTGGCTGCCCTGCAGAATGCTCTGGGCTGACAATTGAACATCCTTCCTTCTTCTCCTCCCTCAGCAGATGGACAAAGAAGAGGAACTCTCCTTGATACCACAATGTTAGTTTTGATAGAGGAGAGGAGAATTTATTCAAATGATCTCAAATTAGAACTGGAAAATAATTTTATAACAAAAGGCTACGTTAAATAGGCTTTTGTGGACTGGCTAGCCATCATCATGTATGACATTATTTGTATTACCAACTTTATTTCATGAAAGTTTTGAAATGCCTTATAAAACTGGCTGGACACAGTGGCTTACACTTGTAATTCCAGTGCTTTGAGAGGTCAGGAGTTTAAGACCAACCTGCACAACATAGCAAGAGCCTATCTCTACAAAAAATTTAAAAATTGGCATGGTTGCACATGCCTGCAGCCCTAGGTACTCAGGAGGCTGAGGCAGGAGGATTGCTTGAGCTCAGGAGTTCAAGGCTGCAGTGAGCTGTGATCTCACCACTGTGCTGTAGTCTGGGTGACAGAGCAAGACCTTGTCTCTTAAAAAAAACAAAAAAAAAGGGAAAACTTCATGCTGTATAAAAATGTAGTTGAGGGAAGTGTGGAAAAGATGAGGGGATAATTTTAAACCAGGGCGAAGTTAGCAGGAGAAATAGATATATTATATTCAGGTACAAGGTTGGTCTGAGATCTATATGAGCAGCCAGACAGGTGGTGCTTTGGTGCCTCTTCAAACTAATTTATGTTTGAAAAGCTTTGATCAATTTTGCTCAATATTTATTGAGTGAGATTTGAGAAAAACTAGTTTTATATTAATAAAAGTTGCATGGCATCTTTCTTTGTAACATCAGCTATTGTCTTTGAGGTTCATAGAAACAAAATTCCACATGCCTAGTAGCAGAAGCATTGGTAGGCACCATAGAATTTTTTTTTTTTTTTTTTTTTTTTTTTGAGACGGAGTCTCGCTCTGTCGCCCAGGCTGGAGTGCAGTGGCCGGATCTCAGCTCACTGCAAGCTCCGCCTCCCGGGTTTACGCCATTCTCCTGCCTCAGCCTCCCGAGTAGCTGGGACTACAGGTGCCCACCACCTCGCCCGGCTAGTTTTTTGTATTTTTAGTAGAGACGGGGTTTCACCATATTAGCCAGGATGGTCTCGATCTCCTGACCTCGTGATCCGCCCGTCTCGGCCTCCCAAAGTGCTGGGATTACAGGCTTGAGCCACCGCGCCCGGCCGGCACCATAGAATTAACTGAAGATTTTGGAGTGCAGACAGAAGAGAGCATTTGCACTGTTACATGGCATTTCCAAACCTGCTTCAAATGTAGTCTCTCAAATTGGCTTTACCTCTCTTTTTCCAGAGTTTAGCTTCTACTAATATTTGTCACCGCCTCTTCCCATTCTCACAATCTTTCTCCTTTTATTTTGTCTCTGCCTTTTTTTTTTTTTTTTTTTTTGGAGACGGGAGTCTCACTCTGTCACCCAGGCTGGAGTGCAGTGGCGTGATTTTGTCTCACTGCAGCCCCTGCCTCTCAGGTTCCAGCAGTTCTGCCTCAGCCTCCCGGGTAGCTGGGATTACAGGCACGCACTACCACGTCCGGCTAATCTTTGTATTTTTAGTAGAGATGGGGTTTCACCATGTTGGCCAGGCTGGTCTCAAGCTCCTGACCTCAGGTGATCCACCTGCCTCGGCCTCCCAAAGTGCTGGGATTACAGGCATGAGCCACCGCACCCGGCCTGTCCCTTCTTTTCTCTCAAAGCCTCCACTCATTGTCAATATTGTCTCCAAGTCTGTCAAAGGCCGTTATACTGGTAACAGTTTTTTTTTTTTAACATAACAGACAAGATCTTTTTCAGTTACTGTAGTCTCCTTTTTTGTCTGCTACTGGTTTTTTTTTTTTTTCTTTTAAGCTGCCACATGAGATCGCAGTATTAATGGAGTGTTAGAGAGGCCCCATTAACATTTTTCTAAATATATAACATGATGTTTATGGAAACCTGAGTTAACTAGTGCCACATTTCACATTGGTTCCATGGAGATTTTAGTGCCTTTCGATTGGCCACTGGGAGGTGGCCAGACTCATCATTTAAGCCAGGGAATGACAAAGTCTGATTGCATTGTGCGTGGAAAATGGATTATAGACAGGTAAGAGTAGAAGCAGAGTAACTGATTAGGGGCTCACTGTGGTCTAGCAAGAGTGGAAGCAGAGTAACTGGTTAGGGGCTCACTGTGGTCTAGCAAGAGTGGAAGCAGAGTAACTGGTTAGGGTCTCACTGTGGTCTAGCAAGAGTGGAAGCAGAGTAACTGGTTAGGGGCTCACTGTGGTCTAGCAAGAGTAGAAGCAGAGTGACTGGTTAGGGGCTCACTGTGGTCTAGCAAGAGTGGAAGCAGAGTGACTGGTTAGGGGCTCACTGTGGTCTAGCAAGAGTGGAAGCAGAGTAACTGGTTAGGGGCTCACTGTGGTCTAGCAAGAGTGGAAGCAGAGTAACTGGTTAGGGTCTCACTGTGGTCTAGCAAGAGTGGAAGCAGAGTAACTGGTTAGGGGCTCACTGTGGTCTAGCAAGAGTGGAAGCAGAGTAACTGGTTAGGGGCTGACCGTGATCTTGCAAGAGTGGAAGGAAAGTAACTGGTTAGGGGCTGACCGTGATCCATGGCAGCAGTGGTAGGAACTTAGACTGTGGTTGGAGTTTGGAGTTGGAGAGAAGTATGTGGGTTTGAGATATATTTTAAAGACGGAGGTAATATGTTGATGGATTAGATATGGAGTGAGAGTAGGAAGAGTCAAATATGAATACTAGGGTGTTACTTTAAAAAAAAATTCTCTTCTAAAACCAGGTTCATGGAAATGCCATTTTCTGTGATGGGCAACACTGGAATAGGGCAGAGTTTAAGGGAAAATACTAAGAATTCTGTTGCTTATCCACATAGAAGTATCATTTGGGCAGTTTAGTAGTTTGGAGTTGGAGGAAGTCATCGTTATAGAGAGAAATTTGGGAGCTGTCAGATATAGATGGTTGGATCTGGGTAAAATCATCCAGACTGAGGTAACAGAAATGAAGGGTCAGAGAAATGAGCAACAGGTAGAGCACCAGAAAAGAAGCCAGTCAGGAACCTTGGGAAGGAATAGCTGACGAGGAAGGAATAAAATTAGGCAGTGAGATTTCCCAGGAAGTGGAGAAAGTGCTTCAGTTGTGTCGAGGTCAGGTACTCTAAAAATGCGGAATTCGTTGGTGACCTTTATGAGCCTCACCTCTGGAGGGGTGGGGACTATTGGAGTGGGTTGATGAACAGATGTGAGATGGTAATGACATTGGATGTTCCTTTGAAGCAGTTTTGCTTTGTAGGGAAATACAGAAATAGGATCACAGAAGGGTCTTTTAAAAAGATATGTATTGGGAAATTATATCTATCTATCTATCTATCTATCTATCTATCTATCTATCTATCTGTCTGTCTATCTAATCCTGTATGTAAAAATATATATGTTGGAGTATATGTATATACAGGGAAATTTTTCTTTGGTCTTTTTTTTTTTTTTTTTTTTTTTTTTTGAGATAAATCTCGTTGTGTTGCCCAGGTTGGCCTTGAACTCCTGGCTTCAAACAATCCTCCCACCTTAGCCTTCCAAGTAGTTGGGACTATAGGTGTGCCACTGTGCCCAGTGAATTTTTGTTGTTAGTTAAGTGATTAATTAAGTGATCAGGTAGAGAGATTAAATGAAAGGGAGAGATTGATGAGGCAAGGCGAGATGGGGAAGAAGGGAGGCAGGTCACAGAAGGTGACAGGGCATGGTAACGGATGAAGGAAAGCAGAGAGAATGAATGGAGGCAGGTAGGTGGAGGATTTGATGATGGGAATATGAGGACGGGCTGACTACATTTTTCTTTTTTCTTAAGGAAAATATAGACATGACCTTGTGCGAAAGAGATGGAGTTAGGTCTGAGGTGAGAGCAGAGACAGTGTGAAAGAGACAATGTGAAAAGAGAGGGTAAATATAGTAAGCAAGTGTGGGATTGCTAGGCAGTATTGGGTGCCCATGGGAGATTTGTGGTCCCCAGTTTGAAGTGAGACCAGTCTTCCCGTTTGTGTGTTTTCCTTAAGCACTGTTCAGCTCTTAGGTGCAGGCCCAGAGTACATGGAGAGTTATTTTTAAGCAGGGTTGAAGGAGAGTGGGGTGAAGGGGAGTTACAGATGTTTGTAAAGGAATGATGTTGAGGTCCTTGTAATCTAGTGTGGGTTAGAGGAATAGTGAAGATGAGAGGGTGATGATGGTGAAAAAGTGAAAGGTTAAGTTCCTTGAGGTCAGAAACTGAACTAAACCTGATCTTCCAAGGTCCCAGCTCCCCAGGCTAGGTACTTTTCTGTTCATATGCTTAAGAAGAAAATAGATTTTTTTCAGTTGCGATGGTAATAGCTAGTAACTGCTTTTTTTGAGGATTTACTAAGCGTTGAGTGCTGAACAAGTATTAATCACATTATGTGCTGAAGACAACCACCCTTTTGAGGTAGGTAATTTATCTCTGTTTTACAGATGAGGAAACTAAGGCTTAGTCAGGTCAAATAACTTATCCAAGATCACACAGCTAGTAAGTGGCAGAGCCAGGACTTGAACAGCTTTTGTTCTGCTACAAAGAACACATTTTTTTTTACCACGGTCCTGGACTCCTGCTGTCTCCTCCAACTCATTGGAGTACTTGAGATATGGACAACTTATTTGTTCTTTAAAATGAACCATGATTAATTATGTCTAAATTAATCTTTTTTCCCCCTTAGAAATAGTATTAGGGAACTCAAACATTTGTTGAAACTTGCAGTTAAATGAGTAAAAGCCAGGAAGGGACTTGGATAAACCAGAAAATACGTGCCTTGTTTAATGTGGATAGACAATACTTTTCAGTCCATTTTGTGGCCCCAGAGTGGCCAGACCCCTCCCTTCTCAAATTAGGATGGAGATCTGGGTTTTTATGGGAAGAATTGAATACTTAAATGTAGATAACTAATTACACTTTTTAAAAGCTCTGATAGGTCAAACAGAACCAGCTTGCAGGCCCCATTTGGCCCACTAGCAACTAGATGTGACTTATCCTTTAAATATAGTTTATTTTTATCACAATAATATAAAAATAAATAATTTAAGTATCAGAATTTTAACTAGGTCAGGTAGAGAGGATTGAGTTTTCTACTCAAATATGGGTAATGCTGATACAGTCAAAATAAGGAATAAACAGTGGTATTGAGCAAAATAAATTGAAAAACAGAAAAATGGTAAGTTTTAACAGAGTTGAATTATATTATCCTAGTCCGGGCTCTGCCATGCATGCTTTCTTTGAGTTTTCTTTGGGTTCTTTATAGCTTTAAATACATCACTAACCATATCTTTAAATGTGTGTTTGGGTTCATCCACCAAAGGGGCCTTGTGAAAATACTGAGAAATAACCAGAAGGCCTTGAGGGGGAAAGAAAATAAATGTGCATTTCTTTTAAGACCAGTTGCTAATGTAAAAGCAAAATGTATACCAGTGAAAGAATGAGAATGTTTGGGGGTAAGAAACAGAAGAGATTTTGTTAACATTTTATGAGGTTATAATTGTTATTCTGGTATATCTTAAGCTTCAGAATATCTACTTTGTTCCTGTTATGACATTTATATAAAAAAAAAAAACACTTCTATTTTCAGTTGGATGGATTTATTGCTCGAAACTGGGCCAATCAAAAATCAGCTTTGGGAAGTGCTCTTGATCCACTTGCTGATAAAATACTTATCAGTATCTTATATGTTAGCTTGACCTATGCAGATCTTATTCCAGGTAAGAACGCGTCATGCGTACTTTTGAATAGCACAGGGAAGAATGACATTAGTCAGCTTAGGATTTCTCTTGAGACACAAATAATTTTTGTTCCAAAAATATAGTTTTCAACTTTAAACTGTTTTCCTAATTTTAAACTGTTGAACTGTTTTATTTGTCAAACTACTTATGGATTTTAGAATTTATGTCCTTGTTTTACTAGTAAAATCAGTTGCTTTCCTAGTAAGATTGTTTAAAATTAAAATCGAACAAATATTTCACAGTGCCAATTCATATTACTCTGAAATTTTTTGGTGCTATATTATATATTTTTAGTGCCTAGCTTTTTGAAAGCAATTTAGTTTTCTTATGTTTATTATCTTTATTAATATCATTTAATCATAATAAGTGAGAACTCTGAAATCCTGAAGATGTCTATAAAATGTAGACCCTATTAGGCAATTTTTAAATCATACATATAGTTTGTACATTATATGAATACTTTTTCTCATAAGATTTTATGATTTTTTGCTTTGTATTTTGCATGTGCTTTTCTGATTGTTCATTTTCTACTTCAGTTGTATTTCTCAGTTGTTGTCCCTCAGACGAAGTTAAACTGTTTTTTTTCCCAAGAGCTAGGAATCATGTCTGATCACACTGGGACTTCCCTTCACTGTCAGTCTAAGAGTTTGCATTTTTGAGGTTTAGGAAAAGAAAAAAAAGGAAGAAAGAAAGAAATCGTATCTTAGAACAAAGAAGCTGCCACATGGTCCCTTGGTATCATGTTATTATTGACACTTGGTAGAAAGAAGTATAGTGGCGTTTCAGTCTAGTGTAGTCTCCTCCAACTAGAAATTATTTTTCTTTCTTGCTTTTAGTCTTCTAAGTTCTCATACCAAAATAAAAAATAAATTGGACTAATGTTTACTTTTATGTGCTTCTTTGAAAGTTAGATTGAAGTGTGTACGTGATTGGGGTGTGTGTAAGTTTTCTTGCCTCGGCTGGTCTCGAACTTCTGGGCTCAAGCGATCCTCTCACCTCGGCCTCCCAAAGTGACTGGATTACAGGCTTGAATCACCTTGCTTGGCCCCTCCCATTTTTTCATAGTTACGTTGTATTTTGATGTATTATTTTACAAAGGTTGGCCAGTTATTTTGCTATTGAACATAGAAATTGTTTCCAGGTTTTTTGGAATTATGAATAACGTTGCTGTGAGTTTTACTTATATAATTGGTGTAGGTTGCTTTCCAAGCTGAGACTTCCCTTCACTGGCAATCTTAGAGTTTCCATTTTCTTTCTTCTGTATTGAGTCTATTTTTCCAGGCTCCCTTGTCTTCCTTTGCATTAAGTTACTCTGTAGAAGGATGGAGTGTGGCAGCCAGATTTTTAGAGGTCTTAAACATCTCAATGTCTGTATTTTGTCTTCCATACATGATTGACAGTTGAAGTAGACATTACTTTTTTTAATCTTTTTTCTTTCTTTTCTTTCTTTTTGAGACAGGGTCTCACTCTGTGACCCAGGCTGGAGTGCAGTGGCACAGTCTCAGCTCATTGCAGCCTTGACCTCCCAGCTCAAGCAATCCTCCCACTTCAGCCTCCCAAGAACTTACCACCACATGCACCACCATGCCTGACTAATTTTTCTATTTTTTGTAGAGAGAGGGTTTTGCCACGTTGCCCAGGCTGGAGGCATAATTTTTAAATTGCAGATGATTTTAATTTGGAATTGGGAAGACCCTCTTCCATAGACTTGGAGATTCCAACTTGCTATGGAGCAGTCTCTTATTCTGATACGTTTTCCTTTACATTTGATTGTGTTTTATATTGGAAAGCTTTTAGGATTTTAAGAAAATGTGATTCCTAATTGATGTTTTCTTTAAAAAGTTATCTCTCTTAATTCATTTTCTAATGCTTATATGGCTACCTAGTTATCCCAGCACATTTTATAGAAAAATAGGTATTTTCAGACTCAGAGCAAGGTCATTTCTAAATTGTTTTCTTCTCCATTGATTTGTCTGTCTTTGCATCAGTGGTGCCCTTCTTATTGCTTTGCTAAAAATCTTGCTATCTGGTAGAGCAAGTCCTTTCCACTTTGGATATTCTTAGCCCTTTCCATTTGTTATAAATTTTAGAATCAACTTTTCCAAGAATCAGCAATTTTCCAGAGAAAAATCTGTTCGGATTTTGATTGGGATTGCAATGAACTTATCTGTTTGGAGGAATTTGCATCTTTACAATTTTAAGTCTTCCAGTCCACAGACATGCTGTATCTACTCTATTTAGGTCTTCTTTAGTATCTGTCAAAGTTTTATAGTTCTCTCCAGAAAGATAATAAACATTTTTGTTAGACTTACTCCTAAGTACATGATAGTTCTTGGTGCTTTTATAAATGGTAGCTTTTAAATTTCATTTTCTGGCCAGGCACAATGGCTTACCCACCTTGTAAGCCAGCACTTTGTGGGGCTGAGGTAGGCGGAGATCAGGACTTCAAGAGTAGCCTGGCCAGCATGGCGAAACCCCATCTACTAAAAATACAAAAATTAGCCGTGTGTAGTGGCATGTGCCTGTAATCCCAGCTACTCAGGAGGGTGAGGCACGAGAATGTCTTGAACCTGGGAGGCAGAGGTTGCAATGAGCTAACATGTCTGCACTCCAGCCTGAGTGACAAAGTGAGATTCTGTCCTCAAAAAAAAAAAAAAAAAAAAAAATTTTTCTGATAACTCCATGTTCATATGAAAAAGTCAGTACTATTTCTAATGTTGATTGTTGTGTCTAGTGAAACTTGCTAACTCGTATTCTAACAATATACATATAAATTCACTTGGATTTTTTACATGCTTAATTATGTCTTATATGTAATTAATGACAATGTATTTCTTCTTTTCCAATTCTTTTACTTTTTCTTTTACTTGCCTTACTGCATTGAGTGGTACAGTGTTGGCAAGGAGTAGTGTCAATGTCTTGTTCCCAATCTCATAGAAAAGCCTTTAGTGTTTCACTATTAAAGATGATGTTTGCTGTTGGTTTTTGTAAGTATCCTTTTTCAAGTTAAGACGTTCACTTCTGTTGGGAGTTTAAGAGTTTTTCTCGGCCGGGCGCGGTGGCTCAAGCCTGTAATCCCAGCACTTTGGGAGGCCGAGACCGGCGGATCACGAGGTCAGGAGATCGAGACCATCCTGGCTAACCCAGAGAAACCCTGTCTCTACTAAAAAATACAAAAAACTAGCCGGGCGAGGCGGCGGGCACCTGTAGTCCCAGCTACTCGGGAGGCTGAGGCAGGAGAATGGCGTGAACCCGGGAGGCGGAGCTTGCAGTGAGCTGAGATCCGGCCACTGCACTCCAGCCTGGGCGACAGACCGAGACTCCGTCTCAAAAAAAAAAAAAAAAAAAAAAAAGAGTTTTTCTCACAATTGAGTACTGAATTTTTTTGTGTTTTTTGCAGAGATGCGGTTTTGCTATGTTGCTCATGCTGATCTTGAACTCTTGGCCTCCCAGAGTTCTGGGATTATAGGCGTAAGCCACCACCCCTGGCCTGGATATAAATTTTGTCAAACTCCTTTTGTGTATTACTATGGTCGTATTGTTTTTCCCTTTAGCTGTTCATGTGTGGTGAATTACACATGTTAATGCAATATTAGTTCTAATGTTAAAACAACCTGCAATTCCTGTTATAAATCCAACATTGCCATGATATATTATGAAAAAATTGCTGGATTTGTCTTGCTAATATTTTGTGGAAGATTTCAAATTTTAATTCATGAGATTGGCTTGGAATTCTTCATATATTCTTGTTAAGTTTTCATATCAGATTTATAATTAGCCTTATAAAATAAACTGGGAACTTTTTTTTTTCTTCCGTTCTTGGAAGATGTTTCATTATGAATATTTCTACTTAAAAGTTTGGTAGAATTTGTTAAAGCCATTGAGGCCTGGAGTTTTCTTTAGGGAAGAATTTTAAAATAGATAATTCATTTTCTTTAATTGTTGACGGGATGATTCAGGTTTAAAGTATATCTTTTTTTTTTTTTTTAACCTTCAGCCAACTCACTCCATATTGTATCTTTTGACCGGTTTTTAAGTTGTGATGTTTTTCTCAGAATTTGTCCATTTGATCTACATTATAAAAAATTTATCATATGGTATTTATGGTATCCTCATTAACTTTATTGACTTTCTACTCCTTGTGGAGCAGGGCTACCCCATAGGCAGTGTGCCCAGAATAGCTCTCATTAACCTTTTGATGTCTATAGGATATGTAGTAATGTCCTTCTTTTCCTCTTGATTATTTTTTATCCCTTTTTTTTTTTTTTAATCTTTTTTTGCCAGAGGTTTGTCAGTTTTATGAATCTTTGAAAAGAACCAAGTTTGGGTTTTGTCAAGCCTCTCTGATACGCTGTTTACTACTTCATTAAATCTTGCCGTTTTATTTTTTCTTCTTCAGGTTTTCTTTGCTGTTCCTTTTCTAATTTTTTTTTCTTTTCTTTTTTTTTTTTTTTTTTTTTTGAGTGCAGTGGCCTGATCTCAGCTCACTGCAACCTCTGCCTTCTGGGTTCATGCTATTCTCCCGCCTCAGCCTCGTGAGTAGCTACAATTACAGTCCTGTGCCACCATACTCGGCTAGTTTTTTTGTATTTTTAGTAGAGATGGGGTTTCACCATGTTGGCCAGGCTGGCCTCAAACTCCTGACCTCAGGTGATCCTGAAGTGATCCTGACTTCAGGTGCCTCTGACTCTCAAAGTGCTGGGATTACAGGTGTGAGCCACCATGCCTGGCTCTAAATTCTTTTAATTGATTCTGTCTAGAAATAAAATGGAGATTCTTATGTAATTAAAAATTTTTAGTAGCTTTTTTTAAAAAAGGAAACATGAAAATTGATATATTTTATGTAATCCACTATCAAAAATATTATCATTTTAACTTGTAATCAATAAATTAATGAGAATTTTTTCCTATCACACCTTCAAAGTCTAGTGTGTATTTTGAACTGTGCAGTTATAGGTGGCTGCTTGTTATTCAGCTTTTCTAAAGATTGCATATAAGACTATATATTTTCCGGCCGGGCGCGGTGGCTCAAGCCTGTAATCCCAGCACTTTGGGAGGCCGAGACGGGCGGATCACGAGGTCAGGAGATCAAGACCATCCTGGCTAACCCGGTGAAACCCCGTCTCTAGTAAAAAATACGAAAAAATAGCCGGGCGAGGTGGTGGGCGTCTGTAGTCCCAGCTACTCGGGAGGCTGAGGCAGGAGAATGGTGTAAACCCGGGAGGCGGAGCTTGCAGTGAGCCAAGATCCGGCCACTGCACTCCAGCCTGGGCGACAGAGCAAGACTCCGTTTCAAAAAAAAAAAAAAAAAGACTATATATTTTCCTCTAATTACCACTTTCATTGCATCTCCTATGTTGGTTTTAGTGTGTCATTGTCCAGTATACAATATTTTCCTATTTCTATTATTATTCTTTCATTGACCTGTTAGGTTAAAAATAAATATATCTTAATTTGTTGCCATTTTGGGGGGGATTTTTTTAGTTATCTTTTTGTTACAGTTTCAATCGTAATAACCTTGTGTTCAGAGAACATGCTCTGTGATTTCAGCCTTTCAGCCCAGTACAGTCAGATTTTATAAATATTCCTTGAATACTTGAAATGAATGTATATTCTACAGTTCTTGGGTATGATGTTCTTCATAGGTCTATTAGATCAAGTTTTTAATCCCGCTCTTTAAGTCTTCTGTTTCTTCACTGAATGTTCTTTTGCTTTTGGTTTGTTCGGCAGTTAGAGTTTCCTACTGTGTGCCTAGTTTTCCAGTATTTGTCTTGTAGTTGTGATTTTGTTTTGTATCTTTTTTTTTTTTTTTTGAGACGGAGTCTCGCTCTGTCCCTCAGGCTAGTGTGTAATGGCACCATCTCGGCTCACTGCAGCCTCCGTCACCTGGGTCCAAGCTATTCTCCTACCTCAGCCTCCTCACTAGCTGGAATTACAGGTGCATGCCACCATGCCCTGCTAATTTTTGTATTTTTAGTAGTGACGGGGTTTCACCATGTTGGCCACACTGGTCTTGAACTCCAGACCTCAAGTGACCTGCCCACCTCAGCCTCCCAAAGTGCTAGAATTACGGTTGTGAGCCTCCACACCTGGCCTGCTTTGTATGTCTTGAAGTGATGTTGTTAAAGTGAGTATGAATTAGAAATTGTTATGTCTTCTTGGTGAATTGAATGTTTTATTATGAAGTGACCCTCTATAGCTCTAGTAATGATTTTTACCTTAAAATATATTTTGTGGGCTATTACTTAAGCTCAGCTGGCTTGCTTTTGGTAGTGTTTGCATGATAAATATTTTACCTTCTACAGTTCTGCATCTTTTTAGATATCACTTGTAAATAACATATATTTATGTAAATATATATGTAAATAACATATTTAAAATAAAACCCATTTTCTCTTAACCCATATAGTCTTTTAACAGAAGCATTTAACCCATTAATATTTATTGTGATTGATAGATGTTTCATTCAGTCTTTTATTTTACTTGAAGTATTTTATTTGACACATATGTTTTGTCCTTTTTAGTATTTTTAAATTGTATTTTCTTTCACTCTACTAGTTTGAAAGTTTTACACGGTTTCCATTCAGTTTTCCTCCAAATTAAAACATTTATCTTTATAAAAATATGATCTTAATAATTCTGTACTCATTCTGGGCATGGGAGGCACCTTAGAATACTTGAACTCCAATTATTCTCTCAGCTTAGGTTACTGTTGTCATACTTTTATATGTTTCTTAAACTCACAGATATGTTTATATAATGTTCATTTAAATTTATCTTCATATTTATTACTTTTTGTTAGTCTGTATTGTTTGATGTATTTCAGACCTCCCATCTGAGATCATTTTCCTTTTGTCTGAAGTATGTTCTTTTGGAATTCTTTTTAATGTAGGTTTACTGGTAAATTCTTTTTCTCTGAAAATGTTTTCATTTTGTCTTTATTCTTGAAGAATATTTTTGTTGTATATAGAATTCTAGGTTGGTGTTAGTTTTTCTTAGCATGTTTAAGATGTTACTCAGTCATCCTCTTCCATTGTTGATAGTAAGAAATCAGCTGTTAATCCATTTTTTTTTTCCCAAGGCAAGGTCTCGCTCTGTCACCCAGGCTGGAGTGCAGTGGTATGATCTTAGCTCACTGCATTCTCTGCTTCCTGGGCTCAAGCAGTCCTCCTACCTCAGCCTCCTGAGTAGCTGGGACTACAGGTGTGTGCCCATCTCATTTTTATATGGTTTTTAGAGATGGAGTTTCGCCTGTTGCCCAGGCTGAACTTTTGAGCTCGAGCAATCTACCCACCTTGGCCTTCCAAAGAGCTATGATTACAGGCAAGAGCCACTGCACCTGGCCGTATTGCTTTTTTTGAAGGCAATTTTGTTTTCTTGTGGCTGTTTTTAAGATTTTCTTTGTCTTTTGTTTTTCTCAGTTTCACAATAATATTTCTTGTTACAAGTTTCTTTTTTATTCTGCTTGGGATTTATTGGACTTTTAAGTCTGTGGATTATATCTTGAAGTTAGTGCTAGAAAATTCTCAGCCACCATCTCTTTAAATGTTGTTGTGTATTCTTTCTTTTCTTTTGGGACTGCAATATACCTATGTTAGACGTTCTCTCTGTATCCATTACATCTCAGTGGGTTTTTTCTGTGTTCGCTCATTTTATCTTTTTGAGCTCCATTCTGGCTGTACTAATAGGTTTACTATTTTTCATTTCATTACCTCTCTTTAACCGTGCCAAATCTATTTAATCTTAACTTCTATTGTATTCTCTAACTATAGAACTCCTATTTTATTCTTTTTTGGACTTGCTAAGTCATCTTTTATGGTTTTCAGTTCCATGCTGAAGTTTTCAATATTGACTTTTATCCCCTTGTACGTGCTAAGCTTAGTTGTTTTTATAGACTCTGGTGATTCAAAAATCTTACATCTTTTGGTAGTCTCTTTCATTTGTCCACTGTTTCTGTTGCTTCTTACTCATGGTATTTTAATTATTTGTTATTTTTTTTTTTTCTGTTTAGATACATTCTTTGAAAAATAATTTGGAGGAATATTTGATTCTTATGAACATGGCATTACTCACCAGAGAAGATTTTTTTGTTCTACCAGGTGCCTAGGAATGCTAACAGTCTGGGACCACATAGACCACCAGGTGATGAGACAATCCTGGGAGTCCTGTTTTACTTTGGGCCATCTTTTCTCCCAACCCTGTAGGAATAGTCATTCAGATCCTAGCTGCAAGCTAGGAGATGGTTTATCAGAGCCCAACCTCGAGGGCTCTGGGCTTTGGCTACTGTCACCCCATCATAACTGAGCTTCATGGATTGATTCTTTTCTTTCAGATTTTCTTTTAAAAATCTTTGTCTTTTTTTTTCTTCTTAAAGATTCCCCCAACATTACCATTCCCCCCTTCTGTTGACTTTTTTTGGCTCTCATTTTGAATTTTCAAGAGTTCATGTTCTCTATCTTCGTTTAAAAAAAAAATTCTTATATCGTGGATGAATGTCATTCAGGATATCTATACATACATGCGCATACCTCATTTTTATTGCATTTCACTTTATTGCACTTTGCAAAGTGACATTTTTTACAAATTCAGAGTTTGGCAACCCTATGTCCACAAGTCTATCAGCACCATTTTTCTAACATATGTGCCCATTTTGCCTCTCTGTCACTTTTTTTTTTTCTCCTGAGACAGGGTCTTGCTCTGTCACCCAGGCTGGAATGCAGTGGTATAATTATGCCTCACTGCGGCCTTGACCTCTTGGGCTCAAGGGATCCTCTTGTCTCAGTTTCTTGAGTAGCTGAGACTGCAGATGTGCGCCACCACACACCCAGCTAATTTTTAAATTTTTTATAGAGATGGGGTTTCCCTATGTTGCCCAAGCTGCTCTCGAACTCCTGGGCTTAAGTGATCCTCCCACCTCAGCCTTTCAAAATGCTGGGATTACAGGCATGAGCCACAGCACCTGGTCTCTATCACATTATAATAATTCTGCCAATATTCCAGACTTTGTCATTATTAAATCTGTTATGGTGATCTGTGATCAGTGATCCCTGATGTTATTGTCTGATTGCTTTGGGATGCAGTGAACCCGTGAGAGTCATCCATGAGGGTTGGAATCAACTTTTTCCAAAATCCTGTTAATCAAGAGTGAACTTAATCGACTAATGTTGTGTATGTTCTGACTGCTCCACCAATCTGTGGGTCCCCTATCTCTCTCCCTCTCCTCAGGCCTCCCTATTCTCTGAGACACAATAATATTGAGAATAGACCAATTAATAACCCTACAATGTGAAAGGAAGAGGTTACATGTCTCTCACTTTAAATCAAAAGCTAGAAATTATTAAGCTTAGTGAGGAGGGCATTTCAAAAGCTGAGAGAGGCTGAAAGCTAGGCCTCTTGTGCCAAATAGCCAAGTTGTGAATGCATAGGAAAAGTTCTTGAAAGAAATTAAAATTGTTACTCCAGTGAACACATAAATGTTAAGTAAGCAAAACAGCCTTATTGCTTATGGAAAGAAAGTCTGAATGGTCTGAATAGAAGATCAAGCCAGCCAAAACATGCCCTTAAGCCAATGCCTAATCTATAATAGATCAAGGCCCTAACTCTCTTCAATTCTGTGAAGGCACAGAGAGGTGAAGAAGTTGCAGCAGAAAAGTTGGAAGCTAGCTGACCTTGGTTTGTGCAGTTTAAGGAAAAAAGCCATCTCCATAACATGGAAGTGCAAGGTGAAGCAGCAAGCACTAGTGGGGAAGCTGCAGCAAGTTATCCAGAAAATCTGGCTAATGATGAGGGTGGATACGGTAAACAACAGATTTTCAATGGAGACAAAACACCCTTCTATTGGAAGAAGATGCCATCTAAAGCTTTTATAGCTAGAGAGAGGTCAGTGCATGGGCTTCAAAGAACAGGCTGATTCTCTTGCTAGAGGCCAATGAAGCCAGTGAGTTTAAGTTGAAGCCAGTGCTCATTATCATTCTGAATATGGTAGGGCCCTTAGGCATTATGCTAAATCTATTCTACCTGTGCTCTAGAAATGGAATAGCAAAGCATGAATGACAGCATATGTTTATAACATGATGTACTGAATATTTTAAGCCTACAGTTGAGACCTACTGCTCAGAAAAAAAAGATTCAGTTTAAAATGTTACTACTCATTGACAACACACCTGGTCACCCAAGAGCTCTGATGGAGATAAACAAGAAAATTAATGTTGTTTTCATACCTACTGACACATCCATTCTTCAGTCCTTGTTATTTTGACTTTCAAGTCTCATTATTTAAGAAATACATTCCCCAAGGCTGTAGGTGCCATAGATAGTGATTCCTCTGATGGATCTGGGCAAAGTAAATTGAAAACCTTCTAGAAAGGATTCACCATTCTAGATGCCATTAAGAATATTGATGATTCTTGGGAGAAAGTCAAAATATCACCATTAACTGGATTTTTGGAAGAAGTTGATTCCAACCCACATGGATGATTTGAGGGGTTCAAGACCAGTGGAGGAAGTCACTGCAGATGTGGTAGAAATAGCAAGATAGCTAGAATTAGAGTGGAGCCTGAGGATGAGTGAATTGCTACAATCTCATGGTAAAAATTTCCTGAGTTGCTTCTTAAAGAGGTTTTTAGAGATGAAATATACTTCTGGTGAAGATGTTGTGAACACTGTTGAAATGACAACAAAGGATTTAAAATATTACACAGACTTAGTGGATAAGGCTGCTGCAGGACTTGGGAGAATTAACTTCAACTTTTTTTTTTGAGACAGAGTCTTGCTCTGTCACCCAGGCTGGAGTGCAGTGGCATGATCTCGGCTCACTGCAAGCTCCGCCTCCTGGGTTCATGCCATTCTCCTGCCTCAGCCTCCCGAATACCTGGGACTACAGGCGCCCACCACCACACCCGGCTAATTTTTTTGTATTTTTAGTAGAGACGGGATTTCACCATGTTAGCTAGGGTGGTCTCGATCTCCTGACCTCGTGATCCACCCTCCTTGGCCTCCCAAAGTGCTAGGATTATAGGTGTGAGCCACTGCGCCCGGCCTTAACTTCAATTTTGAAGGAAGTTCTGTGGGCAAAATGCTATCAAATAGCATTGCATGGTACAGATAAATCTTTTGTGAAAGGCAGAGTCAATTTATGTGGCAAACTTGATTGTTGTCTTATTTTAAGAAATTGCCACAGCCACCCCAGCTTTCAGCAACCACCACTCTGATCAGTCAGCAGCTGTCAACACTGAGGTAAGACCCTCTACTAGCAAAAAGATTATGACTCATTAAAGGCTCAGATGATCATTAGCATGATTTAGCAGTAAAGTATTTTTAAATTAAGGTGTGTGTGTTTGTGTGTGGGTGTGTGTGTGTATATATATATATTTAGTGCTACTACCGTACACAAAATGGATTGTAGTGTAGACATAACTTTCATGTGCACTGGGAAACTGAAAAATTCGTGCGACTCACTTTACTGCAGTATTAGCTTTGTTGCAGTGGTCTGGAACAGAGCCTTCAATATCTCTGAGGTATACTTGTATTTATTTATTTATTTATTTTTTAAAAAACCTCTGTATTGGCTCTCTTTCCTTCAGATTCTAGTTTTTGTTTGTTTTGGCCTCTCTTTTATGGTGGAGACTTTATTGAAATGTGTGGTGATCCTTGGCTGCTAACTTATATTTGAATGAGGCATGAAAAGTTCATTGGGAGCTCACTAGGCACTGGGGTGCAGGGCCTGAATTCTCAGTATCTTTAAGCCTATTCTGTAGATCCTAGCTCTCCATCTGCTGCTTGGGAATTATAAAGGCCTTCCCACCAGGGTTTTGGGAGCTAAGCTGTGGGAGGAGGCTGGGGTCGCATTGTTCAGTATGTAGACCTTCGCTTGATCCCTACTGCACTCCAGTGCCCCTTGGTTCACAGAGTAACGTGGAGTGGGGGTTGGTAACTTTTCCTGCAAAGGAACAGATAATATTTCCTGCTTTGTGGGTAATGTGATCTCTGTCACAACCACTCTGCTTTGCTATTGTAGCGTGAAAGCAGCCATAGAAAATATATAGATGAGTGAATGTGAATGAATTCCAATAAAATTTTACTTATGGACACTGGAAATTTATTTTATTTTATGTATTTATTTTTGAGACAGAGTCTTGCTCTGTCGCCTAGGCTGGCTTGCAGTGGCACTATCTCGGCTCACTGCAACCCCCGCCTCCCAGGTTCAAGTGATTCTCCTGCTTCATTTTCGCGAGTACCTGGGATTACAGCCACCCACCACCATGCCCAGCTAATTGTTTGTATTTTTAGTAGAGGCAGGGTTTTACTATGTTGACCAGGCTGGTCTCGAACTCCTGACCTCAGGTGATTCACCTGCCTCAGCCTCCCAAAGCGCTGGGATTACAAGCATGGGTCACCATGCCTGTTTTTTTGTTTGTTTTTGTTTCTCGTTTGTTTGTTTTTTAGACAGGGTCTCGCTCTGTCACTTAGGCTGGAATGCAGTGGCACAATCTTGGCTCACTACAACCTCTGCCTCCCAGTCACTTTCAAGAAGTGATTCTTGTGCTTCAACCTCCTGAGTAGCTGGGATTACAGGCATGCACCACAAGGCCCAGCTAATTTTTGTGTTTTTAGTAGAGATGGGGTTTTGCCATGTTGGCCAGGCTGGTCTTAAACTCTTGGCCTCAAGTGATCCGCCTGTCTCAGCCTCCCAAAGTGCTAGGATTATAGGCGTGAGCCACCCCGCCCAGCCTAGAAATCGAATTTCATAGCATTTTCATGTGTCTTGAAATACTGGTCTTCTGACTTTTTTCCCCCAACCATTAAAAAATGTAAAAATCACTCTTAGACACAGCCCTAGCAGTAAGGTGTTAGGGAAGGCTTGGGGCAGGGATCTGACTGCTCTTTATATGGACTTCTTGAGTTTCTCTTGTGGAGTTGCTTCTCGTGGGAATTCCTTTCTGAAGAAGTTAGGTTTCAGCTCTTCCCACCTTATTACTAATAAGCTTGGTTAAAACTTTGAAATCTGTCTCCTCTACTCATTCTCTTTGTGTTTTTATATCCTTTCATTTCTTTACTGTCATTTTAGGAGAGTTTTGGAAAGTAGAATGATGCATGTATGCAGTCTTGCATGTTCCTACTTTTATGCTGCATTTTTTAAAAGTCACATCTACCTTCATTTTAATACCTTTGTTTCTCTAAGAGTAAGAAATATCTTCTGCAGGATTGGAGGTCAAGAAACTTTTTGCTTTCCTTTTTTGCTAGAATAATAAATCATTCTGCTATTCTTTTTGGTCTTTTTTGGGAGGGGGAGAAGGATGAAAACAAATTCTTTGGCTTATATGTTGATTAGAGAGTGGAAGGCAAATCCAAGTTAATTTCTACTTAGATTTATGTACACTGAACTTAGGTCTGCGTGTATTTGGTCTGCCATATTTTTGTATTATATTGTTTCTGATTTACCGTATGTTAAATTATTATTTCTGGCTTAAGTCAATTTCTAGAATATTCTGTTAAATTTATTGTTTTCAGTGTAAAAACCTATGGTGTAGATGTTAACCATTTTTAAGATGTAAACGATTTTATGAAATATTTCCCTTTAATGCTAATAAAACTTGACCGTGATGTCTGGCTTTGTGGGCTATGTGATCTCTGTCACAGCTACTCAGCTCTGCTGTTGTAGTGTGAAAGCAGCCACAGAAAATATTTAAATTAGTGAGTATAGAATGTGTTCTAATAACATTTTACTTACAGACACTGGAAATATCGTTGCAAAATTACCCATGTTTCAGAGTTAGCAAGTAGGGAGAAAAAACCTGGAGAAATCCTTGACACATTTTACACTGTCCTACCCATCACTTTCTTACTCTAGTAGGCAAAATGAAAGCTGTTTTAACTGTAGAAGAGAAGAGGAGGCCAAGAGGGAAAGCCAGGAAATAGGATAAAATTTTTTAACCACAGTAGGAGCCTGTATCTTTTAGTTGGCTGAGGCCTTCGAGACCATCTGGTGTAGAAACGTTCCAGCCTCGCTGTGCATAGGAGTCACCCAGAGGAGAGCTTTCACCCGGAAGAGAGCTTTCATCTGGGCTTTTACTGAACTCTCTCAAAGTGACTTTTGGATGGGCAGTCAGTTTGGGGAACCCTTGTTTTTTTGTTTTTTTGGTTTTTTTTAAATAGGTCTTTCCCCTACCAGATGGTTACAGATGGTAAACTGAGTCCAGAGATGCTAATTGTTAGGTCACACTGTTGGGTTGGAACCTAATGTGCTGCACCAAGCATAGTCTGAATTCCATAGGCCTGCATTCCTGGTTGAATGCAATCTTGCATGTTCTTCCATGTATACACAGATTTTAATTTGCATGGATTTGCTGCTTTTTTTTTTTTTTTTGGAGACAGAGTTTCGCTCTTGTTGCCCAGGCTGGAGTGCAATGGCACGATCTTGGCTCGCTGCAACCTCCGCCTCCTGGGTTCAAGTGCTTCTCCTGCCTCAGACTCCTGAGTAGCTGGGATTACAGGCATGTGCCACCACGCCTGGCTAATTTTGTATTTTTAGTAGAGATGGGGCTTCTTCTTGTTGGTCAGGTTGGTCTCGAACTCCTGACCTCAGGTGATCTGCCCGCCTCGGCCTCCCAAAGTCCTGGGATTACAGGCGTGAGCCACTGCACAGGTTTGCTGCATTTTGAAAGTATGATTGTTGTTAGATTTTGCCAGCTAATGATTGCTACAGAAAAGTTTGTTTTACAGGCACAAAAATGTTCCTAAAAATTATGACTTACTGTATTTTTTTGTTTGTTTGTTTGTTTGTTTTTTGAGACGGAGTCTCACTCTGTCCCCCTTGCTGGAGTGCAGTGGCCGGATCTCAGCTCACTGCAAGCTCCGCCTCCCGGGTTCAGGCCATTCTCCTGCCTCAGCCTCCCGAGTAGCTGGGACTACAGGCTCCCGCCACCTCGCCCGGCTAGTTTTTTTGTATTTTTTAGTAGAGACGGGGTTTCACTGTGTTAGCCAGGATGGTCTCGATCTCCTGACCTCGTGATCCACCCGTCTCGGCCTCCCAAAGTGCTGGGATTACAGGCTTGAGCCACCGCGCCCGGCCGACTTACTGTTTTTATGCTTGGCTCGTATAGCCATATCTTGTTTGCTCCAAATGCTATGACTTGAGTGGATAAGCACTTTTTCTTTGGAATAGTGTTATCCATCAAGGACTCGGCCAAGGATCAACACTTACATCATAGCTATAACCAGCAGAGATTTAAATTTTAAATCTGTAATTAATTAGAGATTTTCTTCAAATTGCAGAGCCAGTTGAATGTCAAAACTGGAGAGGACCATAAGTACAGCCTCCAATAATTCATAAAAGATTTGTCTGAAAGTATTACGGAAGGGATATTCATGATCCTTTTTATTTTTATCTTTATTTATTTGAAATAGTTTGAATAGTGTTTGAACCGAGTGAACTCGGTTTTTTTCCCACCCTTTTTAAAAATAATTTTTTTCTTATAAAAGATATATTCACAGTTAAAAACTTTCTGTGGTGCAGAAGGATATAAAGTGAAGCAAGTTCTTTGCCATCTCATTCCCATTCAATAAGGAAATAGGGGTTCCTTAGGTATTTATTTGAAGATATCCTCCTGTTGGCTATGGCTCTGGGACCATAGTATAAAATCTGAGGAATGATGACGGAACTATTGACAAGTTGAATTCATTGAATGGACAAGGAGAAAAACAGCAATCCCTAGGAAGGAACTGGCTGGATAAGTATAAAATATTTCAGGCTGGGCACGGTGGCTCATGCATGTAATCCTTGCATTTTGGGAGGCTGAGGCGGGCAGATCGCTTGAACTCAGGAGTTTTAGACCAGCTGGGATAACATGGTGAAATCCCTTCTCTACCAAAAAAAAAAAAAAAATTAGGCATGGTGGCATGTACCTGTGTTCCCAGCTACTTGGGAGGGTGAGGTGAGAGGATTGCCTTGAGCCCAGGAAGTCAAGGCTGCAGTGAGTCGTTACCGTGCCACTGCACTCCAGCCTAGGCAACAAAGCAAGGCCCTGTCAAAAAAAAACAAAACAAATACAAAAAAAATTCTGTTTCTCTACTAGTTGCACATAGCAGCAAATTTTACTCTTCAGAGAATAGTCTAAAATGCAGAACGAGCAATCAAAGCTCCTGAGATTCCAGAAGAGTTTGAGGCCTCCCACATCCTTCGCCACCCCTTTATCATCTCTTTCCCTGTAATTCTGAGTATGGTGATCTTTTTTTCAAATGTACAGAGCTAAGAAGTAGCAAAGGAGGAGAGAGTGCTGAGTACAGCTGATGCTGACAACTTCAGACCAATAGCTTAAAAACATGCAAGAAAAAAACATAATCGGATGAGAAGATCGGCATACTGAAACGCAGATACAGACTTCAAAGTTATAGTCTGTACTTCACTTTGTTTTGAGGGCGGGTTAAAGAAAAATATAAAAATCAGTAGTTTGCTATAGGGAACCCTAAACCATCAATAGGTGTTCATTATAAAACTATTTGTGAAAACAGCAGTTTGTGGTAAGGCTGAATGACATGTTATTGTATTCATAATATATGTTAGTAATTTTCAGAATCCCAGTTAAAATTATTTTATGTTTGATTTTCAGTTCCGCTTACTTATATGATCATTTCAAGAGATGTAATGTTGATTGCTGCTGTTTTTTATGTCAGATACCGAACTCTTCCAACACCAGTGAGTTTGTTTCCAAAAAGTATTCTTTTAGCATTGTGTATGATTTAAGGAAAAAACAAAAAGATATTTTTTAAAGTCAACCTCTTTTCAATTGATGGCACGTGAAACCCAGACCAGCCAGCCCATATCCCTAGAAGCAAATTCTTTAAAGGTGTTTCACATAGGTCCGAGACATATTGTCTAACCTCTACCATGGATAGTCTAGAATTGGTTTTAAAAATCACAGTTGTATGAACATGGAACGATTTGTTTGCATATTTATTCATGAGCTCTATAAATATTTGAGCACAGACGTGTGGCAATTAACCTCTTTTGGCTCCCAGTCTACTGAAAATAGAGCGGTATTTTGTTCATTTTATTTTTTAATTCAAAAAAGAAAATAGTGAATAAGGGAATTTTGAGTTTAGTAAAATTTTATAAAGCAACTTTATAGGTATTGTGTTTGAATTTTACAGCAATTGAGAAATCTATAAATTTTTTAAAACTCAATTTTCAGTATATATTGAATGTATGATTTATAAAATTATGTTGTTACCTGACTATAATAACAAAATGTCTGTTTTAAATTAAAATGTCTATTTTAAACAATAAATTAATTATCTTTTTTGGTCCTCTGCCAGCGAACACTTGCCAAGTATTTCAATCCTTGCTATGCCACAGCTAGGTTAAAACCAACATTCATCAGCAAGGTAAGAGAATGCAATGTTCTTTTAAGTTATCCCTTTGTAAATTTTTATTATATGGGATATAAACCTCAGTCAAGAACAGCTGAAAATGAGACAAATTTAAATGCATAGAGTATAGAGACTAGAGAGTGGCGTTAGGCAGGCAACTTTAACCCAGTTCTTTTGTCCTCCATTTTTTTTGGATCATCCTTTACATGTTGTGCCTTGAGTTGGTGGTCTAAGAATTTAAGCTCTGAATGAGGTAATTGGGCCACTGTTCAGGTAAAGGGAATTGAAATGTAGTTGTTCCTTTTTTTTTTTTTTTTTTGAGACAAGGTCTTACTTTGTTGCCCAGGCTGGTATGGAACTCCTGGCTTCAAGCAGTCCTCCTGCCTTGGGCTCCCAAATTATTGGGATTACAGGAGTGAGCCACCAAGCTTGGCTGTAATTGCTTCTTGATTGAGTTTCACAGATTATGAAGAGTCCCTTGTGGTTTCACTTCCCTCCTCCCTGTGGTGAAAACACCAAATGGCCGTTCATTTTCAGGATTGACAGTTAAGTGGAAAGGCGTAGGAGAGTAGGAAAAAGTTTTGTTCACTGATAAACAACTGCTACTCTTAGTTGTCCATTCTGTTTTCCTGAGCATTCAGGACAGTAAGTATATGCCAGTCTGCACACAAAAAGGATACTGTTAATGCCTCTCAAACCATATTTGTTTTTCTAGTAGTTTTGATAAGTTTTCTCTGTTCATTCTTTTGTCCCATATTTAATGTCAAGGATTTAACAAGTTAAGAATGCCCATCCTTTTTGGGAGAGAAGGGTAGTGGCTTTTATACAGAACTCCCTGGGGTGGACTTTTACCTACATGCATAGGGTTTGGGTTTTTTTGTTGTTTTTTGTTTGTTTCTTTGGCTTCAAGTGACTTGTATTTATATTGTATTTGAGTGTAGCACTACATGGAAAGTGGCTTAAAGAGGTACAGGGACAAGTGCCTTAAACCCTTATAGGAAGTCCTTCAGATAAAATTTATTTTTTATTTTATTTTATTTTTAAGATGGATTTTTTGCTCTTGTTGCCCAGGCTGGAGTGCAATGATGCGATTTCGGCTCACTGCAGTCTCCACCTGCCGGGTTCAAGCAATTCTCCTGCCTCAGTCTCCCAAGTAGCTGCGATTACAGGCGTGCGCCACCATGCCCAGCTAATTTTTTTGTATTCTTTAGTAGAGATGGGGTTTCACCATGTTGGTCAGGCTGGTCTCAAACTCCTAACCTCAGGTGATCCACCCACCTCGGCCTCCCAAAGTGCTGGGATTACAGGCGTGAGCCACTGCGCCCGGCTATTATTTTTTAAAATGAAGTATCATTTGGCTGGAGAACGGGTGATAGAACAGAGGTGCTTGTCTGCTTCACTCCTGTTTTCATACTTTACAGACTCTTCCATGGAATGCTTCTCATGATGATAGAGGGAGTGTCCAGTGTGTTTCTTGTTCTATTTTCTTTTCTCCCCAGTGCTGTCTTTTAGTGTAGGGAAGCCTACTCATTTCCTCCTTTAGAGAGGTTCTTTTATGGAGATGAGTGCTTTGTCTTTGAAATAGGGTCTTGCTCTGTCCGCCCAGCCTTGAGCGCAGTGACGCAATCATAGCTCACTGCAGCCTTGACCTCCCAGGCTCAAAATATCCTCCCACATCAGCCTCCCAAGTAGCTGAGAGTACAGGTGCATGCCACCATGCTTGACTGGTTTTTAACTAGCTGGTCTTGAACTCCTGTGCTCAAGTAGTCCTTCTGCCTCAGCCTCCAAAAGTGTTGGGATTGCAGGCATGAACTACTGCATCTGTCCTGAGATGCGTGCATTTTAATTTTCTAACCTCACAAGGTTTGACAGGTAGGCAAGAAAGGAACATCAGATAAGGCCCTAGGAAATCTAGGTTCCAGCTTTGGTTCTGTTGTCTGCTGTGACTGCAGGCAAGTCACCTAACTCCTTACTCTTTTACCCATGAGGAGGTAGCCTAGTTATTTTCATATTCTATTTTAATGGGCAGTTGGAAAAAAGGCAAATAATTTTGTAACATTTTTGAGTTGCTGTGGGAATTCAAGGTAGTGGTATTTTCTGACAGTTGTCATTACTCTCACTCTTAAGGGCAGCTGTGCAGACAGATGGGTCAGTTAGTGAAGTTGACCCTTTTGTGTGTGCTCACCTGTGAATGCAAGCTTCTTGGGCAGGGACAGTGTAGATGAACCGCAAGCATGCTGAGGGTATGTCATGTTATAGTGTGATGGGCTGTGCTTTTGTCTTGAACGCTTGAAATAGGATCCAGTTAGCACTATTCATTTAGAACTCTTTCTTTTTTTATTTAGGTAAATACAGCAGTCCAATTAATCTTGGTGGCAGCTTCTTTGGCAGCTCCAGTTTTCAACTATGCTGACAGCATTTATCTTCAGATACTGTGGTAAGCTAAATTTAGAATCACTGTCTTAGAATGTCAACAGAATGACTTATTGTGATAGCCCTAGAATGACCTTGTTCTTACAGCATTTATCGAGCACTGACTGGATAAAGCTGTGGCTATATTTTGTGATTGATACCATTGTTAAGACACTTCCTGTGAAGTATGAGATGTAGAAGTTAGCTTTCATACAAATTAAAAGGGATAAACGGTACTGATAATGTGTTAGGGTTTTGGAGGAAGAGATAACTTCATAGGAATAAGAGGGACGGTTTCAGGGAGGAGGTGGTGTTTGATGCATGAAGTATAGGTGGATTGTGTAGGACTCAGAGGAGGCCACTAGGTGAAAGACAGGGCCTAAGCCAAGAGACAGAGTGTTGGAGAGAGGGTAGGGAAGCTGAGTCCAGCCTGTTGAAAGGGTTGTTGTAGGAGGGAAAACTGGAGAAAGGAGTTTGAATTTTATTATACTAATTGCTTATTTATCATCTTAAAAGTGTGTCAAATTCATGCTTTCAGAGTTCAAAATATGTCACATTGATATTGGAGTATTATATTTTGGCACAATTTTAACTAGAATTAAAATTATCTTGCTTGGTACAGTCTGGACCAGAAAGTGGTGACTAATCACAGTCAGTTAAGCCAGGCAAGCTTTTAAAAAATGACAACTACTCTAAACTTTTTAATTTAAAATATTTAAGTGTACATTTATCCCAATTCATCTTATACCTTCTGATATAGGATGAAGACTTTTTGAATGTAGGTCCATCAGTGGGAGTTTTTTCTTTCTTGGATAAACTACATCCATAATACAACCTCTCTAATTTTCATTTTCTACTTCTTTAAGGTGATGCAAGAACTTAAAACATTTACAAAGCAGTCTAAGAACTGTTTAGATTTTTTCCCTAGTCTTTTCACAATCATCTTGCCTATTTATTTTGACAGTACTTTTTTTCCCTAGGTACCCATGAAAACAGAGACAGTATTTTTTTTTTGATCAAGTAACCTTTATTGAGTCTTTTGTAAAGCATCCAATGTAGTTTTCAGAAATAGCAATTTAAAAAAAAATTTTTTTTTTTTTTTTTTTTTTTTGGAGACAGGGTCTTGCTCTGTCACCCAGGCTGTAGTGCAGTGGCATGATCATAGCTCACAGTAACCTTGAATTGCTGGCCTCAAGTGATCCTCCCACTTCAGCCTCCTGAGTAACTGGGATTACAGGCATGTGCCACCACACCTAGCTATTTTGGTTTTTTTTAATTTAATTACTTTTTTTTTTCCTTTTTTTTTTTGAGACGGGTTCTCACTCTGTTGCCCAGGCTGTAGTGCAATGGCCTGATCTTAGCTCACTGCAACCTCTACCTCACGGGTTCAAGTCATTCTCCCACCTCAACTTCCTGAGTAGCTGGGATTACAGGCACCCACCACCATACCTGGCCAATTTTTATATAGTAGAGGCAGGATTTCACCATGTTGGTCAGGCCGATCTCTCACTCCTGGCCTCGATCCACCTGCCTCGGCCTCAAAGTGCTAGGATTACAGGTGTGAGCCACTGCGCCCAGCCACTAATTTTTTATATTATTATTTTTTGTAGAAACAGGGTCTCACTATGTTGCCCAAGCTGGTCTCAAACTCTTGGCTTCGAGCAATCCTCCTGCCTCAGCCTCCCAAAGTGGTAGGATTATAGTCATGAGCCTCTGCGTCCAGCTAGAAATAGCAATTTTTCTAACACATAGATTCATTGGTTTATGAATTTAGTATATCAAAGTGGCATGAACAGATTCAAGATCCAACAAAAGGGAATCTTGATTCTGCCTCACCTAATAAAAGCAGAAGTGCGTGAGTGCACTAAAAAGTAATCTCCTAGCTGTGGGCATTCAGCATGCCACGGGCATCAGTTGATGTCATTTCAAGGAGAATCCAGTTAAGGGTAATTTGGTAAAGAAAGCTGAAATTTATTTAAAATTACTCAGATAACTTTAGAATTCTCAAAAGCTACAGGAAATAGAGTCTGGTACCCTGAGCAGCATGGAGCAGTAGAAGGAGCATGTGGGCTTTAGAGCTGAAACCAAGTCAGGCTCAAACATAGTTCTTTGATAAGCCCTGAGCAAGTTATCCGGGTCTTCCATTTCCCCCTTCTGGAGGATGAGTTTGTTGTAAGAATAAAATGAGAATGTAAGACACCTAGAGGATGCCTGAGTAAAAAATGACAGTTGCTAGTAGTATTTATTTGTAGGGCTCATTACCTAGAATAATTTTGTTTGACATTACTAATTAAAATGAAGTCTTAAAGAAAAGCAGTGTATTTAGACTCTTATAGTTAAGAAAAATTACACCACAGAGCCCTTTTTACTTTTTTTTTTTTTTAGACGGAGTCTCGCTCTGTCGCCCAGGCTGGAGTGCAGTGGCACATCTTGGCTGACTGCAGGCTCTGCCTCCCGGTTCACGCCATTCTCCTGCCTCAGCCTCCTGTGTAGCTGAGACTAGAGGCGCCCGCCCGGCTAATTTTTTGTATTTTTTTAGTAGAGATGGGGTTTCACCGTATTAGCCAGGATGGTCTCTATCTCCTGACCTCGTGATCCGCTCGCCTTGGCCTCCCAAAGTGCTGGGATTACAGGCGTGAGCCACTGCACCCAGCCTTTTTGCTTTTTAAATAGATCTTTTGCATGTATTCATTATGATTCCCATTGCTACTGTTTTTTAGACTTGACAACTAAATTTTATTTCTTTTCTTCCATAAAAGGTGTTTTACAGCTTTCACCACAGCTGCATCAGCTTACAGTTACTATCATTATGGTCGGAAGACTGTTCAGGTGATAAAAGACTGATGAAAGCCATCTATCACCGTTAGTAAGGAAGCAGTATACATCAATGGGAACAGGGCCCGTGGAAATCTACAGGAGTTTCCCTATTTTGGTGTTCAGCTTGAAAAAGGACTTGTCAGAACCAACCATGTCATCAAAATTTAAGTAATGTGCATTGAAAATAAGGTTGATCATGGGAATATGCAGAATTTCCAATGTATTTTTAAATACAAATAAAACTATAATTTAGAATTTTTAATCTTAGGTTTCTTGATTAATTTATAAGAGATCAATTATTGTCAGTCTTTTTTATATGTTTTCTACAAACATAGTCCAGAGCATGGGCAGAGTTGACACCTCTCTTAAGTGAAATTTGGATTGCTCACAAAGCACTAGGAAATGTCATGGGGTTCAAATATATATCCTACACAACTGGGCAATACATTTTTGTTTGATTTTTAGGTCTGTGTATACATTAACAGTTCATGTAGTTAATACCTGATCATTTGGGATAATGAAAGTGAAGTTAGTTGTAGATGAAGTAAAGTTAGAGATTTAAAATGCAGTAAGTTTTTAAGATAATAATCAAACAGAATAGAAGGTATGAAGTTCATTTTCGGTAGTCTTCCAACCTCTCAGGTGCCTAATAATTTATGTATGAGGATAACAGGTAACAAAGATAGTCGAGATACGAGAACGTGTCTATTAGTCTTTGCGTCTAAAAGGCAGTGAGTTACATTCCTGCCTTCCACTGTGTTTCTGACATAGCAATGTTTGATATTGGAACCTGGATTCATGTATTATGTAAATAATATCAAGCTGTATATTTTTCAAAGGTTTTTTAAACTTTGGAGACTCTTCTTTTGTTAAGAAGTTAAAGGAATAAAAGAGCTGGAAAAAAAATTGTACCTTCAACTCGGGTTGTTCCATATAACATACTTATTCTCTGCTGTTACGTAAGTTTTCCAGTTCACAAAGTCCATTCATGTACATCACTTACACTTAAATTGTAAAAATAATTAGTCTGATCATCTGACTTTAAAAGAGTCTTGCTACAAATACATCATATTTAGGAGAATGCGGGATATGGGGAATGGGAGAAGACGACAGTCCAGGGGTAACCGGTTGTTGCTGCTTAACAGTAGAGGCCTATTGTTGCCCATTGTCCCTGGTTTTAATCCAAGCCTATTACAGAATACTGCAGTGAGATTATCCATTCTCAGCCTATTGAGCTGCATTAAATTAGAATGGGAGGCTGTAAGTAAAACTCATGCCTCTTGGCCAGGCATTCTGCACCAGTGTGTCCCTCTGTGGCTTGCTGGTCCTGGCTTCTTTGTTCTCAGACCGGCGGCTGAACTGCACTTGGCTTGGAGCATACTGAAGCCTGCAGCCAGGGACAACACCATTGAATCAGATGGAGGGGGTTGAAAAGGCAGAGAAGGGGGCATGTGGCTGGCTATTCTTGCTCTCTGGAGAACAGCTTCATTGTTAGTAGTAAGGCTGAAGGTGGACTTCCCACTGCTGAACCACCCAAGAGGCACACTGAGTGAGTCTCTGCATTAGTAATGGGTGAGCCTCATAAGAATAATGTTTTAAAAAGGGAGGACTTGAAGTAGCTATGGGAAAATTTAGAACTTTGCACCTTGTTATGCTTATTTATGGTTTAATGTTGATGCCATTTGGAGTGACTTAGGGCTTGGACCCATAATCTTTTTATTATTAAGGTCTCAATCTGGCTCTCGTTAATAAACTTTTTCCACTTCAACCGTTAGAAAAATGATCCAAGTCTCCTCAGGCTTTTGGATACTGAATTGTTATAAAACACATCAATTCTGCCAGTTTATAAAACATTGGAATTGTATTTAGACATGTCTGAGTACATACTTGTTTATAGACTCAAAACATGATGAAAATTCATTTCAGTGTCTTCACAGAATAGGCTTAACCTTGACAGTAAGCTTAAAAATAAAGCATTAGTGTCATTTAGGTACATGTCTGAGGATTTTATACTAATTAGATTTTGGGCTTTTGCAATGCATTTTAGTTGGGGCCTCATTCCTGAGCCCAAGTGACCCTTTCACCTCAGCTTCCTGAGTAGCTGGGATTATAGGTGCACACCAACCGTGCTTTGCAGTTTCGTGTGTGTGTGTGTGTATTTTTTTTTTTTTCACAAGCACACACATCATAGCTTTGCAGTTTTTAACCAGGAGCTGGTGGAGATCTTTGAAACCATTTAATCCAATTCTCTTAGTTACATTTATGATGAAACTAGGGATCTACCTTAAAATTTGGGGAAGCTCTTTCAAAACTTCAAACACCTAGAAATATATAGTGCAATTCAGTTTTAGTTTCTGCAGCATGGTTTGGAAACAAAAGATACATGGGATTTAAACTTGATTTGTTTTCTTCTTACAGTAGAAGTAAATGCTCTTGTGGGTTGAATTGCATCTTCCAAGGAAGATATGTTCACATTCAAACCCCCAGTACTGTACATGTAACCTTATTTGGAAATAGGGTCTTTTTAGATGCAATCAAGTTAGAATTAGGTCATACTGGATTACAGTGGGCCTTAACCCAATAACTAGTTTTTTTTGGTTAAAAAAAAAAAAGGAAATGTGAACAGAGAGACAGAGAATGCCGTGAGATGATGGAGGGATAGATTGGAATGATGTCTACAAGCTAAGGAATACTGAGGATTGCTGCCAGCCATCCAAAGCTGGGAGAGAAGATGGAACAACTCCCTTGGAGCCTGCAAGAAGAACCAACTCCACTGATGCTTTGATTTGGGATTTCTGACCGGAACTGGAGGAAAATAAATTTATGTTCTTTTAAGCCAGTTTTACTAACTTGTTATGGCAGCTGCAGGAAATTAATAAATGCTAATGTTGAAAATTAAAATCTAGAAATATGGCTCTAATTATAATTTCATAGAATCATTTTTTCCCCTGAGTTTCCCCTGAGTTTGTATAAAAGTGAAAAAGTAGAGGGCAGAGTAGATGCCTCCCACATGAAGACAGATTTTAAGGCATTGTTTGATGCACCTAGGGCAGAGAAACACTTGGGCTTCTAGCTAGAGTCTTGGGTTCTCTTTAGCTCATTTGTCCCCTCTAATTAAGAAAAAAGATTTCCAAAGTTTATTATGCTTCCTAAAAAATGAATTTATAATTCATTTGTCCACTTAGTCTTAGGTGAAATACAGTAAACACTAACTAAAAAGGACAGCTTTTCCCTGTGTTTGACAAATGTTCCCAGAAAACTGGTTTTAACTGTAAAGCTGGAAGTGTATTTTCTTGTCATGTCCTGAAATGGAACTAATAAACCCAGAAGGCCTTACGAAGCAACCATTAATTAGCTCTCCCCCTAACCCCGGTTCTCAGGAATTGGAACTGGAAATCCACTGGAATTGATTTCTTGAATAACAGAGCTCATTATGCCTTAGAGCTTGACCATGAAGGAGCTTCCGCTGGAAAGACCTGAGGATGTGATTTCTAACTATCAAAGAGGCTGGGTTATGCAATTTCCCTGTTTCATCCCTTCCTACTTCCATACACTATTCTACTGGATAGAAGGGCACTGACTGCTGAAAACCCCAAACGAAACAACATACAAGAAGGCCTGAGGCAGTGGGGAGCGATCTGGCATTGACCATCAGGTTTCTGGGAACAGAGAGTAAAGTAGAAGGAAGGGAGGGCAGTTGTTCCTTGGACTGAGGCACTCAGTGTGGCAAGTTCCGTGTGTGCCCAAGGCATTCTGGCTTCACGGGAATTAGAAACCCTAGGAGCGGATGGGGTCGTTTTTGACCTTCTGTACCTTTCTGCGCTCAGATCCAGTTCGGTTAGAGGCGATTGCCCAGAAGCTGGGCTAACTGACGGTCTGGAGCTCCAGCGGGTAATCAAAGGCCGGGTTTTTGCAGGCCACTAGGTGCGTGTCGCAGCGCTGCAGGCGTAGCGTCTGGCGCCGCCTGCAGAGACACGCGGACAGCACTAAGGTGCTGGCAAGCAGCAGGCCGCTGGCTGCGCACAGCCCGGAGAGCAGGAGCGCGAAGCTGGGCTTGGTGGTGAAGGCGGCGCACGGGCTCCTCCAGCCCGAGGACCGCGGCTGGCTCAGGCCTGCCCTGTTGGCCGCCAGCACGCACACGCGGTAGGTAGTGCCCGGCGACAGCCCGTACAGAGGGTGCTGCCGGGCCGTGGCGTAGATGACCCCCACCACTGACTGGTTCCCCGCCCAGCCCTCCACAGAGTAGCGGATCTGGTACCCGTGCACTACTGAGTTGGGGGCACACCAGTGGACCAGCGCCGACGTGTCCGTAGTCTCCGTCACCCCCTGCAGCCTGGGCGGGTCTGGGATGGTGTCTTCTCCGCTGAGGCCAGGGCAACGGCACCGCGACTGCCTCTGCAGCTCAGCGCACGGGGTCTGTAGGTGCTTGCAGGGATGGTAATCACAGGGGACATCCTGGTGAGGCATTCCAACCTCCTCCTTCCTCCCCTCCTCCTCCTCACTGTAGTCGTCCAGCAGCAAGACTGGAATCCCGCCCTCAGAAGGACTCGGGTTGGGGGCTTGGGGTGTGGCGTGTGTCCTCTGGCCGGGCTGAGGCGAGCTTATGCGGTTCCACGAGGTAGGGAAGGGGTCCAGGAGCTTGCTCTCCAGTGGGGTGGAGGCAGCTGAGATACTAGGCTCAAGGACAAGCCCGGGGGCATGTTCTCCTCTGTGCTGGGATGCGGTGGCGCTGGCAGCCCTGGGGAAAACGCTGGAGTGGCTGTGACCTGCTACAGAGTTGGTCGTGGAAGAGGCAGTCCCCTCCTGTGCATCGCTGTGCGGCCATGCAGCTCTCGTGCGGGAGCCCACGTTAGGGGCCTTGGAGACGCTCTGCTGGTCTCCCTCAGGCCGGGTAGCAGGGGCTGCGCTGGGCGCCACGGTGGGACCTTGTGCGTAGGTGGAGTGGTTGAAGCCGGGTGGGTGTGAAGGTCGGAGAGTAGTGCTTTGGTCGGACTGGCACACTCCGGGCAGCTGGGAGAGTGACAGGGAGGCTGAGAAGGGGCCGCTGGATCCCGCAGCTGGCGTGCACACAGTGTCTGCTGCCCTGGAGGGGAGGCCAACCAGTTAGAAGACGTCTGGCTTCAGGGACGCTTCTGGGCAGAGCTTTGAATCCTCACTGCCAACATCACCCCCTGCCAAGCCCATCAACGCATCTCTGCCAGGCACCCCAGGGCACACACGCTGCACACATCACCTAATTGATTCTGGGGAAACTTTGGAGGAAGCTCCTATCCTCACTCCCATTGGGCAGAGAAGCAAACGGAAGTGTAGAAGGAGGAACTAATTGGCCAAGACACCATAGCTAGCAATGGCAGAGCCTATCCCCGGGCAAGCACTGTGAGAAGGAGTCCAGATTCTCTGACTGTCATTTGCCATTTTGTTCTCACCTGTCTGCTTCCTGGCAAGAGAGCACTAGTAATAAAAACCATAGTCGGCCGGGTGCGGTGGCTCACGCCTGTAATCCCAGCACTTTGGGAGGCCGAGGCAGGCGGATCACGAGGTCAGGAGACCGAGACTAGCCTGGCTAACACGGTGAAACCCCATCTCTACTAAAAATACAAAAAATTAGCCAAGCGTGGTGGCGGGCACCTGTAGTCCCAGCTACTCAGGAGGCTGAGGCAGGAGAATGGCGTGAACCCGGGAGGCAGAGCTTGCAGTGAGCCAAGATCACACCACTGCACTCCAGCCTGGGTGACAGAGCGAGACTCCGTCTAAAACAACAACAACAACAACAACAAAACATTCGGGCGTGGCGTGGTGGCTCAGGCTTGTAATCTCAGCACTTTGGGAGGCTGAGGTGGGCGGATTACAAGGTCAGGAGATCGAGACCATCCTGGCTAACAAGGTGAAACCCCGTCTCTACTAAAAATACAAAAATTAGCCGGGCATGGTGGCGGATGTCTGTAGTCCCAGCTACTCTGGAGGCTGAGGCAGGAGAATCGCTTGAACCTGGGAGGCGGAGGTTGCAGTGAGCAGAGATTGTGCCACTGCACTCCAGCCTTGGCAACAGAGGGAGACTGTCTCAAAAAAAAAAAAAAAAAGTACTCATACTAGCTACCATTTCTGATGCTTCCCATGTGCTAGGGGCTATTCTTCACACTCTACTGTGTCAACTAATTTAGTCTGCACTACTTATGCAGTAGACTCTATTACCCCATTTTACAGATGAGAAGGTAGAGGCCGAAGTAACTCAGAGAGATGAAATAACTCAGCTCAAATCAACAGTAGTAAGTAGGCCAGGTACAGTGGCTCATGCCTGGAGTCCCAACACTTTGGGAGGCCCAGGTAGGAGGATTACTTGAGGCTAGGAGTTGGAGACCAGCCTGGTCAACATAGTGAGACCTCGTCTCTACCAAAACAAACAAAACAAAACAAACAAACAAAAACTTAGCCAGGTATGGTGGTGCATGGCTGTGGTCCCAGCTACTTGGGAGGGTGAGGCAGGAGGATTGCTTGAGCCCAGGAGTCTGAGGCTGCAGTGAGCCGTGATCATGCCACTGCACTCCAGCTTGGGTTACAGAGCAAGACCTTGTCTCTAAAAAAAATGTAATAAAATAGTAGTAAGTAGGATGAAGCTGGACTCTCTGGCTTCAGAGCCTGTACTCTCAGCTTCATCATTAATACCGTGATGAGACCCTCGACTGCAAAGGGCCTAGGTGCTTTTCTTTGGAGGGAATGTGGGGTTGGGGGGCAGACTGAGCCCCACTTCACAGCTCAGCTTAGGTGGGAGATGAGAAAAGAATATTGGCTGGGCATGGTGGTTCATGCCTGGAATCCCAACTCTTTGGGAGGCCCAGGTGGGAGGATCCCTTGTGTCCGGGAGTTTGAGACCAGCCTGGGTAACATGATGAGCCTCCATCTCTACAAAAAGATTTTAAAAAATTAGCCTGGTGTGGTGGCTTGCACCTGGGGTCCCAGCTACTCTAGAAGCTGAGGTAGGATGATCGCTGAGCCCAGGAGGTTGAGGCTGTAATGAGACATGATCGCACCACTGCACTCCAGCCTGGACAAAAGAGCAAGACCCTGTCTCCAAACAAACAGAAATAATTCTGCAGAATGGTGGTGATGGAGGGTTGCCTCCCAAGGTGTAGTGTTTACCTGGTGGAACTGGTTTGAAAGTGCTCAGGACTGGGGGTGTTCCCAGCCCCCCAGCTCCCACTGTCTCCTGGTGGCCAGCCTAAATGTGGCTCCCCACTGCAAAAACAGCTCTTCTAGCCAATAGCCTTCATAGGAATTTCCCAGAAGAGCTCTGTAAGCCCATGGGCCTAGGACTGGATAACCCGGGAGCAGAGGCTAGGTTCCATCTTGCGGATTCAGTAGAACCCAGTGGTTAAACCAGACCACACTTCCCAGCCTCCCTTGCAGGTAGGTGTGGCTCCTGGCCAATGAATGTGAGTGGAAGTGAGGAGTATCACCTCCCAGCCTGGCTCACTAAAAACCTCCCATGTCTGCTCCTCCATGTTCTTTGCCCCTTCTGGCTGGCTGGAATGGAGGTAGCTTCCATCACCTGGATCCCTGAGTGTGACTACATGGGGAAGGCTGCCCAGCCCAACATGGCCAAAGTGCCAAGCACAGTCACGTGAGCAAGATTTAAGCTGGAGAACTTCAGCTCCTGAAGGCTGAGCCTCACCCCTCAGCCATCTGCTTTGTAAATGTGTTACCTGCTTAGGACAGTTCTCTTTGCATCCATGAGGAGCCAAGACAAGTCACAGCTACAAGTGAGGGGGTTGCCAAAAAGGTTGATCGATAGGACCTGGGAGGAATCCAGGGTCCAAGGAGGGAAGGAACTCAAGTTGCAGCTGAAATACACACAAAAAAATGAATTAAATCAGGTTTTTACAATTGGATCAAAGATATTCCCAGAGAGGCATGGTGTCAGAACCATGCCCACGGTATCAGAAGCATTCTGATAGGGGTTGGAGAATACTGCTTTGGGCAAAACTCTTAATGACCTCGAACTTCATTTTTTGTCCTCTGTTGTAAAACGGAGATACCAGCCTAACAGGAAATATTATACTTCATATCAACTGGGGACAATATTCCCATGACCGATGGTTGTATCAAAAAGAGTGTGTGTTGGCTGGGCACGGTGGCTCACACCTGTAATCCCAGCACTTTGGGAGGCCGAGGCAGGTGGATTATTTGAGGTTAGGAGTTCGAGACCAGCCTGCCCAACATGGTGAAACTCTGTCTGTACTACAAATACAAAAATTAGTCAGGCAGTAGTGGTGGACCTATAATCCCAGCTACTCGGGAGGCTGAGGCAGGAGAATCACTTGAGCCTGGGAGGCAGAGGTTGCGGTGAGCCAAGATCACACCACTACCCTCCAGGATAGGCAGGAGAGTGAGACCCTGTCTCAAAAAACAAAACAAAACAAACAAACAAACAAACAGAAACAAAAAAGAGTACATGATGATAAAAGTGTTTGTAAATGCAAATCTCTAAATACAAGCAGATATTGTTATTATGGACCAGTGTTATTGCACTATGGCTGGTGACACTCAATGCCAGTCCTTTGGAAGATGCCTCATTTAAGTGCATCAGTGAACTCTTGATAAGTAGAGAATAACCCCCAAACTTAGTAACTTAAAACAATAAATATTTATTCTTTAGCATGATTCTGTGGGTTAGCTCAGTGGTTCATGTGGTCTGGATTAGCTCAGCTGGGGCCAGATGATCTGGGATGGCCTCATGGATAAGGCTCAACCAGGTGTGCTGGGACTGCTCTCTATGTGTCTGTCATCACCCAGGAGGCTAACCTGGGCTTATCCACACGGTAGTGGAGGGATCCCCAACAGCAGGAGAGGGCGGGTCTCAGTGCTCAATTGCTTTCCTAGCTTCTTACATCACATTTGCTAATGACCCACTGGCCCAAGCAAATCACAAGGCCAAGCCCAGGCTGGAGTGCAATGGTGCAATCTCAGCTCACTGCAACCTCCACTTCCCAGGTTCAAGCGATTATCCTGCCTCAGCCTCCCAAGTAACTGGGACTACAGGCACGTGCCACTATGCCCGGCTAATTTTGTATTTCTTTTAGTAGAGATGGGGCTTCACCATGTTGGCCAGGCTAGTCTCGAACTCCTGACCTCAGGTGATCCACCCACCTCGGCCTCCCAACGTGCTGGGGTTACAGGCATGAGCCATCATGCCTGGCCTCACCACCACTATTTTATCATACAATCATCACTATCCTCACCATTATAATTAGCACCATCACCCATCATCATCACCATCACCATCACTACCAATGTCATCCCCATCACTGACATCAATCAGCATCAACACCATCACCATCACCATCACCATCACTGTCATCACCATCAGCATCTCCATTATCACCACCACCATCATCTTCACTAATTTTAGAGGACAAATACCATAAGCCAGGCACTGAGCTAAGTGGTCTACATAAACCATATGCTTTTTTTCTCATGAAAAAACCCAAAGCGAGGTTTTATTGTCATAGCTCTATTTTACAGATAAAGAAACTACTTGATATTTGTATCCTGGCACTTTACACAGTTCTTGGGTTTTTATCGAGCTCAAAGGAGTCTGAGCCAGAGATACAAAGCATTTCCCCTCACAACATTGTGTGCTCAATAGCTATTTATTGAATAAAGGAAAGAATGAGTGAATGGTTCTGCCTTTGCTTTGAAAACTTGTTCATCCTTTTAGAAGAATAATTCCATCTTTAGTGACTGCATTGAGTAAAACAGGACTCACAGGGCCTGCCCCTAGACTTCCAAGGGATTTTCTAACAATATCAATACTTTCATCCCCAGACCCACTCAAATTCTGGAAGGGACTGAACTTGCATGGCATGTGGGGAAGAAAGCAGATCCAGACAGAGAGTAGACCTGAGGTCCTCCTCACCTCTTCCCACTGTACATTTCTAAGTGTGGGCTTAAAATAAACTTTAAAGGCATAGGAGTTTGGCATTCTAATACTACTCTGAACCGGACTGAGTTGCAAGGTTAGATGGGCGGGTGGACTATCTGGGACCTTACCCAAGATATCACCCAAAGGGTGGGGGAAAACAAAGCCCCAGAAAGGATTCGGAAGAGCAGTGGAAGAAAAATTATGGTCTGGTTTGTTCTATAAAATTCAACATAGCGTAATGGGCAAAAATCAGTCATGTGATTAAGATGTGCCTCAGAAGCACTTACTTCTGGAACAGAAGGACCTGTAGATGTGGAGTGTCTTGAAAGATGTGCGTGGCAACAGAAGCAAGTGCTGGGGAGTCCTGACAGTCCAGCTGCTGCAGGTTGGGAGTCATCTTGAAAATGTCCCCCTCCAGGGTCGTCAGCCGAGGCATCTTCCTCAGGTAGAGGGATGTGAGCTTCGGCAGGTCTCTGATCCACCCTAACTCAACTGAAACACAGAAGGGAAACTGCCCACCACTCCAGAACGCACAAACCCAGGAGGCCAGCACGGCATGAAGGAAAGAATGAGAGTGGCAAGGTGAATGGTGAAGGTCATTGCTGAGCATGGGCACAGTTAGCAGCCCATGGGAATTCTGGGAATCTCAGAATTGTGGCCATTTGAGCTGGAAGGGTGCTCGGGGATAACCAGTCCTTCCTTTCTTCCAATCTGAGTCGGCCAAGGCCAGAGAGGGGATTGATTGGCCTAAGGCCACATAGCTGGAAAGGGGCAGAGACAAGGCTTGAACCCAGGACACTGTCTCCAAGTCTGTTGCTGCCTCACCTTCTCATTAAAGTCCACACAAAAAATAACCAGACTTTGCTCTGATGTCTGTCAGGAGTGGGGAACTTCTGTGGAATGTAATTAAGGAGGCGAGGCGGCCCCAGAAACCTAATTTTGCGGCTCTCCCGATACATGGAGAACGTGCCCCTTCCCTTCGGTATTCCCCATTCTAGCTGTTTTTTCTCTTTGTCTTTGATGAAACAGGTGGTTGTAGATAAGTGAAGTGTTTTTTAAAAAATACTAAAACCAACCTTGTGAATCAAAGAACACCAGGAACAGGAGACCGGTTATCCTCGCCACTCTCCTGTGGCTTGTTTGAGTGATTCAACACTCACAGAAACTATTTTGCCCAAGGTAGAGAAATCAGTGAATTCATCCTGGAAGCCTCAGTCACTTCAGCTAACTGCATGTTTGCGGCTCAGTTTTTCCATTCATCAGCCCCAAAGCATGCACTCACTTCCCCATTCCACAAACACTTATCCAGTCATGCTGGGAAGCAGTAGAACAGAGTGGTTAAAGTTTTGGGCTCTGGACCCAGAATGCCTGAGTTCAGATTTGCTTAATGTGTGACCAAGTTTCACCTTTCTGTGCTTTGGTTCCTTCATATGTAAAACGGAGATGGTAACAGTTCCCATCTCTTAGGATTCAAGAAAGTGACTCCTGTGTGGCGCTTCAAACTGGGCCCGCTTGCTCGAAAAATGTAGCTGGTGTTTTTTTGAACCCTGCTGCGAGCTGGGCACCTGGGTCACCCCTCGAGGAAGAATGCAGCCCTGCCCTCAGGAGCGCACGCGCAGCCTGGCTTTGCGCTCAGGTCTGCTGAAAACGCGGAGCGCCCGGACTCACCCCGCTGGAGGAACGTGCCGCTGAGATCCAGGACTTCGAGCGTGGCCAGGGGCGCGCCATCCTCTCCAGCGAACGCCGCCTCGGCGATGCCCCCCTGTGCGCCGCGACCCAGCGCGGTGCAGGAGAGGTTGAGGAGCTGCAGCGCAGGGAAGCAGGCGAAGGCCCGGGGCTGTAGCGCCTGCAGCGGATTCCCGGCGAGCGCCAGGACGCGGAGGCTGCTCAGTGCGGGACCGGCACATGGCGTCAGAGCGGCCAGCTGGTTGTAGTTGAGGTCCAGGGTGTGCAGCCCCGCCGGCCCGCCCGGGCCCCAGCGCAGCTCGGCGATGCGGTTGTGGCTCAGGGTCAGCACCCGCAGCTGCTCCAGGTGGCCGAGTTCGGATGCGCTCAGTGCGCGCAGCAGGTTGTGGCTGGCGTTGAGGCTGCGCAGTGTGCGCGGTAGGCAGCCGGGCAGGCGCTCCAGGTTGCGGTTCGCCAGGGTCAAGGCCGTCGCACCCGCGGCGGGCAGCCCCTCGCAGGGCGAGTCGGTGGCGTTGCTGCCACTGCTCCCCCAGGGGCCCTGCTGAGTGACCCGGAAGAGCGGGACCTTCTGGAGAAGATCTGCCCAGCTGGGGTGCAGCACCGTCAGCAGCAGCAGCAGCAGGGTTTGCCGCATGGCGTCTGGAGAGAGAACAGCAGGACGCCCATCAAATCCACAGGAACCTCCGAACAAAGGGGCAGATGCGCGTCCCAACCCCACCTCCAGGGCTCTGAGGAGACGCACAGGCCCTGGATGTTCCCTGAAGGGCAAGGAGACGTTCCCAGAGTCGCCTGGTGTGCAGTGACCTCGCCCCTGTCTGCTTTTGCCCTATCCTCTCCCCCAAGAGCACCGTGGTACCCCCTGTTCTTCCTCCCCTCAGGGATGCCTTTCCCTCTTCTTGTGAGAGGGACGCCTTCCTCATCTGTCCAGTCTGGGCCTGAATCTCTCGATAACTCCCTCCGTTTTTGTACCCCCATCCTGTGAGCTTCTACAGGAAAGGGATGTCCCCTTTATTGCTGCAAACTCTCCCCAAGTAAACAGTCACTGCTCCATACACGTGAATGCCCTCAGTTAGGAAGAACCTCTGCTGGGATAGAAACAGGTACTCTAGGAAGATTTTGTCAGTTCCACGACTCTCAGTGGAAAACCCCGCTTTTCCCCGTTAGACCTGCCCAGCCACAGGGGAATCCCAGTTTGCCTAAAATAAGTCCTGGAGTCCGTTTCCTGGGGGCATGCCCGGGGTTGCCTTCAGCAGCAGAACAAAGCCCTGTGAACCCTGGAGTCAAACATTTCCTGGTCCCATGTGGGTTCCAACAAAACCAGAGCCCCCAGTATTAGCCCTGCCCAGGACGGAGGGCTGAGAGCTGCTAGTTGTGGAATTTCTGGAGTACTTAGGGTTGCACAGGTCAGCTAGATCAAGCGGAGGAAGATCCAGCGGCCATGGGCTAACTTGGGAGTGACAAAGATACTGTTCACGAGGCCCTGGCCATGAGGTCACTGGTCGATATCCCTCATGACTGCAGATGTGTATTCCTTTCCCAGCTCTCTGTGCTGACCAGTAGATCTCCCAGCCACCACGCAGGGGCCCGGGGAAGGGTCTCCCTATTGCTAGCTGGGGATGAAGGCGGTGAGAAAGATCCTGGAACCTGAAGCCAGGAGCGTGTGCATCCAGCAGTGTGTTATGCTTACCTGGAAGTGGTCCCTTTGGAGTGTGGCTCCTCTGGATGCACCTCTGAAGTCCTCAGTTTTGTTTTATAGATTCCAAGGACCACTGATTTGGACAGCAACTCAGCTCTGAACTCCAGAGGGAGACCTGTCTCCCAGCCTCCTCTCTCCCACAACACCCATCCACTGAGAGGGCCTGAGACACTCCAGTCTTCCCCATCGCCCCTCCTTTCCCATCAAGACACTGTTGTTTTTAGCCAACACCCTCATTGCTCAGCTCCCTCCTCTCCCGCTAGAGCCCGCGCCTGCCCCTTTCCAGGCCTGGCACCTCCCCCTAGCCCTCCCCATCTTCACCTCTCCAACCACCTTTCCCAAGCTGGAGAAATGAAAGGAGTCAGCGATGAGGGCTAGTGGAGTGCAGTGAGGCAGAGCAGCTTTGTCACCTCTCAGGAATTTGATCCTTCCTGCTGGTGGCTCCCATTTCCTGGGATGGCTGGAGGCTAAATGGTGAGCCAGCGAGGGGAGCAAGCCACTTCTCCCAGAGGGAAGGCATCCGAGTCTAGAGGAAGCTTGCAGGGATTTCCAGGAAAAGGTGACAGGAGAGAGGATCCTCAGAAGGGTCTGGGGCAGGAGCAGGCTCAAACCAGACCCAAGAGGCCCCGCGGACAGTCTGTTTGGTGGCTCTGGGACCTCGCTCAGTGACAGTGTGGACGTTTGTCTCTCACAAGGAGTGAGAATAAACAGAGGGCAGAAACGCAGAAAGAACATTCCCGCTCCATGCCTGGGAGGTTGGGTCCTGATTACCAGCTCCAGGTCTCCCGAAGATGTGATGCTTGAGTGAGGTGATGCTTGAGTGAGCTTTGTTTAGAGCGCTTTTGTTTAAAGCAGACAGCACTTCTCTCCCCCAAAGGCCCAAGGCAGAGCCTGGTCATTTCCTCTGAGGGCCTTCGATCTGCATCCTCCTCCAATCCCCCCTAGCCGGGTCTGAGAGTTCATCAGGGTTTATGAGCCGCAGCTTTGTGTGATAGACACTGAGACCAGAACTTTACGTATTTTTCCTCCTGTCAGTCCTTATCTGGACAGCCCTGAGGAACTCCAGGATACCTCAGAAACTTGCCTATTAGGGTTGATGGGTTAATTGGAAGTTCCTGAGGATCTCCATTGAGGCCTTCTCCACCCACAGCCTGAAGAAGATCCTTCGGTCTCAGTGCCAGCTAGGACCCTGCTGCTCAGAAGCATTGCTCCTCCGCAGGGCAGGCAGAGGCCGCCCTGTGCTCCCCAGCCTGAGGCTCATGCAGTCACCTCCCAGGGAGTCTGGCCCAGGCCCCAGAGGTAGAAATACATGCCATGGAGACACAGGAGGCCAGGTGGGAAGAAGTCAGGAAGAAGTGGGTTCAACTTAGAGGTGGAGTCAGCATGCAGACCAGTGGGCAGCCTGCTTCCTCTTTGCCTTTGCATGGGAGCTCCATGCCCAAGAATTAAAACATTAAGCTAGGCATGGCGGCTTACGCCTGTAATCCCAGCATGTTGGGAGACTGAGGCAGGAGGGCAGGAGTTCAAGACAGGTCAGGGCGACATAGCAAGACCTTGTTTCTATCAAACAAACAAACAAACAAACAAAAAGAATTAGAACATCACGTTTCCCTCAGAGTTAAACCAGCCAGGTCCACCCATGTAAGGTGATTGACCACGCTGAGGCCAGCAGGGGTTTGGGGAGTCCAGGCAGGGCTTTCCCAGATGAGAGGGAGCCTAATCCATGGAAACACGCCTGGATTGAACAGAGACCCGGAGGAGGAAGGAAGCTGGTTCACCACGGGGGCCTATGAAACAGGGCCTTGGGGAGCCATGTTGGGGTGCTACTCCTCTGTGTACCAGTAGGCGAGGGTTCTGGAGTGGCCCTGGCTGAGGAATCTCCCTGAAGGCATCATCCTGTCGTTGCCTGGAGTGGCCCATCCTGTGTGGCCCAGGCCCTCTGAGCCAACTTCTTGCCACTGCTGCTTGCTGGCCAGTTTGCCAGTGGTGGCAAGGGCCTGGCCTGGCCAGGCTGATCTGAGGTTGGCCCTCTGGACTGCCCTGTTGCCCTGGTTGTACCCAACCCTAGCACACCCATCCTTGGCAGGCTGCCCCGTTCAGCTTCTGAGCTGGGGAGGCTGATGGCAGAGCCTGCATGCCAGGGTTTGCTTATCGGTCTTTCTAGGACGGAGGGTTGACCTTGCCTCAGTGGGTAGTACCCTCTGTGTGCATCATCATCCCCTTTTTAAAAATTGAGCACTTACTGTAGTCAGAGCCTAATGCCATATGCATGGTCTCATCTAATCCTCCCCAAGTACTTACTATTATACTTATATTACAGGTGAAGAAACTGAGGCTCGCAAAGGTTTTTGTTCTCTAGATTCTGGAGAACATATGGAGTGAGCTATGTGATTTAACCACTGTCTTTTTTTTTTTTTTTTTTTTTTTTTTTTTTTTTTTTTTTGAGACAGTCTCCCTCTGTCACCCAGGCTGGAGTGCAGTGGCACAGTCGTGGCTCACTGCAACCTCCACCTCCCAGGTTCAACTGATTCTCATGCCTCAGCCTCCAAGTAGCTGGGATTGCAGGCATGTGTCATCATGCCTGCCTAATTTTTGGGGAGTATTTTTAGTAGAGACAGGAGTTCGCCATGTTGACCAGGCTGGCTTGAACTCCTGGCCTCAAGTGATCCACCCACCTTGGCCTCCCAAAGTGCTGGGATTACAGGCATGAACCACCATGTCCAGCCAACCCACTGTCTTATATTGCTGTCCATAGACCTCAGCATCTGATACTATAATATGCCCTTAAGCACAAGAGAATCTTTTCCAAATACTTAGACCCAAATTGTGTGAGAAGCCAAGACACTGGGAAGTTTCCTTCCATAGTTGAGCAGCTCATTCTCAAAATACACAGAGCTGACTTCTTGGGTCACTGTGGGCCCAAGACTGAGGAGGATGACTGGGTAGGGCCCACCAGGCACCTCTCAGGGAAGCTCAGCCCTCTTTTCCAGCCTTTTCTCCTCTTCTAGCACTTCTTGGAGGTCAGGACAAGAGGACTAAAGTGTCTGTCCTCTCCGGAGAAGAATGCTAAGGTCTTGCATCACAATCCTGTGAACCAACAAATATGCATCCTTCAATTGCCGCACCAAGTGCCGTGCCATGCTTGCCCTCCCTGGCTTTACTGTAGCTGTTCCTCTGCCTGGATGCCCCCCTAGATTGCCTTAGTCTCCATTTCAGCTAATTTATTTGATTACTAGTGTGGGTCCCCTTGAAAGGAGACCCTAAGATACAGACCCGGGTGCCATGCAGGTAATTTATTTGGGAGCCCATCTCAAGGAGTACGGAGATGGAATAAGGACGTGAGACAGGGAAGGAAAGGTGCTGATGATGTGTTGATGAGCAGAGACTGCTGTGGACTGCTGGGGCTCCATCTTGCTGGGGGCCTCTGCGAGACTGTACAGAGCATACCTCAGGATTGTTCCATCAAGTGGCAAGGAAGAGGGGATATCTTTCCGCCAGCTTCTGCTTTTTGTTGGTTTGAGGGATCTTCCAGTGGCTTTAACTTCCTGGCACACAGATCAAGCAACTCCACGGAGGGCTAAGGGAATAGGCAGGGCACTGACAGCACCTGCTAGAGCACCCTTCAAGATTTCACCCAAGCGGATGCCCCCAACCAAATTAAGTGCCTGCCTTGGTGTTTTTTCCTAGGGAACACTGGCTACCTGCCATCAAGCAGAGTGACGTGGCTCTTCTGTCATTTAGGACTCAACTTCCTGATAACTGGGTCACATGATTTATTTCCTAGCCCCGGTGCCTGGGGTGGCGTCTGGCACACAGGAGAAATGTTCTGACCAGTGAATGGGAAAAGGCGCGACAGTGTACATGGAGGATCATGGTGTTCTCCACAGCGCCCAGGAGTGGAAGGGGCAGGACTCAAAACAGTAAAAATCAAATTCAAGTTCCTGAAATTCGCAGCTCAAGTCCTCCAGCATCCCAGCATTGAGAAGGGGCGAAGGCGAGAGTTGAGACGGAGGAGTGAGCAGAAGTGGAGGAAGAAAATTGAGTCCCAGAAAACCTTCCAATTCAGATTCCCTACACTGTTAGGATCTTTGAGAGAAAAAAAATCTCTTGGAAGAAGATTACAAGGTTAGACTGACAGTAAACCTACAGCAGCCGGGGCTGGGGGTGGGGGGAGGGCAGGATAGAGCCAGTAATTATATACTTGGCCACACTTTTATGGTTTTAGATAAAAATCAGAGTCATGGATCTTTGGCCTTAGAAGGAACTTTAGAACTTGTCTGGTCCCTTCCCTCCTTGTCCATTTCAGGAGAAAATGAGCCCCAGAGGGGGAAATTGGCTTGTCTGAGGTCACACAGTGTTGAGTTTCTAATCACCCGGTGAAAAGGAAGGGTGATCTAATTCTCACTGTTCCACTCTGGCTCTGGGCTTATTTGCACAGCTGACCAGGTCTCACCTGCCCTGATATTAGCAATGTGAGTCTTTCCCTGAAGGTATGGCTAAGTAAACACACCTGGTAAGCATCAAGCCACTGAGTAGTTTCAAGGGCTCTGACTCCAGCTGTTCCCATCTTACCCCCAGTACTCCAGGAATAAATACTCCCAATACAGACTGCCCCAGAGACCCAGAATTGGTATCTTCTAAGTGGGTCCTGTCCAGCTCTCTTTACAACTCTTGCAGCCTGCAATGGGGTGATGAGGGCTGACTCAGGTGACAGGTGACTGCTCGGCCAGCTGCCCCTGCCCTGCCCTGCCCTCCAGTCAGCTACGCTGAGAGGTTTTCCCCAAAATAAGGGAGTCAGAATGTACAAGCCTAAAGATTACATTCTTCTCTGACACCAGAGATAAGCCAGAAGAATGGGAGGGTGATTGTGGGAGGAGACGGTACCAGGTTGTCAAGTCTCTGGGAAGAGCCAACTCTCCCGAAATGGAATGTAGAGAAGAAGCTTCCAAGGGGTAGAAACCAAGACATCCGAGTGGGCTCACTGACGTGGCTGACCTGCCTGTGAGGAAATGATCTGGAGGAAATAAAGTAGTAATGGGTTGAGACTCATGTTTCTTTTCTTTTTGAAGCGTCACTCACCAAGTCAGGTTTCAACATGAGGATGGATAGAATGCTTAGAATTTTAGAAAATACCCTTTCAGATCCTTTTAAAATCCATAGTGGAAAAGATTCAAACAGAAATGTGAGGTCAGACTCTAACCTGCCACTTTATTTTGCATGTCACTGTAGGAAGTGGGATGGGACAGTGGATAGGAACATTTACAAATTATATTCTGGAATTTACCACAGCCAGAGGCAGCATACTAAGGGAAAAGGACCTTAACTGGGACACAAGATGCTGGATTCTCATTCCAACACCACTACCATCTTTCTGGGTACAGTGTCTATGTTCTTAAGCTTCTGTCTATCTCATATTTTTCATTTGTAAAGTAAATGAATTGGCTTAGCAGTTCAGCACATGTATCTTGAGACCATGCTAATAAGTCACCCAGGTGCTCACTATATAACACAGGGGCTCAGAGATGAATAAGGCTTGGACCCTGCCCTCAAGCAGTTCCCAGCCTAGAAGGGGTGGAAGAGAGAAAGAAATCGTGCAGTGTAAGCACACTATCACATCACAAAAAGTTGAATTGTGAGCTCTGTTCGTCCTGGAAGTGTGTCCAGCTTGTTCACTGCTGTATCTGAGTATCTGGCAGCACCTGCACGTAACAGATGCTTAAGAGAGATTTACTGGGCTGGGCATGGTGACTCACACCTGCAATCCTAGCACTTTGGGAGGCCAAGGCAGGCAGATCACCTGAGGCCAGGAGTTGGAGACCAGCCTGGCCAACATGGTGAAACCTCATCTCTACTAAAATACAAACAATTAGCTGGGTGTGGTGGCATGTGCCTGTAATCCCAGCTACTCAGGAGGCTGAGGAAGGAGAATTGCTTGAACCCAGGAGGCAGAGGTTGCAGTGAGCTGAGATTGCACTGTTGCACTCCAGCCTGGGCAACAGGAGCGAAACTCCATCTCATACAGGAATAAAGAGAGAGAGAGAGAGAGAGAGAGAGATATTTACTGAATGAATGACTGTGACTGTGCCCTGTCCTTCTCCTGTTTCTGATCAGTTACATTCCCTTATTTGGAATTTTCCTCAGAAAAGCAGTCAGGGTTTATCTGTGCATTTATTTAGATTTCTAATATGTTAAGGAAAATTCTTTCAAAAATAAAAGTGCTTGACAAACAAAGCAATGATTTGGAATCTTGTGGAGCTCGAGTGTTATTTATTCCCCATTGCTATAGAAACGTGCAGATGCAGCATGGATGTTCAGTAACATTTGTTGAATGAAAAAATACATGCTGTTCAATAAGTATAGGAGCATGTGCTCAACATCATTATTTATCATGGAAATGCAAATTTAAACCACAATGAGATACTATTGTACACCCACCAGAATGGCCAAAATTCAAAAGATTGACAATATCAAGTGTTGCCAAGGGTGTGGAGCAAATGTAACTTTTTTTTGAGGTGGGGGCTCACTATGCTGTCCAGGCTAAGTTCAAACTCCTAGGCTCAAATGATGCCTGGCTAGAACTCATACACTGCTGGTGGGAATGTCAAATGGTATAGCTACTTTGGAAAACTGCTTGGCAGATTCCACGAATGCTAAGCATATGTCTAACCGATTACTCAGCAATTACACTCCTGGGTTTACACTCAAGAGAAATGAGTGTGTATAGCTACCAAAAGAATATTTATAGCAACTTTGTAAATGCTCCAAAATGGAAATAACCCAAAAGGCTATCAATAGAAAAACTGATACGTAAATCATGGTATAGCCATACAACGGGTTACTATACAGCCACAAAAAAGAATGAACTCTGCCATACTTAACAACACAGATGACTCTCATAGCCAAACACAAAAGAGTACATACTATTCGGGTTTATTTTTATGACATTCAAGAACAGGCAAAACAAATCAATGGGCAGAATAATGGTTACGTCTTAACAGCATCCCAGGCAGAGGGCTCAGTATGTGAAAGAAATGGAGGCTTGACAAGGCATGGTGTGTTGAGCAAACAGGTAGCTCAATATGGTGGGAGGGCGGAAGGATGGTAGGGGCCATGGAGGAGGAGTGTAGGGAGGAGAGATTGGAAAGGTTATTTGGGATCATTTTGTGAAAGGCTCTGTGGTAGTCATTAAGGCTATTGAGCATATAGTTCAGGTTTTCCCTGTTTTGGCTACTGGTAGGATTGTATTGCCTGGCCCTTTGTGGTTGGGTGGGGCCACGTTTCCATGTTTTGTTCTAGCCAATGATTTGCAACAGGAAGCGATGTGTGTCACTTCCAGACAATGCCATCCAGTTGTTAGTATGAGGCCCTCCAGAGCTCTTTCTGCCTCACTGGCATGCCAGTCGCCACTATTTGATGGTGGCTGCTCCATCAGCCTGGATCCCAAGGAATACCCGAGCTCCCCCAGGGCTGATCACAATGCATATATAGTATGAGAAATAAACCTTAGTGGTTTTAGGTTGCTGAAAATGCCCATGGGGAGGTGGTGATGTTGCCCTGAGAGTAATAACAGTAACAGCAAAGACAAGTACACAGATTTGAAATACGGTTTGAAAGTAGAACCAATAGGATCCATTGGTGAATTGGAAGTGAGGTATGTTAGGCTGAATAAATAATCCCCAAAGATATCCATGTGTTAGCCCCTGGAACATGTAACTGTTATATAGCAAAAGGAACTTTGCATATATGATTAAAGACCCTGAATGAGGTGATTATCCTGGATTATCCCTGTGGGCCCTGAATGTAATCACTACTGTCCTCTTCTTTTTTTTTTTTTTTTTTTGAGACAGTATTTTGCTCTTGTTGCCCAGGCTGGAGTGCAACAGCACAATCTCGGCTCACCATAACCTCCACCTTCCAGGTTCAAGCGATTCTCCTGCCTTAGCCTCTGGAGTGGCTGGGATTACAGGCATGCACCACCACGCCCAGCTAATTTTGTATTTTTAATAGAGACAGGGTTTCTCCATGTTGGTCAGGCTGGTCTCGAGACCTCAGGTGATCCGCCCGTATCAGCCTCCCAAAGTGCTGGGATTATAGGTGTGAGCCACCCCATCTGTCCTGTAATCACTACTATTCTTATAAGAGGGAGGAAGAGGGAGATCTTACTACAGAGAAGGCAATGTGAAGACAGAAGGAAGGCCGGGCACGGTGGCTCATGCCTGCAATCCCAATACTTTGGGAGGCTAAGGTGGGAGGATCGCTTGAGCCCAGGAGTTTAAGACCAGCCTGGGTAACAGAGAGAGACCCTGTCTGTATAAAAAATTCAAAAATTAGCCAGGCATGGTGGTAAATGCCTGTGGTTCCAGCTACTTGGGAGGCTGAGGTGGGAGGTTGAGGCTGCAGCAAACTGTGATTGCACTGCACTCCCAGCCTGGGTGATGGTGCGAGACCCTTTCTCAGAAAAGTAAAACAACAACAACAACAAAAATCAAAGGAAGACGCTACATGGATGACTTTGAAGATAGAGAAAGGGACCACGGAATGCAAGGAATGCCGTTCTCAAACTGGAAAAAGCAAGGAAGTGGATGGGGTCCTCTGGAGGATGTGTGGCCCTGGTGACATGTTGACTTTGGCCCAGTGAAACTGATTTCAGGATTCTCCCCTCCAGAACTTTGAGACGATGAATGTGTATGTTGTTGTTGTTACTTTTATTGTGGTAAAATATATATGACATAATATTTATCATTTAAACCATCTGCCAGGTGTGCACTCCAGTGGCATTAAATATATTCACCATGATATTAGGTAACCATCACCACTATCTATACCTGAAACATTTTCATCAGCCCCAACAAAAACTCTGTACCCATGAAAAAATAACTCCTTCTTTCCCCCAACCCATGGTAACCTCTGTTCTACTTTCTGTCTCTATATTTGCCTATTCTAAGTACCTCCTATAAGTAGTATCATACAATATTTGTCCTTTGGTCTCTGGCTTGACTAAGCATAATTTTCAGGGTTGATCCATGTTGCAGCATGTATCAAGATGTTATTCCTTTTTAGGGCTGAACAGTATTGTGTTGGTTCATTCTCACACTGCTATAAAGACGTACCTGAGACTGGGTAATTTACAAAGAAAAGAAGTTTAGTTGGCTTATGGTTCCACAGGCTGTACAGGAAGCATGACTGAAGAGGCCTCAGGGAGCTTTTACTCAAAGCGGAAGGCAAAGGCGGAGCAAGCATCTTCACAAAGCTGGAGAAGGAGGACTCGAGAGAGTGTGGAGGTGCCGCACACGTCCAAATAACCAGATCTTGTGAGAACTCGATCGTGAGAACAGCACCAAAGGGGGAAATCCGCCCCCATGATCCAATCACCTCCCACCAGGTCCCACCTCCAATATCGAGGATTACAACTTAACATGGGATTCGGATGGGGATACAAATCCAAACCATATCAAATATTGTGGGTTGGTTTCAGCCACCAAATTTGTGATAATTTGTTAAAGCAGCTGCAAGAAACTAATACATGAGGGATGAGAGGAAAGAAGGCATGAAGGAGGATCCTCGGGCTTTTGGCTGAGAACTGGCTGGATTGAGATGCCATTTCCTGGGATAGAGGAATCCGAGAGAGCAACCTATGAGGGGTAGGGAAGCCACAGGCTCGTTTTGGCCATGTGAAGTTTTGAGATGTCTGTCAGGTCTGCAAAGGAAATGTTGAAGAGACAATCGGCCTTCCAGTTCTGGAATTCAGGGGAGAGCTGGGACTACATTTGGGAGGCATCAGCATGAGGTGGTGCTTAGAGCCAATAGACGGGTTGAGGTCATCTAGGGAACGTGAATAGAGACAGAAGAGAAGGAGATTAAGCTATCATTCTATCCTTTAAAGGTGGGCAGAGGGGGAGGAATGAGCTGAGGGGGATGAGAAGGAGCAGTCAGGGAGGTGGAAGAAAACTCAGGAAAGTTTGGTATCGTGAAAGGGGAGAGGTCTGTATTTCACTGAGGAGAGCATGGCTGATCAGGTTTTTAGAGACTAAATAAGAGGAGACATTTATGACCTGGACAAGGGCAGGGTGTCCTGAGGGGTTGAGACTGAAGCAGGAGGGGAGTGAGTTAGAACACGGGAAAGTGTGTTAGCCTTCTTAACTCTCTGGAGAAGTTCTGTGGTGAGATGGAGCAGAAAAATAGGACATGGTAGAGTTTAAAAACTGCTTAAGGTGGGGGACATTGTTGTGGTTATTTCTTGCTAACAAGTATCCCAAAACTTAGTGGCTTTAAACAAGTCATTATTCAGTACGTCGTCACTTAACGTTGTTGATAGGTTCTTGGAAACTGTGACTTTAAATGAAGCCGTGTGTAATGAAACCAATTTTACTATAGGTGAATTGATATAAACAAGAGTTAAGTTCCTGTGGTCACCAAATGTATAAATAAAGACCAAAACACTTCTAATGTTAAATATTCAAATAAATGGCCCGGTGCGGTGGCTCACGCCTGTAATTCCAGCACTTTGGGAGGCCGAGGCGGGCAGATCACGAGGTCAGGAGTTTGAGACCAGCCCGGTCAACATAGTGAAACTCTGTCTCTACTAAAAATACAAGAAATTACCTGGGCGTGGTGGCACGCGCCTGTAATCCTGGCTACTTGGGAGGCTGAGGCAGGAGAATCACTTGAACCTGGGAGGCGGAGGTTGCAGTGAGCCGAGATTGTGCCATTGCACTCCAGCCCGGGTGACAGGGCGAGACTCCATCTCAAAATAATAAATAAAATAAAATAAATGTGAGTTATACATATATTTTATATTTAAGAAAGATTAATAAAAACAAGATAATTATTTACCTGCTTATTCTAGTTCAGGGTAGCAGGTGGCCGGAGCCTATCCTAGCAGCTCAGGGTGCAAGGCTGGAACCAGCCCTGGGCAGGATGCCATCCCATTGCAGGGTGCACTCACACACACATACATGCTCACTCAACCTTGAACCATGTAGACACACCAATGAACTTGATATGCACAGCTTTGAGATGTGGAAGGAAACCAGAATGTGGAAGGAGAAAATCCAGGTAGACCTGGGGACAACCTGCAAACTTCACAGAGACAGTGGACCAATTTTGTTTTCTCATCGACATTATAAGAAAATGATATTGAATAAAACAATATGATTTGAGGACCTGCTGTATTCGATTCCACGATTTTGTGGGTTAGGAATTTGGTTAGTGACCCCCTAGATGATTGTTTTGCTCCATGCAGCATGGACTGGGGTCATTGGTGGTAGTCAGCTGTTGAAAGGGCTGGTTTTGAGGGCTCAAGGTGGCTTCACTCACATGCCTGGCACCTTGATGGGGATGACCAGAAGGCTAGGCTCCACCAGGACTATTGACTGGAGCGCAGACATGTGACTTCTCTAGCATGGTGGCCCCAGGGTAATTGAAGTTCTTGCAAAGTGGCCTCAGGGCTCTGCAAGGGAGCTCCAGCAAACGGGACAGACGCTGCTTGGCCTTTCATGACCTATGGGTGGAGGTCACATAGTATCCCTTGTGCTGTACTCTGTTGGTCATTCTCGCCACAAACCCACCCAGATTTAATTAGTGGGGACGTAGATACCTCCTTTTTTTTTTTTTTTTTTTTTTGACAAAGTCTTGCTTTGTCACCCAGGCTGGAGTGCATCGTTTTGCTCCATGCGGCATGGACTGGGGTCATTGGTGGTATTCAGCTGTTGAAAGGGCTGGTTTTGAGGGCTCAAGGTGGCTTCACTCACATGCCTGGCACCTTGATGGGGATGCAATCTCAGCTCACTGCAACCTCCGCTTCCCGGGTTCAAATGATTCTCCCACCTAAACCTTCCTAGTAGCTGGGATTACAGGTGCACGCCACCATGCCCAACTAATTTTTTGTATTTTTAGTAGAGACAGGGTTTTGCCATGTTGGCGAGGCTGGTCTCGAACTCCTGAACTCAAGTGATCCACCCACCTCGGCTTCCCAAAGTGCTGGCTTTACAGGAGTGAGCCACCGTGCCCGGCCAGATCCTCTCTCTTGATGAGAAGACTGTCAAGGAATTTGCAGCTGTGCTTAAACCCCCCACAGATACAGAACATGTTTACAAATTAGATAAGAAGGCACCAGGGAGCGGGGAGAGGTGAATGATGCAGAAGAGAGAAGAGGAAACTGCAGGAATAAAGTCCTGCAGAGGCCACAAAGGGACAATACTCCGAAGGCACTCCTCACTGGGACAGGAGGAAATAAGATATGGTGAGGACAGGTGCACAGTGAAAAGATGAGGCTGTTCCCATAGGATGACTTCACCGCTGCTCGATAATGTGCAGGTGAGCTCAACAGCTGATGGGTGGATGTGAAGGGTTGAGAAGAAAAGAGGGTAGGACAGTAATCTCGGAGAATTGGAACATTAGGTATTTTTTGAAGCAGATTTTAATAGTGATGACATTTTGTCATTTCTGAAATGATTATAATACATGATTATTAATCCTTAATAATATATTAACACAATCTCTTTACTAGCAATTATTAATTATGTCAAGTATTTATGGAACCCATGAGACATACTCCACATTCTAGGTGTTGCTGACCAACTCTTGTTCACCACACTTCTTTTAGGAGGGAGGCAAATGCTATTATTTCCATTTTATTGCTGCAGAAATTATATTCAATTTCATAAAGCAAACCTGATAAAAGACCCAAGATTAGAACTCTGAGACCATTTTTGAGGGAGGAGTATTGAGAACATGGAGAATACTTGCTTGTTTTACTTGAGAGAATGTTTGGATTGCCAACTCTTAAGGGAGATAAAAAAGATTATCTGGCAAAAGTTAGTGTTCAGCAAAATTGCTTAGTAGGTGAAATCTTCTTGCACATGATGCCTCCAGTGTTAAAAACATGTTTGTAATTCATATTCTGGAATTGCTTTCAGGAGGAGTTTCTGATACACGCACGCACACACACACTCCACAATTATCAGGATTATGTTTATTTATTAAATCACTCACCCAAATATTTTATTTATCCTAATCTCACAATTCACCTTACTTAGTCTCAGATATTTCAAAAAATCAAACCCTTATGAAAGTACTGAAAAATCATCAACAGTGAGGAAATTATAGAGAAGGTGAATCAGGCTTTGCTGAGAATTTCCAAAGGGGGGTTCCAAGGATGTTCTGAGCAGCTCCATTGCAAAGGTCCACACATACGTCACAGAATCCCATTACGTCAGGCATGACTGAGGTCTTAGAGTCACCCAAATAAAACTTATTTATGTCCTCTGACCTCTCCTCCTTCTGACACTCTTTATATTTATCTACCAATTGGGTTTCCATTCATTCAATTAGTCAAACTAAAGATTGTAGGGTCAAGTTGACCCTCTGCTCCATTACTCTAAAATTCATTTGTTTCATTGCTCATGACGACCAGTTAGAAATAAGTTCAGCTATAAGGTACAGAAACCCCACCTAACAATGGCTTAAATACATTCGTTTATTTTTCTTACATAACAAAAAGTCACATCCACATTCAAGGCAGGAAGAACAGGAAGGTGAAGGGTGAAGCCAGCTGACTTTCCCTTTTGTTAGAATAGAAAAAGCTTTCCAAGAAATCTCCACAGTGTACTTCCCCTTAGGCCTCATTGGTCAGAATTGGATCCCACGGCCCCTCCCTGGCCCCACCAACCTGCAAAGGAAACTGATAAGTTAGGGAATACAATTGTGATAATTGGTATAGACCAGTATAGATCACTGATCTGGACACATTGATTCAGCCCAAATCAAGTTCTGTTAGCAAGGACGATGGGAAGATGGTTTTGGGTAAAAATGGTGTTGGCCACAATTGCAATCTGCTCATTTTAGTTCTGAGGCAGCTGATTTTAGGTATGGCATATTGGCTCATGCCGTATATAAATGGCCAGGTGTGGTGGCTCATGCCTGTAATCCTAGCACCTTGGGAGGCTGAGGCCAGTGGATCGCCTGAGCTCAGGAGTTCAAGACCAGCCTGGGTAACATGGCGAAACCCTGTCTCTACCAAAAATACAAAAAATTAGCCGGGTGTGGTGGTGAGTGCCTGTGGTCTCAGTTACTTGGGAGGCTGAGGTGGGAGGATCGCTTGAGCCTAGGAGGTGGAGGTTGCAGTGAGCTGAGATGGCACTACTCCACTCCAGCCTGGGTGACAGAGTGAGACTCCATCTCAAACAAAACAAAACAAAACAAAAACCAAAATCACAAATACTAAGGGCGGGCCTCACAAATCCCTGTGGTCTCATATCTGACCAACTGTGCCCACGTATGTTTCTTACCCCCACACACAGTAACGTGTGCAGCCCCTTATCTTAAAAGGGTGAACTTTACTTGAGTTACATGCAATGGATTCAGCAGCTTCTTGCCAAGTGTTGGCTGCCTGTTTGCTCTCCTGATGTCTACCTGATTAAAAGAACCTTATAAAAGGAGGAAAAGGTCAGGGTAAAAGCATTTCATGCAGCCTCTAGAAGCAGATCTCAGTCCCTAAGGAAAAGTCACCTCTCTCTGGTGGGCCTTGGCACCAACGATTGCCATGCACGAGTAAGAGTTGGGCCAACCAGTTGTAGGGGTGGAAAGGTCTCTGGTTTGGTGTTGTCTGTTGTCTCTGTCGGGTAAAAGGCAGAACTCTTCCCTCCCCTTCTTAACTCCACCTTTCACCTAGATTTGCAAGCAAATGTCAGAGAGGACCAACCCAGTGGGAATCAGAGAAACTTTTGGCAGAAATTTTCACTATTTTGGCATTTGAAACCTAGTGTAAAGTAATTGGAAGAAAAAAGTGTCTATGGAGTTCTGTAGGTCTTTCTCAAACATGTTCTGAGAAAAACCAACTCAAGGACATTGTCACGAGTAAAGGTTATCTAGGGTCCTTGGCTCGGGAGGCCTTGCCATTCTCATGGGAAATTAAGAGTAGTGCTGAGGAGCACGCTCAAGTCAGAAGATTTTCATACAAATCCTTGATTCCCACATACTAGCTGAGTGACTTTGACAAGTTGCTTGACATCTCTGTGCACAGTTCCAATGTGTGCTGGAGCTGGTTTATCCCCACTGGAGAGACGGATGTTTGCATCTCTTCCCAACTCTGTGTCCACTGACATCATGTTGGCTGTGGTGGGAATCTTTACACCATGGGAATTGGCAAATCAGTGTTCCCCCAGCCCACAGAGTTGTAAATATTTACTGGTGTACCACTGCATGTTTCCTACTTTGTACAGTGGGCTGATAATACTTACCTCACCTAGGGGATGAATTGAGAGAACTCATAGGAGAAAAAAGTGATAGCCCTTAATACACACGAGCTTTCTAATTCTTTTAGCCATGTAAATGTTTGCTATATTATTGTTGAGACTGCTTTTTGGAGAGGTGGGAGCTAATTTCACTTGCTCTATCATTGGTTTGCAAAGTCACTTACCCTTTTGGTATCCCTGTTGCTCCTGGGGCCTATTTGACTGCTATGGCAATCTGTCAACCCACGCTGAAATTTGGCAAATTACTTAACTTCATGGCCTGGCCGGAATAATGGGGTTGTGTTGGCAGAGAGACACCGGAGTCTCTGAAGAAAACACATGCATGGTACAAAGGTCCCAGATTATTACACCTGAGTGGGGGATATATCTTGACCTGATTGTGGTGCAGATGGACTGTAATCGATGGAGAAGTACAATGGCATGATCTCAGCTCACTGCAACCTCTGCCTCCCGGGTTCAAGTGATTCTCCTGTCTCAGCCTCCTAAGTAGCTGGGATCACAGGCGCGCTCTACCTCACCCGGCTAATTTTTGTATTTTTAGTAGAGATGGGGTTTCTCCATGTTGGTCAGGCTGGTCTCGAACTCCTGACCTCAGGTGATCCACCTGCCTTGGCCTCCCAAAGTGCTGGTATTACAGGTGTGCGCCACTGTGCCTGGCCAATTTCCATGAATTTCAAATGGCTTAATAGATAGCTTATTCAAATACAAACACAAAAATAGGAGACAGGATGGTATAAAGATGAGAAAGACACCCTCTGAAATGCCATCACCTGTGTCTTAGGATACTGCTATGCTAGAATGGGATGGATTTCTTATTCTCCTTTTTGGGGATATCTCATCCTGCATTAGTCAGCTATTCCACAATGATGCTGCTTAACACACTACTCCAGAACTCAGTGGCTTACAATAACGAGAATTTGTTCCCACACAAATTGTCTGTGGGCCAACTGATCTAGCTTGGCTTGGCTCCAGGCTGTGGACTCCATTTAGATCTGCTGCGTGGATTCCATTCAGTGGCTCAGGCGATGACCTGGGGAATGCTGTTCTCACAGTGGAGGCAGGAGTACGAAAAGATTGCAAAAGCACAGTGGAGGCCCCTGCTCACATCACGCCCACTAACATCCCATTGGCCAAAGGAAGTCAAACGGCCAAGCCCAACAGCAAGCGGGCAGGTAGTACATGCTACCCACAGTGGAAGAGGAGAGGGGAGCAAATATTTGCTCAACAGTGATCCAAACTGTCACACAAACCATCACACTTATTTGAAAATAAGCTGATAAAGTCCTTTTCTAATTAAAAATATGTTGTTAAAAATAACACTTTACATTTGTATTGCATATTATGGTTTTAAAAGCATATTTGCATCATTCTCTCACATATTCCTTCCAGTGACAGAGTGGAAAGGTGGCATCCCCATTTTTAAAGATGTGAAGTTTCTGGCTGCATTATTTTCCTAGAATTGGTGTAACAAATTCCCATAAGCCTTGTGGCTCGAAACAGAAATTTATTCTCTCACAGTTCTGGAGCCTAGAAGTCCAAAATCAAGATGGCGGCAGGGCCATGCTGTCTCTGAAGGGCGCAGGGAGGAATTCTTCCTTGCCTCTTCCTGGCTTCTGGTGTTTGCTGGCAGTCTTTGGGACTCCTTGACCTGCACCTGCATCACCCTGTCTCTGTCTCCATCATCACATGGCCTTTCCTGCTCTGTACCTCTTTTCCTTTTTTTTTTTTTTTTTTTAGACGGAGTTTTGCTCTTGTCACCCAGGCTGGAGTGCAATGGCACGGTCTTGGCTCACTGCAACCTCTGCCTCCCAGGTTCAAGCGATTCCCCTGCCTCAGCCTCCCAGTAGCTGGGATTACAGGTACCCAACACCACGCCTGGCTAATTTTTGTATTTTTAGTAGAGATGGGGTTTCACCATGTTGATCAGGCTGGCCTCGAACTCCTGACCTCAGGTGCTCCGCCTACCTCGGCCTCCCAACTGGGATTACAGGCGTGAGCCACCGTGCCCAGCCTATCTTTTCCTTTTTTTAAGGAAGCCAGTCATACTGAATTTAGGACTCAACCTGATCCAGTATGACCTTATCTTTACTTGATTACATCTGCAAAGACCCTATTTTCAAATAAGGTCACATTCACAGGTTCTGTGTAGATGTGAATTCGGGGGGACACCATTAACTCAGTACACTGGCTGGCAGAATTTATGGCATCTATACTCTTTCTTGACAATTCCTCTGGTGTCTGGCATCCTCCCTGCCAAATCCATGCCACATCTCTAAGGCCAGAGCTTCTTAAACTTCTCTGGGCATACATATCGCTGAGAGTCTTGTTAAAAGGCAGACTCTGACTCAGAAAGGTCTGGGTGGACCTTGGTGCTGGGACTAGGGTGAGCTGAAGAGGTGCCCTGTATGACTCTGACAGTGAGAGCCTCCTTAAATGCTGTGCCTGGGGTGCTCACCTGTGCCACCCTAGTCCTGGCCCTGTGAGATTCTGCGTTTCTAACAAGTGCTGCTGGGCCAAGGACCACACTCTGAGTTGTAGTCCGCTTGGGTTTAATGCTTGGTGTCTCACCCTCAGTAGTAATGAGGGTGTTTCCATTTTGAAGTTGGATGTCTGTAACTCCTAGAAAGGAAGCAGTGGTTCTGCTACATTTTTTTTTTTTTTTTTTTTTTTTTTTGAGACGGAGTCTCACGCTGTTGCCCAGGCTGGAGTGCAGTGGCGCGATCTCGGCTCACTGCAAGCTCCGCCTCCCGGGTTCCCGCCATTCTCCTGCCTCAGCCTCCTGAGTAGCTGGGACTACAGGCGCCCGCCACCGCGCCCGGCTAATTTTTTGTATTTTTAGTAGAGACGGGGTTTCACTGTGGTCTCGATCTGCTGACCTTGTGATCCGCCCGCCTCGGCCTCCCAAAGTGCTGGGATTACAGGCTTGAGCCACCGCGCCCGGCCTACATTTTTGTTTTTTTTTTTTTTAAAAATAACATTGGATCACATGGGCTGGGCTAGATACCAGTAATGTTGGTTCTGTAGTAGCATTTCAGGAAATTAAGTTGGTAGCACAGAGATTCAGGGCCCCTTTGTAAGCACCTGGTCAGACCTTCATCCCCGACCCTCCTGGGTTCCCAGAATATCTCACCGTTAGTTCTGCCTCCTGACCTCTGTAGCACTGCCTGGAAGTGGTCTTTGGTCTCTTCCAATAGCCTCCCCTACCAGCCAGGGGCTGGGCCCAAACCAGCTACCCCATCACCAGCAATAGAGCCTATAGAGCCTATGCACTGAGCCCTGACCCCAGGCCTTGTTGCAAGTCTTACTCTTTCCTTAAAGACATATATATATATCTTTATAAGTATATATTCCTTAAAGACATATATATATATATAAAGATATATATATATATATCTTTATAAGTATGTATTTATATACTTATTTAACTGTTTTATTTTTGGAGACAGAGTTGTGCTTTGTTGCCCAGGCTGGAGTCCAGTGGTGCAGTCATAGGTGTCTATATTTTTGAACCTCATTTGCCTTCCCTGTTACTGGCCCCATTTATGTCCATCAACACATCTCTTGAGTCAGAGGGCACAGGCTTGGGGCATTGGGCCCTCCCTCCTCCAGGTCCTCTGCTTCTCTTACACAGGTCTCTGCCTTCTCTCCACGGTCCACTTTTCCATCCGAGGTATGTCAGAGAGCAGCCAGAGGCCTCCCTGCCCAACTTCCAGGGGTGAAGAAGAGAGACACTCTCCTGTTAAGACCCACACAGCGTATGTCATTTGCAGTGGCTGGGGAGAAGTGGTTATAGGATTTTTTCCTCTGTAATGACTGAAGATACTGAGGCACATGGGGAATTATGGGTGTTTTTGGAACTCACACAGTGAGTTGGAGAAAGGGGGTAAATCGTTATAGCGGAAAGTATCTTCCCCACAGGTGTCGGGAGCATTCTCATTCAGGTTTTTAAAAAATTGGGACTCCTCTGAGATAACTGAGCCTTTACAAAAATTATCATGATTATTTTAAATAGAGACAGGGTCTTGGTTTTGCCCAGGCTGGTCTTGAACTCCTAGGCTCAAGCAATCCTCCTGCCTTGGCTTCCCCAAATGCTGGGATTACAGATGTGAGCCACCCCACCCGGCCAATCACTGAGTCTTGATGCAACATGAAATATGTGGGCAAATGTCAGGGTAGCTTTTTCTTTTCTATATTTATTTATTTATTTTTATTTTATTTTTTGAGATGGAGTCTTGCTCTTTCACCCAGGCTGGAGTGCAATGGTGCGATCTCGGCTCACTGTAACCTCTGCCTCCCGGGTTCAAGTGATTCTCCTGCCTCAGCCTCCCGAGTAGCTGGGATTACGGGCATGCCTGGCTAATTTTGTATTTTTAGTAGAGACGGGGTTTCTCCATGTTGGTCAGGCTGGTCTAGAACTCCTGACCTCAGGTGATCCGCTCGCCTCGGCCTCCTAAAGTGCTGGGATTACAGGCATGAACCACTGCGCCCGGCCTCCCCTCTTTCTGATAGCACTCAATATTTCCACACAACTCCAGTGAGGTTCAAGGAATTGGAAAAACTAATGCAAGTGAGGGCCAAGGGCTTCACCTTTTCAGATTTTCCAGTTATGATTTCCCGGACTTCAAGAGTCCTTGGATGTAGGGTGCATGAGAAGGAAAGATGGGTGAAATAACAAAGAGGAATGCTCCCCTTCTTTCTCCTACCACTGAGAGATTCTGGGGTGACAGGGATGGAAGGGGAGGAGGCAGGAAAGTCACGCTATGTGAGAAAATAATAAAAATGAATATAGAGATATTAAATGTAGACGCCAAATTTTTTTTTTTTTTTTTTTTTTTTTTTTTTTTTTGAGACAGGGTCACTGAGGCTGGAGTGTGATGGCATGATCATAGCTCACTGCCACCTTGAACTCCTGGGGCTTAAAGGATCCTCTCATCTCAGCCTCCCAAGTAGCTGGGGCTACAGGCATGTGCCACCATGCCCAGCTAATTTTAAAGTCTTTGTAGAGATCTCGCCATGTTGCCCAAGCTGTTCTTGAACTCCTGGGCTCAGGTGAGCCTCTGTCTTGGTCTCCCAAAGTGCTGGGATTACAAGGTGAGCCACTATGCCCAGTCCCAAAAAAAGAAACCTTGTGAGTTAAAAAAAAATTTTTAAGTGATTTTAAAAGACAGATATTACAAAATATCTTGACTTCCTGTATTAAATGAGTTTTCAAATTAAAGCTTCCTCATTTGCTTGCTTTTCTGACCTTGGGACTAAAAATGAAACTTTCCCAGAATTAAGTGTGGTGGCTCACGCCTTGTAATCTCAGCACTTTGGGAGGCTGAGGTGGGCGGATCACCTGAGGTCAGGAGTTTGAGACTAGCCTGACCAACATGGAGAAATCCCGCCTCTACTAAAAAATATACAAAATTAGCCAGGTGTGGTGGTGCATGCCTATAGTCCCAGCTATTTGGGAGGCTGAGGCAGGAGAATCGCTTGAACCCGGGAGGTGGAGGTTGCGGTGAGCCAAGATCATGCCACTGCTCTCCAGCCTGGGCAACAAGAGCGAAACTCCATCTCAAAAAATGAAAACAAAAAACAAAACAAAGAAAAAAACCCCAACACTCTAAGCACCTCATTTCTCTGGCTCCCAGACGTTTTCGGTCTAGCCTCTCCTCCCACAGCTAACTGCTGTTAATGCCCTTGGTTCTCTTTTACTGGTGTGAGCCTGAGTTTGAGAACGCCTGCTCTGGAGCTGGGGTAAGGGGCATTTCAAGGCTGGGCAAGGCTGAGGAAGGAAGGCTGGGGTTTGCCGGGTTAAGCTTAGTAGCTTCTGGAGTCAAGACAAACACTGCTCATTATGAGGCGGTGTGACCCTGGGCAAGTTCACCTTCTGAGCCTTTCTCCTTTGTAAAGCAAGCCATTTCTACCCTCTATGGGCTGACATGAGAATTGCACAAAGGGATAAACTGCGTGTCACTAAAGCAAAGTGCCCTCAACATTCAGCCATCAGAATCAGAGGCTTCTGCTGTTCTATTGCCGCTGGGGATATTTCTTTGCTTGCTGGTGTGTGTGTGTGTGTGTGTGTGTGTGTGTGTGTGTGTGTGTGTGTGTGTTTTAATATGGATCTGGAAGGAGACAAAAGCGCTCACGATAAGGCAGGATATGCCAGGAAATCTGTGACCAAGTCAGTGAGAAAGGAGTTGAAACCAGCGGGTAAGTGAGGTTTCTAAGTGGCCCTCTGAGGACCCCCGGAATCTGCCACTCCCCACACCACGGGAGGGAATGACCTGGAATCTTGGCGCTGTGAGGACAGACACATGTTAGACCTCAGAGTTGCAGTCCCTTTTCATAATAGAGGAAACAGTCACCTTTTTGGAGACAGTAGGTTGGAGAGGACACAACAGGACCGTACTCAAGTCCATACAGATCTTTTCTTAAAAGTCATATAAAATAATAAAAAATGCAGATTTCTGAATCAAGTGTAGATAAGGAAGCAAATGATGTTGAAAAGTGCCCATTAATTTAAAATTTCATCATAGGAAGCTGGGTGACCTTTTGCACTCAATATTAAAAAAACCGTTAAGTTGCTCTTTGGAACAGTAGCATTTAGGGTTTTTTTTTTTTTTGTCACGCTTGTTTATTTCTTTGGGATGTTGCTATGTGTCACGGAAGAAATGCTCCCCTGAAAATTGTAACCAAACAAAGTTTGGTTAAAACCAGTTAGTTCCTTTGTTTTCATGGAAATGTCAGACAACTATGAAAGCTAAGGAAGCGCGTTGAATGGAAGGTCTGGCTTTGGTAAATTAGGCAGAGATGTTCTCAGCAGCAAACAGGTAAAATCTGACATCAAGAAGCATTATTTTAATGTAGGGCCGGTTATAATCTTAAAGAACTGACTAGGTTCTAAAATACTAGAACTGAGAAATAGGACTGAAAAATGACCAACACCAGGTATAACACAGTATACTCAGCACTTGTTTCTATAGAAAACATTTCAAATCAAGTTCTTTATGATGTGAACCAGATTTTCCAAATGCCTAAACCACTTCCGAGCTTTAAGCAAGGCCTCAGAAATTCAGCGGGTTCCTGGGAGGCTTCATTCACATTCACCTCTAAGGAGAGGCTAAAAGAGGAATTTCCAGATGGCAGCTATTGGCTCAGAACCAGGGGGTCCCTTGCCAAGTCTGTCTCTATGTGGCCCCCGGAATTGCTGAGGTCTCATTTCTCAGAGGGCTTTGCTGGAAAATAAAGCAACAACTGACGCTCGTGGGCCTGGGAACTCTGGCCAGGCCCCCTGAGGGGATACATCCTAGGAGAACTGAAAAATGGGATTGGGGCTTTTGCCTTATCCTTGCAACCTGAGTTCTTTGTGTGGCTGAACATCTATGAAAAAAAATCAAATATTGTCTGATATTTCCCTGTACTTCTGGTATTGCTTTTAACCTCAAAACCCACCCCTCCCACCTCTAACAAACCAAAATGGAAAATGACAATTCAGGCAGCTGTTAATTGGCTCACTCGCTCAAGGCAAGCGCTGTCTCAAGGCAGAAATGACACAGCAAAACACAGAGGGGGAGAAAAAAGTCTATTATTGGCTCATGATTTACAAAAGCCAAAGGCCTTTAGAGAAAAGGCCAGGAGTCATAGCAACACAGATCCCAAATCCAGGAGAACACAGACCAGCAGTAAGAGGGATGCTTCCCGTCAGACCTTGGACATGGTGGTCTTTGAGAATAGGTCTGCCCTTCTCTCCCTGACCAGTTGGGATAGAGACCTGACTGGAATCCTTGACGCTGACAGGTGTTTCTATGGACAGAGAAGACTGTGCCTGTCTTCCTGAATCCCAACCCAGAGTAGAAGCAGTTGAGACATGGATCTGGGTTGAGAAATGGGTTTTCCTGTCCCCCTGTATCACCCACGTCTTCACAAAGGACTTACAGGTGGCTGAGAGATCTGTAGGAATGGAATGGGGATTGCAGGTGGCCCAAGAAACCTGAGGAGACCAATGACTAAGACCAGATGTGGGTCAGCGGTCATCTTGGCAGGTATCACTGTGGACAGATGACACTGAGGGCCACTGCTCTGACCCTGGGTCGTCAACTGCTACCTGGTAGCCCCACCCCTCCCCTTTCTACCCCTAGACCTTCGCCTCCAGGGAAAAAGTGTGTGTAGGAACTCCCTTTGCCATTTTGAAAAGACAAGAGCTAAAAGCAGTTTCATGAAGGACAGGCATTTAGTTTCATACCTGAGTTTGTGAAATAAGAGTTGTTCTTTCTTCACGTGATTTTTACCTTTCTGTCTTCTCCACTGACTTAGTAATGAGACAGATCAGGACAAGGATACTTGTAGCCATCCACCTGGCAGGTTCTGCAAGTCACAGAACTGTAACCACATACTGGGCCTTAGAGCAACCTTAGGGCACCTCCTTTTCTCCTGCTCACCCATTTTCTAGAAAAAACAAGAGAGGCTCCTTCCATGGCTGGTAGCACAGAGCAAGTAAGGAAAGGGATGTGCCAGCAGTGGGTTTGAATGAGGTGAGGACCTGGGTGACCAGCGGTGAACGTATGTTGTCTGTTAGTCCAGTATCTACATGCTGGGCAAGTTACCGATCCCATCCCTCCGGGGAGGGGCGCCTTTGGCTTGCCCTGTTGGTGTGCGCCGAGCACGCATGCTTGCTTCAATCCTGACCGCCGGTCAATTTGTGGAACAAGTCCTCGTCGAGTGTTTCATTCTGGTCCTTGGAGCGGGTAGACAAGAAAATGTAGCCACCGATGTACTCATGTACAATCTTGCAATCTGCACTCAGGCAGGTGAATGCAGTAAAGACGTTTTGGTCAAACTCGATGACCACCTGTAAGAGGAAGGCACAGAGAAGCTTAAACTCTGACAAGGAATGATGAGAAAGAGGCGCTTTGTTGGACTGGCCCCTGGAGCTGAGGGCTGCTGAGGTGGATGACAGATGGATAGCCCCCTAAAACGCACAGAAAACCATCACTTCCATTAAACACTTCCAGAAAACATCTTTGCTCTCTTTGCGCCCTCTGGTGGCGTCGACTTTGCTGCACATCTGGTTTTAAAAACTCCCAACACATTTTCTGTCTACAGTTTAGATATAAGGATTTTGCCCAAGCACTCCCTATGTTGGGGAGCAGGGTGCTTCGCAGGCACTTTATTTTTATTTATTTTTTTTTGAGATGGAGTCTCTCTCTGTCACGTAGGCTGGAGTACAGTGGCACGATCTCAGGCCACTGCAACCTCTGCCTTCCAGGTTCCAGCGATTCTCATGCCTCAGCCTCCCAAGTAGTTGGGATTACAGGTGTGTGCCACTACACCTGGCTAATTTTTGCATTTTCAGTAGAGACGCGGTTTCACCATGTTGGCCAGGCTGGTCTTGAACTCCTGACCTCAAGTGATCCACGCCTCAGACTCCCAAAGTGTTGGGATTACAGGTGTGAGCCACTGCACCAGCCTGCAGGCTCTTTAATGAATAGTAAAAGGCTGCCTGAATTTTCTTATAGCCACTGCCCCGAACCCTTTCCTAGCTGAAAGTCATAAACTCTAAGCACTAGAAGAAAGACTTAGAGACTTGGCCGGGCGCGGTGGCTCAAGCCTGTAATCCCAGCACTTTGGGAGGCCGAGACGGGCGGATCACGAGGTCAGGAGATCGAGACCATCCTGGTGAACACAGTGAAACCCCGTCTCTACTAAAACTACAAAAAACTAGCCGGGCGAGGTGGCGGGCGCCTGTAGTCCCAGCTACTCGGGAGGCTGAGGCAGGAGAATGGCGTGAACCCGGGAGGCGGAGCTTGCAGTGAGCTGAGATCCGGCCACTGCACTCCAGCCTGGGCGACAGAGCGAGACTCCGTCTCAAAAAAAAAAAAAAAAAAAAAAAGACTTAGAGACTTTGCTGGTTCTCAACCTTGGCTGCCCATTGAAATCACTTGTGGACCTTTAGAAATTATTAATACCTCGCTCCTCCTCCCAGAGATTCAGATTTAACTGGCCTCGGGTGTGTTCTGGGCAGTGGTATTTTAAAGCTCCCCAGGTGATCCTTATATGCATCAAGGCTTTAGAGCTACTGCCTTAGATGTCATCTAATCTCTGAACTTGATTTTACAAATAAGCACCCAGATGGTTATCAATACTGCTGAGAGGAAGTCAGGGTTCTTAACAAATGTGTGAGTCTCTTACCATCCCTCTACTTTCTATTGGAAAATGAGAATGCCAAAGGAATGAGGGAAGATTGAGTCTATATCAGCACCATCGGAATGTTTTAATTAATTCAAGAATGAGTGAAACAGGGTCTCGCTTTGTTAACCAGGCTGGAGTGCAGTGGCACAATCATAGCTCACTGTAACCTTGAACCTCAAGTGATCCTCCCTGGCTGAGTAGCTGAAACTATAGGTGCACACCATCACACCTGGCTAGTTCGTCTTTTTTATTTTTTATTTTTTAATTTTCTGTAGAGACAGGGTCTCAATATGTTGCCCAGGCTGGTCTCGAACTCCCGGCCTCAAGTGATCCTCCCACCTTGGCCTCCCAAAGCACTGGGCAGAATGTTTTAAATTAGCGGCAGGATGCTAAGGTGCCTCTAACTTCATCTAGAATTTTCCATGATACAGGCTTGGCCTGAACTTAGCTCCTAGGATGGGAGATGATGGGAGGCTGTAACACAGGCTAAGGGTTTGAGGGCTCCTGGTTTTAAAAGGTGAAGCTTTTCTCAGCCATCACTATGGACCTCACTTGCTGCTTCAGCAGTTTTTCCCTTTAGAGCCTGGAATGCTCTCCAGGTGAGCAATTGAATCTTCAAGTCCTCAATCGGGTTTCTTGACAGCCAGTCAGATGAGGGCTTTTTTGGATTTATTTTGCATAGCAGTTACATCTCCAGTAGTTTCTGGTAAGTAATTATCAACCTAAATCCTATATAATCCTATGCTGAGTCAATGAAAATTAATGAAACTGCTCAGTAGTTTTAGAACCTGTCTGTATTGACAGTCTGCGTGGAGACTACGCCAACTTACAGTGCTAATGCAAGAGCATTTGGCCTGTGCTTGTTAGGAAGCTGCCCAGAATTGCATATAATTATTTTAGCAGACAGTTACCACATGCTTGTGGTTTCTTAGCTCAAATAGAAGAATACCTTTCAAAAATCAGAATAATCTGCAATTCTGAGGGAACACACATTTATAGGCTCAACACTGAAGAGCAAAACTTTCACTTTACCTGACGGGTTTCCCAGTTTACATTCCACTGTTTGATATTTGTGAATCTCCATGTTGTCACTGGAATCCCGGTGGCTGCATCAATTTTAATCAACCTGTTATATGAAACTCCCAGAATGTCATCTTTTTTGCTTCCTTTAAATCTGAAAAGAATCATAATATTAGTTAAGAGAAGCAACCGCTTCCTATAATACAATGTTCATTCACATATAACTTCTTAAAAATACTACCAGTATTTCTAAATCATTTCAGAGGAATGGAAAATGAAGAATTAGCTTTCTGCAGGGGGGCATTTTTATTGGGATATAGAGAACATGAAAAAAGAATGAAGGCGATCCTGCAGATGGTCTTTAAGTAAAACTGACATCAGAGAAAAATAAAATAAGACGGAATCAAATACATTCATTCAAAATGATTACTGACTCTGTAGGGCACTCTTCTAGGCATGGGAGATATCGTAGTGAACTAAATGGATGGAAAATTTCTGACTGTGGGAGGGAGAAGATCATAAGTAGGAGGTACATATGCCAGATAAGATGAAGGAAAATAAAGTTGGAAGGGCTACAGGGAATACTGGCAATGAGGTGGCTACAGTTTAAAATAGCAAGGTCAGTGAAAAGGTGACATTTGATCAAAAAATGGATATGCATGAGAATGTGAGACACGTGGATATCTGGGGAAAGAGTATTCCAGGCAGAGGGCACAGCCACTTAAAAAAATTTTTTTTTTTTTAATGTGCTTAAGGACCGGCCAGGAGGCCCATGTGGCTGACACAGTGAAGGAGGGGAGAGAAATGTGAGTTCAAGAGCAAAGGTCTTGTAGGCCACTGTAAGGATCTGGCTTTTACTCTGAGTGAGATAAGAAATCCTTCGGATTTCGTGTGTGTGTGTGTGTGTGTGTTTTAGAGACAGGGTCTTGTTATGTTGCCCAGGGTAGTCTTGAACTTCCGAACTCAGGCAGTCCTCCTGCCTTTGCCTCCCAAAGTGCTGGGATTACAGGCACGAGCCACCACAGCTGTCCCACATGGTTTTGAGCAGAGACTTCACAAAATCTGATTTAAGATTTTAAAAGGATCCCTGTGGCTGCTAACTTGAAAACTTAGGGGGACCAGGGTCGAGGCAGGAAGACCAAGAATGCTTTAAGAACTGAGGCCTGGCTGGGTGCGGTGGTTCACACCTGAGATCCCAGCACTCTGGGAGGCCGAGGCAAGAGGATTACTTGAGGCCGAGAGATTGAGAGCTGCCTGGGGAACACAGTGAGATCCCATCTCCTAAAAGAAAGTTAGCTAGGTGTGGTGGCTCACAAGTCACAGCTACTTGGGAGGCTGACGTGAGAGGATCACGTGCGCCCAGGAGTTTGAGGTTATAGTGAGCCATGATTGAGAGAATGGAAGAAAGGAATTGGAGGTAGTGGGTAAGTACAATACATTCAAGAAGTTTTACTGTAAAGTAGGGCAGTGAATGGGGACGGCAGCTGGAGGGGGATGCAAGAAGGGGATACTGATGTGAAAATTGATGTTGCAGGAGACAGAAAAGCATAATTTAAAAAAAAAATCCTAGCTGAATATGTCACTTTTCACATCATTCTTTTCTGCATGTCACCCTTGATTAAAATTTACTCCACTTTTTTCCTTCATTTCACCACCTTAATGCTTAATATCAGAAGTTAACCCACTTCTTACTCCATCTGCTTCTCTCTAACCTATGGGAATTCCCTGGGCTGCTCTCCATTATCCAGGGAGCGGTGAAGCAAAGACCTAGCTTTCTCGGGTGTCAGCAGATCCTGATTCTGCCAGCCATCTTATACATAGCAGGGCTGCTCCAGCCTTGGACTCTGGCCTTGGAAAAAGCAGATCTTTGCCATACCCGGGGCTGCTGCCTCAAAGCCTCACCTCCATAAACAGGTGTTAGAGATAGAGGGAGGCGCAGAGGGGAAATAGCTGGTAAAGGAGGAGTTGTCACCAGAAACTTGTTCAGGCCCACACCACGCTTCACCACGTATCAGGCGCTTTGCTTGCAGGCTGCACTGGATTCTCTCAACACAGTAGGTTCGGAATGCCCATCGAACACATGGAGAAGCTGCGGCTTGGGGAGGGCAACAAAAATGCCCAGGTCACAGAACTAGCAAAGGCAGAGGTGCGACTGAAAGCTGGGCCTGGTCAGTTTAAGTATTTTTGTGGTTTTCACTATGCGGGCTTGACTTCAAGGTTACAGGTAGGGGTGTGTGTGTGTGTGTGTGTGTGTGTCTGCACATGGACATGTATGCACACACATAGTGGGGATCCAGTATAACTCTGCCCTTCCTCACTCCTTTGTTGGAGTAAGTAAAGCAGAAAGAGTTGCTTGTTTGGGACAAACATTGGGGACTGATGTTAAATGAGATATTTCAGTGAATAGGAAAGTCCATTTTTTTGTTTTGTTTTGTTTTTGTTTTACAGACAGTCTCACTGTGTCACCTAGGCTGGAGTACAGTGGCACGATCTCAGCTTACTGCAACCTCCACCTCCCAGGTTCAAGTCATTCTAGTGCCTCAGCCTCCTGAGTAGCTGGGACTACAGCTGCACACCACCATGCCCAGCTAATTTGTTTGTGTTTTTAGTAGAGATGGGGTTTCGCCATGTTGCCCCGGGTGGTCTTGAACTCTTGAGCTCAGGCAATCTGCTCACTTTGGCCTCCCAAAGCGCTAGGATTACAGGCGTGAGCCGCCGCGCCCGGCTGGAAATTCTGAATAGACTCCCCTGTTAGAAGTAATGGAGAAATGGAGTCTTTGGAAAGGGCCAAGAAAACAAAAACTGTCAACACTTAAAAATACAAACCAATTTTCCCACCCGCAAATTATAAGACGAGAAAGTGACAGTATTTGCTGTACTGCAGGATTGGGTGTAGATTTTGCTTAAGCATCTGTCTTCTTTACTGAACTGAAAAATGTAATCTGATTTACAAGCATGCTGGTGGATATGTTTTGGGAAACCATCCATTGTATACAGTGGGGCAGAGCCGTAGTGCTGGGCAGGGATAACAAATGAGGACACAGGGCTTTATGCCAAGGTGTGCCCTGGACTAGGGGGTGAACTTGGACAAGTCACTTAAGCTATCTTTCTGGGGGCAATAGATGGGCCTCGTATGCATCCTTCAGATCCAGAAATCTTCAGAGACCAGGGAGAACAGGGTTGCTACCTGATAAAGCTGGGTAGAAATAAGACAGAGCTTGCTGGGGCCTCTCTAAAAACCTAAAAATTCTGCAAAGCCACACTAGGAGACACAGTATGAGACACAAAAATGAGAAAGCTGACATGAAAGAAAGTCATAGCCAGGTGTGGTGGCTCATGCCTGTAAACTCAGCGCTTTGGGAGGCTGAGGTGGGAGGACTGCTTGAGATCAGGAGTTCGAGACCAGCCTGGGCGGCAAAGTGAGACACCCCCAACCCTGATCTCTTGGGGAAAAAAAAAAAAAGAAAAGTTACAGATTTCATAAAATCAATATGTGATGTTTACCGTCTGGTTTTGGAAATGTAGTTATCCTAAAAGAACCTCCTTTTAAAATTTCCTTTCCCACATCTAGCTGAGTTTCAGGGGTGTTGGCACTTAGAAGGTATGGAAAATGTTTATGAGCAGCCCAAAGTATCAGGGCTATTAGTAAAAGGGCAATATTCTCAAATAAAAAGCGTTCTGTATTCTACACTAAATGAGAAAACTGGGGCTCCCCAAAAGCCACTTAAAATTGGATGGAAAGTGTGAGAAACAAGTGAACATTGTAATCACCTGACAAGGTAGTAGGTGAGGCCGAACTCAGGCAGTGACTGCCACGCCTGGATGAACCGCAACTTGGCTTCGACCAGGGGCATCTGGGCCACGTTCTGGTGCGCCTCCAGGATCCGGGCAGCCAGCTGAACAGAAACAGGCATCAACCTCTCCTCACAGGCACCAGCTGCTCTGTGATCACCCTGTTAGCTCTGGATCCCCCGTAAGAACAATACCCTCAAGGCCCGACTGCGGCTCTACAAAGACAATCCATTCTCATTCATTCATTCTCTCTTTTTCTACAAGATACAACAATCACTGGGAGAAGCAGGAAAAGGATCACCCGACACATAAACTTCTAAAGTTGGTGCAGTTGGAGAGCTCTGGGGTCCCTCTTTCTGAGGTCTGCGGAGCGGCCACAGACAATGGTTCTACATGAATCAGCTCATCTGTGCAACTTTTAACCCACTCCTATAGAAGCATAATTTTAATTATTAATTTGTGAGAACTAAAGCATTAAGTTCAATCTGGGAATACCTGCATGTTTAGTCAGCAGTACAGTCACCTCTAACAAAATTAACAATAATTTCATAACATCATCTAATATTCTGGACATAGTCAAATTTTACCATCAACTGATTTTTTCATGATGATACTCTTAATCAGATGGAATTACTCTTTTTTTTTTTTTTTTTTTTGGAGACAGAGTCTTGCTTTGTCACCCTGGCAAGAATGCAGTGGTGCAATCTCAGCTCACTGTAGCCTCCACCTCCTGGGCTAGAGCAATTCTCCTGCCTTAGCCTCCCAAGTAGCTGGGAATACAGGTGTGCACCACTACATCTCACTAATTTTGTATGTTCAGGATAGAGATTTTACCATGTTGGCCAGGCTGGTCTCAAACTCCTGACTTCAAGTGATCCGCCCAACTTGGCCTCCCAAGTGCTGGGATTACAGGTGTGAGCCACCATGCCCAGCCGGAAATCCTCCTTTTATTTTTGTTTGCATAAAGAATTTACTGCAAACAATTGCCCTAACACGATGAACAGTACCTGTTTAGATTTGTGTTTTTTTGCACACCGTGGTGACACAAAACATTCTGGCTTCATATCCATGTTTTCGAGACTGGAAGCCACCTGAGATGCAGAGTTCCTGTTTTTCATCCTCAGAAAGGAAAGGATGTTGAGGACCTCTGGCTGGTAGGAGCTGTCTGCCATGGTTTTGCCCTTCGATGCCAGCATGCAGGCAGCCATCCATTGGGCGTATTGATTCTCCTGCAGCAAACAGCAGAGGGTTGAGAAGCACGCTCAAGTGCAAAGCCCCCTGCTGCACACGGAGGCGGACTTGGACTTTCTTCCCCGTTACATTGCAAAACCATCACCTTCCAAGCAAGAAGTGAAGTGGCACACGTTTTGAATGACTGCTCATCACCTAATGTAACACCTGACAGTAGCTTTTGAGTCCTGCATTAAGTTTCTAGATGCTGGGAGGCTAGAGGATAGGAATGTCAACTTCGATAAATTGCATGCAGGGAATTTTGCATTTAAAGATGATCCAAGAGCCGGGTGTGGTAGTTCATGCCTGTAATCCCAGCACTTTGGGAGGTTGAGGTGGGTGGATCACTTGAGGTCAGGAGTTTGAGACCAGCCTGGCCAACAAGGTGAAACCCTGTGTCTAGTAAAAATACAAAAATTAGCTGTGCGTAATGGCAGATGCCTGTAATCCCAGCTACTCAGGAGGCTGAAGCAGGAGAATCCCCTGAACTCAGGGGATGGAGGTTGCAGTTAGCAGAGATTGCACCAAGGTACTCAAGCCTAGGTGACAGAACAATAGTTTGTCTTCAAAAAAAAAAAAAAAAAAAAATGCTGGGCGTGGTGGCTTACACTTGTAATTCCAGCACTTTGGGAGGCCAAGGCAGGTGGATCACGACGTCAGGAGATCAAGACCATCCTGGTTAACATGGTGAAACCCCGTCACTACTAAAAAATACAAAAAATTAGCCAGGCGTGGTGGTGGGCACTTGTAGTCCCAGCTACTCGAGAGGCTGAGGCAGGAGAATCGCTTGAACCCAGGAGGTGGAGGTTGCAGTGAGCCGAGATCGCACCACTGCACTCCAGCCTGGTTTCAGAGCGAGACTCCATCTCAAAAAAAAAAAAAAGAAAAAGAAAAAAAGATCCAAGGACACAAAGAAGTGCCATGGGGCACAGATAGGTGGTGAAACTGTAAACTATCAGAGAACTTTCCTTGATATGTATTTCCATTTTCGTATCACATCTGATCTCTATGACAAAAGAAAATGATGAAAAAAATTAGCTGATTTCCTATATTATTTGTACCCTTGTCTGTCCTTGGTAAAGACTCTAACTCTAAGGTTAGAGTCTATGGTTAGAATCATGGCCATTATGGGATCTTAACAAGTCAGTGGTGGCTTCTATTGTTGTTTAATGTCTGTGTTTTATTTCTGACTTCAGGGAGTAAACAGGAGTGGTCCTCAGAAGTGCCCGGAACGCAGTTAAAGATGGGCGTTCTTCAGTGCGACAGTAGGTGAGCAACATTGAATTACTGGCCTCAATCTTTACTGCTGCTGATATGGTTTGGTTCTGTGTCCCCATCCAAATCTCATGTTGAATTGTAATTCCCAGTTTTGGGGGAGGGACCTGGTGGGAAGTGATTGGATCATGGGGGCGGATTTACCTCTTGCTGTTCTCGTGATATTGAATGAGTTCTCATGAGATCTGATGGTTTAAAAGTGTGTGGCACTTCCCCCTTCACTCTCTCCCTCTCCTGTCACAATGTGAAGATGTGCTTGCTTCCCCTTCACCTTCTAAGATTGTAAGTTTCCTGAGGCATCCCTAGCCATGCCTCCTGTATAGCCTGTGGAACTAGGACTCAATTAAACCTCTTTTCTCTCCCAGTCTCAGTTAGTTCTTTATGGCAATGTGAGAATGGACTAATACACACCTGCACTGCCATCCACAACCTTCGCTATATAATTTTACAGTTCCTCCCACCAGGGACAGTGCAATTCCCATCCCTTGACTGCCGGCTAGTCATGTCATCTGCTTTGGCCAATGGAATGTGGGTGGAAGTGACAGTGTGCCAACTTCACGCCTAAGCTTTAGGAGGTGCATGTGTTGCCATGTGCCCTCTGACACTTCTGCCCTCATCAAGAGGAGATCTTCCCCAGGCAACCTGGGACCCAGAATAAATAAAATCAGCTCAACCAGAGGCACAGTCCTGCCAAACCTGTGTCTCCAAACCCGTATGACGAGCTGACACCACCCTGGATCATCCAATCCCCAGCCTACCTTTCAGCACATCTTTCAGAAAACAATGTTTATTGTTTTTATTTTTTTGGGGGGGGGGAACAGAGTCTTGCTCTGTCACCCAGGCAGGAGTGTAGTGGTGCCATCTTGGCTCACTGCAAACTCTGCATCCCGGGTTCAAGTGATTCTCCTGCCTCAGCCTCCCAAGCAGCTGGGACTACAGATGTGTGCTGCCATACCTGGCTACCACTGCAACCTCCACCTCCCAGGTTCAAGCAATTATCCTGCCTCAGCCTCCCAAGTAGCTGGGATTACAGGCATCTGCCACCATGCCCGGCTAATTTTTGTATTTTTAGTAGAGATGGGGTTTCACCATGTTGGCCAGGCTGGTCTGGAACTCCTGACCACAGGTGATCTGCCCGCCTTGGCCTCTCAAAGTGCTGAGATTACAGGCATGAGCCACTGCATGGCGAATGTTTACTGTTGAATGTCATTGTGATTTTGTTACATTGTGATTGTTTGTTATAAAGCAATAGCTGACTGACACAATAGTGCTCTAAATTTGTGAAAACATTTTTAGGTTTTGCTCTTAGGCTTAGTAGAGGTGAAGTGACTTAACATTCTTGGGGTTTTACTCACATGGTCACATCTCAAATACATTTCATTCATACCATCGGCAACAGGGATTAGTAACTTGATTCCAAATTTTCTCCCTGCTACATTTACATCGGGCACAACTTCGCAGCCTGAAGGACAAAGATCAGGGAAAAAACTGAGTTCTGAGGCATCTGTTAGATAAACATCAGGTGTGTATCTGAAATAAAGACTTTGAATATAAGCCCCTCAGATTTGGTTCGGTTTTGAAAAATGGAGGAGCAAGCTGATAACATTAATCAATGGATAACTAGATAAATCTTATGAACAATTAACAGATAAAGAAAAATGCTTTTCTTTTATGGTTTTCTTAAATCAAAAAGTCAGTTTAGTTCATTTTCAGGTTAATGTTGGCTCTCCAAACTCATAGAAAAAATTATGTATATGAACTTTAAATCAAAGCAGAAGGAATTCTCTGATTGCCACAATAATGAGAGTTGAGTGTACTGGTTAATTAAATATTTCAATTCATAGATGGTCATCAGGACGCTCACAGTGACCTTCAGAAATTAGAATAGGCATTAAAGTGACACTGAATTAAATATAACTGTTCTGGAATACAGAAGTCTTTTCAGGATCTTGCAGCACCTCATGTGCTATACTCTTGGAGATGAATTACCACCACATCATAAACTCTGGACACACCGGGAAAGATGGAACAGCAAAATGCAAATAACCATGTTTACTAGACTGCATTCAAGGCCTATGCTCTGAAGAGCAGCTGTAGCCAGGCTGTCATTTAGAAAACAGTGACATGGTTATGGTGGTTCCTCTAGAAGTAAACAATGCCTCATTGTGTGGGAATCCTGCCTTTAATCTGCTCCTTTTTTTTTTTTTTTTTTTTTTTTTTGAGATGGAGTCTCACTCTATCACCCAGGCTGGAGTGCAGTGGCACGATCTCGGCTCACTGCAACCTTCGCCTCCCAGGTTCAAGTGATCCTCCTGCCTCAGCCTCCCAAGTAGCTGGGACTACAGGCATGCGCCACTATGCCTGGCTAATTTTTGTATTTTTAGTAGAGATAGGGTTTCACCATGTTGGCCAGGCTGGTCTTGAACTCCTGACCTCCGATGATCCGCCCGCCTCGGCCTCCCAAAGTGCTGGGATTACAGGTTTGAGCCACGGCGTCTGCCCTGACTTACGATGAGCCACAGCAAGATATAGGGTGCTCTTACCTCTAAGATTTAGTTTTTCTACTGGTTCTCCTTGTTCAAGTTCCTTATTTTTAAAGTAGGCTATGGATGTGTCTTTAAAGACAAACCAGTATTGTCTGAAAGCTTTTAGTAGTAACTTCTTGGGCCTGCAAATTAAAGGATAGTAAACGTTTAAACCACCATCCAGAAATGTAGGACACGTTGCAAATTTCAAGCAGATCAGATGCTCTGGAGGTCCTGTCAAACAAAACACACTTTGTTTTTCCAAAAATAATTTTCAAGTTGCTAATTTCTGATTACTAGAAATGAAATGCTGATATGAGATGTAGGTTTTAACACCAAGGCTCCACCTGGGGCCATACCTGGCTCTGCTACTGTCTACACGTGTGCCCTGGGAAAGATCCTGCACTTACCTGGGCTGCATGCACTGCCTCTGTGTGATGGGGACAGCTGTAGTCTGGGAACCCAGGGCTTTTGTGAGGACAGAATGAGGTCACTTACATGAAGAGCTTATCACAGCGCCTGACGCAACTGAAGTGCTAAACTGTGATGGTGTATGTGAGAAACTGACATGAATCTGGTGACATTTGGAATCTCGGCATACTTTTTACATTTGAAAAAGCTGTCCATGTGGACAGCCCAAGCTTCAAGTTATCATACATACAAGTCAGATACAAACATGAGCAGCATTTTCTGTAGTTTCCACTTGACTCTTAAGAGAAACTATGAGAGAATTCTCAGTGAGCCACGGAAATCAGCGATATCTACAGCTAGTCAATATAGACTCTACTGTTATTAAAAACTATTTTGGGGGAAGGTATCCAACAGTGGTATTGGTATCTGTTGGGGCCAGAAAACTTTATACAGTGGACTAGACAATGTTGGTGGTGCCAATGGCAGGCTTAAAGGTTGGGTCATTCAAAATAGGCAATGTGAGAATGAATTAGGGGCAGGACAGGGGTTGGAGATAGGCAGAGAAAAGAAATTATTAGTATGCGGTTCCGTGGAAGAAATCCGGCCTTGGGGGCAGATCAGGGTATCTCATGCCAGAGGGGTGGGTTTCTGCATCAAGAATGAGAGAAGAGAGGAACCTTGGTGTTCCTCTTGGAGAAGAGAGGAACCATTCATATGTAATTTGGGGCAATTTTTTATAACATGTTAGTACTAGTCTTTCCTTAGCTAAACATATGTTATCCTTAACACAAAGATATGAAAGAAGGTGCACATTTAAAAAAAAACAAAAAGTATATGCCGGGTGCAGTGTCATCACCTCAGCACTTTGGGAAGCTGAAGTGAGAGAATTGCCTGAGGTCAGGAGTTCAGGACCAGCCTGGGCAACACAGCAAGATCACATGTCTACAAAAAAAGAAAAATTAGCCAGGCGTGGTGGTGTGTCTTTAGTCCCAGCTTTGTGGGAGGATTGCTTAAGCCTGGGAGGTTGAGGCTGCAGTGAGCTATGATCACACTGGGTGACAGAATGAGGACTTGTTTCTAAAAAATAAATAAATAAAAAACCCAACAAAATCCCCTCAGTGTATTACAGAAGAATATTACATACAAGTTATAAAATAATTTCGAAAACCATTTTATGAAGTTAACATTTCCAGGATTAAGAAAAAACACTGTATTAAAATAGCATTTATTTGCTGGGTGTGGTGGCTCATGCCTGTAATCCCCGCACTTTGGGAGGCTGAGGCAGGTGGATCACTTGAGCTCAGGAGTTTGAGACCAGTCTGGCCAACATGATGAAACCCTGGCTCTACTAAAAATACAAAAATTAGCCAGCTGTGGTGAGCCTGTAGTCCCAGCTACCTGGGAGGCTGAGGCATGAGGATCACTTGAATCCAGGAGGCGGAGGCTGCAGTGAGCCGAGATTGCGCCACTGCACTCCAGCCTGGGTGACAGAGCAAGACTCCCTCTCAAAAAACAAAAAACAAATAACAACAACAACAAAAAACTAGTATTTATCATGTTGTGGGCTGTAGTTAAGACAGCTCTTTTTTTTTTTTTTTTTTTTTTTTGAGATGGGGTCTTGCTCTGTCACCCAGGTTGGAGTGCAGTGGTACGATCTTGGCTCACTGCAGCCTCCTTCTCCTGGGTTCAAGTGATCCTCATGCCTCAGTCTCCTGGGTAGCTGGGACTACAGGTGTATACCACCATGGCCGGCTAATTTTTGTATTTTTAGTAGAGCCGGGGTTTCATCATATTGGCCAGACTGATCTTGAACTCCTGAGCTCAAGTGATCCACCTGCCCTTGGCCTCCCAAAGTGCTGGGATTACAGGGGTGAGCCTCCATGCCCAAGCAGTTCTAAGGAACATATTTAGAAGGTTGTTTAATACTCAGATTCTCCAAAATGAATAGTATTTTCAGAATAATAAAGACACAACCTTTAACCAAAAGATATAGGTAATAAGGTCTTGGTTTAATCTTGGGTAGCTACATATTTTTCTTTAGGCTTAGAAATGAGGCCCTACTTCTCCATTTTACCTGGACCTTAAGAGTATCAAGCGATCTCAAGTTCCTTCTCCTGTCTCCTGCCTGGAAGTTTGGTTCATCTTTCAGGATGCTTCTGACACATTAACAAAGCTAATCATTGCTGCTGTTCTATGCATCAAAGCCTGGGCAGGGTAGGGGAAGGGGGAGTGGAGGAGATGCTGAGTGGTGAATGATGTGCTTAAGAACGAGCGAGACAGGCTCTCATTAGAAATTTTCTTTTTGGTTTTTTTTTTGAGACAGGGCTTCACTCTGTTGCCCAGACTAGATGGAGTGCTGTGGTGCAATCTTGGCTCATTGCAACCTCTACTTCCCAGGCTCAAGTGATTCTCCTGCCTCAGCCTCCCCAGTAGCTGGGATAACAGGCGCACGCCACTACCATGTGGCTAATTTTTGTAGTTTGAGTAGAGACAGGTTTCAACATGTTGGCCAGGCTGGTCTCGATCTCCTGACCTCAAATGATCCACCCTCCTCGGCCTCCCAAATTGCTGGGATTACAGGTATGAGCCACTGTGCCCGGCCAGAACTCTTAATTTGGATGATATTTAACACAGAAAAGTTCTGTCTCCAAGTTTTAAAAGTGTGTAGATTTAAAAAAAAAAGCCACTGTATTGAGGTGTGATTGGCATATAAAGAGTTGTACATACTTAATGTGTGTATCTCGATGAGTTTGGGAATAAGTATACACTTGTAAAACCATCACCACCATTAAGACCATAGACAGCCAACACGGCTCTAAGTTTCCTCCCACTTCCTTTCTTCTTATTTTTTGTGATAAGAACACTTAACATAAGATCTACCTGTTTAGTAAACTGCCCTATGCAGTACAGTAGATATCTAGAACTTACTTATCTTTTAAAATTTTATTATAGGCCGGGTGTGGTGGCTCATGCCTGTAATCCCAGCACTTTGGGAGGCTGAGGCAGGTGGATCACGAGGTCAGGAGATCGAGACCATCCTGGCTAACGTGGTGAAACCCTGTCTCTACTAAAAGTACAAAAAATTAGCCAGGTGCAGTGGCGGGCGCCTGTAGGCCTAGCTACTTGGGAGGCCGAGGCAGGAGAATGGTGTGAACCCGGGAGGCGGAGCTTTCAGTGAGACGAGATTGTGCCACTGCACTCCAGCCTGGGCGACAGAGCAAGACTCAAAAAAAAAAAAAAAAAATTTATTATTATGATTTTTTTAGAGACGGGGATCTCACTACGTTGCCCAGGCTGGTCTTAAACTCCTGGCCTCCAGTGATCCTCTTGCCTCAGCCTCCTGAATAGCTGGGATTACAGGTGTAAGCCAGTATGCAGAGCTCAGAGTTCATTTATCTTGCATAACCGAAACTTTCTACCCTTTAAGCATCCCTTCCCCAGAAGGCATGTAACCACAGAAACATTTCCAAATAACTTTTCAAAAGGCTCTCTTCACAGCCTTAGTGTGTGTACAGAATTAATCTTTCAAAAACCAGTTACGTTCTCACTTACTTTATAGTAACCTTTTCTTTTTTTTTTTTTTTTTTTTTTTTTTTTTTTTTTTTTTTTTTTGAGACGGAGTCTCGCTGTGTCTCCCAGGCTGGAGTGCAGTGGCGCGATCTCGGCTCACTGCAAGCTCCGCCTCCCGGGTTCACGCCATTCTCCCGCCTCAGCCTCCCAAGTAGCTGAGACTACAGGCGCCTGCCACCTCGCCCGGCTAATTTTTTGTATTTTTAGTAGAGACGGGGTTTCACCGTGTTAGCCAGGATAGTCTCGATCTCCTGACCTCGTGATCCACCCGCCTCGGCCTCCCAAAGTGCTGGGATTACAGGCTTGAGCCACCGCGCCCGGCCAGTAACCTTTTCTTAAAGGAGAGATTAATGTGTTTATTATTTTGAAAACATCAAGGGTCTTACTACTGATGGCCACATATCATCACAGAAAGGTCATCAATTTGAAACACTTATTTTTTATGTATTTTCTTTTTTTCTTTTCTATTTCCTTCCTTCCTTCTTCCTTTTTCTTTTCCCTCCCCTCCCCTCCCTTCCCCTTCCCTTCCCTTCCCTTTCTTTTCCTTTCTGACAGAGTCTCGCCCTGTTGCCCAGGGTGCAGTGCAGTGGGACGATCAGGGTCACTGCAGTCTCAAACTCCTGGGCCTAAGTGATTCTCCCACTTCAGCCTCCCAAATAGCTGGGCCTATAGGCGCGGGTCACCACACAAACTTACAGAAGTAGAGAGTTGAATAGTGGTTACTAGGGGCTAGGGGTAGGGAAACTGGGCTCAGACCAGTCCTGCCTCAGCCTCCCAAAGTGCTGGGGATTAGAGGCATGAGCCACTGCTCCCGGCCTTATTTTTTTGGAAAAACAAAAATGTATAACCCTCCTTACAGGTGATTTTCCATATGAAAACCAGTGATCCTTACTGTGAGGCCAAAGATTTTCATGATCCCTCACCATCTTTTTATTTATTATAAAGATTCTAGTATATTTTAAGACTCTTGTTTCCATAAAATGAATCACTCTGATATCTCCTGTAGCCCACTGTGTAAGTCTGACTGAAACAGTAACTTGCCTATAAATGACTCAATGAATGGACATTATGTGTGGTCTCTCTCTATAACCTTGTGGCGAAGTCATTTTGTTTATTTCAAAGTAGTTTCTCCAATAGTGGTTACCTTACAGTTTTGGCATAAATGATTGTTGATATTAAATATGTAATTTACTAGTAGGATTGTATCTTGTCTGGTTCATACCTAGGGGTGTGCAAAAAGCAGACTCTTGGGCGGGTCGCGGTGGCTCACGCCTGTAATCCCAGCACTTGGGAGGCCGAGGCGGGCGGATCACGAGGTCAGGAGATCGAGACCATCGTGGCTAACACGGTGAAACCCTGTCTCTACTAAAAATACAAAAAATTAGCGGGGCGTAGTGGCGGGCGCCTGTAGTCCCAGCTACTCGGAGGCTGAGGCAGGAGAATGGCGTGAACCCGGGAGGCGGAACTTGCAGTGAGCCGAGATCGCGCCACTGCACTTCAGCCTGGGCGACAAAGCGAGACTCCGTCTCAAAAAAAAAAAAAAAAAAAAAAAGACTCTTGAAAGATCGATTGGGCACAAAATTTTAGATTGACGGTTCTCTTCTCTTAGCACTTTCTGCATATCTCCCAGCCTACATTTATTGCCAATGAGAAGTCTGCTGCTCACAGCATTGTTGCTCCTCTGTAAGAATTTTGTCTTTTTTTTCTTTGTCTTATTAATGGTTGGCATTACCAAGATGCATATTTATAGTAAATTTATTTTGAGATCTGTGATTCCTAAATTTACAGATTTTTATTTTTAACAAATATGGAAAATTCTCTAGCCTTCTCTTCTGAATGCTTACTTCTCCTTCATTTTTTCTTTTGGAACTCCTAGTAGATGTTTGTTGAACCTTCTCCTTCTGTTGAAATCACTTCTGAGTCGTCTCTTCAACTGTGCTTTTTAACTTGATGTTTTTAATACACCCCATCAATTTTAAATTTCTATGATTATATTTTTTATTTCTGGAATTTCTTTTGGTTCAATACTGCCTGTTCTCTTTTATTATAATTTCTACTTTGTAATTTACTTAATGATTCTAAATGTACTCATTTTATGGTTTCTTCAGATTGTTCTATTACCTGAAATTATTGAAACTGCTAATCCTCTTGCCTGTCGGGTCTGTGTCTTTCATGGTGGTTTATTAACTCACATGATTAGTAATTTTTATTAGAGGTTTGTTTATTTTTTAGGAGGTTATTGTTTTGTTTTGTTTTGTTTTGAGGTGGAGTCTCGCTCTGTCGCCCAGCCTGGAGTGCAGTGGCGCGATCTCGGCTCACTGCAAGCTCCGCCTCCCGAGTTCACGTCATTCTCCTGCCTCAGTCTCCCGAGTAGCTGGGACTACAGGCTACTGCCACCTCTCTCGGCTAATTTTTTTGTATTTTTAGTGGAGACCGGGTTTCACCGTGTTAGCCAGGATGGTCTTGATCTCCTGATCTCGTGGTCCACCCCTCTCAGCCTCTCAAAGTGCTGGATTACAGGTGTGAGCTACCATGCCCGGCCAGGAGGTTGCCGTTTTCTATGGAAGGCCCATGCCTGCTTGGTTGTGGATATTCCCCTCTAGGTATTTTTGCAACTACATGTTAGGGCTTCATAGGTTTTGTCATCCCGGATCTGTTTCTATTTTATGTTTTCAGGATTCCTTTATTACATAAACACATAAAACATTTAAATTTGTATCTAGGCTGGGCATGGTGGCTCATGCCTGTAATCCCAGGACTTTGGGAGGCCAAGAAGGGCAGACCTTGAGTCCAGGAGTTTGAGACCAGCTTGGGCAACATGGTGAAACTCTGTCTCTACAAAAAATACAAAAATTAATCAGACGTGGTGGCACATGCCTGTAGTCCCAGCTACTAAGAGGACTGAGGTGGGAGGATCGCTGGAGCCTGTGAGGTCGAGGCTGCAGTGAGCTGTGATCACGTCACCGCACTCCATCTTGGGTGACAGAGTGAGACTTTGTCTCAAAAAAAAAAAATTATATCTACATCTGTGTGTGACACAGCCTTGGCTCTGATTTCTCAAGAGATACTTTCATTTCCACACAGAAGCCCATGCAAGGATGAACTTCCTTACTGCTTTCTTTGGCTAATGAGTAGTTTTTCTGTTTTTCATTCAACAGAAGGGCAGCCTTTGCACGTTTCCACCTTTAGGCAGGTGCTTCAGTTCTCACTTCCTGCTTTACACAGGACTTCTATCCTGTGTTCATCTTCTATCCCTACATGGGAATTACAATCCTCAAACCATGACAACCTGTCTCTATTCCCTCAATCCCTCTGTGTGGCTGATGCTGCATTTGTAGAACTAGATTCCTGCCTCATTTCCTGTAAGTTGGTGTTTCTGTTTCACTTCATGATTAATTCTGTATTTATAATTCTTTTATTTTATCTAGCATGCATATGTATTCATAGTAAGATTAGAGTTTGCATTAGAGCTGAGAGCCTGTTGCTAGACACTGAAGTCCACTATTTACATAATACATTTAATAGATTTTTTTTTTTAAAGAGCTTCACTGTAAAAGAAAAAACTTAAAAATCAAAGGATTAGTCCAATACTCTCGTACTGATGAGGAAAGGAGGTCTAGGAAATGAAGGGCCTGTTAGAGGCCCCACCCTACCAGTAATAGATTTCCACTCTCCAATCTCCCTCCCCTCTTCCCTCCTACGAGCTCTCTCTCCTTCCTTCATTTGTTTCTTCCTTCCATGAACTATATTATATATTCAATGCAACATCTTGAGAACTTAGATAGTATCCACTGGCCAAATATGAGGGCAATTTTGAGAGTTTAAGTCACACCAAAAGCCTGTGACAGTTCAGGGTAGCATAGTGATGTGGGTTCAACTCTAGAATTATCACCTTCTTCATCAGAAATGTCCATAGGAAGGCTACAGTCACCATTTGGTTTGTGAAGGGCTTGATTTTCCCTCTACAGAGAATATGGCAACTCATTTTTTTGTGGAACAATTATGAATACTTTGTTAAGATGTATTTGTGGATTCAAATGGTTACTTTTTTCCTGTAGCTCTGACTATAACAATATGAGTGAAATGTGGTTACAACCATTTATGCCAGGGAAGTTGAATGAATGTCCCTGGTTGGGCGTGGTGGCTCACGCCTGTAATCCCAGAACTTTGGGAGGCCGAGGCGGGTGCATTACCTGAGGTCAGGAGTTCAAAACAAGCCTGGCCAACATGGTGAAACCCCGTCTCTACAAAAATGCAAAAATTAGCTGGGCATGATGATGGGCGCCTGTACTCCCAGCTACTCGGGAGGCTGAGGCGGGAGATTCGCTTGAACCCAGGAGGCGGAGGTTGTAGTGAGCCGACATCGCACCGTTGCACTCCAGCTTGGGAGGCAGAGTGAGACTCTGTCTCAAAAAAGGAAGAAAAGAAAAAAAAAAAAAGAATGACCCTATTGTTTGCGACCACACCCTATAATCACAGTAAAAAACCCCGAAAACCAAACCTGCAGAAACCCAGTGACAAATATTGTTACCTTTGGACACTTGTTTTTCATTTATACCTGCTTCACTGTTCATTTTTTCTAAGTCTTTCTTTGCATCATGTGCTATCAAAAGCAACTTGTGTTTCCTTTAAAGCCAACTGCCCCAGTGAAGTGCCAGTTGGTAAAGAAAAGTCAACAAACCATAAAGGGAAATAAGGAACTGATAGGACTTCAAAGAGCCTTGTTTCTTTCATACTAACACACCTTGGCATCATCGTAGAGGTGGCAGTCCATTATTTCCATGAAAACAAAAACTCCTTCTCTGCCTTTTTAGCAGTTTCACATCAACCTGAGGTGATGGGGGAGTTTATTAGAAGTACTTAAACAGGTAGATAAACTAAGGTGACTATTCTCTGTAAGCCCAGGATCAAAGTTCTAGAGAGAAATGACTTTTAAACTATAAGAGAGACTTCAAATGGTATGAGTACTGAGCCTCCCAGGTGGATCCTACTAGAAGCTCTTGTATGGCAGATGTGTTTATTATTGCTGATGTGAACCCAGCCATTCACCGAGCGTTACACACCAGCATTCACTGAGCACGTACTATGAACCATGTACCATGCTCAATGCTTCATATGCATTATTTCATCGAATCCTCCCAACAAGCCCAAGGGGAGGTATATTCCCATTTTATAGATTGGAAAACGGAGGCTCAGAGACATAATATATTGCCCAAGGTCACCTAGCTGGTATGTGTGGTAGAGCTAGGACTCAACCCATTGTCTGTCTGATGGCAAAGCCCACATTTTACCTTTGAACCATGAACCTGCCTCAGGGATATACAATTTAAACCCCTGTACTCTTTATCTTCAAGACTTTTATGAGTAACTCCTTTTCTCCATTAAAGGTTACTTACCTAAATAATTTGAGATTATCTGCAAGTTTAGGGATATCAGTAATGTCCTCCTAAGAAAAAACAAATAATGTTTCAAAAGCAGGAACTTCATAAGTGATGCTGAAACTCAACCTGCATTGTCTAACATGGCAGTCCCTTGCTACATGTGGCTATTTAAATTTGAATTAATTCACATTAAATAAAATGAAAAACTCAGTTCTTCAGTTACACTCGCCACATTTCCAATAGTTAACTGGGCGTGGGAGTGAGGAGGGCTGGGAGGTGAATGGGGGCCCTGTTGAGGTCCCCTAGGTGGCTGGCAAAATTGTATTTCTTGATTTCGGTGGTGACTTGGGTGACAATTGAATACTCATTTGTTAAGCTGCACATACGTATATTTTTCACTTTTCTGTTTGTGTCATAGATTACAAAAATGAAAAGCGAGAGATGAAGAAAATGAAAAAATGGATAAAGTACTCCCTATAACTGTCATTCAAGTTAAAAATCTAAATTAGAAATGACTACTTTTATATGCAAACAAAAGACTTTACAATTTTTATATTAGAGTGGGTAACTCCTGCTATACCTAATCACTGATTAAACTTTCAAAGTGAACCTGGTTCAAAGTTCATTCTGGAATGTAGGCTGGTGCCTGTTTTCAAACTGAAAAGCCTATTGTTAGCATTGTGTAAAACTATTAAGGGAGGGAGGACATAACTTTTTATTTATTGTAAAAAGAATTACTTTCCTGTTGTATTTATTCAGTGGAGAAAGTAGACAACAGAGAACTCCAAGTTCATGGGGCCTGTGTCTTCTGTAAGCGTGAGACAGGGCCCTGCATCTCTAAAGAATCTTGGCATTTAGTTTGCATTAAGTATTTGCTCCCGAATGAGACCAATTTCTTATTTTAGGACATTTAATGATAAGAGAACATACATTCAATGCAGAAGAATATAGTAACACAATCTAATCCATGATTACTGTTTACATCCAATTATGGTGGAGCCACCTCTCTGATTCAATGTGATTAATAATTATTCCCATGGCTGAAGTTAAATAAAAGGGTGGCACCTCACGAGTGAATTAAACAGGAGGGGAATTTTCAGTTATAAAGCTGACATTCACCTTTCATGGGTAAGGAGAAAGAGATGACAGAACAGTTATCTTTGTTTTATTGGAGGGTTTTTGTTTATCTCCTGAAGTCAAAAGCATTCAGAAACTTTTTGCAATGTTCCGGAAAAAGGCCACAACTTCTGTCCAGCTTGTCTAGTTGACATGGATGACAAAGTAAATAGAAATAAGGTTTTTATCTGTAAAGAATTTTCTTGGCCGGGCGCGGTGGCTCAAGCCTGTAATCCCAGCACTTTGGGAGGCCGAGACGGGCGGATCACGAGGTCAGGAGATCAAGACCATCCTGGCTAACACGGTGAAACCCCGTCTCTACTAAAAATACAAAAAATTAGCCGGGCGAGGTGGCGGGCGCCTGTAGTCCCAGCTACACGGGAGGCTGAGGCAGGAGAATGGCGTGAACCCGGGAGGCGGAGCTTGCAGTGAGCTGAGATCCGGCCACTGCACTCCAGCCCGGGCGACAGAGGGAGACTCCGTCTCAACAAAAAAAAAAAAAAAAAAGAATTTTCTTGGCCAGTCACAGTGGCTCATGCCTGTAATCTCAACACTTTGGGAGGCTGAGGCAGGAGAGTCACTTGAGCCCTGGAGTTAGAGACCGGCCTGGGGAATATGGCAAACCTTGTCTCCACAAAAAATACAAAAATTAGCCAGGCCTGGTAGTGTGTGCCTGTAGTCCCAGCTACTCAGGAGGCTGAGATGGGAGGACTGCTTGAGCCCAGGAGGCTGAGGCTGCAGTGAGCCTTGATTGCACTACTTACTTCAGCTTATCTCAGAAGAAAGAAAAAAAGAAACAATTTTCTCTATTCTATTCTCACAGTTGCCCCATGCAATAGACAGGGTGGTATTTTCTAGACTTAAGTTTAGGGACCAATTCCACATTCTATGCTAGTGAAGTGGAGCCCTCGGCAGTGGCTCCTTCACACCATGCCAACTTATCCCTAGGAAGAAATACAACACCAAAGTATTGTCTTTAGTAGAAATGAAAATATAGTCCCTTACAGAGCTAACCCGTGAAAAGTTAGTTAGTTCTTGCTAGGTTGAAGCTTGTTAGGTGAAGAGAATCTTTTTTTTTTTCCAAAATCAGATGAAATATTCTCTTCTAATAAAGAAAAGTTCATTTATACTTGTCAATCAGTTAGAAGAAAGCCACAGTTCCGGGTGATCGGAAAGAGTTCATACCAAAAGGCTGTCTGCTTTTCCACCTTCTAGGGTTACTTCCAAATTAGAAAGCGCTGCTTCTATTTCGTCAACCTCGGACTCGCTTGTAAAATCCTGTGTTTCGGCAGACAACGACAGTTTGCTAATGTGGTACTAAAATGAAAACAGAAATTTTAGAAATGTTGTAAACAGAAATGTTATACATATAAATGAATCCATTAGCCATTTTTTTTCCTTTGAGGACTATTCCCTTGGAATACTGAACATTTTCTAAGAGGAGATCTCCTTCCCGTGTGGGGAAAATGACATTTTAACCTGAGTCATTCTGAGGTCCATGGTTAGTCATGTTACAGCTGGTTCTTTCTCATCACTGAGTGTGCTTACAGTAGGGAAGAGATAATAATTGCAAGACCAGTGTCTTACATAGGATGTGAGCGTGTGTGGATGATGAGGAACATTTTAAATTAAAAATTTGTTCTGCTCTGAAGAAGAAAGCAAAATAAAAAATACAGAAAAAAATTGCTCTCTTTATTTTCAGATATTTCTTCAAAGAAAAAAAAACTAGTATGAAGCATATGAAACTTTAAGCAGAACAAACTTGGTTTGTCTCCTTCCAGAGAAAAGGTACTGAAGTCCCCATACCTGTAGAGCTGCAAAGATCAACATTTCTTCCTCTGTGCAATCAATTTCTTCTAAGAGAATGGCCCACCTGGCTTGTTCGTAGAGTTGGTTTATTCGGACAGCATCGTACTAGAGATAAAAACAGAGGTGTGTGTGTAACGAGGTATATTTACATCCCACAATACAAAAATTCTGCAACAGCTGAGGCCATTCTCTGTTAATCAGATGCAGCAAACTTCAGCTCAGGTAAATGAAAGGAACACTTCTATTGTGCCAAATACTCAGCCTTTTTAAAAAAAATTTTTTTTAATTTTTTATTTTTTTTGAGACAGGGTCTCACTCTGTCGCTTAGGCTGGAGTGCAGTGGTGCAATCTTGGCTCACTGCAACATCCGCCTCCTGGGTTCATACAATTCTTGTGCCCCAGCCTCCCAAGTAGCTGGGACTACAGGCGTGTGCCACCACACCTGGCTAATGTTTGTATTTTTTTGTAGAGACAGGGTTTCGCCATGTTGCCCAGGCTGGTCTCAAACTCCTGTGCTCAAACAATCTACCCATCTCAGTCCCACAAAGTGCTGGGATTACCGGTGTGAGCCACTGCGCCTGGCCCTCCAGCCCATTTTACTTCTGAATTCAGAACTGACTTACTTCAAACATTTTCCAGAGCTGCTGCTGCTTCTTCACAACCTAACTTTGATTCCATTATTTTCTCTCTCTTTTATCTACATATTGGTAGTAATAGATAGTAAAAATGGTTCATACGATAAACAGTACAATAGATAAACAGTGTAACAGAAGGGATCCCCATGCTGATCTGCAAGCCCAGTGCAATCCCAAGCAGAATCTGATGGGAATTTTTTAATGAAACTTTATACAAGCTGATTCTCAAGTTGAGTTGGAAGACACAATGTTCAAATATTGCCAAGAAACGGAAAAAGAACAATGTTGAGTAAAGCACTTGTCCTCCCAGACATTAAAACCTATTATAAAGTTGCAGTAAATAAAATGATATGGTACTAGTGTAGCGATTGGTAAAGTGTCAATAAAACCTCATCTAAAAACAGACTTATGTATGTATATAAATTTAATATAAAATATTAATTTTATATTAAAATATAAAAATGACATTTTATAACAGCAGCGGAAGGAAGAATTCAACACTATAAACAGTGTTGAAAATGCCTAGCCACTTGGAACACAAATCGAAACAAAAAAATAACTTTACACTATCCAAAAATATAAATTACAGATGGATTAAATAATTTAAACATATAAAACCACAATAAGATACTACTTCACACCTACTAGAATGGCTCTTATCTAAAAGACAGGTAATAACCAGTGTTGGTGAGGCTGTGGAGAAATTGGAACCCTTGTGCAGTGCTAGGTGTAAAATGATGCAGCCTCTGTAGAAAAGTTTGGCAGTTCTTTAAAAAGTTAAACATAGAATATAATCCATCAGTCCTACTCCTACATGTACACCCAGACAAACTGAAAGTGGCATCCAAACATATACTTGTACAATAATGTTTACAGCAATAATACTCATAATAGCCAAAAGGTAGAAACAGTCCAGATGTACATCAACAGCTGAATGGATAAATAAAATGCTGTACACATACAATAGAACACTATTCAGCCTTAAAAAGGAATGGAATTCTGGCTGGGCACAGTGGCTCACACCTGTAATCCTAGCACTTTGAGAGGCAGAGGTGGGCAGATCACTTGAGGTCATGAGTTTGAGACCCACCTGGCCAACATGGTGAAACCCTGACTCTACTAAAAATACAAAAATTAGCCGGGCATGGTGGCAGGTGCATGTCATCCCACCTACTTGGGAGGCTGAGGTGGGACAATTACTTGAACCTGGGAGGCAGAGGTTGCAGTGAGCTGAGATTGCACCACTGCACTCCAGCCTGGGCAATGAGAGTGAGACTGCCTCAGAAAAAAAAAAAAAAAAAAAAAAAAGAAGAAGAAAAAAGAAAAAAAAAGAGGAATGAAATTCTGATACATGATACAATATGAATGAGCTTGAAGATACTGTGCTAAGTGAAATAAACCAAATACAAAAAATCAAATACTGGATGACTTCACTTATAAAACTATCAGAATAGGCAAATTCATAGAGACAGAAAGTAGAATAGAGGTTACCGGGGCAAGGGAGAGAAGGCAATGAAGAATTACTGTTTAGTGGGTACAGAGTTTCTTTTTGGGATGATAAGAAAGTTTTGAAAATGGACAGTGGCCCAACCTGGGCAACATAGCAAGACTCTTGTCTCTATTTTTTAAAAAAGTGGCTCGTGCCTATAGTCCCAGATACTTGGGAGGTTGAGGCAGGAGGATTGCTTGAGGCCAGGAATTCAAGATCACCCTAGGCAACATGATGAGTCTCTGCTGTTTCTACAAAAAATAAAATAAAATAAATTATCCAGGCATGGTGGCATGCACCTGTTCCAGCTACTCAGGAGGCTGAGGTTGGAGGATTGCTTGAGCCTAGGAGTTTGAGGGTGCAGGGAGCTATGATCACAGCCTGGGTGACAGAGAGAGACTCTAGCTCAGGAAAAAAAAAAAAAAAAGAGAGAGAGAGAAAATAGATAGTGGTGATAGTTTCACAACACTGTGAATATCCTTAATGCTACTAAATTGTGCATCTAAAAATGGTTAAAATGGTAAATATTATGTATATTTTACAATAAAAAATCAAAGAAAAAATTCCAAACGAATACATGAATGTTCATGGCAGTATTATCCATAACAGTCAAACAGTGAAAACAATCCAAATGTTCACTGATTGATGAATGAATGTAGTATACATAAACAAGGAAATATTAGCGTTAAAAAGACATAAAATATAATACATACTATAATAGGAATGAATGAATGAATTCCGAAAATACTATGCTAAGTGAAAAAAATTATTCATAAAGTACCACATTTTGTGTAATTCCACTTATAGGAGGTTTCCAGAATAGGCAAATCCACAGAGATAGAAAATAGACTGATGATTGCCCAGGGCTGGGAGGGTAGGAGAGAACTGGGGAGTGATTGCCACTGGGTATAGAGTTTCTTACTGAGGTGATGAAAATGTTCTGAAATTAGATGGTGGTTAACGGTTGCACAACTCTGTGAATATACTAAAAACCACTGAATTGTACATATCAAACAGGTAAATGTGTGGCATGTAAATTGCATCTCAAAAAGCTATTATAAAACAGCTAAACAGAAAAACCATGACTATTATTAGATGGACACATGAGGGAATACCTTCTGTAATCTTTAAATGGGGAAGTCTATTCCAAGCAAGACAAGAGGCCTAAAAGTTATGATGCAAAGGCTGCCCTGACAACCTAAAATTAAACATTTTTAATGGTAAAAAAATCCTAAAGAAGGTTATAAATGTATAAAATGTAGGATAGAGATTGAAAAAAATATTTGAAATATTTGAATAATTTTAAAAATTTGTAATAAATATAAAAAATGATGTCCATCATATACAAAGTACTCCTATAAATCATATGAAAAGTATAAATAATTCAATAGAGTTTGTGGCAAATATATAAACAGGCAATTCACAGAAGAAAGCAAAATGGCCATAAAAACATTGGAAAAGATGCTCAATCTCACTAATTACTAGAGAATTCGAACTAAAGCAAGATGACCTAATTTCCATTTTCCTATCACATCTACCTACATTACAAATACTGGTAATGTTTGATGTTGGTGAGGATATGGGGATATCAGCCCTTTCACAGATGCTGCTAGTAGAAAGGTAATTTGGTGATATAAAGCTTTTAGTATCATTTTGCCCTTTGATAAGCACATCCAGTGTTACTGTTCCAAAGAAATGTAAGCACTTGTGAGATACTTCTACAAGAATGTTCAGCACATTTAAGTCCTGATAAACTACAGTTTAGCCTTTCCTTTGATTATTTTTCATTGGTTAAAAAAAGTGAGTCCGACTTATTTATACTGACGTAAAAGATAGCCATGATATGTTATGAAGAAACAAGAAACAAGCTACAGAGCAAACAAGTGATCCTACTTATCTAGGGAACACAAAGTCTTGAAAATCTATTCAAAAATATGTTTGTAAACATGTCTACAAAAGTCTGCAAGGATGGTTGGTCATGAAGTTGTTAACTGTGGCTGCCTCTTAGGAGAATGGTCATGGTACAGAACTGTTTTCCATTTTTACTCTAAATAATTTCTTTCTTATTTTGTTTGTTTGTTTATTTATTTTTGATTTTACTCTAATTTCTTTCTTATTATGTTTGTTTGTTTATTTATTTTTGAGATAGAGTCTCACTCTGTTGCCCAGGCTGGAGTGCCATGGCACAATCTCCGCTCACTGCAACCTCTGCCTCCCAGGTTCAAGTGATTCTCCTGCCTCAGCTTCCTGAGTAGCGGGGATTACAGGTGCCCGCCACCATGCTCTGCTAATTTTTTTTTTTTTGTATTTTTAGTAGGGACAGGATTTCACCATGCTGGCAAGGCTCGTCTCAAACTCCCAATGTCAGGTGATTCACCCGCCTCGGCCTCCCAAAGTGCTGGGATTACAGGCATGAGCCACTGTGCCCACCCTATGTTTGAGTTTTAAAAAATAATTTAATTGTAGTAAAATATATGAAACATAATATTTACCATCTTAACCATCCCCCCCTGTTTTTTAGAGGCAGGGTCTCACTCTGTCATGCAGGGTGTAATGCAGTGGTGCAATCAGAGCTCACTGCAGCCTTGAACTCCTGGGCTCCAGCAATACTCCTGCTTCAGCCTCCCCAGCAGTTGGGACTACAGGTGTGAGCCACCACACTTGGCTAATTTTTTCTTTTCTTTTTTTTTTGTAGAGACAGGGTCTCACTATGTTGTCCAGGTTGATGTTGAACTCCTGGCCACAAGCCTTCCTTACATGTTGGCCTCCCAATGTGCTGGAATTATAGGTGTGAGCCACCATGCCAGGCCTGATCTTAACCATTTTTAAGTATACAGTTCAGTGGCATTAAGCATATTCACACTGTTGTGCAACCATCATCACCATCTATAGAAGGCTTTTCATCTTGCACAACTGAAACTGTATACCCATTAAAAAAAAGGCCCCCCCTTTTTTTTTTTTTTTTTTTTACCGTGAATATACATTTTAATATGAGGTTGGTACAAAATTAATTGCGGTTTTTGCCATTGAAAGTAATGGCAAAAACCGCAATTAATTTTGCACCAACCTAACCTATCCTTTGGAAAAAAATACTAACGTTGAAGAAAACATGGAAGAGGACTAGAAAGATACTCTGAGTACCTAAGCAGATTTATCATGAGTTGATTAGCATTGGTTTGTTTTTCCTTTCGTATTAACCTTATGCATACTAAGAAAAAGGGTGATAAGCAATGTAAAAATCTAAGGTAAGCCAAAACCAGCCAACAGTGTTGCTATCAGATAAAGGGGAAACATGACCTGTTGCACAGGCATGCTCCTTCTCAGCACTTTTTTTTTTTTTTTTTAAAGACAGAGTCTTGCTCTGTCACCTAGACTGGAGTGCAGTGGCGCGATCTTGGCTTACTGCAACCTCCGCCTCGTGGGTTCAAGTGATTCTTATGCTTTAGCCTCCCGAGTAGCTGGGATTGCAGATGGGCCCCACCACATTCGGCTCATTTTTTTGTATTTTTAGTAGAAATAGAGTTTCACTCTTTGGCCAGGCTGGTCTTGAACTCCTGACCTCAGGTGATCCGCCCGCCTCGGCCTCCCAAAGTGCTGGGATTACAGGCGTGAACCACCACGCCCAGCCCTTCTCAGCACTTCTAAGGCTTCAGGGAAAGGAAGACAAATGCAGAACCAAGTGTGTGGGATTTAGGGCACTTCAATGGTAAAAATCTTAAAGTCTGTCATGTTTTATGAACTTTGCCAGGTGTCACGGAACACCTGAGGAGCTGGTGCAGAATCTTCCAAAAACGAATGAAAACAAAACATACATGAGAATATTCATGGCAGCCTTATTCGTAATAGCCCCAAGCTGTAAACAGTCCAATGTCGCTCAGCTAGTGAACAAATAAACAAAATGTGGTACCATTCATACAACGGGCTACCACTCAGCAATAAAAAGGAATGCACTATGAACGCACACAACAACATATACAGCACAAAGACATGATGCCTCGTGCAGGAATCCAGACATAAGATTGCATGTGGTATGAGGCCATCTGTATGAAATTTCTAGAAAAGGCAAAATTCAAGACACAAAGCAGACCAGTGGTCATCTGGGGCTGAGGCTGAGGCCAGGGACTGACCAAAAATGGTTCTGGGGAAGAGGTGTTTCATTTTATTTTAATTAATTAATTAATTAGTTAATTTATTTTTATTTGAGACGGAGTCTTGCTCTGTCGCCCAGGCTGGAGGGCAGTGGTGTGATCTCGGCTCACTGCAACCTCCACTGCCCGGGTTCAAGTGATTCTCCTGCCTCAGCCTCCTAAGCAGCTAGGACTATAGGCGACTGCCCACCACACCTGGCTAATTTTTTGTACTTTTAGTAGAGACGGGGTTTTGCTATGTTGGCCAAGCTGGTTTTGAACTCCTGACCTCAGGTGATCTGCCTGCCTTGGCCTCCCAAAGTGCCGGGATTATAGGCGTGAGCCACCACACCCAGCCAGAAGTGGTTTTAAAATTGGATTGGGGTGAAGGTTACACACCCGTATAAACTGATCAAAAATCATTGTAGCGTATACTTAATGGGTGAATTTATGGCATGTAAATTATAGTGCAATCAAGACATAACAACTAAAAAACCACATACCAAAAAACCCATGCAGCCAATCTCTCCCCAAAAGACCCCTGCTATAATTCAGTTTACAGATGGAATCTAAATAGCAGGTGGAGCCACTAAAATCTGAATGGAATTGACATACTGTCATATCTAGCTGTCTGTCTGTCAGTCACTCAGTCCCAGTGTTTATAATGCTAATGCTGTAGGAGTCTCAGTGGGAAGTTAAGTTACTCAATAAGGCTTCTCTCAATGCAGTGAAAAAAAAATTTAAAAAATTAATAAAATCTTCCATACCTGAACATCCTAATACCTCTCTACAAGCCAAATAAAACAATTCTTTGAAAGAACATGAATTACATAAAAGTTATCTACATTTACAGAAAAACAGGGTCCGGGATGTCTTAACCAGCTACAGGATGAGCTCTGTCTCTTGCCAAGTAACAGGATTTCTCTGACGCATCCAGCAAAGCTCTGGAGTTTGCTCTCTGGAAGCCTGTTCCCATTTCTCTGTCTGTGATGCAGATGATGCTGCATCACAAGGTTCCAGATCTTTCACAGGTCATTAACAGGCATCCTATAGGACTTCCCCCCGACACTCCCGCCCCGAGAACTCTTTCAGTGGGTTCTCCAGTGACTTAGAAACAAATTTTTTTCCTTGGTGGGGTTGGCTACTCATACCCTCTCCTTGGCCCTTTTTTTTGCTTAATTGAAAATAGAGCGGGCATGGTGGCTCATGACTGTAATCCCAGCACTTTGGGAGGCCAAGGCGGGAGGATCTCTTGAGGTCAGGAATTCGAGACCAGCCTGGCCAACATGGTGAAACCCCATCTCTACTAAAAATGCAAAAATTAGCCGGGTGTGGTGGTGCATGCCTGCAGTCCCAGCTACTCGGGAGGCTGAGGCAGGAGAATCGCTTGAACCTGGGAGGCAGAGGTTGCAGTGAGCCGAGATTGTGCCACTGCACCCCAGCCTGGGTGACAGAGTGAAACTGTGTCTCAAAAAACAAAACAAAACAAAACAAAACAAAAAAAACAGAAAATAGAAACCCCAAGCTGGAACCACATGGGTTCTGCCACCTCTCCACTCCTTGAATCCCTGTTTCTCCTGGTCTAGTCAGTTCAGTAAACCCTCCACCCTTGTCCGTCATTCCAACAACCAACAAGAAGAGCAAATAATAAAACCTACTTGTCATAGTTTTCCTGCTCTTTCTTAAGAAGGGGTTACTATTTAGATCTAATTACTTAAGATTGTCTATTGGCCCAGGAGCAGCTTTCAGTATCCTCCAGGCCTCTTATTAAAACAGATGTGCTTTTCCTGTACTGAACACTAAAATACTATAAACTATCAGAGTTCTAAAATGTGTGTTTTTTTAATTCACAAATTTTGAACACATTTAAAAAGGGGCAAAAGAGTATATGATACACGAATTCATTATGAATGAATTTGAAAGGGACAAAATAGTGTTCAATAAAAAGTGAGTCCCCCTCTCTACCTTGTCCCCCAGAAATGGCAGCTTCTCTATGGGCTGTTTTGCATCTTTTAATAATACACCTGGAGTCTGTTTCACATCAAAAAAGAACTGATTCATTCTTTTTAAAAACAATATGGTATGAATGTATCATAATGTATTTAACCAATTCTCTAGCTATGGACATTTAGGTGGTTTCCAATCTTTTCCTAAAACAATATAATAACCGCCCTTGTATACCCACATATCAGTTTGCATGTGTGAGTCTAGCTGTGCTATAAATACCTAGGAGTGGATTTGCTGAATCAAAGCTATGTAGAACTGTAATTCTGATACTGCCAAATTGCACTCCATAGACTAATTTCTACTTTGACCTACAAGCATTCTATGAGAGAGCACATTTCCTGACACTCTTGCCAAGAAAGTATGTGAAACTTTTTGATCTTTGCCACTATAAAGCATTATAGTTCCTTTGCTATGAACTATATATTTACATCCTTTGCTCATTAGTCTACTGGGTTGTTGGTCTTCTTATTATTGATTTTTAGGAGCTCTTTACATATTAGAGAAATTCGTCTGTTGTTTGTAGCATGTGTTGTAAAGACTTTCACTTTGTTATAGTTTTTTTTTTTTCTTTTTTGGCCAGGTATAAAATTTTCATTTTTTTATTAAAATGTACCACTCTTTTCTTTTCTGGATTTTTCATTTTTTGAGTCTATTATTATTATTGTTATTATTTTATTTATTTATTTTGGGAGACAGAGTTTTGCTCTCGTTGCGCAGGCTGTATGTAGTACAATGGCGTGATCTCGGCTCACTGCAACCTCTGCCTCCCGGGTTCAAGTGATTCTCCTGCCTTGGTCTCCCAAGTAGCTGGGATTACAGGCACATGCCACCATGCCTGGCTATTTTTTGTATTTTTAGTAGAGATGGGGTTTCACCATGTTGGCCAGGCTGGTCTCGAACTTCTAACCTCAGGTGATGCACCCACCTTGGCCTCCCAAAGTACTGTGATTACAGGCATAAGCCCCTGCTCCCGGTGAGTCTATTATTTTTGAAATGTTGAATTCTAGCATTTTATATATCTGAGATTTTAATCAGCACCTGTTACTAAGGACCTGTGGCCACTACGAATCTCTCTGAAAGCCAGAGAAGCTCCCTAGTCCTCACTGTAGATTTTAGTTCCTACTTGTAGGGTGCCTTGTAAATTTGCAGGGGCTTCATGGGTGCTCTTTCCTTTTCTTAGATTTGATTATAGCTGCCACAAGAACCCGAATTACATCTTAAATTTCTATATCCCCCTATATTTATGCAGCACACAGTAGGAGTCTTAAACTTGATTTTATCTATAGTACTCATAATTGTAAGAGATGGGGAAGGGAATATCGCCGTAAGTACTAAAGTGGTTGAGGATCACAGGGTCCCCCAAAACCATGTCCTGCTCTCCTGAGTCTTCCTGTCACCTTTGGGTTGACAGTTTCTGTGTGGCTGTTAGATTCAAATAGGTTTCACTTTTTAGGCTATGAAGAGGGAGCTCCTCACCAATTAAGCAAGCAGAGGCTAGAGGCCAAAGAGCCAGAGACAACAGCCCTTGTGACCCTCAGCTTCGTGTCCTTGTCCCCTTCTGAAGTATAATTCGTTTGATTTCTTCCACTTTTTAGACAAATACATATTTAACCCTGCTCCTCTACATTTATGCTAATAGTCTGCCATTATCTGGCTTATTTGACTGTGAAGTCACTTACATGTTCCCGACAGTTTTTCAGGGGGCAGATGACTCAGCTGCATTCTTTTTAGCTCAAGCTTAGTTCTGAGGCAGGGGATTGAATGGGGGAGTCTCTTGGCAAAGAAACTACTGGAAGGGTCCCCAAGGACCCTATGAGTCCGTGGGCTGAGTGATCCTATCATCGATCAGGTACCTGAACTGGGAAAACCTGACTCACAGCATGTGGGGTGAGGGGCAAAGAAAGTACCAGATGCGGTCTCTGTCTCCGAGGACTTGGTTGTCTATTTGTAGAAAAAAATCCACAGACATGGCATGAGTACTGAAATTTACGGTATTCAGCTGTGGCTCAGAGAAGGCAAAGGCCCATGTGACCAAGAGTAGAGAAAAGCTCCTTTCTGGAAAGAATGGAACCTGAATGTGGCCTCAGAGCCGGGGTTCTGATTCTGGGGTTCTTGGACTTGGAAGTTTGATTACCAGTGGTCCACAAGCTCGTATGAGGAAACACAACGTCTCCAATTGCACCGACTTCTAATGGAAATGTAGCATTTCCTCTCAGGATGAGCGCGAGCCATAAACCACAGCATTGCAGAGGACTTGTCACTCTGTGACCACCAGAATCAAGATTTTTTTTTCCTTCTGTATGCCAGTTGTTGCTTCTGTCTTCAAGCAATGCTCACCCACATCACTACTTTGAAATTATGGTAGTTTTAAGAACTACCACCAGATCTTCTTTATTCAATTAACTAAAAATATGTTACTATATACATTTTCAAAAAGGGTTTGGCCACTGCAGTTTAATATAACTGTTTCATTTTGTAGTCCTATGTGTTTTATCTTATTAATTTGAAAACATCATTTTAATATACAACAGTTTTGAGTTCTCAGTACCCAGCTTAGTTCTTGGCCTACAGTAGTTGCTCAATAAATAAACACATAAACAAACAACAGATGGGGCACAGATTTGAATAGATAAGACAGGACCAAATTACTGACTTAGTAATTGGAAAATGCATGGGCATATTTTATTTATGTATTACCTATTTTCAGAAAAAAATGTAAGGTAGCTTATTAGAACAGATGGCATACAACAGGATAGCTTAAATTAAGAGTTAAGCAAGGAAACACTAAAGTTGAGTTGTGAATGAGGCTTAAAAATAAAATCACGTAAAAGTATGGACTTGGTTTTAGCAGACAATGCAAAAACAAAAACAAAAACAAAAAAACCTGGACAGTTGCATAATTCACAGTACACTTAAAAAAAAGCTAAGCCAATTGTGTAGAAGAAGCAGTACAGTAATTTCTCCTGAAGATTTTATCGAAGGAAAGCCAAAATTTGCGCTTTTGTCATGATTCACTTATGCATTACAGACACAAGCTTGGTCCACGGGATAAAAATCAAGGACTGAGCAGGAACTTCTCCTTAGAAATGACAAGGAACAAGGTTTGTTTTGAAGATGCCAGCCGGGGAACCAGTGGAAGCTGAGGTGAGCCTTTGCAGACCAGACCTAAAGTCAGGATGAAGGAGAAGACAGAGCCTCTTACGAGAGGTGGAAACGCTGCTGTAGATGAGAAAGGGTCTGTACAGAAAGGCTGACCGAGGCAAGCTCCTCCAAGTGTCTGGCAGTGAATGGAAAAGAGCAACAAGCACAAAACAGTGATGGGAGCTGTGACATGGGGACCCTGCGCACTCAGAGGACCAGTCATCCAGTTCATATCGTCGACACTGGGCCATTGTACCGCTGACTCTCAGCTCTGCAAGCGGGCTCATCAGGAGCAAGGACGAGGCAGAAGTTCAAAGAACTTATCTCACTCCTCATTAGTTATTCTAATAGCCTCCAGGGGGAGATGTGCAGTGAAAATGGAATTGGCGACCAGCTGGGTGACCAGGTAAGAAAAAGGGATTACATAGATGATCCCTTTTCCTCAATTCCAAAGAGTAAGCAAGCACGGGAGTGCAGTCCTGTGTGCACCATCATGTGATCCCAGCTTGTTCATGGGAACCTGCCTTTAACCCTGACCTCTGACAACTCCTTTCCTTCCTCAGCATTAAGAACTCTGGCCGGATGCAGTGGCTCATGCCTGTAATCCCAGCACTTTGGGAGGCCGAGGCAGGAGGATCGTGTGGTCAGGAGTTCGAGACCAACCTGGCCAATATAGTGAAACCCCATCTTTACTAAAAATACAAAAATTAGCTGGGTGTGGTTGCATGAGCCTGTAGTTCCAGCTACTTGGGAGGCTGAGGCAAAATAATTGCTTGAACCCGGGAGGTGGAGGTTGCAGTGAGCCGAGATCGTGCCACTGCACTCCAACCTGGGTGACAGAGCAAGACTCTGTCTCAATTAAAAAAAAAAGAACTCCAGCTCTGTGAGTCGCTCTCATCTTGTTTGACCATTCCTGTGAATGGAGGGGGCAGTGCATGCCACGCTAGGTGCAAAGATCCCCAGAGACTCCGGCTAACTCCGTAGCAGCTTGCTGTGCCCAGTAGAAACCAAAGGATAAAAATTCAGAGACCAGGGTCCATGTATCAGTCTCACCCTGCAGGGCTAAACAGGCGATCACACAAATAAATTCATCCTCATTTTCATAACCAAACACCTCAATTTTATACTTCCATGCATTCATATTAAAAAGAGAAAGACAAAAGAGAAAAAGTTGCTTACTTTAGGATTCAAGTCGAAGAAAGAGTAGTATTTAAATCGTAACAGCAGCTGCTCATCCTCTTGGATGCCTTGTTCCATAAGGGAGCGCGAGGAGTCTAGCCAACTAGAAAACGACAGCATGAGTTTTAGAAGCCAATCAATTTTACATATATATCCATTATATTATTATGTCATATATTATATTCTACATATATATATATCCTTGAACAAAATCAGGGTATGTAATACAGACTGAGTATCCCTAATTTGAAAATCTGAAATGCTCCAAAATCTGACAGTTTCTCAAAGGAGATGCTCAAAGGAAATGCTCACTGAAGCATTTTTGTTTTGTTTTGTTTTTGAGCCAGAGTCTTGCTCTGTCGCCTAGGCTGGAGTGCAGTGGTGCAATCTCGGCTCACTGCAGCCTCTGCCTCCCGGGTTCAAGCGATTCTCTTGCCTCAGCCTCACGAGTAGCTGGGACTACAGATGCCTGCCACCATGCCCAGCTAAGTTTTGTATTTTCAGTAGAGAGGGGGTTTCACCATGTTGGCCAGGCTAGTCTCGAACTCCTGACCTCAGGTGATTTGCCTGCCTTGGCCTCCCAAAAGTGCTGGGATTATAGGTGTGGGCCACTGTGCCTGGCCTTGCTGAAGCATTTTGAATTTCAGGATTTTGGATTAGGTATGCTCAACTGGTGAGTATAATGCAAATATCCCCAAACTTTAAAAAATGTAAAAAATAAATTCTGAAATCCAAAACACTTCTAGTCTCAAGCATTTTGGATAAGGGATACTCAACCTGTATAACCAAAAATCAGTAAGCACGTAATAATAGCTTGTATTTGCATTTTGTCTTTTTTTTTTTTTTTTTGAGACAGAGTCTCACTTTGTCACCCAGGCTGGAGTGCAGTGGCCGGATCTCAGCTCACTGTAAGCTCCGCCTCCCGGGTTCACGCCATTCTCCTGCCTCAGCCTCCCGAGTAGCTGGGACTACAGGCGCCCGATACCTCGCCCGGCTAGTGTTTTTGTATTTTTTAGTAGAGACGGGGTTTCACCATGTCAGCCAGGTTGGTCTCGATCTCGTGACCTCATGATCCGCCCGCCTCAGGCTCCCAAAGTGCTGGGATTATAGGCTTGAGCCACCGCGCCCAGCCAGCATTTTGTCTTATAGTTTTCAAAGTGCTTTATAGATTTTTTTTCTCATGGATACTCTAAAGTAATCCAATGAAGGGGCTGGGGCAGTTCTTACTACCTCATCTTTCTAGACAAAGAGATTTAGTCTGAGTGACATTAGATCATCCTTAAAGGTCACAGGCCTCAGCTGGGTGCAGGGGCTCATACCTGTAATTCCAGCACTTTGGGAGGCCGAGGTGGGCGAATCACCTGAGGTCAAGAGTTTGAGACCAGCCTGGGCAACATGGTGAAATCCCGTCTCTACTGAAAATGCAAAAATTAGCCAGGCGTTGTGGCACATGCCTGTAGTCTCAGCTACTTGGGAGGCTGAGGCAGGCAGGAGAATTGCTTGAACCTGGAAGGTGGAGGCTGCAGTGAGCTGAGATCATGCCATTGCACTCCAGGCTAGGTGACAGAGTGAGACTCTGTCTCAAAAAAACAAAAAACAAACAAACAAACAAAAAAGTTCACAGGCCTGGGGATGGGGCCAGCTTGAGAATCCATATGTCCTGACTGCCCACACCACTTCTCCTTTTACCAGATGGTTCACCCCAATGCCAGCTCTGTATTACTGTCTAGAACTTTCTGCAATGTGGGAAATATTCATATCTGTGCTGTCTGATGCATCGGTCCCAGCTGAATGTGGCTGTTAGTGCCACATTTTAATTTTAATTAATTTAAAATCCAGTCCACATTTAGACATCCACATGTGGCTAGGAGTTCCTGTACAATACACAGTAGAGGTCTGGAGTTGAGAAATAAAAACTGGGGAAAGAGGATGACCAACATGAAATCACCATCCTGAAGGAGCTGACAGTCTGTTGGGGGAGACCAAGCCTCATAACAAAGGGATGATGTGATGTTGGAGTGAGCAAAGTGTCAGGACAGAGCTACAAGGAGGGGGCCGATCTTGAAGGTAATACTTGAGCAGGAGACAGTATGTGATTGGGCGGGGGGGACTGACCAGTCCGTAAAGGGGAATGGTCCTGGAGGTGAGGCAGTGACAGAAAGAGTGAGAGTGCACCTGGGCGGCGCGGGGCCATGAGAGCACGGGAGGACACTGAGACACCTGCTGGGGCCATATCTTCTAGGGAGTTGAATGCTGTTGACAAGTTTGACTTTATCTGGTGGGCAATGGGGAACAACAGAAATGGTAGTTTCAGAAATTGTTTGGGTGTATTTTCGAACAGAACTCAAGGACTTGCTCATTAGAATACTTAAAGAGAACAGCAACAGCTGGGCGCGGTGGCTCATGCCTGTAATCCTAGCACTTTGGGAGGCTGAGGCGGGCAGATTACCTGAGGTCGGGAGTTCGAGACCAGCCTGACCAACATGGAGAAACCCAATCTCTACTAAAAAAATACAAATGTAGCCGGGCATAGTGGCGCATGCCTGTAGTCCCAGCTACTTGGAAAGCTGAGGCAGGAGAATTGCTTGAACCTGGGGGGCAGAGGTTGTAGTGAGCTGAGATCGCGCCATTGCACTCCAGCCTGGGCAATAAGAGCAAAACTCCATCTCAAAAAAAAAAAAAAAAAAAAAAAAGAGAGAAAAGAGTGACATTCTACAAAAAACAATGTAAGCCTTGTGGGTCACCTTGGATCTCCCCCACTGGCCCATGGGGACCAACACACTTATTAACTACCCTACATCCCATAAAATATACTTTGCATATCTGTAGTGGCAAAGAATTAGTATTCACAGAGAGTAAATCTACTGAGTTACCCAAACATGTAAATTTAGGCACACTTTAAGTATACTGAAATGACCAAAGGCTGAATTTTTCCCCTTTGTTGCTAAAATCAGCACTAACTTTTGCAAATAAAGTACAATCCCTAGGCCTACCAACTTGAAAATGAAACATGACACCCCATCTCTTACTGTGTCGGCACTAGCTCAGGGAGAACTAAATGGAGCTGTGTCCTTACCCTGCATTGAGCTTGGCTTTATCAACCAGAGACCGAGGCTGGTACATATCCGCAAGTGCTTCCGGAGACTCGGGGGGTTGGCTGAATGCGAGGATGCTGCAATTTTGTTCCGTCAAAGGGCTGTCACTGAACCAAGTCATGGTGGATGACACTGGTGTTCCATTGATGGGGTCGTATATAGGAGTCATGGTTTTACTGTATAAACCAGGACTTACTGCAAGGCAAGGGGAGTATGAACTATGGTATGAGAATCCAGGGATAGAAATCTTCAGGAAAATATTAACATTACTTACACTAAAATGAGTTTTGACTTTAAATTTGGCACCATTTAAAATAATATAAGTCAAGCTGGGCACTGTGGCCCACATCTAATCCTAGCTACTTGGGAGGCTGAGGTCAGAAGGCTGCTTGAGCCTAGGAGTTTGAGATCAGACAGAGCAACATAGCAAGACTTCATCTCAAAAAACAAACCAAAAAAACCCCGCGAAATAATATGGATCATGATGGTAGAGAGATTAGTAATACACAGGTAATGGTCTTATCTGTAAATTCAGCTCCTCAAAAGCCTTGGAACTCAAATATATAAAAGCCTACAAAAATCAACACAGACAAATGTTGGGGACCACCTCTTTTCTTTCTTTCTTTTTTTTTTTTTGAGATGGGGTCTCACTCTGTCGCCCAGGTTGGAGTGCTGTGGTGTGATCCCGGCTCACTGCAACCTCCACCTCCTGGGTTCAAGTGATTCTCCTGTCTCAGCCTCCTGAGTAGCTGGGGTTACAGGCACCTGCCACCACACCCGGCTAATGGAGACCACCTCTTTTCTAATAATTCAAAGTTTTCCTACTTCAGTAGGAGTCTTGGTACTATTAGAGAACTGGAGGCCTCATAGAATGCACGTACCCAATATGTTTCAGATGGCCCCATAAACAAACAGCAGGACTCGCCACTTTTAACAATCCAGTAGGCTGATGATTTACAAATCAGCTGGCTCTAATTTGTACAATTTGTCCTTTTCATTAGAATATACTATGCAAGAAAGCCCTCAGTCTTGGCCGGGTATGGTGGCTTATGCCTGTAATCCCAGCATTTTGGGAGTCTGAGGCAGGCAGATCACTTGAGGCCAGGAGTTTGAGACTAGCCTGGCCAACATGGCAAAACCCTGTCTCTACTAGAAACACAAAAATTATTCAAGTGTGATGGTGCACAACTGTAATTCCAGCTACTCAGGAGGCTGAGGCACAAGAATCGCTTGAGCCCAGGAGGCAGAGGCTGCAGTGAGCCGAGATTGTGCCACTGCACTCCAGCTTGGGTGACAGAGCGAGACTCTAAAAAAAAAAAAAAAGGAAGAAAGAAAGCCCTCAATCTTGCAAGCAAGCTAGAGATTTGATTGTTTTGATATAAAAAGAAAAGGATACTTCTTCTCCAGCATTTTCACCTGCCCTCCTCTTGCACACCCCATAAAAAAATCGAATTCAGGAAAGAATCACACAATGATAGAATTAGGAAGAGAGAAGTGTATTTAAGTGATTTAACTTTTTTCTTTTATTTTCTTTTTTTGGGAGAGGGTCTTGCTCTGTCACCCAGGCTGAGTGCAGTGGCACAATCTTGACTCACTGCAACTTCCACCCTCAGGGCTCAAGCAATCCTCCCATCTCAGCCTTCTGAGTAGCTAGGACCACGAGCATGCACCACCATGCCCAGGTTATTTATTTATTTATTTATTGTATTTTTAATAGAGATGGGATCTCACCATGTTGCCCAGGCTTGTCTCAAACTTCCGAGCTCAAGTGATCCACCCACCTCAGCCTCCCAAAGTGCTGGGATTACAGGCATGAGGCACTGTGACCAGCCACTTACCTTTTTTCTAAATATCACTCTTTTATCCCAAATTTGTGGTCAGTGGTACTAAAATTTTGCATTCATTGGCAACATCAGATATACAATTCAAATAATGAGTTATTAAACATGCTTGAAAAAAAGTCTGAAACACATTTCTGTCAATTCTAAACTTGACTAGATAGCCTTTCCTCATTACATCAGTTCTGCAATTTTATTTCTCCTTTGTTTGGTGGGCGTGGGAGGAGAGGTATATTTCTCTCTTGAGTTTTACTGTACGTTCAAACAACAAAACACCTGTCACAAATCTTACCTGATGAACCTGAGGCTGTTGGAGAACTCTCCAGGTTTAGAACATCTTCAATTATGGGTTCCTTATTATTTTTATCTTTTTTCTTCTTCTTCTTAAAATAGTCACCAGAAGGCTTTAACAAAGAAAGCTCTTCTGATCTTCTAATATCTAGAAATAATTTTTTTTAAATGAAGAAAAAGAAAAAGTAAAAAGAAAAATCCTTCTAAGACTCAGAGTCATTTTGTGCATTTGAAATCATTTCTAAGGAAATTTCTGAAAAGTAAATGGGACTAAACTGCATCCCTTTTGAAGAAATAGAAGGGGAAAGGGGAACGGAGACCTCCAAAGTAGGTAGGGGGAGAAAATAGTGGAGGGAGATTAAGTCTAGTGAAATTTCTAGTTAGAAAAATTATTATAAAAATATTTCAAATGTATCTAAAACAACAGGAATGGTATAATGTCCCCTTCATGTGCTCCCCAGCTTCAGTCATTATTAGTTAGCATTATGCTATTCTTGTTACCTATTTACCACCAACTTTACCTCCCTCTCTCCTTTTTTCCTGATATGGTTTGGACGTGTCTTCACCCAAATCTCATCTTGAATTCCCATGTGTTGTGGGAGGGGCCCAGTGGGAGGTAACTGAACCATGTGGGCAGGTCTTTCCTGTGCTGTTCTCATGATAGTGAATAAGTCTCATGAGATCTGATGGTTTTATAAGGCGTTTCCCTGCACAAGCTCTCTCTTTGCTTGCTGCCATCCATGTTAAGACGTGACTTGCTCCTCCTTGCCTTCCACCATCATTGTGAGGCCTCCCCAGCCATGTGGAGGGGACTTTAATGTAAGTCCATTAAACCTCTTTCTTTTGTAAATTGCCCAGTCTCAGGTATGTCTTTATCAGCAGCATGAAAACAAACTAATAGACTTGCCTTTGTTGCTCCCTCTCCCTTTCCTTTTTCCAGTTTTTTAAACAACCAACAAGGGTCCTGCTTCCTTTTTTCTTTATAGACCACAGATCTTGAAAGTCTTTCTTTTACACACTGCCCATCAGCTCATTTCATCCCTGTGGCGATGCCCTCATGCCCTGCCCATTTCTTCTTGGTCCTCACCATTTCAGCACACCTGGGTTCTGGTGGAATCTAGACCATGCGTCTTTCTGCCAGAGGCTTTGCTCTGATGGCTTGCCAGGGTCTGCACTGCAACAGCCTACACATTCAGGGAATTAACGCTCCCCAAGAGCGGCCTTTGGTGACTGTCCAGGATGCTGCATAAGCATCCTTACCCCGAGGCTGTGTCTACACTGTCTCCCAGAGGTCGCCAGCTGCTGCAGTATAACCTGATTGGTGACACTCTTCTCTTTTCAGTCTTACTTCCCTGTCCCCAACAGTATTTCCTGGCATCACTTCCCAAATGAACTATCTGTACTTGAATCCTTATCTCAGGGTCTGCTTCTGGGAACTGAAACTATGATAATCCCCATTTCCCCCATTAATCAAATATATTTATAATTGCTGATCAGAATTGCTGATAACCTTTAACTGCACTAGTGGCTATCATTCCAGGTAAAAGTCAATTAATTTGGACTTTTAGTCTCTGAGCAGCTTTGTTGAAGGTAAGTGCACTGATTCCATTAAGTTCTGTCATCGTTTCATTCATATACTGCTCGGTGCTGAGACTGAACCTAGCAGTTTAACTTGACTCTCCCCAGTAGCCAAGGACTGTCAGGTTGCAACACACCTGTGACCATTCCAAATGCATAATTTATACACAAACCCGGTCATGAATAAAAAATTTCACTGTGAGCACTAAAAGCAAAACAATGAAACAGAAACACCTTATCTTCAAGGTCAAGATTTGTGTCTTTTCTGTTCTTCAAGGGAAAAACCACTAAACTGCTGCGTTTGATTTCACTTCAATTGATAAGACATAAAATGCAATGATTAGAAATGCCAAGTTGAGCCTTTAAAACTATTACAAAGAGATAATCAGGAAAAGAGAACATCTGATTGCTTCTGTTTATTTGAAAACTTGGCCGGTCGGGGTGGCTCAAGCCTGTAATCCCAGCACTTTGGGAGGCCGAGATGGGCGGATCACGAGGTCAGGAGATCGAGACCATCCTGGCTAACACGTTGAAACCCCGTCTCTACTAAAAAAAATTAAAAAACTAGCCAGGCAACGTGGCGGGCGCCTGTAGTCCCAACTACTCTGGAGGCTGAGGCAGGAGAATGATATAACCCTGGGAGGCGGAGCTTGCAGTGAGCTGAGATCCGGCCACTGCACTCCAGCCTGGGCGACAGAGCCAGACTCCACCTCCAAAAAAAAAAAAAAAAAAAAACTTTACGTTTTTAGTTTCAGCTATGATGTGTGCTTCCAGTCCACTGTGGTGTGTGGAATATAGTATTTTATTTAATCATTTAGTTTGTTTTCAAATCCTCATTAGAATATTATCAAAAACACAAGGTATCCTCATGCTTGCCATTTGCACACCAGGGACAAGATTGCAACTTACATTCTGTAATGAAAGGTTCCATTCATTTGTTCACTCAACAGTTATTGTGTGCCAGGCATTGTGACTGGAGTGAGGAATGCAGAAATGCTCAGGAAATGGTTTCTGCCCTCACCCTATTTCATCTACCATACCAGCCCCCACTGCCCAACCCTGGCATTCCCAATCCTGCTGATGCTTTTTCTCTTTTTTTGGGGGTACTATCCATCCCCTTTTAACCTCTTATATTCTTTTTTAACTTGTTACATTTATATGTTAAAATTTGTTACATTTACATTTATTGGTTAGTGTCTGTCTCTGCCTGCTAGAATGCAAGCTCCAGGTGGCAGGGATTTTAGCTCTGTATTGCTACTATATCCCTAGCTCTCACCACAATGCCTGGGACACAGTAGGTGCTCAATAAATATTTGCTGAATGAGTGAATAGTTTATGGCTTAATGGGAAAAATAGATTACTCACTATATATCACTATATATTATCTATTCTGGGTTCAAATGTTGATTTTTGATTTTGGGACCAATGAATATGCCTATAATACTTTCAAAAATTATAAAATGAGAATACCTTTATGGTGTGTTTCCCTCCCTTTATGGAGTTTTATAAAGAAAAATTGGTTTGGGTAGTGTTGTCTTTATGACTATTAAATTATAGGATACCAAATCTGTAAATAATTAGATTTAAGTTCACAATTAAGTATACTTTTCTGCTTAATCACTTCGTAAGTGATTTTTGTGGACAGAGTTATTTACTTGAGCCAGGTATTAAGCAATTAAGACTTTGGAACACCATTATCTCAAAAACAATAAAGACACATAACTCTATGGTGATTAAGTATTTAATACAATTCTTTTTAATCTTAAATACTGTACAAAATGTTTGAGTATAGCTTGGATCAATAAATGGGGAGGGCAATCTTAATGGTTTATCTTGTCTATTTACAAATCTCTTTTGGAATAGTTTTAAGCTTTGTGGAGATGCACCTGATTTATGTCAATAATGTTCTACTTGGCTTAACTACACTTAAATGGCTGCAATACCCAGAAGGGCTTAAGCATGTGCTTCCTAATAGGTGAATGTTCTCTAGCCAATTGCTTGAAGTAGGCAGAATGCACACATAATTTTCCTGTCTTCCTTTACAAGAGTCTACAGGGCACAGGGGCCCTTCCTGGGTACTTACTCAGGATTTTGCAGATATCACTGACAGCTTTAAAAACCACAGCTGAGAAGCTGACTCGCAACCTCACCATCTTCAAATTCGGCAGGCGAAGGCGCAGCATTTTATGCTGAGGGGTGAAGAGAAGCTTTGCATCTGCCTGGACCCCATATTTGTCCAGGGTCCAGTGGGTTTTCAGAAGCCAGCAATGCTTCTGTTCCCACCAAAGAGCAAAGTCTGACCAGTCTTGGGATATGTCTGCAAAAATGAAAACACAACTAAGTAAAATGAGAGAGAGCCCAGCTTGGAGGGTTCTGGAGTTGCAGAGTCAATTTCATTGTGTGCGAAAATGTAAACCAACAACTGATCTTCAGTTCCCCATGGCCTTTTACAATCCAAGGCTCAACAACTTTTGGCTTCTTTCCAAAGTCTCTCGGGACAACATAGGGACTGGGATAGCATTAAGAGAAAATACCTAATGTAGATGACAGGGTTGATGGGACAGCAAACCATCATGGCACGCGTATACCTATGTAACAAACCTGTATGTTCTGCACATGTATCCCAGAACTTGAAGTAAAATAAAAAACACTTAAAAAATCAAATAAAATAAAAAATTTAAAGATAAAATAATTTAAAAAGAAAAAAAATGATAGGGCTGGGTGCTGTGGCTCACACCTGTAATCTCAGCACTTTGGGAGGCTGATGCAGGCGATCACCTGAGGTCAGGAGTTCGACACCAGCCTGGCCAACATGGCAAAACCCTGTCTCTACTAAAAATACAAAACTTAGCCAGATGTGGTGGTGGGCGCCTGTAATCCCAGCTACTCCAGAGGCTGAGGCAGGAGAATCACTTGAAACCAGGAGGCAGAGGTTGCAGTGAGCTGAGGTCATACCATTGCACTACAGCCTGGGCAACAAGAGCAAAACTCTGTCACTGTGTCTCAAAAAAAAAAAAAAAAGAAAGAAAAATAGGGACTAAACCTTACCATCATTTACGTTTAGCTACTGTGGAGGAAAAGAAAAATAAACGTGTTCACAATGAATGCTCAAGTTCTCTTCGCTAAAATCTCTCTGTGCCATGGCCCTTTCTGAGAAGGCTGAAAGCATCTGACTTTGTTTAATCAAGATTATTTCTGTTATAGAAATGTATCCTTATACCACTGTGTCACAAGGGAGTAGCAATAGCCTCCAATCAAAGTCCACACAGAAGTACGGTACAATTGACATTTCATTCTTCTCAGTAATGTCCAACTCTTTATCAGTACCGCCATATCCAAAGTGTCTAAATTGAAGTCAGAGTTAAAGTATTTTCTCCCTCTCAATGTTAGCATCAATGTCAATCTTTCCCCTCCTTTAACGTTGGTATTAAAATAGAATCTTTCCCCTTCATCAATATTGGAGTCAATTTTTAGTCTTTTATTTTGCAAAATGAAGAGCTACCAGTATCTTTGTTTTCTTATTTTTCTTTAAATGTTTTTTCTTTCTCTTTTCAAATTAGAAACTCTCTCTCTCTCTCTTTTTTTTTTTTTTTTGAGATGGAGCCTCCCTCTGTTGCCCAGGCTGGAGTGCAGTGGCATGATCTCAGCCCACAGCAACCTCCGCCTCCTGGGTTCAAGTGATTCTCCTGCCTCAGCCTCCCAAGTAGCTGGGATTACAGACGCGCGCCACTGTGTCAGGCTAATATTTTTTTGAGACGGAGTCTCACTCTGTCACCCAGTCTGGAGTGTAGTGGTGTAATCTTAGCTCACTGCAACCTCTGCCTCCCGGGTTCAAGCGATTCTCCTGCCTCAGCCTCCTGAGTAGCTGGGATTACAGGCATGCACCACTACGCCCAGCTAATTTTTGTATTTTTTGTAGAGACAGGGGTTCACCATGTTGGTCAGGCTGGTCTCGAACTCCTGACCTCGTGATCCACCCGCCTCGGCCTTCCAAAGTGCTGGGATTACAGGAAATTTTTGTATTTTTAGTAGAGATGGGGTTTTACCATGTTGGCCAGGCTGGTCTTGAACTCCTGACCTCAGGTGATTCACCCACCTTGGCCTCCCAAAGTGCTGGGATTACAGGCGTGAGCCACCGCGCCCGGCCAGAAAACGCTCCTCTTAATGCTGTTAGTAGAAGCATAAATTGGCACAACTATTTTGGAAAACCTTATTAATCAGCATTTTTTTCTCTGAGTTATACCACCCAACAGAAATGATCACTGAAAGACAGGTGTTATAGCAGCTCTGTCTGTAAGTGCATGAAAATGGAAACAACCAAATGTCCATTAAGAGGTAAATGGATAAATAATTGTGGCACATCCATACAATGGACTATTATATGGCAATGAAAATGAACCAAAACAATATGCAACAGTATGGATAAATCTCACAGACATAATGTTGAGTGAAAGAAAGTCGATGTGTAAGAGTATATCCTTTGTAATCTCATTTGTCTAAAGTTCAAAATCAAGCAATGATTCCTGTGGTGATAGAAGTCAGGATAGTGGTTATCCTTGGTGGTAGTGACTGGGAGGGGTCAGGGTATGGGGCTTGGGTGGGGAACAGGTGATGTTCTATTTCTTGATCTGAGTGGTTACAAGACTTTGTAAAATCCATTTAACTGTTTATAATAAGTGAAGCCTTGTTTATGATAAGTGAATTTTTCTGTATGTATATTATATGTCAATAAGGACTTACTGAAAAAAACAAACAACAAAAAACTATCTTGCTAGAGCAAATGAAAAGCCAGCATCTAAGGCCTTAAATAGAAGGTAAAAGAAGCACAAAGAAAATAGAATGTTATTAAATTCTAGGTTGACAATATTGACTCCTGATGTGAAGAGTGTAACCCTGAAAATTTCTTTCTTTGTTTAAACAGGGAGCATAGTAAATGGTGGATAAGTGTTAAAAGACTCCTCAGCACCAATTCATCACTAAGCTATCAAGTATTTACAGAGAATTAACATAGTAGTCTAATGCCAAGCTACCTAAAGTCACATTAGATGTCACCAGTGGATTGGGTCCCATCCCTGTTGAAGTCCAGCACTGTAGCTACTGGGAACTTTAGCTTGCCACCAAAGACTCAGGTTTTTTTTCCCCCCCGAGACCGAGTCTTGCTCTGTCACCCAAGCTGGAGTGCAGTGGCGCGATCTTGGCCTACTGCAACCTCTGCCTCCTGGGTTCAAGCGATTGTCCCGCCTCAGGCTTCCAAGTAGCTGGGATTACGTGCATCCACCGCCATGCCCGGCTAATTTGTGTATTTTTAGTAGAGATGGGGTTTTGCCATGTTGGCCAGCCTGTTCTCGAACTCCTGACCTCAGGTGATCCTCCCACCTCGGCCTCCCAAAGTGCTGGGATTATAGGTGTGAGCCACGGCACCCGGCCTGGGCTATTTCTTTCTCTCCTCTGGGATGAGGCATGGGGGATTGCTCTCCAGGCCATTATAAGATAAATGATCGGAAAAACCTAGACCAGCCATTAGTGGTGATGCAACAGACAGGGTTTCAAATACAGAGAAATCATAAAGCAAGAGTAACTTACTGATCTGTTCTACTAACTTGAGCATCACTCCCCCGACATGAAGGTCTCCAGATACTCTCAGTGTGACGTCTTTCTGCTGCTCTTCATTGGGATGGTCAACGCGGACCACAAGCTCCCAAGAAGCAGATGTAAAGTCAGTGGATGACAGCATTGTGGCAGACGCTGGTGTCTGCTGAACACAAAGACAGACATAGATTGGAATATGGGAAGGAAACGGGACGTGTCAGTAGACTAGCAGAGCCAAATTTCTTTTTTGTTTTGTTTTTTCATTGTAACCTCCTCTTCAAAACACTCTGCAAGGTTCCCGGTGCTCCAGATATTAAATTCAGCACCTTAACTTTAAAGACAAAAAGTTTTATAAAAATGGTCTCAAACCATCTGAATTTATATACTTCATTTTTCCACTCACCCACTCCTCCAAGACTACTTGGCTATGTATTTTCTTTGTCCACTCAATGCTTCAATCTTCATTTTCTCTCTGTTGACTTCTTTTGCCCTTCTCTCAACTATTCTGGCAATAGGCAATCTTCTATGTTACCTTTTAAAAAATCAGTTTTATTAAGGTATAATTTGCATGTAATAAAATGCACAGATTTTATATACTATAGTTCAACATGTTTTGTTGTATGCAAATTATACTTCAATAAAGTTGATGTTTAAAAAGGATGTCGTTAAAGCCTCTTATCTTTAACATCTTTAATACATGTCTATTATTATATTCCTCCTACAAAAATTTATATCTTCTTGTAATAAAGCTCAAAAAATAAAAAAAGCAAAATAATTCCTATTTCAGTCATTATAATATATAGTTTTACTTTAAATGCATATAGATTACAGGTCATTAATAATTATTGCCATGTATTTGATTTACTTATTGTTCTATATCATATAAAAATTGATTATCTAAATTCACCAATTAAGTATTTGGATACATCTTTTTTTTTCTTTTTTTTGAGATGGAGTCTCGTTCTGTTGCCCAGGCTGGAGTGCAGTGGCGTGATCTTGGCTCACTGCAAGCTTCGCCTCGCAGGTTCACGCCATTCTCCTGCCTCAGCCTCCCGAGTAGCTGGGGCTACAGGCGCCTGCCACCAAGGCAGGCTAATTTTTTTGTATTTTTAGCAGAGACAGGGTTTCACTGTGTTAGCCAGGATGGTCTCGTGATCCGTCCACCTTGGCCTCCCAAAGTGCTGGGATTACAGGCATGAGCCACCGCGCCAGGCCGTATTCGGATACATCTTTGGCAAAAGATTTAAAAACAGGAGTAACAGATATAAAAAGCTCACTCTTCAAAGTGCAGATGGAGGTGTGAACTTCAAACCCGTAGTTTCCCCCTCATTGGAGAAGCCAGCAGGAAAGAATGTTTACAACTGAAATGTTTCAGGGGGTAACAGGAACACGGGAATCCAAAATTGGCAGAACTGAAATAAAACTTGAGATGTCAGTTCTCTCTTATTTTTAAACAGAAATAATGCTACTGCTCCTGGCCGTTTTAAACATTTAAAGTAAAAATTATTTAAATGATAATGAGTCTTTTTCACTTTACCATGTAAATCCAGTTTATGAGAAATTCATGTTTCCATAAAGCCTATTTTTGAGAAACATCAATGCACTCAAACTCCTAAGAAAGGGCTCTTCTGAGGGTGTATCCCCATTTATCTGCATTTTAATAGGATCCCCTAGGGGGATATTTTTTGAGCTTTATTTTGTATTTTTAGCCATTTGAGTACAAGAGGCTGCAGAAAGAAAGGGGGTAAGGGGGCTCAGGAGCCACTGGTGCCCATCAAAGCCTCCCAACCTCCAGCTCCCCAGCCTTAGCCCTGGAGCACCCACCTCCTTTCCAGGAGCCTGTAGTGTCCTACGGGATCCTATTAAAATGCAGATTCTATTCAGCAGGTCGAGGACAGGCCATACATTTCTTAACAGACTCCAGATGTTGCTGGTCTGTGGCTATACTCAGTTCCTCCCTTCAACCTATTTAGAACAATATTAAACCAGGGATGACGGTAATATCTGAGGAACATTACTTTTAATAATAATTAAACAACCAGTGTCATATCTGTTCTGTGTGTTCATTTGAAACAACTCATTTGTAAGCATAAAAGAATCTCAAAATACGCCACACAGATAAATTGAATACTGCAAATCTGAACAGATTTAGGACAGATTTTATGGGTGAGGATCAAATTTAAGAGTTCAGAAGTAGCTCCTTATGTTTTTGGTTTTTTTTTTGAGATGGTCTTGCTCTGTCGCCTAGGCTGGAGTACAGTGGCACGATCTTGGATCACTGCAACCTCTGCCTCCCGGGTTCGAGCAATTCTCTGTCTCACCCTCCCAAGTAGTGGGGATTACAGGCGTGTGCCACGATGCCGGGCTAATTTTTGTATTTTTAGTAGAGACGGGGTTTTGCCATGCTGGCCAGGTTGGCCTTGAACTCCTGACCTTGTGATCCACCCGCCTTTGCCTCCCAAAGTGCTGGGATTACAGGCATGAGCCACCGTGCCCGGCTGCTCCTTATGTTTTTATAGTCAGAAGCATGCAACGATGCAATGCGTCTCCTCCCCGTGTACAGAGATACACACAGAACCCTCTGCATGAGGAGTGCCATTTAGTGACTGCATTAGGCCTAACTGCTTGCTTCTGTCATCATCAACTTCAAGTATCATTTATTACCTACTGACTGTATGATGTGCTCTGTGTTAACTCCTGTCTTCTGTTATCCCTTTATCATCCTCCCAGCAATCTCATTTAGAAATGAGGAAACTCAGCCTCAGAGAGATGAAGCAACTTGCCCGAGGTCACAAAGCAAGTTAGATGCTGGAGCCCAGACGGAAATCCAGGTCTTTCTATTTCAAACTCTTATCCACCACACTGGGAAACCATTCTGATAATGTTGCAATGCCAACATGAAAGAAAACTCCTCAAACTACATGAACTCAATTCTCAGTAGCCTTTACTAAGCATTTCTATCAACACAAATCTTGTGCAGTGAGGAGACAAAAAAAGAGACCCTTTCATCGTCAGACTCATAACTTGGCATTGAACTGTTCGACTTTATGATCCTTACAATTTCTCAAATACTATGATTATGAGGTCTAGTTATTTAAAATGTTTTGTATATAAAGAAACTAACTTTTAAAGGTGATTCCTTACGGGGCAATCCCATATAAGGTCTTTTCTTTTCCTAACCTGGGTGATCAAAACACAACTCATTTAGGCTATAGATGCTGATTCCCCTTACAACAAAATGCAGGCTAAAATTAGCCAAGCAGGTTTTCCTGCATTCCTTTCCTATCTTTCTGCGCCTTCATTTTTGAGTGAATGTCTAGTCTGCAGCAAGCTGTTACTTGTTAAGGATAGCAGCAAACTTCAGCCGGGAAAACGCATCTAAGGAGACCAAAACAAGAAGCAAAGCTACCGGCAGAGTGAAACTCAACAGCCCTTCACCGAAAATCAAAGAAAGGAAAGCAGGGAAGGAGGGCTGGAGGGATGGAGAGCAGGAAGGAGGAAAGATGAGGGGGAAACAGTCCCCGACCCTTCCCCTGGAAGATCTGAAGGTGCTTGGTGTTCGAAGGCCACTGAACCTGTCTTTTGCCAGCTCTGCAGGATCCTGGGGAGGATGTTGGGTGGATAAGCCTGCCCCTTACTCCCATTAAGGCAGCACCTGCGGCTGAACTGAAAGTTTATTTTGCGGCCAGATGCAGAGGGCCGGAGAAGGTGGTCACATCCAGACGAAATTATTTTCAATCAATAGCCATTTGAGTACAAGAGGCTGCAGAAAGAAAGGGGGTAAGGGGGCTCAGAAGCCACTGGTGCCCATCAAAGCCTCCCAACCTCCAGCTCCCCAGCCTTAGCCCCGGAGCACCCACCTCCTTTCCAGGAGCCTGTAGTGTCCAGCCTCGCAGTCGCGCACGTGGAGAGCTGCGTCCCTACAAACTACCCCGGGCCAAACCGAGGAGCTGGCGCTGGCGAAGTGGGGAGCGGGGGGCGCTCGGTGGCGGCGGCTGCTCAGCTAAGGCTGAGGCAGGTGAGGGCTGGAGCCAGGGCGCGCAGGCAAAGCTGCCTTGGGACCGCCCGCGGAGGCTCGGTGCCGGCCCCCAGCCTGGCGCGGCGTGCCAGGTGCACTGCACGGCCCCCAGCGGCCCGGCTGAGGGCAACGCGCGGCGGGGCAGGCGAGGGCACGCCCAGCGCGGGCCTGCTAGGTCTAGCTCCCGCGGAGAGGAGGCGCAGTCTGCAGATTTTTAAGGGCAAAGGGTGGCCGAAGGGCTGCTCTGAGGTGAGAAGGCGGCGAGAACCCGGAGCGCACGCTCACTATCTGCAGCTCCTCTTGCGATGTCTCATCCTGCCCCTTCAAGGCAGCCTCCAGTTTCCCTGTTCCCCCAGGCCCGCCGGGGACTAGCCCAGATGATTAAAGCCGCGCCACTTCCCCTCCTTTCAGGCATACCCATCCCTCACACCCCGGGGTTTGTCCAGGCGCAGGAGACTCCAGCCTCCCGGCTAGAACAGCTTGTCTCCCTTAGAAAGAGCCCCGGAGCACCTGTGGTCTGCGAGGTGGTGGCAACAACAAAAAGATTCGTCTCTGAGTAAGAGGATGATGTCAGTCTCCAGAAGGCTGAGGCTCCCGACCCGGGAAGACTCCAGGAGACCCAAGGGCAGGCTGCATGCGGAAGTCTGGGCCACACCTGGTGTGGCTCACCTCAGGATCACCACCGGTCCCGCCGGTCGCCTTCCTGTTGTTGGATTTATTTTCAAAGAGGGCTGGGGCCACCCAGGAAGGGTGGGTGACCTCGGCAGTTTACACAACCTCCCCAAGCTTCCTTTGTTCATTTAATGCACATTTGTTGAGTGCTTACTGCTCTACAGGTCTCCGGATGGGCCTGGGCTCCCAGAATACTGTGGTGAATAAAACAGACATGGAAATGTCAGTTTCCTCATCTGTGAAATAGGTAGAGAGATAGAATGCCTGCCATCCCACGGAGGAATTTCACGCAATATAATACAGGCTTCAGCGATTTGCATTAAAAGGCTTGTGAAGACTTAAATTTTAATAAAGAAGTTATAAAATGTAAAAGTTGAATCTCTGTTTTTGCTTCAACATTACCATATTCAGGAATTATTATGGTTTGAAAGTACATTTAAAAAGGTTAGTTGAACACTGTTGGCAAATATAGGATATTATAATTAAAATAAAATCATTAAAAACTTGAAACAGAAAGTCTTCATTTGGTAGAGTTTGTCGACGACGGGAAGTGTCATCTGGTCCCACTTCCCTACCTCTTAACACCATGAGCAAATCTGCTCTCATCTGGGTAGAAAGTATTTAACGTTTGCTCTCTGAAAACCCTGCTCATGGACCATTAGAACTTAGACTGTGGTCAATACATGCACACACACGCACACACACATATGTATATTGTTGTTTTAAGGTGGAGTCTTGCTCTGTCCCCAGGCTGGAGTGCAGTGGCGAGATCTCGGCTCACTGCTGCAACCGCCGCCTCCCAGGTTCCAGTGATTCTCCTGCCTCAGTCTCCCGAGTAGTTGGGACTACAATTTTTGTATTTTTAGTAGAGACAAGGTTTCATCATGTTGGCCAGGATGATCTTGATCTCTTGACCTCATGATCCACCTGCTCGGCCTCCTAAAGTGTTGAGATTACAGGTGTGAGCCAGTGTGCCCACCCTGTGGTCAAGATTTTATGTGTGACCTTGAATTATGGCTCTATCTATTTATACCAACATGGGCTTTTCTCTTCTCAGTTGAAAATATCTGCATTGTGCTAAAGAATTCAACTGGTTTTAAGCTTTCTTCTTGGCCTAGGTTAATTTTTAAACTTTTAATTATATGTAGTGACTTGTGTGTATATAAATGTGTATTATATATACACACACCCATACATATACACATTATATATAGATAAGAGCACAAATCATGAATGTATAGTTGATGAGTTTTTGCAAACTGAACACACCTGTATACAGAGTATATAAAGACAGTAGTGTATAAAGAGTGCCCAGTTGAAGAAACAGGACATCACCAGTCCTCAGAAGCCCCTTAGTGACCCCTTTTAGTTATTCCTTTCAGTTTTGATCACCGCTGCCGGCCCATCCCGCTATCCCAGGCCCAGGATAACCATTATCCTATCTTCTAACTCCTTAGAGGGGTTTTGCTGGTCTTTGTACTTTATATAAATGGAATCAGACCATGTGTATTATTTCGTGTCTGGCTTCCTGTGTTCAACATTATGTTTGTGAGTTTCATCCGTATTATGTGTCCTAGGCTTTTTTTTTTGAGAAAGGGTCTTGCTGTCCCCCAGGTCGGAGTGCAGTGGCACTATCATGGCGCACTGCAGCTTTGATGTCTCAGGCTCAAGTGATTCTCAGCCTCCCAAGCTGGAACTATAGGTGTGCACCACCACGCCTGGCTAATTTTAAAATTTATCTTTTGGGGAGACAGAGTCTCACTTTGTTGCCCAGGCCGGTCTTGAACTCTTGGGCTCAAGCCATTCTCGCATTTTAGCCTCTTAAAGTGTTGGGATTGCAGGCGTGAGCCACCATGCCCGGCTGTCCTAGGCTTTTAATTTAATTTTATGTTTTACTTATTACACGGTTACTATTGTTCATATGACACAGGTCCAACCCATCCCCTAAGATACTGGGTTAGAAGTGGGTTAAAAAGTATATCCCGAACTTCAAAATTTTATACATATATATTAAAAAAATGCACACCCTTTGCCCCCTTAAAAAACAAGCGTTCACTGAGTCTGTTGTTTAATTCATTCATGCATATTAATCACCAATGGATTATTTATTCACTAGTCACTGTATTACTGTGAACTAGACACCATAATATATGTTGAAAATCCTCAGATTAACTGGGCACACACTTTATCTTCGAATGGTAGGAGGGATGCTAAGGAATACTGAAGAAGGTGACTACTTCTGCCAGGTGTTTGGAGTGGTAGGAAATATGAAAAAAGGCTTCAGAAAGGAGATGATGTTTGAGATGGAATTTGAAACATTGGATAAGAGCTTCATAGTTGCTCATAATAACCTGAAGTTTCTAGAGAACTGTTTTAAGGCATTTATATATATATATATATATTTAGTTAGCAGATAGTTGTGCTTCAGGAAACAAAAGGGTGGAAGACAAAGAGAAGCTCTGTCTCTTGACTTTGAAATCTTATACATTCAAGGTGCAAATATTGAAGAAAAAGAGACCTGTTTTCAATTACCCATACACTGATAAACGCACCTTTGAACTAGTACCTTCAAAAAGGTAAATCAACTGGGTGTGGTGGTTCAGGCCCATAATCCCAACACCTAGGAGGCCAAGACAGGAGGATTGCTTGAGCCCAGGAGTTTAAGACCAGGTCGGGCAGCATAAGGAGATGCACATCTCCACCAAAAATAATAATAATAATAACAATAATAAAAAGTATGCAATGATCTGTGCAGCAAACACCATGGTACATGTTTACTATGTAACAAACCTGCACATCCTGCACATGTACCCCTGAACTTAAAGTAAAAGTTGAAGAAAAAAAATTTAAAAAATAATAGACATTAGCTGGGTGTGGTGGTATACGCCTGTGATCCTAGCTACTTGGGAGGCTGAGGTGGGAGGATCGCTTGAGACTGGGAGATCAAGGCTGCAGTAAGCCATGATTGCACCACTGCACTCTAACCTGGGTAACAGAGCAAGACCCTGTCTCAGTTTAAATAAAAAAAAAGTAAGTCACATCATGTCTGGGATATGGGTAGATTAGACTGAATGAGAGATGTGGCCATATTCCATATTCACTGAACAAAAAAGGGAGATAAATGAGTAAAGGCCTTTGAAAATCTCGGCTACTTTAACTTGTTAAGCACAAGTGATTTTTTCCTCTAGCACCTTTTCACTAAAAATTCTGTAGAGTTAACTTAGGTGGAATAAGAAAGCTGCTTGAGGGAGAAAAGAAGTGAATTTTTTTTCCTGATTGATGGTTTTGATGAACATTTACCCAATATAAAGTTCTCTATTAAGTTTTCAACTTATAAACCTGCTAGATGTCTGATGACTTAGAAATGGCAACAGACACCTAAAATATATCTTTATTTGCATTGAGTCTTTGGCACATACAAAATGGCAGCTGTGTTCACATGTGCAGAGAACACATTTTGCTCAGTGCAAAGAGGCAGAATGTGCCTATTATTGCTACACCCTCCTCCCCAACTGGATGGATAATGAGCACTTTCTATGCCCAGGCAAGTTCTAAAGTTTTCTCCTTGCCAGGGTGAAAAGGGTGTGTCTCAATGTACTTACAGGGCTGAATGAGAAAGAGCAAAGATGAGTAAAAATGGCTTTGCTGGGGGCCGTGCTGGAGCCCACCTGTGAGAATGAGAGAAGCAAGAAACACAGTGCCTCTCTCCTTCCTTCCCTCTTCTCCTCCATCCCCTGTTCTTCCTTACATTGCATCCTTCTTAATCAAAGGGTACAAGGGAGTATACACTGATAATTACATCTTCCTCCCATCCTTGATTACTGAGTTCCCTTCCCTGGAGATAATAGTTATCTGTTTCCTCTGAAACCGTCCAGAGATAGTCTGTGCATGTAGACAATTTCTGCTTCTTATGCAAGTGATAGTAGTCTATACATATTGTTCTGCATTTTGCTTTTCTAACTTGAAAGTATCTTGATGATTGTAGCAAATATCAGTCATATTCATGGCTGCCCATCATCCCTGGAATGGCCTCCTTAATATTTGTGGAAATCTTTATGTTTTAATCCCAGTCTAGAAGTCAGAACTCAAATTCCCAACCTTGCTTGCAGCCAGGGCTCAGGCCTATGACCTAGGCTGTATCATTCAGATACACTCAGGCATGACTTTAATTTGGGAGTGAGTGAGGTGCAGAGACGGGATGTACTTGGAGCTTCCATCTTTTCTGGTGTGAGTGGTGTCAGGAATGAGTATGGTGGTGGTGGTGGCAGTGGCGATGGTTTTCTGGAGGCTGCAAGGTTAAATCCCAAGGCAGAAGTGATGTCAGTGCTAGTGGGTGGCAGTAGCAGGTGCAGTAAAGTCAAGTTCAGATTCTTCAATGGTGACTCCCTTCTCGTGTTAGTCCTATGGCATCATTTCAGACTCTGTTCTTGGTGCTTAGCTCCAAGCCCCTTTCTCCTGCTGGCCTGTCAGGTTATGTCCACTAGGACGGAGCAAGACCCTGTCATCTGTGATGATGATGATGATGATGACTTGCCTAATTATTTTTCTGTTTAAGCTAGCCATAGTGGATTCTTTGTGCCTAAGAGCTCTTACTGACAAAGAATGTGGTACCAGAAGTGGGATGCTACAAGGAACAACACTAAAAGTAGAATTGACTAAGTGCAGCAGGCAGGGCTTTGAGCAAGGAGGGGACACACATTACAGGCTGGAAAGCTGGTGACTCTTGTTATGCAGTGGCAAAATTTTGCTTCAACTACAAAATTTTGCTTCAACTACTATATACAATTCTTGAAGATGCACACTGCAAGCTGGGTGAGGCTGTGATAAGAGGGGAAATAGTGGGGAGCATTCCGAATGTTGGTTTATGTTGATGATTTCTTGCTCTTTCAGCAGTCTTGATAGAGCAGCTATACCCAGACCAGAGTCTGCCAGCTGACAAGAGAGGTAAGGAGAGAAACTGCTTTGCCAGGAGAGGCCGTCTGCTGTAGCTGGAGGTCCAAGTTGACCGAGAACCCATAATTTGGGCTGAGAAAACAAACTACCACTTTATTCAAACCAAAGCTGGCATAAGTAGCTATTGAAGGCAAATGAATAAAACCCTTATTATAATAGCAATATTATGAGAGTAAATGAAAGAGCCCGTGTATGTGTAGCATGCCTTCAAAATGCTATTGTGATTTATATTAATACATTATTATAATTATTATGGGTGTCTGCTGCTGTCTATATTTCTACCTGACTACTGGGTTTAGAATATGGATACAACTGCTAGCATGGTTGCTTTGAGGGCAACTCAGGTTTATACTTTTTGTAGCCCAGCAAATAGTTCAGTATGCTTTAAATAAAGGCCGGGAAGTAAGGGCAAAGTGAGAGATTGGAATGTTGTTCCCCACTTTGACATGCCGTCTACACTGGAATTACACATTCATACCTTTCACCACGGGACTCTGTAGCTCCTCCCATTGGAGTGGAGTACACTTCCCTGCACCTTGATTTTGGTCTTGGCCATGTCTTTTGGTTTGGCCAATGAGCAGGTGTGATACAAGCAGAGGCCTGAAGGATTTGCTCGTGGTTTTGGTTTGCTCTTCGATACTCAGCCTTTCACCACGCGAAGATTGCCCTGCCTTGAGGAGATGGTTGATTCTGGAGGTGGGATGGAAAAGCACAAGATGAGTCTGGAACACCTTGTGATGCCAGTCAATGAAGATGCCCTTGAAAACCCACAGGGAGAATGTCAGAAGGACACGGGAGGCACCTGCAAGGAGCTCCTAAGGGCCAGTCTGGGACAATGGGAGCAGAAAAATATTTAATGGTAGTAATGGATTATAGCCCATAGAATAGAATAAATATTCACCAGCCCCCCTAACATACACAAAAATGGGATCCCAGCTAGGTTTTATTTAAACATTTTTTTCCAAGTTTTGAAATGTTAAGTGACTGGTTTGAGGCCACCCCGCTAATAGATGCCAGATTTGAGATTCAAACCCCGCCCTAATGGCTCCTGCGCTGGAGCTGCTCGCACTATGCTGCCCACAGTCTCCATCCTACGGACATCTCTGTGCGAGAGCAGGAACAAGAAGACGAAATGTTGCCTTGCTCCACCTCTGCTGGGCACAACATTAGAGGTGACTCAGTGTTTTTGCTACCAACTACAGAAGCACAGTGAGTACTGATTTTGGAGCTACAAATAAATTTTACCTAGTAGGTAAATTCACAAATATGAAATTTTGAGTAACGAGGACGGACTTTATGGAGATACAGATTTAACACCCAGAAGAAAGAGCAAAAAGAATTAGAAATAGTTGCCTCCGGGGAATGGGAGGCTGGATGGGAAGGAGAGGGGTGTGGGACTGTTTAGAATGAATAATTTTTCAAAAATATTTGATATCCACTCCCTCTCCCAGCCCTCCTCCCCTCCTCCCAGTGGGCTGGTGAGAAATGTAATTTGTCATTATTGGGTCTCGCTTTCCCAATCTCCAGCATCTCAGGAAGATCCCAATTTTACTTTAGAAAAGTCAGAGCTTTCTGGAAGGGGTCTGTGGACTCCAATTCCCACTGGTCTCTGAAAGTCTTCGTCTTTTCTAAGCGCTTACTTGAAGGAAGTGTCTGTTTTTCCTTCTGATCCCAGTTTGGGCCTGAGTCTTGCACTGTGGCTCCCAAGGCCACCTCCCTCTCATCATGGTTCTGGGAAGGAAATGGTTCCTGGCATGGGGCCATATCAACTGTGTAGTAGAAATTGCAGATGGCACAGTTGCTTCCAACTGTGGCATCCCAGGGGGTGGGTGTAGGGGTGGAGGTGGGGGTTGGGGGCAGAGGGGGATGAGCTCAAACCTAGAGTTTTCTAGCTCACCCAGGCAGCGTTCAGCAATTACCGCTTGTAAGCACTCTCTATGTCTCTGGTATAGTGCCTAGTTCTTTGCATACATTATCTCATTTAATCCTCATAACCTAAGAGTCATTCCTCATCTTACAGATGAGGAAACTGAAGCTTAGGGAGTTTAAGGAAATTGCCCAAGGGCACCCAGTTACTAAACGGCAAAGTTAAGATTTGAATTTGCCCCCATTTAACTTCCAAACCATTGCCCTCAATGGCTCACAAGATTGTTTACACACACACAGTCTCGTTTGCATATTTCCAATTCTATTTAGTTTAATAGGTTGAGTTCCCACAGCTTCTGAAACAGTGTTGCTATTGTGAGGGCATCCCTTCCTCTCAGCATCACCAAGGATGGTGTGTCCTTTGTTGTCTTCCTCTTTGTTGGGACTGTTCCTTCCATCTGGACTGCCCTCCCCCTTCCTTTCCTCTTGTAGAATTCCTACCCATCCTTTAGGAACCAGCACTGCAGGGAGGCTATGGCAACAACAGCTGGAGGAAGAAGAAATTTTAACTTTCAGTAAAGATTGACATTTTAATTATTACATTGAACTGGACTAACCATTACCAAACTGAGATTTTTTTCTTTTTTCTTTCTTTTTTTTAACGACCAGCAGTGTCCGGAGCACTTTTCATGATCTAAGAGAGCCCAGATGTCTCATGAAAGCTACCCCTGGTTTTCATCCAAGGAGAGGAAAATAAATACCCCTTCTCCTGTCTCAAAAGGCAGAAGGGTAAGCAAAATAGCTTTTTTTTTTTTTTTTTTTTTAATAACACTGCAGGAGTGTTCCTTGGTCAGTGTACTGGTGATAAATATATTTCCATAATACCTAATGTAATGTGGAGCTTTGTCTTGTTTGGATATAAATGATTTATCTTACTTCCATTGAGCCTATTTTTTTGAATTATCTCCATTTTTTCCTCCAATATAAGGCTGTGCTAAATCTTTGTGCATGTGCTTAATTACTTCCTTAAAACAAATTCTTAGGAGTGGAATTACTTGGTTAAAGATTATGTGTATTTAAGAAGTTTTGGTATAATTGCCACATTTCTTGCCGAAAAGATTGTACCTATTAATATTCTCTCCAGCCACGGGTCAGAGCTCCTCCTCTAAGATCAGTGTATATTGTTAGCAGACACTGCCTTGTATTAAATATTTGGACTGTGCCAAGTGCTCTACCAGGCCCTTGGGATACTGCTTTTGACACGTAAGTGAAACTGGGCAGGAAGACATAGGAAACAATTGAAAATAAAGTATTGATAATGTATGTGGTTATTGCTTTACAGCTTACAAAATATTTTCAGGTACCATAGTTCAAGGCTTTTCAAACTATAATGTGCATATGAAGCCCTGGGGGAGTTTTTTTTTTTTTTTTGTAGGTTTATGTGGCCAACTCTGTCTTAAGAGGGTAAAAAAACAAAATGAAAAGGAGCTTATGATAAGGATATGGAGCTATAGCTCACAGAATCAAGGAAAACCTTCCAAGTAGACTTTGGAAAGCACAGGAACCAAGGCAAGTTGAAAATCCAGGGAGTCCCCTCCAGGCACCTCTCTGGAGATGAAGGGGCTCCATATGGTTTCAGGATTCATGTCTGTTATCGGTTGAATTTTGTCCCACAAAAAGATATGTTGAAATCTTAACCCCCAGTACCTGTGAATAAGACCTTATCTGGAAGTAGGGTCTGTGCAGATATAATTAGGTTAAGATGAGGTCATACTGGAGTAAGGTGAACCCCAATCCAATATGACTGGCATCGTTATGAGAGGAGAAGAGATTGAGACACACAGGGCAAAGCTGGCCATGTGGTGACAGAGGCAGAGACTAGGGTGATACTCTGTAACTGAAGTAACTCCAGGGACTGGCTGCAAACATCAGAAGCTACAAGATGGAGGAAGGTGTTTTAGGCAGCTTGGGCTGGTGTAAAAAATATCATAAACTGGATGGCTTATAAACAACAGAAATGTATTTCTCACATTTCTGGAGACTGGGAAGTCCAAGATCAGGGTGCCAGCAGGGCTGGGTTCTGGTGAGGGCCCTCTTCCAGGTTGCAGACACTGCCTTTTTGCTGCATTTTCACACGGTGGAAAGGCAGTGAGTTAGGTCTCTGGATTCTTCTTTTTTGAGATGGAGTCTCCCTCTGTTGCTCAGGCTGGAGTGCAGGGGCGCAATCTCAACTTACTACAATCTCCGCCTCCCAGGTTCAAGTGATTCTCCTGCCTCAGCCTCCTGAGTAGCTGGGACCCGAGGCATGCACTACCATGCTTGGCTGATTTTTGTATTTTTAGTAGAGACGGGGTTTCACCATGTTGGCTAGGCTGGTCTCGAACTCCTGACCTCAGGTGATCCACCCGCCTTGGCCTCTCAAATACCTGGGATTACAGGTGTGAGCCATCACACCCAGCCTGTTCTTTTTCTAAGGGTGCTGATCCCATTCATAAAGGCTCTGCCCACATTACCTCTCATTTCCAAATACTATCCCATTAGGGATTATATTTCAACACATGACAGCAAACATCCGGTCGCTAAGAGAAGAATTTTCCCCTACAGGTTTCAGAGGGAGCAGGGCCCTGCTGACAACTCCATCTTGCAGTTCCAGCCTCCCGAAGTTTCTGTTGTTTGGAGCCACCCAGTCTGTGGTCTTTGTTACAGCATCTCTGGAGACAAACAGTATCCCTCTGCTCCAGGTTCAAATTCCAAGGAGCAGACATCTGAGGGGCCCAGCTTGTTCTCATGCACGGGATCATATTTGCAGGAGTGAGTGGTTCTCCATAGGGTAGAGAGGTTGTAGCCAAGATTAGGGAGAATAGGTGAAGGCAGCAAGAACAGGAGATGCCCCAGCACCAACCCACCAACCCACGTGTGCTGCTGGAGCCTCACGACCTGGAATGATGATTGGGAAATACACAGGCTCTTTCTGCTCCATGGGGTACTCTTTGGTCCAAGTCCCATATGACTGGAAGTGCCAGTGGGTGAGTGGTTGTTCTGTGCCTTTGAAGCCCTTTCTGGCTCCTTTTCAACTGCCCTGACTCAGGCCTGCTCTATAATGAGGAGCTTTCCCTCCCCGACTCCTCGTCCTGACTCCTGGATCCCTCTCTTCCTGCACCTGTGTCACCAACTAAGGTGTCTGAATGAAGAAGATAGTGTGGTGAGGCACCTGCAGGGATACGTGGGCCAGTGTGGCAGACCACGTTCCCATGGCACCCCCGTTCCCTCATGCCCACGGCTGTCAATGGCGAATATTTGCAGCTCTCTGTCTGATGGGGTCTCTAGCTAGGAAGTTTCTTGGCTTAAACGCAGAGCAGGCCAAAATACTGGGGCAATTAACACTCCCAGGAGCGGCCCTTAGCCAATGAGATACAGCAGTTGGTGAATCAATACCTAGCATCCTTGTCCACAGGGGGAACAACTTTGAGACTAATTCTTCACAGTTCCCCAGAGTTTCCTGGAGACTGGACTCCAAGGGTCCACTGCAATAACCTGCTCATGAACACACCTGTGACTGGCTTCTTCCTTTCCCTATCTCAGTTCCCCACCGGCTTCAGGTGCTCCCTGTGATATGGTTAGGCTTTGAGTCCCTATCCCAATCTCCTCTTGAATTGTAATCCTCACAATCCCCACGTGTGTGGGAGAGACCAGGTGGGACGTAACTGAATCATGGGGGCGTTTCCCTCGCTGCTGTTCTCGTGATAGTGAGTGAGTTCTCACGAGATCTGGTGGTTTTATAAGGAGCTTTTCGCCTTCACTCAGCACCTTTCCTGCTGCGTCGTGCAGAATGAGCCTTGCTTCCCCTTTATTTTCTGAGGTGATGGTAAGTTTGCTGAGGCTTCCCCGGCCATGTTGAACCGTGAGTCAATTAAGCCTCTTTCCTTTGTAAATTACCCAGCCTTCGGCAGTTCTTTATAGCAGTATGAAAATGAACTAATACATCCTGGGATGAGTCACCTCCCAAATACGCTTTGAATTCTTGCCTCAGGGTCTGTGTATGCGTGGTCTACCACCCAGTAACCCTGCAGTGGTGCTGATGTGCTTTGCCACAACTGCTGAAAAGCACAGAGAAAGTACTCGCCTGTATGAATGTGCCCAGTAAGGGCTTCAGAACGCCCTGCCCCCTCCACATCCCTCACACTGACTTTTCTAAGAGATAGGCCAACATAACTATGGTGCTGGATATGAGGTAGCATGGACCCTTTATTTTAACAGCCCCCAGCTAAATTGGGGTTCCAATACCAGAGCACTTAGCAGCCCTGCCAGGAAATGGAGGGGAGCTGAGCATGGGTGTCTACACGTGCTGTGCACTGGATACTTCTTTTACATGGCCGATAATCTAATGCTTAGTTGTGTTGACTGTGACCAGGGTGTGTTTCACATGAGAAAGTTGTTTATACTGGCAGGTGTCCTTGCAGCTCTTGCTGACCTGTGTCCAGTTTCTGCCTGACTGACGATTGCTGTGGCCTGGGAGCCTACCCTCATGTTCTCCCTGGCATCCCAGGAAAAACCCGGCCTGGAGTAGCCCCTGATTCAGATGGAAGATGCAAATTCAGTACACCATCGTGATAGGAAATAAATCCGAAGATTTATTACTTGCCCTGATGGCCCTCCATCCTCGGGTCATGAGAGGCAGAAATGAAGAGGAAGAGTCAGGCAGAAAGAGATAGTGAGTGAGCACACACAGCAATTAACAATATATATTAGGGAATAGGACGTGGCTCACTTGAAATTCACAGGCAAATGTCTGAATGGTCCATTTAATGGAAGTGGCAGGAAAGCGGGGAGTCTATTCTGCTAGGTGGGAAAGACATGGTGAGGTTCGTATCCCCAGCTACTGGCTTGGGCCATCTGGGTGTGGTTTTCTACTTCTAATGCCCAGGCAGCAACCTTTGCTGTATCATTTTGTTACACCCCTCCTGAAAACATCCCGCCTTGGAACAGTTGGTGATGTTGCTCTCACAGGAGAGAGAAATGGGGTCCCTGGTTAGAGCATAAGGAAAGCAACAAAGCCATGAACTTTACTCTATGTCTGGAAAATGTTAACGGGGTTAGAGACTGCCTTAGGTCAGGCTCCCTAGAGGCAGAGCTTGAGACAGGGATCCAAGAGCACGTGGTTTATTGGTGGCTCTCAAGGGAGAGTGGGCAAGGAGAGCAGGACAGGCAGGGGAAGGAACCAAGCCAGGGTGTGACTCCTGTAAAGTCTAGGTTGGGCTTGTGGAGCAATCTCTCCTTGAGATGAACGGGCTGGCCTTCTGGACCCCTGCATCAGTCAGTCAGTGGTTGTGTGCCACCTCCAGGAGAGAGGAAAGTTACAGCCTTCTGGGGGAGGTGGTGCCCATCTGTCAAGGGGTCTTGTTGGAGAAAGGATGCAGCTCTGAAAAGACACAGCTCAGAAAGGACACAGAAGCATATAAAGCGGAAGGGAAGGGCGTGTCATCCTGGTGAAGGGAGCCTGGGCAGGCTGCAGTCGGTGTTTATGACAGTGGGGTGTGTGTGTGATCTGGCAATTGGTGGATTCTTTTTATTTAAAAAGTTTTAATTTTTAAGTTGACATACAATAATTGTACATATTTATGAGGTACATAGCGATGTTTTGATACGTATAATATATAGTGATCAGATCAGCGTAATTAGCATATCCATAATCACAAACACATCATATCTTTGTGTTGGGAACATTCAATATCTGTCTTATAGCTATTTGAAATTATAGAATATAATCTTGTCTTTATAGTTACTTTTTTTGTTTTTAAAAATGTCGCTGAAGACCGTTCTACAGTGCTATATAACACTAACACTTATTCCATCTGTTAGGTGGTGCAAAAGTAATTGCTCATTTTGCCATTACTTTTAATAACAAAACCCACAATTACTTTTGCATCCATCTAATAACTAGCTGCAATTTTGTATTCTCTAACACATCTCTCCCTATCCTTTCCTTCCCCTTCCCAGCCTCTAGTATCCTCTGTTCTGTGCCTGGCTTATTTCCACTTAACATTATATCCTCCAGTTCTATCCATGTTGCTGTGAATGAGAGGATTTCGTTCTTTTTTTGTGGCCGAATAGTACTCCATTGTGTATACATACCACGTTTTAAAAAACCCATTCATCGGTTGTTAGATACCCAGGTTGATTCCACGTCTTAGCTATTGTGGAAAGCACTGCAATAATCATGAGGGTGCAGCTGGTTGGTGGTTTCTATGATAATCTGCTATTGAGGACACAACTGCCTTAATTATTCCCTTCTCTCCTCCTCAATCTTACTCATAGTTAAGAAAATGGATTAAAGAAGAAACACAGAGAAAGAAGTCTCATGATCCAGCTAATTCTTCATTTATTCATTTGCTCTCATTCACCATTCATTCAGAAAACATTTATTTCATACCTCCTGTGTGCCAGGGACTATGCCATAAATACGTCCAAACCCTGGTGGTGCGTCTGTAATTTCTTTCACTGGAGAAAATTAACATTTCTTTACAAAATGAACATTATCACAAGGATCCAGATCACTATACTGAGTCTTTCCACTTTTAAAATCACCCCCTCCACACATATCAACCCAACCATCCATCTACTCACCTACCCATTCACCCACACATTGCCCTATTTACCCTTCTACTCTCCCATTCACAATTCACCCGTCTCTGCGCTTATCTACTTATCTGTTCTATTACCTGTTCATCTACTTAACTATCCGCAAATGAACACCTATGGCCTGCCTAGCAATATTCCTAGGCTCATTCACTAATTTGTTCAATCAATCAGTATTTGCTGAGTGTCTTCTAAGTGCCAAACACTTTTCTAGGTGCTGGAGATAAAAGTGATGGATAAAAGTGGGGATAAAATGACAAATTGCCCTCATGAACTTTGCAATGCATGTGTGAAAGCAGACATTAGACCAATAATTAGGAAGATAAAAGGCGAGGCTGCTTCTCCCTCTCTCCTAATGTGCTTTTTCCTGAAATCCCTCTCTATTTGGTGTACTTGAAAGCTTTGATTTTTGGAAAATGTACAAAGCACTTAGCATATAAGAATAACTGGATCGGAGAAAAAGAACATCACTTCCAGAGGTGAGTGGGATTTATGTCCATTAGATTCTAAAATCCTGGAGGGCACTAAGAGTGTATGTTTCAATTCATCACTTTATCCCCAGAGCCCGTTACCCACTAGGCACAAAACAAATGTTTGCTAAATGATCAAGAGGGGTCAGAATCACTCTGTCATTTTCTGAGTTTTGACTCATTGAAATGTTTACGGAAAATCATTTTTAAAAAGAAGTTAAGGACCAGGTGCAGTGGCTCATCCCTATAATCCCAGCACTTTGGGAGGCCGAGGCAGGAGGATCACTTGAAGTCAGGAGTTCGAGACCAGCCTGGCCAACATGGTGAAACCCCGACTCTACTAAAAAAAATACAAAAATTAGTGGGCATAGTGGAGAGTGTCTGTAGTCTCAGCCACTCAGGAGGTTGAGGCAGGAGAATCGCTTCAATTCTCCCGGGAGACTTCTCACTCCTGGGAAAATTCAAGCCAGGGGTGGAGGCTGCAGTGAGCTGAGTTTGTGTCACTGCACTTCAGCGTGGGTGGCAGAGCAAGACTTGGTCTCAAAAAAGAAAAGAAAGAAAAAAAAAAAAAGAAATTAAGACCGTAAGTACTATTTTTACAGATTCTTGCAGCTAGCTGTTCTATGCCAGCCATAGCAGAGGTAGGAAATCATCCCAGGAAACATAGGGGATGTGTGGACTGAAGGATCCAGAATTGGTAATTTAGAACTGATTGAATTTTAAGGACTCCCAAAGAAATATGTACAAATACCAGGAAAGGATATAAGAAATACTAATATATAAGAAACAAATACTAGGAAAAGAATATTCTCAACATCTCCAAGCTTGGCAGGATGGAGACAAACAATTCGGAGTATATTTTCCAACTATCCACAAATGAACACTTACAACCTGGCTGGCAATGTTTTAAAGCAAGTATTAAATAAATATTTGCTTTACAAATGTTTTTCTTGTATTATAAGATACATGTTGGCTGGATGTGGTGGCTTCTGCCTGAAATCCCAGCACTTTGGGGGGCTGCGGTGGGAGGATCACTTGAGCCCAGGAGTTCGAGACCAGCCTAAGTGATATAGTGAGACCTCCACCTCTACAAAAAAATAAATCAGCCTGGCACAGTAGTGCACACCTATAGTCCCAGCTATCTGGGAGGCTGAGGCAGGAGGATTGCTTGGTCCGGGGAGGGCAAGCAGTGAGCTGTGATGGCACCATTGCACTCTAGCCTGTGAGACAGAGTGAGACCCCATCTCAAAACAAACAAACTGGTGTGTTGGTGGTGGAAGATGAAGAATACCCAATGAGAGAGCCCTGCGTGGAAACCCATTCCCCTCTCCTCAGGGGACCACATGGGTTCTTCTACCTACTTTTTGGGAGAGCTCCCAAAGGAGCCCCAAGTTGTTTCTACGGCCTTCCAACCATCCTTTATTGAGAAGACACCAGAGGGAAATGAAAGGCAGTTTTATGACAAGTCTAGAAGGTGAGACGTTCAGTCCAGCAGTTTAGAACCCAACTGAGAGACACTGGGGCAGGTGGGCATGTGTGGAGGATATGAACAAATACAGACTGTAGCTTCAAGAAGATTCCCTCAGTCTCCCCAGGTAATGTGTTGGCTGGGACTCTGACAGCCCTCAGGTAGCAGTGGGGAGGGCGGAGGTCAAAGCAACCTCACACCCCACACTTTCCAGTTGTTGAGTCTTCGGAAGCCTCTTAATTAAAGTCTCTGACATGCAGAAACAAGTTATCCATTTCTCCCTACCCAGAAATGATAACCTTGCTAATATTTTGATATAAATTCTTTCAGTTATTTTTTCCTGTCTACATGTAGACAAACATACATAGAAAAGCATTTTTGACAATAACGGAGTGTCATGTTTATATTGTTTTGTAAACTGCTCTATGTAAAGGATTAATGTACACATTTCTATCCTATTAAATATTATCAGTCAATGGGTATCTGCTTACTCTCTAGTGTTATGGTACTTGCTAAGGAATTTTAAAGATTTTTTTAAAATTTTACTTTAAGTTCTGGGATACATGTACAGAATGTGCAGGTTTGTTACATAGGTATACATGTGCCATGGTGGTTTGCTGCACCCATCAATCCATCATCTAGGCTTTGAGCCCCACATGCGTTAGGTATTTGTCTTAATGCTCTCCCTGCCTTTGCCCCCCAGCTTCTGACACCCCGGTGTGTGTTGTTCCCCTCCCCGTGTCCATGTGTTCTCATCGTTCAACTCCCACTTACGAGTGAGAACATGCGATGTTTGGTTTTCTGTTCCTATGTTAGTTGGTTGAGAATGACGGCTTCCAGCTTCATCCATGTCCCTGAAAAGGACATGGACTCTTTTTTTATGGCTGCATAGTATTCCATGGTGTATATGTGCCATATTTATCCAGTCTATCATTCATGGGCATTTGGGTTGGTTCCAAGTTAAAGACGTGTTTATCAGAGTTCCTGGTGTTAAGATAGTAACTTAGCTAACAAGAGGGCATACACATTTAAATTAGTATAGCAATAAAATAACACAAGATAGCATAATAAGAGTCTACATATTACAACTTGGGGAAGATTGTTGATAGGGATATAGACTCAGATGACTTGAAATTATCTCAGTGATATTCACTATGTGAGTTTGTCACACAATCATTTTTAGTCTGCTCATCTACAAAATAGGAATGAGGATAAAAATAATAATGCTGATATTGAGGGCTTGTTTTGGGGATAAAATAATAACCATAATGATAGTTATAGTAATAGTGGAACTTGTATAGATCTTACCATGAGCCTGGTAACTGTTCTAAGATTGTAACACATATTAACTAACCTAACATTATGGCAGCCCTATGAGTCAGGAGCCACAATTATCCCCATTTTACAGATGAGGCAGTGCAGGCACAGAGAAGCCAAATAACTGGCTCAACATTGTACAGCTAAGAAGTGTCAGGCTGGCTATAGCCAATAATTTAATTGTACTTTAAAAAATAACTAAAAGAGTATAATTGGATTATTTGTAATAGAGAAGATAAGTGCTTGGGACAGATACTCCATTGTCTATGATGTAATTATTATACATTGCATGCCTTTATTAAAGCATCTCATGCACCCCATAAATATATGGACCTCCTATGTAGCCACAAACATTAAAAAAATTAAAAAGAAGGGGCGAAGATGAAATTTAAACCCAGGAAGCTTAGCTCGTCTGGACTATATATTTGAAAAAGGTTTTGAAACTGGAAAATGCTATGTAAGTGGGGTTATGATTTGTTATTGGTGTAAATGAAAAGTTCCAATCAAGGGGACTAAGTAGCAAGAGGGACCGGCTTCAGTGCAGAAGGCTCACTGCTGATGCGAGGGCTTGGGGAGGCTCCTAGGAATGGTGGACCTTAGAATGGGGGCAGGGAGCTTCTCCACTTGGAAATCAGCTGCCATCCTCATCTTTCATTAGATCAAGAGTGAAATCAGGAAGAATGTTCATTGCAAGTGAAGAGACCCATTTCAAACTAGCTCAGGAAGAAAGGGAGTTTATTGGCCACAGCTGGCAAGTCTGGAGGCGTGGCTGGATCCAGGGATTCACCCAAGACCTGCCTCTTTCTTGCCATCTTTGGTTCTCTTCTCCTCTGTGGTGGCGTCATTCTCAGGCTGGCCCCACCTGGTGGAAAGGATGACCTACAGCAGCTCCAGCCCAGTTAAAACCGCACAGCTGGAGACAATGATTGGTTCTGCAGTGTCCTCGGAAGGCTTCTCACAGCCTGGCCTGAGCACGTGCCCGCTCTTGGGGAGATGGAACCAGCCTCAAATGAGCCACATAGACTGAGTGGACTTTCTGTAGAATAGGAGAGGACTGAGTTCTCCAAAACAAAAAAAACAACAACAATGGGATGCTGAGCAGACAAAAATCATGTCTACTGAAGCCTTGCTACTGGTCCCTGAGCAGCATCACCTGGGATCTGTTAGAAATGAAGGTTTTGGTGCCCCATCCCCAGACCCAATGAGTCAGAATCTGCATTCCAAGAAGGTCCCAGTGGATTGCTGTGCCTAATGAAGTCTAAGACACGTTGGCTGACAGAGGGCTTTTAGAAAGACGTGTGTGGTTTGTCCGTCTCATTCCACACACACTACGTACATGTTTAAACAGTTGGCTGCCATCATAAAAATGGTCCCAACCAGGAAATGCGCAAAAAGGCAGGACAGATAAGAGCAGTACTACCCTTAGATTTTGGCAACAACCCACAATGTAGAGACCCCTTTCCATGGCCTTTTTCTGGCCATATCTGTGCCACTGACTAGGGAGACCATCAGGCAGAGGATAGTGTTCACCTGGAGTCTGCCTCTGCTCTTCTAAACCTCACTTTGGGTACCTGGGACTCAGGAATTCCCTGTGCAAATGACCCTGAGCATGTTTCCAGGAACTGCACGGGATCTTCTCCAGCCATTTGACTCTGACCACCCAGATTTCAACCTGCCCTTAGGAGTAGGACACAAATGTGTGTACTTTTGGGTCTGATGGGTGGCCGAGGGGGCCTCACTTTCCTTCAGACACGATCCGTGCTCCTTTCACCTCTCCCCCATTCTCTCACTGCTCTTACACTACCTGTAAAGCACTCTGGATTTGGTGAAGGAAGGAAAAACCAATAATCCAAGAGAAAGAGAACGTGGAAGCAGTTTGTGGAACTGAATGACCCTACCCTGGGTCTCCAATATCATAGCCTACTTCAGTACACATGTTTTTCTTTGTTCTGATGGAAAAATATCCCTTGCCTAGGTTTGGTCATTTAATACCTGCATGACTTTTTACCTTGGCACGGAATCTCCAATTAGTCTGTGTTAAAGAAAAGAGCCAGAATCATTTTCTTTACCTTCTTTCTATCTGGGACTTGGCTGAGGTACGTGTGCATGAGACCACTCATGATGTGGGATGCAGCCCGAGGAGAAAAGAACACGGATGGGCTGCCGGCCAGGGCCTGACTCGATATTAATTTACAATAGGTGTAGTAAATATTTCATGAACGTGGCTGGCTGTGCGTGCTTCTTTGCAGTAAAACACTAGAGGTGCTTTATCAATGGCTCCCACTAGATGTCGCTGTCGTCACGTTTGTAAATCTATAACCCTCCTTACCTTTCACCTTGGCTTAATTTCATTAGATTTAGAACATAAATATGTCCATTTTTAAGTTGGAGGACAGATTTTCCTATATAAATTCTTAGAATCCTTGCTTTATTTTATGTTGTCACCGACTTCCCATTACTTTTGTTTTTTTTCTTGCCCCTTTTGAGCATACAAAGGTCTCTGTACACAGTAGGTGCTTAGTAACGTTTGAATTGAGTTGAAAAAGGGGAGTTTCTATGGATTTGAGAAGGATAATGCCCTTTCATTTTAACTTGCTGGAGTATAAGTTATTTATTTATTGGAGACAGAGTCTCGCTCTGTGGCCCAGACTGGAGTGCAGTGGTGCCATCTCAACTTACTGCAGGCTTAACGTCTCGGGCTCAAGCAATCCTCCTGTCTTGGCCTCCCAAGTAGCTGGGCTCCAGGCATACGCTACCACGCCTGGCTCTTTCTTTCTTTTCTTTCTTTCGAGACAGGGTTTCCCTCTGTTGCCTAGGCTGGTCTCGAACTCCTGGGCTCAAGAGATCCATCCACCTTGGCCTCCCAAAATGCTGGGATTACAGGTGTGAGCCACCACACCTGGCTGTTATGTTTTAAAAATTATGTAAGTGCCTTGATTACAGGGTTTTACGTCAGGTCTTAAGCCAAACTCAGTGTGAATTCACCTGGGGAAAAATCACTAGCCTCTAACAGAAAATTAGTATTTCCTTTGATTGTAAATGCAGGCAACAAACACAGTAACAGTAGTACCTGGGACTATGCTGCCGATAGAAATCTCAGATTTTTATATTACATAATTGTAAACAATCTTCTAAAAATCTTTTAAGTTCAGGGGTACATGTGCAGGTTCATTATATAGGTAAACTTGTACCATGGGGGTTTGTTGTACAGATTATTTTGTCACCCAAGTATTAAGCCTAGTATCCAGTAGTTATTTTTCCTGATTCTCTCTCTCCTTCTACCCTCCACAGGCCCCAGTGTGTGTTGTTCCCCTCTATGTCCATGTGTTCTCATCATTTAACTCCCATTTATAAGTGAGAACATGCGGTATTTTGTTTTCTGTTCCTGCATTAGTTTGTGAAGGGTAATGGCCTCTACCTTCACCCATGTTCCTGCAAAGGACATGATCTCATTTGCTTTTATGACTGCATAGTATTCCATGGTATATATGTACCACGTTTTCTTTATCCAGTTTGTCACTGATGGGCATTTAGGTTGATTCCATGTCTTTGCTATTGTGAATTGTGCTGTAGTAAACATACGTGTGCATGTGTCTTTATAATAGAATGATTTATATTCCTTTGAATATATACCCAGTAATGTGATTGCTGGGTCAAATGGTATCTCTGTTTTTAGGTCTTGGAGAAATCCCTACACTGTCTTCCACAATGGTTGAACAAATTTACACTCCCACCAACTCTTTTAGTTCCTTTTTCTCCACAACCTCACGAGCATCTGTTATTTTTTGACTTTTTAGTAATAGCCATTCTGACTGGTGTGAGATGGTATCTCATTGTGGTTTTGATTTGCATTTCTTTAATGATCAGTGACCTGGACCTTTTTTTCATTTGATTGCTGGCCGCACGAATATATTCTTTTGAGAAGTGTCTGTTCATGTCCTTTGCCTGTTTTTTGATGTCTTTCTCTCTCTCTCTTTCTTATTTTCTCCTTCTTTCCTTCTTTCCTTCTTCTTTCCTCCTTCTTTCCTTCTTTCTTTCTTTCTTTCTTTCTTTTCTTTCTTTCTTTCTTTCTTTCTTTCTTTCTTTCTTTCTTTCTTTCTTTCTTTCTTTCTTTCTTTCTTTTTGTAAGTTTAAGCTCTTTATAGATGCTGGATATCAGACCTTTATCAGATGCCTTGTTTGCAAAAATTTTGTCCCATTCTGTAGGCTGTTTACTCTGTTGATGGTTTCCTTTGATGTGCAGAAATTCTTTAGTTTAATTAGATCCCATTTGTCAATTTTTGCTTTGTTACAATAGCTTTTGGTGTCTTCATCATGAAATCTTTGCCCATTCCTATGTCCTGAATGGTATTGCCTCGGTCATCTTCCAGGGTTTTTATACCTTTTGGTTTTACATCTAAGTCTTTAATGCATCTTGACTTAATTTTTGTATATGGTGTAAGGAAGGGGTCCAGTTTCAGTTTTCTGCATATGGCTAGCCAGTTATGGCACCATTTATTAAATAGGGAGTCCTATCCCCATTGCTTGCTTTTGTCAGGGTTGTCAAAGGTCAGACAGTTGTAGGTATGCAGCCTTATTTCTGGGTTCTCTATTCTGTTCCATTGGTCTATGTGTCTGTTTTTGTACTAGTATCATGGTGCTTTGGTTACTGTAGCCCTGTAGTATAATTTGAAGTTGAGTAGTGTGATGCCTCCAGCTTTGTTCTTTTTATTGCAGACAATCTTGAATCTTTACATTTATCTCCACTTTGAAATTAAGGTAGTTACCAGTTCAATTATAGATCTTTTAGTATGTTTAAAAAGATGCACATGTATTACTATATCACACATTTGTTTTTAAAGTATTTTAATAACTGTATTAAAGTATTTTAGTAACTATTCAGTGGAATTAATTTCCTTTGTAGTCATGTCTGTGATTTTATGCACTTGAAAACCTTATCCTGAAAAAGGGTCCACAGGCTTCACCAAACTGACTGTAGGCAGAATAACGGCTACCCAAAGATGTCCCTGTCCTAATCCCAAGAAACTGTGAAATGTTAATGTTATGTGGCAAGGAGGAATTAGGGTTGCAGATAGAACTAAGGTGGCTAATTAGCTGACCTGAAGATGGAGAGATTAATCCTAGAGCATCAAAGTGTGACCAATGTCACCACAAGGGTCTTTATAAGTGAAAGAGGGAGGCAGGAGACTTGGGGTCAGAGTCAGAGAAGAAGATGTGGTGATGGAAACAGATGGGAATAACGTGATTGCTGGCTTTGAAGACAGAAGGCGGCCATAAGCTGGGGAGTGTGGCAGCCTCTGGAAGCCGTAAAAGGCAAGGAAACACCTGCTGATACCTTGATTTTGGCCCTACAAGACTTGTTTGGACTTCTAGCCTCCAGAACCACAAGATAATGAATCTGTGTTATTCTAAGCCATTGAATTTGTGATCATTTGTTATAGCAGCCATAGGAAACCCATGCATTGACAAAGAAGTCAGTGGCACAAAACAGTTAGAAGCCCCCTGTGTTGAGACTAAAGATCGGAGAAGAAGAATTCCACGTGTGGTGGAGGTAGGGGAGATGGTGAATTAAGGAGTTTCCTATTGCTGGATGGCAAACTGCTCCAACATAGCAGCTCAGTAAACATTTATCATCCTACAGTTTCTGTGGGTCAGGTATTTTGGACTGGCTTTGCTGGCTGGCTCTGGTTCTGGGTCTCTCATGATGTTCCAGACACGATGTCAGCTGGGGCTACCATCGTTGGAAGGCTGGACCAGGGCTGAAGAATCTACTTCCAAGTTGGTGCACTCACATGGCATAGGCAGGAGGCTTCTGGTCCATATTGGTGTTTGGCAGGAGGCCTTAGTTCCTCATTACACAGACCTCAGGGTGGCTTGAGTGTCCTCACAACATGGCTTCCTCCACCTCTTAAAGGAAGTAGTATCAAAGAAGCTATGGACATATTTTAAAACTACTACACCACATCCCTGTCTGTTTGCTCCTTTAAAAAACTTTCTGTGAGCAAATTGATGCCAGGAGCAGAAACCAAGATCATTTGGATACAGAATGCAAATGATCGACAAGACTTAGATCTAGAAATTTTCATTTTTATTTAATCTACTGAAAGTCTTAAATAAAATTATTTAATAGTAATTGAAGTCTTAAAGCAAATAAATGAAATTCTTCTTTGTGGAAATTCTGTCTTTACCAACTTGACCTGGAACAGTTTTTTAAAAAATAAACTTTTAATTTCAGAGTATTTAATAGTTTCAGATTAACAGAAAAGTTGCCAAGATAGTATAGAGAGATCTTGTATACTTCACACTTAGTTTCCCCTTATGTTAATGTCTTACATTACTATGGTATATTTGTAACAATGAATGGACCAGTATTGATATACTACTATTGACTAAAGTTTATACTTTATTTGGATTTCATTAATTTTTTTTTCTCGAAACAGAGTCTTGCTCTGTCACCTAGGCTGGAGTGCAGTGGCATGATCTCAGCTCACTGCAACCTCTGCCTCCTGGGTTCAAGTGATTCCCCTGTCTTAGTCTCCCAGGTAGCTGGAATTACAGGCATGCGCCAGCAAGCCCAGCTAATTTTTGTATTTTTAGTAGAGATGGTGTTTCACCATGTTTAACTCCTAGCCTCAAGTGATCTGCCCAGCTTTGCCTCCCGAAGTGTTAGGATTACAGATGTGAGTGACCGCACCTGGCCAGATTTCCTTAATTTTTATCCAATGTCAGAATATTGCATTTTTAGAGTGTAGTTTTTTCCAGGTATGTCTGATATCTTAACAGAATCAGGGCTTTTTGAAAAAGCAACAAAACCAAGGCATGCCGTGGCATAGAGGACAACAAACTCTGGGTAGACTTGAATTTGAATCTTGCCTGTTGTTGCCAGCTGAAGGTCCCTAATCAAGTTACTTTTCCTTCCTCACCTCAGTTTCCTCATCTGTAAAATGGGACTGAGGATACACGACAGGAATGTTGTCAAGATTAAACAAATTCATGAGTGTAAAGCAGCTTGGATAATCTTTGACACGTTAGCCGGTTGGGGATAGCTATTACTGTGTGGAACTCAGGGTTTGCTGAGGTAATCTGGCCCAGAACAAGATCCTTCCTATACAATGTGGAAAGTGCAGAGTCCCCATCTGGGCCTGGGGATAATGAATAAGGAAGGTCTCCTGCAGAGGTAGCATGAATTGCATCTAGAAGAATGGATGAGAGTTGGGTGGAAGAAGGGGCCCATGCAATGGGAAGATGTCTGGGCAGAGGGAGCTGTCTGGCAGAGGTGATGCCTGGTAGCTTTGGGGCAGGCAGCTCAGTGATATGTGGTGGTTGTCATTTATTTCTAACTTGGAGGAGGTCTCTCTAGCCCTGCCCTGACCGGGATCCTGGGGAGGTGGTCGTGGATGTTTAAAGTGTGCCTTTCACAGGATACTTCATCCTAGCGGATGGCCTGGTACCTCCGTGCCCAGTCGTGACCAGGTGTCCCTCCTACCTTGCTTATCCTGCAGTACCTTGTGGCTTTTGTAGGACCTGTGTCCAGTTTATTTCCACCAGGACGCTGCTCTCTAGGAGAGCTCTAACTGGGAGGAGAATTCTGTTTGGGTGTGCCAGTCATGTGAGCCACGGGCAGCACAGCACAACATAATGCTCTAACAGAAGACGTTTTTACTACTTACAGATGCCAGAGAGGAGGGCAGCAGGCCTCTCCAGGCCAGTGGGAAGGGGAGCCAGCCGGGAACCACACCCTCAACCAGAGGGTGGGGAGCGGGTGAGCAAGAGGAATCTGAGGGCTGAAGCCTTTGTTGGGATCCAGGGCATTACTCAGGCAGGTTTCCCATGGGGAATTCTAATTGGTGGGTTTAGAGCAAGCAGGCGTGATTTAGGTGGGGTCACCCTGCAGCTGAGAGGCGGTCACTGTGGTCATCTGCATGTGCTGTGGGGTCTTCGGGGAGAGTCAAGTGGGTGGTACCCCGCTGTCCCCCAGGGACGTGCTCACCAGGAAGTGGTTGCATAAGGCAGATATCTGGATCAACTGCACTGAGGAAGTGGGAAGAGAACTGGAGACTGTGTCAAGAGTGACAACCCTGCTCCTTGTATGAGAAAGTTCAACTTATATTTACAGTGGATACCGAGGCAACCAAAAATTGTAAGAATTCACTACAGAGGTGAGTGGCCAGGAGCTGGGTTGAGCAGGGCTTACAGGCTGTGGTGTAATGAACCATCACAAAGGACTTTAGGGCCCAGGTGTTGAAGGTGGCAGAGAGTGAAGGAGCCTGACTCCTCTGCCCACCCCCGCCCCCCATTGTTTGAAGGAGATGCCTCATGAAGGAGAATACTTGTTTGGGATTTTATATGAATGAGATAAACTTGTATTACATTAAGGCGCTGCTGTTTAGGAGCTGTTATGGCCATTAGCCTACCCTGACACAGCCTGTATGGGTTGATGATATGGCAGGGAAGAGTATCAAACACAGATTTTAGGTTTTAAAATTCTGGCCGAAATTTGCAAAACCCTGGGAGATAACTTTGCCAGTCTATAATGAAGGTCTATAAAGCAAACTGCAGTTGCTGCTATGTAACAGAGACCACAGTGGGACGATTCTAAATCATTTCCAAAGCCTAGAAGTAGGGAGAAATGAAATGCAGAGGCTTTATGTTCAAGCTTAGTGTACACTACACAAAGGTGAGACTTTAATTACGTTGCTTCCTTGGAAGAAAATTAAATTATAGAAAAAGTAGGTTCTACTTTTTCACAATAGCGTAAACTTAAGAAAGACCAGATAAAGAGACAGACAAAAAAATATTTTTATCAGACCAAGTGCCATCTTAATGCTCAATCCTGCATTAAAAGTGGAGAGACACAGGTGTTGTTTTTTTTTTTTCTCCTGAGACAGAGTTTCAGTCTTGTTGCCCAGGCTGGAGTGCAGTGGCATGATCTCAGCTCACTGCAACCTCCACCTCCCAGGTTCAAGTGATTCTCCTGCCCCAGCCTCCCAAGTAGCTGGGATTACAGGCGTGTGCCACCACGCCCAGCTAATTTTTTTTTTGTATTTTTAGTAGAAATGGGGTTTTGCCAGGTCAGCCAGGCTGGTCTCTAACTCCTGTCCTCAGGTGATCCACCCACTTCGGCCTCCCAAAGTGCTGGATTATAGACGTGAGCTCCCGCTCCCGGCAGAGACAGTTTTACCAAGTATTCTTGAGCAGTCTTTCAAGAGAGCTTATTTGATTACTTATTTTTGAATTTTTTCTCAGAGTAAAGAGACATTTTATTTGTATTTAGAAGTGTCTTAGATCAGCTTAACATTAGATGTGTTAATTTTAATCTTCCCTCTTTTAAATTAAAATACGCCTTTTCCTATCATGCTTTATCAATTCTACATCTTTCTCCTACAATGAGGAAGCTCACTGTAACCCATCACTTCCTATTTATAAACTTTTCAAAGTAGGAAACAATTTTCCTGAAAAAAACACATCTATAAAACCTACAAAGACTGTATATTACCTTTTTATTCGATGTAATGGATCTTTTAGAATAACATACATAAAAATCAATGACTAGTGTGAAATTAGAACAAAATTCTTTTTAAAAAGTTGCTGCTTATAAACTCTGTTATTCCCAATCTTTCCAATGCAATTCAAAGTTGTAGTTTCTAATCTTATTGTATAACTTTTTATTTCCTTTCTGAAAATTGATCTTACAAAGAAGGGTTTCAACTAAGCATTCCCTTGAAAAATACTTGGATAAAATGTGTATTTCCTTTTTAGTATTTTAAACTGTCTGTAATAACTTTAGGGAATATGCTGTAGGAAAAAGCTGGAAAACTAAATAATCAGGCATAATGTTGTTCTATGTCATTTTCTGGAAATTATGCCCACTCTGCCTTTCATTGTTTAAACAAATCTAATTAGGGATTACAGATAACTTATTCAAATGAGACAATACGTGATATTCATGATGTGAAAGTCAAAATAAAAAATAGAGACAGATTGCTAACATTTTATTTTGGAAATGAAGAATTCCAGTTTGGGGCATACACACAGACTAGGTGGCCTTCAGTATGTCTGAAGAACCAAGAGCATATTGGGAGTTTTATTATAAAGGGAAATGTTACATATTGTTTTGGAAGAAAACTCTTTGGCACTACAGAAGCTTTTGGGAGCTGGCAAGCTCTGATTGGTGAGTGTCTGAGTTCATTTAGTATTGCTATGAAGGAATACCAGAGGCTGAGTAATTTATGAAGAAAAGAGGCTTATTTGGCTCATCATTCTATAATCATTCTACAAGAAGCATGACATTGGCATCTGCTTGATGTCATTCTACAAGAAGCATGACATTGGCATCTGCTTGACTTCTGGTGAGGCCTCAGGCTGCATCCACTCATGGCAAAAGGCAAAAGGGAGCTGCTGTGTGTAGAGATCAAATGGTGAGAGAGGAAGCAAGAGAGAGGGGGAGGGGCCAGGGTCTTTTTAGCAACCAGCTCTCAAGGGGTCTGATAGTATGAGAACTCACTCTCTCAAGCCCAGGAAGGGCATTAATCTATTAATGAGGGATCTGCCCTCCTGGCTCGAACACTTCTCATTAGGTTCCACCTCTGGCATTGGGGATCAAGTTTCAACATGAGGTTTGGAGGGGACAAATATCTAAACCACAGCAGTAAGTAGCAGTCTGAGAGTCATGGCAGATTGTTTTAGCAGCTACTAGGTAAAACTGGTCTTAGGGCTGCAGCAGACTGAGCAGCTGGCCTTGTAGAAAATTTAATTCTTGGTGCAGGTGCTATATCCCCCAAATGCTTTTTTCCCCTGGCCACTCAACTGTGAATTTAGTCGAGTATGACAAGGATGACCCAGTTTGTATCATCCACTTTCATATTGAAGACAAACTGAGATGGGACATAGAGGGTGTTATTTTTTTTTCTGTTTCAACCTTTAATTTAGAATTGGGGTACATGTGCAGATTTGTTACAAAGGTATATTGTGTGAAGCTGAAATTTGGGATATGACTGAACCCATCACCCAGTGAGCACAGTATCCAATAAGTAGTTTTCAACCCTTGTCCCCCTTTCTTTTTCCCCACTCTGTAATTCCCAATGTCTGTTGTTACCAACTTTATGTCCATGTGTACCCAATGTTTAGCTCCCACTTATAAATGAGATTATGTAGTATTTTGTTTTCTATTTCTGCATAGTTCGCTTAGGCTAATGGACTGCAGCTGCATCCATGTGGCTGCAAAGGACATTCGTTTGTTCTTTTTTTATGACTGCATAGTACTCCATGGTGTACATATGCCACATTTTCTTTAGTCCACTGTTGATGGGCCCCAGGGTTGATTCCATGTCTTTGCTATTCTGAATAGTGCTGCAATGAACATTCAAGTGCATGTCTTTTTGGTAGAATGATTTGTTTTCTTTTGAATATATATCCAGTAATGGGATTGCTGGGTCAAATGGTAGTTCTCTTTTAAGTTCTTTGAGGAATCTCCAAACTGCTTTCCACAATGACTGGACTAATTTATATTCCTACCAATGGTGTATGAGTGTTCCCTTTTCTTCACAGCCTCACCAACACCTGTTATTTTTTGACTTTTTAGCAACAGCCATTCTGACTGGTATGAGTTGGTATCTCACTGTGGTTTCAATTTGCATTTTTCTGACAATTTGTGCTGATGAGCATTTTTTTCCTATGTTTATTGGCTGCTTGTATGTCTTCTTTTGAGAAGTGTCTGCTCATGTCATTTGACCACTTGTTAATGAGGTTGTTTTTTGCTTATTGATTTAAATTCTTAATATTAGATCTTTGTTGGATGCATTATTTGTGAATATTTTCTCCCATTTTGTGGATTATCTGTTTAATGCCTTGATAATTTCTCTTGCTGTGTGGAAGCTCTTTTGTTTAATTAGGCCCCAATTATCAATTTTTGTTGTTGTTGCTATTGCTTTTGAGGACTTAGCCATACATTATTTCCCAAGGTCAATATTGAGAAGGGTATTTCCTAGATTTTCTTCTAGGATTTTTTATAGTTTTAGGTCTTACGTTTAAATCTTTAATTTATCTTGAGTTAATTTTTCTGTGTGGTGATAGGTAGAGGTCCAGTTTTATTCTTCTGCATATGGCTAACCAGTTATCCCAGCACAATTTACTGAATAAGGAGTCATTTCCCCATTGCTTATTTTTGTCCAGTTCATTGAAGATCTTGTGGTTGTAACTGTGCAGCTCTATTTCTGGGTTCTCTCTTTTGTTTCATTGGTCTGTGTGTCTGTTTTCCAGTACCATGTTGTCTTGGTTACTGTAGCTGTATTAGTCCATTTTCACACTGCTTTAAATTACCCAAGACTGGATAATTTATAAACAAAGGAGGCTTAATTGACTCACCATTCTACATGGCTGGAGAGGCCTCAGGAAACTTATAATCATGGCAGAAGGTGAAGGAGAGGCAAATACCTTCTTCACAAGGTGTCAGGAAAGAGATGAGAGAGTGTGTGAAGGAGGAACTGTCAAACACTTGTAAAACCATCAGCTCTCATGAGAACTCACTATCATGAGAATAGCCTGGGGGAACCACCCCCATGATCCAATCACTTCCCATCAGGTCCCTCCCTGGACACATGGGAATTGGGATTACAATTTGATGTGGGATTTTGGTGGGGACACAGCCAAACCATATCAGTAGCCTTACAGTGTAGTTTGAAGTCAGGTAATGTGATGCCTCTGGCTTTGTTCTGCTTAGAATTGCTTTGGCTATTTGGGCTCTTTTTTGATTCCATATACATTTTAGAATGGCTTTTTCTAATTCAGTGAAAAATGATGTTGGTAGTTTGATACAAATAGCATTAAAACTGTAAATTGCTTTAGGCAGTATGGTCATTTTAACAATATTGATTCTTCCAATTGGTCATTTTAACAATATTGATTCTTCCAATCCATGAGCATGGAACATTTTTCCATTTTTTGGTGTCATCTGTGATTTCTTTTTTTTTTTTCAGCAGTGTTTTGTAGTTCCCCTCATAGAGATGTTTCACCTCCTTGGTTGTATTCCTAGGTGTTTCATATTTTGGTGGCTATCGTGAATGGAATTGTGTTCTTGATTTGGCACTCACCTAGAATGTTATTGGTGTATAGAAATGCTACTGATTTTTATGCATGTATTTTGCATCCTGAAACTTTACTGAAGTCACTTATCAGTTCTGGGGGCCTTTTGGCAGAGTCTTTAGGGTTTTCTAGGTATACAATCATATTAAAGAGAGTTTAACATCTTCTTTTCCTATTTAGATGCCTTTTATTTCTTTCTTCTGCTTGATTGCTCTGGCTAGGACTTCTAGCACTATGTTGAATAGGTATGGTGAGAGTGGGCATCTTGACTTGTTCCAGTTCTCAAGGGAAATAGTTTCAGCTTTTGCTTATTCAGTATGATGTTGACTGTGGGTTTTTCATCGATGGCTCTTATTGTTTTGAGGTATGTTCCTATGATGTCTTGTTTGTTGAGGGTTTTTGTCATAAAGGGATGTTGGCTTTTATTGAAAGCTTTTTCTGCATCTATTGAGATGATCATATCGTTTTTGTTTTTAATTCTGTTTATGTAGTGAATCACATGTATTGATTTGTGTATGTTGAACCCATCTTGTATCCCAAGAAGAAAGCATACTTGATGATGGTGAATTAACTTTCTGATGTGTTGCTGGATTCAGTTTGCTAGTATTTTGTTGAGGATTTTTGTGTCTATGTTTATCAGGGATATTCACCTGAGGTTTTCTTTTTTCATTGTGTCTCTGCCAGATTTTGGTATCAGGATTATGCTGACTTTGTAGAATGAGCTATGGAGAGTCCTTTCTTTTTGATTTTTTTGGAATAATTTCGGTAGGATTGGTACCAGTTTGTCTTTGTACATCTGGTAGAATTTGACTGTGAATCCATCTGGTCCAGGGCTATTTTTGATAGGGAGACTTTTTATTACTAATTCAGTTTTGGAACTCATTATAGCGCTGTTCAGGTTTTCGTTTTCTTCCTGATTGAAAGATCAAGATTTCTCCTGATCGAAATCCTGGGAGGTTGTGTTTCCAGAGATTTATCCATTTACTCGATATTTTCTAATCTGTGTGCATAAATGTGTTTATAATGGTCTCTGAGGATCTTTTGTATTTCTGTGGAATTGGTTGTAATGTCCCCTTTGTCATTTCTGATTGTGCTTGTTTGGATCTTTTCTCTTTTTCTTTTTTAATCTAGCTAGCTAGCTATCCATCTTGTCGATTCTATCAAAGAGCCAAGTTTTGGTTTCATTGATCTTTTGTATGGATTTTTGGGTCTCTTAGTTCTCCTGTGATTTTGGTTATTTCTCATCTTCTGCTGATTTTGGGGATGATTTGTTCTTATTTTTTCCAGTTCCACCAGATATGCTGTTAGGTTGTTAATTTGAAATCTTTCTGGCTTGTTGATGTAGGCATTAGCACTATAAACTTTTCTCTTAACACTGCTTTAGCTGTATCCCTAAGATTCTGGTGTGTTGTGTTGCTGCTTTCATTAGTTTTAAAGAATTTTTACATTTCTGCCTTAATCTAATTCTTTACCCAAAAGTCATTCCGGAGCAAGTTGTCTAATTTCCATGTAATTGTATGGTTTTGAGAGATCTTCTTGGTATTGATTTCTATTTTTATTGCATTGTGGTCTGAGAATGGTTGGTGTGACTTTGATTTTTTTTGAATTTATCGAGACTTGCTTTATGGCCAGCATATGGTTGATCTTAGAATATGTTCCATGTGCAGATGAGAAAAATGTATATTCTACAGTTGTTGGGTGGAGTATTCTGTAGATGCTTATTAGGTCCAATTGATCAAATATTCAGTTTAAGTCCAGAATTTCTTTGTTAATTTTCTGCCTTGATGATCTGTCTAATGTTGTTTGTGGAGTGTTGAAGCCCCCCACCCCCACTATTATTGTGTGGCTATCTGAAGTTTTTTGTAGGTCAACAAAAACTTGTTTTATAAATATGGGTGATCCAATGTTGAGTGAGTATATATTTAGAATAGTGATGTCTTCTTATTGAATTGAACCCTGTGTCATTATGTAATGCCCTTCTTTGTTCCTCTTGAGTGTTGTTGGTTTAAAGTCTGTTTTTTGTTTTTTTTTTTTTTTGACACGGAGTTTTGCTCTTGTCATCCAGGCTGGAGTACAATGGCATGATCTCGGCTCACTGTAACCTCCGCCTCCTGGGTTCAAGCGATTCTACTGCCTCAGCCTCCCGAGTAGCTGGGATTACAGGTGTCTGCCACCACACCCAGCTAATTTTTTTGTATTTTTAGTAGAGATGGGGTTTCACTCTGTTGCCCAGCCTGGTCTTGAACTCCTGACCTCAGGTGATCCACCCATCTTGGCCTCCCAAAGTGCTGGGATTACAGGCATGAGCCACTGCACCTGGCCTAAAGTCTGTTTTATCTTTGATAAGAATAGTGACTCCTGGTCTTCTTGATTTCTATTTGCATGATAAATCTTTCTCCACCCTTTTACTTTGAGCCTGTGGATCTTGTTATGTGTGAGATGGAGCTCTTGAAGACAGCAGACAGTTGGATCTTGTCTTTTTATCCAATTTGCCACTTTCTGCCTTTTAAGTGGGTGTTTAGACTATTTGTATTCAAGGTTAGTATTGATTTGTGAGATTTTGATCCTGTCATCATGTTATTGGCTGGTTGTTTTGTAGACTTGATTGTGTAGTTGCCTTATGGTGTCTGTGGGATACGTGCCTAAACGTGTTTCTGTGTAGCAAGTATCATTCTTTCGTTTTCTTTTCTTTTTTTCTTTTTTCCTTTTTTTTGAGACAAAGTCTCGCTCTGTTGTCCAGGCTGGAGTGCAGTGGTGCAATCTTGGCTCACTGCAAGCTCTGCCTCCCGGGTTCATGCCATTCTCCTGCCTCAGCCTCCCAAATAGCTGGGACTACAGGTGCCCGCCACCATGCCTGGCTACTTTTTTGTATTTTTAGTAGAGATGGGGTTTCACCCTGTCAGCCAGGATGGTCTCAATCTCTTGACCTCGTGATCCACCCACCTTGGCCTCCCAAAGTGCTGGGATTACAGGTGTGAGCCACTGTGCCCAGCCCATTCTTTCATTTTCATGTTTATCACTCCCTTAAGAATCTCGTCAGGTTGGTCTGGTAGTAACAAATTCTTTTAATAACGTTTGCTTGTTTGAAAAGGGTTTGACAGTATATAAAATTTTTGGTTGGAATTTCTTTTAAGGATGCTGAAAATGGTCTCACCAATCTCTTCTGGTTTGTAAGGTTTCTGCTTAGAGGTGTGCTGCTAGCCTGATGGGTTCCTTTTGTAAATCATTTGATACTTCTCTCTAGCTGCTGTTAAGATTTTTTTTTTTTTTTGCATTTTCCTTTGTGAATCTGATGACTATGTGTCTTGGGGGGTGGTCATATTGCATAGTATCTCACAGGGATTCTCTGTATGTATTGAATTTCCATATCAACCTCTCTAGTGAGATTCAGGAAATCTTTGTGAACTATGTCCTCGAATATGTTTTCCAAATTGCTTACTCTTTGTACTTCTCTCTCAAGAATGTCAGTGGGTTGTAGGTTTGGTCTCTTCACATAATCCCATATTTGTCAGAAGTTTTGTCATTTAAAAAAACTCTTTTTTCTTGATTTTTATCTGACTGAGTTGATTTGAAGAGCTGTTCTTTGAGCTCTGAGACCCTTTCCTCATCTTTGTGAATTCTGCTGTTAATGCTTTCAACTGTATTATAAATTTTTTGTAGTGAATTTTTCAATTCCAAAAGCTCCATTTGGTTTTATCTAAAAATTGCTAGTTAGTCTTTCCACTTTTTGACTATTTTACTGGATTCCTTGGGTTCCTTGGATTGGGTTTCAACTTCTTCCTGACTCTTGAGGAGTTTCCTTGCCATCCAGATTTTGAATTCTATTTCTGTCATTTCAATCTGGTTAAGAGCCATTGCTGGGGAGTTAGTATGCGTGTTTGGAGGTAAGGGGATACTCTGACTTTTTTAATTGTCAGAGTTCTTGCATTCTTTCTCATCTGAGAAGGCTGGTGTTCCTTTTTAGTTTTGGATTTGCTGATGTTGGATATGGCATTTTGTTTATATATTTTTTGTTGCCTTTGAGGGTTTAATTGTGGTGGAAGTTGAGTATAGTCAATTGGCTTAATTTCTGGGTGCTTTTAGAGGGCCAAGGCTCTGTACAGGACTTTTGTTTGTGGCTAGATTCTTGTCCTAGGTTTTACAGAAGATGTATACTGGCAGAATATTTTTATTTTTAGTGGTGTAATTTGGGCTGTGATCCAGTAGACGGTGCTTAAGAGTAGATGGTGCTTCCGCATGTTCTCACTCATAGGTGGGAACTGAACAATGAGATCACTTGGACTCAGGAAGGGGAACATCTCACACAGGGGCCTGTCATGGGGAGGGGGGAGGGGGGAGGGATTGCATTGGGAGTTATACCTGATGTAAATGACAAGTTGATGGGTGCAGCACACCAGCATGGCACAAGTATACATATGTAACAAACCTGCACGTTATGCACATGTACCCTACAACTTAAAGTATAATAATAATAAATAAAAAAAAAAGAAAAAAAGGCAAATTTCAGAATAATCTGAAAAGTATCATCCTATTTGCATAGAAAAAAGCCATATTATGTTTAAATACACATAGATATTTCCTGGAAGGATATCCAATAAACTATTTTAAATGCTTTTTCTCTAGGGTATGAGTACAGTGATATGGAGAAATGGGCTGGATTTTTACTTTTCACTTACATGTTCTTCAATATTTACATTTTTAAAAACCATGGACATATATTATTTTTATCATTAAAATATGTGATCAGAATTTTTAACTTGCTGTTTAACATGGAAAAAATCAAGTAAATACTCTGGGCACACCTTTAAATGTCTGCTTCTCTTGGATTGCTGCTTGATCTACAAACAACTTTATTTGTACACATATCTCTACTGACTTTTAGAATAAATATTTAATTTCTTTAACTAATTATAATACTCTACTGGAATAAATGAATTGGAATTTTACCTCATCAATAAAATAAAAATTTTACTGCTCAGAATAAAAAAAAAAAAAAAAAGTAGATGGTGCTTAAGAGTAATGGCTGGCAGATAGGTTGTTACTCAGGGGGAAGGCTCCTTTGTATTTCTCTGTGTTCACAGCAGTGCTTTGTGGTGAATGATGGTAAGAGATGACTCCCTTGGGCAGGTTCACTCCTGGGCCTCAGCGGAGCCCTCTCTGATTGCTGGTGTAGCACATGCCTTTCCTTTGATATGTGTTCCAGGCTGTGAGGCTCCCTTGGGAAGAATTTGTGGCTGGCAGATAGGCTACACCCTTTCCTGACTGGCCTTGTGGAGAGAGGCATGCTCCACTCTCATACTGGACCATAAACCTGCATCTCACTCGTCTCACTGACCTCAACTCAGCACTTCTGAGCTGTGTGCTGCAACCCTGGGATGTTGGGACTGGGCCCTCAACTCCATCCTCCAGCCCCTTGGGGTCTGGCATTGGCTGCTCTGGGGGATCAAAAGTGCTCCCAGGCCACTGTGAAAGCACTCAGCTGGGGCTACTGGCAAAGCACTCAGGTTAGGCAGTGGAGGCTGTACTATGCACATGCTCCTGTGGGAGCAGCCAGGCAGGGGCCTTGGGAGGGGCTGGCAGGCAGGAGGCCTACATAATAGATGCTTCCCTGTCCTGTGGGGAAGATGGTATTGCTGTCTCCTGGACCAGTGGTCAGCTGGAGTTAGAGCAACTCAGAGGAAGATGGCCCTAGGGGATGGCCATATTCCACTGCAGCTTCCCTGTATGCATACCCCACCCCTGGCTTAATGCTGGAGCTTTGTCTCTGCCTACTCTCTGGTAAGATCCCCTTGCCAATCCAAATGTCTGTGGAGGTTGTGGGGTCTCTTGTTTGTAAGATTTCAGAGGTCCACAGCAAGAGTGGGCTGCCCTGCCATCACTTCACTCACTCCTTCCCTAGGAGCTGTTCAGAGCCAGGAACTAGCTGTCATGCTCAGCAACCTTGTGCAGGGTTCTCGGCTTCCTTCCTCTTCAGCCTCGGTGTCTGCATTGTCTGTCAACTCTCAGTGTTTTTTCTCTGAAGACATATTTGAAGTGTGTTGGTTTACTCCATATTTTGGTCTCTCTTGGTGGGAGTGGCACTTCTTGGCTGCGTCTAGCCATCTTGTCCTGCATCCTTAAAAATTACTTACATATTTTTATTTAGAGTCTTCCAGTGAAATTGACACTCCAGAAAGATGTACCAAGGATATTTTGCTCTTTGCATCCTCCCTGCACAGAATTGAGTCTGTGCCCACTCCCGTTTCAGAAGCATGTAGTGGTGGAGTACTGAGTTAATCTGGAAAACTTGCTGGTCTGTGAGAAATCAAACTTGGGGCAGACAAGTCAGGAAGCCACATCTTGTGGGGATGTGTCACTGTTACCAGGGAGGACAGCCACCCTGGCTCCCCACAGGTAGGAGAGATTTAGGAACCTGTTGGATGGCTTTTAAATCATGGTTGTTATCAGGACTTTGGTAGGGGCAGACCCTGACTTACGCAATTCACTGTATTTGAGGATGGTGAGGTGGTATTAAAATAGAGAGTAGTTTCAGTTCGTACTGATCTGCAGAGTTTGACTCAGAGATACCTGGTCAGGTGTATTGAGGTGTCCTCTCTTAGGAAAATGATGAGCACATCAATATATCCCTGTAAATAAATACCCAGGGTCTTTGTTTACCCCGTCCTCCCCACACAGCTCTTGTTTGGAGATGTGCAGCTGAAAATATGGGATGGATCTGACCATAGAAATGATGTCTAAAATGGAAGTTAGGTGTTGGTGAAGATAATGCTTCAGGTTTAACTTCCAGTGAAGTGGATCTGCCACTGATGAGGCTTTTGTAGAACAGCCTGGAGACCATTTTGTTTCTCAATTTCAGTTTTCAATCAATTACACTAGATATTCAACATTTTATTATAAAACAGGCTTTTTGTTAGATGATTTTGCCCAACTTTAGGGTAATGTAAGTGTTCTGGGCACATTTAAGGTAGGCTAGGTTAAGCTATGATGTTCGGTGTGTTAGGTGTTTTAGATGCATTTTTGACTTACAATATATTCAACTTATAATGAGTTTATTGGGAGAAAGCTCCATTGTAAATTGAGGAGCACCTATATGTACGTGTGTGTGTGCGTGTGTGTATGTGTGCACATTTCTTATGGGGTATTCTCTGAACTTCTTAGATCTGTGGTTTGGTGTCTGACATTCATTTTAAAAAGTTCTTAGCCATTATTAATTTGAATTTCTTCTGCTCTATTCTTTCTTTTCCTTTTGGTATTTCAATTGTATACATGTAATTTTGAAATTGTCTCATAGTCCTTGGATGCCTTATATTTTTATTAATTTATTTTTAGGCCAGGTGCATTGGCACACGCTGTAATACCATCACTTTGGGAGGCTGAGCTGGGCAGATCACTTCAGGTCAGGAGTTGGAGACCAGACTGGTCAACATGGTGAAACCCCAGCTCTACTAAAAATGCAAAAATTAGATGGGCATGGTGGTAAATGCCTATAGTCCCAGCTATTTGGGAGGCTGAGGCAGGAGAATTACTTGAATCCTGGAGGTAGGGGTGGCAGTGAGCTGAGATCACATCACTGCCTTCTAGCCTGGGTGACAAAGTGAGACTCCATCTCAAAAAGAAATATATTATTTTTTCTCTTTGCATTTCAGCTTGAGAAATTTATATCGACTTGTCTTCAAGTTCACTAATTTTTTCTTTGGCTCTGTGAGTCTACTGAGTGTATTATCAAAGGCATCCTTCATTTTGATCACTGGGTTTTTGATTTTCAGCACTTCCTTTTGACTTTTTCTTAAGAGTTTCCATCTTTCTGCTTACATTATCCATCTTGCATGTTGTTTGCTTTTTCCATTAGAGTCCTTAACATAGTAATCATAGTTAGTTAAAATTCTGTATCTGATCATCCCAACATTTGTGTTTTATCTGAGTGTCATTCTTGTGATGGCTTTGTCTCTTTAGACAAAGAATATTTCCTTGTGTTTCTTTTGTGTTTTTCCTTGCTTTGCATGCATTATAATTTTTTTTTTTTGTTGAAAGCTGGATATGTCATGTTTGGTAATAAGAACTGAAGTAAATCATCTCTGGTGTGAGATTTTTATGTCAATCTGCATAGCAGTTGGACTGTGCTTAATGTTTGTTGTAACTATAGGTACAAGAGGCTTCACGTTCTTCTGGTGTCTGTTTTTGTCTCTCCTCTTGGCTTTGGAGCTTCTCTGTTTATTCGGAGAGAGTATGTGTCTTAAACTCTTTTCTCTGTCATCTACTCTTTTTATACTGGAACCTTGTGGTGGTAGGTTATGGGGAGGTAAAATTTTCTATAATGTTGTGATTCTCTCTTAGTGGGTCTGTGTCTGTGGGCTGTGACCTTTGCGGGTGTTTCCATCTCTCCCCCCATGGTATAGTTCCTCCACCTACCTACCCCATGGCTGCAGCATTACCAATTTATGTTCCTGGAGCCCTGGCCCCTTTGACCATGTTTTTTCCCTCCTTAGGTGATACAGGAGCTAGAGGGCCAGAGTGGGAGGAACTTTATTCAGGTGCCAATGCATGCCTGTATTTTTAGTAGAGCTGGGGTTTCTTGCATTTTTAGTAGAGTTGGGGTTTCACCATGTTGGCCAGTTGGGTCTCGAACTCCTGACCTGAAGTGATCTGCCCAGCTCAGCCTCCCAAAGTGATGGTATTACAGGCATGCGCCAATGCACCTGGCCTAATGGGATGAGGCTCTGGCAAAGTCCTTTGTTCCTGGAGAGTAGGTGCTTGTTATGCAGAAGGCTCTGAGTATATTTCACCATCACTCAGAGCCATCACTCAGGGTCTCTTTCCCCCACCCCTAACCAGGGCCACAAAAAGATCTTTCTCAGGTTCTCAAAAGGAGAACATGGTAGGGTTCCTGGAGGGTAAGTTCATGAAAGTGTGAGGCATATCATGGGTGCAGCCCCAGAAGTTTCTCTCTCCTTGTGCTAGTCCACACTGTCTTCAGCAATTCATCCAAATTACCATTTAAATGTTCCTCTTAGTTTCTGCCTCCAGCGACTTCTGCTTCAGGTAAATAGATCTTTAGTTTCTAAGATTTTAGTTTCCAGGCCGGGCGCGGTGTCTCAAGCCTGTAATCCCAGCACTTTGGGAGGCCGAGGCGGGCGGATCACAAGGTCAGGAGATCGAGACCACAGTGAAACCCCGTCTCTACTAAAAATACAAAAAATTAGCCGGGCGCGGTGGCGGGCGCCTGTAGTCCCAGCTACTCCGGAGGCTGAGGCAGGAGAATGGCGTGAACCCGGGAGGCGGAGCTTGCAGTGAGCCGAGATCGCGCCACTGCACTCCAGCCTGGGCAACAGCGTGAGACTCCGTCTCAAAAAAAAAAAAAAAAAAAAAAAAGATTTTAGTTTCCAGAGATCTGTATTTCTCTGGATACATCAATCTCTTCATATTTTGAGGTTTTCTGTATTTCTCTGGATACATCAATCTCTTCATATTTTGAGGTTTTCTCTGACCTGTATTCTGATGGGTCCAAGAAAAGCGTTGATTTTTACTTTGTCCAGCTTTGACTTATAAGGGAGGAAATGATGTATTCTAAACTCTTTACATGTCAGGGCTGAAACTGGAGCCACATTTAGGTTTGTGAAGCACATCAGGTAAGACGTTTATGTCCTAGAATGAGGGTGGTCTAGTGGATCGCACGGGCGTGACGTTAGAAGATTTAGATCTGGCTTGAGGGAGCTGTCACTGACTCAGGAGACATCCTTATTTGTTAGATGGGAGTTGCTGAATCCAACACAGAGTGTCGTGAAAGAACAAATGTGACAATGAGAAGTGTTACAAGGTCTTTCTGTCAGTGTTAAGACAGCCACACTTCACTTTCCTGGAGCCAATGCCTCTGGTGTGGCAGAAAGAAGCTGCGGCTTTCTGTGGCATTTGCTTTCTTGGCTATCCTTCCTGTCTTTTCTGACTTGCTCCCTTGTCAGGTAGTCAGCCCTACATTTATTAAAAAAGCAGTAGCCTGGTACCAGGATTCTTTCAGGCTGCCTCTCTCTTTCTCTCTTTCTCTCTCTCTCTCTTTCTCTTTTTCTTTCTCTCTTCCTCTTGCTGTCTCTCTTTCTTATACTCACTCATTCACTCACTCTGTTCAGCATTGGACTCTGGCCATCAGAAACATGCATTCTGTCAGTTTAAAAGGGAGTTGACAGGAATCATTGTGAAAACACACTTGTTCTGGAATCTGGGCTCGTGGAATTTGCTCCTGCGGACATTCCCTGGACCCGGAGTGATGCCAAAGTAAGGCAAGGCCACAAGCAGCCCCACTTTGCCTGACCTTTCCTCACTCCATGCCTGTGGGCCTTGGAGAGCAGCTGCGGAGGATTGGGTGACTTCCAAAGTCAGCTCCTGAGAGCGGGTTGCCAGGGAATTCTCTTGAACAGGGCTGTCCAAGGGATGGACACATTTCCTGGTCCTGAAGCAGAGAAATTAGAAGCAGAAATAGGCATGGAAAGATGCTCTGCCCAAAATAAGTGCCCTCTCTCTTCCCCAGGAGTTGAATAACAGTTCTCTTTCATTTGGGTGTATTTTACTTCTAAAAGCGTAATTTAGTCATTTTTAACAACAAAGTAGAATAGTTCAGAGATTTATAAAAACAGCAGCAATAACAACAACAAAAAACTTCGCTGCAGTGTTTGCTTTTCCTGCAGGCCCTCCTGGTGAGGCTGCTCTTTGAAGCACTTACACAGGTTCTCACAACTCTGCTTGGGCCACCTTCCCAAAAGCAATGGCCTTTTAGACCCCCAGGTGACCCAATTGCCCCCACCTTCATTCTCCTGATTGGTGTCATTATCCCACTTACTTCTCCTCAAGGTAGGAAAAGGTCTGTGGGATGAGCTCATTGATGTCATTCAGGTGAGCAGCAGACTCCCTTTGGGTCCATGTGAGGAGTGAGGACATGGGATGGCTCCTTCACGTGTTTTGGGAATAAGTGTGGACTCCTTTTCCACTTTTAGGGAACCCTTGCCTAGTTTCTTGGGAAGAGTTGGGATAAGAACAGATCCTAGGGATGCTGATACAGTCCATCTTCAGTTGGGGTCTTACCAGCTCAGGACTTGTCCCAGATAAAGCCTCCAGGGAAGGAAGTGTGGTTCTTTTGCTCCCTCTGCTTTAAAGCACATGTTCTGAAAATCCCATTGGCATCTTCTTCCTTTTCAGTCCTTTTGCCTCCTGTGGACATGAATTGCCTTTGTGTATTTATGTGATTATTTGTTTAGGGCTTAGGGCTTGCCATTCTCTTGTACTAGGCTCTAACAGGGGCCTTGATCACTAATCATTACTGCATCTTTGGGGTCTAGTATACTTTCCAACACATAGTAAATTCCTGAATACCTCAGTGGCATTGTTTTAATTTAATCATCACATAATCTAACAGAGCCTAGGAATAGCTGTATCACTATTCCCATTTTAGAGATGAAGAAATTAAGACTTTAAACAACTCACTCAAGTCCCCCAACTGGAAATATAGATCTGAGAGTTTGATTCTTAAGCCCGTGTTTTCAATGGACACCCGATAAATCCTCCTGCTAGGCGAGGGAGTGAGAGAGAAAATGAACACAACATGTGATCATATGAGAACTCAACAGGAAGAGAAAGACAAAATATACCTGAAGGACCAGGAAAAAGGAGGGCTTAAAAATATATTTCAGGCAAGAACTTTCTGGAAGACCATTTCAAGTGGCAAGCACCTACTCTGAAACACTTTTGGTCAGACTGCTCGCGTTAATATTCATTTTGGCGAATCAGAGTTAGAAACTTTTGTCTTTTGGCAATCACTGGAATTTTGAAAAAAAAGTTGTGTAAGTGGATCTAAAGATTTGATAGTTTATTTCAATGCAATTTTTTGGGGGTAAAAATGTGGGTTAACAGTCTATTTCAAATTTATTTGACATTGCAGTTGTTAAGTGATACTTTACCAGCTAGAATTCAATTTGCTTACCTAGGGGAAGGGTAGGCACTATCATTTTTTGAGCATGCATTGTATGCCAGGCCCTTCACATTGAACCATGTGAGGACATCTTTGAAGACAGATTGTATCTCCTCCCTTGCTTGACTGTCTCCTACAGTGCTCCGTAAGTGGCTGGGGTTGAGAGGTCCAGAAAAAATTCCGACTTCTACCTTTGGTAATACCAGGCAAATCTTGTGATCTTTGCAGGGCACCATTTTATTCTGAAATGAAGGAAGGTGGGGGAGGTAAGGTAGATGGATCTTTAAGGATTCTTCTGGGTTAAAAGTTCAGAAAGTCTATGATTCCAGATGGGTGTTCTCGTCCTTCTTTCACAGTCCTTTCTCTTTAGGAATCATGGAAGGGCCAGAGAGGCAAAAGCACTGTTCAGCTAACACCTGCACAGCCTGGCTGACAGGTGGGCCCTGAGAATGAACAGCGTCTGTGTGCGCTGGCCAAGTGCTGAGCCTGCAGACTGCAGCTGGCCGCCTTGGCTTCCGTCGACCCCTTGGCTGCCTGAGTCTCCGGCAACTGTTCAGTCGTTTGCTTTTTCCCCTCCAAAGAGACAGTCAAGGGTGCTGGGGGGCTTGTTGCTTTGGGAATTCTGCCACATTTAAAAATGCCTTGTAACCCTTATTGAGTGACAGATTTATTTGACAATTTTTGATAAGTGGGTTGTTTGCAACTTGCTGACGGAGGGAATTATTTGTAATTCCAACTTGAAAGGCTGGCCATCTGAAAGCCATGACTAAGCGAGCACATGTATTAAAAGGTCATTCATAGTTGCTTAACATCTTGTCATATATCATCTTCTGATCTCTGTTTTTATTGTTTTGATCTCAAAAAAGAAACTTTAAAAAATGTGAGATGTGGAAATCGGGAAGTGACAGAACTATTTATGGTCCCCGTAAGCAGCTGACCTACTTCAGTGACAAATGTTATAAACATGTTGTGTTAAAAGCCCAGTCTTTTGCTCTGAATTCTAATTACTTGGAATTCACTGAACTTGAGGAACCCTGGATTTTGTTTCCTGCTGGGATTTGGTAATAGCGACATTCTGACTTGGCAGAGTGAGAGCCACTCTGCTGAGTCACGGTTCTTTTAACTTCGTCCAGGTCTCTACAAATCTAAGAACTAGAATTTGGTCACTTTGCAGGTGTCTGGAACTGTTCCCAGTGCCTATTGCTGAGTTAGGAAACTGACCATAAACTTTTTGCTTTAAGAAATGCAAAGCACGTTCTTGTCTCCCACCAGGGTGCTGCTTCTGAAAATATAAGTGTTTTATGTCCTGTACTGTTAAAGATTGGTTCTGAGGCTAGTTGAGCAGCTGAGCTGTAAGCAGTTTATACGGATTTTTCTCATTTAATCCTCCAAAATACCCTTTGGAGATAATTGCTATTACTGGTCCCATTTTCAGGTGAAGGCTGCTTAGCTAACTTGGCTTAAGTCATTCAGCTAGTAAACAACGGAGCCGAGATGTAAAGCCTGGGAGGTCTGATGCCAGGACTTGTGTTATTATCCATGATTCATTCTAAGTTAAAATGACTCTAGTTCTTGGCCACTTATACCAGGAAGCCACCTGGGTTGTGTGTACAACTGGCCATGGTTAGCGGAGAGGGAGCATGTGGTAAAGACCATCAGATGGAAGAAGGGAGCGACCCAGAGCAGCTTCTTCCGAGTTACTGGAAAACCAACCAATCTACCTACCGACCTAAAAAATCAGGGTGAACTCACCAAGACATAGCATAATTTTTTTGTAGACAAAGTACATTATTTTGGGGTTCAAAGACCCCCAAATAATATGAATATCTTGTCTCCCCCCAAAAAATGGACAGAAGGAAAGAATAAGATTTCAGAGGTGGAAGCCAGGCTATAGACTAAGAACAAAGCTGTGGGCTAGACTCATGCCTGTAATCATAGCACTTTGGGAGGCAAAGGTGGGCAAATCACTTGAGGTCAGGAGTTCAAGTTCAAGACCAGCCTGGCCAATGTGGTGAAACCCCATTTCTACTAAAAATATAAAAATTAGCTGACATAGTGGCAGGTGCCTGGAATCCCAGCTACAAAGGATGCTGGAACCCGGGAGGTGGAGGCTGCAGTGACCTGAGATTGTGCCACTGTGCTCCAGCCTGAGTGACAGAGCGAGATTCTCTCTCTCAAAAAAAAAAAGAACAAAGCTTGAGGGGCCATTGACGTCAATGGCTGATTCTTTTCCCCTGAAAGATAGAAACTTCTATTGAAATATATTTTCAAAGGCCTCAGTCAAACAGTGCCTGAGAAGAGAAAAATGGAAAGGTAATGATGACAAATCAATTAGCACATCAATTCATGGGTTTACCAAAGACAGCTAAAGAATAATGTCGTGTGTGTAAACTTGCTTAAAATGTAAACAATTTAAAAACACAAAAAAGGAGAAATAAAACAATAGAAGGTTTATCAGATATAATTCTTTCATGTGTCATCAAAAGGAATAATGCTTTTTGTAATTAAACCAGGCTTGGATATCTGTTCAGGTTAGCACATATAGATGTAGCTGGTTCCTTTTAACCGCTTTTTAATATTCTACAATGTGAATATGTAGTTATTTTGTTACCTCTTTACCACTTGACCATTGAGGTTGTTTACTTCTTTGCTGGTACAACCAATGTTGCAAAGAACATTTTTTTTTCCTGTTTTTTCAGTTTACTAAGTTCTGGGATACATGTGCAGAACGTGCAGGTTCGTTACATAGGTATACATGTGCCATGGTTGTTTGCTGCACCCATCAACCCGTCATCCAGGTTTCAAGCCCTGCATGCATTAGGTATTTGTCCTAATGTTCTCCCTCCCCTTGTCCCCAACCCCCTGACAGGCCCCAGTGTGTGTGATATTCCCCTCCTGTGTTCATGTGTTCTCACTGGCAAAGAAAATTCTTAGTGCATGCCTCCAAGGGTGGCCATTGCCCTTGGAGAGACCCTGCTGTGGGAACAGAGCTGATTGATGTTCCAGCTGCCACACCTCTGGATCCATTACAGCCAGGCCACATTTCTGCCATGCTGCTCCCAGCCAGTGACAGCATGGCAGTGGTATTGTAACTGGGCCCGATATGTGATTCCAGGGCAACTTTGGCTGGACTACCGCCCATCGACCTGGCTTAAATTTTCTCAGAATTGTTCTCTGCTCTGAAGCACTTCCTACTTAATCTTTCCTTCCCTCTCTCATAGATATCAGGTCTTTATCATAGCCTGAAGTGTCTTCCTGCTTTCTTCCACTCCTTTTCCCTTTATTCTTCATAGATATTTCTCCCAATAAATCATTTGCATGTCCAGTTTTATCTTGGCACTTACTTCTCAGAGGACTTGCACTGAGGTACCCCTGGACATGTTGGTCAGCATTTCTCTAGAATAAAACTTGGAGAAAGTTTTGGGGCTATAAAGTATATATGCATATCTGTCCACATGTTTCCTTAACTTTTCATTGATATATGTATATACATACATATATACATATATATATGAAATGCACATATTAATAAGCAGCTCAACAAATTTCACAAACTGAACATATCCATGAAGCCAGCACCCAGATTATGAAACAGAACATTACCAGCCTCTCAGAATCAGAAACCCCCTTTTACCCCCTTCTGATTCAGGACAGGCAGCCTCCAAACTGGGGGCTTAGCCTGGTAGGGTTCTTGGCTTTGCCCAGGAAAATATTCAAAGGTGAGCCAGTGGTGTTAGGCAGGAATCTTTTGTTGAATGGTACTGCTCCTTGTGGTGTAGAGGTAACTCATAGGCAATGCACCTAGAGTCAGCAATGTATGGGCTCTTGACAACTGTATTTATACCCACTTTTAATTATATGCAAATTAAGGAGTAGTTTAAGGCAAATTGAAAGTATGGGTAGAACTTTCTTGGAAAGGGGCAGTAACTTCAAGATTGTTGCCATGGAAAGGTGTGGTAACTCCCAGGTTGTTGCCATGGTATTTGTAAACTGTCATGGTGCTGGTGGGAGTGTCCTATGCTAATGAACAATGAGGGAAGCTGGGGATTACTGTCATTGCCATCTGCTGATTTTGGCCAGTTTCTTCACATTATCCTGTCTGGACCAGATCCTACTTTGGTCAACACAGTTGTGACTAGAAAACAAGTCTCCTACCTCACTTCCAGTCATTTCCCACCTCCCCAAGGCTACATCTGACTCTTAACACCATAGATTAGTTTTGCCTGTTCTTGAGCAAATTATACAATCATGCAATCTGTTTTAAAATCATACAAGGTATATACTTTAGTGCTGGCTTCTTTTGCTTAACATTATGCTTGTGAGATTAACTCATGTTCATTTATTATCATTGCTGTGTAATATTGTGTGATGCAACTAAACAGTTTATTCATTCATTTTTTACTGTTACTGTAATTTCCAGTTTTTGGCTACTAAAAACAGTGCTGAAATGAACAACCTTGTACAAGTCTTGGTGAACATATGCATGCATTTCTATTGGGTGTGTGCTTAGATGTGGAATTGCAGGCTGTGCTTTAAATCTAGCCTGGGTATAGTGGCAAATGCCTGTAATCCCAGCTGCTTGGGAGGCTGAGGTGGGAGGATCACTTGAGCCCAGGAGTTCAAGGCTGTAGTGAGCTGTGATCATACCACTGCAATTCAGCCTGTGTGACAGAGGAAGACGCTATCTCTTAAAAAAAAAAATCAGTCTTACTTGCCCAATGTTTAGTGTTAAATACTTGAAAACAAACCCAAACTATTGTATCAACCAGGGTCCAACCAAGAGATAGAAAGCACACAGTAATTTGAACCCGGAAAGTTTCGCATGAAAAACTATTAACTATAACAGAGGGTTGACATAATGAGGATTGTCTAGTAAAAAGTAAAGAGACCTATAAAGAATGCAAGAATTGGCTGGGCACAGTGGCTCATGCCTGTAATCCCAGCACTTCGGGAGGCCAAGGCGGGTGGATCATGAAGTCAGGAGATTGAGACCATCCTGTGAATGGTGAAACCCCGTCTCTACTAAAAATAAAAAAATTAGCTGGGCGTGGTGGCGGGTGCCTGTAGTCCCAGCTACTTGGAAGACTGAGGCGGGAGAATGGCGTGAACCTGGGGGGCAGAGCTTGCAGTGAGCGCCACTGCACTCCAGCCTGGGCGACAGAGTGGACTCCATCTTAAAAAAAAATGCAAGAATAGCAGATATGAGAAGTAGCTTCTACTTGTAGATAGCACTCCCGAGAATGTTTCCTCCTCCCCTCAGGGAGGATCCAATCTTATTGGCAGACAAGGCCATGGCTTTCTGCATGGTGAGTAAGTTGGCTGAGATGTCATGACAGTGGAATTTACTAGAAATCGTCCCTCTGAGATGCTGGGTGTCCATAGAGAGGTCTCTGGTAGTGTTGAGTAAACTGCCAGCCACTGGGTGCTGCTATTGCTACATGCTGAAGAAATCCTTCACTTCAGAAGCCAGACACTGGAGCTGCCTCACACTGTAGAAGCTGGGTAGGCAAAGCATATAAGACCTGAAAGAGAAAAACCCCTTCCTCTTATATCCCCTTCTCTCCCATTCCCTCTACTGACAAGACTTAATATCATGCCAGCTGATAAAGGAGAAATATTTTCAGGGTCTAGCTCAATTTTTGCAGAGCAGGCAATGAAAGATGAATTTAGAGCTGAGAGACCTCAAACTGATAACTGACACACTATTATCTATGATAAACAGATATACAGTAGAAATGGTATTTCCCATTTCTGTTAAATATTGTCCATTGTCAATAAACACGCTACAGTATGTTTTGAGGGATAGCTTTCTAGAAAGTATTGATGTTGTTGTATGTGGTCTGGGTGTGGGATTGAGATACTGGACAAATGGTTATTATGACTTATTTTGCTTATTTGCTTCACCAGCTTTGAATTTCTTGGCAAATCCTAATGGAAACTCACCTATGTAATGGACCTGAATTTGACTACACAAACTCAGGTGTGCAAGACAGGCATGTCATGTTATTTTTCAAGAATCGATTTAAATCTGTATCTGATTCCTAATCTTTCTGAGCTGCTGGGATAGTACATCTCATTCATTATTGGAGTTTCCCATCTGCCCCCATCCTCAGGTATAAGCCTCAGGTCTTATCCATCAAGTATAAGCATTAGAGCAGACATTTGCAGAGAATCCCATGGTATCCATTAACAAGCTCATGGTTTAAGTGCACATTATATTTTAAGAGTGGACATCCTTTCTGTGGAAATGAGAATCTTTGTGGAACCCTGGTGCTTTGGTCCAGTTGTACTGGGGGCACAACGTAGTCATTTCTCATGACATCCTGCCTCCAGCTTGAGGTGTGGCAAAGAAACACCAACTAATTTCTCATTCCAAAGCCTGGATAACCTCACTCCTTTTCTCTCTGCTTCTGCTATACTGTATCAAAGGCACTTATTTCTCCCCCATTTCGCCAGTAACCTCAGGCTTTTAAAAACAGAGGGCAAACAGGGAGATGTTCTTATATACCTTTTTGTGTTGAGTCCAGAAAATACATCCTATCTGATTCTTCTATAAAGAAAACACAATATCTAAATACTTTTTCCTAGCACACTTATTTCTATGTTTTGTTCCTCTTACAGGATAGCAGATGTGATATGTGTAACCCCTTACTTCTTTAAGCTTCAACAACATATCAAGAAAGATGAAGAGGTACGAAGAGCCATTATACCAGGCAGGGTTCTTAGTTGCCATATTAGTTAGTTTAGTTGGTATGTAACAAATTACTCTAAAACTTAGTGGCTTTGCATGACAATAATTTATTATTTAAAAAAAATGTGTTGACTAGCTGAGAGGTTATTCTAGTTTAGCTGAAATCATTCCCATGCCTGAGGTCAGTTATGTTTCTGATGGCCATCTCTTCTGATTTGGGCAGGACTTTCTTTACATGTTTGGGGTCAACTAACTGTAGGCTGGTGTAAGTTGATCTTGGTTGAGCCAACAGGCTATCTTGCTTGCATATGGTCTCTCATCCCCAAGCAGGATAACTTTGGGTAGTTCTCATGATAGGAGCAGGGATCCAAGAACAAGAGTAGAAGTATGAAAGCCTCTTGAAGCCTAGGCTTTGGAGCAAGCACACCACTACTTTCACCACATTCTACTGGACAAAGCAAGTTACAGGGTGAAGGAAAACAGACTCCCTCTCTTGATGGGAAGAGCTTCAAAATCAAATTGCAAAGGGTATGGATTTAAGAATTAATTGGGGCTACCAGTGCAATCAATGTACCACAGTTGCCCTCAACAGAATTCACTCTGCCTAGTTCAAGCAGAAAACGGTGTTTGCCTCCATATTTCCTTTTCTTTTTCTTTTCTTTTTTTTTGAGGCAGAGTCTCACTCTGTCGCCCAGGCTGGAGTGCAGTGGTACTATCTTGGCTGATTGCAACCTCTGTTGCCCAGGCTGGAGTGCAGTGGTGCTGTCTTGGCTGACTGCAACCTCTGCCTCCCAGGTTCAAGTGATTCTCCTGCTTCAGCCTCCTGAGTAGCTGGGATTACAGGCGCCTGCCATTGCGCCTGGCTAATTTTGAATTTTTAGTAGAGACGGGGTTTCACCATGTTGGCCAGGCTTGCCTCCATATTTCTAAATATCAAGGATATACAGCTCCATCTTGATTTTTTTTTTTTTAGTTGTAGGTATTATCTGCTCATTTTCTACTGTAGAATATGATGATTTAAGCTGTCAAAGTCTCACATGCACCCTTTTATACATATGCACATGTGTGCACACACATTTTCCTCTCCTTCAAATACATATAACATAATTTTTGGTTAGCTCAAGAGTATTTGTATTATTGATACCCAGTGTTATGGATTGAACTGTGTCTCTCCTAAAACTCAGATGTTGAATTCCTAACCCTCAGTACTCATAATGTAACCTTCTTTGGAAATAGTCTTAACAGAGGCAATGAAGTTAAAATGAGGTCATTTGGGTGGACCCTAATCCAATCCAGTGTACTTATGAAAAGGGGAAATTTAGAGACAGGCATGCACACAGGGTGAATGCCATGTGAATGCCTCTACTAAGGCAGAGGTTGGAGTGATGCTTCTACAAGCCAAGGAATGCCAAAGATTGCCAGCGAACATCAGAAGCCAGGAGAGAGGAATGGAACAGATTCTCTCTCATAGTCCTCAGAAGGGACCAGCCCTGCTGACACTTTAATATTAGACGTTTAGCCTCCAGGAATGTGAGATGAGACATTTTTGTTGTTTAAGCTACTCAATTTATGGTACTTTGTTATGGCAGTCCTAGCAAACTAATACATAAAGCCATATAGTATATGCTATTATTATGCTTCCTTTCTTAAACTACTTTTTTTTTGGTTTTTCTGGATATTAATCATTCTTTCCCTCTCTGTCGCTTCCCTTACTTTTCTATATATCTACTACCAATGCATCCTAAACTGCCACCTTAAGTGTATATCTCTTTTCAATGTATTAGAAAAAAATTAGATCACCACTCAATGTTCTCTTCTTCCCTTGGAGCTGTCCCTTCTGGAGTTCTTTATCTTTGTGCTCCACCTTGACCTTGTTGATTTCTAGAACTGTCACTCAGCTGATGTTCTGGAATCTCCCCCCCTTTTTTTTTTTGAGACAGAGTCTTACTATGTCACCCAGGCTGGAGTGCAGTGGTGTGAACTCTGCTCACTGCAAGCTCCGCCTCCCGGGTTCACGCCATTCTCCTGCCTCAGCCTCCCAAGTAGCTGGGACTACAGGCACCTGCCACCACGCCAGGCTAATTTTTTTCTGTATTTTTAGTAGAGACGGGGTTTCACCATGTTAGCTGGGTTGGTCTTGATCTCCTGACCTCGTGATCTGCCCAACTTGGCCTCCCAAAGTGCTGGGATTACAGGCATGAGCCACTGTGCCCAGCCAGAATCTCCCCTTTTAAACTCATCTTGGGGATTCCCTTTCCCTACCTCTTGTGTTGGCTCCCATGATTTCCTAATTCCATGTGTTTGTTTCTAAGAAAAAATAGAGCAAGGGAGGTAAATTATTTGAAACCCTGAATATTTGAAAGTGTCTTTATTTTAACTACACATTTGATTGATAGTTGTTTTTTTGTGCATAATAAATTACCCCCCCAAACTTGAAGTAGCTAAAAATAACAAGCATTTATTAATTTCTAGTTTCTGTGATCAGGAATCTGGCTGTGTTCTCTGGCTGAGAGTGTCACACAGGCTGCAGTCAAAGAGTCAGCAAGGGTTGCGAGCATCTCAAGACTGGATTGAGGGAGGATCTGTTTCCAGGCTCACTCGTGGCGGTTTTCAGGATCCCGTTCTTCGTAGGTGGTTGGTATGAGGGCCTTAGTTTCTCACTGGCTGTTAGCTGGAGGTCTCTCCATTCCTTGCCACATGGGCCTCTCCAAAGGGCAGTGACCAACATGGCAGCTGGCGTCCATTGGAGTGAGCAAGTGAGAGAGAGAGGACCAGCAAGAGGAAGCCAGAGCCTTTTTGTAGCCTAATCTCAGAAGTCACAGTCCAACACTTTTGCTGTCCCCAATTCATTAGAAGTGACTCACTAGATGTCACAATAAGCCTAGATTGCCATACCAAAACACCATATACTGGGAGGTTTAAATAACAGATTTTATTTACTCAAAGTTCTGGAGGCTGGAAGTCCGAGATCAGGGTGCCAGCATAGTTGGGCTCTGGTCTGGGCTCTCTTCCTGGCTTGCAGACAGCTGCCTTCTTGGGAGAGAATTCTCTAGTGTCTCTTATTATAGGGACTTAATCCTATCAGATCAGGGTCTCTTATGCCTTCATTTAAATGTAATTACTTTTTTTTTTTTTTTTTTTTTGAGACGGAGTCTTGCCCTATCTCCCAGGTTGGAGTGCAGTGGCATAATCTTGGCTCACTGCAACCTCCGCCTCCCAGGCTCAAGCAACTGTTTTGCCTCAGTCTCCTGAGTAGCTAGGTCTACAGGCATGTACCATCACACCAGGCTATTTTTTGTATTTTTTAGTAGAGATGGGGTTTTGCCATGTTTGCCAGGCTGCTCTTGAACTCGTGACCTCAGGTCATCCACCAGCCTCAGCCTCCCAAAGTGCTGGGATTACAGGCCTGAGCCATGGCACCTGGCCTAAGCTTAATAGTTCTTACTCCAAATATAGCCACACTGGGGGGTTAGAGCTTTAACATGTGAGTTTGTGGGGACACACTTCAGTCCATAGCACTAGGGTCCTGCCTATATTTCAAGGGAAAGAGATTACACATGGTCATGAATACCAGGAGGCAAAGAATAACGAAGGCTATTTTAGAGGATGCCCACCAAAACTGGAGTATAAAATTCTAGATAGAAAAACACCGTTTTCTAGATTTCATTGTTGCTATTGATAAATCTAATGCCATACTGTCTTTAGTCTTTCAATGTGACCATCTCTTTTTCTGTTTTGGAAATTTCTTTGTCCACAAAGTTCTGAAAATTTGTGGTGATGCACCTTGGCATGGGTCTATTTTCTTCCATTTTACTTGATGCTCAGGGGACCTTTTCCATGTGGAAACTCATATCTCTATATTCTGAGAAATTTCCTGAATAATCAGGAAATATTTGATTATTTTCTTTCCCCTGAACAGATAAATTTTCTTATTTTTTATCTACATTTTTATATCGTTTTGTTTTGTTTTCTGGGAGATTTCCTTATATACTTATTGATTTTTAAAATTTCTGCTTAGTTTTAATTTCTAAGATATCCTTTATTTTACTCCCAAGTGTTTCTTCTTATAGACTCCTGTCTATTATGGATGCTATAACAGCTTCTTATTTATGAGAATTTTCAAGACAGTTCATAGAAAAACATTTTTTCCTGAACTCCATTCTCCTTTGTCCACGTTTCCTCCAGTGTTCTCTTATTCTGTTAATTTATTTTAATCTCATTTTCATGGTGGAAGTTTCCTTCAAAGGTGATTCTTGGTTATATAGTGAGTGAGGCGGGGCATGGTAAGGATTGTTGATTGGTGGCCTTCACTGTGGGGTGATCTGATTGGGCTGTTTTACTGAAAAATCTGTAATCTCTATGTCTCAGTATCTCTAGGTTTGTTTTTTCTCATTAGTTGGTTTATTTTCTAAAAATTGTGTTGATTTAAAAAAAATCAATACATTTAAATCTGCTATGTTCAGTAAACAAATTTCAATTCTCCTGCTGAAGAGGGTATAGACAGGCCTGCCTGTATCCTTGTTGCTGAGAAGGGAAGTAGAGGAGCCAGGACTTTTACTCTTTCCTCTGTGGACTTTTCACTCACCGACTCTGTTTTCAACATAGCACCTCACCTTTGACTGTGCCTGGGCTCTACCAACTTTATGCTCTTTAGAAACTGAACCACTAATTAAGTGCTATAATCTCTTCTGTTTTCTTTGTCCCTTTGGATTTATGCCTTAGAAATCCTGCTACTACTGTTTTAGGGAGGTTCTGGCCAGCAGCCTCATCAGCCTCACTTTCCTGCTAGTAGGCACTTTGACCTCATGCAACCAGCTCTTCTGGAGGCCCATCTTGGTTTTCAGGAGTCTTAAGCTGGGATTTCCATTTCTGTATCAATTAGAGAAACCCTTTATACTTAAGTTTAGCCAAACTGTCCCTCTATATCTCTGCCTCTTGCTAAACTAATGCCAAAACAAGGATGAAAGTGGTTTGGGTGTCTTCAGGTAGTGACTAGAACTAACCCTGGGGCCAAGTGAAACCCACCACAATCAACCATTTGCTTAAACAAGTAGATGACAAATGTTCTTAGGCAGTGTGATCTTTAAGTCATAAACTACTCTAGAAACAACTAAGAATCTCAGGACACAAAGTTTAGTGTTTTCCAAAATTGTATTTATCTTCAGATTCTTTTCCTGTAAGCATTGGAACTCATGTTATGAATAGCTATGTCTTATGCCACAGATCCATTTCACTCTCTGTAACCTGAAAGTCCTTATACAGCATCTAAACATGTAAGAGTCTGTGGAACCCAGGTATGAGATGTTAACTGCTTCTCTTCTGAGACTTGCTCTGGAGCAGTATGAGAACAAAAAAGTCCAAATTTTAGCCTCTCAGCTGCTCATTGCTTGCTGTCCCTGTAAATAAATGTGAAAATGTTTGCCAGATCATTATGGTGGCTAATCAAATACCACCTCCCCTGTAATTTAATGATTTTCTGTATATATGTAATATTTCTTCTACATTGAAAAATGCTTTATTTTTGTTAATTTTATGGGTAATATATCCTTCTCGGAAATATTAAAACAACATACAAACCAGTTTTCTGAGGTCTCACTCACTGCCCTGGGATGATTTCCTGGGAAACTTTGTAAACGTACAAAGGCCAATCCTCTTCTACTTCAGCCAGCCAGGGCCTCTGTGCACTGTGTCAGCTCTCCAGGTGATTCTGATGTACATCATTGTGTGGGAGCCACAGCTTTAGTTCACTGACTTGTATTCTGGTTCTATTTGCAAGACTTTCTCCAGGGAGGACACAGCAGACTGTAAGTACAGTTGATTCTGCTAACTCCCTTTATGCTGATTTCAGCCCCAGTAAATAATCTTGATTATGATTCAGCTCCCCACATATATCCAGACAGGTAAAGAATGCAATGATCCTATGGACTCATGCCTTTCCTTTCCCATGACAATGATTTCTCATTGTCAACTGAGAAGACGTCCTTGAGCTTGATTAGTGTATCTCATTGGAAATTAGAACGAGAATCCCATTAGAATGCATTAGAATCACCTGGAAAGCTTCTAAACATCCAAATGGAAGGCCACCTCCAGACCAATTAAATGAGAATCTCTGATGGTGTGATTCAGATGTCATACTTTTTGGAGCACGCCAAGTGATTCCCAGGTGGATCCATTCCCAGTTTGCTGACAAAACCCAGTACAGACTGAAGGGGCTGAAGGCCAGGCTTCGCTTTAGTATACTCACAAAGGCTATCCGTGTGTCCCTATGAGACTTTTGGATGGACATCCAACTGGCCTTTTCTGGAGAGGAACAATATATTATCCAGATAATCCTATTGACCAGTCCCCAGAAAGGCTCTGTACAATTTTATGCAATGTTAACCCAAACCAGCTGTATTGGTCAGGGTTCTCTAGAGGGACAGAACTAACGAAATATATATGAATGAAGAGGAGTTTAAGAATTAACTCACGCAATCACAGGGTCCCACAATAGGCCATCTATAAGCTGAGAAGCAAGGAGCATCAGTCTAAGTCCCAAAACTGAAGAACTTGGAGTCCAATATTTGAGGGCAGAAAGTGTCCAGCACGAGAGAAAGATGTAGGCTGGGAAGCTAGGCCAGTCTAGTCTTTTCACGTTTTTCTGCTTGCCTTATATTCTAGTTGTGCTGGCAGCTGATTAGATTGTGTCCACCCAAATTAAGGGTGAGTCTGCCTTTCCGAGTCCACTGACTCAAATGTTAACCTCCTTTGGCAACACCCTCACAGACACTCCCAGGATCAATACTTTGCATCCTTCAATCCAATCAAGTTGACACTCAGTGTTAAACATCACACCAGCTTAGCTAAACCAAAATTTGAACACTTTCGCTGTGAGATTTGCAAGCAACTCCGGGGTTTACTTTCCCAAAGAAGTGGACTGAGGGGGCTTGGTGGGTGGGCTGGAGTCAGAGCATCTGCAAGAGGAAGGTTCCGAGGGACAGGAGATGAGAGAGATGGGAGAAAGGGCACTTGAGTTCTTGCATTACAGACCCTCTTTTTTCCTAGAAGGGTATTCCTGAGGCACTATTGCCGTCCTAAAGACTAGCTGACTATTCTTCAGTTATTTGCTCCAAACCAAATTGCAAAGGTGAAAATGAGTTTTGCTGAACCTCAGAACGTGTTTCCAAGTAAGAAATTATCCATTCCAGCCACTTCTGACATGTCCATGTCAGCACTTCCTGTGGTTCCTGTCCCTGACTCTTTTGGTAAGTGCGATGGCTGCTGGGCTGTTGGTTTTAACCCTTCATATGCTACTGATGTCAAAGTCTAATAGGAGAGAATTTCTTAGTGTCCTTGCAGAACAGTAAAAGATGAACAGCTTCCCCAAAGGAGGCCTCCTAGAAACATTAATTTATGAGACAAAACATTCAACTAGAATACAGAGACACAGAAGGAGGATGGAGAAGAGAGGGAGAATGAGAAATAAAGGGGCTATCTAGACTTTAAAACTCAACAATTAGTCTGCTTTTAGCATTAGTAAGATCAGGTTGGGCCAGGAAGTGAGCAATCTCCTTTTCAGTTGAAATGTAAGGAAAAATATCAGGATATAATTTCTGTAGACGAAATTCAACCAAGAGACTGGACTTAGTGCTTCTGATACTAAACAAATCCTGAAAAACAGTCTTAGAAGGCAGCATTGATGGGATAAAATTGAGCACATATGAAATGTTCTGTGAGTGCTAGGACCTGAACACCTTTCTGAAGTTTATCTTTTAAGATTTCTTTCCTCTTGTGCCAGTTTGAAATGACTCTAAAATGAGAACGATGGCATTCTACGATTACTCTTCAGTGTTTACAAGCCTTTTGACACATTGGGGTCTCAGATTTCGGCTCTGTGGGCCTTTTTCTCCTTTGGTAAGGAAATGTGAAGTGTAGGTGAATCCATGAAGCAAGTTTGTCCTTGGTGTTTCATGGAAAAGTGTTTTCCAGCAGAGGGCATCCTTACGTAATGAATTTCTCTACCCTCAGAATTATTTGCAGATATCGAAGTGCGTTAGGGAACAGATTTTGCTTTTAAAGACTTTGCAGTTCAGCTTGTTTTTGACAAGTCATTTATACATAAGGTGCTAAAGTGTTAAGAGGACTTGTTCCAATTTTTTTTTTTTAAAGTTGGGTAAGTGATAAGTTGTACTATTAATGATGATGGTAGCAGATCATAAAATGGTTTAACTAAATTTCTGCTGATTTTATTTACTCATAAATTCAACAAATACTAATTGAGTGCCTTCTGTGTGCAAGACACAGGGGTGGGAGTGGGTATATGAGAGTGAGCCTGAATCAAACCTTCCTGGAAAAAAGCTTACAATATATAAAAAGGATAAGACAAATGCAGGAAAATAAAATACAAGACTCTCTCTCTCTATATATATAGTGTGGCTGTGTGTATTCTTATTAGAAGCACTGACTTCTCTAATATTAATTGTTAGTAGGCTTTCATATTTTTTTCCATTTCCTGTTAGATGGCAGCTAGAATATTCAAGTTGTTTTCAAATGTTTTAACTTCTGCCAAAATTGATTTGTTTAGGCTTCCTTTCTCCCTATTTTCAAACTCCATTTACATTTTAAGAGGAAATTAATCTGTACATTGCAATTCTGCCCACAATTTAAAAAATAGATTATTTGGAAAGACTTGTTCATTGTCTTGGTATTCTCTAATCTCTTTCCATTTCTAGTGAAAAGGAGGAATTATTGTAACTTGGCCCTCTTCGACCCAGAGGAAATCTGGAGTGAAATTTGAAAGTGGCAGACTTGCTTAACCTTTTCCTATCAGATTGCTGGCAGTGGAAAGTTCGTTAAAAGTGTGTGGGTTGAGTAATACACCATAGGTCTCAGAGTGGGCCACAGGCTATGGGAGATGCATCTTGACCTCACTTCAGCCTGACACTACTGGATGAAAGCAAGCAACTCTCCAAGGTCAGTTGCTTTTGTCCCAAGGATGAGACCACTCAGACCCACAAAGCCTCTGTCAGAAGTAGCAGTTTCAGGAGCTTGTTAGTTTGACTGTGTGGCTTGCAGCACCTTCCAGAGGGTGCAGCAGGACAGGTATGAATCTGTGATGCTTTTCATCTCCGGTTCCATGTCTGGTAAAAGCTCTAGAAGCTGTATCTGAAACTCAGGCTGCACCATGGGAACTAACTGCTGGACTTTAGAACATAGTAGTAGATTTGGGCTCCTTCAGAGGAAACACAGATGTTTTGCTCAGTGGCCTGGTTTGACCACACTTTCTGTAATTGTCCTGCTATAGGAGAGACCAGAATGGCTCTGTGTGCCAAGCATCTTGGGGAGAGTGCCATTTTAGAAGCCGGTTAAGTTTTTCAGTCCTCAGGTCTATTTTCAGTGAGAATATCTATGGCAGATACTGTTAGCGCTCCATCCAGATCCCTTCTTCTACTGGACCAGGGCACATATCCCCATATGTACAAGTTGATGCCTAATGACTCACAGTTGCTTCTTTCTCCAGAGAATGGTCCCTCATTGAAGAAAGTCACCTTGCTTTTTTTTTTTTAAGGCAGAAACCGAAATTGGGGCATCCAGCAATTCAGACAATGACAGACTGAAAATGGGATACAAAGTGTTGGTCCTTTGCCCAAAGGTAGAAACCAATTTTGTGATATTATGCACACTCCAAGGTTCACCATGAAATTAGGCTGAAGGTAAAGTCCAGCTGAGACCACTTCCTCCTTGCATAACACTATTCCTATTCCATCCTGCTTTTCCCACTCCCGTTTCCCTGAAAGCCCACCTGCAATAGATCATGTCTCAGGCTCTGCTTCTAGAAACCTTACCTGAGACAGCACCTCTTTTTACTTGGTAGGACAAATAGTCCTCTTTACTTTACGTAATGTGTTTGTTGCCTATCAGTAGTTGCCACTTCCTCTCTCTTTTAAGAGAACACACTTTATTAATGTATCAGGTGGCTATCTGGTCCCCAGGGGTGAATCTCGTTAAATTCAAGCCAATTGTGATAGTTTTATTCTCATTTCTAGTGAGTGATTTAAGAATAGAATGCGACCCAATTCTTGTCAGTAGTACTGTAGGGAAGTCAGCTGGAGAGCATCTGGACATGTTTCCCTTGATCTTAAAAGGAGAGCAGAGAAAAAGATATGCTTATATTCCTATCTCTGGATATTGTCAAGTGGGAATGTGTTAGCAGAGCTTCAGCAGCCATTTTGTGACTATGAGGGAAATCCAAGATAATCTCAGACTTTGAGGGTTATGATGTGATTGAGCCTTGAATTAACTGATCCTGCAGCTGCTCTACTTTTAGTTATGTAAAATAATGAAAGTTGTATTTGTTTAAACAAGTTAGTTGAGTCTGTTGCTATTTGTTAATGACGGTATACTAGAAATCTACAAAGCTAGCCTCAAGAAAAGTTACTTTCTAAAGGCCAAGCGATATTGAGAATATAGAAGAGAAAAAAGTAAATTTATATTCTCCATTCTATTTTCCTATCATAAAGAGAAGAATGTGCTGGTAAGAATTTGTATGACATTTTGTTTTGGCTTATACAGCTGGTTTATTGAATGGGCTTAACTTGATGGAAGCAAAACAGGAAATAGGCTTATTTTCTATCCATGACTGACCTCAAAATTCTCTGTTGCATTTGCTTAGCCTCTCCTTCTCCTAATGACAGCTTTTTGTTCACTTTTAGCTGTAAGAACAATCTCATTTTTGTATTATAAAATGTAGTCTCAGCTAAACCAATATGTTCAATCTTGCATTCAGTTAAAAATGTTACTTTTCTATAGCTCAGGCCTCAAGACTCATGGCTCAGGGTCTAGAAAAGGGGAAGGAATGATGGTTGATCCTTTTAATATCCCATTCCTGTATCCCATTTCCTGAGTCTTTTTTTTTTTTTTTTTTTTTTTAAATGGGTGCTCAGTGTAGTTCTCTTACCCGTCAGCCACCATTTTCACTGTGATGACTGGTGCCCAAATGCTGACTCTCTTGTGGGACACATTTATGGGTTCGTCGGGTACCTTCACTGGGGAACTCCTGTGCTTTGCATACCTGAGGCTAGGGATTCACCCTTTGCTTGAGCTTCTGGAACCCCTCCTTATCTCTACTGCGAGGCACATGGATGCCTAAAATTTCCTGTCTTCTTTGAATTAGGCACGGCAATGTGACTGTTTCTGAAATATGAATAATAAACATACATTTCACTTCTGGATGGAAGTATTTAATTGCCAGTGCTTGACTCCCCAGCCCATCTTTTTCCTTAATGGCAAACTGTGAAGACTTGCTTTTGAGATATTGGAGTTGTAAGAAAACAGTCCCTGAGTGACATGGCGCAGAGCCTTCCACAAATCAACCTTAGACATGCTATGTAAGTAAAACCCCAAATCTTTATTTTAAACCACTGAGATTTTGAGGCTGTTTATTACTGCAGATTTACCTTGCCCATCTTGACTGATACGGTTCTTTGCTTTGGGATTTACACTGAAATTTTGAGACATGAGAAAAAGTCTCATTCAACAGGCTGTCACTCCTATAACTGAAGGGTTTTTTTGGGAATATTTTTATATGCTTCCTGAGAGTACCTATGTCTTAATCTCATAATGCTAAAATAGCTTTAATAAATTGATTACTTTTAGCTGTTCTACAAAGAAATCCCATGAGAAAACCTATGAGGATTTCATGGGGGAAGACCGTTGTCATAAAAATCTGGTCTCATGTGGTCTACCTGTTCAGCTTTGACTGCCCCTCTCTCCAGCCTGTAACCTCCAGACCAAGAAAATCTCAGCATCTACTTGCTCATTTTTTCCTCTGGAAATTTATCCTAACATTTATCTTCCTTTCTTGGAGTTTTCTGTTTCTTTTTGGTCTCACCTCTTCCATGAATTTAAGTCATCTAACCAAATGGTGATATTTATTCAGCATTGTCCTAGACTGAATTCCTCTAGACAGACTCCAAAACAAGGATTCCAGAGCAGGTATTTATTTGATAGGTGATTTTGGGAAATGCCAACAAAAATGTAGAGAAGCAAGAATGAGCTGGGAAGAGGGCCAATACAGGGTTCATTAATGAGCAGGTATTGCTCAAGACAACTAGGGCTCAAACTGGTGGGGACCTCTCAGAGACTGTAGAACATGCACCTCAGGGCTGTTCTGCCAAAGATACAAGGGAGCTTTGGATCTTAATCTACCAGTTCATGACTACAATTGGCTGAGGGATGTTCCCAGGGGCATTTATTCCATAGTTCTTATTTTTTTTCTGCCAGGGCAAGTACAATCTAGTCACAAGACAAAGCCCCCGAGGCAGGTCCACAGGCACTTACAGTAGAAAGTCTGGATCTGAAGGAGAATGGTGAGTTCAGAGAACCTAGCAGCATCTACTACCAGCCATGTCCTGAGTTCAGAGTGCTAGTTCTTTGCCTCAAGTAACTTAAAATTGAGGCAGGCAGGCAGGCACCTGTTCACCATACCATAAGGCAGGATGTTATATGTTAACAGAATGACTAAAAATAAACATAAGCATGAAGGAAGGAGAAATTAATTTTACTTTGAGAAAGCAGAGAAGATGGATTTTGATTTGGCTTTAAAGGGTGGAAAGGATTCAGTAAGAGGAGTTTCTTTCAAGTCAAGGGACTAATGTTAGCACAGGCTTGGGTGCTCAGTGTCCGTTTATGTTTTGGGAAAATCGTAAGCAGTGGGTTTGACTGGACAAAAAGTGGTTAAGACGGAGTAGGAAAGTGAGGTGGAAGAACCATCATAGGGCCAGATGATGAAGGGCCAAGAGTTCAATTTGTGTTATTTTTTGTGATAGAAAGTACAACATTTGTAAAACTTGCAGGTAGATTTAAACTCTTGCCTCTGAATGCTTCAGACAATGCCAGTTCCTTCTATTTGTCTCCTCCACTTCCTCCTCTTAGAGCTCTGGGTTTGCCTTTTCTGGTCCCTCTATCTGAATATTTCTTTCTAAATTCATTTAACTGATTCCCTTTTAGCTCATTCCAGGTTCAAGGTTCTGGGTGTTGATCCTTTGCTGGCTTTGTCTCCCGGAGTTGGAGGCAGCGGTGGCCATCTTGGATCTGTCAGGTCAAGGGTCCCATTGTCTTTCAGCCTGCACTTGTGTTTCATCTTCTTCCTGCTCCTGAATGCTCTGTCCTGACATTCTCATTTTCTTTTCCTGTCATGCCATAGCATGAGATAGTCCTTTTATGCCATAGCATGCCATAGCTTATATTAAACTCTTGTTTAATAATGAGAGTGTATAAGTGATTTTAAAGAACACTTTTGATTCTGTTGTAGCTACAGACTTAGGACAAAATCTGCTTATACTTTCTGGAATATGTTCTTAGTCACAGATTATGTTATTCTCTCATTTTTGAAACGAAGTTTCCTTATCCCCCTTGCAGTGCATACCATGGGGATGTGGCTCACTTCTTTGGTGCCCTGCTGCTCAAACCTCTAGAGGAAGCATGCAGACGGGTTGTGGGGTGTGTGGGCTCTGAACCCAGGGCAGCATCTAGGGGTGATATTTACAGCTCCTGAAGCCCCAGTGGGCATGTGTTACAGGGTGCTCTTTTAGTTTTGCTGTCTTTAGGAGGCTTATGTTAACCAGCTCCATTAGACCCTCTGTCTTATCAAAAGAAAAGAGGGCTTTCTGTATCCCGGTGTTCTTGCCTTAGTGTACCAGAAAAATCAGATCACATGTGAGTTTGGAGAATGAGTGCAAGGTTTTATTGAGTGGAAGTTTTCAGCAGATGGATGGGGAGCCAGAAAGGAGGATGGAGCTGGAAGATGGTTTTCCCCTGGAGTTGGGCAGCTTAGTGGCTGGACTCTCCTCTGACTTCCCCCCCTGCCAAATTCCCCTCTGTATCCTTGTCATTCTGCTGGTCGATGGCCTGCTGGCACCTGCTGGTGTCAGTCAGTTTGTTCTTCTCCTTCTCTGTTCCTCTTGATGTCCAGCTGCCTGTGTGCCCTTCTGCCAGTGTGTTCCTCTCGACGTCCAGCTGCCTTGTGGTCTGTGCCTACTAGGGTCTTGGGGATTTTTAATAGGCATAGGATGGGGATGTGGTGGGCCAGAGTGGTCTTGGAAAATGCAACATTTGGGCATGAAGGCAAGAGTGCCTTTCCTCACCTAGGTCCGTGGGCACAGGCCTGAGGGTGGAACCCTCACCAGGGACTGTGCCTTGGTCTCAGCACTTCGCTGCTCATCTCCTGTATCAGTTTGATAGATTATTGTTTTATATGTTTTATATGTAGTATTTGCAAACAAGATTGATAAATGTATTTGCAATAAAATAAGTGAAAAAATAAGTAAATAATATGGATTAATTATGCTGGGTGAAGCTAGTACAAAAATAAATTTTTTGTTTTTAACATGCTTTGGTGTTAATGGCTGACATTCAGAGAGCTTTTCTAATTTCCTAAGCACTGTTCTGTGCCATTTAGATAAATTAACCTTTTAAATAATTATGACAATTGTAAGAGCCCTGCTCTTGCCCTCATTTTACAAATAAAGAAATGGAGACAAAGAGATGTGAAGTAACCTGTCTAAGGTTACACATTTTGGAAGAAGCAAAGTTGAGATTTCAACCATGACACTGACTCAGACTTCCAGCTGCTTGACACTAGGCTGTAGTGTTGCTCTTTGTGCTGTACTGCAGTGGTTCTCAACGTGTGGTCCTGGGACCAGCAGCATCTGCATCACCTGGGGATCTTTTAGGAAGGCAAGTTCTCTGGCTACAGCCCAACTTACTAAATCAGAAATTCTGGGGATAGGGGCCAGCAAGCTGTGTTGAAACAAGCCCTCCAGGGAATCAGATGCATGCCATCGTTTGACAATACCTGTTACACTGCCATCTATGTTGCAAGTGTTTTTGGATTTACCTTTTAAGTTATGCATCCTTTTGGGAAAGTAGTAGAAACTTATACTATTCCAGTAGCTACATGGGGAGTAGGTTCTATTACCCTTTTTTGAGGTGAGAAGATGCTACAAGTAGTCTCCCTAGAACTTTATTTTGTCATGTATAGATTGATAGAACACTCTCTTCCCACCTTCCTGGAAGCCTTGTGGAGGATAGAGGAAATGCCATATGTGATTGGCTTTTTAAATAACAGATGGCATGGATAAAATGTAAAATCCATGGGTAAGTCATAAAGCTGGACATCCTTAACTGAAGATTAATTATAATTATACCACTGATAACTGAATAGGGCAAAAGTAAGTTCTGTTCCCTCCCTTTTAAGTTGTTAACTTTTGCTGGCATGTTATTTACTGTAGACAGATAAGGGTAGAATAAAGCAATTTTTCACATTCCTTTCACAAAACCTCCAAAGCCATACAGTGAATATAGAGTTACCCCTGGCCTCAAACTGATGAGAAGCAATTTTGCTGTCTTGTTTGATTTTTTTGTCTTTAAAGGCAGGCCTTTTCTGACACCCTAATTTTTACTGATCACCCCCTGGAGTTCTTTATTTCTCTTTGACACAGAGAAAAGTTATTTGTTCTCTTCTGCTTTTATCACCTGTCTCTTCAAGTTTTCTTTCCTCCTATCTTTTTGGCATTTTGAAGAACTGTATAAAATATTAAGCTTAGGTTTTTCTCTATGCACTCAATTTCAGTTCCTGCAGCAAATACCATATGTGCCAACCTGTTTGATGTTAAACTGCTGCCTATTACCAGATACAGCCTGAGGTAGGGATTACAGTAGTACTTCTCAAACTTTAATGTTATAAAAGGTACCTGGGCGATCTTGTTGATGTTGCAGGAAGTCAGGGACCCCGAATGAAGGGACTGACTGAAGCCGTGGCAGAAGAACATAAATTGTGAAGATTTCATGGACATTTATTAGTTCCCCAAATTAATACTTTCATAATTTCTTACACCTGTCTTTACTGTAATCTCTGAACACAAATTATGAAGATTTCATGGACATTTATCACTTCCCCAATCAATACCCTTGTGATTTCCTATGCCTATCTTTACTTTAATCTCTTAATCCCATCATCTTCGTAAGATGAGGAGGATGAATGTTGCCTCAGGACCCTGTGATGATTGTGTTAACGGCACAAATGGTTTGTACAGCATGTGTGTTTGAACAATATGAAATCTGGGCACCTTGAAAAAAGAATAGGATAACAGCAATGTTCAGGGAACAAGGGAGATAACCTTAAACTCTGACTTCCAGTGAGCCGGGTGGAACAGAGCCATATTTCTCTTCTTTCAAAAGCAAATAGGAGACATATCACTGAATTCTTTTTCTCAGCAAGGAACATCCTTGAGAAAGAGAATGCATCCCTGAGAGGAGGCCTCTAAAATGCTGCGTTAGGGGCGGCTGTCTCTTACGGTTGTAGATAAAGGGGTGAAATAAGCCCCCAGTCTCCTGTAGCACTCCCAGGCTTATTAGGACGAGGAAATTCCCACCTAATAAATTTTGGTCAGACCGATAGTCTGCTCTCAAACCCTGTCTCTTGATAAGATGTTATCAATGACAATGAGTGCCCAAAACTTCATTAGCAATTTTAATTTCACCCCATCCTGTGGTCCTGTGATCTCGCCCTGCCTCCATTTGCTTTGTGATATTTTATTACCTTATGAAGCATGTGATCTCTGTGACCCACACTCAATTGGTACACTCCCTCCGCTTTTGAAAATTGCTAATAAAAACTGGAAACCCCTACTCATTCTCCAGGACCTCTTCCATGACTTTCCCCTTCACCTAACTCAAGAAGTCATTGCTCCCTCATTTGTATTACTAGAGAACTTTATACGCCTTCCATAAGATTTCCATGATGTAATATAGTTATTTGTGTATGTGGGTTATTTGAGGATTGGGACCACATCTTGATTTTTCTGTTGTATGCACCTAGCATAATGCCTCTTTTATCCAAAACCCTTGAATTTTAGAAACTGCTCATGCGTACTTCCTAACACTGAAACAGAAATCTGCAATCCAATACATGTCTATTTCTATGGAGAAATGTATGGATACTCGCACTAAGTGAGCAGTTGGCCTGGTCTCTTCCTAGCTTGTTGACAACTGGATGCCACCATACAACTGTATTGTATGCTCAGACCTGGTGGTGGCTGACAGGAGCATATTGAAGCATTAGCCCTCACTTCTTCAGAAGCTATAGAATTGAGTCACTCGAGAAACAGAATGAGATTTCCCAGGTCAAGGACAAGCTGCATTTTGTCAGATGAATGCCAACATCCAATTCCTTTCTCTTGCCTATCTCCATATGTAGAAAATGCACATTAGTGATGCTTGTGCATCAGGGACAGAAACTGGAGAACTGGGGAGGCCTGAACTGCCAGCCAAGAAACTGGGACCTTACCCAACGCTGACATTGTTCTTCTGAATAAGTTTCCTTTTGAATGAAATCCTGAATCTTCTCTTGTTTAGGAGGCAGGTGGTTGAGATGTTACTTGTGTTTTCACTTGCCTTACAAGGAGACAGCTGACATAGGTAGTTCAAAGTGGAGATTTAATTCCAAGTCTTAGAAACCAGGCAAAGGTAGGAAAGTTGTGTGGTGCTTTTAAACAGAATATCCTTTATTGGTCCCAATTTCCATATAAATAACATCAATTTTAATATTTTCATTAACCCTAAAGTATTACCTTTTATTCCTCAAGCACTGTCCCTACAATGCTAGAATTTGCTGAAAAGTTTATATTGGCCCTGCTCTGCTCCAAAATTAAGCATGTCCCATTCACTAAATCTTAATCCTGAATGCAAATCAAGTTCTCTTTCCACTACCCCTGTTCTTATTGCATACCAAACAGAGGCCAGAACTTTAAGAATGACATCAAAGTAAGAAGATATAACTTTCTATACTTTGTCAGTTACTGATTTAACCCTATACTGGTCCTGTAATATGCAGGTAGCATAACAGGCTATTTGCAAAAGTCCATAAAATTCTCTTAGAAGGAAATCTGATGTATCTAATGTATGAGATTTTGAATTAGCACACGATAATTAACATACATTGTAGTCTATTTCTCAAGTCATGGGAGTAATATTATTACTATGTTTTTGCGATAGTGTCTCGCTCTGTTGCCCAGGCTGGAGTGTAGTGATGTGATCTCGGCTTACTGCAACCTCTGCCTCCTGGGTTCAAGTGATTCTCCTGCCTCAGCCTGCCGAGTAGCTGGGACTACAGGCATGAACCACCACGCCTGGCTATTTTTTTTTGTATTGTTAGTAGAGATGGGGTTTTGCAATGTTGGCCAGGCTGGTCTTGAACTCCTGACCTCAGGTAATCCACCCGCCTTGGCCTCCCAAAGTGCTGGGATTACAGGCGCAAGTCACTGTGCCTGGCCGAGAGTATTATAAAATTAAATGTTCAAGTCCGAGCACTTGGGGTCGCCTGGTGGTCTAAACCGATGCATGACTCCTTATATCACCCATATCAGAATTCCCAACTTAACCCCAAGCAGGTGAAGCAAGAGTGTTTAAATCAGCAGGAGCCAATAGTGACTTAGCTTAACACCTGTCTTTAAATATATTGCACATGTGAAACAAATGCATTCTCAGGCATTTAGGCTCATGATCTTCCATTTTATGTTTCCTTCAGCCTACACACTAAAGACCCCAAATCTTCATCCATGGTACAGATATCTTCCCTCAGTTCCAGAAAAATGTTCATACACTTGTTGGTATTGACAGCTCAATGTTCTACAGGTATCTGAAAGCCAGTCTGTCTCATGTTGTCTCAGTCTGTCTCGTTATACTTCCTCTACTTGTTCTTTAACTTGCAGAGAGTTGGAGATCCTGTCAGATGCCCCCATCTCCCTAAGACTCCACAATTATTAACTGATCATAGAAGAATACAGGAAGTAGTTTTGTCATACTACATTTTGCCAAAATGTTTTCCAAAAATAGTTTTAACAGTTTATATTCCTATCAGCAGTATATACAAATTTCTGTTTTTCTGAATTCTGCTGAACATTTGAAATATTAGGTTGACATTTTTTCCAATTTGACAAGTGTGGAGATGGTAACTTAGTTTGGTTTTATTTTGAATTTACCCAATTATTTTCAGTGAGACTGAGAATACCTTCATATGTTTACTGTATATTTTTTTCCTTCTGTGAATTGCCTATTAATACCTTTTGCCCATTTTCCATTGGATTGCTTCTCTTTTTTCAGTAAAAATACTACATATATTCTGAGTACTAGTCCTTTGTTGGTGTTATATATGGAAAATAACTTCTTCTAGATTGTGGCTTGTCATTTCTTTTCCTATGTTGATTTTCATGAGAGATGAATTAAAGAAATTAGTGCAGTAAATTTTTCAATCTTTTATTATCTGTATTTTGCTTTTGTATGTCTTATTTAAAGAGATCCTTCCCTACTTCAAGGTCATAGACATTCTCCTACACATTTTATTCTAATTTTTAAAAACGTTTTGAGTTTTGTATTTGTCTTTAACTCAGCTGGAATTCATTTTGTATGAGGTGAAAATCTAATCTGCTTAAAAAAATGCGTACAACTAATTATCCCAGGAATTATCAAATAGCCTGTTTCTATAGGTCTGCAATGCCCTTTCTATCAAATATTAAGTGTCTATGTATGTTTGGGTCCATTTTTGGGTTCTCTGTTTTGAGCAATAGTCAGTTTATCCATCTTTATGTCAAATACTTTCTAGATTTCTGTAGCTTTAAAATAAACCTTTATATTTGGTAAGGCAAGTTTCTCTAAATATTTCTTGATTTTTTTTGCCTTTTCTATGAAATTAGGATCAGTGTATCAAGTATGACAAAAATTTATAGATTAATTTGAGTGTTAAAAAATCAACTTTTCCTATTAATTTTGTATCTTGTTTAAAAAATCCCATTTCCTAACTCTTACAGCCTCATAAAAATACAATTGATTCTGTTTTTGGCAACCTTACTAAACTTTCTAATTTATTATGATAAATTATATGCATATTCTTTTGGATTCTCTACCTCAGTGGTTGTACTGATGTTTAAAAGTCCACAAATTTTTTGATACTTCTCCATTCAAGAGGTTGAGTCTAATCACTCTCCCTTGAGTGTGGGTTAGACTTAGGAACACAATTTTAACAAATAGAAAAAGGTGGAAGTGATGGTGTGTCACTTCTAAGATTAGGTTGTAAAAGACACTGCAGCTTCTGTTTGGCCCTCTGTCTCTCTCTCTAATGGCTCAGTCAGCGGGGAGCCAGCTGCCATGTCATGAGGACACTCAGGCAGCCTTGTGGAAAGCCTCATGTGGCGAGGAACTGAAGCCACCTGCCAACAGTGGGAGGAAGTGAGATGTTCTGCCAACAGCCATGGGAGCGAGTGTCCCAGTCAACCTTTCGGGAGACTGCAGCCTCAGCAGACATTTCAACTACAATCTCCTGAGAGACCTGGAACCTTTAAGCTGCTTCTAGATTCCTGACCCTCAGAAACTGTTTGAAGTAATAAAGATCTTTTTTTTGGGCAGGAAAAAATTCAACATATATTTTATTATAACTATATAAATATTATTCACAGCCAAGTCACATAGTGTACTAAGAAGAAACTTATTTTCCTATGTAATCTTTCACTTTTCCTAGAGCTGATAATTGTTTCTTCTCTTTTCTGTTTTATTTGCTTGTTTTCTTTAAAGCTCTTTGCAATTCTTTCATCTTTAATGTTTTAATTACTGTCCATCCCCAGGCCAAGACTTAGATTTGCAAACACAGTAACAACTTTTAACTTTCTTTCAACTTTATAGGAAGCTTGCTTTACACTCAGTGAGATGTAATTCTTGAAAAAAATTATTGACCAAAGAAAGCCTGTTTTTTCATTTGTTTGTTTTTCTCTCTCTTATAATAGCTTTATTGGAATATTACTGACATAAAATTTTATCTACTTAAGCTGTACAATTTGATGTACTGATATACATATACATCGTGAAATGATCACCGCCTTCCAGCCAATGAATTTGTCACCTCTACCGTTGCCATTTTTGTTTTGTGTATATGTGTGTTAAGGTTTACTTTAAAAATCTATCAGTTTAGCAAATTTCAAGTATGCAGTACAGTATTACTACCTACTGTCACCGTGATGTACATTAAATATCCAAAACTTATTCATCTTGCATAACTGAAACTTTGTACACTTTGGGCAACATAACCCCATTTTGCCCTCCCCCAAGTCTCTGGCAACCACCACCCTACTTTCAGCTTCTATGAGTTTATTTTAGATTCCAAATGTAAATGAGGTCATATAGTATTTCTCTTTCTATATCTCACTTATTTCGCTTGGCATAATGTCCTTCAGTTCCATCTATGTTGTTGCAAATGGCAGGATTTCCTTCTTTTTTCAGGTAGAATCACATTTCATTGTGTATACAAACCACATTTTCCTTATCCACTCATTTGTCAAAGAACATTTAGGTTGTTTCTATGTTATGGTTATTGTAACTAATGCTGCAATGAATGTTGGAGTGCAGATAGCTCTTTGACATACTGATTTTATTTCCTTTAGATATATACCCAGAAGTGGGACTGATGGAACACGTGGCAATTCTACTTTTAATTTTTTGAGGAATTTCCATACTGTTTTTCATAATGGCTGTACTAGTTTACATTCTCATCAACAGTGTACAAGGGTTTCTTTTTCTCCACATCCTTACTAACACTTGTTATCTTTGTTTTTTGAAAACAGATAAGCTAAGAAGTGTTATACAATACCTCATTGTAGTTTTGATTTGCATTTCCATGATGATTAGAGATGTTCAGCACCTTTTCATGTACCTGTTGGCTACTTGAATTTCTTTTTTTTGAGAAATATCTATTTAGGTCCTTTGCCTATTGTTTACTCAGGTTATTTGTATGTTTGCTATTGAGTTGTAGGCGTTCCTTATATATTTTGGACATCAACCCCTTATCAGATATATGGTTTGTAAATATTTCCTCTAATTCTGTAGGTTACCTTTTCACTCTGTTGGTTGTTTCCTTTGCTGTGCAGAAGTTTTTTGGTTTGATGTTGTCCTCCTTGTCTAGTTTGGCTTTTGTTGCCTGTGCTTTAGGTGTCACATTTAAAAAATTATTACCAGGACTAATGTCAAAGTTTCCCCCCGCCTTTTTTTTTTTTTTTTTTTTTTGAGACAGAGTTTTGCTCTTGTTGCCCAGGCTGGAGTGCAATGGCATGATCTCGGCTCACTGCAACCTCCACCTCCTGAGTTCAAGTGATTCTCTTGCCTCAGCCTCCTCCCAAATAGCTGGGATTATAGGTGCCCACCACCACACCTGGCTATTTTTTTTTGGAATTTTTAGTAGAAACGGGGTTTCACCATGTTGGCCAGCCTGGTCTCAAACTCCTGACCTCAGGTGATCCTCCTGCGTTGGCCTCCCAAAGTGCTGGGATTACAGGCATGAGCCACTATGCCCGGCCTTTTCCCCATTTAAAAAAAAATAGTTTTATGGTTTCAAGCTTTACACTTAAAGTCTTTAATCCATTGATTTGATCTTTGCATATAGTGTGAGATAAGGGTGCATTGTTATTCTTTTGCATGTGGATATCCAGTTTTCTCAACATTTTGGAAGAGACTATTATTTTCCCCATTGTGTGTTCTTGGAACCCTTGTTGAAGATCAGTTGACCATAAATGTGTGGGTTTATTTCTGGGTTCTCTCTTCTGATTCATTAGTCGATATGTCCACTTTATGCCAGTCCCATACTATTTCAGTTACTATAGCTTTGTAATATAATTGACATCAGGAAGTGTGATGCCTCCAGCTTTTTTCTTTCCCCTCAAGATTGCTTTGTGTGTTAGTCTGTTTTTGTTGCCATTAAAGAATGCCTTTGACTGGGTAATTTATTTTTTATTTTTTGATTTTATTTATTTATTTTTTGAGATGGAGTCTTGCTCTGGTGTCCCGGCTGGAGTGCACTGGTGCCATCTCAGCTCACTGCAAGCTCCACCCAGGTTCACACCATTCTCCTGCCTCAGCCTCCCAGGTAGCTGGGACTACAAGTGCCTGCCACCACACCCAGCTAATTTTTAGTAGAGGTGGGGTTTCGCCGTGTTAGCCAGGATGGTCTCGATCTCCTGACCTCGTGATCTGCCTGCCTTGGCCTCCCAAAGTGCTGGGATTACAGGATTGAGCCACCGCACCTGGCCGAGACTGGGTAATTTATAAAGAAAGAAGTTTAATTGGCTCACAGTTCTGCAGGCTGTAGTGGAAGCATAGCAGCATCTGCTGCTGGTGGAGGCCTCAGGAATCCTACAATCATGGTAGAAGGCAAAGTGGGAGCCAGGATATCACATGGCGAGAGTGGGAGTAAGAGAGAAGGGAGCAAGGGGACTGCAGATGTCATACTCTTTTATTATTTTATATTTTTTCCACAATAATGTTGATTTATTATTACTTTATGGACCAGATCTGTGTAAACACACAACCTATGTTCTATGCTCTCCAGAAAAGGGCAAGCATCATTAGGATCGTATAAAACTTGTACAGTCAAAATACAGACAATTTCATGATCAACTGTACCACTGGAAACACATAGGACATATGAGTTGGTGATATAACTGAGGTCACTAGAGCCAGGTGAGATAATCTACATAAGTTCCTCCATATAATTAAATTTTGAGGGAGATTTGCTGGGATTGAAGATAAACAGAAACTGAGGAAGAAGTTTGGGCAATTACCTGGTCCAGCCCCCAACAAATGCAAATAAAGACTGGCTGTCAAGGAAAATCCATACATCAGTTCTCTCTTAGATGTCAAAATCAGAATCTCCAAATGCACTGATTTAATGAAACAGATTTTATCAACCTAATGATCAATATGTTCTCATGTATTCATAAAGTTGCCTTTAAGTCCTTTTTAACTTTTGTGGTACTCTGAAGATGCAAGAAGCTAATTAGTATCATTTCCATAAAATCTAATACACAAGATAGGAGGCTTGTATCGTGACAGTCAGTATTGTGCCACCTAATGGCCAAAAATAACCCAAATCATTGAACCTTTCACCACATATCCTATTTTGATCCTGATAATCATTTTTAAAAATTGAAATCAACTTTATTTAAGAATTTCCAACATTGACAACTCTTATAAAAAGCATCCAAGCACAGGACACAGAACTGTAGCAAACAGCATTCTTATGGGTAGCTAACAGACATTAGAACTTCCACCCTTCTTTGAGACAGCTGAGCTCACTGTTGAACTCTGCTTCCAAGTACTTCAAAGCACACCACAAGCTCGATTTATATTCTCAACCCATCAGCTTCAGTTCACATTACCACACTTATATATCAGTAACAGAAGAGAACACACACCATACAGCATTCATAGCAGTTGACAAAAGGGTAGGAAAATACAGGTATCGTTTCACTTAACACACGCAACTAACGTGGATTGCCTAAGAACAAAGCTCATTGAAAGTCTTCCAACACATGTGGATGTCCTTTGAATGCAAAAGACTTTCATACATTGTTTATTATTGCTGTCTGTATACTGTCACCAAAATTACAGGATTGAGAGACACATCTCACCAAGTTAAAATATTCATGATGCCTCATCAACTGTCTATCTGCACTCTTTCCTTCTCTCACTCGTTCTAGCCTTCCGTGCCTTGGCAGCACCACCAATCCCACACAAAGTTTCAGAAGTTCAGACAGCCTTCTGGTTCCGTATCACAGCCTTGTGTTCGTGACGTCGATATGACTCCATGAAATAAAGAGTAGTGAATCAAAATGGGAACACCCACTGTCAAAGACAGCCTGTGAAGTGTGATGATGAATTCTTGAATGAGACAGCATGTAGATGGAAGTATTTCTATGGCAGGATATTTACAGTACTACTTTCAATGAAATGCTTCTGTAAACATTTGAAATGAGATGCACTGCAGAGATTAAATGAAGGCTTCATATTGTACTTTTATATATGAGGTGGAGGGGGACAAGTGTTAAAAAAACAAAAGAATCAAACACTGACACCATGATCTCCCAAAAGGAGATTTTATTAAGGAAAAAAATCATATGGTGGGATTCAAATTAAGACAAGGAGAAAAGATTGTAGTTCTAATCAATGATTTCCATTTTGAGCACTCAAAGAATTCACTTGATGAGTCCAGGGATAAAATATTACAGATATCACTTGTAATGTATTGATTTTCCAACAGACAAACAGCCAGTCACTTTCAACTACTCAATATTTCAACTCTTTATTTATTCAACTCTTTATGTAACTCAACTCTTAATATATTCCAACTCTTTATGTAACAACTTATACAATTCCTTTATCTCTTCATCTTTTTCTAAAGAAAATTGTCAAAAATACTGCTGAATATATGCCACACTGAACAAACCAGTTTTGAAAATTTTTGTATCTTACTATATACTTACCACGAGTTTAGAAAAATTTGAATTCCCACTATTCCGTACTATAACCAACTATAACTCAATGTCTACATTTCCCAGCCAGAAGATTTAGAATCCATGCTTGAGCCAAAGCCTCCATTAAAACCATTGCCTGATCCTGCATTTGATGCTGATTCCCAACCAATTGCTGCACCAGAGTTCGAACCACTGTAAGAGTTATTTCTAGACCCAAAGACCTGGTTTGGCTCCCTCTGCATGTTGCCTTTACTTTGGTTATGACTTGGTGGGCCTGACTGGTTCTGCTGGCTGGCTAACATGCTCATTGTACCCCAACTGCTCTGTAGCCATCATGACTGGATTAATGCTGAGCACACCAAAGTTCATCTACCACCTATATTAGTATCTTGGTTGTTTTCCAAGCCAGATGCACCCCTCTACTATTACCAAATCCACTCATATTCCCAAATCTTCCATTTCTTTCTATTGCTATTGTATGATTAGGCTTGGCATTGGATATGTGTATGCTGAGTCCTTTAATGATCAAGTCCTCTCTACAAGGAGATTGGGCAATCTGATCATCTGCAAATGTAACAAAGGCAAAGGCCCTGAATGGCTTGGGGATGAAGACATCTACCACTTCTTTGTACTGACAGAAAAACCTGCCATAGCTCATCTGCAGTCATGTCCTCTGTACAGCACCCCACAAACACTTTTCTGCTTCTCAAAGGCTCATCTGGGGTTTGCTTAGAGTTGGGAAATTTAGTCATACCATCATCCATCTATCATATGTCACTGTGGCATTACTTTCACGTGTGTTTCATACTCCGTAAAAAGAATAAAGCCAAACCCCTTTGACCAGTTTTAATATCTATCTTTACCTGGACTTCTCCAAAGGTACTAAAATATTCTTTCAGATTCTGTCTCCATAGGAGGAAAAACAAACTCAGAGCACAAACTCACTAATTACCAGTACTATTAAGTAAGATATTTTCTGGACTGCTCTTCACTTTCACTGCTGTCTCACCCATTTTTCTTTTGTTATCTTTGGGACAGTTGACAACATATACCAGATTTCCACTGTCAGCATCAGGGGCATGCAGAATTCCTTCTACCAGCAGGATACCTTTCATACATTGAGACACTGGATTCTTGTGGTGGAGCTCACGTGCCCCTGGAAACTGGGCTGTAACTGTGGACAGCAGCACTACCCCATTGTATTCTGATGATATTTCCATGAGCTCCTTATTCTCATCTTCACTTACCCAAGTGTATTCAAACATCTTTTACTTCTCCACTTAGGCCACTGCTAGAAAGCCCAACAGGGACACTGAAGCAGTGACGGATCCAAGCACAGCTTAGTTTATTCTCCTTGATAATCATTTTTATTGTTCTTTTTGGGACTCATTCAAGACTTTCTAGAATTCATATTAACTCATGGCCAAACATGAAAATAAGTTGTAACAAGGCGGTACATAATGTAGAACATTTGGAGGAGCTGTCTCTTGGTTCTTGCCAGCCACGCTCCTTTGGATGTTTACCTTGTCAGCAGTGATCATCATGGCCAACTACTTGATCTGTATCATCATCCCACATAAGCAATTGTTATGTCTTCAGTGATGACCTGAGAGGAAAATACACTCCAATGGCAAGGTAAATGCCCTTTCTGCAGGAGGGACAAGTAAGAAAGATTCAGGATGCTGCAATTGAGGAGGCTGAGTTCTGACCCTTAGCCCCTAAACCCACTGTCCTCATATGAGAAGCCATGCTGAAATTTAGACAGCAGCACATCACAGACCTGTGCAGGCACTGAGCTGGCAGGGAATTGCTCATTGATGGTAGATGCAGTGTTTACAGAAGTGTGTAATGTGAAGTGCTAGTGCACAAGAAGGGCCTGTGGTTAAATGTGTTTGAGAAACACTGCATAATATATCCATTGGCCACACTTCGAAACAACCAGATCTTGCACAAACTCAGAGCACAAACTCACTAATTACCATGAGGATGGCACCAAACCATTCAAGAGGGATCAGTCGTCATGACACAAACATCTCCCATCAGGCTCCACCTCCAGCATTGGGGATTGCATTTCAACATGAGATTTGGAGGGAACAAATGTCCAAACCATGGCACTTTGGCTATTTGGGATACATATAAATTTAAGGATTTTTTTTTTCTATTTCTGCCCTTGGGATTTTGATATGGATTGTACTAAATCTGTAGATAGCTTAGGGTAATGTGTACATTTTTAACAATATTAAGTCTTTTCATCTATGAACATGAGATATCTTTCTGTTTGTGTCTTTTAAAACTTCATCAAGGTTTTATAATTTTCAGTGTACAGGTCTTTTACCTGCTTAAGTTAATTATTAGATATTTCATTTTGTTGCTAATGTAAATGAGATTGTTTTCTTAATTTTCTTTTTGGCTACTTCATTGTTGGTGTATGGAAATGCCACTAATTTTTGTATGTTGATTTTGTACCCTGCAACTTTACTGAATATGCTTATTGGTTGTTCCAACAGTGTTTTTTTTTTTTTTTCGGTGTAGAGTGTTTAGAATTTTCTATGTTTATGATCATGTCATCTTTAAACAGAGATAATTTTATTTCTTCCTTTCTGATTTGTATACCTTTTTATTTCATTTTCTTGCCTGATTGCTCCAGCCAGGACTTCCAATACTATGTTGAATAGCAGTGGCAAGATTGGGCATCCTTATCTTGCTCTGGATCTTAGAGGAAAAGCTTTGTTTTCCTCAGTGATTATGACTTTAACTGTAGGTTTTTCATATGTAGTTTTTATTACGTTAAAGAAAGCGCCTTCTATACCTATTTGGTTGAGAGTGTTTACCATGAAAAGATGTTGAATTTTGTCAAATGCTTTTTGTGTATCTATGAGGTAATTATGTGGTTTGTCTTTCATTTTGTAAACATGGTGCGTCACATTGGTTGAATTTCATGTTAAACCAGCTTTGCATACCAGGAATAGATCCCACTTCATTTTAGTGTGTGATCCTTTTAATGTGCTGTTAAATTCAGTTTGCTAGCAGTTTATTAAATATTTTTACATGTATATTCACCAGGGATAGTGGCCTGCAGTTTTGTTTTCTTGTGTTGTTGTTGTTGTTGATTTTTCTGGCTTTGGAATCAGGGTGATGTTGTCCTTATAAAATGAGTTTGGGAGTGTTCCATCTTCTATTTTTGGAATAGTTTGTATTAGCTTTTTAAAAATGTTTGATAGGAGGCAGAGCAAGATGGCCAAATAGGAACAGCTCCAGTCTCCAGCTCCCAGTGCAAGCGACACAGGAGACAGGTGATTTCTGCATTGTCAGCAGAGGTACCGGGTTCATCTCACTAAGGAGTGCTGGACAATTGGTGCTGGTCAGCTGCTGCAGCCCGACCAGTGAGGGCTGAAGCAGGGCAAGGCATTGACTCACCTGGGAAGTGCAAGGGGGAAGGGAATCCCTTTTTCTAGCCAGGGGAACTGAGACACACAACGCCTGGAAAATCGGGTAACTCCCACCCCAATACTGCCCTTTACCAAGGGTCTTACCAAGCGGCACACCAGGATATTATATCCCACACCTGGCCGGGAGGGTCCCACGCCCACGGAGCCTCCCTCATTGCTAGCACAGCAGTCTGCCATGTAACTGCAAGGCAGCAGCAAGACTGGGTGAGGGGCACCCACCATTGCTGACGCTTAAGTAGGTAAACAAAGCCACTGGGAAGCTCGAACTGGGTGGAGCCCACAGCAGCTCAAGGAGGCCTGCCTGTCTCTGTAGACTCCACCAATGGGGACAGGGCACAGCTAAACAAAAAGCAGCAGAAACCTCTGCAGACGCAAACGACCCTGTCTGACAGCTTTGAAGAGAGCAGTGGATCTCCCAACACGGAGGTTGAGATCTGAGAATGGACAGACTGCCTGCTCAAGTGGGTCCCTGACCCCTGAGTAGCCTAACTGGGAGACATCCCCCACTAGGTGCAGACTGAAACCCCACACCTCACATGGCGGGGTACACCCTGAGACGAAACTTCCAAAGCAAGAATCAGACAGGTACACTCGCTGTTCAGCAGTATTCTATCTTCTGCAGCCTCTGCTGCTGATACCCAGGCAAACAGGGTCTGGAGTGGACCTCAAGCAATCTCCAACAGACCTGCAGCTGAGGGTCCTGACTGTTAGAAGGAAAACTAACAAACAGGAAGGACACCCACACCAAAACCCCATCAGTACGTTACCATCATCAGAGACCAAAGGCAGATAAAACCACAAAGATGGGGAAAAAGCGGGGCAGAAAAGCTGGAAATTCAAAAAATAAGAGCGCATCTCCCCCTCCAGAGGAACGCAGCTCATCACCAGCAATGGATCAAAGCTGGACGGAGAATGACTTTGACAAGATGAGAGAAGATGGCTTCAGTCCATCAGACTTCTCAGAGCGGAATTACATACCCAGTGCAAAGAAAGTAAAAATCTTGAAAAAAGAATGGTAGAATGGATAACTAGAATAATCAATGCAGAGAAGGCCATAAACAAACTGACAGAGATGAAAACCATGACACGAGAAATATGTGACAAATGCACAAGCTTCAGTAACCGACTTGATCAACTGGAAGAAAGAGTATCAGTGATTGAGGATCAAATGAATGAAATGAAGTGAGAAGAGAAGTCTAAAGAAAAAAGGAAAAAGAAATGAACAAAGCCTTCAAGAAGTATGGGATTATGTGAAAAGACCAAATCTACGTCTGATTGGGGTGCCCGAAAGTGAGGGGGAAAATGGAACCAAGTTGGAAAACACTCTTCAGGATATCATCCAGGAGAACTTCCCCAACCTAGTAAGGCAGGCCAACATTCAAATTCAGGAAATACAGAGAACACCACAAAGATACTCCTCGAGAAGAGCAACTCCAAGACACATAATTGTCAGATTCACCAAAGTTGAAATGAAGGAAAAACTGTTAACGGCAGCCAGAGAGAAAGGTCAGGTTACCCACAAAGGGAAGCCCATCAGACTAACAGCAGATCTCTTGGCAGAAACTCTACAAGCCAGGAGAGGGTGGGGGCCAATATTCAACATTCTTAAAGAAAAGAATTTTAAACCCAGAATTTCATATCCAGCCAAACTAAGTTGCATAAGTGAAGGAGAAATAAAATCCTTTATAGACAAGCAAATGCTTAGAGATTTTGTCACCACCAGGCCTGCCCTACAAGAGACACTGAAGGAAGCACTAAACATGGAAAGGAACAACTGGTACCAGCCATTGCAAAAACATGCCAAAATGTAAAGACCATTGATGCTAGGAAGAAACTGCATCAACTAACGAGCAAAATAACCAGCTAATATCATGACAGGATCAAGTTCACACATAACAATATTAACCTTAAATGTAAATGGACTAAATGGTCCAATTAAAAGACACAGACTGGCAAATTGGATAGAGTCAAGACCCATCAGTTTGCTGTATTCAGGAGACCCATCTCACATGCAGAGACACACATAGGCTCAAAATAAAGGGATGGAGGAAGATCTACCAAGCAAATGGAGAACAAAAAAAAGCAGGGGTTGCAATACTAGTCTCTGATAAAACAGACTTTAAACCATCAAAGATCAAGAGAGACAAAGAAGGCCATTACATAATGGTAAAGGGATCAATTCAACAGGAAGAGCTAACTATCCTAAATATATGTGCACCCAATACAGGAGCACCCAGATTCATAAAGCAAGTCCTTAGAGACTTACAAAGAGATTTAGACTCCCATACAATAATAATGGGAGACTTCAACACCCCACTGTCAACATTAGACAGATCAACGAGACAGAAAGTTAACAAGGATATCCAGGAATTGAACTCAACTCTGCACCAAGTGGACCTAATAGACATCTACAGAACTGTCCGCCCCAAATCAACAGAATATACATTCTTCTCAGCACCACATCACACTTATTCCAAAATTGACCACATAATTGGAAGTAAAGCACTCCTCAGCAAATGTACAAGAACAGAAATTATAACAAACTGTCTCTCAGACCACAGTGCAATCAAACTAGAACTCAGGACTAAGAAACTCAATCAAAACCGCTCAACTACATGGAAACTGAACAACCTGCTCCTGAATGACTACTGGGTACATAAGGAAATGAAGGCAGAAATAAAGATGTTCTTTGAAACCAATGAGAACAAAGATACAACATACCAGAATCTCTGGGACACATTTAAAGCAGTGTGTAGAGGGAAATTTATAGCACTAAATGCCCACAAGAGAAAGCTGGAAAGATCTAAAATAGACACTCTAACATCACAATTAAAAGAACTAGAGAAGCAAGAGCAAACACATTCAAAAGCTAGCAGAAGGCAAGAAATAACTAAGATCAGAGCAGAACTGAAGGAGATAGAGACACAAAAAACCCTCCAAAAAATCAATGAATCCAGGAGTTGGTTTTTTGAAAAGATCAACAAAATTGATAGACCGCTAGCAAGACTAATAAAGAAGAAAAGAGAGAAGAATCAAATAGACGCAATAAAAAATGATAAAGGAGATATCACCACCGACCCCAGAAATACAAACTGCCATCAGAGAATACTATAAACACCTCTATGCAAATAAACTAGAAAATCTAGAAGAAATGGATAATTTCCTGGATACTTATACTCTCCCAAGACTAAACCAGGAAGAAGTTGAATCCCTGAATAGACCAATAGTAGGCTCTGAAATTGAGGCAATAATTAATAGCCTACCAACCAAAAAAAGTCCAGGACCAGATGGATTCACAGCTGAAGTCTACCAGAGGTACAAGGAGGAGATGGTACCATTCCTTCTGAAACTATTCCAATCAATAGAAAAAGAGGGAATCCTCCCTAACTCATTTTATGAGGCCAACATCATCCTGATACCAAAGCCTGGCAGAGACACAACAAAAAAGAATTTTAGACCAATATCCCTGATGAACATCGATGCAAAAATCCTCAATAAAATACTGGCAAACCGGATCCAGCAGCACATCAAAAAGCTTATCCACCATGATCAAGTGGGCTTCATCCCTGGCATGCAAGGCTGGTTCAACATACGCAAATCAATAAACGTAATCCAGCATATAAACAGAACCAAAGACAAAAACCACATGATTATCTCAATAGATGCAGAAAAGGCCTTTGACAAAATTCAACAGCCCTTCATGCTAAAAACGCTCAATAAACTAGGTATTGATGGAACATATCTCAAACTAATAAAAGCTATTTATGACAAACCCACAGCCAATATCATACTGAATGGGCAAAAACTGGAAGCATTCCCTTTGAAAACTGGCACAAGACAGGGATGCCCTCTCTCATCACTCCTATTCAACATAGTGTTGGAAGTTCTGGCTAGGGCAATCAGGCAAGACAAAGAAATCAAGGGTATTCAGTTAGGAAAAGAAGAAGTCAAATTGTCCCTCTTTGCAGATGACATGATTGTATATTTAGAAAACCCCATAGTCTCAGCACAAAATCTCCTTAAGCTGATAAGCAACTTCAGCAAAGTCTCAGGATACAAAATTAATGTGCAAAAATCACAAGCATTCTTATAAATCAGTAACAAACAGAGAGCCAAATCATGAATGAACTTCCATTCACAATTGCTTCAAAGAGAATAAAATACCTAGGAATCCAACTTACACGAGATGTAAGGACCTCTTCAAGGAGAACTACAAACCACTGCTCAGTGAAATAAAAGAGGACACAAACAAATGGAAGAACATACCATGCTCATGGATAGGAAGAATCAATATCATGAAAATGGCCATGCTGCCCAAGGTTATTTATAGATTCAATGCCATCCCCATCAAGCTACCAATGAGTTTCTTCATGGAATTGGAAAAAAACTACTTTAAAGTTCATATGGAACCAAAAAAAGAGCCTGCATTGCCAAGACAATCCTAAGTCAAAAGAACAAAGCTGGAGGCATCAAGCTACCTGACTTCAAACTATACTACAAGGCTACAGTAACCAAAAGAGCATGGTACTGGTACCAAAACAGAGATATAGACCAATGGAACAGAACAGAGTCCTCAGAAATAATACCACACATCTACAGCCATCTGATCTTTGACAAACCTGAGAAAAACAAGAACTGGGGAAAGGATTCCCTATTTAATAAATGGTGCTGGGAAAATTGGCTAGCCATAGTAGAAAGCTGAAACTGGATCCTTTCCTTACTCCTTATATGAAAATTAATTCAAGATGGATTAGAGGCTTAAATATTAGACCTAAAACCATAAAAACCCTAGAAGAAAACCTAGGTAATACCATTCAGGACATAGGCATGGGCAAGGACTTCATGTCTAAAACACCAAAAGCAATGGCAACAAAAGCCAAAATTGACAAATGAGATCTAATTAAACTAAAGAACTTCTGCACAGCAAAAGAAACTACCATCAGAGTGAACAGGCAGCCTACAGAATGGGAGAAAATTTTTGCAATCATCTGACAAAGGGCTAATATCCAGAACCTACAAAGAACTCAAACAAATTTACAAAAAAAAAACAACCCCATCAAAAAATAGGCAAAGGATATGAACAGACACTTCTCAAAAGAAGACATGCATACGGCCAACAGGCACATGAAAAAATGCTCGTCATCACTGGCCATCAGAGAAATGCAAATCAAAACCACAATGAGATACCATCTCACACCAGTTAGGATGGCAATCATTAAAACGTCAGGAAACAACAGGTGCTGGAGAGGATGTGGAGAAATAGGAACACTTTTACACTATTGGTGGGATTGTAAACTAGTTCAACCATTATGGAAAACAGTATGGCGATTCCTCAAGGATCTAGAACTAGAAGTACCATATGACCCAGCCATCCCATTACTGGGGATATACCCAAAGGATTATAAATCATGCTGCTATAAAGACACATGCACACGTATGTTGATTGCGGCACTATTCACAATAGCAAAGACTTGGAATCAACCCAAATGTCCATCAGTGACAGACTGGATTAAGAAAATGTGGCACATATACACCATGGAATACTATGCAGCCGTAAGAAGGATGCGTTTGTGTCCTTTATAGGGACATGGATGCAGCTGGGAACCATTATTCTCAGCCAACTATCACAAGAACAGAAAACCAAACACCGCATGTTCTCACTCATAGGTGGGAACTGAACGATGAGATCACTTGGACTCGGGAAGGGGAACATCGCACACCGGGGCCTATTATGGGGAGCGGGGAGGCGGGAGGGATTGCATTGGGAGTTATACCTGATGTTAATGACGAGTTGATGGGTGCAGCACAGCAACATGGCACAAGTATACATATGTAACAAACCTGCACGTTGTGCACATGTGCCCTAGAACTTAAAGTATAATAAAAAAAAAAAATGTTTGATAGAACTCATTTATGAAACCATCTTGTCCTGGGCTTTTCTTTGTTGGAAATTTTTTAATGACTGATTCAATCTCTTGCTTGTTATTGGTCAATTTGTCTTTCTAGTTCTCGATTCAGTCTTGATAGCTTGTATGCTTTTAAGAATTAATCCGTTTCTGCTAGGTTATCCAATTTATTGGTATATAATTGTTCACAGTAGTCTCTGTGATTCTTTTTGCTTTTGTGTCATCTATTGTAATGTCTCCTTTTTAAAAAGCTCTGATTGTATTTAAGTCTTCCCTTTTGTTTTGTATTAGACTAGCAACAAACTTGATAATTTCATCTTCTCAAAAAAAATTCTTAATTTTATTTTGTCTATTTTTTGTTTATTTTTGCTCCAATCTTTATTGTTTCCTTCCATCTGCTAACTTTGAGTTTAGTTTGTTTTTCTACTTTTAGTTCCTTGAGTTGCAAAGTTAAGTTGTTTAATTGAGGTATTTCTTCTTTTTTAAGCTAGGCATTTAACACTGTAAGGTTTTGTCTTAATGCTGCCTTTGCTGCATACCATACACTTTGGTAAGATATGTTTTGTCTTCATTTTTCTCAAGGTAATTTTAAAATTTCCATTTGCTTTATTCTTTAATTCAATGGTTGTTCAAGTGTGTGGAGTTTAGTTTTCATGCTCTTGTTGAATTTTCTTGTTTTCTTGATATTGATTTCTAGTTTCATTCCACTGTGGTTTGCAAGGTACTTGATATAATTTCAATCTTCTTAAATTTTTAAAGACTTGTTTTATGACCCAACATATGGCCTATTCTGGAGAATACTCTGTGTGCCCCTGAAAATAATATGTATTCTGCTGCTATTGGGTGGAAAATTCTATGTCTGTTGTCCATTTGATTCATAGTGTTACTCAAGTCAGCTGTTTCCTTGTTGTTTTTCAACCTAGATGTTCTATCCGTTATTGAAAGTGGAGTATTGAAGTCTTCAATTATTATTGTATTGTTGTCAATTTCTTCCTTCAGATATACCAATATTTTATATATTTAGTTGCTCTAATGTTAGGTGCATATTTGTTTACCATTATATCTTCCTCTTGAATTGACTTTTTAATCATTATATGATGATCTTTGCCAATTTTTGACTTAAAATCTTTTGTCTAAGTATAGCTCTCCCTGCTTTCTTTTGGTTGCCATTTGTATGGAATATCTTTTTCTATCCCTTTACTTTCAGGCTATGTGTGTTCTCACATTTAAAGTGAATCGTTTATAGACACTATGTCACTGGATCATGTTTTTTAATCCAGTCCGCAACTCTATGCCTTTACATTGGAGAATTTAATCCATTTATATTTAAAGTGATTGTTGATATGTAAGAACTTACTATTGCTATTTTGTAAATTGCGGTCTGTTTTGCAGTTCTTTTGTCCCTTTCACTCTTTTTTAATCTCCTTTTGTTGTCATATATATATATATATATATATATATTTTTTTTTTTTTTTGTAGTAGTTTGGTTTGCTTCCTTTCTCTTTGTCTTTTTGTGCATCTATTATAGACTTCTCTTTTGTGGTTAACATGGGGCTTGTGTAATTCTTGTAGTTATAAGCATCTATTTTAATTTGATAGCAACTCAAGTTCAACTGCATACATAAATTCTGTACTTTATCCCCTTCCTCACATACACTTTGTGTTCTTGAAGTCAGAATTTTTAAGTTATGAGTCTGTTCACAATTTTTTAAAAATGTATTTTTAAATCAACACAAAATTGTACCTATTTGTGGAGTACATAATGTTTTAATATATGCTATGTATAGTGATCAAATCAGGGTAATTAGCATATTCATCACCTCAAACATTTATCATTGGTGTTGAGAACATTCAAAATCCTCTCTTCTAGATATTTGAAAATGTATAATAAATTATTGTTAGCTGTAGTCACCCCACAGTGCTATAAAACACTACAACTTATTCCTGCTATCTAGCCACAAATTTTGTATAATTTAATAGATCCCTCCCCATCTCTCTCATTAATCTCAGACCCTAGTAACTACTATTCTACTCTCTACTTCTACGAGATCAACATTTTTAGCTTCTAAATAAGAGTGAGAACATACATGTTACCACATTTTTCTGTTTGTAGTTACTTTTAATACTTTTGTCTTTTAACTTTTATGTTAGGCTTCTAGGTACTTTGCATACAACTTACAATGTTAGATTATTCTGTATTTGAGTTTATTTTTACTTTTACTGGTGAAATTTATACTTTTATATGATTTCACATTATTGTTTAGTGTGTTTTCGATTCCATTCGAAGAACTCCCTTCGACATTTCTTTTAAGGCAGGTCTAGTGGTAACAAACCATCCAGGTTTTTTTGGGTCCTGGAAAGACTTAATATCTCCTATATTTTTAAAAGATAGCTTTGCAGAGTAAAATATTCTATGTTGGCAATTATTTTTCCTTTTTTTTTTTTGGACAAAGAAGAGGAATATACATTACTTCTCGATTCTTCCTCACTTAAGAATTAGGTTGTCATTTGTAGTGTGTACGTGGCTCCAGAATACTTTTCTTCTTACAGAATGTTCAGCATTACAGCTTGCTCTCTGTAATTGGAATATATAATATTAGTGTCTTCTTGTCTGTAAGTTTTATGTCGAGAAATCTGCTAATCTTGGTATAGATATTTTTGTTTTAAACCTGTTTGGAGTCCTATATACTTCTTGAGTCTGAATGTCTGTTTCCTTTCCCAGATTTGTAAAGTTTTCTATTATTTCTTTAAATATACTTGCATTTTTAATCTTTTTTTGGTGACTCCTATAACATGTATATTTGTTCACTTCATAAGATGTATATTGTTTCCATAAATCTCATACTCTTTTTCACTCTTTTCATTGTTTTAATATTTTCTCCCCCAATTGAATAATTTCAGATCTCTCTTCCAGTTCATGGATTCCTTCATCTGCTCGATCCAGTCTGCTATTGTAGCTCTCTATTGCATTTTTAGTTCAGCCATTGTATTCTTTAGCCTCCAGCATTTCTAGTTTTAAAAAATGTTTTCTATCTCTTTGTTGAATTTCTCATTTTGTTATTGCATTGTTTTCCTAATTGTTTTTTGTTAAATTTGTGTATGTTCTTTTGGGCTCACTGAGCTTCTTGAGAACAATTATTTTGAATTTTTTGTCACATAGTTCATGAATTTTCTTTTCTTTGGGGTCAGGCACTGGACGTTAATTTTTTTGGTGGTGGTGTTTCTTGATTTTTCTTGTATCTTTTATGCTTTCATTGGCATTTGTGGATTTAAATAAATATCACCTCTTCTAGACTTTATAGACTGGCATTGGTAAGGAAAGACTTTCACTTGCAGGGGAGAGGGAGCATGGGATTCCTGGAACTGGACGTGGGAAGGCATGCTGGAGTGTGCCATGGTACACCAGATCCAGTGGTGCATGGTGCTCCAATTTGGAGGCATGTAGAAGCTCTGTGTCCAAGGGAACTTGGTGATTGGCGTCTCAGGTAGCAGGGGTCTGTGATATGGGAAACTTTGTAGTCCTTGTCATCAAAAGCTTCAAGGGAGCCAATAGTGATTGTAAAGGCTGTTGGAGTCCTCAGGAGTGCCTCTTGTTACAGTGGTAAGCATACTTTTTTAGGAGGGTCAAGGCAGGTGGTGGCAGGGGCCAGTGTTGGTGGTTGTGTGCTGGCTTTGGGGTATGGGGCCAGTGGCATGTGTACGCTCAGCTGTGGAGGCTGGCTGCAACCACATATGTGGTGGTGGGGACTGGCAGTGGCGATTGAGGTTAGCTACATATGTACACAAGGTGGTTGCATTGACTTTCAGGACTGGGGTGACCATGGCCACACTGGCTGGAATGGCTCTAGTGGTGGGAAGTAGGGAATTGCATCTGAGGCAGCCATGGTCTGCAAAAACTGCACTGCCCTCATCAGCAAAACTGTGGGATGTCTGTGGCAGCTATGATGGCTATTGGTTTCTTCAGCAGCATTGGGACAACAGTCCTCTGGGGACCACCATGGCTTCTGTGTGTGGGTAATACTGATAGTACTACTCCTTTTCTTTATTTCTAGCCATCTCCAGATGTTTTGGTACACTGATCTCAGAAACCTGAGTGGAGTGAAACCAAAGTAAGTTTTTCAGGAAGTACCTTGAAAGGCTGGGGGAGCTGATTGCTTACCTTGCTTGTTTTTTTCTCATGAGAGAAATTCATGGGTTGAAGAGATCTCTTTTGCTACTTAACTGTCCTTCCCTGGGGGATGGGCTGATGTAGGAAAAATTAAACTGTTCTTCTTACCTTTTTTGTGTGGTTATTCAATTTTCTTTTTCTCCAGTGTGCTGCTGCAGCTTTTTAACTGCACTCTTGAACTCTCCCAGAGCTATTTTTTGTTCAGGGATACCTGTCTTAATTGTTATTTTTTTGGAATGTTGAAGGCTAGGATCTTCTACTCTATAATCTTACTGATGTCCTCTAAAGATTTGTTATTTTAAGCTGTTAAATTTTGAGGTAATTTGATGCATAGTAATTGATAATGCTGTTGTCATACAGTCTACTAATAAGGACAATTTTCCTCTCCTCTCCTCTCCTCTCCTCTCCTCTCCTCTCCTCTCCTCTCCTCTCCTCTCCTCTCCTCTCCTCTCCTTTCCTTTCCTTCCTTTACTCTCTCCTTCCCTCCCTCCCTCCTTCCTTTCCTTCCCTTTCTTTCTTTCCTGTTTCCTTCCTCCCTCTTTCTTTCCTCCCCCTCTCTCTTTCTCTGTCTCTTTTTCTCTGTCTCTCTTTCTTTCTCTTTCTCTCTTTCTCTCTTCTCTCTCTCTTTCTTTTCTTTCTTTATTTCTTTTCTTCCTTTCTTTCTTCCCTTCCTCCCTCCCTCCCCCTTCCTTCCTTCCTTCCTTTCCTCCCTCCCTCCTTCCTTTCCTTTCCTTTCCTTTCTTTCTTTCCTCACTGTTTCCTTCCTTCCTCTTTCTTTCCTCCCTCTCTCTCTTTCTCTCCCTCTCTCTTTCTTTCTCTTTCTTTCTTTCTTCCCTCCCTCCCTCCTTCCTTCCCTTCCTTCCTGTCTTCCTTCCTGTCTTTCTTCCTGTCTTCCCTTCCTTCCTCTTTCTTTCCTCCCTTTTTCTTTCTTTCCTCCTTCTTTCTCTGTGCTAATACAGATGTTTTAAATTATTTCAGTTGTTTAATAGCTCTTAGCAACTTTAATGATGAGTCCTTTTCTTTTTCTTCAAGTTGTCTAGGCTACTCTTGTCTTTTGATCCTCCTGAATAAATTTTATAATCATCTTGCCAAGTACCTTGAAAAACACTGTTAGAAGAGCTTACAGAGGGCTGGCATGCACATGGCAACTTTGTGCAGGCTGTAAGAGGCTTCTGGCCACTTGCTGGTCAGCCAGATACCCAACTTTGGTCACAAGTGATGCCACAGCATCTCAAGGAGAGGTACTATCACAAATACTGTGTTTGTGCTCTGCACTAACATATGATACAAATACTGATGAAAGTAATACTGTTGCCCTCCTGAATGGGAAATTAATTTTATCACTGGATACAGACACTTATGAAGAAACTGAACTTCACGAGTGTCCGTTTAAAGAAGAGCTGACACCAATGTTTACAGATGTTGACAAGCTTGTAAGACTCATACAGGACTGTTCATGAGGCCAACCAGAAAGAGGCCCTGCAGAAGACCCTGGGCCAGAACTGGGAGGAACATGTCTCTTTAGTGACTTGGATGGAAGCCAGAATTGTGTATAGAGAGAAAGAGTGAGAGGGAGGGAGAGAGAGAGAGAGAGAGAGAGTGTGTGTGTGTGTGTGTGTGTGAGAGAGAGGCAGAGAGGTTCTGAGAGGGGCCAACATAGAAATGGCCCTGGATATCAGGTAGCATGGGCCCTTTGTTTTGAGAGGCCGCAGCTAAATTGGGGCTCCACTACCAGAGTGTGGTAAGCAGTTGCTGGGCATGGCTGTCTATATGTGCTTTCCATTGGATACTTCTTTTACCTGGTGAATGGCCTAATTCCTAGTTGTCTGGACTGTGACCAGGGTGTCTTTCAGGTGGGAACCTTGTTTATACTGGCTGATGCCTATAGCTCTTGCTGACCTATGTCCAGTTTATGCCTGCCTAACCATTGCTCTGGCCTGGGAGCCTGCCCTTATGTTCTCCTTGGCATCCCAGGGAAAACCAAGTCTGAGTAGCCCCTAGTTCTTCAGATGGAAAGTACAAATTCAATACAACATCACAATAGGAAGTAAATTCAAAGATTTATTACAAGCCCTGAGCAGGGAGGACACCTTGGGAAGCCCTTTATCATCAGGTCATGTGAGGCCGGAATGAAGAGTCAGGCAGAGAGAGAGAGATGCAGACATATACACCAAGGGGCTACATGGTGCCTCAGCTTCCTGGAGACCCCTTACTGGACTTCTGGACTTGGCCCCAGTGGATGGCCAAGAAGCTGTTGGCTGTACCGGCCACACAACATTTTTGCATTCACTGCCTGACCACTGGCAACTCTACTCCCCCATCTCCGGGTTGAGGAGCTTCATGGAGTTCCATGGAAAGCATCACATTGGGCATCAAGCTGTAATACCAGCAGCGGAGCCTGGTCATGGAGAGTGTGGTTCCCTTGGACAGTGGCCATTTCACCTGCATGGTGGAGAACAAGTTTTGTAGCATCCAGCAGATGTACATGCTACACCTGCTGGAGACTGCCAGCCATCCAGAGGATGGTGCTGGACAGTGAGGTGGAGTTTCATTGCAAGGTGTACTGAGACTTAGCATGAAAGGCAGCAAGGTGGGCTCTGAAGGCACACTCTGCCTCACAGTGCTCAAGTAGCATGTGACAAGCTTGTGGGGTTTGTGACAACTCCAGGAGGAAGGCATTATTTCTTGTTCTGATAAGTGGTGATCAGGTCCAGTTTGCACTCATGAAAGTTCAGTCTTTGGAATGTGCAGTTCCATGGGTCTGAATCAATGTGCAGTGTCTCCTATCCACTACTTCAGCACCACAGGTAGCAACTTCTTCATCCTCAAGGTCCTCAGTGTGTCCCCTTTGTTGTCAAACTCTACTCTGTCAGCCCTTGGCAACCACTGATTTTTTCTTAGTCCCTATGGTTTGGCCTTTTTCAGGATGGCCTATGAATTGGAACCATGCAGTGGGTAGTTTTTGGGTCTGGCTTCTTTCACTTAGCAAAATGCACCTAAGCTTAATTTATGTTACTACAGATTCAGTGGTGTCTTCCCTTTTATCACTGAGTTGTTTATGGGTGTACCACCATTTCTTTATTCATTCCTTTGTTGAAGATCATCTTGGTTGCTTCCAGAGTTTAGTGATTATGAATAAAGCAGTGAATGTGGCCTGAAAAAAAAAAAAAAAAACCACTGTTAGCAATTTTATTTGGGGTTATAGACTAATTTGGAGGAGAACTAACTTCTTTTTGATATTGTCTTCCCATCCAAGGTAATCTGTTTAATTTAGGTCACTGTCTCCAGCTTTTGATTACATGTGTTGGTCTTCCCTATTAAGGACTTTCGTGTCATTTATTCAATTTTTCTATTTCTAAATGTTTAGATGCTTTTTGTTGCTACTGTGCTTTGTATTTTTTCCCTGATTAGATATTCTAAGAACTTCTTTTTCTGATATTTAAAGGGACTTCTGATTTCTGCATATTAACCTTTGTCCAGCAACTTTGCTGAACTTAAAAGCTTTTGATAGTTTGGGGTATTTTCATGTGTTTTATGTTTAGGTAATCATGTGATATGATTTTACTACTTATATCTTTTATTTCTTTTGTCATCTTAATTTATTATACAACTCAGAAATCTAGACCAATGTTGAATTGAAGCAATGATAGCAGAAATCCTTTCTTTTCCCCCTGATTATTTCAATTAAGAATGATTCTTACTGTGGATTGTTTGGTAGGTACCCTATTACTAAGGTATTTGGCACCCAAATCTAAGTGTTGGTATGTTTCATTTTGGACTGTTCGGTTTCCCTAGGTTGGAACATTTAATCCTCTGCCTGCAGGTTAGGCCTGGCAGTCAAATATTCTCAGTGCCAAGACAAGAAGGGCACTTGTAATCTTATCATGAAATTATTTCTCTGTTTTCACTTTGGCTCCTCATCCCTGCCCTTCACTGTGCTGCTTCTCGTAGATATGAGCCTATCTGATATGGCCCTTCCTGGGAGTAGATCCATCTTTTGTTAGGCTTGAGAGGTTGTGTGTAAGAAGGAACAAGTTTGTTAGACTTTTGTTTTTCAATGCTTTTCATCATTGGGCTTCATTAGGTACTTGATGCCACCATTTCAGGTATTTCTGGGTTTCTGCTGTGTAGTCAGACGCTTCATATTGTCTTCTTAACCTCACAAACTGGCTGCTAGTTTTCAGTTTTTTCTGCTCTGTTGAGCCAGTTACCACTCATCCATCTGTGTTCCTTCTTCTAAAACTTTCTTGACATTTCTCATTTCTTCTTCTATTACTTTGTGTTTGTATGTTTATTCCTTTTTAAAATTCCTTTTTGGGGCTTTAGGGGGAAGTAAGGATACATAATTGGATTGAGTTTCTATGTTTAACTGGAAGTCCTGATTTATCTTTTCATCCCTTTTTTCATAATTTCTATTTCATCTATGTCATCACATCTATACAAATAGCATATAGCTGGATAAAAATCTGATTAAAAATTCAATCTTAGAATCTTTGTTTTTTAAATCAGTGAGTTTAACTCATTTACATTTATTGAGATTATGGTTACACTTGAATTTATTTACATTACATTACTTCATATTTTTTATATAGCTAGTATTTTTCCTACTTTTTTCCCTTTTTCTGGTGTCTATTTTATTGAGTTTTTTATATTTCCTGTTTTCTCTTCTCTATTAGTTTAGAAATCATAGCTTCTATTTCCATGATTTTAGGGGTTACAATTAAATGTTAAATCAGTAAGAAAAAAACCAAACTATTCCATTAAAATGTGGGCTAAGGACATGAATAGACAATTCTCAAAAGAAGATGTACAAATGGCCAACAAACATATGAAAAAATGCTCAGCATCACTAATGATCAGAGAAATGTAAATCAAAACCACAATGTGATACCACCTTACTCCTGAATGGCCATAATCAAAAAATCAAAAACCAGATTTTTTTAATCAAAGACCAGATGTTGGCATGGATGCGGTGAACAGAGAACACTTCACTGCTGGTGGGAATGTAAACCAGTACAGCCCCTATGGAAAACAGTGTGGTGATTCCTTAAAGAACTAAAAGTGGAACTACTATTTGATCCAGCAATCCCACTACTGGGTATCTACCCAGAGGAAAAAAAGTCATTATTTGAAAAAGATACTTGCACACACATGTTTGTAGTAGCACAATTCACAATTGCAAAATCATGGAACCAACCCAAATGCCCATCAATCAATGAGTAGATTAAGAAACTGTGATATATATATATATATATATATATATATATATATCATATATATATCATATATATATCATACATATATATATGAATGATGGAATACTACACATCCATAAAAAGGAATGAATTAACAGCACTTGCAGTGATCTGGATGAGACTGGAGACTATTATTCCGAGTGAAGTAACTCGGGAATGGAAAACCAAACATTGTATGTTCTCACTGATATGTGGGAACTAAGCCATGAGGATGCAAAGGCATAAGAATGATACAATGGACTTCAAGGACTTGGGGGGAAGAGTGGGAGGGGGTTCAAGGAATAAAAGACTACAAATATGGTGCAGTGTATACTGCTCGGGTGATGGGTGCATCAAAATCTCACATATCACCATCAAAGAACTTACTCATGTAACCAAATACCACCTGTACCTCAATAATTTATGGAAAAAGATTAAAATTAAAATTTACATATTTGGTTTAACCAAATTTAAACTTAACCAATGCCTCTACCCTTATCCTGATCAAAACAAGCTCCTTAGCATCATTAATTCTGATTACCAATTCTTGATTGCCATATTTTTCTTTTTTTTTCCTTTTCCTTTTTTTTTTTTTTTTTTTTGAGACGGAGTCTCTCTCTCTCACCCAGGCTGGAGTACAGTGGTGCAGTGGCACGATCTTGGCTCACTGCAACCTCCACTTCCTGGGTTCGAGTGATTCCCCTGCCTCACTCAGCCTCCCGAGTAGCTGGGATTACAGGTGCCTGCTACCACGCCCAGCTAATTTTTTTGTATTTTAGTAGAGATATGGGGTTTCACCATCTTGGCCAGGCTGGTCTTGAACTCCTGACCTCATGATCCACCTACCTCAGCCTCCCCAAGTGCTGGGATTACAGGCGTGAGCCACCGCGCCTGGCTGATTGCCATCTTCTTCTGTCTTTCAGGATTCTTTTGTCTTATGTTTAGCTATACATTTTTCTATATACCCAAATGAATCATTATTATCATTATTATTATTGTAACTGTGTTTTTAACAATTTATTTGCTCACAATTGCTTCTTGCATTTAGCATTTTTCTTCTGGGTTCAGTTAATCTATTACTGAAGAACATGATTTAGTAGTTATTTCAGTAAAAGTCATTGAGAAATACATTCTCTTTAGATAACTAAAAACGTATGTTTTTCACTTTTCATTTTGAAATCATGGTTAGCTGGGTGCAGAGTTTTAAGGCCATTGCTAGCTCTTTCTACACATTGATGATATTTTTCATTGTTTCTGATACCTGTTATTGCTTTGGAAAAGTATTCTGATTGTTCTTTGTAGTTAATTTCTCCCCCAATTTTTTTCCTGTAAGATTGTCTTTTTTTGTTTTCCAGAATTTGTTAAAATATATCTAGGCATGGTTTTATTTTTATTTTTGTTTTATTTATTTGTTTGAGACAGAGTCTCACTCTGTTGCCTATGCCGTAGTGCAGTGGCACAATCATGGCTCACTGAAGCCTTGACTTCCCAGGCTCGAGTGATCTTCCCACCTCAGCCTCCTGAAAAGTCGGGACTACAGGTGCACACCACCACGACCAGTTAATTGATTTTTTTTTTTTTTTCCAAGGAGATGGGGTCTCTCTGTGTTGCCCAGACTGGTTTTAAACTCCTGGGCTCATGTGATCATCCTGCTTTGGCCTCCCAAAGTGTTGGGATTCTAGGTGTGAGCCACCATGCCTGGTTATATTTTATGCTTACAAGATTAAAACAACACATTTTTGGTGTGAATTTATTTCTTTTTTTTATGCTTACAAGTTTTGTGCTTCTTTAATCTGAGGAGTTATATTTTTCAATTATTGGAAATTCCTAGCCATTATCTTCCCAAATATCACCTCTGTATTTTTTTGGGGTGGGGGGAACCTCCAGTTTTTCGTAAGTTAGATCTTCTCATTCTGCCTCATGTTTACACATGTCTAATTTAAAAGAAAAATTTGTCTCTGGATAGTTCTTTCTTCTCTATTTTCTATAATATGAATTCTTTCAACTTAACCAATCTGTGTTTTAACCCATCTGTTGAGATTTAATTTCAATTTGACTGGTTCTTTCTTCAAACTTTTCAGCTATTTTTTTTTTCCTGAGAGTATTCTGTTCTTTCATTATAGTGTCCATGTTTTATTTTCTTAGCTCTTTATTAAAATCATACTTTTTCCTAATCTTTCTCAGATTATTTTACCATCTCAAATTCTTGGTATGATACATATTCCAGTTTTTTGTATCTGCTGACTTTCTCTAATAGTGGATTTTTTCCTCATGTGGTATATAATTTTTGAATGTGAGCTTATTTTCTTCAGGGTTTAAAAATGCTTTGCATGTGTGTGTATGTGTTGTGTGCAGCCTACACTACAGTTTTGTTTTGCCTCTGCCTGATGCCCTTGGGACTTTTAGGCTATCCGATCAGCCTGGAACTCTGGTATCACTTGAATAGTGTAACTCTAGAACTGCTCAGGCTTAACATTTTAATTTTTTATGAGAAAATTCTATTTTATTTCACCCAACATTTCTGGAAAAAATAAACTTCCTTGATGCATCCGTAGGCCAAAACACTGATTATTTAAATTTTTAACACAGCAGCTAATATTATCAGTGTAAGTAAACATTTTATTAGGGAAGCTACTTAGCACTAACTGCAGTGTGGGAGTCCACTGTGAATTAATCTTGCAGATGGTCTTTCTGATCACTGATTCTCAAGGGGTTGTAAAGCAGGACTAGAGAGAGAGAAGCAAAACAAGTGCATCTTGAGCGTCTTTTAGGGGATAATAGCTCCTTTGACATATTCTTTAGTAGTTCCAAGACTAAATTGTCTTTTTTTTTTTTTTAAGGTCATTTCATTTCTGAAAGTCAGTAATTGATGCGATTCCTTTGAGTTTTCTGGTTTATATTTCCCCTCTCCTTGAAATTATTCTTTCTCTGAAGATGCTCTGCCTGTACTATATATGACCGACTTCATTTTTCATATCAGATTTCACCTTTTTGTTCTTTGCTATTTTGGTAATCATCAGTGATGTATTATCCCCAATGGCCAGTCTCCATGTGTGGTGTCTTATCTAATCTGAATTTCTCTAAATATTATTTAAGCCTCAGAATTCTGGGTTACACTGTTCTCTCCTCTTTCTGGTGTTCATTGTTCTTAGAGTTAGTAACACATCATTTAGCACTTTATTATTTCCTGCTTGTATTGCTCAAGTTATGGTGAATGACTTAAAATTTGGGGTCATATCTTGGGGGAATCAATCTAATCTAATTCATGATATTGTGAGTCACAGATACTTCTCTTTTCTGAGACATATTTCTTAGGCTCCTAAGCACATATATTATTCATATCAATGGTCAAAGTACAATCTAGGTATTTTAAAAATAAATGGTGGAGGGCTATACATATTCTTCCCCTCATTAGGACTAGAAATACGATTTACTAAATTTGCTCTTCTTTCCCCCTTGTTTGTTCTTTACTAAGCAAAATATATTTTTGGTAGTATGTCAATGATAAATGCAAACAAAGCAGCTCTTTTAAGTTATAAACTACATTTGCTGTCAAGCCAGAGGAATGAGATAATTTGCCTACATTAATAGAAAAGTATCACTAATTTTTATTTTTTGAAGTTTCTACTTTAGAATTTATTGAGATTATCTCAGACAGCATTAAATGTGAGGTTTTCAATGATGGCTTTTTTTTTTTTCTGACTTTTATTGTGGTCTTTTCTAATATACCTGTTAGAGAACTGACATATTTCTATTTTTCTCACAAATAAAGGACAATAGTATTATTTAAGTGCTAACAGGTATTTATAGAGATGCATGCATGTTTGTCTAGTTCGCTTTCTTTTTCTTTATTAGACACAGAATTTGAAGAGAAATATAGACATTCTAGTCAAACAATTAACATGTGAGCAGAATATATCGGTTTTTCTTTAAAAAGTCAGAATTTCTCCCATATTCCCTAAAGTGTGTTATTAATTCTCTTGGCAAGTTACACAGCAAAATGAAAGTATTTATGAATGTGGCTACTTCTTTTAACAAGTTCCAATAACTGCTTCCTAAACCTTGTGTTTTTATATCAATTACATACAGTAAGCACTGAAATCAACCAAAGAGAACTGCAGAGGCCCGACTTGAGATATTCTCATTAAATGAGGACTGCTGCCTGCCAAAAGTAAAATGTGGATATAATTTTATAACACCATTTTATAATTAAAGTCATAAGTGAGGTTTCCTGCTATTGTTGAAAAATGTGTCATGATAAATTTAAATCAAAGAACAGGCAAAGAAAGGTCTGCAAAGTAACAGATGAAGGCAACTCAGATGGTACAGAAACAAGGCCTGGTGCAGAAAAGAAACACATGCAAACAATTTTAGTGAAATAATTACATTTATTGTAGATGGATTTCTGTTTTAGAAACGATAACCACTTAGAAACGGTTTTCATTCATGTCAGATTGAGGTTAACTTGTTGGTACTGTCTGTCTATAGAAAGATTCTTTTTTACCAGCAGGGAAATTTAATACATTGATTTAGTGATAAGACCATATCTTCTGACCAAACACCCACTAAAAAAAGTTCTCTAAAACTGAAGAATGTGACTGTAATATGTGGAAGTCCACAGTAGTTAGCATTGCCAGATTTAGCAAATAAAAAATACAGGACACTCAGTTGAATTTAAATTTCAGATAAGGAATGAATACTTTTTTTTTTATTATAAGTATGTACCAAATATTACATGAGACATACTTATACTAAAAATATATTTGTTGCTTACCTGAAATGCAAATATAACTGGGTGTTCTGTATTTCACCTGGCAACCTTAACACAGATAAAAATACAAATTATGGCAATGAATTTTATATTTTTGAACTAAATATTTGGAAGAGAATAAATATAACTGATCAGAGCGGAGAATGAGGTAAATTTATTTTTGTACTGTCAGCCTATTAAATTTCTAACATCCCAGTTATGTCAATGATGATTTCTGTTCAGTGATGAGGAAGATTTTTGCCTTGCTGCTGGACCCACTTTTCTGGTGAACACAACCCATTTAAAAGAGCTTCTCTCCAAAGGAGACATGTTGATTCACATACATGGATAGATTTAATCATTGTGACATTCCTGGCTTTAGTAAGTCGTGTTCGTCTAATGTGAAGCCTGTTCCCAATGTATCAATTCATTCATCTTGTCTCTAATACAAGCCATGTGTTTCATATGGGAGTTGAAAGGACATTAATCAGAATCTCCCCCTCAACCAGTCCAAGGGGATGCAAAGTCTGTGGTTACATCTCAAATGTCAAGATATGGGGAAATGGAAATAACATTCAAAGCATCTCACTTGTAATCCATACCGTTGTTACAATTGCTATGAAATATGTTGGGGACGGGAAGGCAATGTACCATAAAGCAGTGTCTGTTCAGTGGAAACTGGTTGGAAGGGGCTGAAGGAGCTGTATCTGCTTTTCCTCAGCAGGCACAACTCCCATTGAATCTATGAGAAGGCAGAAATTGGTATCCAAACTTTTGTTGCGTTCCTTTAAGAGTAGGGGAAATGTATAGTCATCTATACCTCAATTTTCCTGTTATAGGTCAGTGGTTCTCCATCTTGGCTGCACATAGGAACCACTTGGCAATTTGTAGAACTCCCAATGCCAAGGCCACACCCAAGACCAATTAAATTATAATCTTTGGGGTGGGAACCCAGGCATCAGTTGTAATCAAAACTCCCCAGGTGGTGCCAATATGCAGCCAGATGTGAGAACCACTGGATCAACACAGGAAATTCTGGCTGTAGACTTGGGAACACCTACTGACTTATTGTCATCCATGGCATTTGTTTCTTACCAATTTACCACGTTATATTTGGCATCTACTTTTTATTTAAAAAACTGCCGGTTCATCAGCATCATATCATTATGATAATCTCTTATGCTTTTGGAGGAAAAATGATGGTAAATAATTAAACAACTTGTAATAAGATGTTAAAATGTAAAATGAATGTAATCTACCAGGTGCTGGGTTAGGTGGTCACAGAAGGCCTTCTCTATAGAGGATGTTTAAGTAGAAATATAAAACCATGGTTCTCAAAGTGCAGTCCCTACAGTGGTTCTCAAACTGTGGCCCTAGGACCAGCAGCCTCAATATCACCTGGAAACTTGGTCAAAATGCAAATTCTCAGGCCCTAACTCAGCATTTTCTGAATCAGAAACTCTGGGAGTGTATCTTGGATACCTGTATTCTAAAATAAGATCTCTAGGTGATTCTGGTGCATAATCAAGTTTGAGGCTATAAATATTTCTTCAAATATTGATTTACAATATTCTATAGGAATTTCTATGTGTTTTCACTTATTTTAAATAATACAATTTCAATTTTAATCTGTCTTAAGATTAATACAGATACATGTTCTAAAATTCCAAGTTGGATTTTTTTTATTGTTGATTTCCAGTTTTTTAAAATTGCATTTAGATAACATTACACAGGTGATCTTTAGCTTCTGGGTTTAACTGAACATTTCCTTGGGGCCATCCAGACCTTTTTTTTTTTTTTTTTGGCGTAGTCTTGCTCTGTCACCTAGGCTGGAGTGCAGTGGTGCGATCTCCACTGACTGCAACCTCCGCCTCTCCGGTTCAAGTGATTCTCAAGCCTCAGCCACTGGAGTAGCTGGGATTACAGGTGTGTGCCACCATGCCTGGCTAATTTTATTTTATTTTATTTTTGTAGGGATGGGGTTTTGTCATGTTGGCCAGGCTGATCCTGAACTCCTGGCCTCAAGTGGTCCACTCACCTTGGCCTCTCAAAGTGGTGGGAGTACAGGCATGAACCACCACACCCGGTGCTTCATAGGTTTTTGAAGAGTATATCCTTTTTGAGTATGTGTATTTGTATCTAGTAATTCAGGCTTGCAAATTCAGTTATTTATTTATTGTGTGCTTGATCTATTTCTGAATATGGAGAAGTGAAAGACTCCCACTTTGTCTGTGGTTTGCCAATTGTTCTTTGACTTTCCAACATTTTTGTTTTGTATATTTCAAAACTACGCCCTCACATAAAAGTTTATGACTGTTATATCTTCTGGATAATTTTATTAACATACATTGCACTTTATTAGCTTATATTATTCTACACGAATGTTGTTTTTGCCATTGATTCTCTTTTATGTGACATTTAATTTGCTTTACATATCTCTTTTCATATTTCCTTTCACACCTTAGGTGTGTCTCTAAAAATAGCAGACAGTAGGTATTCTTTAGCTTTGTAAGTCTCTGTGTTTTTAACACCGGAAACAAACCATTCATATTAACTATGTTTTTTGAAATTTTAAAACTGCCACCTTATTTTTGTTTACTACCTTTGAAATGTTTTTTTTTTTTTTTTTCTGACTTTTGACCAGACTACTTTTTTTGTGTGTGTGCTCTCTCTTTAAACTGCTAGTTATTTTTTGGAAATAATATATCTGAAATAATTTAAAAACTCGTCTGTAAGTTCTTTGACATTTCCCAGTGAGAGATGGAGTCTAAATCCTTTCCTTTTGAACATGAGCCAACCTTAATGACTCACTTCTAACACAGAGAATGTGGTAGAAGTGATATGAGTAGCTTCCAAAGTGGGTTCACTAAAGGCATTTCATAGTCTTCTGCCTGGTGTGTGCTCTCTCTCTCTCTATTCCTCTCTCCGGTAAGATACTTTCCATTGGAACCCAGCCACCATGCTTTCAGGAAGCCCAAGCTTCATGGAAAGGCCATGTCTAGGTGTTCTGGGTAACAGCTGCTGCTGAGGTGCCAGTGGAAAGTCAGTGTCAGTTGCTGAGTGTGTAAGTGGAGGCTTTATGCCTAGTTGTGCCCAGTTATTCCCCAAACCCTGAGCAATGAGAAAATGATTCTTGTTGTTTTAAATTACAGCAATAGATACTGAAGAAAAATTTTATTTTTATTCTTCTATTGTTAAAGTCATTTTCAAACATTGATATAGATATAACATCAAACATTAATTGATACTTATAACCTATAATCAGAACAAGCAAGATTTTTAACCAAAAAAAGAGTGAGAGAAAGGAGGGATAAGAGAAAAGGAGAGAACACAGGGCACAAAACTAAAAGGAGCACATCAATGAACCCTCCTGTCTACTCACTGGCAAAGAGCAAGAATGAGTATTATGAATTTGCAGTGTCACTCAGAGTTGAGTATCTCATCAGGCCGAATGTGATTATAACATTTAAAGATATGTTATTTTCTGTACATTGAGCACTCTCAATGCAAGTCAAGAACTTGATTTGGTGCTCAAGTGAAAAATTAAGATCTGTTCCAATGCTAGAGAGAAAGCTGTCTCAAGAGGCAGCATCTTTATGGTCTTACGGTGATTGAAGGCATTTTTAAGGTCAATGATGACGCTAGTCAATTTTTGCCTTGCATAATAACCTTTATGGCAACCCCCTTGGGGGCCTGTCCGACCACATGGGGGTGGCTGTTTTTTTAAGCTCCTGCAGACTTGCTCCATTCCCTGTTTGTGTTCTCTGCCTTGTTAACTCAGAGCTTGGAGATTCTTTGGGGGCTGTTTGGGGAAGAAGTTATTTTACCTATATAAACTCCTACGCAAGGTCTATTGTAGGGTGAGATTTTTTTCTGTTCTGTTTTCTATGTTAGTCTGTTCTTTTTCTGTCTTTATTTTTGACAATTTCTTGCTCTGTCACCTAGGCTGGAGTGCAGTGGTGCCATCATGGCTAATTGCAGTCTTACCTCCTGGGCTCAAGAAATCCTCCCACCTCAGCCTCCTGAGTAGCTGGGACCACAGTCATAGGCCACCATGCCTGGTTAATTTTTAAATTTTAAGTAGAGTTGGGGTCTCACTGTGTTGCCCAGGCTGGGCTTGAACCCCTGGGCTTTTACATTAATCTAATTCCATCTGTCTACATTAAAATAATTCTTGCTTTTTGAAACTGCCTATTAATCCATTCTCCTTGTAAAAATTTCAAACCACAGAAAATTGTAAGAAAGACCTTCTTTGTCCTATCTAGAGTAGATCTCAATCCCTTTCTTATGACTGTTAAATTTCTATTCAAATGTATTTTTTAGAACTTGATTGTTGTTGCCCGTACATGTGTATGTGCATAATTTGTGCACGTGTGTCTTTGCTATCCAATAGTCATTTTGCTGTTTTTACAAACAACACCAAATTGCGTGGCTTACAACAACATTTATTTTACGTCTTAGGAGGTCAGTTCTTCTACTGGCCTGGCTTAGACTTCATGGATGAAAATGTCTACAACAGTGTTCTCCATTCTACATGCTCATCAAGAGTCTTTCCATGCCTGGATCAAATGGTTGAATCCTTCTCTTGAGCTGGGTAGGCCATTGTGAATGGCTTAACTGTGATAGAGTATGTCAGAAGAGATGCTATGTGAATTTGAGAGTAGTTTATAAAAGATGATACTGCTTCCCCTGGCTCTCTTTTGGGACACTTGCATTTGGAACCCAGACACCATGCCTTGAAGAAACCCAGGCCAGATGAACCCTCAGACCTGGCTGAGATTCCAGCTGATAACCAGCACCAATTTGATACCCAAATGAGTGAGCCAGCTTGGATGTGAATCATTCATTCCTCGGTCAAGTTTACTCCAGCTGATGCCATGTGTAGTATCACATGGAGATGCCAGGCTCTGCCCAAATGGAAGATTCATAAGCAAAATAATGTTATTGTTTTGAGTCACTATGTTCTGGGATAGTTTGTTATGCAGCAGTAGGATAGACTGTTGTATGCAGTTGCAGTCAGAAGGTGGTGTGGAGTTGGTTATATGATACCTTAGTATTCTCCCATAGGGCCGGTCATTCCAGAATGGGAGCCTGCTCACCTCTTGTGGCAGCTCAAAGCTTCAAAAAAAAGGGAAGTGAGAACTTCCAGCCCTTTTTGATGCCTGAGCTTGTGCATCCTGGAATGTCACTTTGTCCAGATTCCAGGGGAGGAAGCATAAGCTCTACCTTCTGAAGGGAGGAACAAGGAATGACGTGTATACAGAAAGGGAAGGGATTGACAGTGGCCATCTCTGGAAATCGGCTGACACACTGCTCCTTATTAAAATATGAGGTCTGGCTGGGCGTGGTGGCTCAAACCTATAATACCAGCACTTTGGGAGGCCGAGACGGGCGGATCACGAGGTCAGGAGATCGAGACCATCCTGGCTAACACGGTGAAACCCCGTCTCTACTAAAAAATACAAAAACTAGCTGGGCGAGGTGGTGGGTGCCTGTAATCCCAGCTACTCGGGAGGCTGAGGCAGGAGAATGGCGTAAACCCGGGAGGCGGAGCTTGCAGTGAGCCGAGATCCGGCCAGCCTGGGCCACAGAGTGAGACTCCGTCTCAAAAAAAAAAGAAAAACAAAATGAGGTCCACGAAGGCCCTAACCTTGTCTGTTCTGTTCACCATTGCATCTCCAGCGCCTATTGTATTTGACACATGCTATCTGTGAAAATATTACAAAAATGACTAAATAATATAGTGCAAGAGTGAATGGGTACAACTTTTGTATAAGACTATTTCCTTTGACCAGAGTACTTTCTCCTCTTTCCCTAAGCTACCTCTCATTCCTTCTCAAAACTCAGTTTAAATGCTATTTCCTTCATGGCCCATGCAGAGTTAGTTACTCTGTCCTTTTGGCTCCCTTAGTATTTTGCTCATGTCTCGTTGTGTTGGGCATTTGTTGGTTTCTCTTTGGGAGGATCTCAAAATGCAAAAATCATATCTTAGTCATATCTTTGAATGACTTCCAGTGTCTGGCAGGTAGTATGCTCAGAAATACAGCCATGGCTTAGAACAGACAAACACTCAAAAATGAAATCAGTTCTAACTCTGGTCTCCACAACTCAATAGGGAAATTTAAAAATTTGAAGTACATTTTAAGAAGAGCTGATGACTAAAAGGCCTTAGGTGGGGTTGAAGATGGGTAGGAAGAGAAAGATTGTTAGTCTAGAAAAGGGAAGTGATTTCCAAAGAAAAATACTGAGATCACTGAAATTTTAAAAATACTTATTTAAACTTCAACAATAGAAATATCTGATCTGTACTTCATCTGTAAAATGGGGCATAATAGTCCTGATGATCATTTAAGGTTGATATAAGGAGTAAACGAAATAAAATATACATAGTGCTCAGACCAATGCCTGGAACACAGTTAGTGTTCAATAAGGGGTAGCTATCAATCAACCTTCCAACAATATCTGCCACTTATTGACTGACCACTTGTGCGGGAACTGTATTCAGTGATAATATGGATGCCAAATGATGGGTGTTTCTTTATGAAAGTAATTCAGCATGAAGCAAGAAAGGAGGAGTAGCCTTTCCTGAAACATCAACAAGGTTGAATGTCATTTCCAGGATCTCTTCCCTATCATTTTTCAACATCACTTTTCAATGGCTAGCATCTTCACAATGCAGGACTGGAAGAAAGAGCAGGGAAAATGGAGATTTGCTGGTTCTACAATTTGGTGAACAGGTGTGGAAAGCCTGGTACATGCTTAGTTGTCACTTAGAAGAGCAGAGAAATCAGGCCAGCAGCAAGTGGCTCACACCTGTAATCCTAGCACTTTAGGAGGCTTGGGTGGGATGATTGCTTGAGCTCAGAAGTTCAAGACCAGCCTGGGCAACATAGCGAGACCTTGTCTCTACAAAAAAATAAAAATAAAACTAAAAATTAGCTGGATGTGGTGGTGTATGCCTGTAGTCCCAGCTATTCAAGTGGCTGGGGCAGGAGGATTGCTTGAGCTCAGAATTTCTTTTTTTGTTTTGAGACGGAGTCTTGCTCTGTCGCCCAGGCTGGAGTACAGTGGCACAATCTCGGCTCACTGCAACCTCCGCCTCCTGGGTTCAAGCGATTCTCCTGCCTCAGCCTCCTGAGTAGCTGGGATTACAGGTGTCTGCCACCACACCCAGCTAATTTTTTTGTATTTTTAGTAGAGATGGGGTTTCACTATGTTGCCCAGCCTGGTCTTGAACTCCTGACCTCAGGTGATCCACCCATCTTGGCCTCCCAAAGTGCTGGGATTACAGGCATGAGCCACCGCGCCCGGCCTGAGCTCAGAATTTCAAGACCAGCCTGGGCAACATAGTGAGACCTTGTCTCTACAAAAATAAAAATAAAACTAAAAATTAGCTGGATGTGGTGGTGTATGCCTGTAGTACCAGCTATTCAAGTGGCTGAGGCAGGAGGATTGCTTGAGCCCAGAAAGTTGAGGCTGCAATGAGCTGAGATGGTGCCATTATACTCTAGCCTGGGTGACAGAGAGAGACCCTGTCTCAAAAAGCAGCAGCAGCGCAGAGAAACTGACATCTGAAAATAAATCTCCAGGCCTAAGATTTCTAGCTCTTGAACACTTGAAGCTTGCTTTATGTAGCAATTCCTTTCCGTCCAGTTATAGAGTGAAAAATCAGGGTGTTATATCACAAATTAGCCTTCCAATGAGAGTTACTCTGAATAGAGAAATGGCAGAGACTCAACTTAACTACCTTGGAGACACTGATAAAAGATCCAGCATATGTGTCTCAGGGGCAGCCTCTCATGAAATCTCTACAACTAAACCATCAACTTTTCTTGGAGAATCCATCATCAACTGAAATTGCTTTGTTTGATACCTTAGTCAGCCAGTTCAAGGGCAGACTGCCCAGACAGACCTCTGTGCTAGCTGCCAGGTAATTAATTTACCTCCAAAAATGAAAATAAGGCTCATTGTTCTCACTGTATCTTTTCTTCTTCTTTTTTTTTTTCTTAAAATAAATCCTGTTTTTACCTTTGTTCATTGACGACAGTCTAATGACAGTCTCCTTTATATACAAGTAATTTTTTTGCCATGCAGATAATTAACTGTACATCTCTGTGTCATTATTTGACATATGACATCATGGAGATTCACTGTCATCTTACATGCAGTCCTTTAGGTGATCAGTGAATGATCTGTTTTGTTTTTTTTTGATATAAATTTTATTTTTGGAGCCTAGGTTTGTAACAAAGAAATGAAAAAATTTGCCTTGTTGAAATAGCATGGCTCATTGTACAAGTGGCCCTTGGAGGCTCTTTGACTTGAATACACAGATATGAAAATACGTGGAGATGTGTTGGCTAAAGATACAATTAAATGTTTTAATGAGTGCTGTTCAGTTAATATGTAAGGGAAGGAAAGTTAATTATTTTCTGAGATCTCTAGGGCATCTGAGATCTCTGAGATTCTCAACTGGAGGACAGTTTTTTGCCCTCCAGGGGCATTTGGCAATGGTTTGGAGCTAGTTTTGGTTGTCACAATGGGTTGGGGCAGTCGAGTGCTACTGTTATCTAGTGGGTAGACACCAGGGATGCAGGTAAACACCCTACATTGCACATCTACTCACAACAAAGAATTGTCTGACCCAAAATGTTAATAATGTCAAGGTTGAGAAACCCTGCTCTAGGGCTACAAGTCATGTTGATAGTCACCCTGGATTGCATTAATTAGTTTAAATGTACCTTTTATTATTCTTTGCTGTGTTAGTCTTCTACACTTCTCTAAGCCAGTATGAAACACAAGGCCTAGCATATATTATTATTCAAATGTTTCTTGCTTGAATAAATACATGATAGTCAGTGAACACCTGTTGAATGAACAAAGGGGTTAAATTTAACAGCTAATTGCAGTGTTTATGCTACTTAAACACGGTGAGCTTTCTAGGTGTTCTTGCCTCACTTTTTGAGAGCTTTGCTCCTTCTTCACTGGGACTTAGACATCTAATTATAAGGAGTTAAATTCTACAGAGGTATAGAAAGATGATAATGAAGCTACAGGCAACAGGGAGGTAATTAATATTTCTCTGCTTGGATACTGAGATTTCCACACCTGCTGGATAACAGTGAATTTATAAGGGATTATATACTTAATGGTAACATTTATATATAACAAACATTTATTTAATGTTTGTTAATTATATGAATTAACTAATCTCTAGAATGTTCCTATATGGGATCTTCTATCAGTCTTTGTATTTATAAGCATTTATTGAGCACCTTTTGTATACCAAGAACCAGTTATTTCCCCAAACTTTGGTGAGACCAACAGACTTTATATCATTAGCTAGTGAGTTGTTCTAAAAGTGTTGGCTTACGTATAACCAGTGAGTTCTATCTCTTTTGTGGTGTTGGCCAGGTTTTATAAAGTGTAGCTTCTTGTTTATTTATAATGGACTTAGATCCTTGGATGAGATGTATTACATATGTGTGAAGGATTAGAGGGCACTTTTTAATAACAACAGGAATAATACTGCTTTGTGCTCTTAAACTGTAGATCTTTTCTTCTAAAGATTTAGAGCCCATTATAGACATAATTTGATTGTTGTTCTATTGCAACAGTGTTTTTCCTTCTCTCCTCATCCAGGCAGATATTTTTCTTGATTAAAGATGGCATGAATACTTTCTCATGTTATGACCTATTTGATAAACAGCTCAGGATGTTATAAAAGCAAAGCAGGAGATGTCTTAAATAATTAGTGGCAGAAAGCTTGCTGCTGCCCGGGTGTTAATCTTGCCAGAAAGCTCAGATATTTGTGGGTTGCTCTGTACATTTCTGTACAGATGTGTGTGAGGTTGAGTTTCAGCCATATGCCAGTAACAGCATCAGGAAACATTTTGTCATGCTACTTCCTTGGGTGATCGTCTATGACCAAAAGAAAAAAAAAGTCATATTTCTGTCTTGTGAAATTGAGCTCGAATTCTGGGTAGTTTAGCAGTAATCAGTATATGCCTGAATCACAGCTGCGCGGGATGGTTTATATTATATACCAATGGCAACTACTGCTTTAAATATGGAAATTAAATACTTTAGGTTCAGGCTGATTCCAATCTGTGGGTAGGAAACGTCTGATCTATCCCAAGATAAGTTTAAAAGTGTGTGGAGGTTTCTCTGGGGCTACAAATCCTGTTCACATTCATATGTATTTCTTTCGAGACAGTCCCTTGAGGTCTCTTGGCAGCCACCTTCTTGAACGTGGGAAGAGATTGGGATCCCTAAGAATGCAAAAAAGGGGAAATCAAAATGTCCTCAGAAGATTCCAGAGTATGGTTGATCCAGAGACCCAATCCAACAGTTCCAGGACTCAAAAGATGAGTATCAAACTGTACTTGGCTTCCCTCTCTCCAGGCATGAGACATCCACACTTACCCAGAATCATTTCCTCATTTGGAAGTTTCTTGTGTTCCCAGCATTCTCAGATCTTGTACCAAATTTTTTGTCCAATCTCCTAATAATGAGTAGTTATGTATAGCATTATAGTTGTGGTCTTCATGCTTCTATTATCTGTTGATCATTCTGGCTGTGTTTCTCGATGGCTCTGTGGCCATGAAACAACACTTTAATAGGTACAAGATAACTGGTGGAACTCACCTAGTAATCTCTGGGCTTTCCTTAATGTGTATAAATAGTGTATATTATAGCTCAATTAAAAATGTGTTAACAGGTGAAATTAATATGATACTTCAGAAGTTGCTGATTATTTATTTATTTTTTGAGACAGGGTCTCACTCTGTCATCCAGGCTGAAGTGCAGTGGTGTGATCATGGCTCACTGCAGCCTTGACCTCCCCAGGCTTAGGTGATCCTCCCAGCCTCCTGAGTAGCTGGTACTAGAGGTGTGCACCACCACATGTGGCTAATTTTTGTATTTTGTGTAGAGACAAGGTCTCATCATATTGTGCCCAGGGTGGTCTTGAATTCCTGGGCTCAAGCAATCCGCCTGTCTTGGCCTCCTAAGGTGCTGGGATTACAAACGTAAGCCACTGTGCCTGGCAAGAAGTTATCTATTATCTTGCTAGACAATCTGTCTGTGACCTCCTAGATACCTAACAGAATATGCTGAGCCCTGCCCTTACCCCTCCATCTATTTTGAAGGTCACCTGTAATGTTGGTGGATGCTTTCAGTCACACCAACAGCTTCCCACCTCAGGCACTTGTGTCCCTCTGTCTGAGGGCTTTCATTGGTCTGAGGGCTTGCTCAGCGTGGCTTGGGGCAGGCCACAAGTGCTGGGAAATTAGTGCCTTCAGGATTGACCCTCAACTATTGAGGAATGACAGTTGGTAGATGTGTACTAGGCTTCCTCATCCCGGGGTCAGTTCTGTATTCTACACAGTATCTGAGAGGGTCCCAGTGGAATTGAGTCCTCATGCCCACAGGGATGGGCTGCTCACCAACATTCCCTTTCCTTATTCCTTCTCTGACCTGTTTTACTGCTCCCTTGTGCTTCTTGTTGTCACTTCCCAATTCTTGTCTCAGGATCTGTTGCTGGGGTAACTCAAACCAAGGCAACATCTCCTATGATAGCCCACTAAGCTGCCTCCCCTTTGCATCTTGCATTCAGTAAATTATTAAGCGCTTTGGCTCTGCCTCCTAAATAACCCTCCAATTATCTTCCTGTCTACTTCCAGAGCTTAGTTAATATCTTTACTATCTCCCTTAGTTGATTACAATGGCATTCCAGTGGGTCTCTCCATTTCAACCTATTTTCCCATAACGGGTCTTCCACTGGAGATTCCTTTCCAAAAGGCAAACCATATCCTGTTACTTCCCAGGTTCAAACCTTTCATGGCTCAGGTCTTTCATCATGTGGCCCTTTTCTACCCATCCTGTGCCTTTCCTGAGTGCCACACTGCTGTGCACCTTCCAAAGCTGTAGTATGTGGGGTTTAGATGCTGCTTTTGTCCACCTCTGAACTTCAGCACAATTCTTCCTTTCCTGTCCTGTCCTGTCTCTTTTCTTTTCTTTTCCTTCCTTCCTTCCTTCCTTCCTTCCTTCCCTCCCTCCTTACCTCCCTCCCTCCTTACCTCCCTCCCTCCCTCCCTTCCTTCCTTCCTCTCTCTCTCTTTCCTTCCTTCCTTCCTTTCTCTCTTTTACTTTTTTCCTTCCTTCCTTCCTTCCTTCCTTCCTTCCTTCCTTCCTTCCTTCCTCTCTCTCTCTTTCTCAACTGTACAGTACATTGTTATTAACTATAGTTACCACGTTGTATAGTAGATCTCCTGAATTTATTTGAACTGAATTTATTCTGTTTAACTGAAATTTTGTTTCCTTTGGCATCTCCTCCATTGCCCCTACTTCCTAGGCCCTAGTAAGCATCCTTCTACTGTCTGATTCCAAGAGTTTGACATTTTTAGATTTCACATACTAGTGGGATGTTGCGATATTTTGCTTTCTGTGCTTACCTTATTTCACTTAACATAATGTCCTCCAGGTTCATCTATATTGTTGAAAATGACAGGATTTCCTTCTTTTTTAAGGCAGAATAGTAGTCCATTGTGTATATATACCACATTTTCTTTATTCATCCATCAGTGGACACAGGTTAATTCCATATTTAGGCTATTGTCAAAAGAGCTGCAGTAAACATGGGAGTGCAGATATCTCTTCAACATGTTGATTTCATTTCCTTTGGATATATACCCAGTATTGGGATTGCTGGATTGCATGGTAGTTCTATTTTTATTTTTTGAGGAATCTCTATCCTACTTTCCATAATGGCTACACTAATCTACATTTCTACCAACAGTGTGCAAAGGTTCCCTTTTCTCTGCATTCTTGCCAACACTTGTTATCTTTTGTCTTTTTGATAATAGCCATCCTAACAGGTGGCATCCCATTGTGGTTTTGATGTGCGTTTCCACGATAATTAGTGAAGTTTAACATTTTTTCATTAGCTGTTGGCCATTTAGAAGTCTTCCTTTGAGAAATGTCTACTCAGGTTTTTTGTCCATTTTAAAATTGGGTGGTTTTCTTGCTATTGAGTTTTTGAACAGCATAATTTTAGAGAAAACGTAAACTTCACCTTATATCTGGAACTATTATTTGCTGACCGTACCCTAGCAGTGGCTTCCTCAGTCCCACTGCCCTCAGTCGTGTGCTCATATTTTTATTGGCCCTGTACATATCTCCATGTGTGGCTTTATTCTTCTGTATCAGTGTGTGAATATGTAGGCCTTTATCGCTCAACTCTGAGTTCCTTGAGAGCAGTAACTACATGTGATTCCCAGCTCCTGGCTCAGTACCAGGCATGAACTTAATACTTGATCCTTGAAGAACAGTTGGACATTGCTTTGTGCTTCAGAAGTTTGCTCCGGAAAATACGGTAGCACTAAGGGTTGGGAGGAGGCTTTCTGTTCTGCTAACACATAGAATGGCTTAATGAAGAGAGACAAATTAATGATGATGGTGGCATGACCCAGAGGCTTAGTGGCAGAAAGTGATTAAAATCCTCACTAAATATTTTATATCTTACTCCAGTGCTTACTTGTTAGACCTACCTATTCTGCCACATTTAATTTCTTTTGCATGCTTATACTTCTAAGCCCTTGCTGAACAGGTAGGAGGGAATAGAGGTAAATTTGCAGAAAACTCCAGTTCTCTGGGGGTGTAGTTTGCTTCCATCACCAGATTTGTCTTGTTAAGACCCAGAGAGTCACTGAGGTCAAGTGAAATAAAAATTATAAAATAAGACAATGTTCAGTTCTTTACAATCTTGGTTTTGATTTCTATTGGCTAGTTGCACCTCTATGGGGAACAACATACGGATTAGCCAAAATGCCCAGCTCTGTTCCTTCCAAGGGAGGACTTGTGGGGAGGACTCTGTTTTCTTAGTGCTATGACTTGGTTGTGGGCTTTGGCTCCTTTCCCTATGGAAAGTTCTTTATTCTGGAAACCAGATTCCAATCTCCTGTCCCAGGGAAGGGTGGGGCAGGCATTCATCATAGTTTATACATGGTCTAGAGGGGGGAGTCAATTCTAGCTCTGTGATGCTTCTCTCCATAACTTCAGTATCATCCCCTATAACTTCCTAGTGTCAGGGTGATCTGGTGTAAAGCAGAAAGTATGGCACTTTGTGGAGGTCTCCACTAAAACTCCATGGGTGTGTAGAAGAGCTAAGGGGCAGAGTCACCAAGCGGGGTTGAGATCAACTGTGTTCATCAGCGCTACCTCCTAGCTGCATTGAAACATAGTCACACTTGTGGTGGCTGGGACATGTCTCCAGGCAGGATGGGAAGCGAGTTGTTCCCAGCCTTACAAGGGGCTGGGAAATTCTTTTTAATTGAGTAGAGCCCTGAGGACTTTGTGATGAGATATAGGCGTACCCTGTAACACAAATAAAGCCACAGGTGTGGGTCTACCCCGAGGAATGGAGACAGGAGACAGTGGCCAAGATGAGGCAGGGAAGCCACTGCCCACACGTAATGTACAGGGGTCCAGTTCCCACACACACTGAGAGGCCTTGTTTCCTGCCTGAGTTCCCAGCAAAGCAGCCCTCTCTGACCCGGCCTGGGGTTTCGCCCTCTTGTTATTGGTTTCCTCACTCTTTCCACGGGGAGCCCATGTACTGTGTCCTCTCATGTTCTTTCTCACCTTGCTCAGGCCCATCTGAGCTTGGAAGGTGGTGAGTGGCAACCTCTGCATTCCATCTCTGCTCTCACAGGAGGTCTATTTATTAAAAACAAAAGGCAAAAATAAAATTATTCCATCAACGATTACAACACTGCTGATTATTTTGCTTCGTTTTGAGACGTATTGAAGGATCAGACAATTCCATTTCAACAAAAATAATTGTAATAGTTTATATTTAAAAAATATGTTTCATGTGGCTCAGTCCTATGTGAAATGATTTGTTTTTTATCATTTTGTTTAATCCTCATGACACTTCTCTAAGGAAGGTATTACCATTAATTCCATTTTATAGACAAGGAAGCATAGGAACAGAGAAAGTAAACAAATTGCCCAAGATCACACCGTCAGTGGAAAAGCTGGGCTGGCAGCTCCACAGAAGTGTTAAAAATACTTCCTGTCATTCACTCCTTGCTTAAAGAAACATAAAGAATGTAGATGCAAAAGAAAAAGAAAAAAACCCTAAATCAAATATAAAAGAGAGACTCAAAATTAAAAAAAATAACATGGACACAGACATTTTGTAGCATCGGGAGACACGCAGTGATGCAGCAGCACTGCTCAGAGGGCACGCTTTCCTTCTTGCAAAGGACAGTGGACACGGTGTCCATATTTATTTATTTTTTAAAGAGGCAGTGTCTCACCTTGTTGACCCAGGCTGGAGCACAGCTGCAAGATCAGAATTCACTGCAGCCTCAAACTCCTGGGATCAAGAAATCCTCCCACTTCAGCCTCCTGAGCAGCTAGGATTACAGGCTGGCACCATCACACTCAGCTAATTTTTTTTTTTTTAATTTAAATTCTGGGATATATGTACAGAACATGCAGATTTGTTACATAGGTATACATGTGCCATGGCAGTTTGCTACACCCATCAACTCATCATCTACATTAGGTGTCTGTCCTAATGCTCTCCCTCCCCTAGTTCCCCACGCCCCCAACAGGCCCTGGTGTGTGATGTTCCCCTCCCTGTGTCCATGTGTTCTCCTTGTTCAACTCCCACTTATGAGTGAGAACATGTGGTGTTTGGTCTTCTGTTCCTGTGTTTGCTGAGAATGATAGTTTCTAGCTTCATCCATGTCCCTGCAAAGGACATGAACTCATCCTTTTTTATGACAACATAGTATTCCATGGTGAAAATGTGCCACATTTTCTTTATCCAGTCTATCATTGAGGGGCATTTGGGTTGGTTCCAAATCTTTGCTATTATGAACAGTACTGCAATAAACGTATGTGTGCACGTATCTTTATAGTAGAATGATTTATAATCCTTTGGGCATATACCAGTAATGGGATATGGGATTACTGGGATTGCCAGGTCAAATGGTATTTCTGGATCTAGATCCTTGAGGAATCACCATACTGTCTTCCACAATGGTTGAACTAATTTACACTCCTACCAACAGTGTAAAAGCGTTCCTGTTTCATGTAAAAACAGATCCTCTCCAGCATCTGTTGTTTCCTGACTTTTTAGTTGTTTTTAGTTTTATTTTAGAGACAGGGTTTCACTGCGTTGCCCAGGCTGGTCTTGAGCTCCTGACCTCAAGTGATCCTCCTGCCTTGGCCTCCAAAAGTGCTGGGATGGGCCACTGCACTTGGCATGTGTCCATGTTTTTATTGGTCTGTTACTTCATACTCGCATGCATCTGTCTCCCTGGAGCACTCTTGTGTTCATTTCCTGCCACCTCAGATTTCCAGGAAAATTGTTTGCATTTCTCTCTGTCCATCCAACTTGCTGTCTTTGTCTCTCACATGTCCACTTGGCCCCCATTACCTCTCCCACAGAGCTAGATTACAATGGTATCAATACCTGTAACAAGTCTTTGGTTGTCTGTTCCATGGGAAAGAATGCTCTATTTATTTAGGAAAACCCAAATAAGCAATTGCTGTCTTCTAAACTGGCACTTCCCAATATGGGAGCCACCAGCCCCATGTGGCTTGTGAGCCCTTGAAATGGAGCAAGTTGGAATTAAGATGGGCTCTGAGTATAGACTATACACCTGACTTTGAAGACTTAGTCTGGGAAGTTGGGAAGAATGTAAGATATCTCATTGATAGTTTGTAAAATATTGACTACAGGTTGACATAATGGCGTAGATAAAATACATCACTGAAATTAATGTTGCCTATTTCTTTTTACCCTTTTCTAATGTGGTTACTAGAAAGTTTAAAGTTGCATACCTGGCTCACATTGGACAGCACTGCTCTAAACCCTGTGCTTGCTGCCTTGGATGAAGAAAGGAGAGGCCTGGCCACTGCCCTGAGGGCAACTCCAAGTTCTTCATGGCTTAGTGCTTTTTTTTTTTTTTTTTTTTAGAGACAGGATCTTGCTGTGTTGCCCATGCTGGTCTCAAAGTCTTGGTTCCAAGCAATCCTCCTGCCTTGGCCTCCCAAAGCATTGGGATTACAGACATGAGCCACTGCGCCCAGCCTGCTTCTTTAGACTTTGCTGCCCGTGAAGGATGCCGGGCCTGTGATTTTCCCTGTCGGAAGCATCTGCATTTTAACAGAGGCAAATGCTTTAATCTAGCTGTGGGAGTTCTGGTCAATGACCTGCTGGAGAAATCAATGTCAGCTGTCAGCTCCTGGAGGCCACAGCTTCTTTGCAGTTGCTTGGTACTGTGCTTAGAGTAGAAGTGTGAGCAGTCAGGGGCTATTCAGTGATTAAATGTATTTGGGTTAGACAGGTTTTCTGTCTGGCAGTCTATCAACTCCATTGCATGGACACTTGCTTTGCCCACTTGTTTCAAACAGATACCTCCTTTCCTGTTGCTGCACCTGCCCTGTCACCAACCCTGCCAGCCTACTTCTTTAATTACTCTCCAAACAGGACCCCTTCCACGTCTCATGTCTCTACCAGAGCTTTCATCATCTTTCATAGAGATCCTAGCTAGTCCTCCCACCTCCGAGGTAGCCCAAAGGTTTTCAAACTCTAGCATGACTTGGAGTCACCCGGAGGATTTGTTTATACAGATTGCTGGGCCACACCCCCAGAGCTTCTGACTTACTAGGTCCCAGGTGGGACCAAGAATTTGCATTTCCAGCAAGCTTCCAGGTGATGCTGATGCTGCTGTTCCAGGGCCTACAATCTAAAGATTGCTGGTGTAGCCTAATGATCTTCCTAAAACACAAATCTAACCTTGACATTCTCCTCCTAAAACCTGCCAATAGCGTATCTGAGTCTTTTGGATGAAGTCTGGACTCCTCAGGGCCTCACCCAAGGGCCTTCACAGTCGTCTCCCCGTGTACAGCCCCAGCTCCATCACTGAGGCCTTTGCTTGGCCCGCAGTGCCTGCAGTTCTCCCAGTGGACCAGGCTTTGCCTCACCTCTGGGAGTCCTGCCTGCTGCACTCTTCTCTCCTTTCCTTGTGGGCTGCCTTTCCCAGGCTCTTGTGCAGCTGGTTTCAAGCTGGATTGAACCAATGGAAGATACTGGTAGGATATAGGAAGGCAGTAGGAGGGAGAAAGCAGGTATAATTACTTCTTCTCTCCAGTTTGAGTAGCATCTGTAGTAGTGGCTGTGTTTCCTGTATAGCTTCAGCTTCTGTCACACAGACCTGCTATGTTTTCAGGTTCCACAAGATCACCCCAGCCATGGGCACTGGAAACACCACCACCTCTTGAGGTCCCTGCTGTCCTAGGGGTAGAAGTGGCTTCCTGCTGTTCTCAGTGCCTAGGTGCTCCTCTGGCCCTGTTTGGCTTCCTAACTCTTTTGTAATCAATATCACACACACAGTTCATCTCCGGAGTAAATATATAAAGGTTAAACTGCTGATGTCCAACAGAACTCTCCATCATGATGGACATTTTCTGTATCCAAGGAATCCAATACAGTACCCACTGGCTACATATGACCACTGAGCCCTTGAAATGTGGCTAGTGCCACGGAGAACCTGAATTTTAACTTTTGTTTAAATCAAATTAAAGTTAAATAGACACACGAGGCTAGTGCCTACTATATAGGATAGTGTAGGCTTAGTCTCTACCTAATATACAGCCTGTGAAATTTAGGAATAGATTCTGAAATTGGCATCAAAATAATAGAGAGGTATTCTGTGCTCTGCACCATCCAGCACAGTATTGCTGTCCGCATATAATTCATGACTTTCAAAACTTTTAAATCACTTTATAAAATATAGATCTACAAGGGCTGAGATTACAGAAAAGAAAGATTAACAAGAATTATTGTTAGGTAAATTAAAGCAAGTTATAGAACAATATATATAGTACCATTTGATTTTGTGAAAATGAAACTAAGTAAAACTGAGTCCTCACGTGAAAATGTCTTAAGGGTTACACAAAACACTGTTAATGGTGGGAATAAGAACAGGAGGGAAGAGGAAAAGAACTATATTTCACTTAATACATTTTATGTCTCTCTGTGTTGTCTGGAAACACACACACACACACACACACACACACACACACACACACACGTGCAGGTATATTTTTCCATGAGCACATATCACTTCTACTATTGTATATCTTTCTCTATCAATTCACTTTAAAGCCTATATGTCTTTATATTTAAAGTGGGCTTCTTGTAGCAGCATATAGTTGGGTCTTGTTTTTTGATCTTCTCTGACCATCACTGTCTTTCAATTATTGCATTGAGATGGTTGAAGTTCAAAGTGATTATTGATATGGTTAGATTCACATCTACTACATTCATTACTGTTTTCTATCTGTTGCCCTTGTTCTTTGTTCCTATTTTTGTTTTCCACTCTTTTTCTTCCTTTTGTGGTTTTATCAAGCATTTTATATGATTCTATTTTCTCTCCTTTTATTTTTATTTTTATTTTTTTATTTTTTTAGATGGAGTCTTGCTCTCTCACCCAGGCTGGAGTGCAGTGGCAAGATCTTGGCTCACTGCAACCTCCACCTCCCAAGTTCAAGCGATTCTTCTGCCTCAGTCTCCAGAGTAGCTGGGATTACAGGCGCATGCCACCATGCCCGGCTAGTTTTATGTATTTTTAGTAGAGACGAGGTTTCACGATGTAAGCCAGGATGGTCTCGATCTCCTGACCTCATGATCCGCCCACCTCGGCCTTCCAAAGTGTTGGGATTAAGGCATGAGCCACTGCGCCTGGCCCTGTACTGGTTTTTTAAAAAAACATTTTTTATTGGTTGACCTAGAGTTTGTAATACACATTTACAGCTAACCCAAGGTCCCTTTCAAATGACACCATACCACTTCACAGGTGTAGTGCCAGTACCTTATAAGAACAAAATATCCTTAATCCCTCCCTCTAGTCCCTTGTATCACTGCCATCATTCATTTCAGCTACACCCAAGCATACATAAATATACAGAGTCAACCCTTGAACAAACAGGTTTGAGCTGTTCTTCTGCCTCTGTAACCCCTGAGACAGCAGGGCCAACCCCTCTTCTTCCTCTTCCTCAGTCTATTCAAAGTGAAGATGATGAGGGTGAAAGGGAAGATGATGAGGGTGAAGACCTTTCTAATGATACACTTCTACTTAATGAATAGTAAATACATTTTCTCTTATGATTTTCTTAATATTTTCTTTTTTCTAGCTTTATTGTAAGAATATAGTATATAATATATATAGCATACAAATATGTGTTAATTGGCTGTTTATGCTATTGGTATGGCTTCTAGTCAATAGTAGGCTATTAGTAGTTAAGCTTTTTGAAAGTCAAAAGTTATACATGGAGGCTGGGCGCAGTGGCTCATGCCTGTAATCCCAGCACTTTTGGGAGGTGGAGGCAGGTGGATCACTTGAGGTCAGGAGTTTGAGACCAGTCTGGTCAACATAGTGAAACCCTGTTTCTACTAAAAATACAAAAATTAGCCGGGTGTGGTGGCATGCGCCTGTAATCCCAGCTACTTGGGAGGCTGAGGCAGGAGAATAGGTTGAACCCGGGAGACAGAGGTTGCATGAGCCAAGATCGTGCCACTGCACTCCAGCCTGTGTGATAGAGCGGGAGTGGATAAAAAAAAAAAAAAGTCATACATGGATTTCCGACTGCATGGCGGGTAAGCATTCCTAATCCCCAAATTGTTTAAGGGTCAACTGTGTGTGTGTATATATGCATATACCCATACACACATATGCATACATAAAATACTATATATTGCTATTATCTTTATATAGTATTATTTGTTAGATCAATTAAAGTTAAGAAAAAATTTTTTTACTTTTACTTATTCCTTCTCTAATGCTCTTCTCTATGTATTTCTGTGTTTTTGGCCTGTATTTTTTTCCTTCTCTCCAGAGAACTTCTTTTAATATTTCCTGCAAGGCAGGTCAACTGGCAACAAATTCCTTTAATTTTTGTTTGTCTGAGAAAATCTTTTATTTCTCCTTTGCTTTTGAAGTATACCTTTACAGGGTGCAGAATTCTAAGTTGGAAATTTTTTCTCTCAACACTTTAAATATTTCATTTTACTCTCTTCTTGCTTACCTGGTTTCTGAGGAGAAGCTGGATATAATTCTTATTTGTGCTCCTTTGTAGGTAAGGTTTATTTTCCCTCTGACTTCTTTCAGGATATTTAAAAAAAAACTTCAATTTTCTCTACTTTAAATATACTATGCCTAGATGTAGTTTTTATTGTTTACATATTTATTTATTTAGTATTTATCTTGCTTGGTGTTCTGAGCTGCCCCTCTGGGGTTTGGTATATGACATTAATTTATGGAATTACATGCTGATATGGTTTGGATCTGTGTCTTCACCCAAATCTCTTGTCAAATCGTAATCCCCAATGTTGGAGGTGGGGCCTGGTGGGAAGTGATTGGGTTATGAGGGTGTTTCTCATGAATGGTTTAGTGCCATCCCTTTGGTGCTGTCCTCACAATAGTGAGTTCTTGCAAGACCTGATTGTTTAAAAGTGTGTAACATTCCCCTGCCTCTTGCTCCTGCTCCCATCATGTCGATGCCTTGCTACCCCTTTGCCTTCCACCATGATTGGAAGCTTCTTGAGGTCTCCCCAGAAGCAGAAGCTGCTGTGCTTCCCATACAGCCTATGGAACCATAAGCCAATAAAACTCTTTTCTTTATAAATTACCCTGTCTGAGGTATTTCCTTATAGCAGTGTGAGAATGAATTAATACATATACCTTTGACTTTTGTCATTTAGATTCCACTGAGCAGGATTTAGTCATCTTCTTGGTGCCGTTTTAATAAGACATGGTAAGACACCCAGCCATGGAATGACTGTTGTAAAAGAAGAGGTTTTTATAGTCACAGATCTCTAGAAACAGGAGGCACAACACGTCATGCAGGGCCACATGGGAAGCACCAGAGCTGATCAGGGAGCAAAGGAAGCAGGAAGAGGATATCACGGACAAGAGCCTTCATTGTGGTTTCTGTGGGAAGGAACAGGCAAGACAGATAAGCAGGTTTAGGATTGGCTGGTTTGAATAGTTTCAGTGAGCTCTGGGATATATGGACTGTACCTAGTTACCTGGTCCCTGGCCCTGGGGTGATTAGGGCAGGGAAGTAGTGGCCCACCTTTGAGAGCCCCATTAAGAGGTGGTTGGAGTGGGGGCTCTGGATTTTGGTTTGCATATGAAAAATGTGCTCCTAGGCAAATTATTTGCCATCTTTAGGAACTGATTAGCCTTGGGAGGAGTTTTTCCAGGGTTAGCAAGACCTCAGATGTCTAATAATCAGAAATACAGAAAATAAAAAGGCATGATTAATACATATGATGAAGTCTTCAGGAAGGCAGGTAAGACACTTTCTGTTAGATGAAATTTCTGTGATCTTTGAGTTCTGCTCTCTGCCTGTCAGGATGTCAGGGATCCTTCCTTTTGCTCTGTGTGGGTTTGCATCTGGCCTGTTTTCTTCTTTCTCTTTTAAATTTGTTAAACTTACAATAGATGTCAACTAAGAGTAAATAGGCGCTAACTGAGGGTCTCAGGTATTTGCTCCTCTGTTAGTGCTCATTATGGCATTTCTGGTGGAATATCAATGTTTTTAAAGTGATCACCCCTTACCACTGTAAGGGTTGATTATATCTGAGGACATGGAATCCCATTAGAAACCAAGGGACCACTCAGTGCAGGAGTTCATGCAGTGTAGCCGTCCCAGCCACCCTAAGCTACTGTTGCCTCTCTCTATACCAAGCTTAAAAACCTGCCATGTGCCAAGTGCTTTGCTTTCAGCACCCAGTTATACAGGCTGCGTTGCTGCTCAGGGAAAACTTACTGCAAACAAACTATGCCCCAAATAGGAAACACTTAAGATATTTAAGGCCTTCCTTATTCTTGAGCCAACCTTAGCAGCAACAAGGCCACATCCCCATCTCTGAGGTCTCCAGTGTCTTAGAATAACATGTCCACCTCTAGATTTTAAGGATCCTGGAAAGCTCATGTATTGTGTTTCTTTCTTTCTTTGTCTTAGCTGTATACTGCATTTCTGAGGCCGTGGCTTCTGGATAAATATGGTCACTATTCTATGGAGCACCTATTTTCACACGGTTTAGTGCAAAAAATGGCACGAAACAGGCCAATGAACATAGCAGCATGATTCTGGTTGCTGTCTAACTTGGGCAAGTTACTTAATCTTCTTGTGCCTGTTTCTTCAATTATAAAGTCGGAAAAATAATGGGACCTATCTCCTAAGGTAGCTTTGAAGGTTATATAACTGAGTCTTTACAGAGTCAATACATTGATAAGTTGAGATAAATATGTGATATTTAAAGCTTTAAAGGAATCGTAAAACGAGTGAATTTAGTAGAGGCTATATAAAATCTCATATGAAATTTTAAGACTTTTTCCCTCAAAAAAACAAAACAACAAACAAACAAAACACCCCTAAGAGGATGCTTTCCTCTGCTCCCCAGAGGTTCATATCAGCATTTCATGTTGGATGTATTTCATGGAGTATTTGATTCTACTGTTTGCTGATTCTGCTGTCCCCTTGCTGTTCTAGAGGAAGCCTCAAACGTTGACAATCTATTCAATGTAGGTAGGTTAACGCAGATAGCTGTCAATCCCATACTGAGATCAGGTACCTGAGAGCAATATCCCATGGACTAGCGGCCCCAAACATGAGGGAGCATTGGAATGGACATCCATTCTATGTCACCTTCCCTCCTTTTCTCTCCTGACACCTGGATGTCTTCAAGCTGCCTACTGACTTAGGCTTAACCTCCTTGCCATAAGCTGGGCCTGAAGACTTATTATCCCTGACTTTTTTCCTACAGTGGAATGGATTTATTGCTTTCTAATTAGACAATGGGAAAGGAGAATTCAATATGTAGAATTTCTACAGCTAATTATAAACTTTTCCAATGGGATATACAAGAAGTTTCTTATAAGCCTTATTCATCATTACCAAACCCTAGAGACAATCCAAATACCCACCAACAGGGGAATGGATAAAGAAATTGTGCTGTATCCATCCAGTGGAATACTACTCAGCAATGTAAAGGAACAAACCAACATACACAGCAACATGGATGGGAATAAAAAGCATTTTGTTGAACAAAAAGAGCCAGACAGAAGAGAATATGTACTGTGGGATTCCATTTATATGAAAACTTGTTATAGTGACAGAAATCAGAACAGAAGTTGTCTCTTCGGGGATGATTCAAAGGAAAGGTGTAGGAAAAGTGCTGTGTCTTAATGTGAATGATGTTTACATGAGTTAAATGGTTACATTCGTTGAACTATAGTCTAAAGGTTTGTGCTTGCTACTGTGTGTAAATCATACCTCAATAGAACACTGTTAGCATGCTAAAAACATTTCTGATGGGAAAGGTTTCTTCCCATTCTCTGTATCCTTGCCAACATCTATTGTTTTTGACTTTTTAGTAATAGCCATTCTGGGCAACAATAGAAACTGGGGACTTCTAGAGAGGGGAGGGAGGAAGGTGGCAAGAGTTGAAAGGCTAGCTGTTGAGTATGATGCTCAGTACCTAGGTCACAGGATCATTTATGCCCCGAGCCTCAGCATTATGCAATATACCCAGGTAGCAAACCTATATGTGCACTCACTGAATCTAAAATAAAAGTTGAAAAAAAGAAAGCCCTCTCCAACCAACCAACCAAATAAATAAATAAATAAACACCTCAAATGAATCCTAATTTCCATGTTTTAAATTTATTTTGACCACTTGTGTTTGGTCCAAACAAGTCAAGGCAAATAGGCACGGAGCTTCTTGCCAAGATTATATTCTAAATAAGATAATATTCTTAAAGAAAGACACACTGTAAAACTCAGGCAATCCTCAAAAAGCTGTATGGTATAATAAAATGAGATAATCACCAGAAAATCACTATCAGCTATTAAGATTTAACAGGACAATTGTAAGTCTCTTGTGTCAAAGAAAGTTTCATAGAGAAGCGATTTTAGGACTCTTTTGCCTCTAGCTATAAAAAGTGCTTGGCAAATCATAGGGAATAAATGCTTTTGTATCCTAAATTTTTTAAACTTGCATCAATGCCTGCAATCTTCCCATTAGAGAATCATAGTTTTGGGGTTTAAAAGTCTCTCAGTTTTCAAGATCCCTTGGCACCAAGCTCTCAACACAGGCCCCTTATGGTGTAAAGCTTTAGTGAGGGGATGAGTGGTCTGGAATGAAACGCTGAACAGGCTTTTGACAGATAGCAGGGATCTCAGATGCCAGAAGATACAGAAAGGGGAAGAAGGTGATTAAAGATAAGCTTCACTCTGCACTCAATTTTCCCAGGGCTGATCCTTCTAATGCACATTACCTCATTTATTCTTACCTTTGGTTTATCTTGAACATCTTCTTGGGGACCTACCTAGGGCTAGGGCAAAGACAGTCAAGCACTTTTGTGGAACCAAATATATACAGCTGACTTTTTTCAGAGATGAAATTTCAGTGCTTAAATCTCGGGAAATCTATGTAGAATCTATAGCCAATCATGAATAGCCGTAAGGCTAAGAGCTCTTTCTTGATTAGCATCGTGCCGGACAAATATTAAATGTTTTATAAAAGCATTTTTCTGAGAATAGCTTAAGAGCATTTCTAATGGTAAAGACAATTCCTTAGTGAATCATTTATCCAGCCATTTTCCAGTCTGAAGAATTGAGTGACAGTCATTAAGATTGACTCAATTTTTAGCTATCCTTACATTTCTAAATTGACAAAAGAATCTGTGATGAAAAACAGATTTCAAAATGACTACATTAAAAGAAACAAATGAGTTTATTTTATATTCTTTTATGATATCATAAATAAATTATTCATCCAGAAGCTGAAATACTTAGTTACTTAATACTTGGAATAATCAAGAGCAGAGTGGGTTCAATTAGTAAAAATAAGGAGGCAGGGAGAAACCACCAGAAAAAAGACTTAATGATGAAGTGCTATGCTGTCATAATAAAAATATGTAGGCCCTTCTAGGTCATAATGTTTCAGTTAATCTAAACTTGTAAGCGTGAAGAAGTAAGTAAAGTATCAAGTAATTCTATATTGCACTGACAAGAAAGAAAAGCATAGTTAATAATAATTTGTTGTATATTTCAAAATAGTTAGATGAGAAAATGTAAACTGTTCCCAACACAAGAAATGATAAATACTTGAGATGATGGGTATCTTAAATACCCTGATTTGATTATTACACATTGCATGCATGTGTCAAAATATCACATGTACCCTGAAATATGTAAAGTTGTGATTAATCAATAATAAAATTATCCATTAAAAATAGCATCTCACTAGAGTGAAATGGTATCTCATTGTGGTTTTAATTTGTATTTCCCTGATGATTAGTGATGTTGAGTATTTTTCCATATGTTCATTGACTGCTTGTATGTCTTCTTTTGAAAAATGTCTGTTCGACCTTTTAAAAAGACTTAATTTGAGGGAGTACCTGTTCATTTGACAGTTTTCCCATTTCTAACTTGAGGAAATAGAATAGTATTTGACAAAAACTATGTTTTCAATTTACCTTTGATATCTGTCCCATTCCATTTTGCTTTGTGAACTCTTCATTTAACAATGAATTGTCTAAGGTAAAAACAAAAAGCAAAACAACAAAACCAGACAAATGTCTGTTCATGTTCTTTGCCCACTGAACTGTTTGAGTTCCTTGTAGCTTCTGGATATTAGCCCTTTGTCTGATGCATAGTTTGCAAACATTTTTTCCCATTCTATAGGTTGTCTGTTTACTCTGTTGACACCGTTGGTGGGAATGTAAATTAGTACAACCTATATGGAAAACAGTGTGGAGAGTTCTTAGATAACTAAAAGAATTATTGTTTGATCCAGCAGTTCTACTATGGAGTGCATACCCAAAGGGAAATAAATCATTATATCAAAAAGATACTTGCACTTATATGTTTATCATAGCATTATTCACAACAGCAAAGATGTGGAATCAGCCTAAGTGTCCACCAAGGGAGGACTGAATAAAGAAAATGTGGTATACATATGCCATGGAATACTACTCAGCTATAAAAATAATGAAATCATGTCTTTTACGGCAACAAGGATGGAACTGGAAACCACTATCCTAAGTGAAATAATTCAGAAACAGAAAGTCAAATACCACATATTCTCACCTATAAATGAGAGCTAAACAATGAGTACACATGAGCATCCAGAGTGGAATAATAGACATTGGAGGCTCCAACACATGGAAGGGTGGGAGGGAGATGAGGGTTGATAAATTACCTGTTGGGTATAGTGTTCACTCTTCGGGTGATAGGTACACTAAAAGCCCAGACTTCATCATGATATAATATAGGCAGGTAAGAAATCTACACTTGTGTCCCCTAAATATATAAAAGTTAAAAAATTAAAAAAATTATTATGAGGGAGATGAAAAAGACCATTTGAAAATACTTTATCAAATGGGAAGACTTTCATAGTGAGAACTCCATATAGGGTGTCTTGCTGTATTGTTAACTAGGATTTTTTTTTCGGGGGCTGATTATCTAAGGACCTTTGGTTCCATTCACTTCCTTGTTTGGCTGCTGGTCCACTGATCTCACTGCTTATTGGCACCTTAAGCAAAACATCGGAGGAGAAATCCAAAGAGTAATAATTTGCAGCTGGAAGGCATTGTAGCATTCAGAAAAGGACAGTGTCAAAAGTGGGCTTCCTAGAAGCAGACCTGGGATGGGGATTCTTGAGCAAGTGAGTTATTGATGGAGGCTCTCGGATGAACCTGGGAGGGAGGGAAAGAGGGAGGACAGGGCCCAAGAAGAAGCTGGGCAAAGATGTAGGCTTGGGAGGAGTCCAGCCTCAGCCTGATGCCACAGGGAGCTCCGGAGAGTGAATTGCAACACAGAGTTGTTTCACCTGAAAGCAAGAGGGGGTTGGTTTTAAGTACTCCTGTGTCCACCAGTCGCTGGTGGGACTCTCCCTTTGTGTGCATGTACCTGAGAGGATGCTTGTGCTGGTGACCTCTGGTCATTTCTTGGAGGGGCAAATTCTGTAAGCTGAGGGTACTTTTCCTGAGAAAGGAGCAGCTGTGAGCTGTTAGTAGTCAACACCGACAGCAGCTGGGAGCTGGTGGGGACCTAGCTAGCAAAGGATGTCTGCATGGAAGCACCAATAGTTCTTGCAGGCAGTCGCACCACTGGTGCAGCAGGTGTTGAAAATAAATTGGTAATGCCATGTCTGACGATCCTAAGGCAAGAGGACTATGGAACCTACATAGGAGGACCACAGAGCCATAGTGCTCTGAAGAAGGTGGCATGGATCAGGGACTTGCTTTGGAGATAGTGGGATATGGTGACCCCTTTTTGAAATGTTGAAATGCAACCTCTAAAGAGACAGGCAAGTTCTACATTACAATTACAGACTTAAAACACCCCGTGCCTTTTCTTCACTCTATTCATCACAACTGCAATTAAACTGTAATTATTTCTGTAGTTATTGAATATCATCTCCACAATACTGTAAAAGCACCTCTGTATCTCTAATACCTGGCACATAGTAGGTGCTCAATAACTATTGATGAATGAACAAGTGTGCCTGTGTTTAGGAAAATGGAGGAAGGTGCTCATGGGGGCAGCATCTTACATTGATTGTTTTACTTACCTGAAATCTTTTATCTGCTGTCTACATCAATCCTAGCCCCTTCTTTTGTGTGCTGCTCACCTACTGCTGCCAGGCATTTCCTCCCTAATTCATCATGCACACTGCCATTTAACACAAAGGAATCTGTGAAACATATAAACCTGTCTTTTCCAACTGGTTTTATGTATTTATTTGTAATCCTGTTCACTACAGAAAGGGTTAGGTCAGAATTTTTTTGATGGTTGAGTTTGTTTTGTTTTTGGTTTTGGTTTCTAGAATGCTGCTTTTCTTATGCCATTCTTGTAATCTGTAGAAACACTTCCCCTGACAATCATCAGTCATTTAAATCCTTCAAAAACCTGTTCATGGGCCATTCCTTTACTGACTGCCCCAGTTGGAAATAGCCTTTTTCTTCTCTGAGTTCTGGTAGCACTCTGTTGCTACCACTCTGAAGACACTTACTTTTGCCTCCTTAGGTGGTCGTTATTCCTGTATCTGTCATAGTTCCTCTCTCGATCTGTTGGCTCCCTCACATCAAGATCACACATCGAGCCTCTTGGTTGCTGTGTATGCCACAGGTGCAAAATAAATGCTTTTTGTGCGTTAACATAAATGTGTACATGCCAGACAATCAATATTATATAGGATGATGTATAATAAGGTTGGAAATCGGACAGGAAGATGTTAAATAATTGTTTTGAAGTCACTCAAATTCCGTATTTGATATCTGCAGAGGAGGCAGAAGAAGAAGAGAAATCATGAGAAATAGACATGAGAATTGTCTTAATGTAAACCAATGGGAATCAAGAGAGCCCCAGCATGGGATGAAGTTTGGTTTCTCCATGAATTTCCTTTTCTTCTCTCATATCTAGTTGGGGTGATGTATGTTGCACTTGTGTAATAGAGATTTTCCTCCTGTGATGTCATCAGATGCACATTGTAGGGAAATTCTTTCCAGAAATGGAGTCACTATGGTCCCCAGTTGTCCTGGACTTGCCTGTCTCACTGGAGCTGGCACAGATGTTGATGATCACCCCTCAGCTTTGAAACAAGGTTTTATAGTGCCAGCAATTCATATTAAACTGAGTCCATTTCCTCTATAATGTGAGAGCAGTTTCTTGATCATTCTTTAATCAAAACAGATGTCTTTGAAGCTGCCTAGAACAGGATATGGAAAATTTGCCCAGTGATCAAATATGGATTCACAGGGAGATTCCCGATGGTTTCCTTTAAGCTGTGGGATATGGTACCTTTGAAAAGCAACTAGCGGCTAGAGATTGCTGCTGAATTCTAGAAGGCAGTAATCTGATTTCCAAAGATGCTGTACATGTGAAGCTTGAGGGTGCATGTGGTGTGGCTTTTTTTCCATGGCAGCGTGTCCTGTCATGGCTGTGTTCTGCAAGACTATGACTTAACTCTTGTAGTCTCAAGCCAGTAAGCAGAGTCACTGTTTTAGTGTGTAGTTTTAGACATACAGAGAGCGTACACCTTTCCCCAAACCTTGTTTATATTGGGGAAACATAACTCAGTGCTACAAATACTAATTAAGGCATATAACTGTGCTAACTTGCTACTGTGATGGTTCCAAGGATATACCAATAAAGCAAAGTGGTAAAACAGAGACTTTATTAGTAGAATTATAGAATTAGAAGGGATTTTAGGATTAACTATGATAAAACCCTCATTGTGATGGTGGTGTGGGAAGGAAAGGAAAAGAAAACTAACATTTATTATATGATGATTATGTGTCAGACGTGTATATTGCGTGTTATTTACTCCCAGAAACTCAATGTAGGAAAACATGAGAATCTATAATCTATCTATCTATCTATCTATCTATCTATCTATCTATCTATCTTTCTTTCTTTCTTTCTTTCTTTCTTTCTTTCTTTCTTTCTTTCTTCTATTTAAATTGAGTACAATGGAGGCTGTGCTGAGGCTTTTAAAAGTAATACAAATTCTTAGAAAATCCCTGTGAGATAGACAATATATTTTTTATTTTAGAGAAGAGGAAAGTGAACTTAAGACATTAAATGGCATTGCTGGGAAGTGATTGAATTGGTATTTGAACTGGTTTGTACATGATCAAAGCCCTTGCTCTTTCCTGATCCCCATATTTCAGCTACAGACACAAAGGTGTAGAGGGAGGATGTGTTTCAATTGAACTTTTGAGTCCTTGGCTCAATTGTCTTTCTTCTATTTCATACTGAACATCCCTGCAACTAGAGAGGAGGAGGAAGGGAGGCATCATCTGACCAAGAGCACTAGCCCCTGTTAAATTTTTCTTCCCAGATTACATGCCGTCGATCAGCAAATTTAATCCCAAATTTCCTGTGGGAATAAATTCCAGAGACCAACACATATACTTTCCATGTAAGGTGTTTCCAAAGTTGCCGATTAGGCCACTTGAAGTATTCCTTTGTTTGCTTAACTCTTTGTTGGCTTATGCAATTTTAATTTATTCTTTTCTAAAGAGTTCATATTATCAGAAATGTGTTTCCAGCCTCCCACTTTGTGTTTGATGCCTCTCTTCTCCCTGGTATCTACCTTGGATCCTTCAGGCTGGAGTTAGAACAGTTTACTCCTTCTTTCTTCACAGCTTCTGGAAAAAAGGGAATAGTTAGTCTCTGAACAATATCCATTGCATATTTGGAGATAATTATGGAATCCCCTCTCAGCTTTTGTTAATATGAACCTTTCCCTTAGGGACAGGTTTTAAGTATGGAGAAACCATACAGCACCAAGCTTCAGACTTACTTTTATAGATGGCGAAAGGGTGCGAGAAGCAGGGAGGAGATATGTGGGCTTCTCCAGCCTGCATTTGAGCAATCCAAAGCTTAGATGACACCTGTACTTTGATGGTGGCGAAAGCCGAAAGACTTCATGGTGCTGTGTGAGTCTCAAGTGTCCTTCCACTCTGCCTAAGGGAGAAGGATATTAGTCTGATGGCAGCTGTTAGGGAACCAATCAAATTCATTTGCAGTGGCAAAGCATGTTAATCTGGACTTTTGCCTCTAATGACAAGGCAATGTGATCAGTGGAATTAGCATTGACTTCAGACTTGGCACACCTGGTAACTGATTATGTAGCCTAGAATAAACCTCTTTATTTTCCTTTTTTTTTTTTTTTTCTCTTGAGTGAAATGAAGAGTTGGAATAAATAACCTCTAAGAGCCCACCCAGATCTGAAACTCTGTATCTTAGAATCTCTAGGAGGGACATAGCTGCTCTCTCCCCATTATTTGGACAAGCACAAAAAGATGGGTTACTTCATTCATGGATTAGTGGGGTAATATGACTGATATCTTGTTGGAAAATCTACCAGGAGAAGACAACGTGGTGTATTGAACCAAGAATCAGATGGCCTGAGATTGAGTCCTGCCTTTGTTATTAACTTACTGGGTGATTTTGAATAACTAAAACATTTGAGTGTAAGTTTCTCATTACTTAAGTGACAATTCAAATTCAATGATCTCTTGAATGCCTACTATTGGTGCTTTCTACATGTTAGTCATTGAGCTAAGAGTAGAAAGAAGTACAAGATATGATTCCTAATTCTGAAAGCTTACAATTTGTGGAGGAGTAAATAAACCACATAGTGCTTATGTGAAGTGCTGTATCAGAAGTATATTCAGATGCTACCCAAATGAGGAGTTAAGAATTTGTATGGAGTAAGAGAATAGACAGAGAATACTGTCAAGGTCACATTTGGTTCAGTACTCTCAGTTAAGTAGATGGAGGGAAGGGCATTCTAGGCAGAGGTGTGAGTAAAGGTAGGGAAAAACAAAAGAAAACCCTGAGAAATAACACTAGGTGACTGAAGGATGTAAGAAGAGGGGGTGCAGGGACTGGAATAGAGTTTGCATCATCCTGTAATGGACATGTCTTCCTTGTAATGTGGTTTCCATGTCTCTACCAAGACTTGTGTTGAAATTTAATTACCATTGTGATGGTATTAAGAGGTAGGACCCCTAAAAGGTGATTAAGTCATGAAGCCTCTGCCCTCGTGAGTGGATTAATGTCATTATCAAGGGGGTAGGTTAGTGATTATGGGAGTGGGCTTCTGAAAAAAGGATGAGTTTGGCACCTATTTTCTCTCTGTCTCTCATGTAGCCTTCCTCACCACATGATAACTTCTATCATGGGGTGATATAGCAAGAAGGCCTTCACCAGATGCTGAGCAGATGGAGGTGCCATCCTCTTGGACTTCCTAGACTCCAGAACTGTGTGACAAATAAACTTGTATTCTTTATGAGTTACTCAGTCGGTGATATTCTATTATAGCAGTAGAAAAATAGACTAAGACATCTTGTTAAGTAATTTGAACTTTGTCCTGCATGCAATAAACATTTATTGAAACATTTTAAAGGAGTGATGTGGTCAGATCTGTATATTCTGGAGGAAAAATGGGGACAAAAGAGACAAAAAGCAAACAGACTAAATGAGAACTCTTGCAAATATACAAGGAAGAGGATATGAAGGCCTGAACCAAGGCATTGGCAGATAAAATGGAGGAACAAACTTCAGGTTTGGAATTGTCTTGTAGTGGAATTAGGATTGGCTACAAAATTTGTGGGGCCAACTACAAAATAAAATTGAAGAGTCCTTTGAAGACATAATTAAGATTTTCAAGACAGGGACAGCAGAATTTTAAACTGGGGACAGGGGCCTTCTAAGCATGGGACCCTGTGTGACTGAACAGGCCTCATGTCCTTGAAGATTGCCATGAGTAAAATAGTACTTTATTTCCTTCCAGGTTTGTTGTGGTCATAGTCATAAACACTGTTTACAATTTATAAGAGTATACATTTTGGGGTGTCTATTTTATAGATAATTTTATTCTGTGTATTCTGCCTTTTGTTTAGATTTTTATCTTAACCTTTTATGAGTTGTCGTAATACAAGACAAGTCCAAAGAAATGCCTCAGAATGAGGCTGCCTAAAATCTTCTGTAGGTTTTCCAGAGGAAAAGCGTTTCTTAAGTCACAAAGCAGTTTCTTATATAGAAAGCTAAGAAAGGAGAAAACAAGACAAAAGCTTTACAATAGGGCATTATAATAGGGTGATATAGAACTGGGCTTATTTAATCTGGAGAAGGTAGTAGATAAGGACTTTATTATGGTATTTGTATTAGTCAGCTATGCCATAGCAAAGCTGGGTGACAAATCATCCCCAACTGTGATAGTTAATATTGAGTGTCAACTTGATTGGGTTGAAAGATGCAAAGTATTGTTCCTAGGTGTGTCTATGAGGGTGTTGCCGAAGGAGATTAACATTTGAGTCAGTTGACTGCGAGAGGCAGACCCACCTCCATCTGGGTGGGCACCATCTAATCAGCTGCCGGCATAAAAGCCGGCATGGAATGAACAGACTTGCTGAGTCTTTTGGCCTCCTTCTTTCTCCCGTGATGGATGCTTCCTACCAATTAACATCAGACTCCAAGTTCTTCAGCTTTTGGACTCTTTGGACTTACACTAGTGATTTGCCAGGGGCTCTCAGGCCTCTGGCCACAGATGAAGGCTGCACTATTGGCTTCTCTACTTTTGAAGTTTTGGGACTTGGATGGGCTTCCTGGCTCCTCAGCTTGCAGATGGCCTATTGTGGGACTTGAGCTTGTGATTACGTGAGTCAATTCTCCTAATAAACTCCCCATCATATATTCATCTATCCTATTAGTTCTGTCCCTTTAGAGAATGCTAATACACCACTCAGGGACACATAATAGGCAGTTATTCTCATGTTCATGGGTCTTCAGGGGAGCTGTGGTTTAGTTGGTCTTAAGTGGGCTCAAATGCATGACTCTGCTACAGTTTGAGGGTTGGCTGGTCTTAGATCCAGACTGTGAGTTGGGTTCAGGTCTGCTCCTTGTGTATTTTTTATCTGGGGGCTCAGACTAAAGAGACAGTGTCCACCCAGCCCTGCTCTTCTCATGGCTATCACAGGAAGTAGGAGGCCAAGCCAGTCTCTGTGGAAGCAAGTGGAATGGCACTTGCCATGGCCAATGGAATGTCAACAGGATGCAAGTATATGTCCAAGCCCAATGTCCCTGGAGCAGGGAAATAAACTTCACACACAAAGGAAGGGGCAACTGAGTGAATATTTGCTGAATAAACCAAACTCTCACAAGACTCAAAAATTTGTTCTTTCAGAAGCTATGAAACTTAGTTGCTGGATAGGTACACTGAGGCTATACTGAAAGGAAGGTGGAATAAAGGGCCTTTGTTAGCTACGGGATCCTATTGGACAGGAAGGATTGCTCAGTTTGGCAGAGGGTGGGCATTTCTGAAGATCTTCAGGATAGGCTCATTTTTTCTTTGAGGAGACTGCTTTGTGAGGCCCTGCTGGGAAGAAGTGGCAAGGTCGGAAGTGAGTGCAAAGATTTTTCCAGGTTTCTTCAAGTCGCAGAACTTGTAGAGATTGAACGGTGGCCTCAGGTAGCAAATGCTCAGGATGAATGCTTCTCCTGATTTGCAGACTACAGAGGGATAAGATATCTTTTCCTGGCCTTCATCAGACCATCACTCAGGATACTTGAGGTTTCTTTTCTTTTTTTAAAAAAATTTGGTTTCGATTTGATAGTTTCAAGTTTTTGGAAGAATTTGCTTAAAGGTTTGGAGGTTTTTTTTGTGGGGGAGGGGTGATACTTAACATTTTCCTTGGGCTTTAATACTCAAAATCTTTTCAGAATCCTCTTTCAAATCAAGAAGCACCTTAGGTCTTTGTGAATATGTTCCTGATTTGCAATTACTAGCTGGAGGATGATATTAAAATAAAGAAGGCTAAAGATAGTTTGCTAACTAGTAGATGTAGAAGGGATGATAGAGTTAGAATATTACTATTTTGAAACCATCATTAGTAATTCAGAAAAAAATTGTGAATGCATGCTAAAACTAGTAGACGAAGTTGGATGAGGAATAGGATATATTCATAGCCTTAAGGTATCTTCTCACAAACTACTTATTAATTGTGGAGGAAAAAATAATAGTTTTGTAATAGAAAAAGTTGACAGGTACCATCTCATACCAAGTGATCCAAGTTATCGTTGCCAGCATCTCTTATCTCTCGATGTGATATGCTGAGAAGAACACATCATTTCTGTGAGAATTGTACTAAAGGATGCACAACCCCAAATGGGGGAGATTCTGTGAAAGAATCTCTAAAAAAAATGTCAAGGTCATGGAAAACAAAGGAAGACTGAAGAACTACTCCAAAATAAAGGAGACCAAAGATGTATGGTAATGAAATGGAAAGTGTAAGTCTGGATTGGATCCTGGAGTAGGATGAAAAATATAGCCGTGAAGGACATTGTTGGGATAATGGGTAAACTTTGAATGTGGACTGTGGGTTGAAGAGTAGAATTATACCAATGTTAAAGCTATATTGTAATAATTGTGCTATGGTTATGTAAGTAAACATCTTCCTTTTAAGAAATATACGCTGACATATTTAGTGGTAAGGGAGCATGATGTCTACCACTTATTCTCAAATGGGTTGCAAAAAATTACTTTTAGAGAGAAAGGAGAAAACAAATGAGACAGAATTTCAGTTTGCCCCAATTTGGACCTGGATAAAACATACCTTGGAGGTGTTGGTCTTATTCTGGCAACTTCTCTGGAGGGTTAAAAGTAAATCAAAAAGTTGTACAAAAGAAAAAAACCTTTCCCAATATTTAAAGGTGCAAAATATTTCGATGTGGTATAATTACAATATGTTGTTGCAGTACCATGAAACCAAAGCGTTATACTTTTAAACAGTTAAGTCTGATTGATGAAAGCAGGAAAAAAATGCCCTTAGACTTAGCAACAAACCAACTGTACCCCTGGACAACACTGACGTTGTAGCTCTCAGTGTTCTTCCCGGTTTTCTGTTGTAGGTCAGCTTTGCCTCACAGTTTAAAATTGAGAAAAGGAGAAAGGTATTGTTCTATTTGATTAGCTGTGGTAAAAGAAACTAGATTTGAAAAGCATTTTAGACTCACAGGAAGAATAAAAGGGTAGAAAAGAAGTTTCTTTGTTGGCACTTCTTCATCTTATAGAATAGCATAATCTATTGTGGTTGAAGTTCTAGAAATTAGACAGGAAAGTTTGTTGTAATGGAGGGGCATTGATTTGGAGGTTTGGTAGCAATGGAAATAGTCAAAACAAAAGAATTAATTTCAGTAAAAATTGTTTCTTGGACCAGATCCTCTGTGAGTGAGCCATGAGAAAAGACAAGGAAGTTGAGAATTGGACCATTTTAAAAAGAACATTTAAAGACTTGGATTCGTTTGCTTCTCTTTTGCCTACAGCTCCCATTTCACCATTTTCTTCAAATCCAGGCAAAATAAGATTCACTGATACCATCAGGCCTCATGTTTGTGATTATTTTGCTTATGTTTTAAAGTCAATTCTTTCCCCAAAGTTGTGTATTCTCCAAAGATTTCTCTGATCCCTCTTGCTTTTCAGCAGATGTTGGCAAAGACATTGATAGATGTTTCAAAACGCTCAATTCATTCCTTGCCTGCTTTTATTTCCCCCTTTTTGCTAGTGATGCCTAATGTATGGGTTATATATGTTTTGCCAGTGGTAGAGACATATTACTTTTACTGAAAGCAACTAAATATATGAGCTTTAATTTGAAAATGAAACTGTTTAAGAGGATCTTTTCATTTTTTAGCACTGAAATCCCTGTTGTCATCTTTGAGGAAGCAGTAGGTGGAGCTACAGGCTTTTTATCACGAAAGAATGTTTTCAGTAGCTGCCCATTGCCGGAATAATCTGAACAAGCACACGTTTCCAAAAATAACAGAGGCATTTCCAAGTATTCCAGAAATATATGCAAGACTGTTTAGTCATTCATAATCACCGCTTTGCAAGTACTAGATTCTGTAGAAAATATTTCAGAAGCAGAAAAAAGATTCATAGAATTCCCTGTATTTTTAGAAAAGAGATTTTTAAAAAATGGAATTCAAGAGGGAGGGAGAGACACTTACTCTGTTCAATCATGTGCCACTTTTTTTCCCAGGTGGTGAAAGGCCCAGAGGGGTAACTGGGGGTGGAAAAAAATCTTTTCCATTTGCGTCAGAACTCTGAGGAGCTCTTCATTTCCCCACTCGATGAACTTTTTTGAGGTTCTAAACTGTGGTTTTGATTTGCTCTGAATCACAGAGGGGTAGCCTAGGTTGAGTGATTCTGAGGAGGCCAGAAGGCGCTTACAGCAGTTCACTCCTGAGGACCGTTCCTCTCATATAGCCTGGTGTTTTTGACTATTTTCTTAAGAAAGAATTAAGAAATGGCGTTTAATCTCTGTGAAAAATGTAGATTCTCTCCATGTAAAAATCACAAAATTTGAGAAATGCTTCAATGATCTTGTTTCAGGGTTCTCCAGAAAAGCAGAACCATTTAAAAAAAATAGAACACCTAGACTATTGTTTGACTAAACAACGGGGTACCACAGCCGAGCAAAGCTGACATCTAAGATTAATTATCATGGGTCTCGTTGCCATAATCTGGTCTCAAGCCCCACAAAGAAATGATAAATGTGCATATATATATCCTAGCCCATATATATATGGAGAGAGAGGGAGAGAGAGAGAACTTCACAGCAATATCTAGACTTGTGTTTGAACAAACAACTGGGTACCATAGCCTAGTCAAGTTGACATCTAAAATTAACTACCACAGGTCTCATTGTTATGATCTGATCTCAGAGAAGCCCCTCAAAGAAATGCTGAAAAATATCTTGAGGCACACCATTGCCCTGGATGTTAAGTGTTAAGGGAAGGCCACACGTGGCTGCAGTGGAAGAGGTTTACCACCCTACCCTGTTACTAAGCCTCTACCTCCTACTTGTTTGCTCCATCCTCTCCTGGGGACAGCAAATTATGACATAAAGCTAGAAAAGAGACAAAAAGGGAGCCATTGCTAGGATTTGATGGATAAAGGTTGCAGACATCAGATTTCTCTGCCTTTGGCTCTTCTAGACACTCCTGTTTATGATAACTTCCGGTTAGAAGAACAGCAGCCAAGATGCCTCCCGACTGCAGAGCTGGCTAGGATAGACTTGGCTGCTATAGAAGCCCTTCCCTTCTCATTCAGTCCTCACAGCAAACCTCTGATTTACAGGCAAGAAAAAGGCTGAGAAAGGTCAACGGATTCTTCAACTACTGAGCAGCTGCCATACCCTGGGCACTACTGTGGGCGGTGGGAATACACACAGTGTGATAAGAACACACATATTTCTTTCTCTTATGGCTCTAACATTCTAAAGCAGACAACAGCAAACAAAATAAGTGAATAAGCAAGTGAAAAGTGCAAGTTCTGGCAAGTAATAGGCAGGAAATCAGTAAGTGGGCTGAGATAGAGTTTACTTGGGGTGTGGTGGGAAACCCACTTTTGGTGTGCCACAAGGAAGGCTGCTGTGGGGTGGTAACATTTAATCTGAGATGTAAATGGACTTAATGGACTTGGCTAAGCCTTCCACTCATAAGTGAGAATTGGAGCTGGGAGGACATTTTGCCATTGTTGTTTTAACTCATCTATAATTTTTATCCATCACAACTGTCTACTAGTGTAGAAGTAGTATGAGAAAAAAAGATCTGATATTCCATTTCAAATCTGAGAGAGAATTGTGAATGCCTAAGCAAAGGCTGGTAAGTACTTTGTGAATGAACATATGTGCCTGAATCTCAAGAAAAGGAAATACTAGACCATCTTAAGCAACCCCAGCTAGAGTCTTTCAACCACTCCTGTTACTCAGTTCTTCCTTCTCTGTAGCTGGAATGTTTCATGCTGTACCTGCAACCTCCTTCCTTTTGCCTTGTCCTTGGCTCATGCGAAGAACTCCGGGTTGTTGTCCTTTTTTATAAGAGATGCCTGACAGCCTAACCAACATGGAGAAACCCCATCTCTACTAAAAATACAAAATTAGCCGGATGTGGTGGTGTATGCCTGTAGTTCCAGCTACTCGGGAGGCTGAGGCAGGAGAATCGCTTGAATCCAGGAGGTGGAGGTTGTGGTGAGCCGAGATCATGCCGTTGCACTCCAGCCTGGGCAACAAGAGTGAACCACCTCTGTCTCAGGGGAGAGAGAAAAGAAAAAAGAAGAGATATTTGACATGCTTCTCACTTAGATTAATATGTCATATTTCTTTCATTAGCCTGTTGTTCTGGTTCATATTCTCTGATTGTTTGTTTAATGGTCTTTCAGGCTCCACATAGGTTGTACGGATGGTCCTTGAGGCAACCACAGAGGGCGTCATTCACGTTGCAGATATGTCAACAATAATCACAGTTGTAATTTATTGGCGTGGGATAGAAAAGAGTCTAACAAGAGGGAGGCACTTCCTCTGCTGTGTGAAGCAAGTCTATCAGTTAGATGTGGCTGCACATCTCCTTATCAACCTCCCTCTTTCTTTCCAATCCACAAAGACACGTAGGATGATAGGAAGTGAGTTTATGAATTTTTTCTCTTCCCTCAGCACCGTGAAGGCACAGGGAGGATATCATATAAGACATTGTCCATCTTCTTCTTTGTACTGCTGACAATACCAGCTTTTCATTTGGTGTCTGGCAGCCTCCTGAAATTACATAGGAAATTTTGTTTATAGACTTTTTTTTTCCTCTGGGGTTAGGGTCTATTGCTTTCAACAGATTCTCAGAGTAACCTTCCCCCAAATAAATAACTTCTTACTTTCAGGATTCCCTTAAGTGTAAAAGGGGTGGCAAAGGCAATATTTCCATCTTATAACAGAAAGGATATTCTTTACTTAAACTATTTGAAGAGTCATTTAGGAGGATGGCTGAGTGTAACCAGCATGCTATGTTCATTTGGTCCTTCTTGAATTTGTTTTCATCACTTCCTCTCACTCTACCCACTGGTGATCTATTGTAGGCTTGTAGCAATACCCTTCCCATTGAGCCTTCTCTGAGAATACTCTGAATTCAGTGAGATGTTCCCTTCTTCTCAACTAAAGATGCATCTTTGAGTCCCATTCTGCTACTCTGCAGTTGACAGTTAGTCAGTCTGCATGGTGGTTTAGTGGTTATTTGTGTTAGCCATTCTAGACAACAAGCTTATTTTTATTAATAATAATATAAACATGACATTTGGAAAGTACTCTTACCTGAGACATAGATTGGCACCTTAAGCCAAAAGAAGGATGCCAAGTGGGAGGTCAACTTGAGAGAGAGAAGATACTGGGCAGATAGGGCTAGAGTGCTTCTCAACTCATGGACACGAAAAGGAAAACAACAGTCACTGGGACCTACCAGAATGTGGAGCGGGGGAAGGAGGAAGAGGATCAGGAAAAATAAAGAATGGGCACTAGGCTTATTACCTGGGTGACGAAATAATCCATACCACAAACCCCATGACATAAGTTTACCTATGTAACAAACTTGCACATGTACTCTTGAACTTAGTTTTGTTTCCTAAAAGGAAAATAAAGTTTGCTTTTTTGTTTATGGAAATAACCCATCATTGTAGTCCAAAGTGAACATTTTGGGGGAATATCATTTCAGCACCTTTAGAAAACTAGGTTTGAAATGTATTTGTAAACTGCTGTGTTGGAGTGGAGACTAACTGACAAGAACTAACTCAGTTCCCAGTGCAAGGTATAGAAGTAGCCCAGTGATAGCGCCATGCGCCCTAGCACAGATGCTTGCCTGCGTGTGTGGATGACCACTGGGAGCTCCTGAAGACAGGGAGCTGTCCACCGCCATCACTTAATAAAGCTGGTGAAGCTGAGGGGAGGTGGGACTGAAACATGGGTCTGGGAGTCATCAGAAAGTGCAGTCAGTCCTTTGGCATATAGGGTTCTTCCATTCCAAGGGTCAGGCTGAGACCTTACCCTTCCTCAGCTCTTTCTCCTTCCCTGATTTGTACGTTTGTCCCCTCCAAATCTGATGTTGAAATGTGATTCTCAGTGTTGGAGGTGGGGCATGGTGGGAGGTGATTGGATCATGGGGGCAGATCCGTCATGAATGGTTTAGTACCATCCCCTTGGTGATGAGTGACCTCTCGTTCAGTTAGTTAGTTATGAGAGAGTTATCAGTTAGTTCATGAGAGATCTGGTTGTTTAAAAGTCTGAGACAGCCCTTCCTAGCTCTCTTGCTCTCACTCTCACCATGGGACACCATGTGTTCTCCCTTCGCCTTTCGCTATGATTGGAAGTGTCCTAAGGCCCTCACCAGAAGCAGATGCTGGCACCACACTTCCTGTACACCCTGCAGAACCATGAACCAATTAAACTGCTTTTCTTAAAAAGAAATGCTTCTCAAAAACTCTGCTTCTGGGAGGAGTTGAATGAATCAGGGACTTGCAAGTTCTTTCTTTTATAGGTCAATATTCTCATTGGAAAAAGTTCGCTGTATTTTATTTACCATCTTTAAAAGCCCAAGTTGAAATTTCTAACTGGGGGTAGGATTTTAAAGAGGGTGATATTTTAAGAGACTTTTCATTCCTGGCATGGTGCTTGATCAGATAAAAGCTTTACCACTTTTTATCTTTGTGAAAAAGATATTTAACTCCCCTATGCTTCAGTTTCTTCATCTATAAAATGCAAATAATAATACTTCTTATACGATTGTTGTAAGGATTTAATGACATGACTCACATAAAGCACTTAGCACACTACCTGGCTAATAACAAATATGAGCTATTAATTTTAAATATTTCTGCAATGGTTTAAATTTTTGAAACGAGTATATGTTATTTTTATAATGCTAAAAATTAGAGTAGAAAATTAAAAAGTAAAGTCTAGATTGTTCAGTTCGGCTTTTTTTAAATTTGTATTTTATATTTTTCACTCTAGAGGAGACCACCTAGCATCTTAACTCCTCATACTGAGGAGGAAATAGTTCTGAGCAATTATTTAAAATATTAGTGGTGGTAAGCTAAAGAAAAAAGAAGTTGGTTGTTTTCTACAAGTTAAATAGATACGTTTTGTGGTTGGTAATTGAAATGGGGAGCAAGCTTTTTGTGAAAGCTTTAAATAAACTTTTAGAGTTTTAAAATGGGAAACTCAAAGTATATTTTGGGAAAATGTACAGTTTAGTACAAGCCATGAGCTATCTCATATGTTTAGAGCAAAATGCTCATTGGGTAAGTACTTGAAGATGAAGCTAGAAAGAGAAGCTGAGCTTGAAGGGCCTTACTTGCGGAGATGAGAGAGTGGACTCTTGTTGAGTCAGTGGGAAGTTGGCAGTGGTTTTGGAGAAGAAGGATAAACTCACCAGAGTGTAAATATATTCTTATTACTGGATTAAATCACTTCAAATAATTTCATCTGGTAAAAACTTGAATTTATTTCTAGTTCTTTGTGACAAGCTAGCAACTTGAATTTTCTTTTTCTTTTTTCTTTTTTTTTTTAAGTAGTTAAAAAAAACTACAGGAGAGCCAGATGTTAGTAGGGTTTGCTAACATCTGACTCTCCTGTCCTCCCTGGGCATAGAGGAGTCTGTTTCCCAGTCCTATTGCAATTAGAGAGGGGCATGTGACTTGTTCTGGCTAATAAAAGCATAAGAGAAGTATATTGCTTCCAGTGACTCTGCAATTCTCCTGTTTCTCCCTCTGTCTTTCTGATCATGGATATACGTTTGTGTTGTGATGCCTTTGTCTCATAAACCAAAGCAGCATGGATTACTGAGGCACTGTATGGAGAATGGTTGCCCTGGGAAGTTGCTTGAACTTGAAATGTATTTTGTGTGGAGTGATAATCTTTTTGTATGAAACCACTGAGATTTACTCTTTTGTCACTGCTGCATAACCTGTCTTGTCCTGACTATTGATAGCAAGATCTATGGCATATATAACAGCCTTCTAGGCAACGTGAGCTGCCCAGGAATCACAAAGCTGTTAACCAGCAAGGGATGGTTTTGTGGGCACATTCTTCAATGTCAAGTAGCTTTACCTGCCCCAGGAAAGATAAAATAAACACTGTAGCTAAATGGAAACACGGAAGAAGGAGATACACTGCATGTAACCAGTCCTAACAATCTAGAGATCTAGCTACACTTTGGGGATATGTGCTTATAAGTACTGGTTTAACATAAGGGTGAAGAAGTTAAGGTAAAGGTAGGTATATTTTTAGAAACACTTGAGTCACGTTATGTAGAAGGGTTTCCTAGAAACATCTGCTCTAAGTTGATGGGAAGGGACGGAATTTAAAATAATTTTATGTGATAGTTTTAAGATAAAAAAGTGACTATATTTTTCTATAAAAATATTAAGGCAAAAAATTGTGCAACTTAGGAGATAAAATGATTGATTGAAGATAATAAGAGGAGAAATGAAGGTATAAAAATTGTCTAGTGGGGTAAGAGGAACTAACATGTGGCCTGGTGGCCAAGGCAAAGAGAGAAACATCATTAGTCATTAAGAATTACCATGTTCATAATATAAGAAATGGACTAATTCTTAAGAAAAGCAGAGCCATTCTTGGCCATGAGGTCTGGTGGAAATTTCTAACTTGTGTCTGCAAAATTAGGGAACAGTAATCTAGGGACTTTACATAGTAGGAAAAAAGATCTTAGTAGTATAAGCCAGTCAAGAGGAATTGAGAGTTATTTCTCCGAAGAAAAATAAAACAGAAAAGCTAGGAAATAATGTATATGCATTATTCTTTGACATAGAAATTGCATGTGAGTGGCCGGGTGCGGTGGCTCAAGCCTGTAATCCCAGCACTTTGGGAGGCCGAGACGGGCGGATCACGAGGTCAGGAGATCGAGACCATCCTGGCTAATACGGTGAAACCCCGTCTCTACTAAAAATACAAAAAACTAGCCGGGCGAGGTGGCGGGCGCCTGTGGTCCCAGCTACTCGGGAGGCTGAGGCAGGAGAATGGCGGGAACCCGGGAGGCGGAGCTTGCAGTGAGCTGAGGTCCGGCCACTGCACTCCAGCCTGGTGACAGAGCGAGACTCCGTCTCAAAAAAAAAAAAAAAAAAAAAAAAGAAATTGCATGTGAGTGGTCCTATGATTTAATATTTTTAGTTTATCATGAAAAGTGCAAGAAAATTTGGGGTGGTTAGTTTCTAGAGATTGCATTGGCTATACAACACTTAGTGGTGTTTTATTTGGGAAAGAGGTGTGAAAGTTTTATTACTGTTTCACTGTGTGTTTGCATGAATGCATAGAGTACCTTTTGGTAACTTTGAAAGATTTCCACTTCTCTACCTGATATGTTTGCTTTAAAAAACTCCTCTCCAGCCTTAAGAAAGATATGCCAGTAGTTATAAAGCTATATCGTTAAGAACTAATAGACAGCCATAGTAGATAGTTCTCAAAGGATTGGCAGTTCACTGAGAAGATGAGATAATTTTATAGTTGGAGCAAATGACCAGAGAGCTCTTTTACAGGTACTTAAACAAGTTAATATTGATTTTATGATGCTTTTTCTATTATTTTATAAGGGAAAGCAGTGAGAATATGAGGTGTTGGAGTCTGTTGCTCACTTTTATGAACTGGCCTGCTTGATTTTTTTTTTTATTAACTATTTCCTGCTTTCCAAGGCAATCGGACAGACTATTTGTAGGTCAAACAAGAAGGCAGAAAATAAGTTTTTTTTTTAATTAAAAATTGAAAAAGTTATTTTAACATAATTTTAACATAATTTTAGCAACTATTTTTAAATAATTTTGTCTTGAACTTGATTATTTTATGTGCATGTCAGTGGAGCCAGGCCTCTTGTCAAAACGCTAATTGGGGTCTCACAGGGAAGTCCCAAAACAGTTTTATAAAGCTGCGTTTTCCCTGTTTTGTATCCAGAACATTCTCAGTTACTGCCGCTCTGCCATCTTAACAAACCCTGTTTCTGGATGTTGTTTAAACATGTGACCTGCAAAAAGACCATTACTGTGGCCGCCAGGTTAATGCCGCTGTGTAATTCTCCTTTAATGCATATCCTTGGGGGTCACTGTACAACCTGATTTAGCCTTTGGCTTAACCATCTTTACATCCACATTTTTCTTAAGAATTTCCTTTTGGAAAAGCTTGAAGTCATAAATCTCCTGAAGTCAGGTTCCAGGCATCTGAAATTATGAACTGATTGGCACCATTAAGTGTGTAGATTTGTATTTAATCTTCTCCAAACTTCAGGATCTCAAGCCATGATATCAGTGAATATACATTTATATGATATCCTCTAACGTAGTTTTCTAATTGTCTTGGCCGGGCAGGTCTCTAAGTGAGCTGAGGGTGGGCCACTGAAATGAAGGGTAAGTGTTCTTGGACTGATATTCATGCAATTCTAAAACACTGAGCTTCAATGAAACTAAGTGGACCCAGGTGGCTTTGCTGTCCAAAATTGGGCCTTTCCAAAGCCTTTTATTTTTTTTTTCCTTTAGAACGTACAAGTTCTTAAAAAATAATCAGCTCTAGTGGGAAACTTTGGCTAAAGAATTTATATTTTTAGGTTTTTGTATTTAATATGTCTTTGTTTTTTTTTCACAAAGCAAATAAAATTTCATTATGCAGGTGGACACAGGGTTTGTTTAGCCTTGAATGTGTGATGGCTGCATTTCCAAATGTGAGGATGATGCTGGGTGGAGGTTTATTTCAGATTGTGAGCATGGGCTGTGGCATCTTGGTTTGAAACAAATAGGCCCACCCTCCCCAAACCTTAATGAGACTGAGACCAGAGAACAGAAGGATACCCGTGTACCCCAGATGAGACTATTTAAAAGTTAAAAGATAAGCTAACAAATCATTAAAAACAACACGATTTAGCCTCCTATCTTGATAAATGCACCATCATCTTTACTTACCTAAAAGGCAAGGTTCAAATTTAGAATTCTTACAATCCTTGGATTCTCTGTTGGAGGAGGAACTGACCTCAGTCCAGGCCTGGAGTTCCTCTCTTTCTCCCTCCACCTCCCTCCTGTACCAGCAGAGGCCTCTCTCATGTGCAAGCTGGTGCATCTAAGCCACATGAACAGCTGTCCCTTGGTCACCCCTTGGGCTTAGAGGGGCATAAACTGGAGACACATTCTTCAGCAGCTCCTAGAAGGGACCCAAGGGATCGGATGGCCCTAGTAGTGAGGTGTGGTCTACAAGGAGGCTATATTAGTTTGCTAAGGCTGTTAGGACAAAGTACCATAAACTGGGTGGCTTACACCACAGAAATTTATCGTCTCACAGTTCTGCAGGCTAAATGTCCAGGATCGAGGTGTGAGAAAAGTTGGTTCCTTCTGATAGTTGTGAGGAAGAATCCTTCTTGGGCTTCTCTTCTGGCTTCTGGTGATTTGCTAGTGATCTTTGGTGTTTTTTGGCTTGTAGACACAGCACTCTGATCTCTGACTTCACTTTCACATGGCATCCTCCCTGGGTGTGAGTCTGTGGCATCATCTTCCCTTCTTATAAGGACACTGGTCATACTGGGTTAAGGTCCACCTTAATGACCTTGTCTTGATTACATCTGTAAAGACCGTATTTCTATGGAGGATCATGTTCTGAGGTACTGGGGTTAGGACTTCAGTGCATACATTTGGAAGACAGAAATCTACTGATAGCAGAGGATAAGTAAGCGTGGGCTCACAGATGGCACATTCCCTTGGCCTCATGGACAGCTCATCCTTAGGGAAGGTTGTGGCTGGATGAGGCCCAGAGTGAAGCTCTCTCAAACTTGAGACCTGTGACAGGGACCCCTCTAAGGACTATGCTGGGAATAAATGCTTTATCACCAATATCACTGCCATCTTTGACATGGGGTGACCCAACAGTTTAAAGAGCAATCGCAATAGAAATGAAATAGAAATTAACTTCAACTTCTGAATTTCCCCATTTGGCTAAATTAATTAAGGCTCTTCCCCACTCTCTGAATAGTCTTTCCAGTCTAGTCCATCTTATCAATTCATTCTCTCTTCACCTGTAATTCCCATCACAACTTCTCACCCAGTTCATTTGATAGCTTATGAGTGACTGCTTCTTACAACCAAAAGTGTTGATCTTAGCACGATGTTGGAGGGTGGCAAGTCCTCAATAAAAACGTATTGGTTCTCTGGGCCTCTAACTTCTGTTGATGGCATATTTAATGCATCACCTTTGATTCTGGACAGTATATTTCTAGTTTTGAGGGCAGTCAGGCCTTCACTGTTCTGTATGTGGGCTATTTCTGAGCCCACATTTTAAAAATAATCCATGGCGGGAAGGAGGGGTATTCAATTCTGTGACTAAAAACAATCTCCTGGGAGCCAAAGAAACACACAGATAATGTTTATTCTCCATGCTAAAAATAGGTGGGCTGGTATTTTTAGTCATTCCCCAAAATATGGTGTCTGGACTCAAATTCAGCTGTGGGTGTCTGTCTTTATGGGATCCAATGAGGCTGGCAGTGCGGGGAGGAGTCCGGGTCAGATGCTAGAATAAAAAAATGTTTCTAGGAGAGAAGTCGGCCCTTGCTACCAATTTAAGCTTTCCAGCTAATGAGGGTGTAGTTCAATTTCAAACATTTTTAGAGTTTAAAAAAACAAAAACAAAAACAAAAACAAAGCAACCTCAAGGAATTATCGAGAGCATAAAGACCAGCAGTTGTTACATCCTGGGCTGTCAAAATGAGCTACTTCTTCCCCTCAGATGAGGGCAAAAAGTGGTCTGGAATCACAGCAAAATTAATTTGTTTGCTTGGGTATAAATTTAAAACAACTCACCTGATTTTTTTTATTCTTCTGTAATTTGCCAGAGTTAATTCAGTCCCAAGGGATTTGCTCTTTACCACCTTGCTATAAAATCTGATTCAGTTTCATACAGTTTTTTTTTTTCCCCAACTAATGCCTAGACTAAATGTACACTTTAAGAAAACACCAGGGCTATAGCCTGTGCTTTTGCCATGTTTCTTGTATAGATTTTCTGGGACCCTTGGTGTGGGAAACGGAAGGGAGGGTTTTCATGGCATTTAAAGAGTTTAAGAAATCTCTACAAATCAGCATGATGTTTTTTCTCCCTTCTCTAAAAGTCAAGTTTAAGGGATCATTTCTTTACCAAGTCTTGCACCTACTGAATTACTGTTGGGGTTGAGACCAGCTGCAAGGTTTCAGAAGGAATGGAAAGAAGCATGCTTAATAAAAAAGTGCTGAGGATTGGATGTCAAACTTAAAAACAGAATGTGAGTTATTCCTGTGTTGTATGACAAAGCCATTTTCCTTGCCTCACCAGACCAAGTCCAAGAATAGGAAGGCCAGGGGTCTGCCTCCAAAACATAAGGCTGCATGTGGGATGCCCACTAAACCCATCCCACAGCAGAACCACATGGAAGATGTCTAATGTGACCAATGGAATGAGCAACATTGATTTCTCTGTGTTCACCAGACGCGTTCCACCATTGTGCTGGCTCAGTGGGAGGGTGCTGGGATGCAGCAGAGGATGTCTTACCGAGATGTTCTCGTCACGTGAGTTAGGATGGAGTGACACATCTCCTTGTGTTATTTTGAGCTGCCTAAAAGTTCATGTTGTGACTATGAGTGGGTTTAGTATCAGACTATATTTCTTAAATAGAAATCAAGACCTTGGTTGCATAATTCCATTGCTTCAAATGTTATAATTTGGTAACACTGAGGAGAGGATCTATGGCCAGAGGATCATGTGATGGAAAAAAAGAGAAAAATGTCATTTATGCTGTCATATGCCAAGTAGATGTGATTTTAAAGATAGTGTCTTCCATCCAAAATTAATTCCCTTATCTATAGTAAACTACTTCAGATGTCATGATAGAAATGATGGCCATTTGGAGGGGGCAGTTGTACCGTAGTTTCCAAACTATTTTTTTTTCAAAGTATACTCTTATTATAACCATTTTTGAGATTAAGGACCATAATTTTGGAGCCATTATTTTTTCTAAAACTCAAAGTACAATTTTTTTTCTTTTTGGCTTCATGAAAGTAAGTTATTTTGTTTCTCAGAATCACCCATTGTATTGTAAAGACAGGGACTCTGAAGCCAGGTCACACAAGAAGTTAATGGCAAAGTCAGGACATGCATATTATGGCCATTTCTTAAACTCTTCCCTGGGCCTGACAAAAATAATTTGATTTATGTAGCTAGTGATTTTTTTTTATCACTTGTAATTAAAATATGAAGAGTTGACATTTTTTTTTTTTTTTTTTTTTTTCCTGCCGGTGTTCTCCACACAATCTTTTGGGAGGAGCTTGTGGATTTTTCTGGACTCCTGGGGCTTGCCTGGCTACCTCTTCTGACAGACCTGGACACAGCCCTGTGTGTGTCTGTCGCACTCAGCAGGGCAGCAAATGGCAGGATCCTGCTGTGATTTCACAGTCCTGCCTTTCTTCTCGGGCATCCAGGCTAGGATATATATATACCATTACCACATCATTCATAGCTTGCTGTCAACAAGCCAAGAATCACATCGCCTTATCCCGCACTTGCATTAGCACGAATAATTTAAATCAACATTTCTGTTGGGCTGCATTGGGGGATACTGTTGTTTGGGAAATCGGGTGCATCCACTGGGCTGGCTGACAGTGGTAGGTTTTTCTTGCTCTTGGTGGGCTCAAGTCCTTGTCTAAATAGAGCCCCTTAACACTGCCTTGTTGTCTCAGCCCAGCAGGCAGTGATTTTGGCTCACTACATCACAGCCTCTGGTGTCAACAAAGTCTTGTCTTTGCAGTTTTCCTGGTGTTAGCCTGAAGGGTGTATGTCTCTGTCTGTGAGTCTGTTTGCTAGGAAAGTTTTCCTCCCTGATGGAGGAAAGGGAGCACAGAAGTAAACCACAGAGTTCTCTGGAAATGCCAAGGATTCATTTGGATTTCACTGTGAGGTGTATGTTCTTCTTTTGTCCCCAGTTTTTCTCTGCTTTTTGTTTTTTCAAGATAGTCTTGTTCTGTCACCCAGGCTGGAGTGCAGTGTGCAATCACAGCTCACTTCAGCTTTGACCTCCTGGGCTCAAGAGATCCTCCTGCCTCAGCCTCCTAAGTAGCTGGGATCGCACGTGCACACCACCATGCCCAGCTAATTTACTTTTTGTTTTTTGTAGAGATGAGGTCTTGCTATGTTGTCCAGACTGGTCTTAAACTCCTGGGCTTAAGTGATCTTCCTGCCTTGGCCTCCCAAAGTGCTGGGATTATAGGTGTGAACCACAGTGCCCCTCCTCTAATCTCTTGATGCGAATATCCTGTGTTGGAATATCCTGATGTATCCTAGACTTCAGTAACCTCTAACTTGGACAATCAGCCAGAAGACAGTTCAAATCTAAATACTCTTCTAGTCTCTTTTGTGCATTTCAATAAGAGGAACAATAATATGTGCACACTGAGATTTCTCCTCTCCTGGGACATGGGGCGGATTGTGAAATGCACGAAGTGGTCCACAGGTTTACTCTCCTGGTATTTACATCCTTACATTCTTTCAGATTTGGGATGTGACTTTTAAAAAAGACAGTGCCAAGTGTAATAATAGACCTGTTAGTAATGTACATGTGAGACACAGACTGAACATTTTGAGGAAACTTATAGGGTAAAATAGGATAATGTGAGACTTCATGTTACAAAATAACTTCTGAAGATGAAGGTAGAATAAATAATATCTGACATTTGTCTATTCCTCCTGCTTCTATTAGTCATAATTATTTAGATTATCACAAAGTCTCTGTGTCCCAATTCTTCACTCCATTGTAGTAATATTTTAAATCCCATCCTTGCCATGGGGTCATGGTGGGCAGAGTAGATAGCCGGATGTCTTGACTTTGGACTTGGCCATTTGACTTGCTGAGTTCAATTGGATGTTAGCTGGTGGGAGGCCTATGATGTGCTGGGGCTGTTGCCCTTCTTTTTGAACTTCTGCCAAAGCTATGAGAAGAACATCCCTAGAGTCATTACCCATAGTCTGTTGGTCCCAGGAAGATGAGAAACATGAAGTAGACCTGAAACTAACTTCAGCCTGAAGCGAAGCCCAGTTAAGCCCAACCTAAACAGTCTGAACCCAAGCCAACCTGCAGATGCATGAACAGGAAATAAGTGATTATTGTTGTTGCAGGCCTCTGAAATTTTCTGTTTGTTTTGGGCAGTAATAGCTGACTTTTTATAACACTACCACTATGACTACCAACTTTCACTTTATAACATTCCAGTGAGATTTTTTGGTTAATTTTATGTAGTAATAGCTGATTGATAAATGCTACTACTATTGCCACTTCACGTTAAGAGGGTCTGACAATTGAAGTGTGTAACTCTAAACCAAGGTTGTGCCATCAACTATTTTAGGTTCCTTCTGTTTATGTGACATGAAGCCCACCCATATTTGAAAATAGATGGGAAGATAAAGCTGTATGAGAGCTTATACAAGACATAAGCACTATATTTCCAGACCGTGGGCTGTATTCAGCTATAACCTTCATGACAAATTGGACCAAGATGAAGTAACCACAACCAAAATTATGAGGAAGAAAAATTACGAGGAAGAAAAAGTGGAAGCCACCCAAGTGTCCATCCATGGATGAAGATAAACACAATGCAGTGACATATGCTTACAATGAAATATTTCAGCTTTAAAAAGGAAGAAAATTCTGACACATGCTACAACATAGATGAACCTTGAGGACATTGTGATCAGTGAGATAGGCCAGTCACAAAAAGACACATACCATATTATTCCACTTATACAAGTTACCTAGAGCAGTCAAATTGATAGAAACAGAAAGATTGGTGGTTGCCAGGGGCTGGAGGGAGGTGGTTGCCAGGGACAATAGGGAATTGTTTAAGTATAGAATTTCAGTTTTGCAAGATGAAAAAGTTGTGGATATGGGCTACACAATGATGTGACTAATGCTACTAAACTGTACTGTTAGAAATGGTTAATGTGGTAAATTTTATGTAATGTGTTCCTGCCACAATAAAAAAATAAGAAAAAGATAAAATCACCTGGGCATAGTGGCTCATACTTGTAATCCCAGCACTTTAGGATGCAGAGGCTGGCGGATGGCTCGAGCCCAGGAGTTTGAGACCAGCTTGGGCAACATGGCGGAACCCCAACTCTACACAAATTACAAAAATTTGCTGGGTGTGGTGACATGCGTCTGTAGTCCCAGCTACTCTGGAGGCTGAGGTGGAAGAATCGCCTGAGCCTGGGGAGGTTGAGGCTACAGTGAGCTGTGATTGCGCCATTGCACGTCAGTCTGGGTGATAGAGTCAGACTCTGTCTAACATATATGCATATATAAAATCTGCCCCCCATCTTTACTGTTAATTGTTAAGAGAGACTTACAGTTCCTCCCCACTGGGGAGTGGCCGATTATCAGCCAACCTTGGCAGAGTCTGTGTCTTTATTTCCTGTCTCAACCTTTTTTTTTTTTTTTAAAACCTTGTCCTCTTATGCTTAAATACCCCTCCTGCAAGTAGTTTGGTATTTGATAGCCTCAGTCATTACCAGGCTTAATTGCTCTGTTAGAACTCATCTAAAATTATTTTTTTCTCTCTCTTTCTTTTCTAATTTCGCTCTGTAGAAGTTTTTCTTTACTGGTAAGCTGTGTATGTTATATATAAAATAAAATTTCTTTTAAATAACTTTTTTAAAATTATACTTTAAGTTCTAGGGTACATGTGCACAACGTGCAGGTTTGTTACATATGTGTACTTGTGCCATGTTGGTGTGCTGCACCCATCAACTTGTCAGCACCCATCAACTCGTCATTTACATCAGGTATAACTCCCAATGCCATCTCTCCCCCCTCCCCCTTCCCCATAATAGGCCCTGGTGTGTGATGTTCCCCTTCCAGAGTCCAAGTGATCTCATTGTTCACTTCCCACCTATGAGTGAGAACATGTGGTGTTTCGTTTTCTGTTCTTGCGATAGTTTGCTGAGAATGATGGTTTCCAGCTGCATCCATGTCCCTTTAAAGGACACAAACTCATCCTTTTTTATGGCTGCATAGTATTCCATGGTGTATATGTGCCACATTTTCTTAATCCAGTCTGTCACTGATGGACATTTGGGTTGATTCCAAGTCTTTGCTATTGTGAATAGTGCTGCAATGAACATACGTGTGCATGTGTCTTTATAGCAGCATGATTTATAATCCTTTGGGTGTATACCCAGTAATGGGATGGCTGGGTCCTATGGTATTTCTAGTTCTAGATCCTTCAGGAATCACCATACTGTTTTCCACAATGGTTGAACCAGTTTACAATTCGACCAACAGTGTAAAAGTGTTCCTATTTCTCCACATCCTCTCCAGCACCTGTTGTTTCCTGACTTTGTAATGATTGCCATGTTAACTGGTGTGAGATGGTATCTCATTGTGGTTTTGATTTGCATTTCTCTGGCCAGTGATGACGAGCATTTTTTCATGTGCCTGTTGGCCGTATGCATGTCTTCTTTTGAGAAATGTCTGTTCATATCCTTTGCCCACTTTTTGATGGGGTTGTTTGTTTTTTTCTCGTAAATTTATTTGAGTTCTTTGTAGGTTCTGGATATTAGCCCTTTGTCAGATGAGTAGATTGCAAAAATTTTCTCCCATTCTGTAGGTTGCCTGTTCACTCTGATGGTAGTTTCTTTTGCTGTGCAGAAGCTCTTTAGTTTAATTAGATCCCATTTGTCAATTATGGGTTTTGTTGCCGTTGCTTTTGGTGTTTTAGACATGAAGTCCTTGCCCATGCCTATGTCCTGGATGGTATTACCTAGGTTTTCTTCTAGGGTTTTTATGGTTTTAGGTCTAACATTTAAGTCTCTAATCCATCTTGAATTAATTTTCGTATAAGGAGTAAGGAAAGGATCCAGTTTCAGCTTTCTACTTATGGCTAGCCAATTTTCCCAGCACCATTTATTAAATAGGGAATCCTTTCCCCATTTGTTGTTTTTCTCAGGTTTGTCAAAGATCAGATGGCTGTAGATGTGTGGTATTATTTCTGAGGGCTCTGCTCTGTTCCATTGGTCTATATCTCTGTTTTGGTACCAGTACCATGCTGTTTTGGTTACTGTAGCCTTGTAGTACAGTTTGAAGTCAGGTAGCGTGATGCCTCCAGCTTTGTTCTTTTGACTTAGGATTGTCTTGGCAATGCAGGGTCTTTTTTGGTTCCATATGAACTTTAAAGCAGTTTTTCCAATTCTGTGAAGAAAGTCATTGGTAGCTTAATGAGGATGGCATTGAATCTATAAATTACCTTGGGCAGTATGGCCATTTTCACGATATTGATTCTTCCTATCCATGAGCATGGAAATCCAGCATATAAACAGAACTAAAGACAAAAACCACATAATTATCTCAGTAGATGCAGAAAAGGCCTTTGACAAAATTCAACAGCTCTTCATGCTAAAAACTCTCAATAAATTTGGTATTGATGGATCGTATCTCAAAATAATAAGAGCTATTTATGACAAACCCACAGCCAATATCATACTGAATAGGCAAAAACTGGAAGCATTCCCTTTGAAAACTGGCACAAGACAGGGATGCCCTCTCTCACCACTCCTATTCAACATAGTGTTGGAAGTTCTGGCTAGGGCAATCAGGCAAGAGAAAGAAATCAAGGGTATTCAGTTAGGAAAAGAAGAAGTGAAATTGTCCCTGTTTGCAGATGACATGATTGTATATTTAGAAAACCCCATCATCTCAGCACAAAATCTCCTTAAGCTGATAAACAACCTCAGCAAAGTCTCAGGATACAAAATCAATGTGCAAAAATCACAAGCATTCTTATACACTAGTAACAAACAGAGAGCCAAATCATGAATGAACTTCCATTCACAATTGCTTCAAAGAGAATAAAATACCTAGGAACCCAACTTACACGGGATGTAAAGAACCTCTTCAAGGAGAACTACCAACCACTGCTCAGTGAAATAAAAGAGGACACAAACAAGTGGAAGAACATTCCATGCTCATGGATAGGAAGAATTAAATAACTTTTTATTTAATTTATTTGCCAGCTTTACTGAAGTATGATTAACAAATAAATATTGTATAAATATAAGGTATACAACATGGTGTTTTGCTGTATGTATACCTTGTGTAATGATTCCTATAATCAAGCTAATTAACATATTCATCACCTGATGCAGTTACCTTTTTTGTGTGATGAGAACATTTAACTCTCTTAGCAATTTTAATTATTATTAACTATAGTTATCATGCTGTGCATTAGATCCCTAGAACTTATTCATCTTATAGGTAAAAGTTTGTATTTACTCTTTGACCAATATCTTCCCATTTCCCCGACACCCCAGCCCCTGACAGTCACCATTCTCTCTTCTAATTCTCTTATTATCTGATTTTCTGCTTAAGATCACAGTGTGATGAATTCTTTCCCCTATGAAAATTCTGCATTTAGGTAGGCAACTGTGAGTTTTTTTTTCCCATTTAATCAGTAAGCACATGTTAAAGTCTCACTCACAAAATGCCTACAAAATGAACACGAATAATTATGTCCAGATTAACGATGGGTAATATTATATATGCATATTTACATACATATGCATATATGTGTGTATATGTATGCATTTATGTATATTTACATATATATTTAAGCACAGTCTATTTCTTATAATAGATTAACCAGTTGTATGGTGATTTTACAGTAATCTGAATATTTGATGAGAGCACAATTTTCCATTCATGTTAGAGATACTTTACAAATGTAAGGGCAAAAGCAGCTATAAATAAAAGTGGGCAACATCAATGCCAAACCCCCTCCCTGTTAGGTTCCACTCAAGTTATGAACTTTTATACACATCAATGCAAAATGCAAGCCCCCTCTTCCTAAACCTTCTCCACCATAGACACAGCTGCTAGACTCTTCTGGGCTAATTCTATCACCACAGGGGCCACACACTTTCTCCCTACTACTTCTTTGATCCCCTCATTAGAGCCATACCTGTGGTAGATGTGTGAGTGTGTGTGTGTGTGTGTATGTGTGTTTTCCCTGCTCATGCTTTCATTTATTTCAGGCATTTTTTTTTCTCACACTCAGGATAACATTCCCTTCTACTTCCTTCACTGTAAGTTCTTTCTTTCAACCTTGTCTGGTAAGACCTGGGACATTTCACACAAGCCTGTGTCTGTCTGCCTTTCTCTCCCTCTCTGCGTGCATTTAAGATAAGCACCCCAGGTGATTCTGATGCATGTAATCTGAGGACCACTCAGTGGAAAGTGTGCATTTTTGGTATTAAGCACACCCGGACTTTAGTCCTCACCCTGTCACTTCATAGCTGGGTTATGATGAGCAACTATACCATTTGATCCACATCTGTAAAATGGAGCTAATGAGAGTACCGGGTTGGTTTATGTTTGTTTGTCTTTTGTCTTTGCTCTTAGATTTTATAAACCATGAGCAAAATGAAGGATAGGCTGAAGATAGAAGTATAAATAGTTGATCAGTTCTAGCAGTCAGAAAGCGGGACTGGATTTAGTCATGCTGCAATGTATACATATTTTAAAACAGCATGTTGTACAAAATAAATGTATACAATTTTTTATCAACTGAAAATACAAGAATGTGATCAGAAGCAATCTTTATATATTTAATTTTATTACACCAAACTAGATTTGTCCAGCACAGAGCTTGACTCTTCATTTTCAAAATGCACACGTATTACAAACCACTGAAACAGAGTAAGTCTATTATTTTCACTTGTGTATTAGTTTGGCCAGGGTTTAGTGGTTTATATTCAAGGGAAGCCAAAATGTTTGTTTGAGCTTGTCTGCTATTAAGAACTCTGTTAACATTGGTTCATCAAATTATAATGACTCCAAAGAAAGAAAGTTCAGTTCTCTGTGCTTGAGAATATTGTGTTTTCTAAGTTTTGAAACTTGCTGGAAAAGTGCTTTTTTTTTTTTTTTTTTTCACTCATTTGGGCAAAATTTAGTAATTCGTCTTGACTAATTATATGATGTTGAATTTAGTAAAGAAGACCTTCAGGCACCTTTTTATATTATTAATTTATGATGATAAATACATGATTATACTTAATAAACAAAGCATGTTATGTAGTTGAAAATCATATTCTTAGGTGTTTACAAATAGAATTCTAAGGTTTCAGTATTTGTGAACGGAATATTTTAAAAACAGATTTGAATTTTGGCAACTGAAATAAATTTTGGGAAAGTATTGGAATCTAACATTATTAACAAAACACTGTGGCATGATAAATGTTAAATATCTCAGAAAATATAATCATGATTATGCCATTATCTCTTCTGTGGTGACTAGAATTTATATACATTGCAATATGTGTTTCTAAACAAAGGGTGACTTAAAATGCTAAGTGTCTTATAATTTAGAGTTTAGACAAAAACTGTATTCTCAATTGTGCCACAGTTTTATGGTCTCCTACTGTGTAGTATTTTGGCACAGATTAGGAATAAAGCATCAATGGATAATCTAATTTCTGAGTTACTGGCAATGTCTTTGATATCCAATAAAGGTTTTTCTTCTAGTTGGTGCATTACTTCACAATATAGATGCTTATTTATTTGAATAAAAGTGGGAATGTTTCAAAATATTCATATGTATTATAGCCTGTCTTTTTTTCTAATCATATCTATTTAGATAAAGTTTGCTGATAATTTCAAGGTTTGTTAAAAGTGTATAACAAGGTCCTATGTGTTCTAATACAAATTTTCAGAAAGTTATTTTTGTTTCTAACAATATTATTAATAATTTTATAAAAGGAGTTCAGATAATCAAGTTATCAGATTGACTTTTAAATGATGTTCAAGTTTTCAAGAGTCAGGATTAAAACTTTAAATAGAGAACTGAAAAATAAATAACCAGATGGGAATTTTAGAACAAAAAAAAATAAAAGTTTAATGGATGAGTTTAATAGCATACTAGATAGAACTGAAGAGAGAATGAGTAAAATGGAAAGTAGTCAGAAGGAAATAGAAAGAAGCACAAGGACACAAAAAGAAGTGCAGAATACAGGGTCAGACATGAAGGGAGTGTGTGTAATTGAGGTCTAAAAAGGGGAGCGAAGAAGAGAAAGGATGGGTGTATATTTGAAGATATACTGACTGAGAGTTTTTCAAAATCATAAAAATTATGATACCAAAAATTCAAGAAACCCCACAGACCATAAGCAAGATGAAAAAAAAATGAAGCATGCACTTACTTTCATTATTGGAAAGTTGTTGAAAAAACCACAAAAAGAATATCTAAAACCAGCTGGAGGAAAAAGGATTACCTTTCAGGAGAATCAATTGGAGGAAAAAGGATTACCTTTCAGGAGAATCAATTAGACTGTCCCCAACATCTCAGTAGAAACAGTGGAAGCTAGAAGACAGAAAGAAATTGTATCTTCAATGTGTGCTTTTTTTTTTTTTTTTTTTTTTTTTGTGAGATGGAGTCTTGCTCTGTCACCCAGGCTGGAATGTAGTGGCGCAATCTTGACTCACTGCAACCTCTGCTTCCTGGGCTCAAGTGATTCTCCTGCCTCAGCCTTGTGAGTGGCTGGGATTACAGGCACGCACCACCATGTCCAGACACATTTTTGTATTTTTAGTAGAGATGGGGTTTCACCATGTTGGCCAGGCTGGTCTCAAACTCCTGACCTCAAGTGATCCACCTGCCTTGGCCTCCCAAAGTGTTGGGATTACAAGTGTGAGCCCGGCATCAAAGTTCTAAAATAGAATCCCATGAAGTATCTTTCAACAATAAAGGTAAATATCTTTTCTGACAAACAAAATTTGTCACTGATGGACTTGGCTAAAGGGAATACCCAAGGGTATTTATCAGGCAGTAGGAAGATTGTGTCTGGTGGAAGCTTGGAGATGCAGGGAGAGATGAAGAGCAAAAAAAAAAAAAAAAACTATGAAAATATTTCTAAATGAGTATTAATGGCATAAAACAGTAATAATATCTTGTATGATCTATCTGATGATATAGGGAAAAAACCAAGGTATTTTTTCTATTCCCTCACTCAGTAGTCAGCACAGAAGACTTCTGTAACCAAATGTGTGGGAGTTTTCTCTGCACACTAACCAAGCAATCAGTTTTGCAGTGGACACCAGCTGGTGTCCTCCAATTCAATTCTGATGCTGTCTTTCTGGAGAGAACATCGGATCCCACATGTTAAGGTCCCAGTCCCATGAGTTGCCCCCACTTCTATGCCAATCGAAAGCCCCACTGGCTTCTGACCGATCACCTATAAATAGGGTTTCTCACAACTCCCTTCTTGGGTTCAACTAATTTGCCAGGGAAGCTCCCAAAACTCAGGTAAACACTTGACTTACGTTTACTGGGTTACTATAAAAGATATTACAAAAAATACAGATGAAGAGATGCATAGGGTAAGGTTATGTGGGAAAGGATGTGGGGCTTCCATGCCCCCTTATATGGGCCACCTTCCAGGAACCTCCATGTATTCAGCTATCTGGAAGCCCCCAGAACCCTGTCCTTTTGGTGTTTTAGGGAAGCTCCATTACATAGGCATGGTTGATTAAATCATTGGCTATTGATAATACACTCAACCTTCAGCCTCCTCCCTTCCCGAGAAGATGGGGCATGAGCTAAAGTCCCAATCCTCTAATGTTGCCTTGGTCTTTCCTGTGACCAGGCCCCATCTGAAGCTACTTAGAGGTTGCCAGCCATCAGTCAACTCATTAGCACAAGAAATAACATCACTTTGGAGATTCCATGAATTTTAGGCTTTGTATGACAGGAAGTGGGAACAAAGACCGAATATATATTTTACATGATTACAACTTAAGAGTATATATAGGATTAAAATATACAACAGTAGCACAGAAAAGGGGAAGCAGTAAATGAAATTAGTGTTCTAAGGTCCTGGTGTTGTCTGGGAAGAGGCTAAAGTACTGATTTGTTAAAAACACATCTAATCTCCAGAAACAAAAGAAAGCAGAACTATTGGGTAAGGCATGATGGCCATTTGGTGGCTCTGTGTTGGGAGTCTGCGGAAGTTCTCTTCTCGCCACTGTAATTTCTCAATGAAGAAGAAAGCAAAGTCAAAGAGAGTGAGGAAGGGAAGAGGCATTTGGGGTGTGAGGTGAGGGTGTGGAACGCCGGCAACCACGGATTCTGATTATAAATGGTTAAGGTCAGCCTAAAGCTGCCTTCTTACACACACACACACACACACACACACACACACACACACACAATATATGTATATATATATATATATATTTTTCTTTTTTTTTCCTTTTCTTTTTCTTTTTTTTTTTTTTGAGACAGAGTCTTGCTGTGTGGCCCAGGCTGGAGTGCAGTGGCTCCATCTCCGCACACTGCAAGCTCCGCCTCCCGGGTTCACGCCATTCTCCTGCCTCAGCCTCCCGAATAGCTGGGACTACAGGCACCTCCCACCACACCCGGGTAATACTTTGTATTTTTAGTAGAGATGGGGATTCACCGTGTTAGCCAGGATGGTCTCGATCTCCCGACCTCGTGATCTGCCTGCCTCAGCCTCCCAAAGTGCTGGGATTACAGACGTGAGCCACCGCACCCAGCCCCTTCTTACGTATTTTAAGTTCAGTCTCAAGGTTTCTTGGTAAACTTTCGCATAGTGAACTGTAACCTAACTGGATGTGTAAACAGACTGTAACCTATTCTTGTGCCAATCACTGACTTTTAGCCAATCACAAGCAGGCAGTTATGCTCAAATAAGGCTAACGCTGAGCTTTAACCAGTCCAACTGTTTCTGTACCTCACTTCTGTTTTCTGTATGTCACTTTCCCTTTTCTGTCCATAACTCTTCTACCACATGGCTACATTGGAGTATCTCTGAATCTATTCTGGTTCAGGGGCTGCCTGATTTATGAATTGTTCTTTGCTCAATTAAAATGTTTAATTGGTCAAAGGTTTGTCTTTTAACAAAGTCAAATAAAATGAAATTTGGATGAAGTTGAAAAAGGATGTCAATAGCTGATAAGGCCAATATAGCACTCTAGGTCAAGAGTACGGTGCAAATTTTTCTGGAAAAAAAAAAGTATCCTTTAATGAGAAAAAAAAAAGAGGAGTTTAAGGGACATCATTTTTTTTCTCTCCAACTTCCTTATCAAGAGAATCAGTCTGGAGCTAAGAGGGTAAAGAAGAAGAAAGAGCCACTGCTTTGTAACTTTGACCAGAGGCAGCTGAGCAGAGATGAACAAACACTAATCAACAAACCAAAGACTCAGGGCTCTTCTCCAAGTCCTGCCAAACTCCCACCTAGGTGATCTGCTTATCACTAAAACAGGGATCCTGAATGCTGGGGAGAAGTGCTTCCCTAAGGGCAGAGGACTTACTGAGTTTTTGAGACAACAAACCTGAAATGAAATTCTACCCCCAAAATATGTACATTGATTATGTAGCAATACAATTTTTTTTTTAAAACTTTAGGCTGCATGAATGCAAGCGTCCATTTTCTCTCTTTATTATATTTTAAAAATCTCTAAGCCCAAGGAGATGTAAATCCATTCAGAGAGGAGTAATCAACATGGGCTCTGTGCATAGACTATCAATCAAAATAGTCTATGCAACCTGGGCTCTGTGCGTAGACTATCAACCAAAAAGGAAGCATTAAACACACAGCATGAACAATTCATTGTTCAGCTGTCCCTGCCTCCAGATATTCCCCACCTCTCCTGCTGGCCAAGTTAAATGATATTCTTTGCATTTCCACATCCCCCATGCATATCTTTTCCTAACTTACACTGTTTTAATTTTTTTGTTTACTTGGTCACTGCTTCACTAGATTCTAAGATCCTGGAAGGCTGGTGCTGGAATTTTTATTCTATACTCTCAATAATGAATACAGCACTTGAGCATGTCAGGCATAGATAAAAGTTGGAATAAAAGAGGCAATAATGTAATTGATAACTGTTTAGACAACATAGGGTTAATAAAAACAGTACATGGACTCTTTCATTCATTCACTAGATTCTCATTCCATAAGTGGATTGAAGAATTAAGGCAATTCTCTAGGTCAAGGCTCTCCAGTAGAAATAAAAAGTGAGCCACATATGTAATTTAAAATTTTCTAGAATCCACACTAAAAAGTACAAAGAAATAGATGAAATTAATCAGAACAATATATTTTATTTAACTTAAGTCCCAAGTATTATTTCAAAATATAATAGACATTAATAATTACTAATATTTTACATTTTTTATAGTACAAAAGTTTTGAAATAGTGAATTTTCCACTTAGAGTACATTTCAATTTGGGCCCTAAATTTATATCAGAAGTATATAATCTGTAGTTTGCATTTGTAAAATTTATGATTGAAAAGTGGATTTCATACCAGGTTGTTTGAAATATACTTAAGATTTTTTCCAACAATTGAGTTAATCATATTTTTAAATGTTAATTTAAATAAATTAAAGTGAAATAAAACTAAAAACTCATTTTCTCTGACACACTAGCCATATTTCAAGGCTTAGTAGCCACATGTTGTACTGAACAGTACATTTTTAGGTAATGCAGATCCCAAGCCATGGGTGTGCAGGCAAAGATGGGTCCTTGCCGTAGAATTAATCAACCAGTTTCCTTTTTTATATTTGGTAGTGTCATTATTTTCAGGAACCATATTAATCACATTTGTTCATTAAACCTGCAGACAGTCCAGTCATAAAGAAAAAAATGGGTCAAATGCTTGATTTTGCCTGTGGGGCTGAATTTAGTTACTTTGCCTGCTGCAAGTGATGTACTTTTGTATTTTTTAAGCTGTCCTGTGGGGACCTGGTGTTTTTTCAGCTTGCAGCTGCACTATTGTTAGGTCAACAATTAGTACAGTCTTTTGAGTTGCATAACAAATATACTAGCTCCCAGGAAGCAAATAGTGCCATGACAAACTTACGCCAATTTAGGTAGAATCTCAATTAATATGTCCTGTTCTGTATTTGTGGTAAGATAGGGCCATAAAATAATGTGGCACTCTTAAATGTATTTTTCAAGAAATTTTTAAGAGAGAATAAAGGGATTGAAATTCTTCTCTTTCATATCAATATTTTCTGAGAAAACGCCCAAGCTGGAAAACTAGAAAGGTCTTAGAATTGAGCCCTGTGAGTATAACTGCGTTTAAGCATGAATCAAACTCTACCACTCTTGATAATTCCAGATGTCCACAAATGGAAAATGCAAGGAAGTCACAGATAACTTAAAAACAAAGAAGCCAATATAGAAAAAGCCTAAAGCTAATATCATACACAATGATTAAAAATGGAAAGCTTTCCCTCTATGATCAGGAGCAAGACAAAAATGTCCATGCTTGCCATTTCTATTCAACATGGTATTGGAGGTCCTATGAGAGTAGTTAGGCAAGAAAAAAAAAAAAAGTAAAATGCATCTATATTGGAAAGGAAGAAGTACAATTATTTGTTTGCGGATGACACTATCTTATATATAGAAAATCTTAATTCCACAAAAAACCTATTGCAACTAGTAAACAAATTCAGCCAAATTGCAGAATACAAAATCAACATATGAAAACTAGTTGCACTTTTATAATAACTAACAATGAGTAATATGAAAAGGAAATTAAAAAAAAAAACAATTCCGCTTACAATAACATGAAAAAGAATAAAACATCTAGGGAAAAAAATGTACCCAAGGAGGTAAAAGACTTATACACTGAAAACTAAAAAACACTGTTAAATTAAAGAAGACACAAATAAATGGAAGGACATTCTGTATTCATGTATTGCAAGATTTAAAATTGTTAAAATGTCTGTACTACCTGAAGCACTCTACAAATGTAATGCAATCTCCATCAAACTCCCAATGGCATTTTTTTACAAAAGTAAAAAAAAAACCCTGAAAATTCATATGGAACCACAAAGGACCCCAAGTACCCAAAACAGTCTTGAGAAAGAGAAAAGCTAGTGGTGTCACACTTCTTGATTTCAAAACATATTACAAAGCTACAGTGATCAAAACAGTATGACATGGATGTAAAGACAGGCACATAGACCAACGGAACAGAATAGAAAGCCCAGAGATAAACCCATGTATATATGGTCAAATCATCTTCAACGAGGGTGCCAAGACTGCACAATGGGGGAAAGGATAATCTGTTTGACAAATGATGCTGGGAACACTGAATATCCACATGCAAAAGAATGAAATTAGACTCTTACCTTATACCATACACAAAAACCAGCTCAAAATGGATTAGAGACTTAAATGTAAGACCTGAAACTATAAAACTCCTAGAAAAAAACATAGGGAAAAGATTCATAACATTGGTCTTGGCAATGATTTCTTGGCTATTATATCAAAAATACAGGTAACAAAAGCAAAAATAGACAGATGCTAATACATTAAAAATCTTCTGTACAGCGAAGGAAACAATCAACAAAGTGAAAAGGCAATTTATGGAATGGAAGAGAATATTTGCAAGTCATATTTTTGATAAGTGTTTAGTGTCCAAAATATGTAAGAAACTCTTACAATTCAATAGCAAAACACCCCCAAGTAGCCTGATAATAAATGGGCAAATGATTTGAATAGATATTTCTTCAAAGTAGACATATCAGTTACCAAGAGGTATATGAAAAGATGCTCAATATGCAAATGCAAGTCAAAAGCACAATAAAGCATCACCTCATACCTATTAGGATGGGCATTATTAAAAAAACAGAAAGCAATAAGGGCTGGTGAGGAGAAATTAGAACCCTTGTACACTGTTGATGAGAATGTAAAATGGTGCAGCCACTGTGGAAAATAGTATGGAGGTTCCACAAAAAATTAAAAACAGAATTCAATATGATTCAGCAATCCTACTGTGGGTATTCATTCAAAATAATTGAAATCATGATTTCAAAGAGATATCTGCAATCCCATGTTAATAGCAGCATCATTTACAAAAGCTAAGAGGTAGAAACAAGCTAAATGCAAATTGATGGATGAATAAATAAAAAAATGTGGTATATACCTAAATGGAAGATTATTTAGCTATAAAAAAAGAAGGAGGTCCTGTCATATAACATGGATGAAGCTTGAGGACATTTTGCTAAGTGAGATTAGCTAATCACAGAAGGACAAATATTGCATGATTCCACTTAATATGAAATCTCTAAAGTAGTACAACTCATAGAAACAGAGTAGAATTATGGTTTCTAGGAGCTTGGAGGGGGAAGAAAGGAGGAGTTGCTGTTCAATGACTATAGAGTTTCATTCATGCAAGATGAAAACATTCTGGAGATCTGTACAACACTGTGTTTATACTGTACTGTACACTTAAAATTTTGTTAAGGGAGATGTCTGTCTATATTGTTTTGGTTAATAATATTGTACTGTACATTTAAACATTTGTTAAGAGGTAGCTTTTACATGCTTTTTGCTTACCCTAAAGCGCAGAAGTTAATTTTCATTTATTTTTAAAATTTTATTTATTATTTATTTATATTTATTTTATTATATTATTTTACAGACGAGGTCCCACTGTGTTGCCCGGGCTGGGCTTGAACTTCTGAAGTCAAGTGATCTGCCTGCCTTGGCCTCCCAAAGTGATGGGATTGCAGGTATGAACCAATGTGACCAGCAGTGGAATTGCTGAATCATTGTGTAAGTGGATGAAAAGCTTTGCTAGATACAGCTAAAGAGTTTTCTAATTGTCCCAATTTACACTCTCGCCAGCCATTATGAGAGTTCCAGTTGCTCTGCATCTTCACCAACCCCTGTTTTTTTCTGTTTTTCTTTTCTTTCTTTTTTCTTGTTTTTTTTATTTATTTATTTATTTATTTATTTATTTATTTATTTATTTATTTATTTTGGCTTTTTAGCCATCCAGCTAAGTGTATAGCAGAAAACCACGGTGGTTTAATGTGGGGGTTGTTCTGACTAGGATTTTTGATTAATAAGAGGCTTTACTCAACTTGCCTTCAGTAGTGGGAGCTTTGCTGTAAGGAGGCAGATGCACAGGTACTGAGGAGAAGCTGAACAACCCTGTCTGGGCAGTGCAGAATCTAGCAAAACCAGAATGCAAAAGGGCAGAACTATTAGGTTGGTGCAAAAGTAATTCCAGTTTTTGCCATTGAATGGAATGGCAAAAACTGCAATTACTTTTGCATCAACCTACATCAGAGCCCAGGCACGAGGCTTTGCTGTAAGATGATCAGCAACTCTCTCTGTTTGTCTTCCCTTTTATCTCCTTTGTCTCTCTCTGGCAAATTTGCTCTTTTTCTAGTCGAAATACGAGAAGGAGACTCTGGCTCAGCAAATCTCCTTATTTCGGGTCACAACATAAATTGCGTAATGTGCACTGGTGACCTTGTGCCCAGGGCCAAGTCCTTTCCAGAGAACAATCTAGTGCTGTTTCCTCAAGGGGACACTGAGGACATGGTGGGCCCAGGTGGAGAAGATGGTGGGCATGAGTGATTTTTAAAACAATGGAAAGGAAGTGTAATTTTATCTGAGTGGAGTTTGAATTTGTTGCTAGTGACAACAAGAATAACGACACAATTATTTATATATACACATACAACATATGTATACACACGCACACGTGTGTGTATATTGCTTTGATCAGAATTGGAGAAACTCAGTTAATAAAATCTTTGATTTGCCATTTTTTATCTTTGTTTAGTGAAAAGTAGGACATTAATAATTACTTCATGTCTGATGTATAGACTATTAACAAAATATTTCAAGCGGTAGAATTCATGGGTGAAAATAATAAGAGAGTCTGTTGGTTTAAAAAAAAAGGAATTTATAGCTCTGTTGGAATTAAAAAAAAAAGGAATTTATAGCTCTATTGGAATTTTAAAAAAAGGAATTTATAGCTCTATTGGAAAACGGAGCATTGATTATGGCCTTAGCAGCAGTGTTTGTGGATATTCTGATATATATACAATCTTTTACCTGGATACCTTGGTTTTTGATTGGACATTTTACATTCTATAAAGACACATGAAGTCAGATAATTGGAGGCTGAATCATATAGCTAGAACTTAATCCTCAGGATTTAAACCTCAAAATTCAAATTATCTTTCTTTAAATTCATCTTTATTTCTTGAGGGGTCCATAACAAGTAGTCAAAGAAATGGACTCTTCTAATTTCTAGTATATGTAGAGTGATTGGGACTTTGAGCTGTAGAAAACCTAATAGCTGGTAAAGCCCAAAGCATGGTACAGTGTGACTAAAATGTTGGCGTGTTTGGGAGTCAGGAGGGTGAGACATTTGGAGAAATGTCATCGCTTCTCCACTCTGATGGATTGCTATTGTGTATCCGTCCCACAGATGTCGTGAAAAGGACCTAGGGTCACACTTTGTTCCCCAGATGTTTCTGTCACTGTCTCCCTTCTTTTTCTGCAGGATGTCGGGGTGGGAGGACTGCTCTGTTGGCATCTTCCTCTTCCTGCCCCCATGCCATGCTCAAGGTCTAACTGGTTATTTTTACGTGGGACACTGAGAACTTGTGTTCTGGTTATCTATTGCTGTGTATCAAATCACTCCAAACCTGGTGTGATAAAACAGTTAATTGTGATGATTTTTATGGTTCTGGTGGTTGACTAGGTTTAGTGGGGCAATTTTCTTTCACTCAGGGTATCACATGAGGTTGCAGTCAGAAAGTGGCTCTGGTTAGGATTATCTCAAAGGCTTTATTGCTCACAGGTCTGGTGTTTGATGCTTGTTGTGGTCTCGGGCCTTAGTTGCAGCTGTTGTTTGGAATACCTACGTGTACTTTCTCCACATAATCTAGCCTTTGTCTAAGCATAGCAGTTGGGTTCTAAGAGCAACTTTCTCAAGAGAGAGAGCCAGGCAGAAGCAGTACCACCTTTTATGATCCAGCCTTGGAAGGCACATAGCATCACTCTTGCTGTGTTCTATCGGCTGATGCAATTACGAAGGCTCACCTGGGTTCAGGGAAGGGGACACGGTCTCCACATTTGGATGTAAACAAAAGCCTCTTTATTCTGCAGGAAAGAGATATCACAGGCCATGAGGACTCAAAGCTTGGCTTGCTCCACTACATCACTCTTCTATTTTCAAGGAGTGGGGTGGAGGGATTTGTGAATAAACCTATACAAAATTTAGTCTCCATTAAGTTATCCCGGCACACTGACTAAATGAATTAAAATCATCTCTTGGTGGAGTGGAGTGATATGATTAAAGGTAAGTGTTCCAGTTTTCTATTGCAGTGTCACAAACTGCACAGAAACTTAGTGGCTTACAATAATATCAGTTTTGTTATATTGTATAATTTTGTGGGTCAGGAATTTGGGCAGGCTCAGCAGAGCAATTCTTTTGCTCTCCCTGTAGTGTTGGCTAGAATCACTCTGATCTTCAGCTAATGGCTGGGTTTGCCTGGAGGGTCCAAGATGACTTCACTCACGTGCCTGTGCGTTGGTGGGCATGTCTGAAAGACTTGGCTCAGCTGAATCTTTCTCTTTCCGCATGATCTCGGGGCCTGTCATCAGGTCTCTCCAGCAGACCATATGGACACATAGTAACTCATCACTTCCATAGTCTACTGGCTAATACAGTCACAATGTGTACCCAGGTTCAAGGGGATGGGGAAATACTCTACTTTTTGATAGGGGAAGGTCAAGACCACATTTCAAAAGAGCATATGGAATAGGAAACATTGTTGTGGGTATTTTTGGAAAATAAAATCTACCATTTTAGGTAACAGAAAAGTTACAAGTAGAAAAGAAAAACTGTGACTTAAATAGTAGCATTAGTGGCTCTAGACAAAGTATGACTCCGAGTGATAAGGTAATTTGCTAGATTAAAGGAGTTAGGGCTGCTTAGTTCCTTACTTTTAGTCTGATCTTATTGTATATCTTTAGCTTATTTATTGATTGGACATCTGTTATGTTTTGTCTGAAAAACTTACTTTGTTTTAGGGTTCCAAGCTGCAGAATTTGACTCAGTGGTTTACCTAAACGTTTTGCTTATTTTGTTTAGTTTTGACAAGAAGGGGAGTTTTATCCATCCATCCATCCATCCATCCATCCATCCATCCATCCTTCCATCCTTCCATCCTTCCATCCCTTCTTTCCTTCATCCATTGATTTGGTATTTATTTAGTGTCTTGAATGTACCAGACACCGTTTTAGGTGCTGTAGTTACAGCATCATCTAGTACAAAGTCCCTGAGCTTATGGAATTAACATTCTCCCTATTTCTGGATTGGAAAGGAGCTCAGAATGAGGCAAAGCGATAGTTATGACTAATGAGAATTGGGAATAGAAAAAGAATGTCTGTAAGACTCTAATGGTATGAGCAGAAATAGTTCCCTCTTAACCAGCACATAAACACATTAGGGGAAGCCCGTTTCTTTTTGTACATGTGGGGAAAATAAAATCTACTGGTGAATGCTCAGAAAAACTCTCCTGGAAGCCTGGAGTGACTTTACGTTTACCAAGAGGCTGTAATGAAATTGCTGTGTTCATTGAGTCAGAAAAGAGAAAACTCAGACCAGAAACTTGTTCTTATGAGACTAGGTGATTATTTTTGTTTGTTTGTTTGTTTGTTTTAATAGTTTCTATATTTTTCAGGACAGGGAAATTTTTACATTTGTCCCATTTTACATGTGGCCAAATTCTGTGAAATATTTCTTATATTGGATAAACCAAATAGGCCAATTGAGGTTCATAACCTTACGAACTTCGAGCCATCATAAGGGTAAGACCTAAGCAAATAATTTCCCAGTGAGAATACAATTCTCAATCAAGAAGAAACAAAGTATTTACTATGGATTCATTGCAGCCTCCCACTCAAGACAGCACAGGGTCATAATTTGTAATTAACCAATAACTCTAACACTATTTAATAAATATATTATTTTTATGTAATGCCTCAATGTGAATTTTAAACAATATACATTTGCACATTGTGTAGTTAACTTGCATATTTATAATAAATTTGAATACTATATTTCCTATTTTTAAAATTTTTAATTTTTCTTTATTTCAATAACTTTAGGGGTACAAATGGTTTCTGGTTACATCGGTAAATTGTGTAGTGGTGAAGTTTGGGCCTTTTGTGTCTCCATTGCTGGAATGGTATGCAGTGTACTCAATAGGTGAATTTTTTATCCCTCGTTCCCCTTCCACCCTCCCCCTTTCTGCGTCTCCAGCATAGATGACTATTCCTATCAATCTAGGTGACCTTAGGTCCTTTTTATTCACCCAGATACTGGGGACCATGAAATGTGAGATGCTTCTGATTTTATGTTATACTACACTAATTTTAGAAATTTCAGACAAGTGTAAAAGAGGAAGGGGATACTTTCACTATCCAAAGATTACCTCTACAAATACCTTGGAATATTTTCTTTTAACAAGCCATACCCATGGCCAAAGCCATATATCTAAGAAAATTGGGATCACACGCCGTAAGCAATTCCGAGTCCTGCTTTTTTCACTTAACACTATAAAAGTATGCATTTGCTTATGTTACTAAATACCTCCGAAATCATGAATTTTTAATAGCTGTGTAAGATTCCATTGTACAACTATACCACCGCCATTTGGATATTTGCATTGTTTCTTTTGTTATTAATACTGCCATAATAAACATCTGTGTGCATTGATGATTGTGTGTACCTCTGGTGTTTTTTTCCCTTAGGATAAACTCATAAAAGGGGGAACTTCTTGGTTAAAGATACAAACTTAAAGGTGAGCAACTTGATCTTCTCCAGGAAGATGAAAAAAGGGGATTTGAATTTATGCTAAATTAGTCCTAAAATGGCATTTGATAGTTGTGTGGGTGAGAGTGTTGTCCTTTTGCCAGGAATATTATAGTAGGTTCTTACACAATTTCTTAATGAGGGGATACCTCAATGATAGCATTCTTGAAGCTGCTTGAAATTAATTCAGAAACAAAGTCATTGGTCAAACTAGAGATTATTTGTTTTGTATTTTTGTTTCTTTTTATGATTTGCTTTTCGGTTCCCAAGTCAGAGCAAGACAAGCAGACATGTGAATTGGAGGCTGAATCCGTCACTTACAGCTGCTCTTGATAAAAGAAGAGCAGTTCCAAGTGCCTTCCTGCTGGCAGCTGCCTCCTTGCCGGCTATCATTCCTTTCCCTGTATCATCTCGCGTGTCTCATTTTGTCCAAAGTGCAGAGCCAAGAGGGCATCTGGTCTGACGCTTGAGGCCCGCTCACCTTATCTCTCCAGCACTGCATCCCACCAAAAGGGAGGCTTTTCTGTTTCTTTCCCCCTATCCTCCTGCCTCCGTCCCCCAACCTTTTAGCAGTTTATAACAAGTTGCTCTCTTGTATACAGAAAAAGCAGGCCCTCAACAGGATCTGAGTGTGCTGTTTGGAACTGTTTATGACTTATTTTGGACTCTCCAGGCAAGGCCATAAATACACAGTTAATCTGCCTGATAGCAAGAACAGTCACCTAGGCCCCAAGAGATTAACCACATGTGGAAACGCGGAGACCCCATCCTTTCTGCACCAGCCATGCAGTGCAGCTGTCTGTAAATCTGGCCCTCTGCGGAGTGGATGTGGGGACTGGTGCTCCTGCTGCTCCCTCAGGTCCTTTCCTTTCCCTGCACCATCTTTCAAACACTTAGTGCCATCCTTGATCTTTCCTTGCCCCTGAAAACGGTCTAGCAGTTGCTTACTTAAGCCATTGCATTGTCTCTTTTAACTTAACTTTAGAATTTAATCTTTATCATTGTATCATTGTGCCTTCAAAGCCTTGCCACCTCTTCTTTGGTCATTAGGGCTGCACTAACCCATAAGGTAGCCACTAGCCACATGTGGCTATTTAAACTTAAATGGATTGAAAAATAAAGTAAAAAAAAAATTAGGCTTCTCAGTCACACTAACCACATGTCAAGGACTCAGTAGGCACATGTGGCTAGTGGCTCCTGTACTGGATAATGCACACATGGAACATTTCTGTCATCACAAAAGGTTCTTCCACTGGACAGAGCTGATTCGTGCCATTAACACTGAGGAAGGCTGAGGTAGGGAAATAATGACCTCTCTGCTTTGTATTTGGGTCTTTTTGCCAGTCTGAGCATGGAAAAAAAATAACGGTAGTTGACATTTTCTGAGCTTTTATTATATGCCAGGCAAGGCACTGAGAAGCTTTTGGGCTTGTTGAAATCTCAAAATAAGCCTATGAAGTGGAGATTAGCATTTCTACCTATTTTACAGATGAGAATAAGAAAAGCTGAGCAATTCTCTCAAGATCATAGAGCTGGATTTGGGGCCTCTTCCGTCTTCCTCCCAGCCTCACTCCCTACCACCACTGTGAGAAGCCTCCTGTCTGGGCTGCTGCTTTGAGACCCCACAGCACTTTGGGGATTTCTGATATTCTGCAGGTCCCTTGCAGTGAGAGTGTGAGGCTGGGAGCCTTCTCTGATCTGGTGTTAGGCATCGGGTTGTGTACTCCCAGATCTGGTGGTACCTAGAAGACTTAAGTCTGTAAACCTCTATCATTTCAGTTTTTTGCCCTTCGAGTAGACAAAAGCAAGGAGTTCACTGAATGTCATCTTGAAGTGGGGGATGAGTGCAGAGGGTCTCCACATTTTTCCAATTTAAGAATTAACTTGGTCCCCAGCACTTTGGGAGACCAAGGTGGGTGGATCACTTGAGGTCAGGAGTTCGAGACTAGCCTGGCCAACATGGTGAAACCCCATCTCTACTGAAAATAGAAAAATAAGCCATGCATGGTGGCAGATGCCTGTAATCCCAGCTACTCAGGAGGCTGAGGCAGGAGAATTGCTTGAACCCAGGAGCAGAGGTTGCAGTGACCTGAGATCGTGCCACTGTACTCCAGCCTGGGAGACAGAGAGATACTCTGTCTCAAAAAAAAAAAAAAAAAGCAAAATAACTTGGAAACTTATGCCTCAGAAAGCATGACTCCAGCCACCCTGAATACCCTTATGTGTAGAGATATGCTTTGAGTGGTCACATCGAGAGAGCACAGGGGCACCAAAAGGAAGGGAGGAATCAGGAGTCCCCATGGAGGGTCTATAGAGGAATCCAAATTATGTCTCCAGGAGCTTCTTCTATAACCAGTTGCTCTCTCTTCCCCCTGCCCCAACTTTAGTAAGATATAATTGACAAATAAAAATTATATATATTTATGGTGTACAAGCTAATTATTATATAACATATGCATCACCTCATGTACTTACCACTTTTGGTGGTGAGAACATTTAAGCTCTACTCTTAGCAGTTTTTAAGTATACAATACATTATTATTACTACAGTCACTATGCTGTACAATAGGTGTCCAGAACTTATTTATCCTGCATAACTGATGGATATGTCCCAATTCCATCGCCTTCCCCCAACCCCTTGACAACCACCATTCCACTCTGCTTCAGTCAGTTTAGCTTTTTTAGATTCCACATATAAATGAGATCATGTAATACTTGTCTTTCTGTGCTTGGCTTATTTCATTTAGCATAATGTCCTCTAGGTTCATCTATGTTGTTAAAACTATACGATTTTAATCTTTTTAAGGCTGAGTGTATTCCATTGTGTCTATGGACTGCATTTTCTTTATTCATCTGTTGAGGGACCCTTGGGTTGAGTCCGTGTCTTGGCTCTTGTGAATAGCGCTGCAGTGAGCATGGGAGTGCTGATATCTCTTTGACATACTGACTTCATTTCCTTTGGATATATACCCAGAAGTGGGATTGCTAGATCATATGGTACTTCCATTTTTAATTTTTTGAGGAACCTCCATACTGTTCCTCATAATGGCTGTACTAACGTACGTTTCCACGAGCAGGAACCAGTCTTTCTCCTGCACAGTTTCAGTCATCGTCCTCACTGTCCCACCTCTTGCCCCCTCCCTTTCGGATGTCTGTGGGCACTGAAGTTTTCTCTTTAGACTGGATATAAGCCAGCATCCCAGCACTTTGTGAGTTGAGTGTCAGGACAAGGTGCGACTTGATTCTCCCAGAAATCTTTCTTGTTTTAGAGATAGCCTCCTGGGTCAGGGACTCTTAAGGACCAAAGTTCAATTCCCACCACTCCCTGTTACACTGGGAACTTCAGAATGTGCGAGTTCCACGTTTCCCGGTGCTGACAGATCAGAGGAGGACCAGACGCGACAACATGGCTGCTGCTGGAGGGGCTGAGAGGTGACTGATTAGCTTAAGCCTGCACAGCCCGTGGAGGAAGCACCTCGTTCCTGCCTTCTCAAGTGATGAAGTCTATGGTGGAATACAGAGCTCCCTGCTCTGAGCACCTAAAGTCTTGATTTTTCTGGGGGAAATCTCTCTAGCTCTTTCTTCTAGTATTATTTGCGTTCATGAGTGACTCCTTAACCAGGCTGCGAGCTCCTGGAGAGTTGAGAGTGTGTTTTGGTCTTTGTATCTATAAAGTGCTGGGTTATGCCTTTACTCCAGGGCCATGATTGAAAAAAATGTTAGAGGGAGAAAACTGCAAGATGATCACCACATTTTGTTCAGTTGAAAAGGAATGTGCCAACCAGTTTATACTGTTCCATTTATTTTTGGAAAAAATATATCTCCATATTACCTGCTTTCTGCCTTCCTTCAGCTTATCTCTGTCTTTTAATCAAAATAGAGAAAAACACAGAATGCTATCCACAATATGTTAACTGCTGGTTATCTCCAGATGTTGGGATTATGCCTCAAACAACAATTCTGAGTAACTTAAATAAATATGGAATATCCTGGAAGCTGTGGGATAGGTCACGGAGTTGAGGGAAAGCCCAAGACCCGGAAATTAGAAGGTCAGTGTTAAAGAGATCGCTCAGATGTGGGTAGTGAGAAATAAAGGAAAGCCCTTGGTGCAGGGGGTCATCAGCTCCAAGTGGTTTCTCATCTTTACATGTCTCCCTTCAAGATTCAGAACCCTAGGAGAAGACAGTCTGATTGACCTAGCATGACCAGCCTTGGTGAGACGAGGGCAGGATTCGTTAACTAATGGGAAACCTGTGCTATTACCAAAGATAGGGAGAGGAGAACTGCAAAGGCAAAATACAGATGACCGCCTTGAACCAGGCGGTTGTTTGTTTTTTGCTACAAACAAAATACAAAAAATATTTAAGAAATATTTATATATTATATATATATAACACATACATATATTTATAAATGTTATAATAAACCTTTTAACATTTGTTCTTTTAGTAGTAAGAAAAAAAGATAGCAGCAATACCATTAAGAGGGAGCTTGTTCACTGGAAGGGATTCAGAGGTGAACATTTGGGAAAGTATAAGGGACAGGAAGCCATGCAATATAGGCTCTTGGGAGGAGCCTGGGATGTTTTAATTGGTGAATGAGGATACTCAGGTGCATATGAGAGCTCTTTTTACCACTTGAGGGAACAGTATCTGGATGTGGTGGGAGGTATTCTGCAGGGTTCCAGGAGTGAGGGTGCTGGGCCCAGGGATGCTTCTAAAGAGGGTTGCTGCTCAACGATTGGAGAGGTAGCCTCAAGAGCTCTCAAAGGACCTCACCCAGGGTGTCCACGGAGGGACTCAGTGACTCATGCTGCAGTGGCTTCATTGGATGAGAGGATTCTGACATCCTTTCCAACCCTAATTCCTAGGATTCCAGGACTCTTGATTGGCAGTGCGTGGGTTTGTGGGGAAGAAGGCAGGACTATTTGCTGAAAGTCCATTAAAGCCCACTTTCTGGATAACTGGGAGGAGTTATAAGAAGAATGCAGTTGCAATAATTTTACATATTCAAAAATATGTCTGAGAATTCATTACAGATTCTTATGTCTCAGGACCCTTCTTTCTGCCCCATTGCTGGTCCCCTAGTCCTCTCCTTCTCTTTGTCTTTTAGCCCCCAACTATAGTTGTGGAGAGATGGGGCAGAGAAATAGAATCCTTTAAAACAATAATATGAAGAAAACGTGAAAATTTATCAAATATAGCTAGATATAAAAAACCAGAGAATTGCCGATTTGGTGACTTGGCAATCAGAGAATTTGCTTGTGATGAATTGAATTTCAATGAAGTGATTTAGAGCCATTTGGGGATTTTTTTTTTTTTTACAGACATGGGGATTTGAACAGAAGTTCCTGATTCTCTCACCCTCAGAGAGCTGACGCACACTGGCCTATCTGGGGACATGTCATCTTTGAGTATCTCCCTCCTAGGGTAGGTGGGGTATTTCTGGAAAACAGCAGGCCTTGGGGTGCCCTAAGTGTGATGTTCTGGATATTCCAGATGGATCATTGCTGATTCCCCAGGGCTGCCTTGGAAGGACTTTGAAGGCCAGCTATGCCCCAATCAGAAGAAGAACTGAATCAGTTGCAGTTACTTTGAATAATTCCTGGGGTTCATGTACAGATGCTGTGCTGAGCCTTTTAGATCCATCTTCATGGACAAAACACTTAACCTCCATCAGCTGAAAGCGCTGCCTTATGATAGCCAATGGCAGACAGGATTCTTTGAGAATTGCTCTGGCTGAGGAGAAAGGCCTTGTCCAAGGCCACAACCCCTTCCCAGGTGACCCATGTCCAATGCTGAAATAGAGGCAAGAAGGCCCCATCCCCTTGCTCCAACTCGACAACTCCAATCTCAGCTCAGGTGTTCTACAGTCCCTTTGCACCACCCTGGAGTCTCTGAAATTCTTTGTACTATGTCATATGCCTCACCCAGAATATACTGTACTCAACTATTACACTTTTATGCACACATAATTATCTTTAAGTATTTGTATGTTTCTCAATGCAAGGAGCTATGTCCAATATTCATTTGCATGTGTACAAGTGGTTTGCACATATTAGGTGTCATAAATATGAGTCAACCATTCTATTACTTCCAATAGTAATTGTTAACAGTTTTTGAGACTTACTATGTGCCGGGCACTGAACAAAGAGCTTTGTGTATAGAGTTTCAGTCAATCCTATGTATATCCATGGGATATATGATATCATTATGATGATTTTACTGGTAAGAAGACCTAGGCTTAGCAAAGTGCAGTGGCATGACCAGTGGCATGGTAATTGTTGACTTTGGAATAATCATCATACCTTCCTTATGTGTACATAGTTCACTTACATTTTTCAGAGCTCTTCAGTGTTTAATTTTTCATTATGCTTTTCTTACATCTATGTGAGTGAACAATTTTACAGATGGAGAAATAAAGGTTTATGCCATCCAAGCCCTAATATAAGTCACAAAAGGTTTGGTGAAGGTCGCAGAAGGGTGGCTGATGTAGGATCAAGGCTCCTAGTCCGTTGTGAATCTGGTGGCCTTTTTTACAAAGACTGGGCGTGAGCCCAGTTGGCAGCTGGGTAGACTGGAGATGCACCAGAAAATCTTGTGACTCCAGAAACAATTGCAAGCTGCCAAACTCCTGGATTGTTTTCCATCCATGTTGCTGCAAACGACATGATTTAATTCTTTGTTATGGCTGTGTAGTGTTCCACGGTTGTACATGTTTGGTGTTTCAGATTCTTTATGTACTATGGACAAAACAGTTTAAAGACTCATTCTTTTGCTTGAGAAACTCACATCTTGGTAGACAGTTTGTTCCCCAACGTCTCACCAGGAAACTAGTTTCTGGGAAAGCCCCAGTTAGTGCCATTTTATGTTGGCACATCAGCACGTCATCCAGTAGAAAGTAGAGCCAGCACAAATGCATGGGATAAATACAAAATTATTCTAAAAACACAACTGATTGGTTATGACGAACAAAGGACTTTAAAATCCTTTCCTTAAAATAACTGAAGATGTGGTTAGTCAAAATTAGCAATAATCTTTATATTTTGGCTCTGCTTATGTCGGAAAAGACCACAAATCTGTCACCGGAACTTCTCATACACAAACCTACAAAACTATGGCCCAAGAAAAAAGTATGCCCACATTGCATTTACAATTTTACATCAATACTCCTCTAAAGATTTACAGAAATTGTATCTTACTTCTTAGTAATTCTTTTAGAGGCGATATCACTACCCTCCAAGTATGTTTACTGCTTAAAAATAAACAGTGTAGACAGGAAACTGATGTGGGATAAACACGATCCTTATGTTTTACTCCTGCATTTCAGAAGGGTCAAGGTCTTCATGTGACTTCATGCTGCACACTGTCAGTAGTTGAGTTTGGCTGTCCTTCCTCCGCGTTTTGAGGCAGCGTGGAAATAGGATGAACAGAACATGGGTATTAAGTACCAGACTTTTGAGCTTTATCAGTGACTGGCTGGCCTGCCGTGATAAACAAGGTACATTTTGTCATTTAGAGCATGAATGATACAGATGAGCTTATCTTCACTTAGGGAATTATATACAACATAAGGCAAAGGCCAGATTTCAGCAGCTGCTTGATCTTTCTTTGAGGTTTGGTCAACGAAGAGCAGTGGGGGCTTTCCTGTCTTTCTTAATAGGGCAAGAGGCATCCACATCACAGAAAGACCCTTCAACAGACAAGGTCTTTGAAGATCCCATCTGCCTCTCACCACTGATTAGGCCTTATGCATCTTATTACACAACTGTGCATTACAGTCATTCCTTGGTCATGCAAGATATTGATGCCTATGGTGGGTCAGGATGACATACGAGTATATATGGCTGTAAAAGACTGTACAGAGTTCCTTTGGTCTGAAAATGAGGACTGTCTTAATGTTGATTTTTCATTTATTTTCTTCTCTCTATACTGTCCTCTTCCTCTCTCTTCGTTTTCTTCTTGGTGTTTCAGATTCTTTTTTTTTCTTTCCAACTTTAATTTTAGATTCAAGGAGTACACGTGCAGATTTGTTACATGAGTAAGTTGCAAGTTACAGGGGTTTGGTGTACAGATAATTTTATCACCCAGATAATCAGCATAGTATCTGATAGGTGGTTTTTGGGATTCTCACCTGCCTCCCACCCTCCATCCTCAGGTAGGTCCCGGTGTCTGTTGTTTCCTTCTTTGTATCCACGTGTACTCATATTTAGCTTCCACCATGAGAACATGCAGTATTTGATTTTCTGTTACTGTGTTAGCTCGCTTAGGATAATGGCCTCCAGCTCCATCCATGTTGCTGCAAAGGACGTGGTTTAATTCTTTTTTTATGGCTGTGTAGTATTCCATGGTTGTATATGTTTGGTGTTTCAGTTTCTTTATGTACTATGGACAAAGCAGTTTAAAGAACCATTCTTTTGCTTGAGAAACTCAGATCTTGGGAGAAAGTTTTTTCCCCAAGGTCTCACCAGGAAGCTTCTTGGGTATTTAAAACAGGGAGACTTTAGTGACACAGGAAATAATGATAGCAGAAAATTGCAGATACGAGTGATGGATGAACTGAGGAACGAAACAGGAACCAATAAAGCCATCAGAGATTGGAAAAAACAGGAAACCCTTACCATCCCTTGTCAGGCAGGAGGGAATGAGGGAGTTAGCTTGAAAGGATCAACTCGTCTAAGTTGGGATCTCAGAGGGTCTGTTCAGCAAAAGCAGGAATCACATTGGGACTTATCTGGGTTGGAGATACTGTCCAAGGCAGATAAGAAGAACCTGGCTTCTTTGTCCCTTCTGCCTTTGAATTTCCTGCCACTATTTGTTAGACAAACCCAATAAGGATTCTGTTGTGGATATTACTTACCTTCTGGAATGGCCCTGGATCTATTTTCCTTCCAGATTCCTCATTCAGCAATTCCTTTCTCTGTTCTGAATCTCAGGGGCTAACAGACCCTGGGAAATGCAGCCTGTGGGGGCCAGGCAGCCCCTGCAATTCAGAACAGGGAGGGGGAAGTCTGAGGACTGGAGGAGTGAGTAAAGAGGGTCAGGGCCATCACAGCAGGTACTCAGCATCCACAATGGAATCCTCGTTTGAGTGTTCTTTCCCTAATTCTTTATTCTTATACTTCCTGCTTGCCTTAGAGTCCAGATCATTGTCACTCCTTCTGGAAATCTTTCTCTTGACCCTGCTAATCTGGAGTCTGCCTCTCTGTGCCCCTCACTTCCTGGGCACACTTCTATTAGGGCTGGGCTACATTAAAATATAATTGACAATGTACTGCTTTGTTTTCTTTCATCAGCCAAAAAATCTCCATGCTGGCATTTCTTATCCATCCTTCTATCCCCAGTCCCTAGCACCCCTGCTTTAGTAGGAGGCTAATAAACAAATGAAGACATGCCTGAATCTTACTAACTGAAAAGATATTCAAGATGTAACAGCTATCTTCACATGCTAATTACTTGATCTGTAAAACACAAAAATTGCACATTGAAAAAATAGTCTGATTAACTTTTGCCCTTCTTTGAAAATATATAAATAGTTTTATTTTTAGAGCCAAACCTAAACTCCATAGGTGCAGAGCTGGATATCCTTTATCATTCCTTTTGGATACTAAATGTGTGTCTTTGGCAGATAGAAACTGTTGACAGAATGCTGGAAAGGGAACCAGAGATGACAGAAGTGTGAAATAAATGGTCTTGGGGGCTGAAAATTGATCTTCTGAATGCTCCCTTCTCTTATACTGATGGTTATCTACTGGAATAATATACCAACTTGTCTTTTGGTCTTTTTCCCCCTTTATCCCACCATAAACTGAGCATTGCTACTATAGACAGAAAATAAGAAACTAGTTTTAATTTAACCATTGGACTGGAAGAGTGTGTGATCTTCATGTTTGAGAAGAATGGACTTCATCCTCTTGGTCCTTTTTATTTCCAATAATCGCTCTCTTCTCCACTGAGTTTGATTTGATGACTTTTTCTGTGAGTCAGATGGCATCCCTTCTGACTGAAGTATCTTGGTTTCCATCTCTCTCTTGGAAGCATGGGGAATGGGTTGACATAATGTGTCAAACATTTCTTTCAAACCTTTGTGGAATTTGTCTATTCATGAAGTAAGTTGTAGTTTATATCATGAACTTTTTTTATTTAATTAAAATTTCTTGAAATATGTAATGCATACACAGGCATATAATTTTTAAGACAAGAAATGTTTTGTGTTTTATTAATACATATAATAAAGTTTGTAAATATTTTATTTTAGATTTCAAGTTATCTTTGCCCATTCCAGTTTTTCGATCCCCTAGTTTTCCTCTCCAAAATCAATGTCAGTTACTTGTTTCTTGTGCATCTTTGTAGTTATTCTATGCTTATAAAAGCAAAGTATACCCCCTCAACATACATTTAATACAACCGGAGCATACTGTACACGCTGTTTGCACTTGCCACTTGCATTTTTAAACTTAACACTTCACATCCTATCCATCCAAGCATACCAGGGAAGTTCTTTCACCTTAAACTTCCTAAATAGACCTGTTTCTTATCCTTGGAAATATACATTTCTATTGGATAATAATTTTTTTCCATAGATAAATACTGCAACACTAAAGAGATAACACATTAAACATCTTTAGGGATTTAAAACTTGGTATGAATTAGTTAATGACCTAGCTTTCTAATCTGCTAATGAGGGGTGATTGATGGAGGCTTGAGGGATTTTGAATTTCGGGAGAGAAAGATTGCAGTGACTAGAAAGCAAAGGTGCTGAGAGAAAAATTTTCCCACTGCTCTAATTTGTTGAGTGTCCTTCCAAAATGTAAACAACTCAGAGGAAATCAAGTCACAAAAGGAAGAGGGCCGAGGAGAACAATACTTGAATCAATATTGCAAGTATTGACAATCACCAAAGTGATTGTCAAAGGCAAACATATTCTAACTCTGGGAGATAAGGGTTGTTTTATAAAATGCTGTCAAGACTAGCTTAAAAACATATTAATAGGAATGGAGAAATTTATTCAAGGAATTTATTCAAAAGATCACAGGTGTGCTCAAAACTCAGCTATAAGGATGCTTGTGAATAGTGAAAAAAGATTAAATGAAATCAATGTTCAACAATGAGAAAATGGTTGTACAAATGATGGTATGTCCATATAATGATCTTTCCAATTTTTAATGACATGGAGAGGGTTTCAAATATAATGTTAAGTGAAAAAATTAGCATGTGGCATATGATTAAATTTTGGTGAAATATATTCACTATCAATATATGACGATATATGTTTAGAAAAAGCATATATTTGTATATAAAATAAATCTGGGTTCTCGAATTATGGGTAACTTAAATTTTCTTTTTTGCTTGCCCATGTTTTCTAAATTCTTTATGGTAGACATGTATTCATTTTGCAACAATAATTTTGAAAAATGTAAAAATCATGAGCTGAGACGCATGTGAAATAGTTTATATTGTCAGTTTCAACCCTATTTCTACTTCTGTTTTGTCTTATGTGCTGCTTAAAATTATTTATGGAAATATGTGACATATATATGGTTATCAAAACAATACCTATTGTAGATACAATGGAAACAAGACTCAAGTAAATCCAATCTTCTTTTTAAAAACATTTATTTATTTATTTTTAACCCCACCCAAGCCAGAATTTTGAACTTCTTTTATGAGAATTCTTTTCAGCATCATTTTTTTTCTCAACTTGGAAAATACTATTTATCCCACAGAGACTGGTCATCAAATATTGTGCCCAGGATATGCAGCAAAATAGAGAATCACTGCTTTTTGGAAGTAATATGTTTGATCAGTCAGCTAATTACATTTGCATTTTACTTGTTTGAGATTGAGCTCCTGTGACAGAGTGATAGTATTTCCTCCCTCCCCCTTCCTGTTCCCCTTCCTCTTCCCCTTTTCCTTCCCCTTTTCCTTCCCTTCCCTCTTTTTTCTTTTCTCTCTTCCTCTCTTTTTCATTCTTTAGGTATTTTCAAAACATGGTACCTTTCATGGCTCGAAGGCATGTTTGTGGTGGGTGTTGGGTGGGTCCCTGTTTGTGTTTGACTCTGCTGATCCACATAGCAAGGAAGGCAGCTATATTTACCTTTGTGGTTATCAGATGTCTGAGAACTTAGATGATAGAGGTGACTTTCTAGCAACCACGGTCCTTTAATTTAAATCCTCACACAACACCTGTTAAGGAAGCATGAAGAAAAATTACTTCGCCTACCAAACAGACAAACTAAATTCGAACTCACAAAATTTCAATAAAGCAAAGATATTATTCAGTAAAATAGAAACAACAATGAATGAACAATACAACAACATGAGAACTACAACAACAAAAATACATGAATGAGTTTTATGAAAAATGAATTTACATCCAGTGCAGTAAATGTTTTGTGAACTTTTCCAGTTATTTATTGTCAATGTAATGCTACAAAACAATCACAAAACTTTTATACAACAAGCAATACAACATAGAGTGCCATGCAACAATAAACATATTTTCTTCTTGTGTCTGTGGGACAGCTGGGTGATTGGTGTGAGTGATTTTGTCTGGGTTTACTCATGCATTTGCAGTCAGTTGGCAGTTTGATTCTGCTCCACATGGTCACTCTTTCTCTAATAGGTTAATCTGGGCTTATTCTCATAGTGGAAGCAGAGGTCCAAGGGATAATAGAAGTGTGCAAGGCCTTTTCAGGTCTAGGTTTGGAACTGAGAAAGTGTAATTTCTGGCACATTCTATTGGCTAAAGCAAATCACAAGGCAAGTGCAGATTCAAAGGGTGAGGAAATAGACTTCACCTCAATGGGGGTTGACGCAAAGACATATTACACAGGACATGGATCTGGAAAGGGTAGAGAATGATGCCATTTTTGTATTCAATATGCACAGGGATTTTACATTTTGAAAAATAAAATGTTGCCATTTGATAATACTACTGAATTTTGGCTTATCTTCATTAATAAACTGGATACTTTGATATTTTCATAGTCTTTCAGTTGATGTTCCACTATTTGCAATCATAACATTATTTGTAGTTCTTAGAAAAGACAAGAGTAAGTGAGTAAGAGGAAGAATTACCTTAATTTCCCAACAGAACTTTATGCTTTGGTTATACAAGTGATGGTGTTTGAAGTTAAAATGGTTTTAACTTTATGTCTGACTTTGAGTAAAATTAAGAGAAATGTTTACACACATAGAATAAAGCAAAGAAAGAATCTGCGATTCCAAGTGGCTCAATTTTATCAGTGAAGACATGGGGATCTAGCCCTGTAAGAGACCATGTCCATAAATTTATTTTTCAGAAACACAACATACAAAACCACACAAGAAAACCTCTTAGAAATACCAGGAGATAGTGATTAGAAACAAAATTATGGAGAGAGATTTACAGGTAAAATTAAACTAAAAGTGAGGATATAAAGGATTTGAAGCCTATAGTCAACAAAATAAATTTAATAGATACAGAGATATATAGAAAACTTTGTGTCCTACCTTGCAAACAGAAATTGCATTCTCTGTAGCACAAGAAAGACTTTGTTGTTGTTTTTGAATTTAGAATGCAGAATGATTAAATCAAGCCAACTAACATATCCATCACCTCACTTATTATTTTTTGTGGTGAGACATTTGAAGTTTACTCTTTTAGCTATTTAAAAATATACCATACATTATTACTGACCATAGTCACCATACTGTGAGATAGATCTCAAAACTCATTTCTCCTGTTTGTCTGAAAGTTTGTACCCTTTGACCAGCTCCCCATTCCATTCCTCCCTGACCCATACCCCTAAGCCTCTGGTAACCACCATTCTACTTTCCACATCTATACATTTAACTTTTAAAAATTCCACATATAAGTGAGATCATGTGCTATTTGTCTTTCTGTGCCTGGTTTATTTCATGTAGCATATTCTCCTTCAGGTTCAACCTCATTGTTGCAAATGACAGAATTTTGTTTTTAAAGGCTGAATAGCATTTTATTGTATATATAGTACATCTTAAATTCATTCATCTGTTGATGGACATTTACATTAATTCCATTTCTTGGCTATTGTGAATATTGCTGCAATGAACATGGGATTGCAGATCTCTCTTTGACATATTAGTTTCAATTCCTTTGGAAATATATCCAGAAGTTCGATGGTTGGATTATATAGTAGTTCTATTTTTAGTTTTTTTGAGCAACCTCCATACTATTTTCCATAATGGTTGTATTAATTTAAATTTACTAATTTAACATGACTAATTTAAACATTTTAAAACATGCTTATTTGAAAGCCCCTTTTCAATTTAGCTGCTATAATCTCTAGTTCTTCCTGGGTGAGTTTTTCTATTTGCTGCATCTCTGAATATTTCTAATGATGTTGGTTTTCCTTTGTGCATGGTAGTGGGTTTTCTTCATGTACTTTGTTATTTTTATGAACAAACTCATTTTTGGTGGGAGATATTTTACCCAAGAATTTCCTGAGTGCCTTAAGTTATGCAGACATCTCTAGGATGGTTTCATCATAGCTTCTACTGGGAATCTGTTGGGTTCATTGGCTCCAAATTAATTTTTTAAAAATTTTTAGACAGAGTCTCACTCTGTTACCCAGGCTGGAGTACAGTGGTGCAAACACGGCTCATTGCATCCTTCACCTCCTGGCTCAAGTGATTCTTGATTCCTCCTGCCTCAGCCTCCCGAGTAGCTGTGACTACAGGCATGTGCCATCAAGCCCAGCTAATTTTTTAAACACTGTTTGGAGAGATGGGGTCTCCCTGTGTTGCCCAGGCTGATCTCAAACTTCTGGGCTCAAGTGAACCTCCCACCTCAGCCTCTCAAATTGTTGGGAATTACAGGCGTGAACCATTGCACCTGGCCTCAAATTAATTTTTATACTAGTGTTTTCACTTGCAATTTATGTACCATTTAGGTGTGCTGTGTGTGTGGCATGGCTGAGGGCTTTGATACCCTTTCTGGTGACTTTTTTCCCACCACAGCCTGGGATATGTGGCTCACTTCTGCACCATAACTCTAGACATGGGAGAGTTTTCTTTGATTCGGTTGACAGTTGGGATGTCTTCCATGGCTCCTGGCTTTATGACTAAAACTCTGAAACATTTTGTTAGCCTGCATGTCCTCCCAAAAGGCCTCATGGTTTTAACTCTTGCTCAGCCCTGTGGCTTTGGATATGAGTTTTCTCCTCATTTATGGCATCTGAATTTTCCCTCTCTTTTTGTTAGTCTCAGCTATGAATTTTAATTTTCATTAAAAAAGTATTTTATACATTTGGAGCAAAACAGGGCTTCTGGTATCAAATCTGTGCTTATTGGACAGAAATTCCATGGATGAAACATTAACAAAGAATGCTGTTAGCCACAAATACGATATGTAAGTAACAACATTTCAGGAAGTAATGACAGCTGTGAAGATAAATAAGACAGGTAAAAAGCTAAAAAATTGGCATTTATGTTAAAGGAACGTCATGGAAAACTTCTCTAAGGTACTCTTTGAACAGAGGACTGACGGAGGCAGGGAGTGAGCCACGTGAAGATCTTGGGATGAACATTCCAAGCTGAGTGAGAACCTGGGGTTGGTGTAAGCTTGGTGTGTTTAGGGAACAGCAAGACATTCCAGCATCCCCAGAGCAGCATGAACAAAGTGGAGAGTGGTAGGAGATGAGGTCTTAAAAATGAGAGCTTATATGGAGCCTTTGTAGGCCATGAGGGTTGGGAATTTGGATTTTATTCTTGTGCGATGGGAAACCCTTGGAGTGATTAAGAGAAGTCACAAGATTGTATTTAGGTTGATATAGGGCATTCTTGTTGCTGTTTGGTGAAGAGACTGTAGGGAGATAATCTGGAGATACAGAGATTTATTCAAATATTAATCCAGGCAAATGGTTTTTGTGGTTGGGAACAGGAAGGTAGCAGTGGAGGTGATGAAAAGTGTCCAGATTTAAGATACATTTTGAAAGGAAAGATGACAAGACATGTACATGTAAAGGAAAAAGAACCATTAAGAATAAGTCTTTGATTTTTGCCCTGAGCAACTAGGTAACTGATAGTATCATTTGCTGAACTTGTGAGGGTAAAGGATTTAGACTTCAGTGTGAAGCATGATATATTTGAGATGTCTGCTAAACATCTGAGTAGAGATATCCAGTAGGCAGTTCAATATACCAGTCTGGCATTCAGGAGAGAGGCTGGGGCTTGAGAGCTATGTTTAGAAGCCATCAGTGAAATAATACAGCACTCAAAGATGGAAGATTAGAGGCTTTTAGTGTGCCTCAGCCACTTGGAAATAGCAAGATAGTACGTAAAGATCAACTCTGTGAGCTTTAAATAAGAAGGAATATGAAAATCCACCAGAATTGTGAAGGACACCCCAGATCCCAGGAAGGAGAATGCCGGCAAACAACCCTAGTGATGTCATCTTGCTGATAAAAGTGAGAGAAACCCCATTGTGTGAGAGAGGCAGAGAGCCTCCCTCTGTGACTCACCTTTCCATTGGGAATCTGAACAACCCAGGCTGAGGGAGAGCACTTTGTTCTTCCCAAGCCCTGGAGGTTACTTGGGGAGGGACTTGGAGATGTTGCAGACATTTTCCCAGTCTTGAGACCAAGAGCAGGACACAACTTTTAATCCAGGTACATACAAAGTCAGCCATTCTTTGGTGACCCACCGATGTGGCCACACAAGCATATTAGTCTCAGGTCAGAGATTGGAGGGCCTACTCTGGAGTGGCATAAGGGCCTTTCAGAGCCAGAACTGTGGAAAGTGCCTCAGCAGTTGGTACTGAAATTGTGCTCTGCCCTATCAAAAGCTGGGGGTGCGAGGAGAGCTGCTACAGCTGCAGTTTCTCCTGGGAGGTAAGACTTGTAGCCAGGGCCAGCTTTGCAATCTGCAACCAGTCTGTGTGTGCCATTGCTGGCTGCCCCACCTTGCTCTCCTGAGATTGTGGTACAGCAGTTTCCTCTCTTCTCCACTCCCAGGTGGAAACCTAGGCATTTAGAGCACCTGCTTGCCTGGACCAGCAGCCTGAGATGCTCTACCAATCCTGGACATAGATTGTGGTGCAGCAGCTCCATGCCCAGGCAGATCTCCAGGCATTTAGAGTACCAACCGGCTTGCCTGAATTAACAGCCTGAGATGCCTCACCCATCCTGTGCAGAGATCCTGATGCAACAGGGCTCTCTCTGCTTCACACCCAGGCAGATTGCCAGGCATTTGGAGCAGCCATTTGCTTGTTCAGAAACTTGAACCACCTCACCCATCCTGTGAAGACACTCTGTGCAGGGAGGCCCTCTCTGCTTCACACCCAGGCAGACCTCCAGCCATTCAGAGCACTCATTCCTCAGGTTCAGCAGCCTGAGCTGTCCCACCCTTCATATGCATAGATCATGGTGCAGTAGGATGCTCTCTGCTCCATGCCCAACAGAACTCCAGGCATTTGGAGCACCTGTTTGCCTGGTTTAGCATCCTGAGAAACCCCACCCTTCCTGGAGATAAATTTCAGTACCTCTCTCTACTTCATGCCCCCACAGATCTTCAGGAATTCAGAGCACCAGCTTGCCTGGATTAGCAGCCTGAACCATCCCATCCATCCTGTGCCGAGATCCTGGTACAGGGAGATCTTCTCTGATTCAAGTCCAGGCAGATCTCCAGGCATTCAGAGTAACCACTCATCTAGTTCAGCAGCTTGACCAACCCCACCCTTCCTGTGCAGAGATCCCAGTGAAGGAGGACCCTCTGCTCCTATGCCCAGGCAGACCTTCAGGCATCCAGAGCACCCACTCTCCTGGATTAGGAGTTTAGGCTTCCCCCAATCCCCGTGCTGAGTACTTGGGGCATAGGAGGTTTCCCAGCTCCATGCCTATGCACATCTCTGGATGCTTGGTGGCTTCCCACTAAATTATCCCTCAGTGTAAGTGCTTGTAACTGCTACTGAGGAACCTGTAAGTGGACCTGCCTGGTCTAGCTCTGCTTATCATGGCTCCCACCATCCTTGGAACTGAGAGGAGAGCTCAGATCACTGTGAATACCACAAGGGAGCCCATTGCCTGAGGCAACAGAGAGCTTCTGCCAGTAAAAAATAAATCAAGTATTTACTCAGATGTGTTGGCCATACCTGGCTCTTACTTATAAGCACAATTTACTGGCTTGTAGGTTGAACTGCATAGCTCAGTGTAAAACCTGCTGAAAAAACTGCATTGGGCTATAGAAGCAAAGCCAAAAGATGCTACCCAGCATTCTCTACAGTTATATACACTTAGGAGGTGGAAAAAGGGAAAGGGAAGAAAAAACTCCAATGATATTATAGGAAAAGAAAGGAAAAGAAAAAAATACTACACACACACAAATATTTATAAAAATTAGTGCCAGTGTCTCCAGATGAGAATAAACCAGTGCAAAGAATATGGCACCATGAAAAACCTGAATGTAGTGACACAACCAAAGGATATCACTAACTCTTCAGCAATGGTCCCTAATAAAATGGAAACTCAGAAATGACACAGATAAAGAATTCAAAGGATTGCACGGAAGCTTAGTGAGATCCAAGACAAGTTAAAAATCAATACAAAGAAACTTCTAAAGCAATCCAGGAAATAAAGGAGGAGATAAATATCTCAAGGAGAAATCAATTGAAGCTCCTGGAATTGAAAAACCTACTTAAGAAATTTAAAAATATAATTAAAATCTTTATCAGCAGGCTGGACCAAGCAGAAGAAAGAATTTTAGAGCTTGAAGACTAGTCTTTAACTAACCCAGTCAGACAAAAATACAGATTTACTTTTTAAAAATAAAATCTTTGAGAAATATGGGATTGTGTAAAGCAACAAAACCTATGAATTGTTGGCATATCTGAAAGAGAAGGAGAAAGTGCAACATATTTGAGAAAATAATTCAAGAAAATTTTTCTAATCTTGTTAGCAAGGTAAACATCCAGGTACAAGAAATCTGGAGAACACCTGCAAGATTGTATGCAAAATGAGCATTACCAAGGCATATAATCACCAGACTGTCCAAGGTCAATGCTAAAGAAAAAATTTAACTGGCAATTAGAGAAAAAGATCAGATCCTGTACAAAGGGAACCCCATCATGCCAACAGCAGATTTCTCAGCATAAACCTTAGAAGCTAAGAGATACTGGGGGCTTATTTTCAGCATTCTTATAGAAAATAAATTTCAACCAAGAATTTCATACCCTGCCAAACTAAGCTTCATAAGCAAAGGAGAAATAAAATCTTTTCTGGATGAGCAAGCACTAATGGAATTTGTTACCACTAGGCCAGCCTTATAAGAGATCCTCAATGTAGTTCTAAACATGGAAATAATAGAACAATACCTGCTACCACAAAAACACACTTAGGTACATAGCCCACAAACCTAATAAAGCAACCACACAATAGAAACTACAAAGCAATCAGCTAACAACTTCACAATAGGCTCGAAATCTCACATATAAATATTAACCTTGAATGTAAATGGTCTAAATGCCACACTTAGAAGGCACAGATTGGGCAAGTTGGATGTAAAACCAAGACCCATCCATCTGCTGTTTTCAAGAGACCTATCTCACATGTAATGACACCCATAGGCTCAAAGTAAAGGGTGGAAAGAGATCTATCATGAAAACAGAGAACAAGAAAGAGTAAGAGAGTAAGGATCATTATTCATATATCAATTAAAACAGATTTTAAACCAACAGTAAAAAAAGACAAAGGAGGGCATTACATAGTGATAAAAGGTTCAATACTACAAGAAGACTTAACTATTTTAAATATCTATGCACCCAACATTGCAGCACCCAGACTCGTTAAAAAAGTACTTCTACACCTATGAAAAGATTTTCTGTCTCTCTTTCTTTTACAAAATACTGGTGATATTACATTACCTACTACTGAATACTGTCAGCAATTATAATGGTAAGCATTTGTGTATCTAAACATAGAAAAGTTTCAGTAAAAATAGGGTATAATCTTGTAGAACCATTGTTGTATATGCAGTCACTGTTGACTAAAACATCATTATAAAGTGCATGACTATATCTAAACCAGTAACTTAGTTGTTTATTATTAAGTATTATGTACTGTGCATGATTGTATGTGCTATACTTCTGTATGACTGGCAGTGCAGTAGACTTGTTTGTTTATAGCAGCATTATCACAAACAGATGAGTAATGCATTGAGGGACAACTTTATAATGGCTTTGATGTCACTAAGTGATATAAAAAATCTCAGCTCCATTATAGTCTTTTGGGTCCACCATGGTATATGCAGTTCATCTTTGACCAAAACATCATTATGTGGTGAATGAATGTAATCACTAGGGTTCTTGCAGTTATTTACACCATAATCTCTATTAGGGCAAGAACTTTGGTTGCCTTCTTTATCATTTAAGAAAAGGTATATAAGAATATTACCACCCTTAGAGAACCATTTTGTTACATTATTGTAATTTTTAAAGAACATCTGTTGAACACAGCTGAAACAATGCTGCTCTATGGTCAAGTAGATGAATTTAACCTCTGAGAAAGTAGTTCATGCTATGCAATTAACAAAAAGAGTGGGTGGAATATAAAGGAATAAGCTAAGATATGTGCATAGCATGTTTAGATTATTCAATAGGTAGCAGAGTTGATGAAGAATTGAAGAAGGAAACTGATAAATGGGAAGCATAGCAGTTGGGGAAGCCATTGGAGCAAGTAAGATTTTTATTGTTAATGGCGTGAGTCATTTTGATGAAGATACAAAAGTATTTTGGGTCTGTCATACCAAATATGGTTTCATATTTGTGCTCATAGTGTTTGTTTTTATCTGTGCCTACAGATAGGCAATGAAACGCTTTGAAAGGGTAGCCCACGTAAACACCATGAAGTTTGTTTGAAAAGTTGTAATGCAATATAAAGCAGTACTGGAGGTTGCCAGCAGATGGAACCATAGATTTTAGAAATTCAGATTGAGACAATGGTAATGTAACAAGTTTATGAAAGCATAATTTTTTTTTCTTTTAAATAACAATATCCTGGACACATATCAGCCAGACTAAAGAGTAACAACCAAAGTAAACCTGTAGGTCTGAGACTGAATTTTTGTGTTGCTTCTTTAATGATAAGTCTTGGAAAGAACATTTCTAAAATCTCCTAACTATAATGCAAATGTCTAGATATAGAAAATAACCCTTTACAGACCCACGAAATAATCATAATGACACAACATAATCACAACATAATAATAATGAGTGTTGTATGTAGTGAAGCAGAAAGGTGGTATTGAGTAATTTAAGTGCAACACCATTATCACACTAGTGATATAACACACCATTATCACAATAGTGTTGCACTATTAAGTGCAACGCAAGCTTAACATTGCTTGTTTTTAAAAGTTTTTATTTAAGTTTCTTTTTGTTTGTGGGTTTTTTTTTTTTTTGGCTGGAGAGTGGCCTATGGCTTATGGGTCTGATCTAGTTTTCATGCTTAATTTTGTGTTGTCTCAAGCCTTATCTGATCACTACAGCCAGAATTTAAGAGAAGTGAGATATAGATGAGGCTGGGGAGTTATACATCTTGGTATTCAAAATAAATTGTGTCTTCACCTGCCTGAGGTTTTAAAAGTTGATCTGTGGGAAGGGGCTGGTTGCCATCAAGAAAAGTCCATGGAGATCTGTCAGGATCCGAGGGGTACTGAGTGACAGTGGTATTGCTAACCAGGCTTTTCTAGTAACTGCAACATTGCGAAAAGACTCACATGTTTTCAACTGTTTTTTTTTTGGGGGGGTGTCCTGTTTATTTAAAGGCAGGGTTTTCTATCAGCTCTGTTGGTCTTCCTTTTTTTCCCCATTACCTGTATATGATCCTTGTCTACTGTCCTGCAAGGGCAGGTGGAAGCATGTCATCTTCTGCATTCTCTGTTAAAGTGGCATTATGAAAACTACCTCAAACCTAGCTCTTTTGGTTTTGAGGGTGGCGAATGCCATGAAAAATAGCTGAATTAGTAATAAGAGTAGTAAATATTTAGAAGGTAACTTTGGGCAAGAAAGTTAAAAGCTCTTTCCTACTTTCTTCTCCATGCGATCTCTACATTCACTAATTTTCTCCCCTATAGTCGATTTTTAGTTGTGGTAGTTATATCCCATAAAAGTCTCCTGGAACATTGCATCAGCAAATATTGAACGATTACTTCTAGGAAAAATAGAGGGTTATTTGCCTGTCAGTCTGTGGTCACAATATTTTCATCAATTGATTAATATATAACCTCGTTTTATGTGTTTCTGTTTAAAGATACTTAAGATATATATATGTGTATATGTGTATATGTGTATATATGTATATGTATATATGTATATGTGTATATATATATAGAGTATTAACCTTGAGCTCATGACCAACCTGTAGTTGGTCAGAGCAAAGCTCTGATAAACTACAGTGTTTATCAGAGCAAAGCTTAACGGACGTACATATTTCCTCTGTAAGGCACATCCCAGTCTTCTTGCAATTAGGAACACCAGAGGATACCTCAGCACTATGCTTAGGGGCCATTTTAAGTAGGGGAATCACCAATAAAAAACAGAAAAATTAAAAATGTGGTATTGTCTAGATCTAGAAAAGGATACTTGTTTACAGTATGTGAGCTAGAACAAAAAGATAGTCCCAGTTTTGACCTCAGCTGGGCGAATACAATTTGGGTGACTCACATAATCTGTTGCTTTGCCAATGTTTACAAGAGATCATGAAAATTGATTTTAGAGTTACAAATAAATTTTAGCAAGCAAGTAAATTTGCAAATATGGAATCTGTAAATAACTAGGACTGTTATCATTGACAAAGCACTGCTAATATGTCAATATTCTTGCCTGTAAACTGTTGACAATATATTTTTGGTTTTATATAATTGTAATGACAGGTTGGGTGTAGTGGCTCATGCTTGTAATCTCAGTGCTTTGGGAAGCCAAGGTAGGAGAACTGCTTGAGGCCTTGAGTTTGAGAGTAGCCTGGTAGCATGTTGAGACCCTGTCTCTAAAATAATTTAAGGAAAGTTAGCCTGGCATGGTCACATCCACCTATGGTCCTAGCTTCTTTTGGGAGGATTGCTCGGGCTCAGGAGTTCAAGATTGTAGTGAGGCATGATTATACCACTGTACTCCAGCCTGGGCAACAGAGCGAGAACTTGTTTCTAAAATAAAAAAACAATAAAAAAAATTGTAATTTTAGCTCCCTAGTACCACTCACCTGTCTTTTTAAAACAAATAAGACCATTGGAACATTATAGAATGGGAATATGTTTTACAACTAGTCCATGACAAAGCCAGAACTAGAGCTCAGATCCCCACATGTGTGGTCCAGTGCTTTTGTAGTTGGGTCAAATAACTTCAAAGACTTCAGAGCATTGGAGAGTTTCCTTTCTTCTATCCATGGTTTATGACTTTGCTAGCCTGGGCACTTTGGTAGGAGAAGAGGGAATCAAAAATTTGGGACATACCCGGAAATCCCCATTCACTTTCTGATTTCAGTTTATGAATATCTTTAAATTTAAAAAATATATAAATTGCTCCTGCTAAAAGTGCAAATAGAAGTTGGGCCAAGCTGGTGGACTAGAAGCAGCTCATGTGCATAACTCTCATGGAGAGGAAATGAAAGGGCTATGAACACTGAACCTGCAGGCTGATAATCTGAGAAACCACATGGGGCTCTATCAAGGCTGCAACGGGACACAGGACACAGAGAGAAGAGAGGAGTGAAGCTGGGCACTAGCCTGTCTGGGCTCAGCATGGAGCCAGGAGAAACTCTTTAACACTTGAAAGGTGAGTGAGTGAGAGAGAGAATGCACTGGGGGATTCACACTCTCCATAGGGACCTGTGCAAGACAGGGACTGGGAGAATCTCCCTGGCCACCCTCCACACTTCCCTACCATGTTTCTAGACTGAGGCAGAGAGTCATCCAGATATTTTGCGAAGACAAGTCTCAAGTCTTGGGATCTCTACAAACCTGGGGACCCAGAGAAGATCAGCACCAGTGCCATAGCCCCAGTAGAGGCTGCAGTCGCAGTACTTGGGGGCAGTAAGATTGCTGTACCCCACCTCAATAAACAGGGCTTGGCATCAGCTTTAACTCAATGGTCCTGCCTCTGTGTAGACTCACTGGAAGGTAGAGCCTTCTATTGTCCCGGGAAACACCTGGATGGTGGGGTGGGTGACCCCACTCACCCCTGCTGCCGGTAGCCAGGCAAGCAATGCCTGCTAGAGCCTCTGGCCCAGTGGTTGTGCTTCTATCTGAATTTAGCCAGTGGATACAGCATCTTGTTGTCCCAGGAAACACCTAGACAACAGGGTGGGCAACTCTACCCACCTTTGCCTCTTGTAACCCGGTGAGCCATGCCTGCTAGAGCTTCCAGCCCAGCAGTGCTACTTCTGCCTCAATTTGCTGAGTGGTGCAGCCTCCTGTTGCCCCAGAAACACTCGGAGGGCAGGGAAGGAAACTGTACCCACCCCTTCCTCTTGTAGCCAGATGGGCCATACCCACTGGTGCTTCCAGTGGTTCCGCTTCTATCTGAACTCTGCAGGCAGGTGCAACCCCATGCTTCCCCACAAAGTACTCAGACAGCATACATATCAGGGCTGACCTGGCAAAAATATGGCCAGTCTGCCAACTGCAGCCCCTGCCTAAGGGAGCCCTGTGGACCAGAACACCCAACAAAAAAATGTGGCTATGGAGGCAATAATCAGACGAAGCTCATTCAAGACTCAGGAGTGTACAAGAATCAAAAGCAGTTGATTGAACCCATCTTATACCACAGTCAAACCTCCCAGTGTTATCAAAGAAGTTAAAAGCAAAAAATGCAAGCCAAAGGACAGCAACTTCAAAGATTAAAGGAACATCAACCCACATAGATGAGAAAGAACCAGCAGGAGAACTCTGGCAACTCAAAAAGCCACAGTGTCTTCTTACCTCCATACAACTACACTAGTTCCCCAGTAAGGTTTCTTAACCAGGTTGAAATGGCCAAAATGTCAGAAATAGAATTCAGAATATGGATAGAAAGGAAGATCATCAACATTCAGGAGAAAGTCAAAACCCAATAGAAGGAATCTAAGAAACACAATAAAATGATACAGAAGATAAACGACAAAATGACCATTTAAAAATAAAAACGAACCTGGTAGAGCTTAAAAACACACTTTAAGTATTTTATAATACAATTTCAAGTATTAATAGCAGATTAGACCAAGCTGAGGCAAGAATCTTAGAGCTCAAAGATCAGTTCTCTGAAATAACACAGTCAGACAGAAATAAAGAAAAAGAATAAAGAAGAATGAACAAAACCTCTGAGAAATATGGGATTATTCAAAGAGACCAAATCTATGATTCATTGATATCCCTGAAAGAGAGGAAGAGAAAACAAGGAACTTAGAAAATATGTTTGAGGATTTCATCCATGAAAATTTCCCCAACATTGCTAAAGAGGCCAACATTTAAATCCAGGAAATGCAGAGAGTTTCTGTGAGATGCTATACAAGGAAATCATCCCCAAATACATAGTCATCAGATTCTCCAATGTCAAAATGAAAAAAAAAAAATTTCAAAGGCAGCCAGAGAGAAGAGGCAGGTCACCTAAAAAAGCAACCCCATCAGGCTAACAGACAACCTTTCAGAAGAAACCCTATCAGTCAGAAGAGATTGGAGGGGCCTATATTCAGCATTCTTAAAGAAAATAAATTCCCACCAAGAATTTCATGTTCAGTGAAACTAAACTTCATAAAAGAAGGAGAAATAAGATACTTTTTAGGCAAGGATATCCTTTAATGCTAATGATATTTGCTACCATCAGACCTATCTTGCAAGAAGTCTTTTAGGGAGTGCTAAATATGGAAAAGAAAGATTGTTACTAGCTGCCACAAAAATACACATAGACCATTGACACTATAAAGCAACCACACAATCAAGTCTGCATAATAACCAGCTAACAACATGCTGATAGGATCACACTTGCACATATCAATATTAACCTTGAGTGTAAATGGGCTAAAATCCCCAATTAAAAGGCATGGAGTGACAAGTTGGATAAAGAAATGAGACCCAACTGTGTGCTGCCTACAAGAAACCCATCTTACATGCAATGATATTCATAGGCTCAAAGTACAGGGATGGAGAAAAACCTACCAAACAAATGGAAAACAAAACAAAACAGAGGTTGCTGTATTTATTTCAAACAAAACAGGCTTCAAACCAACCATAATTTAAAAAGACAAGGGGATTACATGAGAGTAAAAAGTTCAGTTCAACAAGACCTAACTATCCTAAATATATCTGCATCCAAAACAGTAGTACCCAGATTGAAAAGGCAAGTTCTTAGAGTGAAGAGACTTAGATAACCACAAAATAATAGTGGGAGACTTCAACACCCCACTGGCAGTATTAGATCGATCAACAAGACAGAAAACTAATAAAAATATTCAGGTCCTGAACTTGACATTTCACCAAATTGGCCTAACATAAATATATAGAACCCTCCACCAAAAACAACAGAATGTACATTCTTCCGATCTATATATGGCACATAGTCTAAAATTCATGCAATAAGCCATAAAAGAATCCTCAGCAAATTAAAAAAAAACCTGAAATCATATCAAACATAATCTCAGATCACAGTGCATTAAAAACAAAAATTAATACTAAGAAAATTGCTCAAAACCATACAACTGTATGGAAATTAAACAAGCTTATCCTGAATAACTTTTGAGTAAACAATAAAATTAAGGAAGAAATCAAGAAATTATTTGAAACTAATTGGAACAAAGACGCAGCATAACAGAATCTCTAGGACACAGCTAAAGCAGTATCAATAGGGATGTTTATACTGCTCACTGCTCAAAGAAAAGTTAGAAATATCTCAAATTAGCAACCTAACATCAAACCTAGAGGAACTAGAGAAAGAAGAGTAAACCAACCCCAAAGCTAGCAAAAGACAAGAACTAACCAAAAATCCGAGCTGAACTGAAGGAAACTGAGACACAAGAAACCATACAAAAGACTGATGAATCTATGAGTTTGGTTTTAGAAAGAACAAATAAGATTGATAGACTACTAGGTAGATTAATAAAGAAGAAAGATAGAAAATCCAAATAAGCACAATCAGAAATGACAAAGGAGATATTATCACCAACCCCACAGAAATACAGAAAGCTCTCAGAGACTACTATGGACACCTTTATGCTCACAAACTGGAAAACCTAGAAGAAATGGATAAATTTCTGGAAACATACAACCTCCCAAGATTGAGCCAGGAAGCAGCTGAATTCCTGAACAGAACAATAATGAGTTCCAAAACTGAATCAGTAATAAAAAGCTTGCCAACCAGAAAAACCCAGGACCAGATGGATTAACAGCCAAATTCTACCAGATGTGTAAAAAAGTGCCGTTACGATTCCTATTGAAACTACTCAAAAGTATTGAGGAGGAGGGATTCCTCCCCAACTCATTCTACGAGGCCAGCATAATCTTGATACCAAAATCTGGCAGAGACACAACACACACACACACACACACACACACACACACACAGACACAGACACACACAGAAAAGAAAACATTAGGCCAATATCCTTGATGAACATAGATGCAAAAATCCTCAACAAAGTACTACTAAACTGAATCCAGCAGCACAAAAAGCTAATACACCATGATCAAGTAAGTTTCATCCCTGGCATACAAGTTTGGTTCAACATATACAAATCAATAAATGTGATTCACTACATAAGCAGAATTAAAAACAAAAACTACATGATCATCTTAATAGATGCAGAAAAGGTTTTTGATAAAATTCAACATGTCTTCATTTTAAAAACTCTCAACAAATTAAGAGAGCTAAATCAAGAAGGAAATCTCATTCACAATAGTCACAAAAAGAATAAAATACCAAGGAATACAGCTAACCAGAGAGGTGAAAGATCTGTACAATGAGAACTAAAAACACTGCTCAAAGAAATCAGAGATAGCACAACAAGTGGAAAAGCATCCCCTGCTCATAGATAGGAAGAATCAATATAGTTAAAATGGTCATACTGACCAAAGTAATTTACAGATTCAATGCTATTCCTATCAAACTAAAATTCATGTGGAACTGAAAAAGAGCTTGAATAGCTAAGTCAATCCTCAGCCAAAATAACGAAAGTTGTGGCCATGATGCTACCCAACTTCAAATTATACTACAAGGCTACAGTAACCTAAACAGCATGGTACTAGTACCAAAAACGGACACATAGACCAATGGGACACAATAGAGTGCCCAGAAATAAAGCCACATACCTAAAACCATCTGATCTTCAACAAAGTTGACAAAAGCAATGGGGAAAGGACTTCCTATTTAATAAACGGTGCTGCGATAACTGGCTAGCCATATTTAAAAGAGTGAAACTGGACTCTTTCCTTACATCATACATAAAAATCAACTCAAGGTAGAATAAAGATTTAAATTTAAAACTGAAAACTACAAAATCCCTGGAAGGTAACCTAGGAAATACCTTTCTGTACATAGGCCCTGGCAAAGATTTTGTGATGAAGATACCAAAAGCAATTGCAACAAAAACATAAATTGACAAATGAGACCTAACAGAGGAAAGAGCTCCTGCACAGTGAAAGAAACTAACAATAGAGTAAGCAGACAACCTATAGAATGGGCGAAAACATTTTCAAACTGTGCATCTGACAAAGGTCTAACATCTAGAATCTATAGAAAACTTAACAAGCAAAAAACAATCAATCCTATTATAAAGTGGGCAAAGTAAACTAACAGACACTTTTCAAAAGAAGACATACATGTGCCCCACAAGCATATAAAAAATGCTCAACATCACAATAATTAGAGAAATGCAAATCAAAACCCCATGAGATACCAGCACAGACCAGTCAGAATGGCTATTATTAAAAAGTCAAAAAATAATAGATGCTGCTGAGGTTACAGAGAAAACTGAGTTCCTATATACTGTTGGTGAAAATATAGATGAGTTCAGCCACTGTGGAAAGCAGTGAGGTGATTTCTGAAAGAACTTAAAATGGAAGTATCATTTGACCCAGTGATCTCACTGTTGGTTATACCCAAAGGAATATGAATCCTTCTACCCTAAGGATACATGCACATGTGTGTTCATTGCAGCACTATTCACAGTAGCAAAGTCATGGAATCAACCTTAAATGCCTGTCAGTGGTAGAATTGATAAAGAAAATGTGGTACATTTATACAATGGAATATTATGTAGTCATAAAAAAGAACAAGATTATGTACTCTGTAGCAATATGGAAGGAGCTCAAGGTTGTAATCCTAAGTGAACTAATGCAGGAACAGAAAATCAAATCCCATGTGTTCTCACTTATAAGTGGGAGCCAAACATTGAGTATCCATGGACACAAAGAAGGAAACAATAGATACTGGAACCTATTTGAGGGTAGAGGGTAGAGGAGGGATTGGATCACAAAACTACCTATCAGGTACTATGGTTATAACCTGGGTGACAAAACCGTTTGTACAACAAACCCCCACGACACACAATTTGCCTGTATAACAAACCTGCCCATATTCCCCTGAACATAAGATTAAATGAACATAAATAAATAAGCGATTGAATGAATAAGACAGAAAACACACAAAACAAAAACAAAAATGCAAATGAGTATGACATTGATCAAAATGATCTATTAATCAAGTATATAAAAATTAGTATATGGGTTAGCTGTGGGGTAACTAGACTGAGACCAGGTCATGCTGATTGAGAGGTGGCCTTCAGAACATCAGGCAGGAGTGGAGGGACCCTCCAGGAGACGAATATTCTTGAAGAGAAACCTGCCCCACAGCCCATGATGACTCTGAAACAGTTGAGCAATCCTCCCTGCCTGTTAACTGATTGAGCAAATGTGGAAGCCTCTTGAAAGGCTCTTGTCTTATCACAGCTGAGAAATTCTGCCTTGTAGCTTAACATCTTTTTGATAACCGCCTCTGGGATTTCCTTTTCAGTTTGGCAGCATTTGCTTGGACAATATTTCTGTTTGATTCTTATCCTTTTCTCTTTTTATGGGGATCTTTCTCTTTTGCCTTTAGCTATGGACGTCTCAGTTTGGGATTTTCACCCTGTTTCATCTTGTTTGGTTACTGGTAACATCACTGCTTGGATTTTTTCCTTCTGCTCTTTGGAAAAATATCTACTACTTCTCTGGAAACAAATTTCATAATTAGAATGTTGTTATTTCTCTTCATTTTCTCAAAAACTAGTCTTCTACTGAAATGTATTCAAGAAATGTGTCGCATACATTTGAAAAATGCTTCTGAATTTCTCTAGAAAGAAATATTGAATGTTATCAGTAAAGGTACTATTATATGGTATTGTTTTTAACTAGGGTGACCAAATACATTGGTTTGCTTGGTGCAGTTTGTGTATTTTCTTGTTGTCCCCATGTGTGTATGTATAGCACCTCCTCTCACTCATGGATGACAAATTATATGGTTATATTAAAGATAACACCAATGCAAGAAATTTAAAAAGTAAGTACAATAAGGATCAGCATTCCCAAACCATCCTATACTAGGTTTACAGGGCATATCAATCAGTATATAATTACTTGAGTTTATGTCACCCCGAAATAAAAATTACCTTCATGTCCTTTAGAACTTCTTTGATTTCAAAGACTAATAGAGGCATCTCCTTGCAGTACTTGGTGACATATTCCATGCTTTACATATATTTAAATTTTTTTAAAGTAACACAAGTTTATTGTGGAAATTTCAAAAAGTGCAAAAAGCTAGAAACAGAAAATAAGGCCACCTATAATTTTTTCACTCAGAGATAAGCACTGTTAATATTTATTTCATATCTTCCCTTAATAATGAGAAATACAAATCTGGGGGGTCTGCTGATTTCTAATTTCTTTCACCATTATATTATGATTGTTTTGTCATGTTATTAAATATTCTCCTGTGGCAATACATGGAACAGAGTATTGAAAAGCATTATATTATTGAATTTATCACAATTTAAGCAAAATATTAGTCCTTTGAGATCCATATAAACAGAAGGCGGAACAATAGTGCAGAGGCTTAAATTACAGCTACACTGATCTGGGATGTACATAAAGAAAAGATTACAGGTGGTGATTACTCTGGGGTGACAATAGGAAGACCCCATTCTGGATGGTTACATCTTTTACTTGTCTAACAGTAAGAGGTCTAAAGTGACGATTTATTGAGACTTATTTTCCTTTCTCATTTGATATTTCTAGGATAATTTAATACTGATAGGAAGAAAACTGATGCCTGATTATTTTTACTTAGTATTGACTCTGCCATTGTGTTTCCTCATAGCAGCTGTTCACGTTTTGTGCATTCTCAAGGACACAGTGCAAATTTAATTAAATATTTTCTTTTTCAGCTATGCAATCTCAAATTGTGAAATTGTTAAAATTCATTGAGGTGTAGGTTATCTGATTATCAGAATAATTTTAGATAATAAAAAGATTGTTTCATTTTCATTATTTTTGTTTAGCTTTTAACTATTTTAACTATACTTCATTATTTTATTTTAACATTATTATAATGCACATACCAAAACATTTCCTGGTCGTCCTTCTAAGTTAATTTCTGCCCCAGCTTCACCCCCACCCCACCCACACACCAGGCAACTTTTTACTCTGATTTCTATCACTATGGATTAATATTGGCCAAGTTTGAAATTCATACACATAGAATCATATGGTAGGTACTCTTTTTGTGTTTTACTTATTTCACTTAGTATAATTCTTTTTCATATTTATCCATGTTGTTGTGTATATCAATGTATAGTCCATTCTCACACTGCTAATAAAGACATATCCAAGATTGGGTAATTTATAAAGGAAAGAGTTTTAACTGACTCACAGTTCAGCATGGTGGGGGAGGCCTCAGGAAACTTACTATCATGACAGAAGGGCAAACAAACATTTGCTTCTTCACATGGCAGCAGCAAGGAGAAGAATGAGAACTGAGCAGAGGGGGAAGCCCGTTATAGAGCCATCAGATCTCTTGAGAATGTACTCACTGTCACAAGAATAGAATGGGAAAAGCTTCCCCGTGAATCAGTTGCCTCCCACTGGGTCCATCCCATGACATATGGGGATTATGAGAACTAGATTTCAAGATGATATTTGGCTGGGGACAAAGCGAAACCATATTATTCCAACCTTGGCCCCTCCAAAATCTCATGTCCTCACATTTCAGAACACAATCATACCTTTCCAACAGTCACTCAAAGTCTTAACTTATTCCATCATTAACTCAAAAGTTCAAGTCTAAAGTCTCATCTCAGACCAGGCAAGTCTCTTTCACCTATGAACCTGTAAAATCAAAAGCTAGCTAGTTACTTCCTAGGTATAATGAAGGTATAGGAATTAGGTAAATTCACCCATTTCAGATGGGAGAAATTGGCCAAAACAAAGGGGCTACAGGCCCCATGCAAATCCAAAATCCAATGGAGCAGTCATTAAACCTTAAAGTTCCAAAATGATCTCCTTTTACTCCACGTCTCATAACCAGGGCACACTGATGCAAAAGGTGGGCCCTTACAGTATTGGGCAGCTCTGCTCTTGTGGTTTTGCAGGATACAACCCCCCTTCTGGCTGCTTTCACTGCCGATGTTGAGTGTCTGGCTTTTTCAGCACATGCTGCAAGCTGTCTGTGGATCTACCATTCTGGGATCTGGAGGACAATAGCCCTCTTTTCATAGCTCCAATAGGCAGGAGGGACTCTGTGTGGGAGCTCCAATCCCACATTTCCCTTCCACACTGCCCTAGCAGAGTTTCTCCATGAGGGCTCTGCTCCTATGGCAAACTTCTGCCTGGACATCCAGGTGTTTCCATACATCCTCTGAAATCTAGGTGGAGGTTCCAAAACCTCAATTCTTGTCTTCTGTGCACCCACAGGACGGATGCCATGTGAAAGCTGCCAAGGCTTGGGGCTTGCACCCTCTGAAGCAATGACCCAAGCTGTACTTTGGCCCCTTTTAGCCATGGCTGGAACTGAAGCAGCTGGGATGCAGGGCACCATGTCCCGAGGCTACACATATCAGGGGGCCCTGGGCCTGGTCCACAAAAGCATTGTTCTCCTCCTATGCCTGAAGGCCAGTGATGGGAGGGTCTCTGACATTCCTTGGAGACATTTTCCTTATTGTCTTGGTGATTAACATTCAGCTCATTAATTATGCAAATTTATGCAGCAGGCTTGAATTTCTCCCTAGAAAATGAGTTTTTCTTTCCTATCATGTCAGGCTTCAAACTTTCCAAACTTTTATACTCTGCTCCCTCTTGGACACTTTGCCACTTAGAAATTTCTGCCAGATACCCTAAATTATCTCTCTCAAAATCAAAGTCCACAGATCTCTAGGGCAGGGACAAAATGCCAACAGTTTCTTTGGATAGCAAGAGTGATCTTTATTTCAGTTCCCAGAAAGTTCTCATCTCCATTTGAGACCACTTCAGCCTGGACTTCATTGTCTATATCACTATCAGCATTTTGGTCAAAGCTATTCAACAAGTCTCTAGGAAGTTCCAAACTTTACCACATCTTCCTGTCTTCTGAGGCCTCCAAGTTTCTAGGAAGTTCAAACTTTCCCATTTTTCCTGTTTTCTTCTGAGCCCTCCAAACTCCTTCAACCTCTGCCTGTTACAAAGTTCCAAAATCACTTCCACATTTTCGGATATCTTTAGAGCAGTGCTCCTCTATCTGGTACCAATTTACTATATTAGTTTTCACACTGCTATGAAGAAATACCTGAGCCTGGGTAATTTATAAAGAAAAGAGGTTTAATCGACTCACAGTTTTGCAGGACTGGGAAGGCCTCAGGAAACTTACAATCATGGCAGAAGGGGAAGTAAATGGATCCTTCTTCACATGGCAGCATCAAAGATAAGAATGAGAACTGAGTGAAGGCGGAAGCACCTTATAAAACCATCAGATCTTGTGGGATCTTACTATCACAAGATTAGCATGGAGAAAAACACCCCATGATTCAATTACCTCCCACTGGGTCCCACACGTGGGGATTATGGGAACTAAAAATTCAAGGTGGATCATGGATTATCTTTTTGATATGGTGTTGGATTCGGTTAGCTAGTACTTTGTTAAGGACTTTAGCATCTATATTCATCAAGGACATTGTTCTGTAGTTTTGCTTTTTGGTTATGTCCTTTCCTGGTTTTGGTATTAGGGTGATGCTGGCTTCATAGAATGAATTACGGGGGATTCCTTCTTTCTCTATCTTGTGGAATAGTGTCAAAAGGATTGGTACCAATTCTTCTTTGAATGTCTGGTAGAATTCTGCTGTTAATCTGTCTGGTCCTGGACTTTTTTTTTTTTTTTTTGAGATGGAGTCTTGCTCTGTCTCCCAGGCTGGAGTGCAGTGGATCTCAGCTCACTGCAAGCTCCACCTCCTGGGTTCACACCATTCTCCTGCCTCAGCCTCCCGAGTAGCTGGGACTACAGGCACCCACCACTTCGCCTGGCTATTTTTTTGTATTTTTTAGTAGAGACGGTTTCACCCTGTTAGCCAGGATGGTCTCAATCTCCTGACCTCGTGATCCGCCTGTCTCAGCCTCCCAAAGTGCTGGGATTACAGGCTTGAGCCACTGTGCCCAACCGGACCTTTTTTTATTGGTAATTTTTAAACTACCATTTCAATCTGGCTGCTTGTTATTGTTTTTTTCAGAGTATCTCATTCTTCCTGATTTAAGCTAGGAGGGTTGTATTTTTCCAGCAATTGTTTCTTAGTGAGGTTATTTGGATTTTCTCTTTTCTTGGTTAATCTTGCTAATGGTCTATCAATTTTTTTTTTATGCTTTCAAAGAACCAACTTTTTGTTTCATTTATGTTTTGTATTTTTTTTTTGTTTCAATTTCCTTTAGTTCTGCTCTGATCTTGGTTATTTCCTTTCTTCTGCTGGGTTTGGGTTTGGTTTCTTGTTTCTCTAGTTCCTTGAGGTGTGATCTTAGATTTTCTGTTTGTGCTCTTTCAGACTTTTTGATGTAGGTGTTTAGGGCTATGAAATTTCCTCTTAGCACCACCTCTGCTGTATCCCAGAGGTTTTGATAGGTTTTGTCATTATTGTCATTCAGTTCAAAGAATTTTTAAATTTCCAACTTGATTTCGCTTTTGACCCAATGCTCATTCAGGAGCAGGTTAATTTCCATGTATTTGCATGGTTTTGAAGGTTCCTTTTGGAGTTGATTTGCAGTTTTATTCCACTGTGGTCTGAGAGAGTGCTTGATATAATTTCAATTTTCTTAAATTTATTGAGGCCTATTTTATAGCCTATCATATAGTCTCTCTTGGAGAAAGTTCCATGTGCTGTTGAATAGAATGTGTATGCTGTGGTTGTTGGATGAAGTGTTCTGTATATATCTGTTAAGTCAATTTGTTCCAAGGTATAGTTTAAATCCATTGTTTCTTTGTTAACTTTCTGTCTTAATGACCTGTTTAGTGCTGTAAGTGGAGTATTGACATCCTTCACTATTATTGTCTTGCTGTCTATCTTATTTCTTAGGTCTATTAGTAATTGTTTTACAAATTTGGGAGCTGTAGTGTTATGTGCATATATGTTTAGGATTGTGATATTTTCCTGTTGGAAAAGGCCTTTTACTATTATATAATGTCCCTCTTTGTCTCTTTTAACTGCTCTTGCTTTTTTTGTCTGATATAGGAATAGCTACCCCTGCTCACTTTTGGTGTCCATTTGCATGAAATGTGTTTTTCCACCCCTTTAAGTTTATGTGAGTCCTTATGTTTTAGGTAAGTCTCCTGAAGGCAGCAGATGGTTGGTTGGTGATTCTTATCCATTCTATGGTTCTGTAGCTTTTGAGTGGAGTATTTAGGCCATTTACATTCAATGTTATTATTGAAATGTAAGGTACCATTGCTTTCATCACTCTCTTTGTTGCTTGTGTACTTTTTTGTGTTGTTGTTTTTGCTTTTTAACTTGTATTTTTGTTTTATAGGTCCTGTGTGATTTATGATTTAAAGAGGTTCTGTTTTGATGTGTTTCCATGATTTGTTTCAAGATTTAGAGCTCCTTTTAGTAGTTCTTGTAGTGGTGGCTTGATAATGGTGCATTCTATCAGCATTTATTTGTCTGAAAATGACTATCTTTCCTTCATATATGATGCTTAGTTTCACTGGATACTAAATTCTTGGCCAATACTTACTTTGTTTGAGGAGGCTGAAGATATATCCCCAATCTCTTCTAGCTTATAGGGTTTCTGCTGAGAAATCTGCTGTTAATCTGACAAGGTTCCTTTATAGGTTACTTGGAGCTTCTGTCTCACAGTTCTTAAGATTCCTTCCTTCCAAATTGACTTAACAGGTATATACAGAACACTTCATCCAACAACCACAGAATACACATTCTATTCAGGAGTGCATGGAACTTTCTCAGATAGACCATACAATAGGCCATAAAACAAACCTCAATAAATTTAAGGAAGTAATATTCTTAACTTTGGATAACCTGATGACAGCGTGCCTAGGTGAAGATCTTTTTTTGTGATGAATTTCCGAGGTATTCTTTGTGCTTCTTGTATGTTGGTGTCTAGGTCTTTCACAAGGCTGGGGAAGTTTTCCTTGATCATTCCCCCAAATATGTTTTCCAGGCTTTTAGAATCCTTTACTTCCTCAAGAACACTGATTATTCTTAGGTTTAGTCATTTAACATAATCCCAGACTTCTTGGAGGCTTTGTTCGTATTTTCTTATTATTTTTTGTCTTTGTTGGATTGGGTTAATTTAAAGACCTCATCTTCAAGCTCTGAATTTCTTTATTCTATTTGTTCAATTCTATTGCTGAGATTTTCCAGAGCATTTTGCGTTTCTAAAAGTGCGTCCAAATTTTCCTGAAAGTTTTATTGTTTTTTTCTTTACGCTATCTATTTCCTTGAATATTTATCCCTTTACTTCTTGTATCATTTTTGGATTTCCTTGCCTTGGGCTTCACCCTTCTCTGATCCCTTCCTGATAAGCTCAATAACTAACCTCCTGAATTCTTTTTCACGTAAATCAGGGATTTCGTCTTGGTTTGGATCCATTGCTGGTGACCTAGTGTGATTTTTTTGCGGGGTGTGGAAGAGCCCTTGTTTTGTCATATTGCCAGAGTTGGTTTTTCTGGCTTCTTCTCATTTGGGTAGGCTCTGTCCTAGGGAAGGTCTAGGGCTGAAGGCTGTTGTTCAGATTCTTTTTTCCCACAGAGTGTTCCCTTCATGTACTAATCTCCTCCTTTTCCTATGGATGTGGGTTCCTGTTAGCTGAACTGCAGTGATTGTTGTCTCTCTTCTGGTTGTAGCCACCCAGGGAGTCTACCCAGCTCTGGACTGGTAGTGGGGGTTGTCTGCACAGTGTCCTGTGATGTGAACCATCTATGAGTCTCTCAGCCACAGATACCAGTACTTTTTCTGGTGGAGGTGGCAGAGGGTGCAATGGACTCCATGAGGTTCCTTAGCTTTGGTGGTTTAATGCTCTATTTTTATGCTGGTTGGCCTCCTGCCAGGAGGTGGTGCTTTCCAGAAAGCATCAGTTGCAATAGTAGTATGGAGAGGAACCAGCAGTGGGCGGGGCCCTAGAACTCCCAAGATTATGTGCCCTTTCTCTTCCACTACCAGGGTGGATAGGGAAGGACCGTCAGTTGGGGGTGGGGCTAGGCATATCTGAGCTCAGACTCTCCTGGGGCAGATCTTGCTATGGCTGCTGTGGGGGATGGGGGTGAGTTTCCCTGGCCACTGGAATTGTGTACCTAGGAGGATTATGGCTGCCTCTGCTGAGTCATGCAGGTTGTCAGGAAAGTGGGGGAAAGCCAGCAGTCACACGCCTCACCCAGCTCCCATGCAAACTGAAGGGCCAGTCTCCTCACTCTCACCGTGCCCCCCTCCCACCCTGTCAGCAAACTGCCCTGAGTCTGTTTCCAGGCAGAGGGCAAGATGGACTTAAAAACTTTCCCGAGGCTGTCCGCCTCCCAGCTGTGAAAGAAAAAGGCTTTAGTTCTTCTCCAGCCTGTGAAGTCTCCATGCCAGATTCGTGCCCTTCCCCAAGTTTTAGCCAGGAGGCTTCTTGCCCCCTTCAAATTGTTACAAAGTTCAGCTAGGGAATTCCTTCGCCCTGTGGAGTTTTACCCCCTGCTCCTCTAGCCACCCTCCCAGTGGATCCCTGTGACGCCAGGCAGGAATGGGCTGCTTGGGGACCCAGCGAACTCTCAGGAACTTTCTGCTACTTCTTGTACCACTGTCTTTCGCTCAGCTCTGTAACTTGACTCAGCTCTAGGAAAAGTCGGAAATTTCTCCCACAAACAGATCTTCAGCTTTTCCAGTGCGGATGTCTGTTTGTAAGAGGAGGGCCTCCCTTTCCCACTTGCACAGTTGGGGCACTCACAGTATTTAGGGTGTCTCCCCAGTCCTGCAGGAGCAGTCCATTTCCTTCAGAGGGTCTGTGGGTCCTCTCAGGATTGCTGGTTTGTTCTTGCAGTCAATCTGGAGCTAAAATTTACATAGCAGGCCTCCGTATGCTGCTCTGTCCAGGATGCAATATAGTCCTCCCTCCCATCTGTCATAATTCCCATACCTAATCTCTATTTTTAATCTTTGTTATTCATAGAAATGTCTCTTAATATATAACTACATTTAAAAAATTAAGCTGAAAGTCTATGTTTTGTAATAGGATATAGCAAACCGATTACATTCACAAAATATTTGGATTCATTCATGTTACTTATTTTTTGTTTTATGTTCTCATGTGTGTTCTTTTTTTTCAGGCAGTTTTAGACTGACCAAAGTCTCTTGGACCTATTTTTCTTCTTCAGTGGTTTGGAAGTTAAATATTCTATTTTGATTCTTTGAATGGTTGCTCTTACACTTTTAATGAACATCTTTAAACGTTGATTTGCCTTTTTATCAATGAATCGGTCTGTATTTACATTCTCTCACAAACAACACAAGAATATTCACTTTTACTCCTCTCCAGTTTCTCCTCTCCCTACCACATGATCTTCCAGAGATGTCATCAACAATTTTGTTCTTTTTACTATTTTTTTCAACTTTTTTTCTTCCATCATCCTACCTCATGTTTCTCAGAGATATCATCTGAAAGGTTAGATTCTTGTTAAATGTTTTTTGTGGTCATCACTTGAATTATTGGTTATTGTAACTGATTCCTTAAGTTTGGATTAACTTTTCTTCTTGCTAGAGCACATCCTTTTGTAATTCATTCAGAACTTTCTGAGTCTGAAAATGCTCCTTTTTCATTCTTATACTTGGATAATTTAGTTTTAGTATTTTAAGTTCAAAATGATTTTCCCTCAGATCTTGGGAAACATTGTTCTATTGTCTTTTTTCATCTGATATTACTAGAAGACAAGTCCAATATAAATCTCATTCTTTTATCAAAGTGCATTATCTATTTTCCACTTTCTTCTTACCAGTCTTCTGGTAAGACTTTTCTCTTTATTCTCAGCTTTCTGAATTTTTCCATGTTGGGCTTAGTTATAGTCTATTTTATTCATTTTGCCTAGGACTCAAGGGCTTCTTTGAAGCTGAAGTGTAATGATTCCTTTTTTCTCTCTTTTTGGAACTGTAGTAGACATTCTTTGGTAAACTGGGCGATATTTTTTATGTCTCTTTAACTTCTCTTTCATATGTTTTTAATTTTTTTCCTTTTGTACATACTTTTGGATAATTTTTAAGTGCTTTTTCTGTTTTTAAAGTTACTTTCTACTATATTCCCATAGAGTAATCCATAGTGATAGAAATCAGAGTAGTGGTTTCCCGGTTTTGTGGGAGAGAGCAGGGCAGTTATTAACTTGTAAGGAGCACCAGGGAACCTTCTAGTGTGTGCATTGTAATAATGTTAAAATAACATTATTTTTACATAATTAAAACAGCTGTATCCATTCAGCTATTTTCTCCATCTATTGATCTTTTTAAACTCTAGGATTAAATTTTTAATTTTCCCCCGTGGTTTCTATATTCTCTCACATCTTGTAAGGACATTGGTTACATATATTCTATAGGCTTATTTTGTTTGCTTTCTTGATTTGTCCAGCTTTGGCAGATGGAAGTTGTTCTTTGGTTTAGTTTGGTGACTCTTTTTATGTCAGCATTCTTCAAATGTTTGTTAAACATTTTCTGTGTTTATCTATGTTATCTGAGAGCCCAGTTTATGAAAGTCTTATCAGTTCCCTTCAGCCTATCTTCAGAAATTGCAGGAGGCTGGTAGAAGGCTATTGTGCTGTGAAATGAACCAGTGACTAGTTTGTTTCTCCTAAGTGATGTTAGCCTCCTGAGATACTTCTTTAACCCTAGTCTAGAAGCTCTAATGTTCTCTGCTCGTGACTTGGGTCGCATACTTTTCTTGCACTCTGCTTGGTTTAGTGAGAATAAAGAAGAGAGTGTGGATAAGTCAACGAGTCTGGCGGTTTCTACTTAGGTTCCCCCAAGTCTTGTATGTGCAGATTTTGACTTGGAGTACCCTGGATCCTCTTTCACCCTTTATGGTAGATATTCCACACACACATTTTTGCATTTTAAAAATGCAGTCTCATCTCTTTTCATTTTTTAAATAATTCTTCATAGATTTAGGTACCCCTTCATTGTTATTCAAAAACAGCTAAGAATTTTTTTTTTTTTTTTTTTTTTTTTTTTTTTTGAGATGGAATTTCGTTTTTGTTGCCCAGGCTGGAGTGCAGTGGTGCCATCTCGGCTCACCACAACCTCCGCCTCACGGGTTCAAGTGATTCTCCTGCCTCAGCCTCCCGAGTAGCTGGGATTACAGGCATATGCCACCATACCCGGCTAATTGTGTATTTTTAGTAGAGACGGGGTTTCTCCATGTTGGTCAGGCTGGTCTCGAACTCCCAGCTTTAGGTGATCTGCCCACCTTGGCCATGCAGACTGCTGGGATTACAGGCATGAGCCACTGCTCCTGGCCATTTTTTTTTTCTCATATGTTTTTGGACATCTAGGACTTTGGAATAAGACAGGAAGTAGGGCACACTACATAATTTGCAGAATCTAGTGCAAAGTTCAAAAGTGGGCTATCTTGTCCAAAAAGCAGGAAAAAAAAAAGTGTTGCTAAGTGTACTATAATTCTTATACTTGGATAATTTAGTTTTAGTATTTTAAGTTCAAAATGATTTTCCCTCATTTCTTTAGATTTACCGTCTATTTTTAATCATCTGGTCCTTAAACATGTAAATCATCTTCAGCTTCCCAATTATACTTCATGGATCAGTTTCTGGTATAATCTGTGTCGCTCCTTGGTGACCTTTCCCCCTCATTTTCTGTGTGTATATATCTTGTGGTTAGGCATCAGAAGGCTGTATCTTATTTAAGTATCGGAATGTATCAACAGGCTTATAAAAATGGTTGATATTGTAGAGTTCAGAGATTCAGAGCTAGATGCTTATCTGAAAGCGTTTCCAAACCTATCTGGTACTGTTTGGCCTGAACCAGATTCAGTTCTGGTTGGAACAGAAATGTTAACAGTATTTCATTTTTGTCCGGATAGGAAACAATAATGAGTGGAGTTTATTAAAGTATTTTCTTAACATTATAGCTTTTTTACTGATGAAACAATATGAGATTATATAATCTTTGTTATTTATCTTCAAAACTCTTGATATTACATGCCATAGTATACTACAGCATGGGCTATTGTTATAATATGTACTAGTTATAAAATGTATACCACAAAAATCTATATTATACTAGTTGTAAAATGAATACCACATACATACTTGTGCTAGTTATAAAATATATACCATATGTACTTGTTATAAATGTATATCACATAAAACCTATATTATACTAGTTCTAAAATATATGTTACATAAAGCCTGTATTATAACTGGAGGACTAAACATCAGCTAGTTAACAAATTACCCAGATGTTCTTTATGTAGTCTTATAGATCTTTGATTGTCTAATTATGCCTTTTATTTGACTGGAGATGGTTCTACATAAAAATATTTGGGAAGTTTGACTTTCTGCCAGACCAAAGAGGTTCAAACTTATTTGAGAAATATAAGCCACTTTCATTTACTAAGTGTCTGTGATTAAGGCAGAATCCCATGCTTAAATCATAGCTTTGGGAAGGGAATATAAACAGAAACATAGTTCATGCCTGTGCCCCTTGTTTCTCCCTGCCCTGGGCGTTTGCCAAGCTTCAGTTTGGCATTATCAAAGACACAGAGCGTATTGTTATTATTAAAATATCCATTCACAACTGGGTTTATATTGGGTGAAGATTTGTTATCTTTTTAAAAATTTCTGATATATTTCTTATTGGTGAGCGCTTGGAACAATAGAGTCAAAGTTAGCTTGGTAAGAGGGAGGAAGGAGGCAAAACCTATTTTGTTGAAAACCCTACTGAGGAAGATTCACTTTTCTATTGGATTCCTATTTTTGTACTTCTCCTTGTTGAAATGATTGTTTTGGACAAAAAAGCTGCCTTCTTTATGTATATTTACTTATGTTGTTAACAATTAACAATTGTTTTCTTCTAAACGTTGCTTTTACATTAAAAATGATTAAACATATATTGGTCTTTGAGGCATTAGCCTTTCATCTTGGGGGACCTAATTTAAAACCTGGCCGAGTTTAAGCAGAAACAAGTTAGATCTTGTCACTTGCACTCATCCAAGCTTTCAGGATGAGCAATAATTACAATAAACTCGAATCATTCCAAATGTTTTCTCATTACTTTCTAACACATGAAGAATAGTAACAAAATACTTTATTGTGTAAGAAAGATTAGTATTTTTTTCCTGAAAATCATTACATTGTAACCTTCATCAGAAGACAAATAATGAATTGTAACAGCTTCCATTATAAGCTATTTTGCAAAATGAAATCAGAGTGTCAAGTATGATTTCACAACATTGTGAATGAGAGACCGTGGGTCTGGTGATGTAAGAGGTCACTTTCTACTCCTCCTTGGGAGAACAATTTATACCCCTCTGGTCCTCAACCCACAGGAACTCTTTTCTTTATTGCTTAACTCCCACTCTAGTAAGTCACTGACCTTCATGCCCCCTTGAGTTCCCTATTGAATACACCAGGTTAAGTTCAAATCCAAACTTAGAACATTTACATTTTAATAGGATTGATAGACTTAAACTGAAGAATAAAACTTGAGTGTGGGAAGTTTTGATAGACAGAAGGAGCGAGTTTGCCTGTCATCGGGAGAGCCTTTGAATCTTACTGGATTCACACTGGAACTTCATATTTTTTGGGTGTGGACAAGAGGGTCCTGAGGATAGCAAAATGTCCTTCTCCCATTCTATCTTTTTCTTCAAAGGGCACATGGCATTCTGGGTGGCCTGAGACAACTTTGTTGCTTCTTGGAGAAGCAACTTGGAGAATAATTGCTGTCTTTGTCTTATCCTCAGGTCTCTGTCTACTCCTGCAGTATCCTTGACTCACTCCTAACAAGGCCCCCAGCATTGTCTCAGTACATACAGTGGTCCAGTTTGCTGTGCCCTCCCATTGCTTTCATAAAATGGTCACAACTCTCCTTCAGGGTCTCTGTAGCCAACAGGCATCAAACTTCTTGGAAAAACTTCTTGGCTTCTTGGATGGAGCCCTGAATAGCTTTGTTGTGTGAGTCAGGTACACACTTTATTTGCGAGTTGGGGGGGAACTGGCTAATACTTTCACTACTACTATGTATTGGTGGTTTAAACAATTCAAAGTATAAAACTTATCCATGAACTTGGTTTTATTCTTCTACCATGTAACTAGGAGTGAGAATACTTCATGTAACAAAATGCTCCAATTTGAATGTTGGAGGTTCTTAAAATGCTCTAATTCAAGTCCTGCTTATGTTGTCTCAAATACAAACTAACCCCTGCACTGCCAGATGGTCTCTATGTGCATTTGTGTGTGTAGATATAGGCATACTTCTAAGATATTGTAGGTGTAGTTCCAGACCACTGCAGTGAAATGAGTATAGCAATAAAATGAGTCACACATTTTTTTTGGTTTCCCAGTACATATAAAAGTTATGTTTACATTATACTGTAGTCTATTAAGTGTGTCATAACATTGTGTCTAAAACAAACAATGTACATACCTTAAATAAAAAATACTTTGTTAAGAAATGTAATGATCAGCTGATCCTTCAGCAGGTCATGATCTTTTTGCTGGGGGAAGGTCTTGCCTTTATGTTGATGGCTGCTGATTGATCAGGGTGATGGTTGATGGAGGTTAGGGTGGCTGTGGAAATTTAAAAATATAAGACAGTAATGAAGTTTGGCTCATCCACTGACTCTTCCTTTCATAACAGATTTCTCTGTAGCATGTAATGCTGTTTGAAAGCATTTTACTTACAGTAGAACTTTCAAAATTAAAGTCTACCCTCTCAAACCTTGCCAATGCTTTATCAACCAAGTTTATATAACATTCTAAATCCTTTGTTATCATTTCCACAATGTTCAGTGTCTTTTCTGGGGGCAGAGTCCATCTCAAGAAACCACTTTCTTTGCTCATGCATGAGAAGCAACTCCTCAACCATTTACATTTTATTTTGAGATTGCAGCAATCGAGTCCCATCTTCAGGCTTCATGTCTAATTTGAGTTCACTGTCTATTTCTACCTCATCTTTAGTGAATTCCTCCACTGAAATTTTGAACCCTTCAAAGTCATTCATGAGTGTTGGAAAAAACTTCTAAGTCTGTTAATGTTGGTATTTTGACCTCTTTTCGTGAATCATTAATATTCTTAATGGCATCTAGAATAGTGCGTACCTTCCAGAAGTTTTCATTTACTTTGTGAGATCCATCAGAAGAATCCCTACCTGTGATACCTATAGCCTTATGAAATATATTTCACAAATAATAAGACTTAAAAGACAAAATTACTTCTTGATCCATGGACTGCAAAATGGATGTTGTGTTAGCAGGTGTGAAAACAACATTAATTTTCTGTACATCTTCTAGCAGAGCTCTTGGGTGACCAGGTGCATTGTCAATGAGTAGTACTATCTTGAAAGGAAGCTTTTTTTCCTGAGCTGTAAGTCTCAACAGTAGGCTTAAAATATTTAGTAATTTATGCTGCAAACAAATGTGCTGTCATCCAGGCTTTGTTGCTCCATTTCTAGAGCACAGAGAGAATAGATTTAGCATAATTGTTAAGGACCCTAGAATCATCAGAATGGTAAATAAGCATTTACTTCGACTTAAAGTTATCAGCTGCATTAACCCCTAAGAAGACAGTCATCCTGTCCTTTGAACCTTTGAAGCCAGGCATTGACTTCTCCTCTCTAGCTATGAAGTCCTAGATGGCATCTTCTCCAATAGAAGGCTGTTTTGTCTACACTGAAAATTTCTTGTTTAGTGTAGCCACCTTCATCAAGGATCTTAGCTAGAGCTTCTGGATAACTTGCTGCAGCTTCTATATCAGCACTTGCTGCTTTCCTCTGTACTTGTATGTTATGGAGATGGCTTCTTTCCCTAAACCTCATGAACTGACCTCTGCTAGCTTCAAACTTTTCTTCTGAAGCTTCCTCATCCCTCACCCTTCACAGAATCGAAGAGTTAGTCCTTGCTCTGGATTAGGTTTTGGCTTAAGGGAATTTTGTGGCTGGTTTGAACTCCTATTCAGACCACTCAAACTTTCTCCATATCAGCAATGAGGCTGTTTTGCTTTTTTCCATTCATGTATTCACTGGAGTAGCACTTTTCATTTCCTTCATGAACTTTTCATTTGCATTCACAACTTGGCTGTTTGGCAAAAAGCCTAGCTTTTGGCCTATCTTGGCTTTTGATATTCTGTGCTCACTAAGCATAATCATTTATAGTTTTTGACTTAAAGTAAGAGACATGAGACTCTTCCTTTCACTCGAACACTTCTGGGTCATTATGGGGTTATTAATTGGCCTAATTTCAATATGATGCTCTCAGTGGGCACAGAGAGCTGAGCAGAGGAAGAGAAATGAGGGAATGGCCAGTGGAGCAGTCAGAACACATACAACATTTATGGATTATGTTGGGTATCTTATTTGGGTACAGTTTATAGACCCCAAAACAATTACAGTGGTAACATCAAAGATCACTTATTACAGATTGTTCTAGCAGATATGCTTTTTCAGTAATGAAAAAGATTGAATATTGTGAGCATTACCAAAATATGGCACAAAGACGAAAAGTGAGCTCACAAAAAGTGCTCAAGAAAAGTGAGCATGTACTCTTAGAAAAATGGTGCCAATAAAATTGCTCAATTCAAGGCAGGGTGCCACAAGCCTTTAATTTATAAAAAATGCAATATCTGCTACATGCAATCTAGAAAGTACAAAGATGTGAGGTATGTCTGTATCAGATGAGAGAAACTAAAGCAAAGTTAGAGGTGTCTAAGGGGAGATTGGCCAGGCCTCTGACTTACTTCCTATCCATTTGAAGATCATCAGGCCTCAATATATTGACTTCTTATTACTAAGAATACATGAGGCTAAGAATAATAATTTATTAACCCACAGTGAGAAATGGAGCCATCACATTATATTAGTCCATTCTTGCATTTCTATAAAGAAATACCTGAGGCTGGGCAATTTATAGAGAAAAGAGGTTTCAGTGGCTCACGGTTTTTCAGGCTGTCCAGACAGCATGGTGGCATCTGCTCGGCTTCTGGGAGGCCCCAGGAAACTTACAATGATGGTGGAAGGCAAAGGGGGAGCTGGCACTTCACATGGCTGGAGCAGGAGGAAGAGAGGGAGAGGTACCACACACTTTTAACTAACCAGATCTTGCCAGAACTCACTTTCATGAGAACAGCACTAAGGGATGGTGCTAAACCATCATGAGAAATCCACCCCCATGATCCAGCCACCTCCCACCAGGACCCACCTCCAACTTTGGGGACTGCAATTTGACATAAGATTTGGTGGGGACACAGCTCAAAACCATATCACATATGGAACAGGATAATGGAGATTTATGATGAGTTTATTTTTTGCCTGTCATCAAACTGTATGGTTTCTCATTGTGTTCATTTACCATAGGAAACCACTGCTGTAAAGACCAGAAATGTTCACATGAAGAAGGTCAATTTCCTTCCTTTCTCTGTAGCCAACTGATTTGAGAATTTGAAGGTCATCTGGGGAGTACAACGTTGGAACAAAGAGAGATAAAAAATCCTAAACAACAGTGGACCAAGGTAGTCAGACACCTCTAGTAAACAAGTTAGCCTTGTCAGTGGGCAAGATAGAATGATGTCTGTTGGTTTCATCCTGCATCCCATTGTACTCTAGGAGTGCCCCTACATTGGAATTGGAAGAAACACACCAACTCCAATGGTTAGACCTTCTTTTCTCTTGGATTATGCTTTGCTGGGCACTGTTAATAAACTGTCTTGTTCAATCCATCCCTATTTTGATTGACACATTGATTTTTAGAATATATTACTGTAGTATGTTACATCTGGTTATAGTCAAGCCTGTTAGCCTGTGAGCCAATCAGGTGACTTGATCTCTGTATATACTGTCTCATGTTAGGCTGCTCTTATATTTATCTCTGAAGATAATCTGTTATTTCTAAGTTCTTGAGGACACCTTACTTTAGCTCCCAAATATTAACACAGAATACTTGGTCACAAAAATAAAGCAGATTTTAATGATCAACACACATTCTTAAATTACCTACAATGTTTGGTGCAGTATATCAGACAAGATGTTTTACCCTTTATTTTATACTGAGGACTCTGAACTATGAGTCTTCTAAACAGAACATCTATATATTAATTCCTTTGATAAATTAAACTAAAATATTTTCTGGTAGGTTTCTCAAGATTTGATTTCTTGGTCACCAGAAGTTTTCAAGCATCATCTTAAATAGAAAAATGAATTTAAAGTCTAAAATAGCTTGGTCACATGACTTGGCAAAGTCATTTGAATGAAGTTATTTATGAGCCATTTCTTGGTGTGCAATTCTATTAAATTTATGATGGTCAATTATGATTATGAAAACATGCCAAAAGGCTTTTCCAGGTGTCTTTTTACAGCATTTTCATTTTGTTCTTTAGCTTTTTTGGTAGCTAATCAAACTGTGCTTATCAGAGAATGATCAAAGGATATTTAAGACAAGATTTTGGTTTTCATATTCTATTGAACATAAAACTACTGGCTTCATTTTTTATTCTGTTTTAAATATATTAAAATATTCATAAGGTATATGGAACAAAATGAAAAAAAAACAGCTTTCAAAAACAGTGTGCAATAATGATTTTAATTTTGTTTTGTTTGTTTGTTTTTGAGACAGAATCTTGCTTTGTCACCCAGGCTGGAGTGCAGTGGTACGATCTCGGCTCACTGCAAGCTGCGCCTCCCGGGTTCACGCCATTCTCCTGCCTTAGCCTCCCGAGTAGCTGGGACTACAAGCGCCGCCACCACGCCCGGCTAATTTTTTTTTGTATTTTTGGTAGAGACGGGTTTCACTATGTTAACCAGGATGGTCTTGATCTCCTGACCTCGTGATCTGCCCGCCTCGGTCTCCCAAAGTGCTGGGATTACAAGCGTGAGCCACTGCGCCCGGACAATGATTTTAGTTTTGTTTATATCTGTGTATGTGTGTATGTATATCTAGTTGAGAAAAAGCAGAAAGGCATTAAACAAAGTATGAATCAGTAATTTTATTTATTTCAGGGTGGTAGGAAATTTAAGTGAATATTTTAGATTTTTCCTCTCTGATTTTTGTATTAAAAAATTATTAAAAAATATAACTAGGCCGGGCATGGTGGCTCACGCCTGTAGTCCCAGCACTTTGGGAGGCGGAGGCGGGTGGATCACGAGGTTAGGAGATTGAGACCACCCTGGCCAAAGTGTTGAAACCCCATCTCTACTAAAATACAAAAAATTAGCTGGGCGTGGTGGTGCCTCCCTGTAGTCCCAGGTACTTGGGAGTCTGAGGCAAGGGAATCGCTTGAACCTGGGAGGCTGGCTTTGCAGAGCCACAATTTCAGCCTTTAAACTCTTGGAAGCCTCTTCTAACTTCAAAAATCTCTAAAGGAGACATTTTCCCTTGCTTGGAATTTTTGATATTCAAATTAAATACATCACCAGAACATCTCATGTCATGATTTTTAAGAGCCGTAATTCATAGTGCCCATTATATGCATATGCATGTGATAGCATTTAAAGTTCCTGACAACTATGGGCATTATGAGGGAGTTGATATTCTTTTTTTTTTTTATTCTTTTTTTTTTTATTATTATACTTTAAGTTCTAGGGTACATGTGCATAATGTGCAGGTTTGTTACGTATGTATGCTTGTGCCATGTTGGTGTGCTGCACCCATCAACTCATCAGCACCCATCAACTCGTCCTTTACATCAGGTATAACCCCCAATGCCATCCCTCCCCCCTCCCCCCTTCCCATAATAGGCCCTGGTGTGGGTGTGTGATGTTCTCCTTCCAAGTGATCTCATTGTTCAGTTCCCACCTATGAGTGAGAACATGCGGTGTTTAGTTTTCTGTTCTTGCAATAGTTTGCTGAGAATGATGGTTTCCAGCTGCATCCATGTCCCTACAAAGGACACAAACTCATCCTTTTTTATGGCTGCATAGTATTCCCTGGTGAATATGTGCCACATTTTCTTAATCCAGTCTGTCACTGATGGACATTTGGGTTGATTCCAAGTCTTTGCTATTGTGAATAGTGCCGCAATAAACATACGTGTGCATGTGTCTTTATAGCAGCATGATTTATAATCCTTTGGGTATATCCCCAGTAATGGGATGGCTGGGTCCTATGGTACTTCTAGTTCTAGATCCTTGAGGAATCGCCATACTGTTTTCCATAATGGTTGAACTAGTTTACAATCCCACCAACAGTGTAAAAGTGTTCCTATTTCTCCACATCCTCTCCAGCACCTGTTGTTTCCTGACTTTTTAATGATTGCCATCCTAACTGGTGTGAGATGGTATCTCATTGTGGTTTTGATTTGCATTTCTCTGATGGCCAGTGATGATGAGCATTTTTTCATGTGTCTGTTGGCTGTATGCATGTCTTCTTTTGAGAAATGTCTGTTCATATCCTTTGCCCACTTTTTGATGGGGTTGTTTTTTTCTCGTAAATTTGTTTGAGTTCTTTGTAGGTTCTGGATATTAGCCCTTTGTCACATGAGTAGATTGCAAAAATTTTCTCCCATTCTGTAGGTTGCCTGTTCACTCTGATGGTAGTTTCTTTTGCTGTGCAGAAGCTCTTTAGTTTAATGAGATCCCATTTGTCAATTTTTGCTTTTGTTGCCGTTGCTTTTGGTGTTTTAGACATGAAGTCTTTGCCCATGCCTATGTCCTGAATGGTATTACCTAGGTTTTCTTCTAGGGTTTTTATGAGTTTCTTCACAGAATTGGAAAAGCCGCTTTTCTTCTCCAAACTTGGAGCTAGTCAGCGAGAAACTATTTTTGTTAATACAGAAAAGAAAGGCTATTTCAGTGTTTTCTCCCGTTTCACTTATCCAGTGACGTCATTGATTAAAAAAATCCCCATTCTCCGAAGGAAAAATTTTGAACTGATACTAACTGGAACAGTTCATCTGCTGGAGAAATTGTTGTGAGGACAACCTTGTTTTTAGATGATAGCTTGCTAGATAAAGTTGTCATTACATTTAACTTGGTCTTTAATTATAAGCAGATGGATGAATTATTTTAATCGCTGCTATATATCTTAACAGTAGTTCATACATTGACACAAAGTGAAGAACATCAAACAGAAATTAAATACTAGGGCAGGAAAACAGCCAGCCTTCAAGGGAAGCAATTGATCACAACCTGTCATGTTTAAAGGCCAGAAGAATGCAAAATAAACACTTGGGATTAGTGTACTAAATATGGTTCATTTGTCTTCAGCTCTGCCCTCTGATAATTCATCTATTTCATTTGTTTTAATGCTTTATCATGTATCTCTCCAGCTCTGTAATTAGCCTTTCAGGTATTCTCCTTTTCTTCCTGCCTTTGAAATTGTGTGTGGTGAGATTCTGCAAGGAGAAGATATTATTACCATCCAGTACAAAAGAAGCAACTCTTGAAATGATTATATTGTATAGTTCACATGCTAGAATTCTTGCTAAAACATAGAGCATGTATTAGAATTGGTTTAAAGATAAGGTTTTAGTCAATTTACCATATTCCTTTAAATAAAGAGTTTAGTTTGGCTTAAACTGATTTTACAAGAGAAACCTGAATTTAGGTTCACTGAACTCAAAATACTTGCCTGACTTTTTTAAAAATAAAAAGTGCTAAAATTAACACCAAAATGTTAAAACTAGCATTTTATGGCTTTATTGCTCAGTAGAAAGTCAATTTTTCCTTGACTAAAAAGAACATAATTAACACATTTTTTCCCCATAGCAATAAATATGATTATATAGTGAATTCTGTTTGGGATTTATAATTTGCCATACATTTTGCTCTACAACAAGAGTGTTTCCAAGATGTAGATTTAGTAATTTATTAATCAGTCTCAGAATATCAACAATAGTGAATAATTTTCGTCTATTCTTAAGCATTGAAAACCTGAAACAATGCATGCAGCCCCAACAGATAAACTGTTTCCACCTTAATGTAAATATGAGATGGCTGCTAGTACTTCGAGTGTAGATATAATATCAAGATATTAACTTATCATATGTTCCTTTACAGACTCAAGAGGGTGGGATTTTCTATTTTTAGTTGCACTTGAAACTGCATGTTGTCATTCACTTTGTAGATTATCTACGGGAAAGTTTTAATCCTATCTGACTTCCTGTCGTAATGTCCCTGTGCTGGGTGTGGGAGCTTTCTCATGGACTCAGTCTTTCCTTGGAATTAACTGAAAACCAATATCAATTGGAATTTCCGGTCTGTGGCAAATGTATCTTCTCAAATTAGAAGAGATTTTTGTCTTAAAGATTCTCTGATGTTTTTGTTTATTTATGCCATTGCTCACTTTTACTGCGGAGGATTGACTGTTTGGAGAAGATATTCCAAATATGATGCTATCAACAATGGCATGAGGGTTTCAGACCAACAGATTGGAGGGTTTTGTACATAAATGCTGAGAAATACTTGTCAGCAGAGAGGCATGTAAGACAACATAGAATTTGTGTATTATTCTAAAGCAACACATTTCAAATTCAGAAGCTTCTGTGACCTATGAGTCTATGACTCATTTCTCTGATTTGTATAGAAACAAAACATATTAGTGGGAAATTCAGTTTTATTACTAGCTTCTGTGTGACCCTCAGAAAATCTGTTAAGTTCCTGAAACATACATTTCCTCAGTTATAGAATGAAAATGAAATAAGATAAAGTGTATGGGACATAGTCAGACTCAACCAACTCCCCTCCCTCCCTCCTTTCCTTCCTTCTTTCCTTTGTTCCTTTTCAATGCATATTGAGAAAGAGAAAACCAGTCCCAGGAGCTGCCCTGGCACTCATAACTGAGCTTTGGTGTTTCTTCATTGAATAGAAATAATTTTACACAACACTGACATCAGAGAAGGCCATTCTGTGACCCTGGTGGAGCAAGCTGAATCAAGACCACTTCATAATCATGCCAGAGCATGGACAAAAGCAACATCATTCCAACTGCAAAAGAGACCAACCATGCCCTTTTCTGGCTAATGCAAGTATCTGCTGCTGCTTTGTCAATCACGGATCTTTCCTCACTTCATTCCTCTTTCCTTCTACATGCAATTTATTTTCTTACCCCACTTTTTGACAGTATACAACCTACAGTGAAGGCCCACTTCCCTGAACCCTCTCTTAAATAACCTTTCAGAAACCCAAATTCTGTAAGTCCTTTTGAACACCCTACCTCTGAGATGGCCCATGGTTCACTGTGGTGTGGTTCCTGGTAGTCTTTGGCTATAGGACATTGACAGTGTTTACAAATCACCATATGTCTTCATTGATTATGATGAGGTCATAAAAGCAGTTATTTGAACTCCTTAATAAGAAAAACTTGAGAGCTAGCAAGCTCTTTTAGTTCTAAATTTGATGCTATCATTTTCTAGCTTTGCTTGATTGGTCAAAATCACTTACCTGTCTTGGGCATATTTTTCTAATGATGAGATTGGGCTAGAAAAGCTCTGCAATGTTTGTAGCTCTAACATTCTAGGGATGATTTTGTAGAAATTGTGAGTAGCATTCCTGGCATTAGCCATGGTAAAAAATACTCCTCTGTGACTTTGGATCCTCATTGCTTTAGAACTTCCAGCCATAGAATGAAGGTTAGGGGAATGGGTAATATTTGTTCAGATAAGAAATAGGAGGTTGACCTCCAAATGCAACAGTTGCTGAACATAAGCCTTTATCATTACAACCCAATGTTATCCTGGGGTTGGGGGCATAATTCTCCTGCCTTGCCATCCCGCCTAGATGTTTGCTTTCTAGACAGTTGGAATAATTAATCAATGTTTAGTACAGTGCCATACATATAGTTGCTACTAAATAGATATTGCAGATGGATTATTTTATTATATTTATCATTCATTCTCTGGATGTTTTCTGCCTGTCTTCAGCTGAATATGAAAAGCAATGACTTAAGGAACCTAGGGGTATCTGAACCACAGTGGAAACCTGTATGACCCAGTAGGCGGGTAGTATGACCCAGTAGGCGGGTAGTACAACCTCACATTCTGTGCTAATCCATTTTGCTTTCCTATTCAGAGTCTTATTGCTGTTTAATTATGAAATAAATGGCAGCAACTATTAAGTATTGAGAGCTTGGAAATGTGTCGGGTGCCCTATCAAGCCTTATCTTACTTAGGTCTCACAAGGCTTGCATGAAACAGGCATTATTATTTCCATCTTACAGATGTGGAGGCATAAGTTTAGTGAGGATAATTAACGGGTCTTAAGTCATTAAACTACAGAGTGATGAGTTTGTATGTTTGTTGTTCAAATCTGGCCCTTTGTTCATTCCATTATTTCTGTGTTTTTCTTTTTTTATTTTTTTTGAGATGGAGTCTTGCTCTGTCCCCCAAGCTGGAGTGCAGTGGCGTGATCTCGGCTCACTGCAAGCTCCACCTCCTGGGTTCATGCCATTATCCTGCCTCAGCCTTCTGAGAAGCTGGAACTACAGGTGCCCGCCACCATGCCAGGCTAATTTTTTTTTTTTGTATTTTTAGTAGAGATGGGTTTCACTGTGTTAGCCAGGATGGTCTCGATCTCCTGACCTCGTGATCCACCCACCTCAGCCTCCCAAAGTGCTGGGATTACAGGCGTGAGCCACCACACCCGGCCCATTTCTGTGGTCTTTATTGTTATATAATGTTTGTTGATACCACTATGGGGGTGAGAAATGTGCAATGCCTGAAAGTTTGGATATTCATTATTTAAAAAACATTTTAAGGTTAGAATGAATTACAAGCCCTTGTTTTTAGTAAAGGCCTACCGCTTATAGGACATCAAGTCTCTTGAAGTCTTGGTTTTCTCATTTGTGATATGAGCCTTTGTTAGAGTAATGTCTGCTATGGACTGAATGTTTGGCTGCATTTGGACATGGGGCCTCTAAGAAAGTATTTAAGGTTAAGTGAGGTACCAAAGTAGGTCCCTGATCTTATAGAATTCATGTCCTTGTAAGAAGAGACACCCGCAAGCAGGGAGGGAGTCCTCACCAGCACCCGACCATATTGGCACCATGATCCCAGACTTTCAACCTCCAGAACTGTGAGAAAAAATAAATTTCTGTTATATAAACCACCTAGTTAGAGGAGTGATTTCATTGTCCTTCCTGCTGAGTAACCTCAGGTGGTCATCAGCCTCCAAAGATCTTCTCCTCCTGGCATTTACGTCCTTGTGTAGTCACTTTCTATATCATGTCAGAGCTGCTATGTATGGCTAATACCATATAGCAGAGATGATGGTGTGCGATTTTCAAGGCTAGATCACATACAAAAAATTGGAGTTTCTGTCTTGGGCTCTTAGATTGTATGCTCTGAGGGAAACAGGTCACCATGCTGTCAGGAAACTCAAGCAGCCCTGTGAAGAGACCCTGAAGAGACCCATGTAGGAAAGAATTGAGACCTCCTACTAATACTGGCACCAACTTGCCAGCCATGTGAGCCATCTTGAGTACAGATCCTGCAAGTCCCAGAGAAGACTTCGGATGACTACAGCCCCAGCAGATACCTTGATTACAACCTCATTGAGACTCCAAGCCAGAACCATGCAGTTATGCTGCCTCTAAATTCCTGACACATAAAAACTGTGAGAGCTAATAAATGTGTATTGTTTGAAGCCACTAACTTTTGGGGGAATTTGTTATAAAGCAATAGAAAAATATTATAGTATTGCTTACCAGCAATTTATGCCTTCCTGGAGATGCAGAGCAGTCTGATGGGGCTCTTCCTAGCTTGGCAGTAGTGGACATGTGAACAGATAGTGGTGTGCTGCTAGATGTTTAACAACTGGCTTTGCAGCAAGCAAGAAAACAAAGATCCTGATTTGTAGCATTTGACAATTTCCATGGTGTAAATACCCCCACCATGGTCAACTTTAAGCTACCAATATGATATAATTGAACATGGCACTGGGGAGAGATGCATAGCAGCAAACTATCACATTGAATTTCCACTATACAGATATAATTGTTGGAAATAGGATAGGTGTGGTGGCTTATGCTTGTAATGTCAACACTGGGAGGCTGAGGTAGGAGGATGACTTTAGGCCAGGAGAGTTCAAGACCAGCCTGGGCAATATGGCAAGATCTCATCTCTACAAAAAATTAAAAAGTTAGCTGGGCATGGTGGCATATGCCTGTAGTCCCAGGTACTCAGGAGGTTGAGGTGGAAGGATCGCTTGAGCCCAGAAGGTTGAGGCTATGGTAAGTCTTGATCATGCCACTACACTCCAGTTTGGGTGACAGAGTGAGACCTTGTCGTAAAGAAAAAAAAAAATAGTTGGATTTTAGCCTCAAAAGCATAGACAATAGTAAAATGTAGTAAAATCATTAGGGAATAAGGAGGTTTGAGTGTTTATTACTTTTGTTTTTAGTATAATTTATTTAATTGTAAGCTCCTATAATTTAACTTTTAACTGTGGTTATATTTTATAATCAGCTCTCAAAATTACTAAAATTTAACAATTGGCTCTTGTGAGCTAGTAGGACCTGGCTTTAGTACATCATATCAAAGTGATTTTTTTCAGTGACATTGTTTATTTGGATTGTTGTCTAGTTACATCACCATTTGGGTAGTCATAAACTTCACATCTATAATAAATTGTTTTCACATCTCTAACAGATAGTGACTGGAGACACTTAAATGGAATAATTTTAGAAGTTTATGATATTTGGTTTGTTCAAAGCCACCATCCTGGAAAGTGCTCGACCAGTTGACTGTTGTTTGCCTCTAACTCGGGTTCTAAATGGCAGAATACTAACAATTGGGTAACGTGACATACAATTGTATTAAAAACAAACAAACAAACTGACTTCCACATTTTAGAAATACACTGGTTCTTTACTATGTGGATCAGGGTATCACTTTTACTGCCATGTCCTGCTCTCTGGGGTCTTTATAGCCTTCTACTTTTCCTGCTGCTGGGTCTTCTCTAAGCTTCTAGGAGACCATACAATGTGCTGATTACAAATGTAAACTTCAGAATTACAGTAGATTCCTGGCTCCTTAACTTAATAGCTATGTGACCTTGGGCATGTTACTTATCCTCTCCAATATTCAAATTCTTTATTTATAAATAGGGTTGTTATAGGGAGGCAATAAAATCATGTTTCTAGGATGCTTAGCAGAGCACCTGATACATGAAACTATACACTATTATTAGCTATTATTTATTCAAAATAATTGGGTGATTCACTGAGACCATCCCTAGTTTACACTAACTACGTTGTTCAAAAAGTTCCTTTGGATCTCTTTGTGCTATAAATTACCTCTTACAGTTCTCACTCACTCTAAAAATATCCTTCCTAAATGCTCAGTCTGAGAGCAGCTGAAGAAAGGAGGGTCCTGGCAGATGGTGTTTTAAGCACAGTAACCCCACCATGGCCCAAGAAACTTTCCCTCTGGGTGTCCACTGGGAAGGGAAGCGCCTCCTCTGCAGAGATTGAAGCTGTCCTCTGAGGAGGAAAAGGGGCAGAATCCTCTCTTCCATGGATTGAGAATCCTCTCTTCCATAAGGATGGTGACTTAGTTTCTCCTCACACTGAGTGTGCAGTGATTACTTTCCGTGAATCCTCTTCTCTGGGTTTCTCTCAAATACCATTAATACCAAGACCCATCCATCTCAAGACTAGAGGGTTTTTTGTCTTTTATAGAGCTTCCACCTAACCTTATTGGGGTGGGAGAGGAGATATTTATTATGGACTAAGATAGTCTCCTTGGTTTAGGTGATGTACCCTTCACCCAAGCCCCCAGTAGTCTTCCAGTGCTGTTCAATGAAAGGTGGCATCATTCTTTTCCTCCAAGGCACCACATGTCAAAAGTTATCTCAATTGTCCTCCCATTCATTCTTCTGAATGACTCTGGGTTGGGATCAAACACAGATTTGGACAAATCACTTAGCTTCTCAAAGCTGCAGTTTAAAAAAATCTGTAAAATAGTGACGAGAATGGGTTTATTATATACTTCCTAGAGTTACCATGTAAAACACCATGTAAACACCATGTGAAATACCATGTTAAACACCACGTAAAGTTGTTACATATGAAGTACTTAACAACTTAGCAAGACCTGATGTTTTCACAGATCAGTCACATACCCCATCGACATGGATTTTTCTATTTCAAAAATAGAAACATTGCTCTCTAACTCTCTTCATTTGACCAATCAATTCAAGTTTTAAATTTCTTCCTCTACTTCACACCTTTTTTTTTTCCTTGCAAATATAGGTTTCAGGTAACTCAATAGATTCCACTCTTGCCTGGAATACTTAGATTAATCCCCTACAGCCTCTGGCAGGGCCAAAGGCATGGATGAAAGAGAGAGGAGTGTGGTGACACAAAACTGACTGCAGAGACACATGGCTTTCGCCAATGCCAGAGGAACAGACGAGCCGGCTGGACGAGACAGACACTCAGAGGTGCCCTGCCAGCTTCTTAGAGGTTTTGCTTCTTACCTGCTGCCTCTGGAGGAAAACTCAGAGGATGCCTAGGATCAAACCAATCTTTATTATACTGGTGCCGCATCACAGCATTGCACCCCTTTGATGCCCTACCCCCACTCCATTTCATCTTTAAAAAAAATACAATTATTTGCATTGAATTTATTCTCCTCCTCCCACATACCTTGATGAAAATCAGTTGATGGTGGTAGATATAAATTAGCCTTGCTAACTAACTGGAAATCTTCCAGGAACATATCAGCAAAGATGATTTGGAAAGCAGTATGCTGTGGAGTCTTGTCATAAGGATAATGACTTTTTTTTTTTTCTTGTAGCAGCTTGGATTCTCCTTCTCTGGGTAAATTTTTACTTTTTCATCTAAGACACCTTCATGATTATAAGGGATGGATCTCTTAAGCTTTGTTAATGGCTAGGCCAGAATGGGAATAAGGATGGAGAAGGTACAATTCCTGTGGCCACAGAGCTCACAGGGGGACAGATCAGTCAACAGACTTGTCTAATACTGTCTGTTGAGAACAAGGATGAAGGTGTGCATAAGGATTATGACAATACCTGAGCAGGAGGGTCACACATTGCTTCTGCAAGAGGCTGACTCACAAGTTGAGCTTTGCAGCATGATGTGTGATCATTCCCCATTCTTTTCTCTACCACTTCCAGATCCATTCTCTTTTTGGCCCAGATTGGAATCCTAGGAACCTGACTCCTGCCTAGTGTATGTTGTGATTCCCCACCCAGTCCCTCATCTAGAAATGAAGGACTTAGTTCCCTAAATGCTGGAAGACCAACCTCACATGTCAACCTTTTTGGGGATTTTGTCTCCTGAAGAAACTGTCTCATCTAAGGTCGTGCCTCCTTTCAGGGGCAGCTGTGTCCAGTGACTGATCATTGAGGGGCTATAAAGGCCACCCCTCCTCCCCCCACCATTTGCTCCAACTTGAAAGAAATCTGAAGGGTCATTCAAGCTTCAAAGCTCACATGGACTCATCTGAGGCCTCAGCTGGCTGTGTACCACATGCCGCCTCCTCCTCTGCCCAATCCTGTTTCCTTCCTCTCTCTTCCAGGGATGGTCATTCCAAGAGCACTCTCTGTTAAGTGTCCTGCACACTAACCCCCATCTCTAATGAACCAACCCACAACATCTGTGGACTGCAGGGCCCAGGCTAACTGGCTGACTGGATTCCTAATGGGTTCAGCCAGTAGCCTGTGATCAGAGGTGGGGAAGACAGAGAAGCATTTACTCCATGTACTGTGTACCCTCCCTTCCTCCACACTATTCTCTGGCAGAAGCTGTTCTCTCTGGGACTATGGTCCTATCCAGGCAGGTCCTTCTCTCTGGTGCCTGCTCTCACTCACTCAGCTCTGAGAGTGATAATGCTTCTCTCTGTTTCTAGTCTCTGGGGAGACTCAACATCTCTAGTTGGTTTCCTTAATTTTATTTTCTTAACCTAAATAGATCCATTGGTTCCGACTTCAGTTGAAGTAGTGGTGTGCTGGTAAATATTTAACAACTGGATCTCTGGCAGAAAAACAAAAAAGTCCAGATGTGTAGCATTTGCCAATTTCTGTGGGGTAAATATTCTCACCATGGCCCAAAATGATTCCATGAGACACAGAGTTGGGAAAAGATGCTCAGTAGTGCCTCTATAAAGATAAAGTAGATGTAAATAATGTCACAATTGTACATAATAGTGAAATATAGTGAAATAATGAGGAAAAGAGATGAGAGATGTGTTTTATCATTACTTTTGTTTTTAGTATAATTGGTTATTATGAATTAATTTAATTTTTAATAATGACTGTGTCTAACAACTAACTTGCAAAATTCCTGGGAATTAGCAGTTGACTCTTCCCGAACGAGTCAGTTCCAGCACACGACTGAGTTGAAATATCCGAGCAGAACTTTGTTTTATGCTGGGACCCTGCCTAATTTAGGCAAACAGCAGTAAGCCAGGGAAGTTACAGATGAGGCTGATAAATCAGTGATGGGGGAGGGAGGGGTTGAAGTGCAAGTGTGGGACAGGGTGGGTAGATTTCAAGGTGGAAAGACTAGCATGTGGGTATGATCAAGGTGCACTGCTTACCAGATTCTCATCCCCGCAAACAGTGGGAACTATAAATGTCACATGACTTCTGCCTTTTTTGGGACAGCTCTGCCCCTTTATAACTTTTGGCTATTTGGGTACACCGTAAACATCATAAAGGAAAATAAATCTGGTGATAGAACCTCAGAGGAGGGATTTGGTTTTTCAAATGAGCTTTGTCAAATTTCCAGGAATACGATACCAGGGACTCACATTCCAGTTCTGTATCTTAGGAGTATAAATGTGTCTAGAGGGTTTGGGGTGATTCAGTTGGGAAGAAGGGTATGGAATGTTATTAGTTGGAGAAGGTCAAAAGACTGATAGAGATTGAGAAGACATTGAACAGATAGGAATGAGTTTGCAAATCAGAGTTTTTTTCTTTTAAAGCAATTTTTCTTCTGAAGTTTTATGTCTATACTTATTCTGAAAATATGGAACTATGCATCAATGTTTTGGCAAATATACTTCCGATATGACCAGACCGAAAACACAGAAGTGAGGAGATAATTGATTTTGAAAAGTTATACTCGTCCACATTTTCTGGTAGGGTTGAGATCACATTTTTGACACACTCAGATCCTGGCTATGTGCTGTGCATCAGGAGATGTATTAATAGAGCATCCCTAACTGTTCTAGATAATGATGAAGTGCCTCTTGAGGCTGCATGTTCCAAATCTGACGTCAACTGTGCCAATATTCTGAGAGAAAAGACAACTTCTAATCATTTCTCATGCTAAAACAGTTCCACAGGCATTCTTAATCCATGAAATGTGTGCTATTGAGAAAGAAACGTGGCTTCCCCTATCAAATCAGGGAAGATGTTATTTCAGAACTCGTAAGTGGATACATCATTGGCTCACGGTCCAGATATTCTAGGAACAAAACTTCTGGGCTGAATGGATTGGTGGGTAACTCATACCTAGGAACTATCCTGAAGCATTTCATTAACTACTAAGTCACTGCACCCTATAGATGGGTGTGTGTCAGATCACATTCCAAATTGTCATGTAAAAGCAAAAACACTGTTTCTATGATCCCCTCGGTTCAAAACAAAATTCCTTTTAGGAAGGGATTTAGTCTATGGGTTATCTTTACGTTTGAAGTCCTTCCTACCTAGAGAAAGAAAGATGGAGTGACAATGAATGAAATTTAATTTGCTTATTCTCATACATTATTTTAATAATTAAGTACATTTGTTTATATTTTGTATTGTGTGTGGCCCTTCATAATATATAAGATTTTCTTTTATCTTGCCTCCCCAGTTTTCAGTCCAACATGTTACCAATATAAGTAGCTGCAACTACAATTATTTGTGTAGAGTTTTACAGTTTGTAAAGTCTTATACTGTTTCCGTTAATTCTCACCATAACCCAAATCGTTGGTCATTAGTCATCATGTTTTATGCTGTTAAATTAGATCTAGCCTAAAGCTGCCTCCTTTGCAACTTCGGCCTAAAACATTCTCCATAGTGATCTATAATCTACCTGGATTGTAAATAGACTGTAATCTACTCTTTAACAAGTACCTGAATCCCAGCCAACCCCAGCAGACACACTTGGACCACTTAGAGACGGCCAACTATTCAGACCATGTGAACATAAGGCATATGCGGAGTCATAACCAATCTGGCTGTTTCTGTACCTCACTTTCATTTTCTGTATGTAACTTTCCTTTTTCTGTCCATAAATCATCTTCAGCTATGCAGCAGTATAGGTCCCTCTGAACCTATCCTATTTGGAGGGTGGTGGGGGTTGCCAGTTCATGAATCATTCTTTGCTCAATTAAACTCTGTTGTTAAGTTTATTTGTCTAAAGTTTTTTTTCTTTTAACAATGCTGAGGAAACTGTGTTAGTGTTTCAACAACTTGCCCAAGGTTAAACACCTTGGAAGTGACGTAACTGAGCTTCAATCTCTGTCTGCCTCTGTATCCCTCATATTGCCACTTATATGTCCTGCCAGACATGGAGGTATGGACTATCCTCTCCTGTTTCTTCAGTATGATTGGATCTGCGTCTTGCCTCTTCCTCTATTTTCAGGGTGAGGGTCCTGCTGCTTTTGTTACAGGTGGTCAGACAGGCATGAGCGGGGCAGGAGAGGGCTCTTTTGCCCCACCCACTAGGAATGTCAGGTGATCATTCGACAACTGTCACACGGTCTCTATAAAAATGCTAATTCTGCAGCTGGTGCCAGGGTGCCAGGGAGAGAGAGTCTCCTGATGATCCATAGGTGTTAACATTATTGTGTTTAATGAATGCAGATGCGAGGGGGGAGCAACTTCCTGGGCATGCACATTAAGAGACAAAATGACCTTCCGGGGGACACTCCACTGGAAAAGGGAAGTACGCCTCAGATGGGGATGCATACAGTTTCCTAAACACATTGCACGTGCTCACCTCCCAAGGGTAAGGAGGGCGCTGCACATGTGGGCAGCCCAGCCCACACTAAGGAAGAATCATAAGAGAGGGAAGAACGTGCCTGACTGTTCCAGTTGCTCCACATCTTCATCAGCCTTTAGTGTTGTTCTTTTAAATCCTCGCCTTTCTCAAATGTGTGTGATGGTATATCTCTTTATAGCTTCAATTTGAATTTCCTTGATGGGAGTGATGTTAAACACTTTTTCATGTGCTTATTGGCCATTCATAAATCACCTTTTGTGCGGTGTGTATTCAGGCCTCTTGTCTATTTAAACGTTTTGATTGTTTGACATTTTATTATTGATTTATAGGAATTTGTTATGTATTTTGGATACAGGTTCTTTGCTAGATGTGCGTATTATGATTACTATCACATAGTCTACGACTTGCCTTTTACTTTTCTTAGTGATGTCTTTTTTTTTTTTTTTTAAAAAAACCTTTTAGGTTTGGGGGTACATGAGCAGGTTTGTTATATAGGTAAATGTGCCATGGGGGTTGTTGTTTGTATTATTTCATTACCCAGGTATTAAGCCTATTACCCACTAGTTATTTTTTCTACTCCTCTCTTTCCTGCCACCATCCTCCACCCTCAAGTAGGCACCAGTATCTGTTGTGTTCATGAGTTCTTCTTTGTGTTCATGAGTTCTTATCAATTAGCTGTCACTTATAAGTGTGAACATGTGGTATTTGGTTTTCTGTTTCTGTGTTAGTTTGCTGAAGATAATAGCCTGTAGCTCAATCCATGTTCACACAAAATACATGATCTCATTCTTTTTTATGGCTGCATAATTTCTCATGGTATATGTGTACCACAATTTCTTTTCCAATCTTTCATTGCTGAGAATTTAGATTGGTTCCACGTCTTTGCTATTGCGAATAGTGCTGCAATGAACATTCACGTGCATGTGTCTTTATGGTAGAATGGTTTATATTCCTCTGGGTATAAACCTTGGGATTGCTGGGTTGAATAGTAGTTCTGTTTTCATCTCTTTGAGGAATTGCCCTACTGCTTTCCATAATAGTTTAACTAGTGTATACTCCCACCAATAGTGTGTAAGTGTTCCTTTTCTCCACAGTCTAATGATATCTTTTCAAGAGCACAAATTAATAACTTCAAAATCCAATTATAAATTTCTTATGATGAATGATTTGTATGTCCTAAGAAATCTTCGTCTTTGGTAAATTTAAGAAGATATTCACCTATATTTTCTTATAGAGATGATATCCTTACAATTGTATCATTTATATTTAGGTTTACAATACAATTTGAATTAATTTATATGTATGGTATGAGGTGTATGGGTTGAGGTTCATATTTTTTTTCCACCTATTTATCTAGTTGTTAAGCACCAATAGTTGAAAGGCAATTCCTTTCTCCACTGAATTGCCACAGTGGGGATTTATTATTCAGTCATCAAACAACCAAATTTGCATTTGTCAATGATTTTTCAAGGAAGACCATCTCAATTTATTACCTTTTGTCTTCTAGATACTTGACAACCATTATATGCCACCTTTTAAATATTTATATGGCAATCAGATGTGTGAAGTAATGAAGAAGTCAGTTGAGGCCATCGTATCCTTTGAAATTTAAGTAAAATTGTTTTGAATCTAAATTCCCAAGACAATTAAAAGAGAACTTCCACAGCCTACCAGTACACATTATCTATCCCCAGCCTTTGCATCCTTTTCATTCTGCACATTAGTCTACTTATTATCCACACTCCTATCCAAAACCAAATCTTATTCCATTGCTCTACAAAATTTCCCATCTATTTCCTGACTCATCAGTTCACTGAATCATTTTCATCAGCGTATAATTGCATTCCTATTTTTCTACCCTAAGAAAAACCCTTCTCATGTCTCCACTTCTCACTAAATACTTTCTCTGTTTCTCTTTGCAGAAAAATTATTTTAAAGAGTTGTCTACATTTGATGTTTTCAGTTCTTCTCCTGTTCTTTCTTAAATATATACAATCACCCTCACCGTTCCACAAACATTGCTCTTGTCAAGGGTCAAAAGTACAAGAAAAGTCACCTATGACAGCAATTGCTAAAAACCAGTGGTCAATTTTTAGTCTTCATCTTACTAGACCTATCAGTATCATTCAACAATACTCTTCACTTGACTGTCAAGACACTAAACTCTGACGCTTTGTCTCCTACTTTGTTTTTGCTCCTTCTCAGTCTCCTTTGCTGGCTTCTCCTTACTCCTCTGATTTCTTAGGGTTATAGTACTCCCGGACGCAGCCCTTTTTGTCTTCTCTGTTTACATTCACTCTCTTTTGCATCATATAGTTACTTAAATTTGTATAACCTCATATGCTGTCGACTTTCGCATGCCTCTTTCAAAGATGCCTGTGACTTCCTTCCTCTAACAGTGCCCTCGTATATTCATCCATATTTCCCTAAGTTTGTGAGATTCCACTGCCCACTTTGGACTTTCTCTAAAACTTCAACTCCCCTGTCTTTATTAGGAAAGATTGTTAGCTTTCTACTAATTCCTCAGTACTGCCTACTATAGCATGGAACCTTCATACAACACTACCTCAAAAGGCCACAGTCTGGTTATTTGTTATGTGAAAATACTTCCTTTGTAAACGTAAAGATCTGATAAGCAGTCATTAGGAGAGTATGGCCTGGCAAGACAGCCCATTTTATCCCAGTGAAATAATTTATGTAAGTTAGGACTAAGGAAGGGAATTCAATTATGAGCTATTCCACAGTCTTTATAGTTTGTCCTATGTTAGAAGTTTTGCATGATAGTTAATTTGTAAAATATCTGTCAGGGAACAGGGGAAGGCTTTCTCTCAGCAATCCAAGTAAAAAAGGAAATATGGCAATTGAATAACGTAACTGTCAATCTTCCTGAGTAAAACGGAGGGAGGTAAGTTCCCTTGCAGGAGTTCTCAGTTCAGGTGTTTCCAGAAGTGACCCATTAGACAAGGAAGTGAGGGCAAGTAGCTTATTTGGAAGGTATCCCAAGGAGCACTATCATTGCACATTTTGGTTGTTTCTAACTTTTTACAAGTGATTATATACTTGGTTTTCACATGTGTGAATATTGCAGTATGATACATTCAAGAAGTGGCCTGTGCTGACTCAGTCTGTGTACACTTAAAATCTTGATAGATGACAAAAACCTAAATCTCTATTTCAAATCCCCCATACTTTAGACATTAGTTTTTACCATTCATATCACCTTTTTTCAGGGCCCCATTCATCTGTTATTTTGCATCATCTATTACCCCCTTCATCTTCTTACTTCTGCCTTTGTCCAACTCAGATTTCATAGTATAAAATTATAATCATTCCCACGAGAACATTTTTGATGCTTCTGTTCTGTTTATCATATTCCTTTGCAAAACTACTCCCGAGTTAAGCCCAGTTGTCCATTCATTCCCTTCTTATACTCAAGCAGCTGAACATAACTGGAGAAAATCAAATGGTATTGTCATCTGGACTCATTTCAACTTATGACCCAAATCTCAAAGGTGCACTCAATTCTTCCAGACAATTGTACTACACATCCCTAGTGAATTTAGTTCCCAGCTCTCAGTGATGACTCTTTTGTAGCTTCTTTTCATCGTCCCCACCTCACTACATCTTAGCTTGCAAATTTGCCTCATATTTTATAGAGAAATTGGATACATTTGGAGTTTGCCAATCTATTTGCTTCTCTCCTCATTGATGTGAGAGGCATTTCTCCTCCTATCTTAGACCAATCTTCTATTACTTCGCCTTCTCAAGCAGTTTGCACCTAGAATCATTCCTACTCTCTCCTTCATTATGAGTTTTTCCTGTTTCATTTTTGATAGACTTTTGGATTGTTTTCAGTTTTTTTTCCTTCTGTCATCAAGAACAATTATACTATGAACTTTTATAATGTATGTAATAGAATATTTATAGAAAATTTTTTTCGGGTAAATAGCTAGAAATGGAACTTCTGAGGGTAGCAGAATTTGCTAGTGCTCACCAATATCCATGTTTTCATTTCCTATGAGTAGACTATGTTTTTCAGATTCCCTTGTAGTTAGACAAGGCCTTTGAGTTCTGGCTAATGGAACGTACAAACAGACTGATATTTGCCGTATCTAGTCCCGGTCCATAAAAATATCCATGCAGCAATCCTTACTTTCTCTCCTTGTATGACTATGTGGATTAGTATACTGCTCCCTTCCCCCATGCCATGAGCAAGGGATTAACTTTTATTATGTTGAATTTCTAATATTTGAGGTAGCTTTAGAAATTTATTTATTAACTTTATTACAAAATTAACTCACCCTGACAATACCCTGGGTCTTAGAGAGTAAAATGTTCAATTTTACTAGGCAATGGCAAACTGTTTTTCAAAGATATTCTTATACTCTGCCCAACAGTGTATGAGATTTTCTCTTGCTCCATATCCTTATCAACATGAGGCATTTTCCAATTTAATAAATTTTACTAATCTTATGAGTATTAAGTGGTGTCTCAGTTTGCATTTAGTTTTTATTTCTTAAATACTAGTAAGGTTGGTCAACTTTTTCTATGTTTATGGGCGACTTATATTTCCTTTTCCAAGTGTCTGTTGGAGTGAGTTTCCCATTTTTCCAATGAGTTACTTATATTTCGTTTGTATGCATTAAAAAAAAAATCTTTATATGTCATGAAAACCAATCCTTTGTCAATCATATATGCTGCAAATGTCCTTTTGATTTTTTTTTGAATTTGACTTTGGGTAAGATTTTTTTAAATTTAATTTTTAGTTTTTGTGGGTACACAGTAGGTATATGTATTTATGGGGTACATGAGATATTTTGACACAGGCTACGATGTACAATAATTACCTCAGGGTAAATGGGGTATATTAATCACCTCAAGCATTTATCCTTTCTTTGTGTTACAAGCAATCTAATTATACATTTTTAGTTATTTTAAAATGTACAATAAATTATTGTTGACTGTATTAACCCTGTTGTGCTATCAAATATTAGATCTTATTCATTCTATCTAACTGTATTTTTGTACCCATTAACTCTCTCCACTCCCGCCCCTACAACTACCTTTCCCAGCCTCTGTTAACCATCATTCAATTCTCTATTTCTGTAAGTTTAACTGCTCTAGTTTTTAGCTCCCACAAATAAGCGAGAAGATGCAAAGATTGTCTTTCTGTGCCTGGCTTATTTCACTTAACATAATGACCTCCCGTTCCATCTATGTTTTTGTAAATGACAGGATCTCATTCTTTTGTATGGCTGAGTAGTACTCCATTGTGTATATGTACCACATTAAAAAAAATCCATTCATCTGTTGATGAACACAGGCTGATTCCTTATCTTGGCTATTGTGAATAGTGTTGCAACAAACATGGGATTGCAGATAACACTTCAAAATGTGATTTCCTTTCTTTTGCTTATATGCCTAGAGTAGATTGCTGGATCATATGGTAGTTCAGTTTTTAGTTTTTTGAGGAACTCCAAACTGTTATTTGTTGTGGTTGTACTAATTTATATTCCTACCAACAGTGTATGATGACTTCCTTTTCTCCACATCCTAGTCAGCATTTGCTGTTGCCTGTCTTTTGGATAAAAGCCATTTTTAACTTAGATGATATGATATCGCATTGTAGTTTTGATTTGTACTTCTCTGATGATTAATGATGTTGAGCACCTTTTCATGTACCTGTTTGCTAATTTGTATGACTTCTTTTGAGAAATGCCTATTCACATCTTTTGCCCATTTTTTTCTGTAGAGTTGTTTGAGTTTCTTATATAATCTGATTATTACTTCCCCTGTCAGATGAATAGTTTGAAAATATTTTCTGAAAATGTTTTCTCCCATTCTGTGTGTTATCTCTTTGCTTTGGATTTTTTCCTTTGCTGTGCAGAGTTTTTTAACTTGATGTGATCCCATGTGTCCATTTTTGCTTTGGTTGCCTGTGCTTCTGAAGTATTATTATGCAGTAAATCTTTGTCTAGTCCAATGTCCTGAAGAGTTTCCCCAAAGTTTTCTTACAGTAGTTTCATAGTCTGAGGTCTTAGATTTAAGTATTTAATCCGTTTTGACACAATTTTTAAATATGATTAGATAGGGGTCTAGTTTCATTTCCCTGCCCATGGATATCTAGCTTTTCCAGTACCATTTATTGAAGAGACTGTTCTTTCCCCAATGTATGTTCACACTTTTGTCAAAGATGAGTTCACTGTAGGTGTATGGATTTGTTTCTTGGTTCTCTGATTTGTTCCATCGGTCTATGTATCTGTTTTTATGCCAGTGCCAGGCTGTTTTAGTTACTATAGCTCTGTAGTATAATTTGAAGTCAGGTATGTGATTCCTCCAGTTTTGTTCTTTTTACTCAGAATAGCTTCAGCTATTCTGGGTCTTTTGTGCTTCCATATCAATTTTAGAATAAAAAATAATTCTGTGACAAATGTCATAGGTATTTTGATTGGGATTGCATTGAATCTGTAGATTGTCTTGGGTAATACGGACATTTTAACAATATTCATTCTTCCAATCCATGAACATAGAGTATCTTTCGATTTTTTGTGTCCTCTTCAATTTCTTTCATCAATGTTTTATAATTTTCCTTGTAGAGACCTTTAACTTCTTTGGTTAAGTTTATTCCTAGGTATTTTATTTTATTTGTAGCTATCATAAATGGAATGACTTTCTTATTTTTCATATTGTTCACTGTTGGTATATATAAATGATATTGATTTTTTTATATATTGATTTTGTGTTCTGCAAATTTACTAAATTCACTTCTTAGTTCTAATAGTTTTTTGGTGAAGTCTTTACATTTCTCCAAATAGAATAAGATCATATCATCTGCAAACAAGGATAATTTTGACTTCTTCCTTTCTAGTTTGGATGCACTTTATTTCTTTCTCTTGTTTGTTTGCTCTAGGCAGGACCTCCAGCATTATGTTGAATAATGATGGTGAAAGTGGGCATCTGTTTTGAGTTTCAGATCTTAGAGGAGAGAGGATTTCAGTTTTTCACCATTAAGCATGATACTAGCTGTGGGTCTGTCATGTATGGTGTTTATTGTGTTAAGGCATGTTCCTCTTATACTCAGGTTTTTTAGGGTTTTTATCATGAAGGAATGTTGAATTTTATCAAATGCTTTTTCAGCATCAATTGAGATGATCACATGGTTTTTGTCCTTCATTCTGTTGGTATGATGTATGACATTGATTGATTTGTGTATGTTGAAACATCCTTGCATCCCTGAATGCATAATGAATGATCTTTTCAATGTGTGTTGCATTTGGTTTGCTCGGACTTTGTTGGGGATTTTTGCGTATCAAAACCTATGGGATACAGAGAAAGTAGTATTAAGGGAAAAGTTTCTGGCTATAAGCACCTACATCAAAAAAGTAGAAAAACTTCAAATAAACAACCTAACAATGCATCTTAAAGAACTAGAAAAGAAAGAGCAAATTAAACTCAAAATTAGTAGAAGAAAATAAAGAATACAGATCAGAGCAGAAATAGATGAAATTGCCAAGAAGAAAACAATACAAAATATCAATGGAATGAGAAGTTTATTTTTTGAAAAGATAACACCAAATTGACAAACCTTTAACCAGACTAACTGAGTAAAAATGAGAGAAGAGCCAAATAAATGAAATCAGAGATGAAAAAGGAGATATTACTAATTATACCAGAGAAATTCAAAGGATCATTAGAGGCTACTATAAGCAACTATATGCCAATAAATTGAAAAACCTGGAAGAAAGAAGTAGATAAATACCTGGACACATGCAACCTACCAAGATTGAACCATGAAGAAATTCAAAATCTGAATAGACCTATAGCAAGTAATGAGATTGAAGCCATAATAAAACATCTCCCAGCTAAGACAAGCCTGGGACCAAATGGTTTCACTGCTAAATTTTACCAAACTACTACCAACCCCATGCAAACTATTCTGAAAAACAGAAGAGGGAATACTTCCAAACTCACTCTTTGAGGCCAGTGTTACTCTGATACCAAAACCAGACAAAGCCATATCAAAAAAAGAAACCTATAGGCCAATATTCCTAATGAACATTGATGCAAATGTCTTTTTCCAGGTGGTGACAGCGACTTACCTTTTTACCTTTATATGGGGTATTGTATTGAAAAGAAGCCCCTGATTATAAGTGTAGTTGAATATATCAATATTTTCTCTTATGGATTACATTTTTTGGTATCATAAGAAATAATATTGTATCATAAAGTCATGAAGATAATCTCATATTCTTTTCTGAATGTTTTTATTTTGCCTTTTACATTTAAGTCTATAATTTAAGATTTATTTTTGTGTAAACTGTGAAGTTGAGATGCAATTTGATCTTTTTTCTTATGGATAGTCAATTTTCCTAGCATCTAAGATCTTCAGTGAAATTGGCTTACTTCTTGTATTGTTCTTGTCTGGGTTTCTACTTCATGTCAAGGTGGGGTTAGTCATATAAAATTAATTACTATGTCTCCCCTCTTTTTCAATTCTTTAAAACAGAAATCCACATCACTTATTTGTGTAAATGAAGCTTTATTGGAACACAACTGTGCTGTTTCTTTTACATATTGTCTTATGGCTAATTTAACTAGAGTGGCAGAGTTGGGTAGTTGAGTTGGAGATGGCCTGAAATCCAGAAATACTTACTCCCTGGCACTTTGAAGAAAGATCTAAGACATGGTCAGTTTTTATAAATGTTTCTTGTGTGCTTGGAAAAATGTGTATTATCCCATTTTTGGGAATAACACTTCCTATATATCTGTCAGATCATCTTATTAATTAATTTATTATGCTGTTTGAGTGTATTTCTTTACTTATCTGTTGATCCATCACTTACTGAGGGAGATATATTAAAATATTTTATAGTGATGATGGAATTTTCATTATCTTCTTGAGCTTCTGTTAGTTTTTGGTTTTGTGTATTTTGAGGCAAACTTGCATTTAAAAGGATTCTCTCTCTTTTTATTTTTATCTAGTGATGCTTTTTTTCCCTGTGAAAAAAAATGTTTTGAGGCTTGATTTACTTTATATTATATGAACAGGTAGCTATACAGATGCTGGTTAGTATATTTGCCTACTATATCTTTTCCACCATTTTAACCTCATTCTTTCTGTGTCTTTATATTTTTGGTGTGTCTTTTTGATTGGGGGAATCTTGTCCCTGTGAGGGGTTGGTAGGCATCTAGCAACCACATCAAGGCTTTGAGAGACCCAGAGAGTTAGATTCATGGCCTCATTCTGGAAGAAAATGCATGCGTCAAGTTCCTTTGACATGTGTCTTTGTAAAAGTCTGAAGTAACTTAGCACCTTTATTTTCAGACCCAATATTCCCACTAAGATCCCTTACCAGGGTTCAGTTTGTTTAGAATATGGTCCCCAAGGCCAGGGGATGAACCCTTAATGTGTGTAGGGGAGGGAGGGAGAAGAGTCCAACTGATCCAGCTCTTTCAATAGCTTGCCTTTAATGACCTTGATGAATGCTACAAGTTCTCTTTAAGGATGTCTTTCATATAATTTGGGCAGTTTTTCCTTTCTTATGCTTCTTTGTCGATCTAGGCCTTTTCCTTTTTAGTAATTCTTCAGAACTTCGGACTTAATACTTACCTCCTTGTAATGGTTTACTTTATATGTTAACTTACTTGGTTTACTTTGTATGTTAATGGTTTACTTTATATGTTAACTTACAGGGTGTTTTGGGGTGAGATGAACATTTAAATTGGTGAACTTTGAGTAAGTAGCCCTCTACGTATTGATTGGTGGGGTTCATCCATTCAATTGATTGCCTGGCTAGAACAAAATGATTGGCATCCTTTAGCAGGAAGGTATTCTCCAACCAACTGCCTTTAGCGAGGAACTGTATTTACTGTCTTGGGCTGTCCTCCAGTCTGCCAGCCCATGCTGCAGCTTTTGGACTCACTAGTCTCCATAATTATGTGAGCAATTGCATATAATCAATCTCCCTCTTTCCCTTTCTCTCTCCCTAGACACACACGCGCGCGCGCACACACACACACACACACACTCATTCTATTGGTTCTGTTTCCCTGCAGAACACTGACTAATATATCCTTGGACCATTTTTGTTTGGTTATTTCTGCTGCTATTCATTTACATCCTTAAAATCTCTGTTTTGTCATTGTAGGAGGAAAATTAGAAGACATGGATCCTCATTTCCACATGGATCCAGTCTTTCTTCCTTGTTACTATTATTAACAATATCAGTTAAGGTTTATTTGGATGTCTTGCTTTCGCCTGTACAAAAAACTACTTTGTATATGCCTTATTTTATTAATTTTGCTTCTGAATTTCATCAAATTCTCTGATCATGACTCCATATTCTTGTAAGGAGTGCTCAGAATTATACTATTTCACTCCAAATTTTATGAATATTGAGAAGAAACTGGGTATAGAAGGTTCTGGGACTAGTTTGTAATTTATTGCTTTAAAATTTGGTCAAGTCACTCAAATTCTCCAGCTGTACCTATGAAATAGCTTTAATATTTCAATCCCCTGCATTTTCATGGAATGACATGGAGTTTGAATTGAAGTCCTGAATTTGAGTGCTGCATGTGCCACTTTCAAGATATGTGATCTTGAGCAAGTTGCTTAATCACATTAAACCTCAATTCTCTCATCTTTAAAATAGAATAAATAATAGCTACTTTACAATGTTGACAAAAGAATAAAATGAAACAGTTTATTAAAAACATAGAAGAGTGCTTAGGACATAATAAAGTCTATATAAATTGTGCCTATTGTTATTACTAATACCACTATTGTTTTTATTCATTTTTTTCCTTCCTTAATTCAATAAATGTTTATTAAAAGCCTACAGTGTATCAGGTACTGTCCTAGGTACTTTGGAAACATCAATGAGCAAAACAGAAAAGAATGTTCTCTCATGGAGTTTATGTTCTAGTGAATTTATTACTGTGGAATGGGATTGTGTGTAATAAGATATTTTGTAAGCTATTGTGTTAGTAACAAGCCATCTAAAACTTGTGTACCCAAATGAGATACATTCAATCTGCAGATTGGCTGGGTGGTTCCTCAGGTTTTGGCTGTACTTATCCACATGCCTGGGGGGTTGTGGGTTGTGTCTGACCTGGGATGGCCGCAGCAGGGATGGCTAGCACAGAGCAACTCAGATCTTCTCTCTGTGTATAACCTTCTAGCAGGAATGTTCTCATGGCAATGGCAGAGGAATAAGAGCAAGAGTAGAAACATGCAAGCGCTTTTTCAAGCCTCTGTAGCATGTCTGCCAACGTCCCCTGGGCCACATCAAGACACTTGGCCAGCTCAGAGCCAGAGTGGGAGTTGCAGTACAATGTTACAAAGGGTGTGGGTACAGGGAGGTGTGAAGAATTGGAACCATTACTGCAAGCAATCTACTCCACCTATAAAACACAATTTGGGGGTACTGATTATTTGTAGGTGTGGATGCATACATAGAAGGTTGATTCCTGAGACTGTTGTCTAAAGTCATGAAGAAGTAGTATATGACATTTATTTCTACATGCATGGCTAGTCTGCTGGAAGTCCAGCTTTGAAACCAAAATTCAAGAGAAGATCAAAGGCCTAGGTTAGCTTAGTCAGCAGTAGGTTGGGCAGGCAAGTGGGAGCAAGGTGTGAACTGTTTCCAGAGGTCAGGGCCAAATGATGGGTCAGGAAGTTCAAGACAGGCACACGTTAATAGGTGGCCTAATTGCCAGGCACCTGTGACATCACCTTGATACTGAAGCAAGTCTCTGGCCTGGATGGCAGCATGAGATGTTAGTCTAAATGGGGGTCAGGAAAACACTTGGCTGGAGAGTAGGACCAAGTGAAGGCTGCTGGGAATGGACACAGACATCATCTACTAGTGGGGGCCACTTTATCATTTCACTTGTACATGTAACTCTTGCTTGTCATTTAATGACTATCATGTGCATACATGCCTTCTTGTTTACCCACTAGTGATTCGTAGCAAATCTGCTGCCTACTCTCCTAAGACTTTTGTTGATATACTTCCCTAGCATTTCTCTCCAGAGAGAAGTTTTAATGGTGCACCTCTGCACAGGTGTGCCTCCAGTGACTTCATTTGACCTTTTGATGAGTAACCAGAAACAATGATGATTCATGCCTATGTTTCCTTTCTTTCAATATTCAACATATTGGAATATGAATCAACTCCTCTGCATGGACCTTCAAATTTCATAGTTTTTATTAATAAAAAATTGAGGCACATTATAGTTGATGTTATTGAAACATCAAACAAAGCAAACATTTTGCCAAAGATGTTCTATAGAGCTTATTCCCTCTGCTTCCCTACCTCCAAGAATAAAACTTTTTATCTTCAGGAATATGGTTTCTCTGCTCAGTGTTTGACCAGAAAATGACCAAACCAAGATGGAAGCTCCAAATGGGAGGAGTCTTTGCATTGTTTCTCTGCCAGAGGTAGGTCTGCCATCACTCAGAAGAAGGACTGGTTTGGGCCTTAACTTGGAACTGGCATAGTTAAGTTGTTCTAGTTAAGGCTAAACATGGGGTTACAATCAAATAATGGGTCACACAAGGCTGGATTATGTTTACCAGACTTGAGGCAGAAGGATGTGTAGTAGGAACAGATCTAGAGAAGAAGCCAAAACACTTGGGTAAAAACACTAATATGATTGCATAGTTACGTGTTGTAGGAGAGATTGTGTTCTCTGACCCCTGAATTCAAATATTGAACTCCTAACCCCCAGTACGTAAGAATGTTACTTTATTTGCAGACAGAGTTGTTATAATCAATTAAGATGAGGTCATACTGGAGTATAGCATGCCTCTAATCTGATATGACTGGTATCTTTATAAATAGGGGACATTTGGACACACACAAATGCACACACACACACACACATACACACACATGGGAGAATGCCATGTGAAGATTGGAGTTATGCTGTTTTCTTGACCAGACTGAGGACTTATTCCCTGGCTGCTGTGTATATTGTCTGCTTTTCTTGAAGATTGCTCTCAGTCAAACAGAAACCCCTTTGCTATGCCTTTCCCCTCCCCTTTTAGTGTGAAGCCATAAGGGAGTCTAACTCTGTGGTGCCATTTGTGCTCCAGAGTTTCCCATGGGACCAGGCTGAGGCTAGACTCCAGCTGAGGCCACATCCTAGCTCAGCTCCTCCTCATGCCCCCCCGCCGTTTCCCTCACTCCCCTTTTGAGAACTCTCTCTCAATAAATACCTGCCTCAGACTGGGCTACTGGGGTACTTGACTTTAGACCTTATGCTTTTCTTTCCTCAATAAATTACAAAGAGTGGGCCATTGCATTTAACAGAGAAGACTAGGGGAAAGGGAGAGGTGTCTCAGGGTGGGGCCATGGCTACATGAGGCCAGGTGCTGAGGTGTGCAACCTTTGGGGTGGTAGAGTTGAATGTACATTAGCACTCTTTCATCAGCCGCCCTTACAGTGTCATCAGCCAACAATCATGTCTGTCTCTGTGGTCATTAAGGGAGTACTGACCTTGTTCCCATGATGATCTTCTCATTGATTCCATCCCAACCTTTCCAAACTAGAGCCAGGTGGGTGAGAAGACTTGTGAAAGACGTCCTTTCCCAATCAGGTGATTGATGGGAGCTAGTCTGGCCAGGGTTTGCTCCTCCAGAAGTGGCCTTGCCTGACCTGTGTTTTTGGCATTGGCATCTGCCAGCAAGCTGAGACCCACTCCACTTGACAAAGGAAGCCTAGTGACCACTTTACCTCAAGTGAACCCTCAGCAAGAAAGGGTAGAGAAGGCAGGGCTGGGTGACTCAGACACACTGGGTACATCAGTTAAAAGAGAAATAGAGCCTTTGAGATAACAAAAGCAGTAAGAGATCCTAATGACTGAAGTTAAAAGAACAAGACCTGAGAAAGAAAGCCTAGGCAAGAACAATCTGGAATATGGACTTCTTGGGCACTTTTTTTTTTTTTTCCAGAGATTCATTTTCACCATGTAACTTGCTGATCTACCATAACAATCCCGATTGAGTGAAAGTTCATTATATTAAGCATGTTATATAGTTCATTTGTATTTAACTTTTTTTTTTTTGAGGCAGAATCTCACTCTGTCACCCATGCTGGAGTCAGTGGCACGATCGTGGCTCACTGCAACGTCCTCCTCCCGAGTTTGAGAGATTCTCCTGCCTCAGCTCCCAAGTAGCTGGGACTGCAGGTGCACACCACCATGCCCGGCTAATTTTTGTATTTTTAGTGGGGACAGGGTTTTACCATATTGGCCAGGCTGATCTCAAACTCCTGCCCTCGTGATCCGCCTGCCTCGGCCTCCCAACGTGCTGGGATTCAACGTGCGTGAGCCACCATGCCTGGCCCCTGTATTTAACTTTTATATGAGTAACAGGAGAACATAGCTCAAACTTCTGAGTTCAAAAATATTAGTGTTGTGAAAAGTTAGTGTCACTTTTACCCTGTCCCCCACCAGTCAGTGCCTCTTGTTAGATGGAAGCTTTCTTAGAGTTTCATGAGTATCCTTCCAGTGATAGATATTTCAAACATTTATGAATACATGTGCGTATGTGTGTTTATAACCACCAAATGGTAGATATGTTCCTGTCCAGCATCTTGCTTTTTCACTTAACCTTACACCTTAAAGATCATTCCATATTAGTAATTGAGGCCTCCCTATTGTTTTTCACAGTTGAATATGATTCCACAGTATAGATGTGTCAGTTCAGCTAGGCCCTATTAGTGGCCTGTCAGGCTGTCTTCAATTTTTGCCTGCATTGAGTATCCTTTTTGTTATATCGTTCATATATGTGTGAGAATACCTGTGAGCTGTTGGCCTACACTTAGGATTGTTAGGTCAAAATATATGTGCACTTGAACTTTGACATGTAATGCCACACTACCTTCCATGAAGGTGGTGCTGAGTTACAGTGCCACCTGCATTTTATGTGCATGCTCGTTTAGCTACCCAGGGAAGAACAAACGAAGACTGCCTATTTTTGTAAATGAAATTTTATTGGAGCACAGCCAGGTCCATTTGTTTACATGTTGCCTATGGCTGCTTTCAAACAGCAGAGTTGAATAGATGCAACAGAGAGTATATGCCCCCCGACCCCTGCCAAATATATTTGCTATCTGGTATTTTACAGAAAAAGTTTTCTCTTATTCACAATAGCCAAGATATGGAAGCAATGGAAGTATCCATTGACAGACAATTGGATAAAGAAACTGCGGTATGTCGCGTGACATGTAACTTACTTATATAACAAACTTACACATGCACCCTTGAAACCAAAGTAAAAGTTAAGAAAAAGTAGAAAGTAAATCCACAAAAATTAGAAATGACAAGATGAAAATACTAATCAAAACAGAGGAACTTAAAGGAAACTACTTTGCTCAATTCTCTATAAACAAATTGAAAAGCTAAAAAATGAATAAGTTTTTAGAAAAATACAGTTTACAAACATTGGCCCCAATAGATACACACACAATCCAATTGCCGTCAGATTTTTATTTTACATTTTAAAAGAATTTGCCAACAGAAAGCACCAGGTTCAGATATTTTCACAGGAGAATTTTACCAAATCTTAAGTCATCAAATATTATTTTACCTTTTCAGAGCACAGTTTTACAAAAAGGAAAATTCCAAATTCATTTCCTGAAACATTTCCAAATAACATTGATTCCTAAATCACAAAACTACATTTAAAAAAGGAAAATTTTGTTTATCACAGCACTGTTACAATAGCAAAGTCGTGGAATCAACCGAAGTGTCTATCAATAGGGGATCGGATAAAGAAAATGTGGTACATACACACCATGAAATACTATGTATCCGTAGAAAAGAATGAAGTCATGTCTTTTGCAGCAACATGGATAGAGCTGGAGGTAATTATTCTAAGTAAATTAATAGAGAAATAGAAAATCAAATGCCGCATCTTCTCACTTGTAAGTGGGAGCTAAAGGATGCATACACATAGACACAAATGGAAAAATACACACTGGGAACTCCAAAATGGGGGAGGGAGAGAGGTGGGTGTGGGTTGAAAACCTATCTATTAGATAGTGTGTTCAGTATTTGGGTGATGGGTTCTCTGGAAGCCCAAACCCCAGCATCACCCAATGTACACATGTAACAAACCTGCACATGTGCCCCCGATTCTGAAATAAAATTTAAAAAAAAGCTGTGGTGTATGCATACAATGGAATATTATTCAGCATTTAAAAAGAAGGACATCCTACCATTTTCACAATAAGGATGAATCTGCAAGACACTATGCTAAGTATCTTGCTAAATAAGCCAGACACAGAAAGAAAAATACCGCATGATCTCACGTGAGGGATCTGAACAAAAAACCAAATATATAGAGATGGAGAAGAAAAGAGTGGTCACCCAGGGTTGTGGGGCTGGAGGAGTGAAAATGGGGAGATGGACATCAAAGGATACAAAGAAACAGGTATGTGACATCGACAGGTCAAGGATCTGATGTACAACGTGAGAACTACGGTTTATAAAATTGTATTAGGGTTTTTTGTTAAGTAAGTAGATTTTAACTGCTCTTGTCACAAACAAAAGTAACTATGTGAGAGGATAAAGATATATTAATTTACTTTAGAAACCATTTTACTAATAGGATATGTATCCTATAACATGTTGTAAACTGCAAATAAACACAATAACATTTATTTAAAAAAAAAAAGTTTGGTGATCCCTGATATGTACTCTATCAAACAATGATATCAAACTTTTTGATCCTTGCTGATTTGGGGTAAAAAAAAGGTGTTTCATTATAGGTTTATATTTCTTTTGTTATGAATGAGGTTGAATTATTTTTAATCTTCATTTTTGCACACCTTGTATTTGTATTTTTAACCTCTTATTTTTTTCTTGAGGAAATCAGCTCTTTTTCAGTGTCATGAGTAGCAAATGTGTTCTCCTGTTTGTTGCTTTTCTTTATGCTTTGATCATGAAGTTTATTTTTAGCATGGAGAGAAATGTTTGTTTTTTATGTGATGAAATACATCAATCTATTATGATTTCAGATTTTCTGACATATTTATAAAAATCTTACCCATTGTTCTTTTATTTTTTACCTTTTCATGTTTACACACTGGATCCATTTGGAATTTTATTGTAAAATGTGATGCATTGATGAAGTCTTACTGTTTCTCCAGAAGGCTAGTTTGTTTTATGAAGTCCCCTTTAACTGAAGAGACCATGTTGGAAAAACTAATTAGAAACATCATCTTTATCATGAACTAAATTCTATTTTTATTTGGCTCTGTTTCTGAATGTTTATTTTGTTCACTTGATCCTCACTTTTTTAATGATTCCAGCTTTACACTATGTTTTAATTTCTGAGAGGGCTAGTTTCCCCTCAGTACTTTTTTTTTAGAATAAAATTTTCTGGCTATTTTTGCTTTATAAAATTTTTTCATATGATGATGAGAACTAGCTCATATCCTTTTAAAACAAGCTTTGGTATTTCCTGTCTTTCTCAAACCCCCGCCTCTGTCATAAGAACAAACTCAAACCTACGTTGCCTTCTGGATGATGAGAGACCAAGTGGAGCAGAGTGGAGTCATCCCAGCTGAGACCTTTCCAGCCCAGCTAGTCTGCAGCTGACTTTCCAGCTAAGACAGGAGTAAATCCACGGGATAATAACTAGTCCTGGCCCAGGTTAGGAAAATTGCTTAGACAACCTATAGGGCAGTGAAAAAAAATGCTTATTATCATATGCCTTTGAGTGGTGGGTGTATTATTGTGGCAATAAATAACTGATAAAAGAATAAATGAGGTTACATAGGGAGACTGCACATACAGAGAAAATAAGAGATGGCCTGAGCTGGAAGCCAAGGGTACACTAAAACGAAAAGGCCCAGTGGAAGAACTCAGATGTGGTCTTACTTTCAATTTTTCTCTTACTTTTTATTACTGAAGAAAGAAAAAAATACTTTTTAAATTATACTTTAAGTTCTAGGGTACATGTGCACAGCATGCAGGTTTGTTACATATGTATACATGTGCCATGTGGGTGTGCTGCACCCGTTAACTCATCATTTACATTAGGTATATCTCCTAATGCTATCCCTCCCCTCCCCCACCCCTCGACAGGCCCTGATGTGTGATGTTCCCCACCCTGTGTCCAAGTGTTCTCATTGTTCAATTCCCACCTATGAGTGAGAATATGCGGTGTTTGGTTTTCTGTCCTTGTGATAGTTTGCTCAGAATCATGGTTTCCAGCTTCATCCATGTCCCTACAAAGGACATGAACTCTTCTTAATAATACCTATATGACGATGTCTTACTTAGAACAAGTAACATTCAACAGATATCAGCAGTGGACTGTGCAAATAACTCCAGAGAGTGACAGACAAAGTTCTTTCATTCAATTATTCATAAACTTTTAATAAGTGTTTCTGCATGTGTGGCATGGTTAACTTTTGAAAAATGAAAATGATATGGTTGAAGAAACCAAAGAACTCACAGTCCAGTGGTGCAGTCATACAGGATGTGAAAAGTGTGTTAACAGAGGCTTAACTAGGACCCTGTAATCCTTAGCCCTGATTGGAAGAGTCTGGAGAGTATTCCAGTCTCAGGGTTTCACAGTTGCATTCAAATCAAGCAAAAGTAAAATCAAGCACACAAAATATACATTGAGTTCTGACAAAAGTCAGAAAACCGCACTGTGGCTGAGACTGCCCATTGTTGATCAAGACCATTTACTTTCTGTTTCTCATGCGTCTTTGTAGTTTGTGAGACCATTTGACTGAATTTTAGCCAATGGAATGAGCAAGTCCACCAAAACCTCCTCTGTGTGATCCTCTTGGACTCTTTTGCTTTCTTCTGAATGCAGTGGAGTCCTCTGATGTTGGAAGCCACATGTGAAGATGGCAGAGCAATATTATAGAAGGAGCTGGGTCCCTGGTTGGCCAGAACCCATCATGTCTTAGAAGCATGCTGCCTGTCAGTCATTTTGCACTTAACATGAGCGAGAAATAAACTTCTGCCATGGTTAAGCCATAGTACATTTGTTCATTGTGACATATAATGCTAACTTAACTAATATACCGATGTAAGAAAATTGTACTAAAATCTGCCATGCTGGCTGGCATTGCTGGAAGAAGCTTTTGTTACAGATACTGTGTTAGGGGACATACTTTGAGTCGCCTAAATTCAAACCAGGTAACAACAACCCATGTTATTTAAATAAACTACAACATACACAAAGTAGATTCAGAGATGTTCTAGAAGCAGACGGGTCGCTCTGGGTGAACTTAGTTTGGAAAGCTCCTTAGAAAATGTGAATCATCAGCAACAGAAATTACCAATAGAGTAAACAGACAGCCTACAGAATTGGAGAACATATTCTCAAACCATGCATCTGACAAAGGTCTAATACTCAGAATCTATAAGGAACTTAAATCAACAAGCCAAAAAGAATTAAAAATGAGCAAAGTACATGAAATGACATTTCTCAAAGAAGACGTACAAGTGGCCAACAAACATGGAAAAGTGCTTGCTTCACTGATCACTAGAGAAATGCAAATGAAAACCATGGTGAGATGTCATCTCATACCAATCAAAGTGGTTGTTATTACAAAGTCAAAAAACCGCAGATGTTGGCAAGGCTATGGAGAAAAGGGAACACTTACATACTGTCGGGAATGCAAACTAGTTCAGGCACTGTGAAAATCAGTTTGGAGATTTCTCAAAGAACTTAAAATGTAACCACCATTTGATCCAGCAATCCCACTACTGGGTATGTATCCAAGGGAAAATAATTAGCTCTACTGAAAAAACACATGCACCCATATGTTCATTGAAATGCTAATCACAATAGCAAATACATGAGTCAACCTTGGTGCCCATCAACAGTGGGTTGGATAAAGAAAATGTGGTGCATGGAATATCACACAGCCATAAAAAAGGATGAAATCATGTCCTTTGCAGCAATATGGATGTAGCTGGAGGCCACTATCCTAAGCAACCTAATGCAAGAACAGGAAACCAAATACCACATTTTCTCACTTATAAGTGGAGCTAAACATTGTGTACACACGCATGTAAAGATAGGAACCACAGACACTGGGCATTGGGGACTACTAGATGGGGTAGGTGGTTGAGGGTTGAAAAACTACTCACTGGATACTATGTTCACTACTTGGGTGATGGGAGCATTTGTAATCCAAACCTCAAAGACATGTAGTTTACTCATGTAACAAACCTGCACATACACCCCTTGAACCTAAAATACAAGTTGAAAAAAGAAGAAAATAGAAAAACACTGAAGAGTTTTACAATAAAGATTAAACTCACAGATTTTAAGAAAATGTTCATTTTTTTATGAAGCATATGTTCGCATATACTGGGCTTAGTTTTGTTAAAGGAAAACAAGAATCATAAGCCATATATTGAGGAGGGAAGGGACTATTACACTGAGAAAGAAGAAAGGGCATTTGCAGAGGGTGGAGTTTTGATGTTGTTTTTGACATCAAAGATCCAATGACCTTTGATTATTATCTATGGAATAACCTAGATTATTGATAAAGCTATACAGAAAAGGTACTGTAGGAGACTACCCTTGTTGCTTGCATCACATCCCTTTAGCTTACCTTGAATTTTAGCTGCAGCTGTGGCAGACCCTTCCTCCAGCTGTCAGTGTTCTCCTTTAAGGTATGTAGTTGATTACTGTCCCAGTACCTTCTCCCACACCTGGCAGCTCCAAGCAAAGGCCTGGCGTGTGGAGTTAGAGCCCTTGGGGTTCTAACTTAGCCAGTGGGGAAGGTGGCAGGAGGATCAATGCCCCAGCTTTCCATCTCTCAGGTAAATAATCCTTGGAAGCATTTGGGATGCTTCTTGGGAGGTCCTGGTGGCATCACTTCCCTTACCTGTAGCAGTAACTTCAACAATGCCTCCTTTATCAGCATTCATTCCTTCCTTTTTCGTTTCCTCCAGTTTTTCTGTTCTAGTTCCTGGGATCACTTCCCATGTAAAGTAACTGAACCGAAGTCTTTGTCTCAAGGTCTGCTTTCAAGTGAAGCCAAACTAAGGTACTGTGAGTAAGAATTTCTGCAAATCCTTTTCACCTCCTGAACAATAGGTCCAATTACAATTTTTGCCTTTGGAACATTACTTTTATTTTGTTGGAGGCACAGACTGGACTCTGCTCCTAATGCCAGCCATTGTCTTGCTTGGAAGTCTAAGATCTTATGACATTTTGTCTAATCATTGTAGACTAAATATTATTTGACACTTATACACACATATATATTATTTGTGCCAATTTTGACCAAAGATTTATTGAGCACCTTCTCAATACCAGGTGCTGTGCTTGGCACTGGGATTCAACTTATTCATTCAGCTTTATGACAATACTCCATTAATTGTGCTGTTCTAGAGCTGGGCATATTCTTTGCAAGAAAGCATAGTATGTGTCTAGGAAATGTGTATTCCTTTTTTGAGCTGTCAACCCTTGCAAAATTATTCTATTTATTCACTTAGATATTTTAGTTTAACTTTTGCTATTGTTATAATTTTCTATTTTTTAATTCTGGATATATTTTCCTTATTCTTTTCTGGGCCTCACTCATAATTGACTTATTACTGATACGGGAACTGTCTTGTCTCTCTTAAAGCTAGAAAACTGTCTTGCACATGTTAAGTGCTCAAATTTTTGTTCAATGGGACTGGCTTATAAATGAGTTCATGATGATTTCTTAAGAATCAAATCTCTTTGGATGGAGTGCATAATATCTAAATTCTTATCTACAACAAAGAAGCTGAAATAAAGTTCTGGAAAGCCAGTGGACTAGTCTCCACTTTTTCTTTATTTTCTGACAACAGAAAAGCTTCAACAGATTGCAATTGACAAAAAGATGGCAGAGGTCTTGCTGTTTTTTGATTATGTTTTTCTTCTTTCTAGTGAATTTCCCAGGAGTCACCTGCCTCCTCTCCTGGCTTTCAGTGTCTTAGGATGCCACCCTGACCTGTTGTTGCTAAGAGTAACTCATGTGCTGCCTCGTCTCCTCTTTAATAACACACAGCACATGCATGCTCTGTTCTGTTCTGGCTGTGCTCTACTGCATTTATTTTTCACCAAGCCCCATTTTACTGATAAGTAAAGTGAGTGAAGAGAGATTCATGTCTTGCCCCAAGTACAGAGCTAGTAGCTGATAGAGCTGGGATTCAAACTAAAGTAGTCTGGTTCCAGAGTGTCTAACATTGTACTGTATCTACCACTGGCTCTTTCTATGCTCTGAAAACCTTTCCCTTTTCAGTTCCATTCCTTTCTTTCAGAGTAAACTAGCAGCTAAGTTCTGGCTCATTCATCTGTAATCTATATGGATACACCAGTGATGCTTTAACCTAGCACACTGTCCCTAGTGGTGGGAATTTCAGGCACTATAGTGGTCTCGGATTAGATGTTTTAGGGAAAAATTATCCTTTCATTGTCTTCAAGTCTCAGCTTGTTCTGGGCCAACTGCCCAGTTGAATTGAAGGTCTGGGATTTTAGGACTGGCAAAGATACCCAAATCTTCCAGTTGGCCTGCCACACACATTTATCAATCATTAGCAGATCTCTAACTTGTTTAGAAATCTAGCCATGTAAAGAGAGTCAGAAGATAAATTTCACAGAAATTGGAAAGTTGTTTTAGCTTTCACTGTGAACCTCTCTCTGCTGGTCATGTCTTTAAATACTCGAAATTGTGTCTTTTTTCCATTCTTTGCCACTTCATGACATGTTGGGGCCACTGAGAAGCAGATTCCATTTCGCAGATGTGATGCGGGATGGATATTAATAAGAAATACATTTTTTTTTTTTTTTTTACTATTCATTGGCTGAATAAATGTGTTGAGCGCCATCTTGGTGGAAAACACTGGGCCATGTTCTGTGAGGGGATAGAGAGATGTAAGATGGTTTGTGCTCTCATATTTGTTGGGGTTTATTTTAGCTATTTTAACTGTATACATTCCTCCTTGAGATTCTGAACTAGTTGAGAAACAAATGCAGAATTAAGTTTAGGATAAAATATATCAGTTTTGTTGCTGGTCAGGTTGCAACTACATGGCTACATATAGTTATTAACACAATCTAGCTTCCTAATTTTACTCCTAGTCTGACTCAGTAGACACAAGGGGCACACACAGAAGCCCTATCTCGGTGAGATTACTTTCCACTGGGAGCACACATAATGCAAGTAGGCTGGTCCCAGAAAGAGATCTCAGAAGGGATCACAAGTCTTTGAGTCTCACTGTTGGGATAGATGGTCACTCTGTTTCCCTTGGAAGACAGTGAGCAGGAGTAGAGGGAGTGAAGAAACTATCTTCCCATTACCTCTCATGACTCCAAGTTCCTCTTTTATCAACCAAGGTAAAAATGCAGAGACGGGGAGAAAATGTTTTTTTTTCTAACATATCCATGGAAAGACAGTTTACTACATAAGCTAATATGTGATTATGCTCTGCAAACAGAGTAAGGATGAAGCCTGTGCTTACATAACAACATCCCCCAGGGTTCTTGGTGTGTTCACAGTGATAGCAAACAAATTTATAATTTTCTATACATTTTATTTTGCACTAACAACCTCTTTGTCCTGCTAGACTTTTCAATAAACCAAAGATCTTCTGATTTCTAACAAATGTATCTGCCAAAGTGGATTTATTAGAGGAATGAGTTTAAACTGTGTTGCTCTTCTTTAAAGAGAGTTTTGTTGGTTTACTTGTTGGATGATACTGAGTATTGTGTATCATGTCAATTAAGAAGGGGGAAAATCAGAAAAGGAATTTGCAGAGACCTTAATGTGCAACTGTGAATTGTGGCTGTCTAAAGGTGGATATAATGGGAAGCATTTATCAAGTATATTTCTTTACAAAGCTCTTCTAGAGAATTAAACAGGAAAATTAAACTAGGGGATTAGATTAATGTGCTGTGGAAAACACTTTGGAAAATGGGTAAGGGATTCAGAGAAAGGCAATATTTATGAATATAAAGAAAATTAACAAAGGCTTTAATTGTGATTTTTTACTGGGCAATAAAATGTCGGAGAATCTAGCAGAAAAGAAGGAAGTAGGCATTTTAGATAGGGAAACAATATTGGCTCAGGGTCATTGAAGGAGAAATGAAAGAAAGCTTTTTAAAACAAAGGGGATAAATGTCACTGTACATAAGATTGGTATTTTGAAAAGTACTAGTTTTGTTCATTATACGAGTAATTTTTATAGAAATACACATAACATAATCTCAGCACCAAAAAAGCATTGAAAAATATGTTTGACAATTTATAGTTTTGCCATTTTGGCAATTTAAACAAAGAAGAAAGGAGTAGGTGGAGTAAATGTGCATGCAGAGAAGATGGACTTTGATGAGCCATGCAGTCAAGTGTTTGCCAGGATCTTTGCAGCCATGCCAGCCTGTGACCTCTGATGAATGGTGCTCATGTTCTATAAATGTGCCCCAAACAGTGGCTACTCCTCATATTTTTCTGTACAGTAAGGTTACCATTTCATTTCATGTATCTCATTAGACTGCCTTTGACCCCACTTCTATTGGATTTTGTTGTGTGTTTGCATCTCTCCTGATCTGGACATCACCTGAATCAATACAGCTTCGGATGCTTACGGGGGAACTGCTCAGTTTTGTTAGCATTCCACCAACCGTTTTAAGAAAAAAACTAAGAACTCCTTGATGAAGACATGGTGTGCTGACTAGTATCTGTGGAATGGAGCACTCTCATCTGCTTTGGGATTTTAATTACCTAGGGGTGCTGGGTACATTCAAATGATCTCCCTCTTCCATGAGCTCATCCTGGCAGTACAAAGCAAGCCACCCAAGAAAGCCAATCACAGATAATTGCCACAGGAACCTGAAGGCAACAAACCTGCTCCTGTGGGACTGGGTTTTACATTGACTTGGCACTGGTCAGCGTTCCTTCATTGTGGACGCACCCAGCTCAAGTGGAGGTGAAGTCACCACTGCTCTGCTATGGACTTCGCTGTTCTTTTGGTAGCTGAATATGCCTATAAAAATGATAATTTTTGGAGAAACGACCAGGCTCCCCTGATGTTTTTCAATATTTATGGTTAAGCATGATATAATTTCCATGCTGTAATGTGGGTATAGGCAGTGAATGCTGATCTTTTTTCTCTTTTCTTCAGAATCTTGAAAATTTCGGGTATTACATATCTTGATTTTGTCTCTAGAATTTTCATATTTAGATTTAGATGACATTTATTGAATCTCTACTAGGTATCAAGCTAGATGTTTTGTGTTTCCTTTCTCATTTAATCTTCACAACTGTCAGAGGTGTTAGAATGAGAGCAGCTCCATCTTTAATAGGGGCTGAGTAAAATGAGGCTGAGATCTGCTATGCTGCATTCCCAGGAACTTAGGCATTCCTAGTCACAGGATGAGATAGGAAGTCAGCACAAGATACAGGTCATGAAGACCCTGCTGTTGAAAGAGGACACAGTAAAGAAGCCAGCCAAAACCTGCCAACACCAAGATGGCGATGAAAGTCACCTCTGGTCCTCCCCACTGCTCATTACATGCTAATTACAATGCATTAGCATGCTAACAGATATTCCCACCAGTGGCACGACAGTTTACAAATGCTATGGCAATGTCTGAAAGTTACCCTATGTAGTCTCAAAGTGGGAGGAACCCTCAGTTCTGGGAGTTCCCCTCACCTTTACCAGAAAACTCATGAATAATCCACCCCTTGTTTAGCATGTAATCAAAAAATAACAATAAAAATAGCTAATAGCAGCCTTCGGGACTGTTCTGTTTATGGAGTAGGCATTCTTTTATTCCTTTACTTTTGTAATAAACTTGCTTTCACTTTACTCTGTGGACTTGCCCCAAATTCTTTCTTGCCCAGATCCAAGAACCCTCTCTTGGGGTCTGGATCGGGACCCCTTTCCAGTAACTCGACAGCCTTGTGACATGATATTGTTTCTATTTTATTGATGAAAATCAGACAAAGAAAGGTTCAGTAACTTGCCCAATGCCAAACAGCCTGCAGTGGCATGAGGCACTCAAAACCTCCGCATGACCTGTGAATGAGGCCGCTGCCAGAGGCTAGCGATAGCCCTTTCAAAGTTATCCTAACTCTCCTTTTTGGATTAAAAAAAAAAAGTCAACTCTTTTTTGGTAGTTTTTGTTAATAAGGTCACGATGGAGTTACTGGCATCAATATTAAATACATTTTTAAGGGGATGCTCAGGTTCAAGACATACTAACAAGAACTTCCTGCAATCACATGGTGAGATGTTTTCTTGCTAACCAGCATCATGGCATCCTTGGAACTTCGTGGAGATTACTAAGTGATGAAGCCTGCCTGTCCCTCCCCTGTCCCCTCAGACATCTACATGTGCTCCCCCTGATAACTGATTCAAACCTGAACTCTCCCATCCAGAGTTTAAGATCTTTCAAACCTCACTTTTCCTTCAACTCTGTGTCTGGTCCCTGCTGTGGCTAAGGGAGAGCTTTCCTCTTGGCCCTCTGAAGGTTCACTGAAAAAATCACTGACATGGCCGGGGATGGTGGCTCACGCCTGTAATCCCAGTGCTTTGGGAGGCTGAGGCGGGTGGATCGTGAGGTCAGGAGTTAGAGACTAGCCTGGCCAACATGGTGAAACCCCGTCTCTACTAAAAATAAAAAAATTAACCAGGCGTGGTGGCACACGCCTATAATCCCAGCTACTCAGGAGGCTGAGGCAGGAGAATCACTTGAACCCGGAGGTTGCAGTGAGCTGAGATCACACCACTGCACTCCAGCCCCAGGGAAAGAACGAGACTCTGTCTCAGGAAAAAAAAAATCACTGGCGTGAGGCAGATTGATTAATAAGAGAAAAGGCATACTAATTTTTTTAATGTGTATACGCAGGAGCCTTCAGAATGAAGACCCAAACCTCCCAATAAAGTATAGAAGCTTATCTACCACCTTGAGGTTATAGAAAGAAAGAAAGTGGGCTCAGAATGTGGCCCAAAACATGTTTTAGTGGCAAGGCAGGTTAAGGGAAGTGACATGGTTCAACTGTGTCCTCACCCAAATCTCATCTTGAACTGTAGTTCCCAAAATCCTCCTGTGTTGTGGGAGGGACCCAGTGGGAGGTAATTGAATCATGGTGGTGGTTACCCCCGTGCTACTGTTCTCATGATACTGAATGAATTCTCATGAGATCTGATGGTTTTATAAGGAGCTTTTCCCCCTTTTGTTCAGCACTTCTCCTTGCTGCTGCCATGTGAAGAAGGACATGTTTGCTTTGCCTTCAGCCATGATTGTAAGTTTCCTGAGGCCTCCCCAGCCCTGTGGAGCTGTGAGTCAATTACACCTCTTTCCTTTATAAATTACCCAGTCTTGGGTAAGTCTTTATTAGCAACATGAGAATGGACTAATACAGGAAGGAAAAAGAGAGACACTTGGCTAGCAAAGGTGGTCTTGTTACATAGATGAAGCCGCATAGGTAGCATTCCTTAGAATAGATGGAAAACTCTTCTCTTCAGACTTAAAGGTTTCAGACTCTCAATCACTGCTAAATCTGGGAAAGTCCTAGAAAGAGAAGGCCTGGCCGCATTCATGAGGATTCTCTATGAATACAATTTTTCCCCACCTCAGTCGGCTTGCCCTGCAGCAGCCATTTCAAAATATGTTAAGGAAGTATATTTTGGGGTGAAATATTTTGATTTCCTTCACTGCCCAGTGGTTGCCCTCTATTCTGAACAGGCAGAATCCCTACTTCCTCTGCAACCCCCCTCCACAGGGTCCGCTTTGACCCTCTGTATCCTCCTCATCCTTCCAGGCCTGACCTAAGTCCTATTTGGTCTGGTAAGCTGATCTGAGAGATTCTTCTTTCTCGGATACCTAGTTTTCAAAAATGGCCCTGGAGTTTGAGGTTTCTGGGGAGTGTGTCTTAGAAGACGGGAAAGCAGTGGGAGCAGAATCCTTGCTTTTCACTCCAGCCGACAGTAGAGCAGCCACAGTTTTTCTGTTTGATGCATAGGGACTCTGCCTCAGAAAAGCTCCCCGTTTTTCATTTTGATGTTGTGTAAGCACCAGGGGGTGGTGTTGTCAGTAGGGCTCCTGAACATCAGATTTTGGACAGAGGTGTTGGCTCAGGCCAGAAACACGCCACAGGTGACTGATCTGTAAAAATCAGAATGCTAATTCATTAATTTGACTTGGGAAATATAGCACCAAGAGGACTGGAATGCCTTAGTCAGCCTGGCTAGGGCACTTGCTCCCTGAAAGCAAGCTAGCTATCTGGGAAGTCAAATGATCTCCTGGGTATTTTTTGGAGACCATAGAAACAGAACCAGATTTCGTTTAGACTTAGCAATGTTTCTGAGCCAAGGTAAATTCACACACTCTAAACTAGCAGTCCTCAAACCTTAGTTTATGTCGGAATCGCGTTGATTTGGGTCCCACCCCCAAAGTGCGTCGTGTGTGGGGTGTGTGTGTATGTGTGTGTGTATGTGTGTTTGAGAAAGATAAGAATTAACATTTATAAGAAGCTCCCAGATGATACTGTTGCTGCTGCTCTGGGGTCACACTTTGAGAAGCATTGCTCTCTATCATATAGGGAAACACAGTGCTTGTATGTACAAAGCCAATATCATCCCCTTTCCTCTGGGTATTCCTAATGGACCTTGTCAACTTTGGACTATTTTTTCATGTGATCTAAGACTTACTAACTTGTAATTCCATTGCATTTCTCCAAACCTCTACACTGAGTCAATGTAATGGATTATTTTCTCTTGACCATGTTACAATCACACCTTAGACCTGCATCTCTGAAATTCCTTCCAGTCCACCTGTCTGCCTCAAAAGAGTGTTGGGTGATCCCTAACCCCTTTGTTGCACACTTATACATTATCTTTTTTTCTCTCTCCCACTCCTTCCACATAAACACACCCTGAGGGCTAAATCTTGCAGTAGGCATCTTTTACTAATTTTTGTGGGAAGCCATATTTCTTTTGGAGCAGAGATGTCCAGGTTTATTTTCCTTCATGTTTCTTTAATTCCATTTTCCCACCACAGCCAGTAGCCAGTAAATGTGAACAATGATGCTCTTTTTCTGCCTATTTTTGTCATGAGGTAATAAAATAGGAGACACTTGGTAGTAATTTACCTCCGATAGTGATTGCCTGCCTAAAAATTCAACAAGAGCATGAGTCACAGTGTCATGGACATATGAAAATAAGCCATGACCCATATCTTGAGAGTAATTGGACCCAGGCTAATGAGGACCAAGTGGTGGTTGTACGCAGCCTAAATGCAGTCATTGATGTTTTCTGCTTTGCTTCTATTATCTTTTAAGGTTTCCTGGAGAGCGGACTCAGCTCCCCAGGGAATCCAGGCAGACTTTAACTATGGGATCCATTATAGGAATGTTGGACTTAGGGGACTGGAGTAGATACAGCTGGTGACTATACTTCAAGATGAGATCAAATACTCAAAATGTTAGAGAAGGATTTTTATTTTTCAGTTTAATTGTTTTAAATGGTTTCCTTGAGCCCAGGCTAAAATTTTATCATACACTTACTTGGCATGTGGTTTTGGGTGACATTATAAGTTATCCAGTCTCAGTAAATATGATAAGGCAGGTAACTAGGACCTCAGGATCCTCTGTTTCTCACTGGATGACCTTAGTTTAATGGGCATGGTACAGTAGATTGGGGGTGGAGATTTGTAGGCATCGTAGTAGCCTTTTAGTTAAGATGTTCTGTGCATTAGTGTTTGTTCCGCGCCTGAACAACTAATTAGCTATGATTATTTGATCATTTTTTTGTGTTGTGAGAAGCCAAGAGGCTCTTCCTCTTTCTTCTTGTTTCTAATACCCTGGGTAGTCACTTCCTTCTTAATTCTGGCTCCCCTCTCTTCTATCCTCACTCTCTGTTTCCGGCCAGTCTTTGTGTTTATCTACTCTCCTTGCTTCTCAGGTGATCTGCCTGTCATATTTGCACAGAAGACAATTAAGTGAAGCCAGCGTGGTGGGTGACAGGTGGGTACTAGAAAACTAGTCAAGTTAGGGTAGGTCTGTACTGTGTCAACTTAGCATGACTGAAACTGCATTCCTCAGAATTCCCTTCCTTGCATGGTTCTGAGTTAAAATGAGACACAAGAGACATTTTGTGAAAGATTTGGAAGACAGAAGTGAAGCAACAGCCAAGTTATTTTTATCCTTGGGAGGTCTGTGGATGGTACCTGGAGCAGTTGCCACTCATGCATGCCATCATTTATCCACAGGCTCCTCCTCATGGCTGGTCCTGAAGCTCCTATGGTTCCTGTGGATCCACCCTCAGCTGCCCCCACCTCCTGGGCCCAGTGAGAGTCCAGTTCCATGATGAGTGAAGTGCAGCAGGGCACACTGTCGTAGAAGGTGGAGGTTTGAAAGAAATGAGAGAGTAATATGGGTTTGATCTATCTCTGAGGATTCTAGCCCATCCTTGCAGGTTCCAGTTTGTTTCTGCTCTCCCCACTCCACATCCATGCTTTCATTCTGACTGCTGACCCTGCAGACCCTGCTGACTTTAGATGTCAGCACCAGGTACAGAAAGTATAGGCTTGTGTAGGCTGTTTAACCAGCCCCTGCCATTGTGTAAATCAAATATCTGAAACGAATCCCTTATTAGCTATCTCCTGGTGGTTCACCTTCCTTTATCAAAGAATCATGTGTAGGATCTCCGGTTGTAATCAATCCATGGGGAATTCGGCCACTGGATTTTGAGATTGTTAAGCCCCAATGGCCATTGTGGGAGTTAATTTGGGACATCCAAGTATTTGAATCTGAATGAGAAACTAGACATTAGGGGCTAATTCCACTGAGAGGCATTTTATGCAAATCAATCCTGGGAGGAGAATTTCTAGGTCCTGCTAAGCCACTCTGCAAATTGGCTTTAAGACTCAAGACCTTTTAAAAGTGGAGGAATGAAATTTCTTCAATAGATTGCATCTTAGGTCTGGAAACTTCAATAAAGTAGATGCTATCTGTGAAGCTGTTTTTTGTTTTTCTTTTGACCCCTTTTCCTCTCTTCCCCATTTTTCAGTTTTGTTAATGTAAAAGAATAGACAGGAAGAGAAAAGGAAGTTACTCTTCCTGTTACATTTCTCCCTCTACTCTCTTCCTCTTCCCCTCCATATTACTCATCAATTCATGGTCCCAAAGCATAAGCCTGCGACCATTAAGTGTGGATATTGCTTCAGTGTTAGGAAAGTTGTCAATGTTGAAAAAAAAAGTGCAACTGTTAATGTTTGTGTAATTCCATCTTGCACTTGGGCGGTTACTTGGTACAATAATATTTCTGACTTCTCTTTGATCCTCCTCTCTCTACCTAGTCTCACACTTATGGCTTTTTCTAAAGAAGTAACCAGAAAAAGAAAGTAATATTTTAAAGCCAATTCTTCCCTCCATCCTTCCCTGACGTCCTGAGTTCCATGTTTTGGGAGAAAAGCATTTTTTGAGCCATGGTTTAAGATTAAATTATATGCCCTCAATTCACCTTTATAATTCAGAAAAGCCCAATACAAAAAGATCCCCAGAATTCTTCTATTCTAAGGGGGAAATTCGACTCTTAACAGAAGCTTATTTGTAAGTTTAGGTTATGACAAGCCACTTCAAAGCATTGGAAATGGCAGGAACTGACAAGGTTGAAACTTACAGTTATATGGTTCTGCTTCATTGCCTTATTTCTTTCCTCAGAGTTATTGTAGACAAAACCAAGTAGAAGGTATAGTGTTTCTGATGCTCTCTGCTTCTGGACCCCACTTTAGGCAGATGACCCTCTTACCTCAGCCATTTATCACATCTTTTTGTAGGGCTCAGTTAATCCTTAATTCATACTAAAATAGGAAACATTGACCACCATATTTCTGGGCAGGGGGTTGGGGAGGAGTGGAAGGGGTTTGAATGTAAGGGTTTAAGCTTTAAGAAGAGTACTTCAGGTTTCACCTGAATGTTTGGAGAAATATCTTTCTTTAGATACAGGTTCTTTTCTCTATCACCAAAATAAATTTCATAAGATAAATAACAGTGCCACTTGTGACAAGATCTCTTCTGCCTTCTTTCCTTAATTTTTCAGCTACACAAAGAGTCTCAATGGCAGAAGTAGGAGATTCACCAGCCCTGAGTTTGTGATAATCTCAGGATTGGGGGCAAGAGAGAAGTTAACTTATGTGTCTAAGCCGTACCTCCTGAATGTGGTCTAGAACATGCTTTCTCTTCCCTCCATGTATCAGTGTTAAATCTGCCACTCCTTTGGCATTTCTCCCATTAAGAGGTGGAATCTATTTCTCCTCGCCTCCGCTTTAATCTGGGTGGGCTTGTGACTTCTTTAATTAACAGAGTACAGAAAAGTAACAATATTGTACTTTTGAGGCTAGGTCACAAAAGGCTATAAAATTTTCATTTTGGTTTCTAGGAATGCTCTCTCTTGGAGAGCTGTGTAACTCTGAGGCCACCATCCTATGAGGAAGCCCAAGTCATATGTATGTGTTCAAGATGTTATTTAAACCTTATCTGTGATGATAGAACACATAAGTAGGTCCAGGTCACATTCTAGAATACTGGCTATAGTGAATTTCTTCACCTCTTAGATTGCTCATAAATGGAAGGCTGAAATGAGAACCACTTTTTGAGCTTAAGAAAAAGCCATTTCCTCTATCTACCTATCTATCTATCTATCTATCTATCTATCTATCTATCTATCTATCTATCTATCTAAAATTCTATCTATAGAATTATGAGAGCAGGGGAAATTACATTAGATGTTAGAGGATAATTGGACACTACCATGATAGTGGATTTGGGCTAGTTCTAATCTGAATTTGGGAAAGAGAGCTACAGGGAGGTTTTGGACATTTTCTACATGTCTTTTTGGCCATACCATATTATATTTAGGCAATGTATTAGAGTTTCCTAGAGTAACAGAACTAATAGGATATATATAATATATATATATCAGTTTATTAAGTAGTATTAACTCACACGATCACAAGGTCCCATAATAGGCTGCAAGCTGAGGAGCAAGGAAGCCAGTCCAAGTTCCAAAGCTGAAGAACTTGGATTTCGATGTTTGAGGGCAGGAAGCATCCAGAATGGGAGAAAGATGCAGGCTGGGAGGCTAAGCTGGTCTAGCCTTTTCATGTTCTTCTGCCTGCTTTATATTCTAGCCACACTGGTAGCTGATTAGATGGTGCCCAGCCAGATTAAGCATAAGCCTGCAACCATTAAATGTGGATATTGCCTACCGACTCAAATGCTAATCTCCTTTGGCAGCACCCTCACAGACACACCCAGGATCAATGCTATGCATCCTTCAATCCAATCAAGTTGATACTCAGTATTAACTATCACAGGGAACAAAAGCAATAGCCCAGTTTGGGCTGACTTATTAGGATTAAAGATTTTCAGCAGAGTTTCCTTAGTTGCTACCCTTGAAGACAAGGCCATGGAATAAATCCACTTTAAAAGAAAGCCACGTTTTCATTATATACTTTGTAAGGTGATGGCAGGTGGTGCAGTGTTTCTCTGAACATCCTTAACCAAGTATCTGACATGCTGATGTGTTATGATTAGTTATGAGAAGGAAGTTGAATTATAGCTTTAACACAGGGAAGTATGAAAAACTCAAGCTTCTTATTTGGGTGTGGCCATATCCCACAATCTCTATATACCATGTGAGGATTCTCATTCAAATACCTGTTTGAGGCATTTGAGGTGGAAAAGAGTTTGAGAATCCCTGTGATGTATGAGTTATCCTCCTTTGCACTGTGTATTTTGGTCTTATTTATTACTTATTGCTCACTCCAGATGTCTTGTATCTACTTAAGGCTGGAAGAGAGAAGGAGACATGTATCATGCCCACTAATGCTCCTCTCTCCAAAGGTAGCCTATGTTCCTACTTCCTTCACCATAGATTAGCTTTGTCTGCTGTTGAACTTAACATAAATGGAATCATTTAGTATGTGCTGTTTTTTTTTTGAGCCTGTTTTTTTTAAAATTTTTTATTTTTGAGACAGAGGCTTACTCTGTTGCCCAGGCTGGAGTGCAGTGGTGTGATCTCAGCTCACTGCAACCTCCACCTCCTGGGTTCAAGCAATTCTTCTGCCTCAGCCTCCTGAGTAGCTGGGATTACAGGTGCACGCCACCATGTCCGGCTAATTTTTTTGTATTTTTAGTAGATATGGAGTTTCGCCATATTTCCCAGGCTGGTTTTGAACTCCCTAGCTCAGGCAATCCCCCCGACTCGGCCTCCCAAAGTGCTGGGATTATAGGCGTGAGCCATTACCCCCAGCCGAGTCTGGTATTTTTTGCTCAACATAATATCTTTGTGGGAAGTTTTGCATGTCCATGATTACATTAGAAAAGAGTATCCCAATTTAGCTCAGTTCCTTTTTTCCTTCTTGACTCCCTGAGCCAGTGGCCAGCTCCAGTCACTAAGGAGATTGGGTTGCTGTGTGGGGGTAGCCATTGTTAATGGCTTGTGCCATTACTTGTGGGATTAGCTATTAACAAGATAAAGCACAGAACATGATTTGAAGGAACAGACTTCCTCCAAATTAACTGGCTCAGGACTTTTCTGAAAACATAAGTGAACTTGGTCACACAAGCAGGGCCTGGCTTGGCCTAAGGGGCAGCACAGTCTTACTTGCCTGGCGGACCAGCTGTTCGCATTCTCTTGGCTGGAGCAGGGGCAGCAACGGCCTGAGATGGCCAGCATCCTGGCAGTTTGACCTGATTGGATGAGGTTCCCTAACTCTGGGAAGTGATCTCCAGAGGATGGAAGGCCACCCTGTGAATAGTCCATGGCCCTTTAGCGTTCGTATGCCTGGGAGTGCTGGGGCTCAAAAGGCATCAGAAATTGTCTTTTGGAAGGCTGGGTTTGTAATGAAGAAGAAATTTTGTTGTTATTTTTGTGTAATTATACAGTGTGCAATCTCTGGATATATACTTTCAAGGGTATTAATTAGAAGTCTGTAAAGAAGAGGTATGAGGGAGCAAGCTGACTCCCAGACAGTCTGAAAATCCAAAATTGGATCAAACCAACCCATCTGTGTGCATAAAAAAGTGGGCACCTTGGCACAGTCCTTCAAATCTCAGTATGCTCTATTTTAATAGCTTATTTTGACCTAACATAGTTTTTCATTTGAACATAAACTTTTATTTGGGCTTTTCAAATTTCCTGCATTTTCCATGTATGTAAGTATCCTTAGAGTCAATCTTGGTATGAGCTTAAGGAGTGCACAGGTTAAAATAAAAATTATACTGATATGTTCATCTATTTTCTACTGTAATCAGAATGGCAGGTGCCATTATTTAGGATTTTATTTTTGTTTCATCATTTAAATAAAAGTAAAAAAAATTTAAAGAATGAAAATGATAATGGCAAAGGGACCCAGTTCCTTCTCTATGTGCTTGAGCATAGCGCAATAAACCCATCAAATGTCTGGCATTTTAGAATTTACAGAGTGCCTTTAAATGTATCATCTCATTTAACTGTTACAAAACTTTAGGGGGATGGTGTCATTAATCCTATTATGCCAATAAAGTGACTGAAATTCAGAGAAGTTAAATGACTTGCTTAAGGGTCTTTTAGCTAACTGATAGACCTGAGATGAAAACCGTGGCATTATGAGACCAAAGTCTGTGCAACACAACACATCCTGTCTTAAAATATAGATAGTCCTCGTTGCATATACAGTCTTTCTCCATATTACACATCGTGTGCTACTTTTTTAAAAATGATTATCTGGGTATACTGAATTTGGAATTGAATATGAGTTCTTTGAAAGCAGGGATCTTGCATTATATTTTGTGGTTCACCCTCAGAGTTAAAAATAAATATTTGTTGAATGAGTCAACACAGTATTTCTCTTCTTCTTCCTTAACCTATGTCCATGGCAATTACACAAAATAGAACACATTTCTGTCTTCCTGCATCACCCAAGGTGGTAGCTTATTGAGCTGTTTACTAAAAGACAAAAGCAGCCTCCCGTTGCCAGATAATTTTTTGGTGATTAAGCAGGAAGCTTGCTGACTTTAGACCTATTATTATTTTTTCTTTTAGCAAAAGTAGTTTTACCTGAACAATCTTGTCCTAAATAGATTGAAATAATATATTTTGATCTAAGTAATGTATATAGTAAATCATGAAATAATATTTGAATTCTAAAAGCCTGATTTTGAAGAACTAGCAAATTTACTTTTGCTTGTAGTCCTAGTCCAGAGAAAGCTTTTTTTCTGCTGTTTAATACTATTTTATCTGCTATTTAATGCTATATTGTAAGATGATATGTTTTTAGTACTATTTCTGGATCTTTTTTAATTTTAGGCTGTTTCTGTTAACTACCTATTATAGAGGCTGATGCCTTTTTCTTCTCCACACCATCATATCCATTTCTCTGGTCAAGATCTTCCTGTTATGGTTTTACAAATGTTGTTGAATTTGTAAAATCACTATTTTTATTATGTTAATATTATTTACTGCTGAGGTGATAAGTGTACAGTGTTTATATTGCCTTTCACATCAAACTTTTCTCTGTAGAATTAATAATTGTCTCTCTTTCTCTTTTATCATTTGCTTAATTATATAGGTGTCCAATATAATGCCTCACCAATTATTGCCTAGCATTATGTTTTTCTCTTCCTTGATTTGTTATCTCATTTTAATGAAGAACACCTTCCACTGTCTTTCTTAAGAAGGTATGTGGGGGACGCTATTATGAAATCTTGCTAAGATTCAGATTCTGATTTAATAGAGCTGGGTGGCACCTTAGAATCTGTATTTCTAACTAGTTCCTACTCCACTTGTTCCACTTCGGCAATTGGGGTTACCAAGGTTGTTGGTTTGTGGACCACTCTTTGGGTAGCAAGTTCTAGACTGATCTTATTTTCTTACATATTCTCTCTTTTCTCATATTTTTGACTTAAAAAATGCTTTCTGGGGAATTTCTATGTTATAATCACTTTATTTTCTTCAATTAGCTTTAAAAAATCAAGATATATCTCTTGTTTGATCATTTCTTTATTATATTGTATCTACATTTTAATAGATACCATAATGTCTCATCTCTCTGAAGATATAAGTATGGCTTCTTTGGTATTTTTTTCTCCAGTTTATGTTTTAGAATCTCTGTTTCTGTTAGATTTTCTCAATTCTCTGATCACCTTTGCATATCTACTCATATGTAAGTGGTGCTCTAACAAGCCGATTGCTATTTTGCAGGTGAGGAGTGGGGGCAGGCTTGTTGACTAGTGAGATTCACTTTCAGGTAACCAGGTGAGCTAGCTTTTCCGCCAGGGGATCCTCAAGTATCTCTATGAAGCTATTATTGCTGGGGACTGTTCAGTCTCTCCAGATGAGAATCCCAGTGTTCTGTCCTGAGGTTGCCGGTAGGATTGGTGGTGTAACACTTGGTGACTGGCATTCTGTGAGCAGGGTGGGAAGGGGCTGTGGGCATATGGCTCGTTTGCTTTCGTGTCCTTATCTATAAACCCAGCTCCTCTCTCCTGTTCTCCTCTCAGGTTTCTCTTCATCCAGAACATTGTATCTTGTTCCTCTAGGGGATTACAAGGAGGTAGATCCCTTAGCTGCTTTGAATGAATGAGGGGATCAGGTATGGAGCAAATTTCCATGTTTCTATAGATAAATTCAAACCTATGCCTTCTGCATTTGGACCTGCATCTGAATCCCATCTTCCATATCACTATGTGCTATGCCTCTTACAGTTCAGTAGGGGTGAATTGCTCCTTCCTCTCTGGTATTCCTTTTTATAGGCATTTTAGTTGTGATTTTTCTCAGCTCTGTAATGTCAGTTCTCATCTTCTGTCTTTCAAAAATTTGTTAAAATATTTCATTTACTATGTCTCCCCTTATTTGGGTTTATCTATTTAAAACATCCTTTACTATTACTTTGGTGGGGATTTGGAAAGACCGACTTACCTGTTTCCTACATGCTAAAGATGATCATTCTTTCCTGGTCTTCAAGGTCCAAGTTTAGACCTAGTCTAAATTTCTCTTAGTCAAAACTTAGTCAAAACTGCCCCAATCTTTGGAAACAGCAGTAAAGGATCTGTGACTCTTTTGTATCCAGTGATCATAAGAGGAACTTTTGGAATAAATCTTTTCCATGGGACTCCTCTGTGAGCCACCAGAGTTTTCCTTGTGAGTGGTGTTTTCTGTTGGCTGGCACATGGAGGAAATCCATTTGTACCAACTCTGGGGCAGCTTAGTGCTTTCACCTTGAAGACGGTCTCAAATCCTGGGTTGGAGACTGACCATGTCATTATTTAAGATGATGGAGAATTAAGGACAGCTGAGTTTTCTGTATTCCTGCTCTTTTTCCTAAACTCTTATTTTAGTAGTTGTCATAATACTCTACATCAAGAATTGTTTAGCAGGAATGTAACCCTCCCCTTCATTTTTTCTTGACTTCTATATTGAGTCTCTGGGATTCAGATATGGATTCGTCAAGGGTGGTTCACTCCACTTTGGCAGTTTACTATAATTCACAAATTCATGACTCAACAGGAGACTAATTGAGATGTGCATGTTTTGGAGAAACGTTTCTGAGGTCCTGGGACAAGGGACTTATATTTAGATGATTCAAAAATCTTAATAAAGGTGACCAACACATTTGGGGTTATATGTCTCCAACCAGCAAAACTTTCTCCAAAGTCAAATTAAAACAGTATAGTCAGAACAAAATTGGGCTTTGGGCTTTAGTATTTCTTACAACATTTCATTCAGATTGCCCTTATTCTTTCCAACTGGAAAGTTATATCTTAAAAACCCAGTAAAGAAGTGGGGGAAACGCCTCCCACTTTGGTGTGACATTGAGATCATTATATCACGGGAATTTTTTGGAAACCTATGTAGATGATATGAATATTTTGGTATAGTGAAAAAAATAAGGCTGAGAAGCAACCTTCATTTGCTTTTTCCTATTGGGAACTGCATTTTCCTTCTAGTTATGTAATTATCTTTATGTTCCTCATTTACTTAAACTTTGTAACCTTTAGAAACAAATGTATAAGGAAAAGTAGAGAAATGCTTATTTATCTAATATATGAGAATAATTATGGGTTTTATCTAAGCATGTTTAAAAATTAATTGAGCCATACTTCATAAAATATTAAAATCTTCTCTCAAATCTTATTTAAAAATTTATTTGAACCCACAGCATTTCATAAAGCACAACATCTTCTGTACATTATGAAGAAGTAGAATGCTCAAATTAGGAGGCATAATTAGCACCCCTCAGAGGATTACAAGGTGACGACCAGGATACATAATCACCATTTTTTTTTTCTCAGATTGGCCACATCTAAGAGGTATATGTGCTTTATTTATTCATCCAGCTAATGATTATTGAATATCTTCCATGGATACTGAACTAGATTCTGGGGATGCAAAGGTAACTAAATTAGAACTTGCCCCAAGGAATGTACAGTCCAGCCAAGGAGAAAGACATACCCTAATAATTAAACACTAAGAATGATCACTGGAGGCTGAGCATGGTGGCTCATGCTTATAATCCCAGTGCTTTGGGAGGCCAAGGAGGGAGGATTGCTTGAGGCCAGAAGTTGAAGACCAGCTTGGGCAACATAGTGAGACCCCATCTCTAAAAAAAAAAAAAAAGATTAGCTAAACATGGTGGCATGAGCTATTTGGGAGGCTGAGGTGGGAGGATTGCTTGATCCCGGGAATCTGAGGTTACAGTGAGCTATGATCACACCACTGCACTCCAGTCTGGTTAAGAGAGTGAAACCTATCCCTAAAAGCAAGCAAACAAACAAAAAAGTCACTGGGAAACTTAGAATGTATTTGAGAAAACAGGGCTGGAAGTCACCTGAGAAATTTGGAGATGACTCTTCCAGGAGGTGACGCTGAATTGGATCATAAAGGACTTCACAAGACACCGGGGAGAAGGATAAAAGGTCTCTGTACTGCACAGTACAAATAACATGTGCAAAGAAAAATAACTGTGGAATGTCCTGACACATTTAAAAAAGAGTGACAGGCTAATATAGCTGAAGTATAGGGTGTGTACATGTGAAATTGAAGGAAGTAAGCAGGAATGAGAATTACGGTGACAGAATGTGAAGGACCAACTATGTCATCAAAAGAAATTTGGACTCCATTTGTGTAGGCCGTCCATGCATTAGGTAGCTAGTGACATTGCTAAACAGGAATCTACATGGCCAGACTTGGTTTCACACAGATTCATTTGGCAGCAGTCAGATGGTCATTCCAGTTGTTCAGATAATATGCAAGAGTCTGAACTAAGAAGGGATGGAGAGAAAGACACAAACAATATTTAAGAGGTTGAATTATTAGGAGTTGGAAACCAAATGTGGGACAAAGGGAAGTGGCAGATGTGACATTTCTTACGCTACTTCCTTGTCTTGTTTCTGATTTTGACTGCAGCTGTGGTAGGTAGATGATTTCTGTGCACACTGCAAGTGCAGAGAACACCCAACTCCTGTCCTACTTACAGCAAAGCTTAGCCACTGGGAAATAAGAATCTGTAAAAAGGCTGCAGCCTCTCACCCTTTAGTGGGAACATCTGGAAGCTTATTCCAAATAGTTCCTTATAAAGTCCTATATGGAGATGCACTTCAGTCACCCACAGTAGGAACCCACTAAATCATGTTCCCTTTATTGGTTCTTTCTCTTTCCCTGCTTTCCCATGCCTGCTTCCTAGGTTTGCTTTCCAAGTAAGCTCTTTGTACTCATTTTCTGGTCTCAGGTTCTGCTTTTGGAAGGACCTACCAAAGTTGGAGGATTAAAGGCTAACTCTAGAATGCATGGCTGGACTAACAGGGTGGGCAGGCCTTAACCTAGCAAATGTTGGAGGAAGAACAAAGTAGGGGAAGAGTAGGAGGTGGCAGCTGAATTTTGTTCAGAACACATTGAATTGAGGTGTCTTTGGAATATTTAGCTGAAGCAGAATGATGAGGAGAAGTGGGGATTCTGTGAGTTATCAGCATAAAGGTTGAGGAAGAGGATGAAATCAAGCAAGTGAAGCAATGGCCCAGGGAGAGGATACAAAATAAGAAGAGAGATGGATGGAAACTTGGGGAATGCCAACATCTTAGAGGCGGGCAAAGGCAAAAATTGTGTCATGTTCCTGATAATTTTGCTAGCCCTAAGGAGTACCTGGGTATACAGTAATGCTCAGTAAATTATCTGTTCAATGACTGAACCAGAAAAGGGAACTGAGTGGAGTGGACACAAGGCTGGAGAACCAGGAAAACAAAGGCTGTATGGAAGAGAGAGTGTACAAATGAGAAAGTGTCAAGTGTCACAACAGGTTCATCTGGGACATTGGCTGAATCTGGTCACAGGGCTACTTTGTTGGCCTCAGTGAGGGATGCAAGGAAGGCAGGCATAACGAGCAGAGGGTAAGGACCTCAGGAATCAAAGCGTCTTGAAGTGAAGATGGAGATTTCAACCATTTATTTTTTTAAAATGATGTTTTCAACACTAATCTAAGCTGGTTGAATAAATTTGGAAAATATAGTGGAGTATAAAGTAGAAAATTATGATCACTGAAGATTCTTTCATCCCTCCTCCACTGCCTCTAAATAAACACTGGTAACATGTTGTGGTATTAGGTTAACAGTATGAGAGATTTGGGGGCGAAAGCCAGTTAAATACTGGCAATTTTCTACCTAAGGTTCAAAGTATAGTTCTTTGCAGAGAGATGACTACTCTTTCAAGAGGAGGAAGAGCCTGTAGGATAGCTTGTGGGGACTGCAGAATCTAGGCAAAGGTTTAAAGTTTTAAATTTAACTTGTGACCTAATTTGTTTTAGGGTGATGGCGTCTTAACATATTTTTGTAAGCCAAGAAGTGGAAGGAAGGTTGATGACAACTGATGACAATTGCTCACAGGGGTTGAAAATGCGAACACTGTTTTGCAGTCCATTGATCTGGGTGTGTGCTTTTTTCCAGTCATGCTGGGGACTGGGGAAGCTGCTGGGTAGGGATTGCAGGGTGGCTGCTCCTGGAAAAACAGCTTCTTGCTGTGGTTGCAGGGATGTAGTGAGCTTTCCTTTTCTGGGCCTTGCCCTGTACTTGAACCCAAACAGCTTGGACAGAGAACATTCTGAGGCTCTTATCAGGGAAGGAATCACATCTGTAAACATGCCGTTTGAAGCAATTTGAGCCTCAACTTCAAGGTAGGAAGCAAGATGCCTTTTGTTTATTTTTGGAGTGGAATTTTGTGGCCCAATCTGCAGATAGTTTGCTTCCCCATCTGGAATACCACTGGAGAGTCAAGAAACCAGAAGTGGAGTCAGCCTCCAGATGTCTCTAGGGAGTCTCCCAGGCCTAGACATTTAAGCTCAGTCACTGTAGATTTCCTGCAGCTCAAAAGTAACTAGCAAAAGGGTCCATAGAATTATAGTGCTTGTTTTATTTTTTAAAATAATAGGAAGATAATTGGTGCCTCTCAAGCCTCTATTATAGCAAAAACTAAAAAAACACTGCCTAAGCCATGACTAGCAAGACCGAAAAGGACTGAAATCCACTGCATGAATGAGAAATAAATGACATAAAACCAAAAACAATGACCATGAAAGAGAACCACTGTCTCTCCAGAGAAAGCCCCTGTGTTCTCTGCTTATAAAACGTAGACTCTCCTGTCCTTCAGTCATGAGCTCTCGTTCCTTTTTCTCAGAAGCTGGAGGCTGGACAAACAACTGAGCTTCAGCTCTCTGCTGAGTCCACAGGTAGAGCCCTGGAGGAATCACCCCCTACAGCAGAGAAGAAAATCATTATCCCAGAGGTTGGATGACACTGGAGTCCTTCCTTATGACTATTGCTAATGCTGCATAATGGATTTCTTCTAATGAGGTCTTTTAGAAACTGCATTTAATTAAGACTTTTTGGTAGAAAGTTGCCCATGCATTCTGTTTGCAAGTAACTAGAATTAGAGGATTTGGGTTAAGGAGCCTCCATTGTGTATTTTGAATAAAGGTCAAGCCAAGCTGCTTCAAAATGTCTTCAACTTCAGGCATTGGTTACTTCTCCCCTTCTCTCTCTGGTTCTGTGCCCTAACCTGAGATGTTCCTAATACCAGCACTAACTAATGGGGACCCAGCCTTACTATGTCCCAGGCACTGGGTTAATTGCATCACACACCTCATCGCATTTTTTCTTTAGCAATGTGGTAGGTTTGTTTATTATTCCTGATTCATCCGTGAAGATACCATGGTTCAAAGCGGATAACTAATGTGCCCAGAGTTACATGGTTAGGGAGAGACAGAAGCACTTTAAACGCAGGTAATATGATATCATTACCAGGAACTCTTACTAACATGACCACTTTGTATGTGAACAGAGGGAGGAAGGGGTGCCCGAGACAGGATATCTCATAGCCCCCATATAAGGGTACTTCCTTGAAAATAAACTAAGATGTTGCTACTTTATGGTAGGATATGAATGACAGACATGTCCAACAATTTTGGTGTGAGCATATCCAACATTTTGCTGGTAACAAAAAGGGTATGATGCTTAAAGTTGCAAAGAATGCATGGTGGTCTAATGGCCTGAGATGATCAAATAACTAAAATTGGTTTCTACTGTCTATTTCTATTAAAGATTTCAGAACAAATAATGGTATCCTCAAAATGTGGGACTCTTTACTTTTTCATATTAACCTGGATACACTGGAGGGAAATGATTAACATAGTGCCCACCCCTTAGGAATTTTACATTTCCAATCATCCATTCACCTACTTTTAAAGCTAATACAAAAAAGACAAAAAAAGCAACTAATTTAGGCCCCAAATAGAAAATATGACTGCCTTTCATTACATTCAAGTCCATTTCTCCCCGCTGCAACTTCCTAATCAATTTGTATTTCAAGACAGCACAACCTGCCCCAGAATAACCATATCTTTAAAAATATAGGTTTTTATTTATTCTGGAGTAGTGGTGTGGGTAGTGGGACTGTGAGCCAGGGTATGCACGTTCTAGGTCCTGTTCTGAGGTCATCACCCTTGTAAGGTAAACTACTTAACTTCTCCAGACCTTCTTTACCTGCCTTGATTATGTTGGGGCTTTTTCATTTGGAACGTCTGGATGTTGAACAGATTTTTGGATCACACATACACATACACACACACACCCTAAAGTTCCATGCAAAATCTTAAATGTAGTTTTGAGGCAAGAGAATCCACAGCTTTTCTTAGATTTCCAAAGGCTACATGACTCTAACGAGATTGTGAACTTTTGACTTGAATGATCTATCTCTACGTGTCCTTCCTAGACCAAAAATTTTTCGAATTGTAGTTTGTTAGCAAGCTCAGCTCTGCTCTTAAAGTTTGGCATTTGGATTCTTTAAAGATTGTGACCATCCCTTTAAAAGTTGTTTGTAAACCATGGAAACAGGTGTGAACTACCCTTGGTTGAGCTGCCACTAAACTTTCACTTCTTGTACTTTCCTGGGTCCTGATGAATGAATCGTTTGACTTGAGCATCCAAGGCTCAGCCCTGGGAGCTGCTTTGAGGGACATAACCTATTTGTGGTGAGATGTCCATTTGTGATCTGTAAAGAGGTATTTTTGGAAGGAAGCAAGACACAAAGGCAATCTTAAGTAATGGTCAGACACCAAAAATGTCAAAAAGAATGGCCAACAAATGTAAAAACCAATGAGCCAGATTCTGAGGGGGAATTCTAGTACACTAGGCAGGGAGATTGTGTAGAAAGAAAAGAGCAACAGGTTTGAGAATTTGTGGGGTCGTCCTCAGGAACTACCAGTAAAGTACTATTGTTCTACTGGTGGGAGTCTCCTGATAAAAGAAACATCTCTTTAATGAAAAGTTGGTAATCCTTTTGTGAATAATACTGCGTACATGATACTAATTAAAGTCTTCAACATGTGAACAGACACTGTTTCTGAGGCTGTCACACACATGCAGGGAAAAGGATTTACCTTACAAAACAATGCTGCTTTGATAAGTACCATATCTGCAACCCTAATTGTGGCTTTGTAGGAAGTTGGTTTGGCCAATGGTCATCCTCCACAGCACTACCACTTATCCTCCAGGAACACATAGGATTTTATTTTCTGGTAAACTTGTTATTATTGAAATATACACACAGAAAAGAGTGCAAATCCTAAGTGTACACCTTCATAAATTTCTACAAGTGACCACTCCCATGAAAACAGTACCAAGATCAAGATAAAAAGCATTGCCTAGGTCCCTGTTAGCCTCTCTTCTGCCCCACCCCAGCCATTGCTTCAAGGAAAGGTGACTGATATTCTGCCACTTATCCACATAGATTCATTTTGCCTTATTCTGAACCTCATATAAATGAAACCATATAGTAATACTGTTTTGTGTTTGGCTTCCTATCCTGTTTGTGAGTTTCATTTCGGATGTTGTACGTATCAATACTACATCCTTTGTCATTGCTATATAGTATTCTAATACACCACAGTTATTCATTCTACTGCTGATGAACATTTGGGTTGTTTCTTGTTTGGGGCTATTATGAATAAAGTTTCTGCCAACATTCTTACACACATATTTTGTTAGATACAGTATTCATTTCTGTTGAGTATATACCTAGGAGTGGACTTTCTGGGTCATAGAGTATGTATATATTTACCTTTAGTAAAAAAGAAGAATTTTTCAGAGTGGCTGTTCTAAGTTACAGTTCCTCCTGCAGTGTGTAAGGTTTCCTATTGCTCCACATGCTCATCAACACTGAGTACCTTTAGTTACACTGGTGGGTATGCAATAATATCTTACTGTGGCTTTCATTTGCAATTCTCTGATGTCAAGTGATGCTTAGCAAATCTTTGTATAAATATTGGTCATTTGGATATTCTCTTTTATAAATGTTCAAGTCTACTTTTCAGTTTTAGAAATTGTATTGTCTTTTACTAACTGATTTGGAGTCCTTTATATATTATGGAGTAGTCCTTTCTCATATATATCGAAAATGTCTTTTTCTACTTAATTTCTTTCCTTTACCTGTCTTACTGTTTATCTTTTGGTGACACATGTCTTTAATTTTAATGAAGTCTGATTTATCAATCTTTTACTTTGTGGTTTGAGCTTTTTGTGCTCACCCCAAGAAAATAAATGTTTTTCTGTTAGCTTCAAGAAATTTTACTGTTTTATCTTTCACATTTAGTCTTATAATCTACATCTATATCTATATCACCCACATCTATTATCTAGTCTATATCTATTCCTTGTCCTCTAACTTTATTCTTTTCAGGATTTCTTTTAGCATTTTTGGTTTTTTGCATTTTCTTCTCCATTTTAGAATCAGCATGCCAAATTCCACAAAAAACCTGCTAAGAACTATAATTGAAATTGCACTGACTATACATCATTTGGAGAGAATTTATATCTTACTGTATTGAGTTTTCCAATCCATGAACCAGGTCTAGATCACTTTTTATTTTTGTATTATTTAATTTCACTCAGTAATATTTGTAGTTCCCTGAATACTTGTAGTATCTAAATCTGTGACTTATTAGTGTCTAATATAAATTATGTACTGATATAAATTACATATAATATGAAATAATATTTTACCACTTCCCTGATCATTTACCACTGTCATGTTATATATTATTGTTCTCTTTTTTAATACGATGTTTATTGAAGTATACTTTAAGCCAGGTGCGGTGGCTCATGCCTGTAATCCCAGCACTTTGGGAGACCGAGGCAGGTGGATTACTTGAGGCCAGGAGTTGAAGACTAGTCTGACCAACATGGAGAAACCCTGTCTGCACTAAAAATATACAAAATTAGTTGGGTGTGGTGGTGGGCATCTGTAATCCCAGCTACTAGGGAGGTTGAGGGAGGAGAATTGCTGGAACCCAGGAGGCGGAGGTTGCAGTGAGCCAAGATTGTGCCACTGCACTGCAGTCCAGGGAGACAGAGTGAGACTCTGTCTTAAAAAAAAAAAAAAAAAAAAAAAAAAAATTTACATGCAGTAAAATTTGGTGTTTTTAGGTGCATAGTTGTACAAGTTTCACAAACATAGTCATTTAACGACCCACATCAAGGTACAGAATATTGCCATCACCCCTAAATACCTCAGGTGTTTTCCACGTCCTCTTATGGTCAACATTTTTTCTCATCCCAGCCTGGCAACCTCTGATATAATTTTTAAGCTTTGCTTTTTCCAGATTGTCACCTAGGCAGAATCGAACAGCTACACAAGTTACACAGTAAAATATTTTGTGTATGGCTTCTTCCACATACATAATGCATTTTTTGGATTCGTGCATGTTGTTGCATGTCTCAGTAGTTCATTCCTTATTAGGACACAGCAAGATTCCATTGTGTGGATGCATCTCATCTTGTTTATTCACTCGTTGGTTGATAGACATTGTTTAAAGTTTTTGTTGATTATTAGTAAAGCTGCTATAAACTTTCTGTAGAGACCTTTTATAGACTTTTTTTTTTTTTTTTTTTTTTTTTGAGATGGAGTCTTGCTCCATTGCCCAGGCTGGAGTGCAGTGGTGCAATCACGGCTCACTGCAACCTCTGCCTCCCAGGTTCAAGCGATTCTCCTGCCTCAGCCTCCTGTATAGCTGGGATTACAGGCGCTTGCTACCGTGCCTGGCTAATTTTTGTATTTTTAGTAGAGATAGGGTTTCACCATGTTGACCAGGCTGGCTCAAACTCCTGACCTCAGGAGATCTGCCTACCTTGGCTCCCCAAAGTGCTGGGATTACTGGCGTGAACCACCGTGCCTGGCCAGACATGTTTTTGTTTCTCTTGAAAAACACATATCTGATAAAAATGTTATTTCCAGAATAAAGAAAACACTGTCACCATTCAAAAATAAGAAAATAAACAACTCACTTTAAAATGGGCAAATGATTTGAACAGAAACTTCCAAGAAAACATATAGATGGAAATAAGCATGTACAAATGATAATTTTAGTCTGTGAAAAATTGCAAATTAAAATCATGCTATATTAGACACATGTATACATTTGAATGGCTAAAATAAAAAAAATGACAAGTTTTTATGAGAATATGTAGCAACTGGAACCTTCTTACATGGTGGGAATGGAAAATGGTACAATTTATTTTCATTTATTTTAATAAAATTATACTGATATAGTGTGGTATTCCCACCTACATTTCATGTTGAAATGTAATCCCCAATGTTGGAAGTGGGGCCTGGGGTGGGAGGTGTTTCTGTCATGGGGGCAGATCCTTCATGGATGGCTTGGGCCATCCCCTTGGTGATAAATGAGCTGTCTGAATTCACACAAGATCTGGTCCTTTAAAAGTGTGTGGCACCTCCCCATCCCCCTTGTCCCTGCTTTTGTCAAGTTAATTGTCTGTTGCTGCTTTGCCTCCCACCATGAGTAAAAGCTCTCTGAGGCCTCCCTTGAAGCAGACGCTGCCATGCTTCTTGTACAGTCTGTTAGAACTGTGAGCCAATTAAACTTCTTTTCTTATAGATTACCCCAGTGTCTGTTTTTTTTTTTTAATAGCAATGGAAGAAAAGCTAATACAGATACCATAATATATTATTATTTTTTTTTTACAATTCATATTCATTTTATTTACCCACACATTTACAATTTCTGTGGCTCCTCATTCCTTCCCATCTTTCTGTGTTTCTGTCTGGGATGATTTTCCTTCTACTTGAATAACTCTGTAGTATTTCTATTAGTGCAAGGCTGCTGGTGACAGATTCTCTCTGGTTTTGGTTGCCTTGAAGTCTATTTATTTTGCCTTCACTTTTATAGAATATTTTCTCTGCATATATAAACCTAGGCTTGTAGTTATTTTCTTTTAGCATGTCTAATAATTTATTCCATTGTCTTCTGGCTTTGTTTCTGTTAAGAAGTCAGTCAAAGTCTCATTGTTTGTGTGGATTTCCTTGCCACGGACTTCTGAGTTTCTTAAAAAAGTGTTTAATGCAGACCTTAACTGTTCCTCATATTTATTCCTATAAGAAGACAGAATATGCTCAACATGTGTTTCAGGTCTATAAGAGGACATCTGGTGGCTTCATTCTCCCATGAGTATCTGCCCAGCTTTGTAGAAACCCAATCTTCCTTAGTTTCACAAAATCCCTTGAAGGGAGGGAGTAGCTGATTTTCTAAATGAGAAAGATGTAGGGTACAGGGCTTTCCTGAGTCCACCCAAGAGTGGTTGAATTGAGAGTACAACCCTGCAATGGAACCTTCATTCTCAGATGCAAAACTTTTTTCTCTTCTAGCATATAACAATAATGAAGTCTCTGTTATTGCCATGGGATTACAGAAGCTACTCTTCCATTTTTGCACTTTTGGGTCTAAATGGAGAACTTAACAGACCTGGGTAGAATGTGGACAGGCTGCCTTCATGAACACACAAGAATGCATGTGTTAGTCATTAATGCTCCTGGATGATCAGAGTAAATCTCAACCTAACTGCCTTTTCCAGGGCTTCTTTAATTGAAGGTCCTAGGTATACCTTTGGGATTAAACTTGGACTCAGTTTTTCCTGTGCTATATACATTTGTTTTCGATTCTCAAAAAAAACAAAAAACAAAAAACAAAAAACCTCCCAACTTAGTTCAACTCTCCTAATTAAAATATCCTAAGTGAATTAGTAATATCCAAAGCAAATCAATTAAGGCGGGAGGGTTGTCGGCATGTATGTGTTAGGGGAGAAGGATATGGCATGAATGCCTGAAGGAAGTAAGTAAATCAAAGTTTATAAAGTACAGCTAATAAAGTGAAATGCATGATCCTTTAAAAGCATTCTTATAAAAAGATTATAGACACTGGAGAGACCTGGGTTGGAAGTGACTCTTCCACCTTCAATGTGTGTGATTCCAGACAAATTGTTTCACTTATTTGAGTACCAGTACCTTTGTTTCCTCACCAGAAAACTGTGGATCATAATAGTTACATGGAGAAGAAGATGAAGGTTAAAAAGTTGGTAGAGAAAATAAAGAAGTAAAGTAAATATGGAGGAGAAAGAAGAAAGAAGACATAAGAAGAAAGATAAAAACTGGAAGATGGAAAGGATGAGGTAGCAAAAAAGTCATGACAGTTAGGGATATGATATGAAAATCACTGTACCTGGCATTAAGTAGGCACCTAATAAACTGCTGTTGATACTACTACAATTGGGATTATCCTTCTCTATGTAGCATAGATCAGAACACAAAGTTGATCTGAATTATGACTGCAACTTTGAGGTATTTTGACCTAAACTATTCTCAAATTGTTCTTGCAAAGTCATAATTACTTAAATGTTGATATATAAAGAGATTGCTTGGACTTCCTGCCTACCTTACATATAATTCTATGGCTATCATAAAAAAGACAAAAAATAATTGGTGACAAGAATGTGGAGAAAAGGGAACTCACACACTATTGGTTGGAATGTAAATTATTACAGTCTTATGGAAGACAGTATGGTCCGTCCTCATAAAACTAAAAATAAAACTACCATATGATCTACCAATCTACTCTTGGGTTTGGTAGGTCCTCACTTAATATCACAAATAGGTTCTTGGAAATTGTAAATTTAAGTGAAATGATGTACAGCAAGTTCTCAAATTGTTTCATTCAACATCATTTCATGGTAAAAAATTGGTTTCATTATACATATGAATCACTTCAAGAACCTATTCATAACACTGAGGATTTACTGTATCTACTCAAGGAAAAGAAATCAGTATGTGAAAGTTATATCTGCATCCCCCTGTTTATTGCAGCACCATTCGCAATAGCCAAGATATGGAATCAACTTAAGTGTACATCAGCAGGTGAGTGAATAAAGAACATGTGGTGTATATAAACAAAGAAACATTACTTAGTCATAAAAGAAGTGAAATCTTGTCCTTCCTGGCAACGTGGATGAGCCTAGAGAACATTCTGTTAAGTGAAATAAGCCAGGCACAGAAAGATAAATACAGCATGTTCTCTCTCATATGTGGAAGCTAAAGAAGTTGATCTCATAGAAGCAGAGAGTAGAGTAGTGGTTACTGGCGGCTGGGAAGGATAGGGCAGGAGTATAGGGAGAGGTTGGTTAATGGATTCAAAATTACAGCTAGATAGGAAGAATAAGTTCTTGTGTTCCATTGCACTGTTGAGTAAATACAGTTAACAATAATTTATTGTATGTTTTCAGATAGCTAGAAGAAAGCATTCTGAGTGTTCCCAATACAAACAAATCATAACGTTTAAGGTGATGGATGTGTTAATTACCCTGATTTATCATTACACATTGTATATATGTATTATATCACACTGTAACCCATAAATATGTATAATTATTATGTATTAAAATAATAAAATGTTCTAAGTTAGACACCATAAATAAATAAAGTATACTTATCTATAAGAATAAGAGGAGTATCATAGAAAACCAAAGTCAAAGTCTTCTTATATTTTTTACCTTTAAAAAAATAGTTTCTGAATCTTTGACATTATAAAAAATCTTCTAGAGGCTGTTTCATCCTCTGATTTAAAAAAAATGACCTTTAACATAAGATCCTTTCCTTGTTAAGATTTTTATAATTCTACAATATGAGAACATGGTATTATTCAGTTTAAAAAGCCCAAGTAAATAATTAGGAGAGTGTTGTACTTGAGTTAAAAAATCAGTCTATTATTGAGTAAAACACACTAGAGAGGAAGAAAACAATAAATTAGATGAAGTACCCTAGGGAAAAATTAGCTTATGATGGCTTCTTGAGAAGACAGTCAAAATAGGCGACTGATGCAGTGACAGACTTTACAGGAAACATTAAAAAGACCGGATGGCTCAAGTTTACATGTTTACAGATAAGCTTGGAAAGCCAGTAAACCTTGCAAGTGCCACTCAGTTAACTAGAAGATTTTCCATTCTGAGGATGAGAAAAAAGTTGAAAAGGGATGGGACAGGAAGGAAGAAAAGAGAAAGATGTAGGAAGGTTGAATAAGATGAAAAGATGATGAGGCTGAAATGATGATTGAGAAGATGAAGTAAAATGAGTATAGAAAAGAAAAAGAGGGAAGAAGAAGGAAGAGAAACTTGGAATATGGAAATAACAATTAAAATCAATAAAAGACTTGTAAAGATGCTCAGGTTTTCTAGTAACTGATGCCTGTTTTACTTCTTTGGTGTTATATTAGAAGTAAATAGTTTGGGGGAAAGTGGAAAGGAACTACTTTAGGGAAGTTCAACTCTGTTCTATTCCATTGGGCAAAGCAGAACCTGGTTTCGTTGGTAAATTGACCTCTGTTTACCACAAAATAGTGACTTTTATGATGTAGTTAGAATAGCTTTGGGATTCTCCGGCAATGTGGTTTGCTACAGTTCTGTTACAAAAACGTAACAAATGCAGTGACAATGAAAAATAAGATGTTTGTGGAGAAATACTTCAGAGTATTGCCACAATGACCTCTCTAGCCAATGGTTGGGGTGAAATTAATTCTCAAATAATAAAGGAAGCAACCATAAACTCTGAACAAAAACAATTCTGTTTACAAACCTAATAATGACATAAATCAGGTTAATTTTTGGACTTAAAAGCAGGGTTTCCTAACAGTGACATTATTGACATTCTAGACTGGATAATTCTTTGTTGTGGGGGTTTGCTGTCCTCTGTATTATAGGATGTGTAGCATCTCTGGCCTCCACCCACTACATGGCAGTAGCACCCCCACTTCAGGCTGGGACAATAAAAAATGTTTTCCTACCTTTCCAAATGTCCCAAGTGGGCAAAATTTTCCCCAGGGAAGAACCACTGCTTTGGAGGCATTGACTAAGTTCACCAATTTGTTACATCAAAAATATGTTGACTATATTTAAAGAAAGATACTATACATCTATGCACCCTTTATTATGATTTTTTTAAGAGATACAGTCTTGCTGTATTGCTCAGGCTATACTCAAACTCCTGGGCTCAAGCAACCCTCTTGCCTCAGTCTTCTGAGTAGCTGGGACCACAAGTGTGCTTGTGCACTTGACTACTCAGCATCTGTGCACCCTTATTTTAAGTTTTTCTGAAACACTTTCAGAAATTTTGTTCTTTCTTATCATGCACATTCTAGGGAGAAAAATCAGAGAAGATTATATTATACCTCTTTTCCCAAGGAAACTGAGACACTGAGGAAAAGTGAAGTCCAGATTACATAGAGTCCTAGTTTGGGTTCTCCAGGAAGCAGACTCTGGGACAAGTATCTGAGTGCAAGTTTATTTAGGAGTTGGTCCCAGGAAGCTTCAGCTGAGGATGCAGAAAAAGAAAGGGAGGCAACCATTAAATAAATGATACTTACCAAACAGTTCCTCACTACCTCGAACTGAAATTTAACCCTATTGGATAACTTTGAAGGCCAGTACAAAACAGGTACCTCAAAGTTATTCTATCTGAGGGGCAAGGGAACTGGATTATTTGTACACTAATTCTTTCCGGCTGTTGATTAAGAGTTGATCCCAGGATGAGGCAGAATCATGGCTCCCCCAAAATATCCACATTCTAATTCCTGGAACATGTGAAGATGTTGCCTTATATAGAAAAAGGGATTTTGCAGAGGTGATTAAGTTATGCACCTTGACATGGGGAGATTGTCTTGGATTATCTGGGTTGCCCCCAATATAATCATGAGGGTCTTTATAAGTGAAAGAGGGAGGCAGAAGTGTGAGAGTCAGAGAAGGAGATGTGACAATGACATCAGATTGTCACATGTGAGAAAAATTCAACTGTCTGTTGCTGGCTTTGAAGATAGAAGGTGGCCATGAGCCAAGGAATGTGAGAAGCCTCTGGAAGGTGGAGAAAGAAAGAAAACAAATTCTTCCTTAGAGCCTCCAGAAAGGAATACAGTGTTACTGACACCTTGACTTTAACCCAGTGAGACCCATTGCAAACCTCTGACCTCCAGAGTTATGTGATAATGATGTATTTACTTAAGCCACTAAATTTATGGCAACTTGTTACACAACCAATAGAAACTAATACTGATTTTGGTACCAGAAGTGGAGTGCTGCTGTAAAAATTACGTAAAAGTGGTTTTGAAATTGGACAGTAGGCAAAGGTTGGAAGAATTTTGGCTAGCAGGATAGAAAAAGCCTAGATAGCCTTGAACAGACTTATAGTAGAAATATGGATGTTAATGTCTCTGTTGGTGAGGACTTGAAGGATGTGAGGAGCACAGTAGAGAAAACATGCATTGTCTCAGGAAATACCTAAATTTTCATGAATAAACTTTTGGCGGAAATACAAATGTTAAAAGTTTTGATGGAAAGGATTCAGATAGAAACAGGGAAGCTTTTTTTTTTTCCTTGGAAGTGGGAGGGAAGGAGATCCTTGTTATACGGTGACAGAAAACTTAGGTGAATTATAATTGTGTTTTGCAGTTATTTGGAAAGCAAAATTTATAAATGATGAATTTGGAAATTTAGCTGAGGAGATTTCTAAGAAAAGGGAAGAAGGTGCAAACTGGTTACTTCTTGTTGCTTATAGTAAAATGTGAGAGAAAAGAGATGATTGAAAGAAGAACTGTAAAACAAAAAGGAAGATTGTCCTGGATTTTGTGTGGGCTCAATGTTATCAGAGTCCTTATAAGTAAGAGAGAGGGCCAGGAGAATCAGTATCAGAGAAGGAGGTGCAATGGAGTGGAAGTCACAGTGGTGTGATATGAGAACAACTAAATATCTTTCAAGGTAGAAGGGAGCCATGAGCCAAAGAATGTGGGAAGCACCTAATAAGGTAGAAAATGCAAGAAAATGAATTATTCACTGGAGCCTCCAGAAAGGAATGCGGCCCTGTTGACATTTTGGTTTGAGCCCAGCAATACCCATTTTGGACTTCTGACCTCCAGAATTTTATGTATATGTAAAAATGTATATATATGTAAATAAAATTATATACATATATTATAATATATGTATAGCACTAATGCAAGGGTAATTATTTCTCTAGATCTTCTGATCTGCTGTGTGCTCATGTAGAGTGATATGCAGATTTTGTCATTGAAAATTTGGTTTGGCAGACTGCAATAAAAGGGATCAGAGGGATACAGAGACAGGTTCCAATCTGTCTACTAAACAACTCATGGTAGAAATAAGTCTTGAGTCTATAGTTTTTGATTCCCAATTCAGTGCCCATTATGTTATACTGTGACATAAATAAAGCCTCCAAATCAAGAAGCTAAAAAAATGCTTATTTTTTTTAAGAAAAGATTTTATTTCTTGTCCAATGGTAAAATTTTCTTCTATACCTCGTTGTTTAATAAAGGAAATTTAATATGAAAGTGAGTTAAAAAGAGGTTGGGAGAACTGAAAGCACACACAGCAGCAGTTGAGACAGCCCATAGATCAGCAACATCAGGAAGCTGCTGCCACCATTAGGTCTGCAGCAACAAAGGCAGGAGGTGGTGTTTTCAGAACCCAAGGGTTGGGGTCACACAAAAGGAAACAGGACAATGCATATGCACTCTATACATTTCTGAAATATTATATTAAATAATTTTCCACTGATGACCCACTCTGATGGAGAACAGCAATGGTACAATTCATCAAAACATTTTAACCATAGGTTAATTTGGGATTAACAAATTAGTTGAGCACTCCTTGGTACTTGTTTTTAGAGATAAAGTGGCAAATGAAAGAGATGAAGTCCCTGACCTTTTTGAGGAAAGTACAAAAGCCTGAGATGGGAATGTACTTGGAAGATTCAGGAAAAATCAAGAGGTCTGTTGCTTTCTGAGATGGGACACATGAAAAGATTAGATATTGGAAAGGCTTTAGGAACCTACCATTTCTCTATCCAAAGCATTCAGAATGATTCCGTAGATAGGGAACATCTCTAGAGATGAATGAAAGAGGGCAGAGAAGTAAAATCATGGGTGCATTTTTTTTTCTCTCAGTTGCATCTTGACTATCTCAGTTAAGACACTGAGCATCTTTGCATTCCTGGAAGTCTTTGTTCAGCATCCTATGTAGCTACTCCATTTCTTTTGAGCTTGTGGGCTTCAAAGAATCTAAGATAGCACCTGAGGTTGGTTCTCTTCCAATATTCCAGTATTCCAATACTCAATTTTCACTTTAGTTACACTCTCATAAAGGCAGATGGATCTTGGAGAAAGACATCCTCAGTTAGGCTTGTTTCCTTTAACATCTCAGCAGGGAACAGACAGCGCACTTAAATGGCATATTGAGGGGAGTTTAATGATGGGGTTCTTTGTACAAAACTACAATAGGTTAAGGAAAACCAAAAGGATGGCAGAGCATCTGGGGCTACTAACATCAGGGAGTGTTATCACTCCTAGACCTAAAGGGGTAAACGGATGGAGACGTTATCAAAACAGGAAGGGTCTGTAGTTGTGGTTGTGTTTATGAAAAAGGGATCACTCAACAAAAGTTATAGCTTTTGACAGAGGAATGCAGCCACTGCCTACCAAAGCCTGAAGGGAGAGAGCCGGAAGAAAAATACCTTGATCCCATTCTGCCCTCTTCCTCCTTTACACCATGCTTCTGCTTGTTAGTGCCTCCTACTGGCCAAGCCCAGGGAGCCCAATGTAGCATTCTGTAGAGGTCAGTCCGTGGGATGCAGAGCAGAATAGAAAAGGGTACACAATGGATCCAGAGGGGCAAAGTAATATACAGGTAATAGTTCTCTTGAAGAAGATTATCTTCATATTAACAATGATTCCTCCAACAATCAAAATCATCCTGAATTTGTGATCCTTCATAAAGAACCCAGAATTAAGCTAGACTTTGCTCTGTTAAAACAGAAAAAGATTTGCTGTGTAATTGTATAGCATGAATAAAATTGCTTTGGGTGGGATTGTATCACTAAATCTTCTTACTGTAAAAATATGAAAGCACTCTGAAGGATTTTACCTGCAAGTAATTGCTTTGGTAGTTAAATAACCATTATCTTTTTTTTTTTTTCTTCTTAAAGCAAATATACTCCCAAAGACCTGTCAATCCTTATTTACCTGCTCATAAATGGATGTACTAGCAATCTTGCTTTTAAAAAAATTCTTTGAATGCACTTTCCCTATCCATTTGGCTTCCCCAAACCCAATCTGACTGAGCCAGGATTTTCTGTAGTCACATGTTTACCTCTGGTGTGTCCATTATGGACATGACAACAGTCATTATGTAAGTAAACCATAGAGGGTCTGATTTCTCACTTGATCTTGTATATTATTTCTCTTTCTTTGTGTTAGCTCTTCTGCACCTGTGTTTGAGTTAACTCTTGGCTCTGAGGCCATTTAGGGGATGATTAGAATATTTAAAACCAGCGAGTAAACAGATCTCATAATTAGTTGATTGCCTGTGTAGACAAACAGAAAAGATTGTTGTGTTGTTACAGGATCTCAAAGCAAGCATCCCTTTTGGGAACTTAATAAACTTCCCCCTTTTCAGGCCTGCCCTGGTCATTTGGCGTCAGAGACCACGAGGTCATGCCCAGGACAAAAAGCTTCCTGCAGAACCTTTGTTGGAAGTATTTTGTTTTGAATGGCAAGTATTAAGCCGGCAGATTTAGTCATTGAGAACAAACTTGAGGAATAGATTGGGCAGGATTGAGAAGGTGGCATTTTATTTTAATTGTCTTTGGGGATGTGAGGCCTACTGCTCCCACCAGCCAGGATAATAAGGAAGGGGAGGGATAAGAAGAGGCAAAGTAAATAGAGAAGATCAGAGAGACAGTCAGAAATTCTAATACAGATGGAGTTGATGGAAGCAACATTTGTGTTTATTACCTGACACTTATCATCATCTGGAATAACTTTTTTTAGTGCTCCAGCAGTTCCTGAACTTCCCTACAGCATTATACAACAACTTGCATTGTGATTGCTTAATTTCCTATCTTCCCCTTCTAGATAAATGCTTCCGATAGAACTTTCTGTGACAATGGAAATTTTCTGCATTTGCAATGTGGCTATTGAGTACTTGAAATGTGGCTAGTGCAATTAAAGACTAAAATTTTAATTTTAATTTTACATTTAAATAGCCACATGTGGCTAGTTGCTACCATATTGGACCCCAGAGTTCTAGACTACCAGCTTTGTGAACCTAGGGACCACACGGGCCATCATCGTGTGCCTAAATAATAGTAGGCAACCAAGGGATATTCATTGTATGTAGGAACAAAGGAAGGAAGAGAGAGAGGGAGAGAGAAAAGGGGATGGAATCTCACATGTGGATGAACATATAGGTAGAAATTTGGAAGGATGGGGAACAGTGGGACTGTGTACTTCTTGTGTTGGGGAAGGTATTTCTACTCTATAAGAATCACTTAAAAGCACTAACTCAGATAGTTGAGATTTTGAAAGACTAAATCTCAGTGTAAAGATTTAACTTGCTTTTTTCTCTCATTCTATTTTCTTTGGGCTTTGAGACCATGATACAGCTGAATGCTTTTTAAGCATTATAGTGTAGAACTCTACATGGATGTTAGAAGTCTTCCCAGCAATTTGGTGGTTTACACAGGGCATCCCATGTGAAGGAGAATCACCTGGGCTGTGGTGGTGCCTCTGTCCCTCATAAGCTGAATGACATTAACCACTTAATCTCCTTGCATGTCAGTTCTACTTGACTGTGGGGTTAAATGAGCTAGTTTCTATGTTCCCTCCTGGTTCTGACATTGTAAATATGTATCAGGGTGCTTGTTAACCTTTAAAAAGGTAGAACCATTTAATATAACTTTATTTATAAAATACATTTGTTTTAGCTGCCTACTCACCAGTATGGGGGATTTTCCATCACACTGATGCAGCTTTCAGTTGGATATTACTTACAGACAAACTTGGTACAATGCAATTACTTGAAAAAAGAATTTACGATGACCAAAACTTGCAGTAGCATTAAAAAAAAAACAACAACAAAAAACAGCAGCTAAAACTATTTTAGAAGCATTGGCTTAACTGTGTAAACACTGACTCATTTAAGTAATGGTAGCTACTGAATTCAATATTTACAATGCTAAATTTAAAGGCATTCATTAGTAATGTGCATCTTAAAAGAAGTATGAGTCATTTACTTTATCTCTTAAAAGACAAAACTCCTATTAAAAGATAAAGAAACATGCAAATCAAATTTTATAGTTAAATTCATACATTCTTAAAATGTAAAAGTAATATATGCACAGTAAACACTATTTGGACATCAAAGGAAATAGGAGAAAGATTCACCAATTGCTTTGGTGCTTCACTGATATCACTATGGTCAATATTTTGGTTTCTTTTTAATGCATGTTTCTTTTTATATATTATAATTTTAATTATACATACATGCAATATGTACATGTTGCTTAAATTGTAAATTATAAATTATGCAATGTTTCAGACCTCTAGAAAAATACAGAAAATAATATAGGCCACATAGTGTACTTATTACCCAGATTTCATAGGTAAGTTTTGACATATTCCTGTCAGATCTCTTTCTTGTTTCAGATCTTTTTATTTTTAAATAATAAAATACTGTGGATACTGCACCACATTCATCCTATTCCTTTCTTCTCTTCCCTCCTGAAATTGGTCTCCATTCTCATTCATTCTTTTCTAGTTTTCTTACAAATATATGAATCCACAAATAATTTATAACATTATCTTACATGTTTCAAATGTGCATAGATGTTATCATCTACAACACATGGTTTTCATTCATTATAAAGCTTTTGATATGTATCTGTGTTGGTACATATACATCTAGTTCATCCATTTTAGCTGCTATATGACATTATTTATGAATAACCCACAATGACTTAACCTCTTTGTCTGTGATATGTAAGTTGTTTCCATAATTTTTACTATAATGAAAATTTTGTAGGAAACATCCTTTACAAATTTCTTTGTGAATACATATGAGGAATTTTTTTCAGGGTATAAACCCAGATTGATAGATTGACTGGTAGGAACATCTTCAAATGTACTAGGTATTGTCAAATTATTCTTTCAAGTAATTGAACTAATTCGCACCCCATGTCCGTTGTATAAAAGTCTAATTTTACCTTATTTTTACCAACAATTGGTACTTTCAGACTTTTGGCTTTCAAAGTTGGTTAATTTGAGGAGTATAAAGTCATATCTTACTATTGTTTTCATTTGTATTTTGTTATTTCACTGATTTCTGGTGAGGCTGAAAAATCTTCATCTTTGTATTGGTCGTTTGGATTTCTCCTTCTGTGAGCTGCCCTGGAATCCTTCACCTTTGGTTGTTTCTTTTCCTTACTGATTTGAAGAAGAGGTCTTTGGACCAATTTATTACAATTTTATGAAATGAATACTTAACAAAAAGTATATTCATTTACTCATGTGAGCTTCATTCATGTTTAACAACCATTTATAAGCACAAATATGATAAAAATTTATCAAAAGTTTAAGATTATACAGTGACTCAAAGGTCATATTTCATGGTTATGAAATGTAAACTGCGAAAGGTACCTTTCAAAAAGAATTTTTTTTGAAGAATGTAGAGAAGACTACACATAGCTGTTACAGTGTTGGAAAGAATTCTATGGGAGATTGCAAAAGACCAGTTGATGTCATCATTTTACCTTCCTGGAATGTCTATTTGTTACACCTTGAAACAGAACTGATCCTTCAGAAAACATTTTCACTATATATTTTTTTCCTTCAGCTGAGGTCCTCTTTGGGCCCACAGACTACAAAATCTAATTTCTAGAGAAGTATAGAGGGTGGTCTAGACTTCTTGCATAAAAAACTAAATCATCTTATGTATTAGACAGTTTATAAAGGTATACATATTTGTGATTAAAGTCGTTTTTACTTGAAAATCAAAGCTCATCTACCTGTGGTTATCTGTCCTTCTTGCCATCCCTTCTCCCATTCGGTTCATGCTTGCTGTTCCCCCTGGCAGCCCACAGTGAACACCCTCCTGGTTGCTTCCAAGGAGGCAGAGTGAAGTGATGGAAGTAATGTTAGGTTGAGGCAAAGACTCCTGGTGTTCTTGGAATCATTTAGGCTTGGAATACATTCTCATGCACTCTGTAACTTTCTATCTAGATGGGCTTGTAACTGACCTCCAAAATTCTGTTTCTTCATCCATAAAATGAGAATTATCATAATTTGTTGTAAGCCTACTGATGTCACATAGGGTGCCTCATTAAATTAGGGTTCCTGGGGCAATCAGTAAGGAACAGGAAAAAGAGTGGGCAGGATTTAAGTGGTGGCAGCCGCAGAGGCAAGAAGCCAGTGGGAGACTTGGAAATGGAAAGGGATATGAAATAGGCAAGCAACCCAGGGGAAATCCATGGTGGAAAATGAGACCAATGACTTGCAGAGGTCAAAAGCCTCCTCTACCTCTGCAATTCTTAAGGCAAACCTGTATTTCTGAGGGAGGTGTTGGGGACCAAAAAGTTATTTTTGCAGCTCAAATACCACCAAGGGTAACATGGTGGTTTGCTTGAAGGAGTTAAAATCTTATTATTGGGGGAAAAAATGCTTTTCTGGAACTTGCCATTCCATCATAATGGTGGGTAACTGAGATCTTACGACGTAGAAAGATTATAACTGTTTCCACCACATTCAAAGAGGGCATTGTTCATAACATTCGAGTATTCCAAGCAATTCAGGGTTTAATACCTTCAGGCATAAACAGCTCTTTAAAAAATTTACCCATTATATATGGAAATCATTCCAAAATATATGTTTTATTACTTTGTCTTTTTAAGCAAAACATACTTATACTTATGTAATTTAATCTCTTCTTCCTGTACCAAGAGAATCGTTATACCTTTTAGTTTTTATGTTGTGTCATTATAGTGATGCTCTCGGGATCTATTAACAAATAAATGTCTGTTTGAGCTAGTCTGTTTGAATCCCGCATATGCCTTTAAAGTTTTATTCTGTTTTTTCTCTTGCTTTTATTTGTCTTCTGATGTACTGTCAAACAAGTCACAAATATTTATAAAGTAAAAGTGATTAGCCTCTGAATAAAGGCCCAAAGTGCTCTCCTTGTAGTTCAAACAGCTTTACTCCAAACGTGTTGAGTGCCTAATATGTGACAGGCACTATGCTAAGTGCTCAGGATATAAAGATGAATAAAACCTCCATCCCCAAGGGCTGCACATGCTGATGAATTATAAACTTCCCTGTGGATAATAGGCCTATAATGTCTTCTGTAAACTTTGAGACACCTGTTTTCATTTTTTGCCAAGTGTTCTTCTCAATTCCTGATTCTCAGCTGTATTTGTGCTACTTGAAGTTGATGAATATTTAAACTTCCAAGAGTTGAGAAATTCCTTTTGCACGTTAAATGGTGTTGCATGATAAGAATGAGCAGCGATAATACTGAGAGGAATCAGTGGCCATACAGGGATTCGAAAGACTCTACAAGGCTTTCAAGTGGCACAGTGTTTAAATGTCTGACTTTTATGACAGAGGTTTTTGGAGAAAATGGTTTCGTGAAACTCAACTTTAACTACCTTTAACTCTACACTTTTTTTTTTGCAAACAAAGATATAATAGACAATAATTCTTAACTATTTAAAAGATGTGGGTACACTGAGAGATAGAAAGAGAGCAGGGAATCAGTAGTAAGGTGAGTCTGCCTGAAGCTATAGGCCCACTGTACTCTTGGTCTGGAAATAAGCGTGGATAGTCAGGATTTTGGCTCTGGAGGGTGAGTGGTTATAGTACCAACTTATGTTTGGGGACTGAGTTAGCTTCCTTACGTAAAATTGCAGGTGGCATTGGCATTCCTCTGTCACGAAAAAGGCTCGGAAGAGACGGGATCAATGCTTAAAGCTCAGGGTTGGAGAGACAGCCTCGCAACCAGGACTGGACTAAGTCTTTTGCTGGTTCAGAAAATGTATTGTTTTGTGGGATAAGAGCCTTCCGCTGCCAATAGAAGGCTTAGTTCTAGATGTACCAGTCCTTCTTACAGAAGACTGGAGGGAGGCAAATTAAAAACCATTAGCCAGAGAGAAGGAAGCAAGCGTCCTCTAAGAACACCAACTCTTGTTAGTTTGCCTGGGGCTTTTCCAGTTTTACCATGGGGAGTTCTATGCTCCAGGAACACTGTTAGTCCTGAGCAAATCGGGATGACCAGTAATCTTAACCTCTGCCAACCTTCAAAATAAATCTGAAAACTAAAATGCTGAAGCACACTAGAGTAACCAGTGCCAAGAGAGACACAGCCAACAAGGTCAGCAATCAGAACTCAGATTAACTCCTGATAAGATGAAAATTGACTTCATAATAAATAAGTTTAAACAAAGTAACAAAAGTTATAAAACAAAAGCAGTCAGCTGTGTATTAAGACAGGTAAGTACAGAAAAAATATGTTAGAAATCCTGGATATGAAATAAATGTATAGTTATTTAAATTTAAAAATACTCTAACTGGTTATTCACAGTAAAAGTAGAATTTGTGAATTGAATGATGTTACTGAGGAATTCACCCATAATGCTGCATAGACTGGGTAAAGAGAATAAAATGTTGGAAGAGAAATTAGGGTAATGAACAATAAATTGAAAGACCCCTAAATATATGTAATATTTTTGTAAGGAGAAGAAAGAAGAATGGTTAAAAAAAAACATTAAAGTGAATTATTACTGATGCTTTCAATAATGCCAGAAAGACATGAGTTTTCAGATTGAAAGTGCACACGAAGTATTGAGAAAATTACATCAAATAAATTCAGAAGGATTAATTGAAGTTGCTGAGCATCAGGGATATGTGGAAAACTTGAAAAGTTACCAGAGAGGAAAAAAGGAGGATTAACTACAGTGAAATGACAATTAGACTGATGGCTGACATCTCAGCTTCAAAACCAGATGCTTAACAACGAAGTAACAGTATTGTCAAAATGCAAAGAAAACGAAACTAGAATTCTATGTTGAGCTAAACTGTCATTTAAAAGTGAGTATGAAGTGAGCACATTTTCAGATGTGCAGCAACCCGAGAGAGTTTGCCAAGAACATTCCCTCATTAAAGTTACTCTCTAGGAATTCGGTACCAGCTAAATTACCATTTGAAAGTGAGCATCAAATGTGTGAAAACCAAGAAAGTGTACCACACACACCCTTCAATGAAGATACCATCTAAGAAGATGACTTTTTAAAGAAGCAACTGTGAATAAGCAAATTCATAAATTGTATGGGTAAATATTATTTTTAGAAGTTTTTGTTTATGGATTTTCTTTTTTTTTTTTTTGGATAGATTCTTGCTCTTGTCGCCCAGGCTAGAGTGCAGTGGCACAATCTCAACTTACTGCAAACCTCTGCCTCCTGGGTTCAAGCAATTCTCCTGCCTTAGCCTCCTGAGTAGCTGGGATTACATGCACCGGCCAGCACGCCTGGCTAATTTTTTGTATTTTCAGGAGAGACAGGGTTTCGCCATGTTGGGCAGGCTGGTCTTAACCTCCTGACCTCAGATGATCCTCCTGCCTCGGCCTCCCAAAGTGCTGGCATTACAGGCGTGAGCCACCATGTCCGGCTGTATTGTTAAATATTATTAACTGCATGAAAAGTGGGCACTGATTTTTTTTAAAGGTGGAACTAAAATTCTGGATGAAAATGACAAGGAGAGGGCAGGCAGGGTTGCAGAGGAGGGCTCCACAGGTGATTGCACCTATGTCAACAATTGTAATACTGTTGACTTCTCAAATATTTACTTGTTTTGCATTCAGAAAAGACCTTTGAAACTTAAATGCTTGACTGTTATCACTTTCTTTTAAGCAAGGGAGATTTGAGAGAAGACAAATCTTTTATCAGATTATTTCCAGTGAGGGTGGGAGAGGAAAGTGGAAAAAGGGAAAGAAAGGGCAAGTATGAAAAATTTTGCGCCAGGTGCAGTGGGTCACACCCATAATCCCAGCCCTTGGGAGGTCGAGGCGGGTGGATCACCTGAGGTCAGGAGTTCAAGACCAGTCTGGCCCACAGGGCGAAACCCTGTTTCTACTAAAAATACAGAAATTAGTTGGGTGTGGTGGCATGTGCATGTAATCCCAGCTACATGGGAGGCTGAGGTAGGAGAATCACTTGAACCCAGGAGGTCAAGGTTGCAGTGAGATCGTGCGCCACTGCACTCCAGCCTGGGTGACAGAACAAGACTCCGTCTCAAGAAAAAAAGAAAAAATAAAAAAAGAGAAAAGAAAGATTTTGGACAACCTCTAAACTTGTTGAGGTCTTCATGATCTGGTGTCAGGGTTTTATTTGATATAGAATTCCTGAAAACCTTGGCACACACAAATTAAAATGTTTTAATATCAAATTTAAATAACTGTTGCTTATTTATTACTTGGGGTTATTCAAATTTTGTTTTTTGTTTTTTCAATATAAATGCTTGAGAATTGACAGTAGTGTTTTTTCTCCAAAGGACTCAAGAATGAAAAGTTTAGAAGAGGTATGTCAGCATTGTGACAGAAGGCATTAATTGATGCCCAAGGGTAACCCTAACATGATTTCATATGTTTCGATGTCATCTCTTTCTTTAAGCTGCACAATATAGTAAAGTAAAAGCTTCTATTTGAATTAAGCGAACACAGAGCTTCAGTTTTTCTTTTTTACCATATATGTACGGTTGAATACTGATATAGTCTCTCATTCATTTTTGTACTGTTTCTCAATCTCTGATTGCCAAAAGAAATAGATTTCTTATAAAATAGGTTTCAGACCACAGGGCTTGGATTTTAAGATTTTATTTTTTTTAAATGAGGAGAGAGTGGTAGTTCTGTGAATAAAGTAGCAAGGATATAAAGGAAGAGACCAAAGATGACATTTTGAAGGAAGTAATTGCCTTGGCATGGTGGTTTTGAGCCCACATTGTTAAGTGGTTTCTGGCATGACATGTGATTTTCCTATACGATATCCAGAATGTTTACCAGAAAAATTAAAGACACATGCTAAGAAGTCAAGACAAACCTGTGAGAATGAAACAGGGCTTTTTCATTTGCTCATTCATTAACTGTGGATTTATATGCACACACACGCACTCATATGTATATATAATATGTACACATAATGCATATATACACTTCTTAAATATATGTATGTACACGTGTATATATCTATGTGTATATATACACACACACACCCCCCTCTTTCTCTCCCTCCTCTATTTTCCTCTCCCCACTCCCTTCCTCCCTCCCCTTTTTTTCTCTACCCCCATCTCTAGTCTTTCCCCCTTTTCTCCCTCCCGCTTTTCTCCCTCCTTTCTCTCTCTCTCTCCCTGACTCTCTCCCTGACTCTCTCCCATCCTCCTTCTCTCCCACTCCCTTCTCTTTCTCTCTGCCTCTTCTTCCACATTTTCCTCTCCCCTTCTCTCTCTTCTCTCCCTTTCTCCTTCCCTCTGTCTCTCTCTCCCCATCCTTCCTCTCTCTCCTCTCTCTCTCCCTCCCCTTCTCCCTCTCTCTATTTCTCTCTGTCTCTGTAGTACTATGTTGTCCTAACTTCTGTGGGGTGATAAAGGAAGTAATACAAAATATCTACTCTTAAGACCTTATTTTACGTCAAGAGAGAAAAAGATATGTTAACATATTGCTATTTAAGCAAAAAACTCCATTTATGATGATACTAATATTTATGATGATGATATAATATGACAGATGACAGGAAGAGTATATGATTCAGACCCAAAAGAACAATATAAATAAGCACAGTTTCAAAAGTTATTAAAAAGAAGAGGCAATGAGAGAGACATTTGAGGAAGTTATAGAGGAAGAAAAGGAACAATCACTGAGGGAACTGGTGAGACCAAATGTGCTGAGGCTGAAATGGCCTTGGTGTGCTTGGGAGAGAGTGAGTATATGAATCTGGCTGCAGAAGTTAGGAGTGGGGTAATATTATTAGGATTATTAGGAAGGTAAGTTGAGAACAGAATGTCAAGAGTCTTAAATGCTGGCTAATTAGTATCTTTGAACATTACTTGAGCAGGAAAGTGATGCAGTAAGGTCCTATTTAATTGACAGCTGATTATAGAATGGACTGGCAGGGGAGTGTCTAGAAGTAATATCAATTGCAAATCATCCAAATAAGAGCTTAAAAGAGCCTCACCTGCAGATACCATGGCATATATGAAGAAAAAGAGACACACAGAGAGAAGTAAGGAGACAATAGTTGACACGTCTGAGTTAAGGCCAAGTTGGTGCAAAAGTAATCGCGGTTTTGGGCTGTGAATTTTAATAGCCAGGCTCAAACACATTTTTATTAGTCAAAATAGGAACTACTACAATCAACACATTTTTGCCAATGATAAATAAGTTTGTTTACTCCTGTAGCGTAAATATCTGTGCCTCGGGATTTGAACTCTTGGAAAGCATTTCTTGCATTTTGCTAGTTGTGGATGCGTTTTTCCTGCGAAAAGTTGTTGAGATGCTTGAAGAACTGGCAGTTGGTTGGCAAAAGGTCATGTGAATATGGTAGATGAGGCAAAACTTTGTAGCCCAATTCGTTCAACTTTTGAAGCATTTGTTGTGCGATATGCAGCTGGGCATTGTTGTGAGGAACTGGGCCCTTCCTGTTGATCAACGCCGGCTGCAGGCCTTGCAGTTTTGGGTGCATCTCATTAATTTGCTGAGCATAACTTTTCAGATGTAATGGTTTCACCAGGATTCGGAAAGCTGTAGTAGATCATACTGGCAGCAGGCTATCAAATAGTGGCCATGACCTTTTTTAGTGCAAGTTTGGCTTTGGGAAGTGCTTTGGAGCTTTTTCTAGGTCCAACCACTGAGCTGGTTGTTGCGGGTTGTCCTATAAAATCCACTTTTCATCATGTGTCACAATTCCTACTAAGAAATGATTAATGAGACTGGGCGTGGTGGCTCATGTTTGTAATTCCAGCACTTTGGGAGGCCAAGGTGGGTGGATCACCTGAGATCAGGAGTTCGAGACCAGCCTGGTCAACATGGTGAAACCCTGTCTCTACTAAAAATACGAAAATTAGCCAAGTGTGGTGGTGGGCACCTGTAATCTCAGCTACTCAGGAGTCTGAGGCAGGAGAATTGCTTGAACCCGGCAAGCAGAGGTTGCAGTGAGCTGAGATCATGCCACTGCTCTCCAGCCTAGGCAACAGAGCGAGACTCTGTCTCAAAAAAAAAAAAGAAAAAGAAAAAGACAGAGAAATGGTTGGTCGTTGTTGTGTAGAGTAAGAGAAGACGACACTTCAAAACAACATTTTTTGTTTTTTGAATTTCGCTTAGCTCATGAGGCACCCACTTATCAAGCTTTTTCACCTTTCCAATTGACTTCAAATGTTGAATGACCATAGGATGGGTGACGCTGAGTTCTTCGGCAACTTCTCGTGTAGTTGTAAAAGGATCAGCATTGATGATTGCTCTCAATTGGTGCTTGTCAATTTCTGATGGCTGGATACTATGCTCCTCATCTTCAAGGCTCTCTTCTTTGGAAAACTTTTTGAACCACCACTGCACTATACATTTGTTAGCAGTTCCTGGGCCAAATGTGTTGTTGGTGTTGTAAGTTGTCTCCTCTGCCTTACGACCCATTTTGAACTCGAATAAGAAAATCGCTCAAATTTGCTTTTTGTCTTAAACATAATTTCCATAGTCTAAAACAAACATAAAGCAAAAAGCAAGTAATGTCATTATAAAAAAAAAAGTGAGAAATGCTCATTAAAATTATGTATAACATAACCACATTTTAAAAAGAATTCCAATATCAAACAGCAAATTTCAACAATGCAAAAACTGCAATTACTTTTGCCCCAAGCTAATAATGGGCAAAAAAGGAGAGAGAATCATAGATAACTCTGTGGAGTTTGCAAACCTGGCTGAGCTGATTTTAGTAACGGCAGATGATGAGTTAGACTTAGTAAACTAGAACATCCTTTTTGTCAACATTATTGGAAAATACTTTTTAAAAATGTAAAATTATTTGGTTTAATTACAAATATTTAAGGAGTTGTGTGCCAGGCAAGAGTGCTTCAAATATGATGAATCACAGCCTCAAAGTTTATAAACAGATTTTTACAAATAAGATGTTTTGGGAAGCTTCACACTATTTTAGAATACCTTAAAAGAAGAGAATTTGATTGTATATTTGAATGATTCCTCCAAAGCATTCCAACAGAATGGGATAACTGTCCAAAAGAACTTTCTGTAAAGTTCTTTATCTGTGTTGTCAAATATGATCTCCACTAGTCCCATGTGACTTTTGAGCACTGGAAATGTGTCTAGTGCAACTGAGAAACTGGATTTTACATTTAATGTAAATGCAAATTTAAATAGCCTCTCATGACCAGTGGCTACTATATTGGACAGTGCAATGCTAAAGGATTTCTAAGCCAGCATGTTTGATAATATGTGGCTGTCCTTTTAGTTCAGGGAAGATGTTTGCTTTAGCATGTGTGATTGAAATTCAAATTTAACTTGGCAACAAAAATTGCCATTTGAAAATAAATTGTCCATTTACTGACTCAACAAATATTTATTTATTGTCTATCCTCTTCTAAGGTTAATGTTTGCTGCAGTGGTGGAAACATGGTTGTGGTGTAGCCTTCATGTGGCTCACAGTGAGGGAAGGCATTGAAACAAAATCACACACTTGCAAATTGAGATGAGCACCATATAGCAGAATAAAACTCCAGTAAAAGATTATAATGGTGTTCTTACTTAAGTTGGAGATGGTGGGTAAAGTCAACATGTCAGCAGAAACAAGGAATTAGCTAGGAAAGAGTAAAGGTAGGAATGTTTCTAGCAAAGGGTAGTCTTAACCCGTCCAAAAGCATGTTATGTCTAAGGAACTGGAAGAAGGGCTTTAGGGCATACATGACTTGTATTTATCTAGGGAAAGAAAGTAGAGTCTATCTTAGGTTAAAATGTGGTGTCTGTGAACTATTTCTTCAAAATGTGCAGCTTTGCACATTTCTAACTATCCTTAGATATACGGTGGCATTTTATTCTCTTCTTTCTCTTGCAAAAACAGGAAAGTTCTGAGTAATATACTGAGTATTGTTCTCAGTCTTCACTACCTGTCTGTTATGGAATTACATGCTCAGTCCCTATGTCATGGGACGTTGTACTATTTCCCCCTAGAATATCTGGAGTGTATTTCTCTGCTCCATTGTTACAGGGCTTGACCACACGACTTGTTTTTACTAAAGGAGTGGGAGTCAATATGATGTAAGCCTGGGGTAAAAATGTGCTTACAATATTTGTCTTGACCTCTTCCACTTCTTTTATGCTCCATGAAGAGAACCCATCCTGTTTATATGCTGGTTAACCATGAGGTAAAAACTTAAACTCAGCTGGCAGCCAAAGCTAAACGCAGTGAATCTGAGATGACATCAGATTAACCCCTGCCACCCTACAGACATTAAAGTGAAACAAAAGAGAGGTTTGTTAGGAACCACTGAGTTCATCAGGTTATTTGTTATGCAGCATAATTACAACAGAAAGCTGACTAATACAGAGAGATGTTCTTTATCTTCAGTGGTTGATTGGCTAATTATCTACCAAAATACAACAGTGCTTGAAGTTTTAGTTTTTCTTTCTTTTTGTTTGTTTACAGAATTTTAGTCGTAGAATGAAGAACTTGAGGCTGTTTTTTGAGGGTTATTTGAAGCAGAGTGTCTCATACAAGTTTTACTTAGGTGACCTTGATGATTACTCTTATGTAACTATTTTAGAGTGACTTGTGGATAATGAGGAAGGCAGAATACATATGACATGTCTTTCCCATCCTGCAAATGTTCTCATTCATTTAACAAAGTCAGAGGATACACTGGGGAAATATGAATGATATAGCTCTTTTCAGATAGCTCTCACAGCCTAGCAGGGGAAATGAGCAATTAAGTAAATTATTAAGATAAAGCATGAGAAATATAAAGATGTAAGGGTACCCTGGGGATCACTCAAAAGTCATTCCTTCAAGACTTTTTTTTTTCCTTTTCTTAAATAAGTCAGTGTAACTGAATAGTATATCATAAGTGTTTGCAATTATTTTTTTCTAATTATTTTTCCTCCCGAACACAATTTAGCCCCTTCAGCTCTCAGAAGCTTCAGTATCTTGGTCCTCACTTCCCCATCCTTGAACTCACACAGGTATTTTTAAGTTGACTGAAACATTTGATGCTACTTCAGTTTATACCTAACAATTTCTATCCATAATTCTCCTTAACTCAAGTCTCATAATGGGATTTTAGGATTTCTACCTCTAGTTATTATTTCTGACAAAGAAATGTGGAACCCATCTTCTTCATTTATAAAAACATCACTGTGATTATATTCCACTGAAAGGATAATTCTTTAATTTTATGTGACATAATTGATCAGGTGTCTGTCTGTGACTCTTTCACATGAGGTTTGTAAGTCTTTGCCAATTTACTTCTCTTGTGCCAGCTATTCATAGACTACTCCTTAAGGTTTAGGAGTCTGAACCAAAAGTTTTTTTTAAAGATCTTACATAAACCATTTATAAACTTTGACATAAGTTCTGTTGAAAGGAAATGAAATAAATGCCTAGTAATATCCTACTGAATTGTAGGTTAATGATGGAAGAGGGAAAGTATGTGAGTCAAAGTAATTTCTTAACTATTTTTAGTTTTTGATAAGATCCCCTTAGGGGATTTCTTTTGTCTTGTTACCTACATAATTTGGGTGGAACACATAGATCTGGAGAAGCTAGGAAGAAATACCAAAGGCTTGGGTCAGTAATCAGCTTTTTATATGACACCATCTGATTTCCCTGTCTTCTTTAATCATGATGGGCCCATTCTTTCTTGGAAGTAAAATAAAGTTGAATTTTGCTTTTATACTCAGTCTGACAATGTCTGTCTTTTGGCTGGGAGTTTAGATCATCCACATTCAAAGTGATTACCAATATGATTGTATTACAATCTACTATCTTCTTGTATCTATTTTTCCATATGCTGTTTTTTAGTTTCTTTTTTTATTTCTCTTAAGTATTTTTATCATTTCATTTTATATCCTCTATTGACTTGTTATTTACATCTCCTGTTACTTTTTTTTTTTTGTGATTGCCCTCGGGTTAACAACATACATTTAATTAATCTGAGCCAACCTTCAAGCAATATTATACCACTTCATATGTAGTATGAAGAACACTATATTACCAATTCATCTTTCTCATGAAGAAATGAAGACATGCTAATATTGCCATATGTTTTACTTTTACATATGCTATAAATATACATAAATTATCACTATTTCTGCATTAGTTTTCTCATATAGCAATTACAAACAAGAAAAAATTATTTTACCTTCATTTATTTCATTTCAAGTACTTTTTCTTTCTTTGTTTAGGGCTGTTTTAACTGTTATATTACTTCCTCTAATATTTCTTGTAGAGTATTTCTGGTAACAGTGAATTCTCTTAGTTTTTGTCTAAGAAAGTTTTTCTTCCTTCTTCACTTTTGAAAGGTATTTTTTCTGGGTTTGGAATTCTAATCAGAACAGGATTTTTGTTTCAGTACTTTACAGATGCCACTCCCTTGCCTTCTTGCTTGCATGGTTTCTGATGAGAAATCTTTATTCTACTGCAGACAATGTGTCTTTTTCCTCTGGTTGCCTTTAATATTTTCTCTTTATATGTAATTCTCAGCAGTTTGAATATGATTTCCCTAGCATTGTGTTTGTGTATAGGTGTGTGAGTGTGTGTATGTTGGTATTTATCTTGCTTGATGTTCTCTGAGCTTATTGAGTCTGTTTTTTGGTGTCTTATGTCAGTTTTGGAAAATACTCAGGCAATAGTTACTCAAAAAATTTAAAAAATCTAAATTTATGATGATCTCAGATTGGCATTTCTCCCAAGTATCTGGTGTTAGCAAACTCAAATATTCTCTGGAAAAATGACATTTTATCAGGTCCATCAGATAAATATTTCCCATTACAAAGTTCCTAGGAGCATGAATTTAACACCAAAAATCACCAAATGGATCAGAGAAAAAACTACCATCAGGGAGGCCAGAGGATCATAAGGATAAAAATGAGAACGAGAGACTGTCAAAATGACCAGGCAAAATTTTTCACTGAATTCAACTGAAATATATAATAATTGAAACTGTAAACTTAATGAAATGCTAAACAATATCATGTATTGTTGTAGAAAAAATAAACTAGAATATAAAAATGAATAAGTGACACAGATAAAATGATAGAAAATATACAAAGCGTAGAAGAAAAGGATTAAATAATGAAAATATCTAATATGCTTAGAAATGGATTTCTAGAATAATAAAACAGGAATAATGGAAAAAAGGCAATATTTGAAGAGATAATGACTATTTTTCCAGAATCGACATAAGGCATGAATTATCAGTTTCACAAAGCCCAATGAATCTCAAGCAGAATAAATAGAAGGCAACCTATACTTAGACACATTAATATAAAACTGCAAGACCAAAGACAAGAAAATTATTTTAAAAGCAGCCAAGGAAAAACGTGAAACTACTTACAAATGCCAAAAATAAGGTTACAAACTGACTTTTGACAGCAGCAATACGAAACAGAAAACCCTAGAATGATATCTTCAACTTTCTGGGAGAAAATTACTGCCAATCTAAAACTGAACATCCTATAAACCCATCTGTGTAGGACAAAGAAAAAATCAATATAAAAATATGTTATTTATACATTTCAATTAAAATTTCTAAAATATGCATTTCAGGAAAAGTAAAAATCTCAAATAGAAGCTCTTTTGGTGCAAACAGCTGCACACCAAAAATATGGTACATGTTTATCTAAGTAAACATTTACTACATAAATGAATAATTTATATGTTAGAAAAATAAGATAAAGCTAAAATGGTGAATAAGAAACATGAAAAGAGAAATAAGTGGCAAATAATTATAAGGCACTGTTTTGGTCTCATGGATAAATATATTGATTAACTATATTATATTGAATTAAATTTCCTTATTCAGTATTTAGGGCAATCCCTAAAGAGAAAAAGTAATAGGGGAAAAAATCCAACGGTGAAAAATTAATAGTAAAGAAGGTAAGAAAAGAAAGGGGAAAATGAAAACATAAAAGCACAAAATAAGATAGTAGTAATAAATCCAAATACACTAGTAATTAAATAAATGGTTTTAGCCAATTCAAAAATAATAGTCTGAACTGGGCATGTTGACACATGTCTGTAGTCCCAGCTATTTGGAAGGTTGAGGTGGGAGAATTGCTTGAGCCACGGCATTCACCTGGGCGACATAGCAAGACCTAGATTCTCTAAAAATATATGTGTAGAAAACAGAACCCAGCAATATATTGCCTCCATATTATGTAATTACAATTTAAGAGCATAGGAAGTTTAAAAAAGGGGATGGAAGATGTACTAGGCAGACACTAAGCAAAATCAACTGTGAGTATGGCAACAGAAGAAAAATCAATAAATGGTGCAAAGATTGGAAAGGAAGAACCAAATATACCATTGTCCACAGAGGCTATGATTGTCTACTGGAAAATCCACAAGAAACAATAGGAAAATGATTAGAATTAATAAGAGATTAACAAAGATGCTGGACACCAAATTAATATATAAAGTAATTGACATTTCTATATATTAACAGAAAATAAAACATAAAATTCAAAAGGTGACTTTTATCATAGTAATTCTCTCCTATGTATGTGTATATATCTCTTTATCTCTCAATCATTCTGTCTATCTCTACTATCTATTCTGGATGATAGATGATATCATATAGGATAGTTGGAATTAAATCTAAATTCAGTAAGGAACCTTTTGAAGAAAAGTATACAATTTTTTGAAAGACATTAAAGAAAAGCTATGTAGAGAATATACTGTGTTTGTGGAAGGGAAGTTTTGATATTTTAAAGATATCAAGTCTCCCCCAAATAATCTACAGATCCTGTACTGTTCCAATGAAAACACAGCAAGCTATTTTGCAGAGCTTTACAAGCTGTTTCTAAACTTTGTATGGAAGAGTAAAGGGTTAAGAATAGCCAAGAGACTCCTAAAGAATATAAGTAAAGTGTGCGTGGACGGGTGTAGTGGGGTGGGGTGAGGACTTACCCTTTAAAATATCAAGATTTATTGTAGAACTACTTAATTTAGACACAGTGGTATGGTACAAGGATAAACAAGGAGAAAAACAAGAAGAGAACGGGGAAGAATTCATATAAAGTCCTATATATAACAGAGCTGTCAATGGATATCAGTGAGAATGGAATGAATTATTCACTGAGGCAATCAGCTATCCATAAGGAAAAAGAAAAAGAAGTTGTATCCTTAACCTCACACCATGAAAAATTGCTTGTTTTATAGCTTCTACTACTTCTGAGAGGCTTTCTCCTTCACAATGACCAATGGGACAATGACAAATGTCTTTACTTTTATCTAAGATAAGAGGTTTTCCTAGAGAGTCATAGTGGAAGCATGATAAAAAAAATGAAGCTACTAAAGAGTAGCAAGTTGATTCAGCAGTTCAGCAGTTGGTTGTCACATAAAGGGCATTTACAAATACGGGATTCAATTCTCTGGTGATTGTAATATTTTGGAATGCTAGTCACTTCTAAGTACATGTCCTTTCCTTTAAGGAAACCTTAAGTGGTGATGTTGCTGGTTCACCAAGTGAATTCTGGCAAGTCTTACAAGTATATTTGTAAACTGTAATTATATTATTAAGTGTGAAGCTGTACAATTCGCTGCTTTGAAAATAATACTTAGGTAAAAAGCTATCCTCTCTTCTTCTACTAAGCATTGACTGGAATTGGAGGAGTGATTTTTTTTCTTGCCTGGTTGGTGAATTCAAGTGACAAGTTTTGTTTTGTTGGAGGCTGACATTTTCTTAGAGGAGGTAAGAAATTTTTATCTCTGTAAGACCTCAGAAGCTTCTCTTGACTATAGAACAAGCCATTTATGGTGTGAGAGAAGGAGACCATTTGTCAGACATGTTGGAAATGCTCAAAGGAAAGAAGAAGCAAAACCTGACCAAGACAAATGTTGGATAAACCATGTTTTGAGTTCCACCTGGCTAAGGTAAGGAGATTTTAAATAAATGGTCTAGTCAAGAGTGACATAATGAATAGGAGATGCCTTGTCTTTTTAGGAACTAAAAAAAAAGTTTCTACAAATACAGTACACAACACAAATCATAAAAATTCAATTCAATTTTTACCATAAGCCTAATAGACACGATACACAAATATACTTCTCAGCTACATTTATTTATGGTATCTTTATGCATCACCTCTGGGGATAATCTGAAACAGAACCATCTGGGGTATTTTTTATTGCATCCATATTTTAGTCATAATTAGAAAAACTTTTGTTATCACCAAGTTATAAAAGAATTTATACATGCTTATTTCTAGTACTTGTATAATCTGTTTTTTTATAGTAGATCCCTGATTTAATAGTAGTCTTATTCTTATGGTGTGAGATAGGGATTTAGTCTTATCTATTTTCAATTGGTAAACCTGTTGGCCCAGCACTATTTATTAAAAGTTCATCTTTAACTTAATTATTTAAGATGTCATTGTCACCATGTACTAAAACTCTGTGGTTAGTTTGTTCTATTTTTGGACTATCTATTCCATTGTCTATGATATTACTGTAAAATGCACCAAAACTTTCCCATATAATAAACTTTATGAGTAGGTATGAAAATTAGCATTTTAGATAAATTTCCCAGGTGATTTTCATGTCCACATAGTTGTTCCATTCCAACTTCTTCAGGAATTTTAACAAATTTTCTTATTACTTCAAGAAAGTAGATTGTTAAAAGAAAGCAAATTGTTCTACCAAAAGACATGTGCAGTTGCATGTTCATTGCAGCACTATTCATAATAGCAAATATATGGACTTGATCTAGGTGCCTATTAAAAGGGGATTAGATAAAGAAAATATGGTACATATACATTATGGAATACTACGCAGCCATACAAGAATGAAACCATGTCCTTTGTAGCAACATGGACTCAGCTGAAAGCCATTATTCTAAGTGAATTAATGCAGGAACAGAAAACTGAATACCACATGTACTCACTTATAAGTAGGAGCTAAACATTGGGTATTCATAGACATAAATATGGCAACAATAGACACTGGGGACTGCTAGAGAAGGGAGGGAGAAAGAGAGGAAAGCGAGCACTGGTTGAAAAACTAACTGATGGCTACTGTGCTCAGTACTTGGGTGATGTGATCCTTCATACCCCAAACTTACGCCTCATGCAATATATTTGGGTAAAAACAAACCTTAAATATGTACCCTCTAAATGTAAAATAAAGAGGAAAAAGAAAAAAGAAAGAAAGTAGGTCATCAGTAGGTACAAAGGATAGATGGTGACCAACAACTATAGTGTAGATAAAATGGTTCTCCCAGCAGTTGATGTTGAGATTTCATTAAGGAAAGTGCATCATTTAAACAAAAATAGTCTGAGGTCTGTATGGTTCAAGATAATGGACATTGTGGAAGTATTCTCATCTCCTTCTCTGAACCTATTAAAAAGGCAGTGAAATATTAAAATAATAAATTTATAAAGCTGAAAGTGGATGGGGAGGGAGGGAGGAAGATATAAGCAAAACAAAGATTCTATTAATTTCTGGAAGACATAAGACTTCCTAGTGTCTGTATTTATCTATTGCTGCATAACTAATTATCCAAACTTAAGTGACTTAAAGAAACAAGCACTTATTATCTCACCTGATTTCTGTGGGTCAGGAATTTGAGAGCTGCTTACATGGGTGACTCTACTCGGAGCATCTCATAAAGTTATGGTCAAGAGTTACCTGGAAATTAACCAGGGCTGGAAGATCTATTTTCCAGAAGGCTCATTTATGTGGCTGGCAGGTTAGTTCTACCTGTTGGCAAGAAGCCTCAGTTCTCCAACAGCCTGGAAAAAAGAAACATAGCTTGACATTGTACTCTAGAGTGACAAAGTTGATAAATAATGAAAACTGAGGGAGGGAGAAGGAAAGCACTATGGTAGAAATAAAAATGTTGTTAAAAATGAATATTAATAAAAATTATAATAACATCTGGAAGGTGAATGGATAGAAAAAATGCCATAAATCTATACAATGGAATACTATTAACAAATGAAAACGAATCAATTGTCATATATTACGTTAAGGATGAACCTCAAAAGCATTATATGAAATGAAAGCAACCAGACAACATCATCATATTGTATGATTTCATATTTATGAAATGTTCAGAAAAGGCAAACAGAGTGGTGGCTGCTTGAGGCTGCGTTGGGAAAAGGTATTAACTGTAAATGGTCATGAGGCATCCTGTTGGGGAGGTAAAGTGTTCTGAAACTGATTTCTGGTGATGGTTGCATCATTTGGTAAATTTAGCAAAAATTGAATTGTGCATTTAAAATTGATAAATTATAAAAATATGTAAAATGTATCTTAACAAAGTTGTTTAAAAATAAATGAATGCAAAAAGTAACTGCAAATAATATCGTTATAGTACCATTAGTCATAATAGTGCAGATAAATATAAAATACCAAGTGCTCTGAGAAGAGAGAATTTGAGTGATAGTATGATTTATGGTACTGTTTAAAACAGACCTTTAAAAAGTACTGTTTATTTTTCTTGATTACACATAAAATACACATTAATTGTGACAATTTTAGAAAATCTAGATGTGTAAAATGAAGAACATACAAATTGCCAGTATTCGTCATGCCGAGGATAACCATCATTAATATTAATGTCTATATGTTTAGGTTTTCTTTTCCATTTTTAAAGCAAAATTTAAATGTGCAGAAACTTTTGTAATTTTGATAAAGCTAATTGAAAGCTTTTTTGTGATGTCTTGAGAAAATCATTATGGTATGTGATTTTATGTATGAAAGTGTTAACTAACAATAAGGGTTGAACCTGAACTTTGAAAGGAGTATTGAAGAAATAGAAAAATGGCTGGTTTGACAATGTCAAAGCAAATGTAATTGGCAAATATGAGTTGGATAATTGAATTCTACCCCACTGTGACACTGAAATGAACCTTAGAGTCTCCAGTCCGAGCCAATCATTTCACAGATGGGGAGAACGAGGCCTAGAAGACTTGTGAGTTTTCAAAGCTCTCCCAACAATGGGATCAGAGCGAGAACACGTATCTTCTTACTCTCTGCCCACGTTCATAACCTTGAACTTGTAGTAGGTCCGGAGTTGTGGGAAAAACGTGAAGACCACTTGATGGAATTTCCTGCTGCTCTTGCACAGCGTGCCCCATTGTGAACTCCTCCAGCATTTGTAGATGCTACTACTTGTGGAGAGTAAATTTAGACCTTTGCAGAGATGGGGTCACTTTAGCTTGTGGTTTATTTTTGTCTTACTGTAGCTTGTCTCTCTCAGAAGACCAGGCTGTCTTCTTTGCCTTTCCTCATTGGCCTTGATTTAGAATCAATGGTCAGTAGGATCAGATCTGGGAGAGCTGCTTGTTAATAAAGCTTTAGAAGTCATGCAAATGACATCATAACTTTTCTTCATGGGTGAGATATCCTGAGATTGCTATTAGAGAAAATAATGATACTTGTCACATATTTCCTTTAAATAAATCTGGCTTTAATAGCAAAAGTCCGTGTTTTCTTCACTCCTGTTTATTTTCAGTCACTCAAACTGACACGTGCTGTCAATATCTCCTCACTGTAAGTGTAAGCAGAAGTATTTAAAGAAAGCGGTATTGTTTTATTTTGGGGTTAGCAATTTTCCAGGGCCCACTGGAAGAAGTGCTTAGTTCTAAAGAATCACATGTGTTTGCTTTGTTCTAAATATAGGCTAAACAGAATGCAGTAGAGCCTGAAGGCTTCAGACCAAAGCATTTGGAATATTAAAAAAAAAAAAAAAATCAAGGGAAGCAATATCTCCTGGCCAGAGCTAAACAAATAAGCAGGTTTCTGCTAAATGCAGGAAACAAACTGATGGAGATCAGATTTTCTTCTCAAATCTTTTCCTGGCTTTTGGAAATTTTTCCTTTAAGACTGTAAAACCTGTGTCAGCCTCCAATGCTACAGTAACTCATTGCTGTATTGGTAAATGGTAACCAGTGTGTGGTCCTGCTGGACTGTGGGGAAGGGCTGCAATGTAATGGATGTGACTGCTTTAAAAAAGCAGATTATTAGGATTTTTTCTTTGAACTCTGCCCTTTAGAATATTTGGTGCATGAATCTGGCATAATGCCAAAGATCTTCTAATGTGAGTCTTTTTGCCTTTGGACTACATTTCCAGGAGAAGGGGAGGGACACATGTAACATGTGGTATTAATATTATCAAGTTCTGTTTTATAGTGTTTCTCAAACTGGAAGCTATAGATCCTTGTGGCTTGTAGACATATTGTCATGGATATGCAAGTACTCTAATATATATCTCCAATTTTAAGAATAGTATAAGAAAGCTTAGCATGAACATACTAAAAAACCTTATACAAAATCAACATCTGTATTAGTTTGTTAGTGCCGCTGTAACAAAGTATACCACAAATTGAGTGGATTGAGCAACTATTTATTGTCTCACAGTTGTGGAGGCTAGAAGTCCAAGATGAAGGTGCTGGCAAGGTTGGTGCCATCTGAGAGCTGCAAGGGAAAACTTATTCCATGCCCCTTTCATGGCTTCTGGTTGTTTGCTGGCAATCTTTGGCATTCCTTTGCTTGTAGATGCCAAGGGCCTCTGCCACCATCTTCACATGGTGTTCTCTTTGGGTGCATGTCTTTCTTTGTGTCTAAATTTCCCCTTGTCATAGGGACATCAACCATATTAGATTAGAGCCCATCCTAATGACCTCATCTTAACTTGATTATCTGCAAAGGTACCTTTCCAAATAAGGTCACATTCATAGTTACTGGCAGTTTGGATTTCAATATCTTGTTGAGGGACACAATTCAACCCAGAACATCTAAAAAGCACTGCCAGTCTGAGTTCATAATTGGGATAAAGGAAAGTAGCACTATTTTAATTGTCCTGTTCTCAAAAGAAAAAGAAGAGATGACTTAATATTCACATAATATATTGGTGCCAAGACAAGGCCAAACAGTTCATGTCAAGACACCCCATAGGAAATTTACTTCATAGTGGCGGCAATAAAGAACGGTGGTGGTGTGTGGTAGAACAGAGATAGTGAGTCCTAAGGAACCTACATCATAAAAGACATATTTTTGAACTCTCTTAAAGTAGCAATTCATATGCATTTCTACCTAGAATATGACTTATGACTGAGTTTTGAATCCAGGTAACTGGCAGCTAATTTGGCATAATTATATTAGAGGGAGGAGCTTATATTTTTCTTTTTCTTTTCGAGACAGAGTCTTGCTCTGTCGCCCAGATTGGAGTGCAGGGGTGCGATCTCGGTTCACCGCAACCTCCACCTCCCGGGTTGAAGTGATTCTCCTGCCTCAGCCTCCCGAGTAGCTGGGACTACAGGTGCCTACCACCACTCTCGGCTAATTTTTTGTATTTTTTTTAGTAGAGATGGGGTTTCACTGTGTTAGCCAGGATGGTCTCGATCTCCTGACCTCGTGATCCGCCTGCCTTGGCCTCCCAAAGTGCTGAGATTACAGGCGTGAGCCACTGCGCCCAGTGTATGTTTTTCTTAAAGCAAAAGTTAGATGCAGAGAAAATAGTTGAATTTCACACTTTAATAATTGTAGTAACAATGATAGCTGTCATTTATTAAAGACCTTCTTTATGTCAAGCATTATATACACTGCTAACCCTCCCTAGCATCCATCCAAGTTATTATAATCCCTTTTTGATAGATGGAAAATTAGATAGGACTGGCATTTGAATTATTTCTATCTAAACTCAAGTTTGTATTCTTTCCATTACATTTTCCCATTTTTCTGATTTTACCTAAAATTAATGCAAATAAGATGAGCATCTCTCAGTGAGCATATCCTAGATCTTGGCTTTGAATATCCAGAGTTCTTTTTCTCTTTAAACCATGTGTCACCTCTCCTAATCAGATAAAATCAAAGGACTGTGAAGTATATAAGGTGACGCTTGGGCCCATGGATCTAGTTGGAAATGCAAACCAGCTAGGTTTACAAATGTCTGGCCAGCTAGGTCTGCAGGTCTTAATAGACTCTGTTCCCTGAGGGGTAGCCTCATTGAGAATGTCAAGAGAGCAATGGCTTACCCCAAGGAGATTAAGTCATGTTATAATTCATAAATTTAACAAAGCAACAGTATGCATATTGACACCTCCCACCATAGGAGAGACATCAAGTGCAGTCTCTTGTTTTTACCCCTGAAGTTATTGGGAATTGTTTTTAGATCTTTAATGGAAAGTTGTGTTTTCTTTGAAAGTTCTCCATTGTGACACTATGGTTCCTTGGACACAGGGGTGAACTTATATAATTAGGGAGGGCCTTGAGATGTATTTAGCTAGAGTTACCTCCAGGAATACTTAAGATGAGTCTAACAGAAAAGCCAGTGATTTTTAAAGAAACTATTTTCTTTGAGGATTAGGCACTTACTATTGTTTATTGAACTATCCAGCTCCCTCTTACTTCATTCCAGTCTTGTGCCATATAATATTCCAAACTTTCAGGCAGGCTAGATATAAATCAGAAATGAAATTGTAGTTAAGTGGTATAGCCAGCTTGTTTCCATTTGGAGATAGTCCTTGATTGAAAAATGGGCTTCACGGTGTCATTTCAAAGATTTTGTTTCATTTTTTTGCTTTGACAAGTAAGTGCAGAGATCAGAAATTGCATATGCCATACAGTATTTCAGCTGCACCACTCCCAACCTGGCAAGTACACCAAAGCTGTTTTATATTGCTGTTGGGGGTGTCTAGGAACAAGCATCTCAAAGGACATAATTTATTATAACTAAGCAATTGTCTTTTCCTAGCAATGATTCCAGAATAGGAAATCTAAGAAGTTTTGATCATGTCAAAAACTGGCTCAAATTAAAAGTATCATACAGGATATCAATAAAATGGAATGTTGAGTTTGCTTTCCTTTCCTTTTTTCCCCTCTCTCTTCCTCCCTTCCTTCCTTCTGGTTTGCTTGTTACTTATTTTAGAATTGAACACAAGTGTTTATGTTACAATAATTTGGTGGTATATGGACTATTTTTTGATAGAATATTTTGTTGATTTTGAAGTGTCAAAGCCAGGAAAGCAAATATTTCTTGGTTGTGCCTTTTATAAGTTCCTTTTGCTGGCAGGAGTGAGGTATTGTGTAGATGAGATCAAACATACAGTTGACATACATGGTGCAAAACACATTTCAACTGTTTATAGCCTCATGATGTGAAACTTGACTACCTAAACAATGAAAGGAAATTTGACTGGAGTTCTAATATACTAGCATGGCTTGGTGATCCCTACATATTGAAGAGTTTAAGTCAAGACTATGCAAGTTGTTATTACAGGTATTATACATCCTAGAGTCCAAGTATTTTCCTTCCAGTTTCATTGATATTTCTTTCTACCATAGTATGTTTCCCAAATTTTCATGGAAATAACTCTTTATGACTTCAATTGTGTTTTTTTTCTAAATCATCTTTATTATTGTTTTAAATATTGTACAGTATATACCTGTTTTGGCAAATTCAAATGAGTCATAAGTACATAAATTAAAAATACTATTTTTGGTCCCCTTCCATCATCATTCTTGCACAAACCCAGATAACCGTACTAATAGTTTGGTATATGCCCCTTGGAGTATTTCAAAAATTCGCCCCCCTTTTAAAATAAATACCTACACACAGTGTTTTTTTTAAATGAAAACATCATATTTTTCTATTATATTTTTCCATCAATTTGCCTTTTATACTTTCCATCTTTTGGATTTTATTCCAAATCAACATGTACAGATTTTTTTCTCTCTCTTAACCAATAGTTGAATTATCCAAATTAAAAATATAGTTTAATTTTTAATTTATATATTTCTTGTTTTTAGCACAACTCTGTGTGTGTGTGTGTATGTGTACCTGTGAGCATGCATTTCTATGTAGTTTATGCTGTCATCTCTTAAGATAAGGGGGGAGGTTGGAATGTATTTTTAGTCTTCTATACTGAAGCAAAAAAATTGAATGTCTTTTTAAAAGAAATTTTTAGATGCAGAGCCTATAGGAATGGTAACATGAATTACTCTGGCTTGGCATAATAATCTTTTAAAAAAATAAATATGTACACTTTGGTAGTAGGTTGACTGGACTATACAGTCCATGTTTACAAACTAACTTAAATCTTAATTCCAAGTGTTCTGGAATATAAGAACCATGGGAAGAGCATTGGTTTAAGTTATTTCAAGAGGCAATTTTTCTTTCAGTTTAAGGAAACTGAATTTAAAAAAAATTACAAATCTATATCAAGAAATTATGAACTATTCAATAAGCCTTATTGCTGTAATTCTGCCTATGGTAATATAGTAGTAAAAAATTAGACATTAATGGCAAAAGTAGACTAAATGCCCCACGAGAAGACACTGTTAGGAATATCAAAACTTTACAAATGTTGAAGGACACAAATTATAGTGAAAGTATAACATAAACCGTTACAGAGAGGTTTATAGTAATATCCTGGAACTAGAAACTTGGAATAATACTATTAGTACAAATATATACTAGGATGCCTTTGACGGCATAGAATAATTTTATTTTGTTGTATTCATGTGCATACAGTAAGTCTTCACTTAATATCATCAATAGGTTCCTGAAACTGCAACTTTAAGCAAAATGCTCTATAATGAAACCAATTTTTTCCTCATCAATGTTATATGACAAAACAACATTGAATTAAATGATGTCATTTGAAGACCTGCTGTATGTCGTTTTGCCTAATGTAACAGTTTTCAGGAACCTCTTGATAATATTAAGTGAGGATTAACTGTATATATTTATAGGAACATTTCTCTCATTAAAATAATCCACAATGGAATTGATATTTACTAGTGCTTTAATATCAGATTGAAATAGCTTCAAGTCAGTGAATTCTGTTTCCACCACTTGAAATCTCCTTTTGGGAAGTGAATAGCAAGTCTACGTCTCTAGAACAGGGGTTCCCAAGTCCCTGGGCTGTGGACTGATACCAGTCCGTGGCCTGTTAGGAACTGGGCCGCACAGCAGGATATGAGCTACAGGTGAGTAAGTGTCACTGCCTGAGCTCCACCTCCTTTCAGATCAGGGGCATTAGATTCTCATAGGAGCCTGAATCCTATTGTGAAATGCGCACGGGAGGGATCTAGGTTGCACACCCCATATTAGACTCTAACTAATGCCTGATGATCTGAGGTGGAACAGTTTCATCCTGAAACCATCGCCCTCCACCCCCATCTGTGAAAAAATTGTCTTCCACAAAACCGGTCCCTGGTGCCAAAAAGTTGGGGACTGCTGCTCTAGAATGTAACTGATTTACAACTTTGGTTGCATTGGAATCACCCAGGGAGGTTTAAGAACCCAGTGCCCAGGTCACATTCCAGGTCAGTTATATCAGCATCTCTGGGAATGAGATTCAGTCATCAGTAGCTTTAAAAATTATTTCCTAATTTCCTTTAACTTTGGCTCACGTTGGAATCAATATCAATCACATTGATTCCGATGTGAACCAAAGGTAAAGAACCACTGCTGGCCGGGCGCGGTGGCTCAAGCCTGTAATCCCAGCACTTTGGGAGGCCGAGACGGGCAGATCACAAGGTCAGGAGATCCAGACCATCCTGGCTAACGCGGTGAAACCTCGTCTCTACTAAAAAAATACAAAAAACTAGCCGGGTGAGGTGGCAGGCGCCTGTAGTCCCAGCTACTCGGGAAGCGGAGGCAGGAGAATGGCGTAAACCCAGGAGGCGGAGCTTGCAGTGAGCTGGGATCCCGCCACTGCACTCCAGCCTGGGTGACAGAGCGAGACTCTGTCTCAAAAAAAAAAAAAAAAAAAGAACCACTGCTTTCTTGTTTCTTGCTACTAGTATATCAGATATTTTTTCAAAATATTATTTGAGAGATAGTTTACTGGAGTAAAAACCATCTTGGAGATAGGCTCAGGTGCAGGTGCAGACCCTGCTGTTGCTACTTGTGAAATGGTTAACTTCATCTTTAGGTGCTTGAGTTTTTCTCATCTGTAAAACAATTTGGTAAACATTTTCTTAGTACCTGCTATAGGCCAAGAATTTCATGATCTAGTTCATAAGGGCATTCCCAGCCCCCTACAAAATAGATGCTATTATTATGCATATCACATGCAGCTTCAGCACAGGCAGGATCTTTAAAATGCAAACCTGTAGGCTGCGCACCAGACCTCCTTCAGAAACTCTGGGAGTACGGCCCAAAAATCTGTTTTTAAGAGGTACTTGAGATGATTCTGTTGTATGCTCGTGTTTAAGATCCCACTACACTACACTGTACCATGATAGTCTCTGCCCTGTAGGGATGTTGTGAGGATTAAAAAGATAATCCGTAGAAAGTATTTAGTGCTGTGTCTAACACACGGTAAGTGATCAATAGCTGTTAGCTAATAATATGTTATTTTAGGTTACCTGAATTAGAACTGTATATCCTCTTGCAAAGACACAACCAATTGATCTCTTCTTTAGCTTCATATGTTTTAAGAAATAATAATGATACAAATATGAATGCCATAGACTTAACTCACAATCTCCTGCTTTTCTTTTTCAAACTTCAATCCTAATTCACTGTGACTTGCTACCCTAGCTATATTTGCGAAGTTGGGATTAGAACCTTGAACTTTGGTGTTTTTTATTGTTTTGATGACAGTTTGGCAAAAATATTAACCATTTTATAATTCCTGCCAAGCTTTATTACTATCTCCCTCTTCCTCCCTAAAAATCGCATGCCACGTTACCTTGTGTGAATAGGCATTTGAGATTCTTCACTTAACCTTGACAGTATGTTTGCAGTAACATTCTCTTCAATTCCCTCTCTACCTATAGGGCAAAGTTCAGCATCATCCTCTCTGCTGAAATAACCAACATGGTGCTCATTAATTGGTCATGTGAATACTAAGGATAACCACCCTCCACTCCTCAATCAGGTAACCCTAATTATTTTCCCTTGGTAAAAGAACACTTTGCTATGTTACTTTCATTGCAACAAACAGAGACTTGTGCTGAGGGAAATGCCTTTTATGTGGGAACCATTAAAACCATTAGATGCAGAAATTCCAGCAATTTAGCTTTCAATAATAAAGCTGGCCAAAATGTGTTTGCATGGTTTTGTTCATCAAGAAAAAGAGAAGTTACACAAAGTCAGTGACCATGGCTATAGGCTCACATTCTGAGCCATCATTTTCCTAACAAGCTGAGTTAAAAAAAAAAATCCCACAACAAATTTTGTTTTAGGTGTATTCAGACTACTATTCTCAAAGAGCACTGGAAATCTCAGGGATTAGAGAAAAAAGAGGAGAAGTGGACCAGAAAGATCAAACCAGCTCCTGGGTGGTCACTGAATGATTGTGTTACCTTCTGCTGATAATAGATTTTCTACTGTCTTTATGATACGTAGTTTCTCTATCTTTGAAGTTAAAGGTTAATTTTAATTGGTATTGCACCTATCTATGATAAACTATTTGGTAAAGTATGTTCAAGAATGCTCAGTATTCTCCAGAGGGAGAGAAAATGTTTGTAGTTGTTTTCCATTGTTATTTGTCCCAGAGACATGGGCTGTGATGTCTACATGGCTGATGTCTTTGCAATGTAATTAAATGTCATTGCCATGACTGTAATGTCTATGTGGCTGAGTTAGGCAGAGTGGATGAAAATGGAGCATTTAGACCCCTCCACAGAGATGAGAAAGGTGCAGAAAAGTGAGCTTGGCAGAAAAGAAGGTATCCAGACAGTCAAAGCATTGCATTTTGGCCAGGTTCTGCAGGACCTGAGATGGAGATTCTATTGTAAGTGATTTAATGACAAAAACGCTCTCAGGAGAAATCTGTAAAAATGTATAGAAAGCAGGAGAGGTAGCCAAGCAAAGATGTGGGTTCAGCTAATGTCTAGTTTGAGCCAACGGAAAACTCCAGAACATTAATGACATCTCACAGTTTTCCTGCTTTGGGGTAAAGGCCTGAGCATTTGTTACCTTATATGAGTCAATTATTGGCTGCAGGATATCCCCAGGGGTGGGGATCGTAGCCTCCCAGGCATCCTCTAGAGGTTTTTCTCCTGGCCAAGGGCAATTCTCTAAAATGGGACCATCTGCTACTTATAGCATACACCACTCACAGAGCTGGGGTAAAGGGGATCTGGGTGGGCCACCAACAGTGTCTACTACCCGTGGTGTCTGGGATACGCTGTTGGTACACAGCATTGGCTTCTAAAGGGCAAGTGGAGTCCAACAGGTCTATAACATAGGAGGTATCCCTGAAGAAGGCAAGACCACAGAAGTAGAAGTATCACCTTGGAGCAATGCTCAGGAGCCTTGGTAAGAGACCAGTGAGGTCAAATACAAAATGGCTGTGTGAGTTGTTGGAACAGGAGCTCAGAATAGGAGACGAATCTTTTTCAGTAGATTCTGGAAAGCAGGACATGATAATATTCTGATAATATTCTTATTATCAGAATATTGCTCTGGATGTCCAGCTATGGGGAGAGAATTAAAGGATATATCATGGGGATAATTCCGAATTATCCTGCAGGGTGGATGACCTGATTCTGAGCTCCACTGGGTGAAGATACTGAATTTACTTGCTACCTCCTGTCTTTAATGTCATCTGAGAACTGATGCTTATTGGGTGGATATCAGTGGTCCAACTAGTGATGAATTGAGTAGAACATGAGAGTAAGGGAATTAAGCAGGAGTCCATGGGTTATATGTACAATCAAAAGGCAACATATTCTAATTCATTACGTATATATTAGATAAATGTTTTCTTTGGTTTATTTTCTAGGATCACTTTCTATTTTTATCGATGCCCAGAAATGCTTCCTTTTGTGCCTAGCCCAAGATCTATAAGTTTGCCAATTCATTGGTATGTTTCCAAGCATACAAATTTTTAGTAATGTCACTGGTGACCCAACTAATGGTCTTTACTTTTCTTTTTTCCTAGTATGTTCATTATTGTAAAATCGTACAGTCTTTATAACCCCTTATTCTCCCTAGGGAGTTTTAAAAATTCAGGGTATCACTAATATTACAACCTTTACATCTCAATAAAATTTCCTCTAACTAGAGGTATTTGTGGAAAATGTCACATATATAAGAGATTAAGAACATCTTTCACGACAAAGGGAAAATAATAGTCAACTGTATATACAAGCATTTAGATTATACTCTGTTGTATAAATTATCTTAGTCTGTTTTCTGCTGCTATAACAATACCACATGCTGGGTAATTTATAAAGTAAAGAAGTTTATTTGGCTCATGGTTCTGGAGGCCGCGAAGTCTAAGATTGAGGGGGTCCCACTGGGTGAGGACCTTCTTGCTATGTCATAACATGGCAGAGGGTGTGATGTGATGAGAGATGGTAAGAGAGATGACAAGGGAAAGAGGTAAAGGAGGCAAACTCCTGTGAGGATTAACTGACTCCTTTGACCATGGCATTAATTAACTCATGAGGGCAGAGCCTTCATCACCTGATCACCTCTTAAGGGTCTCACCTCTCAGTGCTGTTATGTGGCAATTAAGTTTCAGTGTGGATTTTGGAGAGGACATTCCAATCATAGAAGGACTCTCTTACATTAAAATTCAGTCTTACTCTGGAATTGTCATCCAGGAAAGATTTGACAATGTCAACTGCTAGTGGTTAATTGCACCAGTCTCTCAGCCAATGTGTAGGTTCAGATCCCAACTCCACCATTTATTAGTTGTATGACCGCTGTGTTTCAACTTCTCTCCTGTGTAAAATGGTAACAATAGTACTTTCCTTCTAGTGTTAACATGCAGCTTATAGGGACTCATAACCTTAATAAAGATGGACTACCTCAATTCTTAAGTTTGGTAATAATGTTTACTACAAATATTAGGCAGAGTTTGAGTCACTGGTTAGTTCTGAGTGGGGGATTAGGTATAATTGTCTTTTTGTTCAGGCAATATTTAAATTTTCTTTTAAGTTCTGGGATACATGTGCAGAATGTGCAGGCTTGTTACATAGGTATACATGTGCCATGGTGGTTTGCTGCACCCATCAACCCATCATCTAGGTTTTAAGCCCCACGTGCATTAGGTATTTGTCCTAATGCTCTCCCTCCCCTTGCCCCCCACCCTCCAACAGGCTCCAGAGTGTAATGTTCCCCTCCCTGTGTCCATGTGTTCTCATTGTTCAACTCCCACTTATGAGTGAGAACATGTGGTGTTTGGTTTCTCTTTCTATGTTAGCTTGCTGAGAATGATGGCTTCCATTTTCATCCATGTCCCTGCAAAGCACATGAACTCATTCTTTTTTTATGGCTACATAGTATTCCATGGTGTATACGTGTCATATTTTTTTTTAGCCAGTCTATCATTGATGAGCATTTGAGTTGGTTCCAAGCCTTGGCTATTGTGAATAGTGCTGCAATAAACATATGTGTGCATGTGTCTTTATAGTAGAATCATTTATAATCCTTTGGGTATATCCCCCAGTAATGGGTTTGCTGGGTCAAATGGTATTTCTGGTTCTAGATCCTTGAGTAATTGCCATACTGTCTTCCACAATGGTTGAACTAATTTACACTCCCGCCAAGAGTGTAAAAGTATTCCTATTTCTCCACATTCTCACCAGTATCTGTTGTTTACTGGGACTAGGTATAATTTTCTTATCAGGAATTGTGAAGAAACTTCTGAAAGACATGAGTCTGTCTCGTTAAGACACATGGAATATCCCATGTTGTTTGGGAGAAAATTGTTGAAAGTTAGTGGTAACAATGTTTTCATGCTTATCATTCTCAGGGTAAAGGGAGGAGTTATTAAAAATCTACTCAATTCTGAAATAAGGCGCATTCTAGGTGTAATGTGTATGATTTGATGGATGTGGAAACCCAAAAACTTGGCTTCCATGAAAACTTAAATCAGAAGAAATGAACTTCATTTCATACACGGTTTTCTTCCACCATTACTCATAAAAGAGAATTTCAAGGTTGGATGATTTCTTCTATCTGTTCACTTCCTGTCTATAATATTCCCATCAGGTGGTTAGATGCCTGTGTCTTGACTACCTGCAGCAATAAGGAACTTCAAATAGTTTAGACAGTCTGGGGATGATTTAATAGCTAAAGAAGTTTTTATTTTGAACCTAGATCTGTCTTGTCATGTCTTCCATAGTTATTATAGTTATTTCCTTTGTAGCCAGTTGAAACAAGTCTAATCTCTCTCACTCCTATGACAACCCTGTAAGTATTTGAAGATAGCTTTGTTCCAAGACCTCTTTGCATTTGACTGAAATCGCGAGGTTCCTCATGTTCTTCATTACTCTTATGGTGACTGTATGATGGATATGCTTCTGTTTCTTTAAATCTTGAGACAGGGTCTTACTCCGTTGCCCAGGCTGGAGGAGTGCAGGGGTGCAGTCATGGCTCACTGCTGCCTGTATCTCCCAGGCTCAAGTGATCCTCTCACTTCAGACTCCTGAATAGCTGGGACTACAGGCACGTACCACCATGCCTAGCTAATTGTTTTATTTTTTGCAGAGCTCGGGGAATCCCTATGTTGACCAGGCTGATCTTGAACTCCTGAGCTCAAGTGATCCTCCTGCTTCGGCCTCCCAAAGTACTGGGATTACAGGCATGAGTCACAGTGCCTGGAATGTTTCTTTTAAAAGAACTAAACTTCATACTTCATGTATGAGCAACACGGAATGGGACAGGGCTCAAGTGGATGTGACAGCCGTCTCTGTTTTGGACATATTACTTTCAGTGCAGTCCAAGATTCAAAGACTTTGGCAGCCACAAAATTGACTGACTCATTATGAGTTTATAGAAGTCTACGATCTTTCAGTCTTTGTCACCTATGCTACTGTTAACATGTGTGTCATAAACTTGTTTTTGGGACCAGTTTCGGACTAACATTGTTAATACGAAATTTTATCTTCTTAGATTTGACCCAATATTCTACCTTATTGATGACTTTTTTCCTTCTAACCAATCTATTTTATACTAATATTAGTTGGACAGTAATAATTGTGTCATGGATCAGTATGAGTTATCAGTACTCGTTATCATAAGCTAGTACATGGATCAGACTAGTTATCTCTAGTCTTGGCTACGGAAGAGCCAAGACTAACATTACATTGCCAATCACTTGGAAACCATGCTGCTTTATAAGCATTATACATAGTGTCTTTGTGATATATTTCACTGCAGTATTTCCATTTGAAACTAATATGGAAGTCACAATTTTTCAAAATAAATGTAAGAAAAAAATTAGACAATATTCCAAGTATATGCTTGATATGTTGTATGGAGAGTTCAGACAACATGTGACCTGCAAGCCTAGAAATGGGTGGTCTTTTAACTCATCACAGAAATGGTGGAATGTGAGCCAGATAGGTCTCGAAGGTTAACTAGAGTTGGGTTACAGGGAAGAGGTGCATGCGTCTGAGAGTTAAAAAGTTCAGGTTGATGAGGCAGAAATAGCAGGGTAACATCAGATGATGGTATGTAGATGACCCTCCAGGGACAAAGCTTGTGTAGAGGAGTGTGTGGATGGTGAGTTCAGAAAGGTGGATCAGTGTGCCTGTAGGATGCTAATATTAGAGTCAGAGTTCTTAAAAGGAACAGTTCTTCTTTGGTCAAGCAGTTCTCTAGTGCTTATAATTGAAGAGGCTGAAGTCTCCCGACTACTAGCTGTTTTCAGACTTGCCTTCATTGGTTTCAATGACACTAAGTATCCATCACAAAGATGAATTTTGCAAGCAGTCATGACTGCTAGGATACTGAAAGGAAAATATCTGATTTTCTCTTATATTAAGATGCTCTTAGGATTTCTTTAGGGAGGCATGCTCATCTCATTGAATATGGTTTATTCTGGGTTCATTCCAACACAGCCCACCTAGTTATTGGCCATTCTCTGGGAATACTTTGAAGTTCGTGTGCTTTAATACCCTTTAAACCTATATTTAAACATATGGTTTATTTTGAGACATGAACTTGACATTCACTTTCTTGTTCTGTCTTTTGTGGCCTGTGTAGCAAAAACATCTGCTCTGACAATGGAAGAAATCATAAAGTAGTAACTCCTCATTAAAGTACCAGTGCAACAATGTAATCCTCTTGGGAGAATGGCTGACTTGCCATGATCTGTGAGTTTCTCTGGCTATTGTTTCCTCGCTCCTTCATAGTAGATTATCAGCCAAAAGCAATTTCTTTTGGACTTATATTTTACTAATGATATATTTAATAAGGGAAAGGGAGAAAAACATAGGGCATCAATAATCACAAATATATACATCTGGTAGAGGACTGAAAGGAAAACAGATCACAGCTGGCTTTGACAGTTAATGTTATTAAAATGTTCAGGGTGGAATGTCTATTTTAAATAAGAAACACTTGAAAGAAATAGTCAAGATTAACAGGAGCTTAAATTGAAACCACGTTGGTTTGTAGGTAATAGAATGCTAGAGACAAACACTGCCTTTAATATAAAAGCATTCCTCCCCCTCCCATGCTCCCCAAATTATCCATGTGGCCCTGTTCTTGCCACTGGAATTTGATTGGGTTTGGCTTTTCCAGGAAACCAGAAGGTAAGAAGAATCTATTTAATCTCCTGTTAAATGTCTTATTCCCCCTGCCCAAGCCTTTGGGTAACTCAGTTTATTAAAATGTTCTGGAGTTCATGTCTGTTAACTCAGTGCTATGCCACCCATATGCCTGCCTTTTGGTCTGTGCTGCGGTCTACCATCTGATTTGCTCAAGTCCAGCAGTAAGAGTCAGAATGCAATGGGAGACCTTGCTAAGAACCCAGAATGGTGGGTATCAGTTCATTGTTTGGCCCACAGATTGTTAGCTGAAGCTCAGATGCTTGCTCCCATCTGGCAGTTGGTGTTTCTTGTATCAACACAGCTGTAACTTACCCACTGAAACAAAGTTGCTGGATCTAATTCTCCTAAGGTACCCGAGAGCCTCAATGCCACTTACAAATAGACATCCTGTGCATCATTTTAAGGGAGCTTTGACTTACAGCTCTTCTGTTCATTGACTTACAGTTCTTCTATTCATTGACTTACAGCTCTTCTATTCTCTGTTTCATATATGATTTTGTTATTCAACTCAGCAAAAAAGAAAAAGAAAAAAATATCCTAGGAAACTTCCAGCAAGTAAGACTTGAGTATTTATAGGAAGAATCTATTCAGCATCACCACCATCAGAAATTCCAGGGAGCTGTTAGGGGAAGATAGATATGAAAGAAGCAAAAGTCTACTAAAGGGCTCTTAAGAGGAGAACAATGAAAATGCCTTGGTCAATGTCAATCCTGCCAAAAAAAGATGTTGTATCCACAAAACTATTACTCCTGAGAACAAAAATTCTTATTTGCATTTCTTTTGCATGTTGCCCAGTGTCCAGTACATAGCGTCTTGTTTTTCTTCCTATGGTTCTATCCACTTGTAGTACTTCTCAGCAAGTACCTAGTTTATTGCCAATATCTGTTTCATCAATGAAGTAAATGTAATTGAGTTCAGGTCTTTATTATCTGTCATCCTCAGGTTATTTCAATAGCGTCCTAACAGGATTTTCCTTTCAATAGCATATAGGAGTCTGTCAGAATAGTTTTCAAATGTTTCCCTTTTGTTTCACTCATTCTCAAACTGTTGGCATTGCCAAATTGCCCACAGGATAATTTCAAAACTCCTTAGTCTTACAACATTTAAGACCATCCAAATACCAGTCCAGCCAATCTTCTCACCTTATCTCCTACAAAGTTCCCCAATCAAATAGTCATTTCTGGCCAAAGTTACTCTTGGTCTTTCTGAACGTGAATTAGCCAACAGCAGTACATTGACCAGTGTCATCCCACTGCCTGTTCTGTCCTACTTCTGCCAGCATTCTCTGCCCGAGGATCTCCTCCTCCTTTTTTTTTTTTTTTTTTTTTTTTTGATACAGGGTCTCACTCTGTCACCCAGGCTGGAGTGCAGTGGTGCAGTCTTGGCTCACTGCAACCTCCATCTCCTGAGCTCAAGTGGTCCTCCTGCCTCAGCCTCCCAAGTATCTGGGACTACAGGTGTGTGCCACAATGCCTGGCCTCCTCCTGACCCTTTAGAACCTATCTGGAGCTTGACATTCTTCATGAGGCCTTTTCTGGCATGTCCAGTTAGAACCGATGTAGAACTTTTTTTGGGGGGGAGCAAGGGGGGCAGGTGTGGGGACAGCCTGCTAGCAGTAGCCCCAGGTGAGAAAACTCCAGTGTCTAGCCAATCCTATTTTCTTACCTTTTAGTACCTTGCTGGACTCAAATTGTTGGGTTGAAGAGTCACCATTTGTCACCTCTGATGTTTCTCTGGATCCACTTGAATGTCCTAAGATTATTAGCTGAGCCTGCTCTGTGATTGGTTTCCTGCTCACCTGTGTGCCCTGGATGTTTTCCTCTTTGGACATCCTTTGGTCAAGCCAATCATGACGTGATTCAGCCAAACCTTCCCCACTTTCAGGAAACACAGTAGCAGAGTGTATTTTCCTTCCCTGCTTACTGAACACTCATACCTGTGGCAGAAACTAGCTCTAAAATGTCAGGATTAAAACCAAGCCCTGAGTAGTAGGTAATACACACCACTCCAACCTACTCTGGCTGTGAATGGTCCCATCGATTAAACTTTGCTGGGGATCCTTGTTCCGTTGACTGTTTATACCAGTGCTTCTCAAAGAGTGGTCCCCAGAAGAGGAACATTGGTTTCACCTGGGACTTGTTACTAATGCAAATTCCCACTGCAGATTTACAGAATCAGAAATTCTGAAGGTGGGGCGCAGCAATCATCCTTTAACAAGCCCCAGAGGTGATTCTGATGTCAACTAAATTTGGAAAATAATGGATTACATGAAGGCCAGCAGTCTCCATATTAATTCCTAATTAACTTACTGTTAAGTAGAGTAGGCAGCACTTTATATAACTGAATAGAGCTTCCTACCTGAGCAATGGGAGAACATTTTGTATAATATTCCATGGACATTTGGCAACCTCACAATGAAGGTAACAATCTAAATGTTTAAAATCAGCAATGAGAAAGAGCCTTGTTTCCAATACATCACCATATTCTAGTAATGTAGCAAGATTGCTAGATATAAAATAAAAATCAATTAAAATAAAAAAGAAATTAGACAATACCTTTAAAATCTGAAGTAACTAGGAGAAGATCTAACAAAAGATGTGAAAGATCTGGGTGAATAAAGTTATAAAAATTAATTCACAGACATTAAAGACTAAATAAAGGGATATATTACATTCACAAATTGGATGACAGAATAGGTAAATGCATAAATTCTTCCAAATTAACCTAAAAATTAATTGCAGTTCAATATAGAAAGCCCTAAAGATCCCACCAAAAAAAAAAAAAAAAAACTGTCAGGACTAATAAACAAATTCAGTAGCGTGCACACTGCAAAATCAATGTACAAAAATCAGTATCATTTATATATGCTAATAGTGAGCTATCTGAAGGATAAATCAAGAAAATAATTCCACTTACATTAGCTACAAAAATTAAGCTACCTAGGAATAAATTGAACTAAGGAGGTGAAAGATCTCTATACTGAGAACTATAAAATATTGATGAAAGAAACTGAAGAGAATAAAAATAAATGGAAAGACATCCAGTTTTCATGGATTGAAAGAATTAGTATTGTCAAAATTCCCACATTACCCAAAGTGATCTACAGATTCAATGTAATCCCTATCAAAATAAAAATGACATTCTTCACAGAAATAGAATACACAATCCTAAAATTCATATGGAACCACAAAAGACCCCTGATAGCTAAAGAAATCCCAAACAGAAAGAATAAAGCTGGAGGCATCACACTATCTGACTTCAAAATCTACTGCAAAGCGATAATAATCTAAACAGCCTGGTATTGGTATAACAGCAGAAACATATTCCAATGGAACAGAATATAAAGACCAGAAATAAATTCATGCATCTACAATAAGTTGACGTATGACAAAAGCACCAAGTATGCACATTGGAGGAAAGATGATCTCTTCAGTCAATGGTGCTGGGATAATTGGATATCCATACACAGAAGAGTGAGACTAAATCCTTACCTCTCACCATATTAAAAAATGAACTCAAAATGGATTAAAGACTTAAATGTAAAACTAAAAACTAGAATACTACTAGAAGAAATCAAGAAAACACTTTATAACATTTAACTGGGCAATTATTTTTAAAGTAAGACCTTAAAAGTACAATTGACAAGGCAAAAATAGACAAACGAGATTACATTAAACTAAAACGTTTTTGCACAGCAAAGAAAACTATTAACAGAATGAAAAGACCATCTATGGAATGGGAGAAAAATTTGCAAATTATAAATTATACATCTGAAAGGTGGTTAATATCCAGGATATATAATGAACTTAAGTCAAAAGCAAAACAACGACAACAACAAAAGCCCCACAAAAAATGCCGAAAAACAAACACAAACACAAACAAAACAACAAGCAGAAACCAAATAACCAGATTAAAAATGGGCAAAAAACTTTAATATATATTTTTCAGAAGAAGACATATAAATGGCCAATAGATATATAAAAAAATGCTCAAAATTATTTATCAGAGAAGTGCAAATGAAAACCACAGTGAGTTAGAATGGATAAGCCTCACTCCAGCTAGAATGGGTATTATCAACAAGACCAAAACAAACAAACAAACAAACAAACAAAAAACCCAAGTGTTGTCAAGGATGTGAAGAAAGGAAAACACACACTGCTGGTGGGATTGTAAACTAATACAGCCACTGTGGAAAACAGTGTGGAGGTTCCTCAAAAAATTAAAAATAGATCCACCTACTTTAATACTCCACTGACAGCACTAGACAGGCCATCTAGACAGAAAGTTAACAAAGAAACAATGGACTTAAACTATACCCCAGAACAAATGGATTTAACAGACATTTACAGAACATTCTACTCAACAACTGCAGAATATACATTCTATTCATAAGCACATAGAACATTCTTCAAGATAGTCCATATGATAGGCCACAAAACAGGCCTCAATAAATTTAGAAAACTGAAATTATATCGAGTACTTTCTCAGACCACAGTGGAAGAAAACTGGAAATCAACTCCAAAAGGAACCCTCAAAATCATGCAAATACATGGAAGTTAAATAACCTGCTCCTGAATGATTGTTGGGTCAGCAATGAAATCAAGTAGGAAATTTAAAAAATCTTTGAATTGAACTATAATATTGACACAACCTATCAAAACCTCTGGGATACAGCAAAGGTGGTGCTAAGAGGAAAGTTCATAGCATTAAATGCCTACATCAAAAAGCTGAAAGAGTATAAAGAGACAATATATGGTCACACCTCAAGGAACTAGAGAAACAAGAACAATTGAAACCCAAACCTAGCAGAAGAAAAGAGATAGAGATCAGAGCAGAACTAAATGAAATTAGAATAAAATATACAAAAGATAAATGAAACAAAAAGCTGATTCTTTGAAACGATAAATAAAACTGACAGACCGTTAGCGAGATTAACCAAGAAAAGAACCGAATAAGCTAAATTAGAAACGAAACAGGTGGTATTACAACAGGTACCACAGAAATACGGAAGATCATTCAAGGCTACTATTAACACTTTTATGCACATAAACTAGAAAACTTAGAGGAGATGGGCAAAATCCTAGAAATACACAACCCTCCTAAATTAAACCAGGGAGAAATAGAAACTCTGAACCGGCCAATAACAAACAGGGAGATTGAAATGGTATTAAAAAATATTGCCAACAAAGAAAAGTCCAGGACCAGATGGATTCACAGCTGAATTTCACAAAACATTGAAAGAAGAGTTGGTACCAATCCTGTTGACACTATTCCACAAGATAAAGAAAGAGAGCATCTTCCCTAATCATTCTATGAAGCCAGTATCACCCTTATACCAAAGTCAGGAAAGGACATTACTCAAACAGAAAACTACAGACCAGTATCCCTGATGAACACAGACGCAAAAATCCTCAACAAAATTTATATGGAACCAAAAAGCGCCTGCATAGCCAAAGCAAGACTAAGTAAAAAGAACAAATCTGGAGGTATCACGTTACCTGACTTCAAACTATACTATAAGGCCATAGTCACCAAAACAACATGGTACTGGTATAAAAATGTCACATAGACCAATGACACAGAATAGACAACCCATAAATAAAGCCAAATACTTAACAGCCAATTGATCTTCGACAGAGCAAACTAAAACATAAAGTGGGGAAAGGACACCCTATTCAACAAATGTGATAACATGCAGAAGAATGAAACTGGATCTTCATCTCTCACCTTATACAAAAATCAACTCAGGATGGATCAAAGACTTAAATCTAATACCTGAAATCATAACATTTCTAGAAGATAACATCAGAAAAACCCTTTTAGACGTTGGCTTAGGCAAAGACTTCATGACCAAGAACCCAAAAGCAAATGCAACAAAAACAAAGATAAATAGATGGGACTTAATTAAACTAAAAGGCTTCTGCACAGCAAAAGAAACAATCAGCAGAGTTAACAGACAACCCACAGAGTGGGAGAAAATTTTTGCAATCTATACATCTGACAAAGGACTAATATCCAGAATCTACAATGAACTCAAATCAGCAAGAAAAAAACCAAACAATCCCTTCAAAAAGTGGGCTAAGGACATGAACAGAAAATTATCAAAAGAAGATACACAAATGGCCAACAAACATGAACAAATGCTCAAATCACTAATGATCAGGGAAATGCAAATCAAAACCACAATGTGATACCACCTCACTCCTGCAAGAATGACCATAATCAAAAAATCAAAAAAAAATATAGGTATTGGTGTGGATTTGGTGAAAATGAAACACTTTTACACTGCAGGTGGGAATGTACCTAGTACAGCCACTATGGAAAACAGTGCAGAAATTCCTTAAAGAACTAAAAGTAGATCTACTGTTTGATCCAGCAATCCCACTACTGGATATGTACCCAGAGGAAAAGAAGTCATTATACAAAAATGATACTTGCACACACATGTTTATAGCAGCAGAATTTGCAATTGCAAAAATATGGAGCCAGCCAAAATGCCCATCAATCAATGAGTGGATAAAGAAAATGTGGTATATATACACTATGGAATACTACTCAGCCATAAAAAGGAATGAAATAAAGTCATTTGCAGTAACCTGGATGGAATTGGAAACCACTATTCTAAGAGCAGTAACTCAGGAATGGAAAAACCAAACATCATATGTTCTCACTTATAAGTGGGAGCTAACCTATAAGGATGCAAAGACACAAGAATGTTACAGTAGTCTTCGGGGACTCAGAGGAAAGGTTGGGAGGAGGGTGGGGGATGCAAGACTACACATTGGGCACAGTGTGCACTGCTCAGGTCATGGGTGCACACCACTAAAGAACTTATTCATGTAACCAAACACCACCTGTTCCCCCAAAAACCTATTGAAATAAAACAAAATAGAACTTACCATATAAACCAGCAACCCCATGAGTGGGTATATATATGAAAAGGAAATAAAATCAGTATGTCAAAGAGATATCCTCATTCCCATGTTTATTGTAGTACTATTTACCATAGCCAAGATAAAGAATCAGCCTAAGTATCCAACAACAGATGAAAGGTTAAAGAAAATGTGGTATAGATACAATAGAATACTATTCAACCTTATAAAAAGAAGAAAACATTGTCATTTGCAAAAATGTGGGATAAACCTGGAAGACATTATGCTAAGTAAAATAAGCCAGACACAAAAGACAAATGCTGCATAATCTCACTCATATGTGGAATCTAAAAATATAAAGATATCACAGAAGCAGAGAGTAGAATAGTGGTTACCAGACACTGGGAGAGGGGGGAGAATAGGAAAAAGTTGGTTAATAATTCTGCTGTGCAATATAGAACACCTGAATTGATTCCTCCTACCTTAGGTTCTATATTGCACAGCAGTGTGTCTATGGTTAACAGTAAAATGTTGTATATTACAAAATGGCTACAAGAGAGACTTTTGTGTATTCTTGCCACAAAGAAATGATAAATGGATGAGGTGATGGATATACTAACCACTCTGATTGGACATTAAACAACACAGATGTGTATCAAAACATCAAATCATAACCCATAAATATGTATAGTGAGTCCTCATTTAACATTGTCAATAAGGTTTTGAAAATTGAGACTTTAAGCAAAATAAAGCACGGGAAAACAAAATTCATTTTACCATAGACTGATATAAACAAGAATTAAGTCCCCACAGCATATCGTAAGTTGTTTCGTTTAAAGTCACATTTTCCAAGAACCTATCAATGATGTTAAATGAAGACTTACTGTGCAATTAAAATGTATTGATTAAAAATTAAATACTTTTTTTTTTTTAAAGTAGAAATATATGATGTGCTCTTCAGGAAAACAGCAAAGTATAAAGGCTCATAAAGATACAGAAATTCAGGAAGTGTGGTTTGGTTTAGAGAGAAGCAAATATATCTGATACAGTAAATATATCATGGATAGAAAACACTCCAACAGACCCATACTTGTATGGATATTTAAAATGTGGCAGAGGTGGATTATGGATCAGTGGTGAATCAACAAACTTTTCAATAAATTGTGCTAGGGAAACTGGATATTCATAATGGGAAAAATAAATAAAAATTTTCCAATTATTGGAAATATTTTCTTCCAATTTGTACCATCCACAAAAAATAAACTCCGGGGGTGTGGATTAAATACGCAATATGAAAGACATGCAGTAATGTTTTTAGATGATAACATGGAAAATATCTTTATTGCTAGTGGCTTAGGAAGAGTTTTTAAAACAAGATAAAATGACACTAATTATATGAATTAAGGTAAGATTGTATATTACAAATAGCCACATTTTGGTGGCTTACAGATAAAAAAGTTCATTTCATTTTGTAACAATGAAAGAATGGTGTTTGGGTCAATTTTTAATGGGTATAAGCTGAAGGCCATGCTTCTTTCTTTATCAGGTAGCTTTCCATTGATAACCTGGGTGTGGCTGTTTCAGGCCACCAGACAAATAAAAAGGAGCATCGCAGAATTCAAATATAATAGAAGTTTTCTAAGGGCCAGGCTTGAGAAAGGCTCATATGACTTCTGTTCACATCCCACTGGAGAGAACTTAGGCACACGGTCTTGCCTAATGGCAAGGTCGTCTGGGAAATTGTAGTGTAGCTCTGCTCCTATGAATAACAGAGATTTTGGTGGTCGGTGACCTACTCCGCATTAATCATAAAAAAGAATACATATGGCTATATTAAAGTAACCAGAAAGTAAAGAGAGCAAAAGACTAGCCAGCATGTGAGACAAGTTAAATACATAATATCAAGAATATCTCTAGAATATATGAAAAACTGAGAAATCAATTTAAAAACCAGAAAAACAAATGGAAAAGTGGGCATAAGACTTGAACAAGCACTTCAGAAAAGAAAAAAGTCCGCCAAGAGATACTATTGAATATCACAATGAGTTACCTATTTTTTCTTTCTCTCCCTCTGTCTTTCTATTGCTCTATCAATTAGAATGAATGTATATATACTCAAGCTGATATATATAAAACAGTTATATATACTCTCAGATAAGATGAAGGACTGTGAAGAGGGGGGCAATGATAACTCTTACACTGCTAGTGGGAGTGGGAATTTGTTATACCCACTTTGGAAAACAGTTTGACATCATCTAATGTAGTCCAAAGTAGGCACACATTATGATCTAGCCATTCCCTGGCTAGGTCTGGATGCTAGGGAAACTTTTGCACATTTACTGCAGGAGATAATATGAATGTTCACAGTAACATTGTTTGTATTGTTTTGGCTACCAAAGAAAAACATCCCACTTGTCTATTAATAGTAGAATGGATAAATCAACTTTGACTATTAACACATTGGAATACTATGGAACATAAAAATGAATAAATTCTAGCTACTTAGAGCAATATAAATAAACTTTTCAAACTAATGAATAAAATAAGTAAATCACAAGAAATACAATATAATTCAGGAGAATAAAGCCTACAAAGTTTTCAAAGAAAATAAGTTTAACTCAGGATTTTTTTTTTTTTTTTTTTTGAGATGGAGTCTCGCTCTGTCACCCAGGCTGGAGTGCAGTGGCATGATCTTGGCTCACTGCAAACTCCACCTCCTGGGTTCATGCCATTCTCCTGCCTCAGCCTCCAGAGTAGCTGGGACTGCAGGTGCGCACCACCATGCCCGGCTAATTTTTGTATTTTTAGTGGGGACAGGGTTTTACCATATTGGCCATGCTGATCTCAAACTCCTGACCTCGTGATCCACCCGCCTTGGCCTCCCAAAGTGCTAGGATTATAGGTGTGAGCCACTGTGCCTGGCCTAACTCAGGAATTTTATACTTATTTATATCCATTTTGAGTATAAAAAATTGGAAACAAAACTTTGAACATGGAAAGACTTATCATTTCCTTTATTATTATAAAGAACCCTGGCCATCCAAAGAATTTGGAATACAACTCTCCATGATGTACTGGACTAGGGGTACTCTTAGTTATGCAAACAAAACACCTAGTTCTCTTTCTCTTAATTTTGGGTTACTTGTATGTAAACATTAAAAAGTAGGAATGCATACCATATTGCTAGTTTTTAGAGTACCACGTCTCATCTCAGGATACATTACTTAAATTGGTGCTTCCAGCTGAGAATGATGCAATGTTATAATGGTAGGTTCCTTAGAATATGAATGATACATATTTAACAGTTTTAAGATTGTCTGATTGTTGATGTTTAATTTCTCAGTTTTGGTGGTGACAGTCTTTTTTACAGACCTCCTGCAAAAAGACTGGTAATTCTAGTAATTCCTGACAGCTAGAGAATCTTCTAGGGAATTAAATGCCCAAGCATTCAGGAGCTGACATAAAAGGATGCCTATTTGAAGTGAAGAAGGGCAGAGCCACCAAGTCCTTTAGTCCTTGTTAGTCTCTAGAAAACACTTAACTTGGTCCTCATTCCTGTGCATGTGGTTTTTCCCTTGGAAATTATACTGTGCTTGGATGTTTGTTTTTTGGGGTGGTATCTGATTTGTATGCATGGAACAGGAGCAAAGGTGCTAGCCTAACTTAGGGGACTTAAGGACTAATGGCCCAGGAAGATTAGTGTGGAATAAATTTTATACTCCAAAATAGCAAAGATCTATCCAGGGAAACCAGGTTTACTCAACATATCCAGGGGACATGAGCAAATCTAGAATTAGGAGGTGAAATTCAGAGCTGAGTGGAAACCAAGAGGCCAGGAACAAAGTTGAGAATAAATTGAAAAAGGCCCTAAGTGATGCTGCAAATACAGTTTGTGCCTCTATTGAAGAACAGCTATGCAGAACCATGACCTTTGAGCTTGTCATAAAGGTAAAGGCCAGAGAAGACTTCCAGGAAATTGATATTGGTGGGATGTAATTATCCTGATGGGAATAGGAGAAAGCTGTTGCAAAAACTGAGCCTCTCAATGATGGTGTCTTGGAATGGAGAGCTGAGAGCTTCGATGGGGAGAAGTGGTTTGACTTCAGCTATAGTTTGAAGCAGGCGATGACAGGATTTACTGATGGGTATGAGAAAGGAGAGTCCAGGAGAATTCCATTAGCTGAGACAGGAAAGATTGAGGGAAGAATATTTGAAGTGTCTGGTGGAAATTACGGGTTTGGTTTTGAATACGTTAAGTTTAGCATGTCTGAAAAACATCTATGTGGAGATGTTTCTTTCAGCAGGAGGCTTAACAAACAACAGCTGTGGTAGCTGTTACTTTTCATCACCTTGACATTCAGTGACATAAATCCCTGAAAGTTGGAACCTGGTAACATGTCTCAGAAGACAGAATCCTTACCCACCAAAAGCTGCTCACATTCAGGTTTCCCTTTCCATATAAACTCTAATATTCATCCTATTTGGTTCCTTTTCTTGGCTTCGCTTATCATCCTGAACTCAAACAAGTGACTAACCAGGAAGCTCAAAGACCCTCTATCTCCACTGCTAATTCTATTGGCCCAGTCAGTCATTAAACATGTTTACTAAACACTTATTATAATTGTAAAAAACAGGTGTCAATTGCACATATGGGTGACCTCAATAATACCCCTTATATTGGCACGTCCTCCTTCTCTTTCTCGGTCTCCCAAACTCCTCACTCCCTTTTGGGGATGTAGGTCTCAGGGTCTACTTTTGTAAACAGATAATCTGTGCCATTCAAGCAACAGTGAACAATGAACTAGAATGAACTGTGAAAGCCATAATGGACAGTCCTCTTCACCTGGACATGTGGGGATGGTATTAATGGCAGCCACATAGTGTGTGTCCTTGTCAATCAGATTATTGCTTGCTTTGCGTAGAGCCTCCACTGGCTTCACATTGTACCCAGGGTTAGATCCATGACCTCCCTCCCAACAACTGCCACTCTCTCATCCACTACACTCTAGCAACATGGACCTGCCTTTGCTTTCTGCTCCTTTAATATGCCCCTCACTCCCATCTCAGGGCCTCTAGACTTGCTGTTCCCTCTGCCTGGAATGTTCTTCCCCTACATCTTTGCATAGCTGACTCACGTTTATCAAAGCCAGCTAAAATGTCAGCATTTTAGAGAAATCTTCTCTGATGTCCTTTACTGAAGGCTGTGGCCTTGTTTTTCTTGCCTGCTGCTGTGTTCATTCTCATCCCAGTGCCTAGGTAAGTGTATGTCACCAGATGGCCCTTGTAGCAGGTGCATTTAGTGCTCTGCTCACATCCTCTCAGCACTCACCTCTACCTGCTGGAGGTTACTTTGCTGACACCCGTGACTCTCCTTGGGGTTTTTTGACTGAAGGTATCCATTAGGCTCAAGAACAGAGCAAGCCAGAAATGCCAAAGAGTTAATGCTGGAGAAGCAACTCTCAAGCATGGGGGGTTGTGCATAAATACCCTGGTTTCCTTGCCCCTTGGGTAGAGTAACTCTAAGGAATGTATTCTGCACTGTCTCCAGGAGTTTTTCAGTTAGATTAAGCTCCAGGTGCCCACAGAGGTAATTTGCCTAAGAACATAATATTTATTCACTGCCTTTTTTTTTTTTGCTACCTCAATTCCCCATTCTGCCCAGTGCTGCTTGGGATTGCCTCCCAGTGAATCAACTTGCACTTGGACCCTTTTCTCACATCCCTTTGCTTCTGGGAAATCTAGCCTCAGAAAATCCTCAATAAATGAATAATGTCCAAGTATTTATACTCAAATAGTTCTTATTGCCTGGAAGTCACCAGGAGTTTGATTCATTGTGTCATAGTTTTCTCCCCCACATTACACATTCAATCAGTATGCTTTTTAATTCTGGCTTTCACAGGGCAAGCATACAATAACATATGCTGGGTATGTTGTTTAAATAACATTCACAGGAAAGACTCACTATGTGCTTTTTGGTTTGAGGATTTTTGAGTAAGTGGTGGAAGACATTTTTGATGTCATCCCAAGTTCTGCTGAGCAGAAGTGATAAGAATGTCTCTCTGTGAAGCTCCACCAATAGAATGCATCGAGTCAGAAATTTTTATAACCTTCCATAAACAAAGCACAAGGTCCTAAGTGAAGGGAAAACAGGAAGCGATATGAGGAGGAATTTGTTTACCATGAATTCAACCACACTGGAATTTATTTTTATCAAAATGAAACCATGGGTAAGTCAACAAGGCTGGGCAAAGCCCAGAGACTGTGAGGTCCTAGATTCCCAACCAGGACACTATGAACTCAAGGAATTCAAATACATTTTGATTTTTCTAGAAATTGCTCAATGTTTCTCAGATGAGTCTCAGTTTCTTTTACTTTCCTTTTTGAATTTCAAAATATTTTCTTTTTGAAACATAACATATCAAAGAGAGTTTTCAAGAACTCAGATTTAAACTTTAAAGTCAAGTTTCTGTAAGGTCACCCAACATTTTATCTGACAATGACCAACACCTGGAGTATAAATGATCCCCATCATTGTGCCTCCTTTTGTTAACCTTGTTAGAGAAGGCAGCGGAGTTCTGAACTAGTCTCTCATTTCCTTAAAGTTTAGACAGGGCACAAAGCCCTCAGTATCTACAGAGGCCAGTGGTCTGTGGCGACCATGGACAACAAGACATTGTGTCTTGGTATCTTGTGGGAAGGAGGGAGAGTGAAGCAGAGTTGCTGACTTTTTAGAAGAGCCTAAAACCTGAATTTTCCTATAAAATTTCCCCACTTTGAATGTTTTAATCATTGTGTAGGCTGGGCATGGTGGTTCACACCTATAGTCCCAGTACTTTGAGAGGCCAAGGCAGAAGGGTACCTTGAGCCCAAGAGTTCAAGACCAGTCTGGGCAACATAGTGAGATCTCATCTCTACAAAAAATGAACAATTTAGCTGGGCATGGTGGCATGTACCTGTAGTCCCAGCTACTCAGGGAGTTGAGGTGGGAGGATCGCCTTGAGCACAGGAGGTTGAGGCTGCAGTAAGCCAATATCATGCCACTGTGTTCCAGCCTGTGCAACAGAGTAAGACTCGATCTCGAAATAATAAAATAAAAATAAAATCACTGTGTAAAAATAAGTCTCCACTTTAAAGCTCAATTTTACACTTCCATTTGAAGGACTTGAGGCTACTTTGGCATTATAATACATGAAAGGGTTCCCCTGTAATGGAAGCACCACCAGAGATCCTGTGCTGAAATTTAGTGCCTTGCTATTTTAAAGAGTGGTCTCTGGCCAGCTGTATCAGTATCAGCTAGGAACTCATTAAGTGACACAGACTCTCAGGCCTATGCAGATCTACTGAATCAGACCCTGCTGTCTAACAAGCTCCCCAGAGGATTCATGTGCACATTAAAATTTGAGAAACATTGATTGAGTTTGCCTCTTCAGGAAAAAAGAAAAAAAAATCAGACTCTAAATGCAGAAGCTACAATTTATGTCTCACATGGAGAGGAAAAAGGATACTATGGAAATCATAGACACTTGTAATAGTAATAGCTAGCCAAAGATTTAAAAAGTGGCCTATTAATGAGGTGCATATTCTCTGCTTAGATATACAGTTGGCTCTCTATATTCATGGCTTCTGGCATCCATGGATTCAATGAACCACTGACTGAAAATATTTGGAAAATAAGCATTTGTACTGAACATGTACAGACTTTTTTGGGTCATTATTCCCTAAACAATATAGTATGACAATTATTTATATAGCATTTGCATTGTATTATAAGTATCTAGAAATTATTTAAAGTAGGGAGGGTGTGTGTAGGTTATATGCAAATACTGTTGCATTTTATATAAGGGATTTGAGCATATGCAGATTTTAATGGATCTAGTGGGTCTAGAATCAATGCCCTTACAGGTAGTGAGGAATGACTATAGTCAATTTGTTGAGGCATGCAATTGATTAGGGCAGCCTCTCTCAATATTTTCAGCCAAAGTATGTATTTCCAGTAATAACAGGATTTTTTTATTTGGGTTATGCAGTCAATTACGTGTATTAAGAATCTATTTTGTGCATGCTACTGTTCTGAGCTCTGGACCCAGGGATGAATAAGGTACAGCTTCTATCTCAAAGCACTTAGTATCTTGATGACAAGACATGCCCAGAGCAGTCACAGAGGCATCAATAGTGGAGGAATGCAGTACTAGGAGCCTAAGTTGGCCAAGTGCCCAATAATTGATCTTTGTAATGATCATTCAACACAATATTGTACTTATTTTTTAAAATTTGAATATTTATTTGCTTAACATCTGTCTACAATTCCACACTGAAAGCATTATGCCTGCAGGGATCAATATTAATTGAACGATTTGCCCATTGCTTACTTCCATATTTACATATAGCTCTCTACACAGGGAAGGGGAATGTAAAAGAAAAATTATAGGCAACTTTGCATGACATGGTTGAGTCATATCCTGTTAATGTTTTCTTTCTCTATAAATAATATATGCAAATAAAACTAACTGAATTATTTTACAGAACCCCTGCACATCTGAGGTTTTACACACCACTCCTCACTTCCTCCAATTCCTCTGTCCCTTAACCCCAGCCCTAGGCAACTTCGAATCTATTTCCTGACCCTAGGGATGTGCCGATTCTAAACATTTAAAATAAATGGAATGATAAAATATGTGGTTCCTTGAGACTGGCTCTTTTCATTTAGCACAATATTTTGGAAGCTCACTAAATTTTGTTTTCATTCTACATTTCTTTGACATAGAAAAAAAGAAACTTGGGCTAAGAAAGATATTAAAATGTTATAGAAGTACAAGTGACTCCCAAAACTTGAGCTGCATCGTGCTTTTGTTTATAAATGTAGAAACACATGTGTTCCTTCTGTTTCTCTTTCAGCTGTCTTGAACCAAGTTTTTATTGGGTGTTTGTTGGGGCTTATGTGAGAACTGGATGGCCCTAGGAAAAACTGAGAAATGAATGTTTATTTTCCATGCCTCTTCTTTCCAATTTTTACATCCTCCTCTTCTACTTAGATATCCAGTATTCTAATGGTACATCTTTACCCTACAGTATTACATTCTGAAAATGAATGGCAAAATTTGTTAAACTTATTAAATAATATTTTAATTCTCATAGCGGGCTTCTATTTTCCCATCGAAAGGAGAGACTAATGGTAAACATTTCAGGAAGACAGGGAAATGGGCAACTCTTTTTGGTTAGGAACAATTTTCTAGACATTTCTTGAGAGCTTGTCAGGTGTTAGGCAAGTGCCGTATCAAAGAGGTTAAGTAATGCCCAAGACACACAGCTATTAAGTGGTGAAAGTGGAATTTGAACAGTTCTTCCTGATTACAGAACCTCAGTGCTTAATTATTGTGATATATAGCCTCCTCAATGCTTGTTAGTCACCCTATAAATTCCTTAGCCAACAACCGTTCTATCTTGCCCTTCCTAAAGCAAACACAGAATGTATCATTTGATATTTATTCTGTCTTTTGGCTCTATTTCTAGAGAGAATGTTATCAATTCTGCAAGCTGTAGTTTCTGTTGGTCATTTAAAAATATGAAAGTCAACATTTTGTTTGTAAATTCCCTTTTCTACTTACTAGAAAACTCTAGATCTGAGTTTTCAAGTTTTAGTAACTTGTATCTGTATTATATAGCATGGAGAACATAGTTACTATCACTAGAGTGGGTTCAGTTCTTTTATTTGACAAAAATGTCAGGCTAAAGTGGCATGAGAACTTACTCAACTCAACAAGCATCCATTGACTTTCTAATCAAGAAATGCTAAAGGGAGTTCTTCAACTTGAAATGTAAACAAGAACATGAAGCATGAGAAAGTATAAAACTCATTACTAATGATAAATATATAGACAAATGTAGAATATTCTATTAGTGTAACAGTGGTGGGCAAATCACTTTTAATTCTAGTATACTAATTAAAAGATAAAGGTATTAGAAATAAATATAGTACTGTTAAGAGATACACAATACAAGTAGATGTAAATTGTGACATCAATAATGAAGTATAAAGAGGGCATAATAAAAAGTGTAGAGTTGGATGTGATTGAACTTAAGTTGTTATCAGCTTAAAAGAAACTCAACAAGGAAGAAACTCAACAATGGCCTGGGAAACCTTTCAGTGTCTCACTAAGTGGGTGCTAGAAAGGACTTAAGGGATTTTAGCTTGTGTTGGGTGATCTTAGGAAGGGTTTAAGGAAGGAGAACTTTGCTTTTAAGTAAAGGCTGTTGGGAAGCAGTTTTATGATTGGGTAGAGAGATAATTCTATGATTGGATATCTTAATGATCCTATTTAGAAGGCAAAAGAAATTAAATGAGGCTAACACCGTTAATTGGTGAAGAATCAGCAGACATTCGTATTAGCCAGGATATGTAGTATTTAGTCATTATGCTGACTTGGACAGTATTTATGCTCTTATCTGTGCTCACATGTGTTTATGGAGTGGTCTTGTTTTTTGTCTTGATCCATCATGGTCACAGAGTGGATTTATCTGATCTTGGTGTTCTGGGAAATTTTGTATGTGTGACAGGACAGAATAATGACACAGCTGGGAACACAAGGCCAGTTCCTCAACACCAAGGCTGACTGTCAGGGGCTGTTTTTTCTCTTTCTCATCATGCACTCAATTTTGCAATGTCAAGAGTTGCGGAGAACTGAGTTTTATTTTAGTTCTTTAATTTATTTACTATTAGCTGTTTAACTTGAGAAAACTCACACAGTATCAGAGCTTTAGTTTCCTTATACCCATAAGCTTTAGTTTCCTGGTAATACGTTGCCTTAAATGGGAATAATAAAAACCACCTTGATGGTTTATTGAAAGGATAAAAGAAAATGTAGGTAAATCTCCCAGCTTTTCACCTTTCAGAAAATCATTCCAATTTGATAAATGATTGAGAGAAGATTGTCTCCATTTTTATACCATTAAAATGTCATTCAATGAAATTGCGTATTGAGGACTTCTGACATAGCAATCTGGGTGTCATGTAGCTGTGTGACAGTTACAGTCCCCAAGGTGGCCTTAGTCATGAGAGGGTATCATGGGTTCATACTGTACATTCTTCTCACATGGGAGTCTGGGGCATACCTACTTTATAGGAAGTGTGCCTCAAAAGTCTCATTTCTCAAATGTCTCCCTTCAGTTCTGTTCTGCCCATCCCCACTACCTAAAGGTATAAATCTATGGGTTGTCGTCTTTGTACCTTTCATGTTGGTTCTGAAATTTGGATGCATATTACAATCACCTGGAGGGTTTTAAGAACCACTGATGTCTAGATTCTACCCCCAGGGACTGTAACTCACTGATTTTGGCTGAGGGTATTTAGTCATCAAGATTTTTAGAGTTTTTCAAATCTAACAGGCAGCAGAGTTTGAGAACCATTGCTATAAACAGTGTTTCTCAAACTTTAATGTACTTATGAGTCATTTAGGGAATCTTGTTAAAATGCAGATTTTTGATTAAATTTAAAATGCAAAATAAAAATTCAGGTTCTTATTACATTTAAAAGTTAAAACGCAAGACTGGGAGTCTGTATTTCTGTCCAACTCCCAGATGATGCCAATGCTGCTGGTTCAAGGACCACACTTTGAGTAATAAGGCTAGATACATCTGTTCTCACTTAGCCTTGTAGAACAGTCTATAAAATTTGTAATGGTGTGTCAGGTGGGATCTTTTAATGGAATAAGCTAGAGGGAAGGAGGGAAGAATAGAGTCGTACAGACCTGCACTTCCACTGTCAAAAGAACACATCCAACAGTTGGAATTTGCTATATGTATGTTGAGGATTTGTTACTATAGGTGATAAGACTGTGTGTATGTACCTATGAAGATCAAATTCTTACATTCCTGGTTGTAATAAGCCTCCTAAAACAACTTCAGTTTCAAAAGCAGAAAATATAGTGGGGAGGGAGATCGACAAGATAAGCTTTTATGTTACATCCTATGTTTCACATTTCTACACTTCAACCTAACTATGCTGTAAAAATCCAGAGCTTGACTTCCTATTCCTTGCTGAGCTCACTTAACGGGGTTTTAACCAGCAAAAGGATGCCCTCACTACCTGGATAGAGATGCAAAGGAGGTGTCTCCTATTCCCTTGTAGAGTCTTTGTAAAAGCAGTGTGGGGTAAGAGCTTTGTAATGTTTAGGTGCTATCTGTAAGAAAGGACTTGTTTTACTTTTTGATGGAACTTGGAGGGAAATATAGAGTTGTAGGTGGCTGGATCCATTCTAGGCTTTGCCAGGCCCCATTCTTACAAAAAAGCACTGACAGGTGATGAAGAGCCTTAAGGCGCTTACTTGGAGATGCACATGATGATACTAATTGTGCCCAGGTCATCTTAAGGCCGACTGTACCTTCCCCCAGCTTAAAGAATTTATAAGATGCTTCTTTGGGCATGCCTAGGAAAAGCACAGGCCTTGACTGACCAGGTGAAATGGAGGGGCCTAAGCATGACAGATAATTATGGAAGGAGCTTTAAGGAAAAGAACCTTAGTTGGTGATAAAACAATGATAAATAGAGACTACTAGCTATAAGACTATCTGTCTCTTATGACTGAGAGTTCTAGGAGGACCAGGTAAATTCAGACTTGATATGGTGAAGGGGATTGTGTTTGGTTTGCATAATAGATTCTGGAAATAAAATTATGTGACTTGGTCTTTTTTACTATCTCCTCATCTTAGTTCCTCTCCAGAAAGAAATAGGTGTAACAGAGATATTAAAGAAACTGTGCTACAGAGAAGGTGGAAACTAAGACATTAGTGGAGATTAGAACTTGGCTGTTTGGCCCCAGGGCTTTTCTCACTAGACTATGATGTAGTATTTCAAGACAGTGTGAGTAATGGGCAATGAACATGGCAGACTTATGTTGTGCAAGGAGTAACATTTGAGAAGCTTAGGTTCCAGCTGGGCATGGCTTTATGGCCTGCTAATTTCCCGTAGCTAAAAGCACAGCAATTTGTAATAGTTGAATCAGCCCTCTAATCTGAGTCAACCATCAGTTGCTTTCTTTGTATATCTGCTCCCTAGAATCACAAATGCTAGCTTTCATATGGATTTCAAGCTGGGTGAAATGACTTTTTTTGCTTGTAGAGAAGAAATGATGATGGAGGTCTCATCAGGAAGTGACACAGAAGACTGGGACAGGTGAGTGAGCACCACTGGCAGAGTTAATTCTGGCTGCCACGCAACTCTGTAGTAAGTGTCAGTAGCAAAGCTGAAGTCAAACATTGTTTACTCCTCTGCTGAGGTTCTGCAAATCAGTAAAGATACCCAAACGCACATTCCCTGCATGGTCATCAGAAACAAATATTTTTTATTGACAAGGCTTAGCAGATCTTAGCCATTGACTGAAGTGTAATTTAGATGGATAAGCGATTCTGCTGAAGAGTGCTACTAGTCTTCTCTAAGCAGTAGTGCAAGACTGCAGGGTCTAGGAAAGGGCTAGATCCACGCAAAGAAGGAAACACCCGAAGGCTTGTGATACAAAAAAGTAATTACTGTGCTTAAGAGGGAGTATCACCCCACTTATTTACGGTCAGGGTAATTGAAATTTCATGTTTGGTGTTTCCCAAGATTTCACAGAGCAGAATCACTCTACCAAAAGCTTTCATGTATACCATAACATTTAATCAGTCATTATCAGCTCAGTTCCTAATATACACTCAATGGTTCAGTCAGACAGACTATATGGACACATAATGAAATTGCTATGAAAATGAAAATTAAAACTTCAGCCCTTTAAAAATGATACAAAGTGCTTTTTTCAGGACCCAAAATAAAATAAATAAAAACCAAAGAAAATAAAATGCTCTAAGGAGTTAAAATGGACTTGCAAGGCCTAATTCAATAATCATTAATCCTAGTGAGTTTTAGGCATCTTTAGAATCAGAACATGGTTTTCAAAAGAAATGTTAGAAGAAAGGCTAATATTTGAAAAGTGAGATGATTGAAGTAGCCCTGGCAGAGGCAGGGATGGGACTATATCCTAGCATCTTCTCCCCTTCATCTTCACCTTCTTCTCCTACGTACTCTGTTTCCTTTTGCGCGTATAGTTCAGCACCATATGGACCTCTTGATTCTACATATGACTTGCAAAGCAGTTTGGGAATGTCTATTTTGGCTCGATTCTTCCATTTAACAAGTTGGTAAACTGAAACACAGACTTTGTTTAAAATGACAGGACAAGTTAACGATAGAACCAAGAACAGAGCTCAGGTCTTTAACTCTCAGCCCTGAGAGTCCATGCCCCATGCCAGATGACTTCCCCTGAAAAAATAGACCAAGGAATAAGAAGCTATATTCCTGACTGGGCATGGTGGCTCACGCCTGTAATCCCAGCACTTTGGGAGGCCAAGGTGGGTGGATCACCTGAGGTCAGGAGTTCAAGACTCTCCTGGCCAACGTGGTGAACTCCCGTCTCTACTAAAAATACAAAAATTAGCCAGGTTTAGTGGCGAGTGCCTGTAATCCCAGTTACTTGGGAGGCTGAGGCAGGAGAATCACTTGAACCCAGGAGACGGAGGTCCTTGGCAGTGAGCCAAGATTGTACCACTGCACTCCAACCTGAGCAAGAAGAGCAAAACTGTCTCAAAAAAAAAAAAAAAAGAAAAAGAAAAGAAATAACTCTTAAAGACTCACCAAATCCTTAAGTTCACTTTGTATATAGATCCACATTGATTTTGCCTTGTTAGATGTTTATTTGATTCAATGTCTGCTCTTGATCATGTACCTAGTAGTTCTCCTCACTCTGAATTGATAGAGTATATGCTTGTTCTTTGATGTTGTGATTTAACATTTTCTTCCTCTGTCATCTGACTGTCCAAAGTCTCCATTTTAGATTGTAACTCTTGGATGGTTGGCAGAGTGTCTAGCAGTCTAGCACTTTCTCTTTGTCTCATATACATTTTGGAGTCAGGGTGCTTTTTGAGCATGATGATAATGATTCTAACCTGACATGCCATCCACTGGGTCTGACTCATGAAGACACAGGTGCTGGGCTGTAACATTTCACCAGGTTTTGTGATGTTGGGTAAAGGAAAGAAGGGATGGGAGGACGACTACTGGAATGCAACTTTTACTCCTCTCCTACCTCATCCTGTTGATGTCACAGCCTGGAAAATGCTGTGCCTTGCATTATTTTTGAACATATAATTTGTATGCCTTTCATGTGTGTATTGATAAAAAAATTTTGAGTTCCACCCTCGCACTGGAGGTTTTTTGCTAAGGCCCACTGGCGTTTAGCTGGGAAATGAAATATAAAAAGAACCTAATAGATTTGGACAATTTGTTTTATAGGAGACATAAAAACAAGGTGAGTATATCTGGGCAGTAAATCCTAAAGTTTCATTTAGCCCCTGCCACCCCCTTAAATCAATTCCTCTATCCAAACAGGCATAATTTCCTATTATTTTAGCCTTTATCTTCTCATAGTCTTTTTCATACCCATTGCCAAAATCCTGATTCTGACTCAATGCAGCAAGTCTCATAACTGGTCTCCCCATGTTTAATATTTTGAATCTAATCTATTTTTCAATTTGTTATTTGAATATTGTTATAAATACAAATTGAATTCCAAGTATGAATAAATAGAGAATATAATAAAGAATGATCTCTAATTAGAGATTCTGAATTATTATAATCTAAGCCCCTAAAGTAAACCATAGATTTAAAATGATTTTTATAGTACTGATGTTTTCTCTATTTTGTTATGTGTAAATGTAATAAAAATTTGTATTGAAAATAATAACCCAAGTTCCTATGAAGAACAGATGGTGGTGAAGGAAGGACCCAACAATGATTTGTTATTATTATTATTTTTTAACATTCTCAACAGTTTGTGACCGTTTTAAAGCCATGTTTGTAAGTAAGTAAATGTATGCCCCATGGACTCCATTCTTTTCCCAAAAGAGCATGTGGACTGGGTGAGAACCTCTCATACCATTGGGGAAAAGCCTTCTTTTGTTTCTCTGTCATGCAGCAATGAAAGATGTGAGCCTTGGACTTACAAATGAGGCTGCTCTGTGTGTGGTGGGAGATGGGTGGTTCTCAGTGACTCTTTCATTTCTCATCAAGTCCTAGACCTCAGTCTTCACCTCTGGTTCCAGGCCCTTTGTTCCCCTCACCTCAGTCTCAGAAATGGTCACATTCTACTGTTCTTGATGATAAGCTTTCTCAGGAGCAAAGGGGGTACCTGCTAAACCCTTTCTTCTCCAATGAAACCTGTGTGTCCAAGACAAGGAAACCTCACACACTTCTTTGTGAACTAGGCAAGAAGGGAACAGGTGAGCAGATGCTGCAGCAAAGTGACTCTACCCTGGTGTGAGATGGTGGGAAAGGGAGTAACCTGAGTCTGGGTTTAGCTTCAACTCTGAGGGCAAGGGCCTGCACCCCAGGCACACACAGCAGTCATCTGTTCTTTTTTCTGTGTAGTTTCTCTGAACCACAGTGAGAGTCATTTACTTCTTGGAGTATGGTTGATGTGAAAATATGGTGATTATTAACTTGAAGAAATCTTCAGCTTAGACCAGCAAAAGAGATGTGAGATATGAGTATTACAAATCAAATGTTTAATGCTTAGCGTGAACTTTTCTGTGAAAACTATGAGAACTTCAACATACACAAAGTATCCACAGACAAAGCGGGGAAGAAGCTAAGTCCAAGTGAAACTCTGGAAGTTTCTGTTTCTAGCCTCCAGCTGACTTCTATAAACGATAATATGTGAGACATCATTTCTTTATCCCAATATAGGCCTTAGCTATAGAGTTCATTTATGTTATATTTATTTTTAATTTCCCACTCCACGTAGCATGCAGTGTATACATGTTCTCCTCAACTTAAAATGGTGTTACATTCTGATAAACTCATCATAATTTGAAAATGTGGTAAGTAAAAAATGTATGCTGGGTTCAGTGGCTCACACCTGTAATCTCAGAGATTTTGGAGACTGAGGCTGGAGGATTGCTTGAGCCCAGGTGAATTTGAGACTGCAGTGAGCTAACCTTGTGCCACTGCACTCCAGCCTGGGCAACAGAGAAAGGTTGTCTCTTAAAAAATAAAAATGAAAAAAAAAATTAAAAAGAATGTATTTATTGTATCATAGCCTAACCTACCTTAAACATGCTCAGAAGACTTACATTAGCCTATAGCTGGGCAAAATAATCTAGCACAAAGCCTATTGTATAATAAAGTGTTAGACATCTTATGTCAGGCGTCCCCAGCTCCTCAGGTCACAGAGATACTGATCCATGGCCTTTTAGGAACAGGCCACAAAACAGGAGGTGAGTGGCAGGCGAGAGAGTGAAGTTTCATCTGTATTTACAGAGGCTTCCCATCACTCACATTACTGTTTGAGTCAGCCTCCTGTCAGATCAGTGGCTGACAGGACTGATTCTCATAGCAGCACATACCCTATTGTGAACTGCACATGCCAGGGAACTCTATTAGATTCTCATAGAAGCACAAACCCTATTGTGAACTGCTCATGGGAGGGATCTAGGTTGTGCAATCCTTATGAGAATCTAATGCCTGATGATCTGTCACTGTCTCCCCTAAAGTAAACCATAGATTTAAAATGGTGGGACCATCTGGTTGCAGGAAAGCAAGGTCAGGGCTCCCACTGATTCTACATTATGGTGAATTACATAATTATATCATTACATGTTATTTTACAATATTCTACAAAATAGAGCATTTTACATGTTCTATTGCAAAACAATAATAGAAATAAAGTACACAATAAATGTAATGTACTTGAATCATCCCCCAAACTACCCCCACACCACCATGCCCCCTACTTCATGGAAAAATTATCTTCTACAAAACCTGTCCCTGGTGCCAGAAAGGTTGGGGCCTGCTGTTTTATGTAATTTATTGAGTACGCTGCTGAAAATGAAAGACAGATTGGTTATATGGGCATGATTGTGAAGTTGAAAAATCATAAGTCAACTCATCGTAAGTTGGGGACCGTCTGCATTCCAGGAGAAATAAGCAAATGCTAATTGTACTTGACTTTTCAGAGGGGGCTGGCATGAGAGAAAAAGTGAAAGAGAAAGAGAGACAGGAGTTAATATAATACATGTTATTTGAACAAACTACTTGAATTTATCATAAGAAATAATAAGGTAAAATGGAACAAAGTTACTAAACTTCAGAAAAAATTTTTTAATTACAGGTATTAGTTCCTAAAATCATCCTGTCAGAAAAAAAAACAGATGTGAAAAATGTGAAGTGTTTGGAGTTTTAGAGTTTTCATGAATTTTAAACTAATTTTAATTTGAGAATCCATTGGCTACCTACCACAAAATATTAAAAGAATATCCTACTGATACTTCCTCTACTTTCATTTCCCTTCATCATCTAGATTCTTGTGAATTATATTAATTTTAGGGTCAAGGTTTTGAACATTAATATTCTCCTCTTTATAAATTCTCATTCTACTTTTTTTGTTTGTTTGGTTTTTGTTCCTATGCATTAACTTCCTAGGCTGTAAATTTGGTTTGGAATGGTACAAATCTCATATGGAAGTTTGTAAGGGTAAAATCAATTATTCTGTGTAAATCACTCACAACAGTACCTGGCACTGTTAGTCATTTTTACTTTTTCTGGTATAGATTATCAGTCTCACATGGAAGGTGTGGCCAAGTGCTACAGTGAAATCATTATCAGAGCCACCTCACTCTCAAATTTTATATTTTTTGAACTGAAATCTATTTCTTTTCAAGTTAACCCTTATCTTTCTCTTTCTTTATAAAGCGTGTTTGAACTCACTATGATCCTTTAGAAAACCAGCTATGGTTCCAGGCCATTGTGGATGACCTGCATTCCTTTGTTTAATTGAGCAGATATTGATGGACTCATACCCTATTGAACATATATGCTATCTGCTCTATGTTTTGTAATTTTCTTTATTATATCAAAAGCCACAGCCACCTCTTTTTGATTGAGATGAGTGTTTCTGATTTACATTTTCATTAACTTATTTATTCAACAATCTCTTATTAGGCATCTACTATGTACAAAAAAATCACTTTTAAAACACTGTAGGAATTTTAATGAAGAATACAATTTTGTCTTGTTCTTCAAGGATCTTATGAAAAGAGTGGACAAGGTAGCTTTGTAAACAACTCACTGGAATGCAAGGCAGAGTGAAATATTGTAGCTTTCTCGGGAAGATAGAAACTCCAAGTGTTGTTGAAACTAAAAGGAGCAATCTGGGAGAAGACAGAACCAGGAATTAGAGAGACATTTGGGAACAGACCCAGATTCAGTAACGGGGATCATCACCCAGGCATATTGTAAGGTGTTCTATGACTATACTCAGTGAAGACTCAAAATATACATGAAGGAAGGTCATTATATGGCACTTCATGCATGCAAAGTATCTTCTCACATCAATGAATGCAGCAATACTTCTTTTTCTCCACAGAATGGGGGTTGCCTTCAGATCTCTATGTCCTGGAAATTTAGCATGGGCCCCAACAGGGACCCAAGATGATGTCTCAATTGTGGGGTCTAAGTGGAAGATCAATTGTTAAACCTGAAACAACAAATTTTATCTAAAATTTAATTTCAAGAGTTTTATAGGGTACTTTATATTCCCATGAAGCCTCTAGAATCTGGAGCAAGACTAGCTGGCAGCTCAGGAGGAGGCAGCCTCAGCTAGCAGAAGAAAGAGTGTTGGAGGGTTGGGGCCCAGGAGAGTCAGTATAATGAATCTCTGTGCTTGTTTCCAGTTCCCTGCCTATTAGCTCGTATATTCACTGTCTGGCAGGTAGGTTGTACTTTTGGATTAAGTTCTTCTTTTGAACCTTATCTGAATTCTGTTTGCTCAGGTTTCCAAATTGCTCTGGGTGACATCTGCTTGTCACCAGTAAAACCAAAAGGACAGCAGGGTAGATTGCCTTGCGCAGGGCAGACAGGTAATTGCAGCTTTAATTTTGTTTTGTTTTTGGAAGGATCCAGGTGTCCAACCTCTTTATCTCACAAAAGAACCTTAATAAATGTGGGAGTGTTGGCAGACAAGATGGCCCAGTGGGCAGTCTGCCCATCAGATGTGTTGGCCTTCTGCTATTGAAATAGTACTTCCCATGGAAGCATCACACATTAGGAATTCTCTGCGGGTCCAAGCACCCCAACAGCTTCCAAGCTAGGAGCACAATTAGAGACATGGAGACTTCTAAGCAGCCAAGAGATACATTTCACCCTGGAAATTCAGACCTCAACAGAGAGTACTCAGGCCGTGTGAACGTAAATCATTCCCCTGAAAAGTCTTTCTTCTTGTGAAGCACAATTCCCCAGAGTTGGAATCTGTTGGATGGTTGGTAGGTGTGTCTCTGACTTTGAAGAACTGACCACTTTAGAAATCATGCAAATATCGAATAAAAGCTAGGTTATCTAGAATCTGGCCTTAACTGTCTTCCCTTTCAAAACTGATCTGCTTTGCTGCACACATGCACAAATTGGAGTCAGATGTGGGAAAAGCAGGGCTCAATCAAAAGTGGAATAGGCCAAGGCTTGGATTTAGTCTGAGCAGCCACCATGGGAGGCTGTCTGGGGACGTTCTATAAGATGAGGAAGAAAGTCAGTGAGAATCAGGGGCAACTGGCAGTAGGCAAAGGCTGGGGCCTCAGAAGGTGGGCAGAAACCAGAAAATGGAAAGGTGATAGGTCTACTATCCACAAAGTCTGGAGTTTGTTGTAGAACTGTAATTCCTAGAAACACTAGGGGATGGTGTTGGAGGCACCAACCAACCCTAGGACTCAGAAATGGGGGCTAGAGAAAGTTTCGTTTACTAAAATTGTGGAATGAGGGTAACCAGGTGTATGTCAGATACTGTTGTTGTTGTTGTTATGTTAACAAGTAAGAAAGAACTGCTAAAAAAAGACATCTTAAACTTAGAATATGCAGCTAGATCCAACCATGGACTCTTACAGAACAGCCATGATTCTTGGATTCTGGCAAGTGGGTCAATTTCCAGGGCACTGGAAATAGATTGGCTTAGATCTACTGTCCTGAGATGTGGCAGGGTCATGGGTAAAAGCTTAGGGAGACTTCACTTTAGTGAAGAGCTTTATTGGATAAGAAATATTTGCCTCTTTTCCTCCCTTTCTGCCTTCCAAAATAAGCAGGCACAAGCTCCTTTGATAAGGTCGAAATGGTTTGGAAGGAACAGGTGGACTTAGCCCTGGACAAGTTAGGGGACTAGCTGAAACTAGATATGGGTGTCAAATAAAAGGTTTCTGGAACTTGGGCTTAATCAAGGCCTGCCGGTGCAGCCTCTGTGAAAACAAAATAGTAGGAATCCGAAGATGAAGTAGACTAGAGGATCAGCAACGGCTCCAAAGAAAGAGTGTTTTTGCTGAATCTATGGTCAGGCTTTAGTGGTTCAGAGAAGAATGGCACAGTATTTCAATACTCAGAGGAGACTGAGACAAATCTGGAGAGATGGGGACAAAGCAGGTCTAGATGTCCATGTTTCTATGGAAGCAGATCTCTGAAGATTTCCCTGCTTCTAGCAATATCCACCTATGGAGTGTCTAGCACACATTAGTGCAGATGTTGGGTATCTTGTCACATTAGTGCATCAGTTCACCAGACATGGATCCACTCAGTCAGCGAGGCTATGGCCTAAGCTCTTACCCATGACCCTGCCACATCTCAGGACAGTAGGTCTGAGCCAATCTATTTCTAGTGCCCTGGAAATAGATCCACTTGCCAGAATCCAAGAATCAAGGCTGTTCTCTAAGAGTCCATGGTTGGATAGTGAGGAGGGGGGACAGGTATAATTATGTGTACTATTCAGTTTGGAAGTTAAAACTAGAGTACAATTGGGGTTTTATTGTATTATTCTGGCAAGCTACCAGTATTCTTAGGCATTCTACTCCATTTCATTCAATTCGATTTGATTCCATACCATTCCACTCCCCTCCACCCCACTTCACTCCATCCTATTCCATGTGATTCCATTCTAATGTAGTTTTTATTCATGGCTAGAACTGTGCAAATGGAATAGTTCAATGACAAAAGACATGCTATTGGCTCACAAGGAGTTCCATAAAGTATGCTTCATGAGGGAATAATCTTGTGAAATGCTCTTCAAGGAAGAGAGCTCCATCTTATTCTCTTATGGAGAATCACATCATTATTTTAAAATGTATACAAACTTTGTAATAAATACATTAGTTTATTTTTTTTAACTTGAATTACCCTAAGATATTTGGCTGAAGTCAAGTTTTTGTTTTGTTTTGTTTTTTTAATATACTTATTGATAGCCTGTCAAATTATTTTAGGGGATCCAGTCAGGTTGTCACATGTGGTGGCTGGTTGGGTATTTGAAGGCTGGCCTTCAAATTTAAATTCTGTCCAGACAGACAGAAAAGAGGAAATACTTTTAGTACAAGCTCGATGCCACTGGAGTTTTATGGATATTGAAGTGCTGGGGTGGGGCTTGATCATGTAAACAGGCTTTGGTTCCAGGACTAGCTCAAGAAATGTCATTAACGTCTGGGTGGGAAAGCACAGGAGGGAGCAGATGCTTTTTTCCCCTGTTGCTTGACTTTAAATTTTAAGGTTTGCCAATTGGGTAGTGGAATTGTTGATTTTTTTTTTTTTTAACATCACAGAACATATGTTAAAAGACATTCACATGAGAACTCACGTCTATGGCTGTACCCAAAGGCTTATGCTAATCCCACTCAGGATGCTGGCTCCTATACTCTGAGCTGCATCTTTAGTCACTGAATGTTTGAAGACACTGGAGCACAAATCTGGCCTTAATCTTGCTGTGCCTAGACTGGGAACATGAAGTCCAGTAGCTCTACAAAGCATTGCTAAAGTTCCTTATGGGAATTTGGCTATTTTGGTGCCTAGTATATTGTCGAGTTCAGCACTGAGAGGCTTTTCTGCATCACAGGCTCCTTGCGCCCCAAACAGTGATTTCTTTCTTTTTCATTTTTTTTCCTATTTGTAAAACAATATGACTGGGTCTAATATTCCAGATAAATGTGCAGCAATGAGGAATGTGATGGGGAAATTGAGGCAGCAGTGGACACGCGATTGTCCTGATAAAAGGGCAGCAGTTAGAGCCAATGGTAGAGGGAGGCATGAAACAGAAATGAGAACAGAGCATGAAGCCCGTTTTTTTCAGCCAGAAGTAGGGTCTAGAAGAAATCCTGTCCACAACCAAAGGACCTGGTGTCAGGTCATGAAGAACCAGCTGTGAGGACTGAGTTTTAAGCTGGTTTCAAGTTTTCTGAAAGAGAGCTGAAGCTGAGATCCTGACCACAGCACCACTGGAATTGAAACAGTGGCCGGTACTTGGAGAAAAGTAACAGGCATGCAGTAGACTGGTGATACTTACCGCAGAACTAGAGCCTTTTTTTTTTTTTTTTTTTTGAGACAAAGTCTCACTCTTTTCCTCCAAGCTGGCGTGCAATGGCATTGTCTCTGCTCACCGCAACCTTCGCCTCTAGGGTTCAAGCGATTCTCCTGCCTCAGCCTCCTGAGTAGCTGGAATTACAGACACCTGCCACCATGCCTGGCTAATTTTTGTATTTTTAGTAGAGATGGGGTTTCACCACGTAGGCCAGGCTGGTCTTGAACTCCTGACCTCTGGTGATCCGTCCGCCTCGGCCTCCCAAAGTGCTGGGATTACAGGCGTGAGCCACCGTGCCTGGCCAGAACTAGAGCCTGTTGTACTCAAAAAGCCAATGGCCAGAATTGGGCCTGGGCAATCCTGGTGAAAGCTCAACTTTGAGACAGATTCTATGGCTATAGCTGAGAAACTTGTGGTAGAAGAGGGACGATGTCATCAGTTTATACTAAGCTAAGTGCTCAGTGGTTACCTTTGCAGTTGTTTAGCGTTAGTAATCGATATAACGACACAATTAGAATTCAACGAGTGTGTTTGAAGATATCATCTATGAATATTCTTGATTCGGCTGATAACATAATTTAAAAAATATTCCAGGGCTCCCAAGAAAAATTAAACAAGCATGAGCAAATATCAAACAGTATCAGCTTCACAGTGTGATGCGATACTGTTCACAGTATTTGTCATGTTTCTAAATATACTACAACATTATGTCCATTATCCCAGTTCTATTTCATTGAGTTTTTCAAAATTTCAATTATTTCCTAATTCCAAAAAAATTAAAAAAATTTTTCCTCAATCTTTTTTCTCTTTCTCATAAACAAAATGCACTCACATGTTCATTCTTATTCTACTTTGCATTTTTCCCTCCCTCCCTCCCTCCCTTTATTCCTTTCTTATCATTTTTTTCCCCCTTAAATATTGATTCGTCTGGAAAGGGCCTCTGACAATGTTTTATTTAAGCCATTTGGCATTTCTGCGTCACAGGATTCTTGTATCCAAAACAGTGATGTCTTTCTTTTCATTTTTTTTTCTGTTTTATAAAAAATAAAATTGTATACAATTTGTTTTTCCTTTTCTATGAGGTAGGTAGCATTGGTGGTGTTTCCCTACAGATAAAGAAACTGAGGAGTAGAGGCAAGCAAAGATCTATCTAAAGCCATAGGAGTGGTTTCTGTGAGATTCAAGATTACAGTGCAATTAAATGGCCCTCTTCTCATAGTTCTCTGCAGTATTTGGAAGTCAGGATGTGTGAAGGATTTCCTATGGAGCATTTTCAAAGTAACAAAAACCACAGAGATTCTCTGATGTCTGGTAAAATTTGTGAAACTGGGACTTTTTCTTGCACACTCAGTGTTGAGAACCTCCTCCTCAAAGCATATCTTATTGTCCTCATTTATTGCAGTCGGGTAACACATTGTCAAATTCACCTTCTTAAGCACACAGCACCAGCTTTGCCACACAGATAAGAATGATCCTGGGAGATAGAGTTTCAAATCAGACTTGTGGGAAGCAGATGTTAACTGTCACCTGCCAAGGGAACAGGAGGACCCTGACACTCTTTGATATATTTGGAGGTGACAAAAAATGACACTTTAAGTCTGTAGCTCTTCTAGGAAATGTATCTGAATACTAACACGAGATAGAGGCCATCAGATTGAGATTATGAGTGCCCACTGTCACTCCTTATAAAGTAGTTTAATGAGCCTTGTTACATAGCATAGCAAACATATTGAAACTACCTGAACTCTAACTGTATTATTTTATTTCACAATTTGGAGATAAAGAAGATATGTTAGAGCCTGGTTAATGCCTGCAGTAACTTGAGTAGTTTGTGCACATCACATGGGTTTTTGTTGAGTACTTTGTTTATTTTGTGAGAGAGATGGTATCGAGTTTCTGTCCATCACACATAGGCATTTACCTTGAGCTAGAGCTGCAGTTCTTACATTTGATTGTCAGTACAGCAGGAAAGCAAACATTCTTGCACAGGTTACCATCCCCTATTTTTTAAGGCGAAGAGCAAACTAGAAAACGAATGTCCCACCAAAAGTGAGGTGACGATGAGGGAATCCAGAAACCATCTTCTCAGGAAAGAGGAAGGGGTCTTCAGGATTTCGCTGTGTACCAGCCTCAAGAGAAACGATTAACATGAGACATGCAGTTCTTGGATGAGGGATGATCCTCAGAGGTTAAATGGCTATCTCAGTTTGAGTTTCCCATAAGTAGCCCTTGAGACAAGAATTTGAGTTCAAATATTTATTTGGGAGGTGATGCCAGGAAGGATGAGTGTAGGGAGGTAAGACAGGAAAGCCAATAAAGCGAGCATTTATCAGTGAGTTACAATGCTGGGCAATGGGGTTCACTCCTGCTAGGGACCTCTGAATTGTTCAACCCAGGGGCAAAGAAGCTGGAATATTTGACTCCCACTTATCCCTTATTGCACCCTCAGGCAGAAAGATGCACATACTGTTGCATGTTTGAGAACTGAGGAAGCTCCAGTTGCCCTCTGGGGTGGGCTAAAGATATCTATTATGACTCAGATGTCCTCAAGGCTTAGACTCTAATCTTGGATCTGCCTTTATATGCTGGGCAGACTGTTTAGCTCAGTGCAGAGTTGAGGGAGGTGAGAAACCCAATTTGTTCAGTTATTTGTATACTGTGGATGATACCCATTATTAATAAATGATTTTGGTGTTGGATGGTTTTGTATATATTAGTTTGTTTTTTAAAAAAAACCCTTGAGCTTATTTAATACTTTAAAATTGGTTTGTACGTTTGGAAGAGTGTAGTGTGTGTTGTGTGTGTGTCTACTTGTGTACTTGACAGTATGCACAAACCTTAGTTACTGAAGGAGAATCAGTTGTACATTCAGTGCATATATGATATGAAACATCATGCTTATGGTGCATGTGTGAATGTCCTTAAGAGGAAAAGGGAAATGTCTTGATTAGAAAATGGCCTTTCTTCCCAATGTGATACGTGTAGTATGAAATATTTTCTTGAAATAGATCTGAGGTCAGGATAGCTGCTGAGTGGAAACCATGTGCTTATCTTGGAACCTTTAAAAAAACCCTGTTTCCTATTGAGTGGTCTGTGTGTTAAAATTAGGAATAGAAAGGTTGACCACACCAAAGGCCTCCCCATATTGTGGAAATCAGAGGCCTTTGGTAAGAGTCACAAAGAGTGACAGCCAGTGTGGACAACTGTGTTAGAGTCAACCTCTATTTTCCATATGACCTGAGGTAGGGCAGATTCCCAGCAGAGCCCAGGCTTGTGAAGGGCAAGTGAACATAATGCTGAAAGTAACAGCCCTATTATTTATGGTGAGTAACTTAAAAAGTCCATGTGTCAAAAAAGCCCATGTTTTTAAAAAAAATATGGTTGAAATATCTGAATAAGTCAGCTATCTAATCTGCTTTTTCTAATGACCCATAGGAAAAAAAATGAACTGATTATGTTTCACTATTTATCATCATCTTTCTAGTTTGGCTGGGTGGCAGCCTAATGATATTTAAACTGTGCTGGTATAAAGGCAACTCATAGTTTTCTTGCCACTTGGGTACATTTTCAATGGGCTTGGGGGAGGTTGAACTTTAGTAAATACAGTTTCAACAGCCAGTATTATCTGAATATATTAAAATGTGTAGGCCAGGTGTGGCGACTCACGCCTGTACTCCCAGCAATCTGGGAGGCTGAGGCAGGTAGATCACTTGAGGCCAGGAGTTTGAGACCAGCCTGGCCAACATGGTGAAACCTCATCTCTACTAAAAAACAATACAAAAATTAGCTAGGCATGGTGGCGCACACCTGTAATCCCAGCTACTCGGGAGGCTGAGGCAGAAGAATCACTTGAACCCTGGAGGCGGAGGTTGCAGTGAGCCTAGATGATGCCACTGCACTCCAGCCTGGGTGACAGAGGGAGACTCCATCTCAAAAAAAAAAAAAAGTGTAGAGCATCATTGTCATTTTAAGCTTTTCTGTTTCTCTATGTCTCTACATTTTTCTCCATACATATAATATAACCATGTGTACATAAAATGGACATTTTAAATATGTGTACATACTATATCAATCGTAATCTAGTCAGGAAAGCAGATACTATGCCAGTTATTTTAGCAAAGAAAATTTAATATATGAAATTTGTTAAGCAGATATTGGAGGACTAATATTTGTTACAGAAAAAATAGGTATTGTAAGCAGCTACTACTTCTTAGACTATGGGAACCTGAGAAGGACTTGACTTTATGAGAACCTTAGAGGAGTGACCCTGCAGGGTTGGATCTGAGGAGGTGCAATGGGATTCGTTCTTGGAGTATGGGCTAAAAATAAATACATAAAACCACACTTTTGGAGGTCGGGATCAAAAGCCAGTGCCAGGTAAAGTAGCAAGGCTAGTGGGATGCTTACAGGAACAGAAAGCCAACAGAAAGAGGCAAGATTTTCTTCCTCTTCGCATCTTGCAGGTTCCCTCTGGCACTCCTTACTGACCCAGCCCAACAGAGAGCTGGCTGCAACACAGAAATATGCTCTGCAGGGTCCCAGCCTCAGCATCCAAATCAGAGTTTAGAAGCTGGGCTTGGAGAGGAAACACAGTGGCTTAATGACCGCCATGCATACAAAATTGGATTGAGCCATGTGAAGTTGCCGATGCCCAACTTAAGTATTTTTTTTTAATCTACCAAAAATACCTCATGTGGTTCAAACAAATATAGACAAATATGTATTAGATTGTATGTAATCAAAATATATTTTATGTGTTCACAAACTTTCATAACTCATAAATGTGTATATACATACACACATAAGCATATTTAAGATGGAGGGAGCCCATTCCACACCTAATTATGTCAAAGGAAGCTGGTGCCATTCCCTGAAGGAGATGGAATATATTTCTGTATCTAATTCAACGTATCAATAAAGTGCATTCATCTTGAAACCCTATGATAATCACACTGATGTGTTTTTGTATGGTTCCTCTTACCTCTGCTGAATGTTTTTCCATAATGGATAAATCCTTGATTCATCATCCTATTGCCTTGACCATGATCTGTTGAGTCTTCAAGGATTCACAGTGAGCAGGTCCCAGAAGCCAGAACTTGACTTATAATGTCCTTCAATAGATCTAGATTAGAAGAGGAAACACAGACCATCCAGGAAGTTCTTTAAAGATTTGAAGCCCCTTGAAATTGCTACTGCCACAGGGCTGCCATGATGCTTCAATATAAAGTCCTATCTCTCAGAAAGGCAGCTGTCTGTGTTTGGTTACCTGTGTGCATTTTCGGGGTGGGCACTCTTAGACTAAAAGAAAAATATGTTTGTGTTTTCTTTATGGGAGTGATTCCGAGACCATTGTGTAAGTCATCGTTGAAGGCACATGGTGTGTTCATTGCGAGCCATGGGAAGACTCCTTGGGTACTTGTCAATGACTATTGTGCTCCTCCCGAGGGCCATGGTGCAAATTCCTATTTTGTTTACTCTTTAAATAGAGTACAAGAGAAGGGAGAGTGAGGCCCCGCAAAACAGGACAAAAAGTGGGGCCGTGACTCTAAAAGATCTCAGAAGTATTCGCGTAGCCGCAACATGCATCTCATTTCAGGGAATCCCGCAGACAGCTTTCCCAAAGTGGGCATTTCCTCTTGTGCAACCCACAAGCCTTTCCTGGCCCCTGGGGCCTGCAGTCCCCTCTCTCCCTGAGAAACCAATGCCACAATTTCAAAGTGATTCAACTGGCGTCCCCACAATGCCTTCTAATTCTGACTCTTTCACAATAGCAGGGAGTAGAAGAAACTGACAAATGAGCTATTTTTGAACCAGAAGTTGGCCCAACTGTCAGGCGTAATAGCAGTCGGGTAGCATTTGTGGGATAGCCCGCTCATGAAAGATGACTTTATAATTGCCTTCCAGATCCCAAGGATAAGAGCGTATGTTGAAATCAGCATAACCCTCTTAGGCTTTCAAAACCCAATCTCAAGAGGCCAAGAGATGTGCTGGCAGCACGAACACTTGGCTGTTTGTATGGCGATTTATCCAAATATGTTCTGGGCATTTTGTTTACCCCTCACATTGTCTGTTTGTGAGCTTTAACAGATCAAATGGCACCTATCAGTATGTTGTGGCCTCTTTCCAGAGGGACTCATTACCGCCTTTACTGCTCATAAAATCCTTTTGTGTTTAATCCTCTCAGCACTTTCCTTCTTTTCATGCCATCTGTCAGTGGGCTTTTGTGCCCTGTGGGTCAGTATATCAACACTTCACTTTTCCTTTCCTGAAGACAGCTCCTGTTTCTGAAGTCTTTTCACTGGGGAAGGCTGTTGGAACAACTTTCACAGGACAAGAAGGCCAACTGAAGGAAACAATAATAAATAAATCCACTGCATTCGGCTTAGTACAATTTAATTTATAGCCTGATGCAGGGTTCTTCCCTGGACCAGAGTTTCACGATTGATCTTGGAAACATCTGCTTTCTGTGCTTTGTAATACAAAGCAAAGGTGAATTGTGGAAACCCATTCTCTGCTGGGAAGATGGAATACTCTAAGTAAGATGGCGGTGGCTTCTTACATTTGCTTCTTCTATTAAATATGTAGGTATTCATAGGATGTTTTTAACTTTGGGGCAAGGGCCACTGGGGAAAAAATAGGTTCTCAGCTTTTCTTGATAATTCTCAAACCCTTTCATTCTCCCAGTGCAATTAACTTACTCTCTGTTTTCAATCAGAGAGTTTCTATAGGGAAGTCTGGGGTAAAGTCGGCATTGAATCCAGTCAGCAGGCAGGATGCGGGGGACTTATGTGACCTTGACCTTGATCTGATGACCAGGTGAGCATGTTTCTATTTGTGCACTGTGGCATTGCTTAGTTTAGTGTTAGAAAGAATGGGGCAGGGTTTATGTGTCTTGCATTTTTCAAACTTCTATCTGAATGTTTAAACTGTCAATGACATTAGGACTAACACATAGTAGTTCAGCACTGTTGGAATGTGGTTAGCAGTTATGGAGTCTCAAAGCGCAATCTGTGGGCCTACGGCATCACAAGTACCTGGAATGTTTTCACAGAAGTGCAATTTGCAAGTCTCACTTCAGACCTGCTGATTCAAAATATTGGGTCTATGTGTTTAATAAGCAGTTCCAGTTATTTTAACTCACATCAAAGTTGGAAGATTACTTTTATAGAGGGCCAAACAGTAACTCTAAATGAGATCAGCAAAGATAAAATGTTTCCCCCTTCCTTGGTTAGAAGAATGTACTGTGTATTGTTTATGCCAGGAAGGATATTCTTGCTTATCTACGAAAAGAGCCTAACTACGAAAAGAGTTGGGCTGGGCATGGTGGCTCATGCTTGTAATCCCAGTGCTTTTGGAGGCTGAGGCTGGAGGATCGCTTGAGACCAGGAATTTGAGACCAGCCCAGGCAACCTAATGAGGCCTCATCACTACAAACAAATGAAAAAATGTATATACTAGCCAAGCACTGTGGCACATGCCTGTGATCCTAGCTACTCGGGAGGATGAGGTGGGAGGATGACAAGCTCAGGAGTTTGGGAATGCAGTGAGGTCTGATAGCGTTACTGCACTCCAGCCTGGGTGAAAAGAGTAAGACACTGTCTTAAGAAAAAAAAAAAAAAGGAAAGAAAAGAAAAGACAGGGGAGGGGAGGGACCTGTGGAGGCTTTTCTCCCTAAATCTCATTAGTCCGAATAAACCAGTTGGCCATATTCTCATTTCATGTGTTGTTTACTTTTATCTCCATGCATTTCTGCTTATTTAGTATTTTAAATACAGCAACAACTCTTGAAAGAAACAATAACCATCTCCTCTATATTGTCTAGTGGGCTGGATCAATGGGAGTATCAAAATAAACTGAACATTAACCAGCAAACCCTTTTTGTTTTAACCCTAGCTGTTAAGCATTTCTCCAAAGCATTAATCTAGAGAGTTTCATTGAGGATTTTGTGATGTCTCAAGGTCATCTTTTGAAGACAATAAAAATCCTCATGTAACTCTAGTACTTAAGTTGTAGCTGAAGAAAATGTCTGTGTGACTTCTGGAGAAGACTGTGTTCTCCCAATTTAGATGAAAGTACAGCATGAAATTCAATTTGATAAAGACTTAATAATTAAAGAGTCCAATAAATTGAGGTTTCACTGTCTATGGTTCTAAACCAAAAGCTAAACATTCAGTGTCTGGACAAAGGAGACAGTGGCTTTTATCACAGGCATATTATTCTGCCACCAAGGCTGTCCTTGCATCTGTTGGCACAACACCACAGAAAGTAAAACAGGCTCCCGGAATGGAGTTATTTCCATCCCCTCCCACATAGTATTCCCTTTGGAGCAAGCAATTTGTCTACACTCAACTTTTCCCTGTTGATTTTCTGAATCAGACAGACTTTCCCCCAACCCCTAGAGCTATTAGTCCTGTTAATCTTTGCCCTTCACAAATGAATCTTTTGTGCTGCTTGTTACTGGACTTGGATTGCTGTCTTTCCTTTCCTTTCATTCTTTTTAATTTTTTTCTCAAATGAACAATAAGAGCAAACAGCTCAGGATGAAGGAGGGTGGTGAGGAACGATGACCTCTGGTTGGTCAATCTTGATGACACAGTTTATGGGTTTGGAGGATTCCGTTGTCAAGGGACACAAGGCAGGGTTACCTCGTAAGGAAATAATGTGGTCATGTGACGAAGAGCTAAGGATGAGAGAAACTGCAAGGTTTCTGCCGCTGAACAATGACAAAGTTCACTGGTGTTCTCAGGTGCAAGGGAGAGAATAGGCCCTCATTGTAAGGCAGCATCAGCCCTGCCTTTGTTTCTGTTTCCCTTGCTGCAGCATTAACACTATCTTGTCAGTTTGTAGGCAAGTTGGCATGGGATATAACACTGATGGATACTTAGCAAGTCAGTGCATCAGAATGGCTTGTCTATGTTGATTTTTGTCTTTGTACACTCCCAGACTAGGTATATAAGTAACTGAAAACTTTACCAGACGCAAGTCTCATGAGGAAGCTTAACCCTTCCTCAACTAGTTATATCTATTTGTCTTAGTATCATGGTATGGTGAAACCTAATAAGGCTTGACAAATTAAACTTGGCAAGCTATGAACACTGGTCTTTTAAATGTTTGTTTTTTCCCCTAATTCTAGGTGAAATTTTCTGTTTTTTTTTTTTAAAGTTGTTATTAATATACATAGTACATCTATTTATAGTCTATAGCTTGATGAATTTTTGTAATACATGCACTCATGTAACCATCATCCAGATTAAGGTATGGACCATTTCTAGCAGCCAAAAGGCTCTCTGCTGCCTCTTCTCTGTCAATACCCACCCCCAGGAAACACTATTTTAATTTCTATTCCCATTGATAAATTTTGCCTGTTCTTGAAATTCACATAAATGGAATAATACAGAATTTACTCGTTTGGATCTGGCTTCTTTCATTCAAAGTTATGCCTATGAGATCCATCCATGTTGTTCCATTCTTTTTCATGGTTGTGTAATATTTCATTGTGTGAATATACTACAGTTTATCCATTCTACAGTTGGTGAGCATCAGATTGTTTCTGATTTGCAGCCCCATTGAAAATTTTTATACAAGTCTTTTGCGTATATATACTATCATTTCTGGTGCATATGCCCAAGACTTTTAGACGTGTATATGCTGTATGGTGGGCAGATATGTTTAGCTTTAGCAGATACTGCTTAACAGTTTGATAGTATTTTTAAAAAGTTGTGAATGTAAATTTAATCTAGATATAAGAAGAAATAGATTTAAAATATTTAGATTACATACAATATTTGACAAGAAGTAAACACCTCATTGGGTTGATATTTATTTTCCAGCAATCTCAGAAATAATGGTTAGCAAAATTAGATGACGACGGAATGCCCTTCTTCATAAATAGTTGTCCATTTGATTGGAAGAATGATAACCAGAAAGGAGATAAAGGTTGTTTATGAATCAAAATCAGCAGACATTTTTCAACTTAGCTATCTTCATGAATTTTAAGCTGTGGGTAAAGTTATGAGATATTACTGCTTCCTGAAACTGCAAGTGGAAACCCTACTAAGGTTCAAACAACTCTACATCTTTCAAGGTGAAGAAAATGAGAGCAGGGCAGATTTATTTGGGGTAAGTGAGACTTTGGAAACAGAAACTATTTTTTTCTAACTTGGAAACCATTATCATGTTTCTGTAAAACTCACAGACCCTGCGCCCAAATAGGAACACAAAACTTGATACTGGATTACCAATATCAAAGAAAGAGGAAAGGTGCTCTTCTTCCATTTTGGGATACAATTTCATATTCATTGTCCCATGGAATAAATCTTAACTGCTCTTATAAATGAAACATTCAGTTTCACCAGGGTGAGCTTCTACAAATCCATGAAGTAAATAGAATATTGACTATTAACTCAATGTGAAAGCCTTGACTGTGTATCTCTTTCTATGTTAGAGACTATGGGAAATACAAAAGGAGTAAGGATGGATTCTGTCTTGAGGAGTTCTAAGTTTAGCCTGGAGGAAGAAAGAAACTTGTGAAATTGTTATGGAGTTGGGCTCAACTGTTCAGTGCTGATGAAAAGAGAAACAGATATCAGGGAAAGGGGAGATCAACATGGGCTGGAGGAGTCAAGTAGGCTTGTGGAAGAGGTCAGGGTTAAGGCCAGTGTTGAAGAGGTTAAATTAAGTTTAGCCTAAAGTTGACCCCTTACATATTTTGAGTTAAAGGTTCCTGTGTATACGGTGAATGGAAACCTTATCGGATGTGTTACCTACTCTTGTACCTACTATAACCTACTCTTGTACCAATCACTAAGTATCAGCAAATCACAGGTAGCCAACTGCTCAAACTATATTCAAATAAGGCAAACACCGAGCTGTAACCAATTCAGCCATTTCTGTACCTTCTGTTTTCTGTACATCACTTTCTTTTTTTCTGTCCACAAGTCCTCTCCGACTGTGCAACAGCATCAGAGTCAATCCCAACCTATTCTGATTTGGGGGCTCTCCAATTCATAAATTGTTCTTTGCTTAATCAAACTCTGTTAAATTTAATTAATGAATTTAACTTAAAACTTCTGAAGTTTTTTTTTTTAACAAAATATATGGGGTAATCTACATGAAGAGAGAGAAAAAGAAATCTATTTGGAAGAGGCTTGTGGAGAAAGAGAGAGTAGAATAATCTTTGAAAAAAGTGTAAGAGAGGACATTTGGGAACATTTCAAATAAAGGATTATTTTCCCACAAGTCAACCAGCTGTGAATGTGTAGCTGTCACAGGCACGTTTCAGGTGGTTTGTTTTAAAGTGGGGCTACTTTAGAACAGTAAGAATAGTGCAGTGTTTTTCAAGTTCTATCATTGTACACAGGCTTGGAAACGCAGACTCCCAGGCCACACCCCAAGATGATGTAGTATCAGTCAACTATTGCTGCATAACAAGTCAGTCCAAAACTCAATGACATACAATAAACCTTTATTCACACATTCAAGGTTATGAAGGTTTGGCTCAGATGTGTTTCATGAGTGTTCATTCTGGACCGCAGAACAAAGAGGCAGTAGCCACCAGGGTCATAGTCTACTCATGGAAGAAGTTGGAAGCTTCCATAGGGTATTCCTCTGAAGGTATATTCTATAAGCTCTACTTACATTCCATTGGTAAAACAAATTGCATGGCTAACCTTGACACCAATGACACAGGGTAATAAACTCTGCCTTTAGTTTGAAGAATGGCTAAGTCACATGGGAAAAGGTATGGATGCAGAGAAGGGTGAAAAACTGGAAACAATAATTCAAAGGACCACATTTGTTAAACCTTTAACACATTATCACACATGCTGAGAAAACTCCTGTGGAGTTGGCCCTATTATTACTTTAATTTACAGATAATGAAATCATGGCTTAGAAAATCCAGGAAAGTTATCCAAGGTAATTATGTTAATAAGTGACCGTGATAAAGCTCTAAATGTATTTAAACCTTAATATAACCCCAGCAGCACAAAATATTTACTCAAGTCTCTGTAAGAAGCTTTGAATAGTATTACAAGGCATGTTACCTGAGCCACACCCTCAGGATCCCCTTGTCCACCTGCACCTGAAATCTTCATTCCTCCAGGTGGCTGTTCCCAACCTCTCTTGTCTGTGTTTCCAGATGTACACACAAAACAAATTCCTCCAGCACTTGCTTTTCTATCTCAGAAAGAATCTTGGCCAAACCTGGCATCCTACCCATTTCCTTCTCCATTAGGGACATCAATTGATATCAGAAATTCAGTGGCATTTCTTAAAATAATTGAAAATAGCAAAAGTGTAACTAGCATTGCCTCATTACAAATTGCTAGGTCAGTCATTAAGAAGGTGCATGTTTTGTGGCTTCTGCAACCTCTTGTTTCTTACCAAAAATACCTGATCTTCATTTTCCAACTTTTACAGGATTCTGAAAACAAGTTGGACTCACTGAATTTACTAAGTACTGATAGGCTGACCTTCACTTCCCTCACTCTGACCTTCACTTCATGCCATTTCTTCCCCTCTGCCTTTTTCTCCTATCTTACCCCCAACTTCTACTTCTAGTGTGAATCAAGTCTGTAACCTGACTACCTGTATTCTAAATGTTCTTGAATATTTAAACATCCTTTATGTAGCCATCAGGGCCCAAACCAAGAGATTTCATCACTACTCCTCACTTACATATTCTCAATCCCCGGATCACTAACTCACTGAACCAAGATGAGTTGGGATATCTCTAAAGGCATTGTTATGTTTGTTTGTTTGGTATCTTATGGAGATGCTTAACATTATACATTGATGTAGATTAGATGGGTCTCAGAGTTCAAGAGAATAGTAATGATTGTGGACTAGTTTAGAAACTGCCTGATGATATTTCCTGACACAGGGCTCATTGAGGAGGGCATCTCAGCAGATAATGCTCAGCAGTGCCTTGCCCTGTGGATTAATGGGTCAACCTAGAAAGTAGCACTTTAGAGTGTCTGAAGCACCACTTGGCCTTTCTTTGCCCTCTGTGAGGTGCTCCTGGATGTGGGCAGAGGCACCTGATTTTTCTCAAGGGCCTGTTCTCTTTCACCCTCTGACGTCCACTCCCATCAATATTACCCATTTCAGTTTTGGTTGACTTTAATATTTGTCTATTTGTGGATCATGAAATAATAGAACATTTGATCCACCAACCATTATTAGTATAGTAACAATGGAAAGTGCAAAACTAATGAAATGTTTTAGAACTTAATCAGAGGCAAGAGTGGATGGGGGACATGATATGTAGAGTTCACCTAGATGCTAGTTTTTGTTTACAAAAAAACCTTTCTGTAACATTCAAAAAATATTAATTTTAATTTAAAAAGCCTTTTAATTAAAATAAAGTCTCATTTAGTAAAAGTTCATTTACGTTATATGTATAGTATGTATAGTAATTAGACACTTCTCTAACTTCCTAAATGTAATGGACCTTTGTCTAATACATAGTTTCTCAGTTGATATTTCCTTCTTTTTATATTCTAATAAAGCAGCAATGTATCTGTAGCCACAGCTGCAGTTATGTCTGTGTCTTTATTTTAAAATGGATATACTTCCCCATCTACTCCTATAATACAAACTCTTCTTCCTTAGTTAAGTTTTATAGGTGAGTTGATTAGTTTATCTTGGGGGAGTTCTTTAGCAGTCAGTTGCAAGATGAGCTAGGCTTGGCTTTTGGAATACTTCAGTGTTGTTCCAACTTATTACGGATAGCAAGAAGACCTAAACAATTTTCCCAAAACCCAAATTCACAAGAATCACAATTTTGCATTTGTTTCAAAAGAAGACATGTAACTTTTCCCTATAATAAGCTTACAGAAATGTGGCTTCTTCCTTATGTTTACTTTATCACTCAAAAATAACAACAAAAAGAGAACTTTGGAGATCTCTGAAATTTGTGTAACATGGAAATTCTTCAAGTTGGTCAAGTTCTACAAATTTTGAGAGTCACTCACAGTGGAAGTGAGTAGGCAATCATTAGGACATCTGTAAAATGGTATCCACAGTTTTCTTTGAATCATTGTTGATTTGCTGTGCCCCAGATCTGCATGGTAATAAGATATTCACATACTTTTAAGTATTTTAAAATGTCATACCTATTATTCATTGAAAAATTGAGTATCAATCTAAGTGAACTTTCCCCAGCTCTGTCATTTCCAGGAATAGTTACTACTCTGAGAGCAGAAGATTCTCTGCCATTGTTTTATGAAAGTCCCTTTCACCTAAAAATTCATGGTCTTCTCGCAGTCTAGCCTCCTTAAATCAGTTCTGGTCTCCTGCCTCAGCAGTGACCAGGTAGAGAAGCAGGCCGGGGTGGGAGAGGGCAAAAAGGAAGATGCTGGAGCCAATCAGCTCCTGTTTCAGTGGCTGGCACTGCCCTTATAATCTTTTTTTTTTTTTTTTTTTTTTTTTTTTTTTTTAATCAAGCTTTCTGTGTTTTCATGATGATGGCAGGAGTCAGGCCATTAGAGTTGATGGAGGGGACTTGGGACAATCACACACTCTGCACTTCTCTCCACCTCTTTCTGGATTAGGAAAAGTTTCAGCTCAATTTTAAGAAAAAGTGTCTCTGATCTGTAGTGAGATCCAAAGGCAGCTCTGAAAATCTCAGATTCAAAATATCATCCCCTTCCCCATTTTTCAGAAGACTTTACTGGCTCTTTAATCCTTCAGGAATCTTCTACTCTTCTTTAGTCAATTCAAGAAAAGATTGCTGAACTTTCTTAGTTGCCAGTGAGATGCAAGTAAAAGCCAGAACGGCCAAAATATAAAAAAGAGCGACATCATCAAGTGCTGCCAGTGCTGTGAAGAAACTGGAGCATTTATACATTGCTAGTACCAATGCCTTGTTTTCCTAGTTACTTTTTCATTTACATGTGTGTATGCACCTACTTTTTAATTTGATGATTCAGAATAAAATAGCTCCACTTTTTGTCTTATTCATTTGCTACATCTCTTCCCACCCAATTATATTTTTGACTCAGTAAGTAAAAAACAAAATATACACACTGCAAAATGATGTAAGTAGATTCAGTTTGTGTTTGGCATGAGAGGGGAAAAATGGCTTCCCTCACACCTCCTAGGATCTTTGGCTGAGCTATGAATTACATTGACATGAAACAGCTTTAAAATGAGAAATACCATTTTAATTACATGTGTACCCACATATACATGCAAGTCCCACAAAAACACGATATTCAAAAAAGAAGGATATAATTATGATCTGAGAGACCATCCTTTATCAATTAAGATGAGCCCTAAGGCTAAGAAAACAAAAGTTACCTACAGATGGAGGGTTCCGGGCTCAGCTAGCAAGACAAGTTTCTAAATTCCTATAACATATAAGAAAAATCACACCCTTGCTAAACTCCCTAACCATAGAAGCTATTAGGCTGATTTACAGCCCAATAGTGAACATGGACTGTATGGTTATGTGTATGTTTATCCATTGCACCTGCACTCAGCAACCCTCATAAATATGTATAGCTTTCCCCCAAAACATGCTGCATATGTATGATACTAGCCTTCTGAGGCATAAAATCCAACCTGTCTTTCTCGTCTTCAAAGAGAGAGACAGTACCTTCTCTCCATGCTGGAAACTTGTCTTTCCACTTGCAAACTGGTATAATCAATAAAGCTCTCCTTTCTATTACTCCATCCTGGTGATCTTTTGGATGACGGATTGAAGCTCAGAGAGTAGCATCTTGAGCTACAAAAAGGAACAAGGCCTGGAGCTTCCGAGGAGTGGTGGAGACAAATTATGGGAGGGGAGGAGGAGGAAATGTATAGTAAATACAGATTATCTTGTTATATAGATAAAAGCATCTCAGATGATAAAAGTCATCTCAGAACAGCTCTCTTCCTGATACAGATACTCTTACTAATAAAAGTTTCCTTATAGATGTAAATTTCCTTTACAAAAGAACAGCTTTTCAGTGCTACTTTTGTGTCTGCAGTTTCTCAAAATAACCAGCTTGAAAGAATCACTATACACTAAACAGCTATATTATATGGTGGCATATTCTAGTCTCCTGCAGTCATGTTTTGGGGTGGCATGTTCCTGAACCCCAGCACTAACATATTTAGGATTGGTGAGGACTCTACCTTTGAGCAAAAGCAATAGAAAGTTTTGTTCAAGACTTTTTCTTCTTCTTTGTCTGTCAGAGCAACTTTGCCAGCTCTATTTTCTGCAAGGTGTTTCCAAGTGCACCTTTTTAGAAACTCACGGGTGATACCTTAGCTTTTTCTTCTCATTGGTCAGGAGATATGGTCTTCAAGTCTACTGAGGGGGGTATAAAGGATTATGCAAGGGTATGGAAGATTTCTTGGGTCTTTACAGCTGGGTAATATGGCCATATGTGGGCATTGTCTACATAGGTTTGTCATCACAAGAACAGGGTGCCTGAGTATGCTGAAACAGAGAAAAATCTCTGTGGTCATCACCAGTGTGATTAAAAAATGTTCCCTGTTTTCCTTCTAGATCTGGACATCGGGTATAGTCACATATCATCTGCTTTAGCCAAGGACATGAGAAGTTATTCCAAGTTACGTATAAGAGAAAGCTTTCAGAGTCAGTGTGAGATTCACCATTCTCTCTCTTTCCCTTTGCCACAGTGGCCAGCAATATTTCAAATAGAGGCTCTTTTGTCAGCCTGGTTCCCAGCATGAAGACAGTGCTGAACTCAGCCCCCAGCTGACCCATGATGGACATGTAGCATGAGCAATAAATTAAACCTTTGATGTTTTAGCCCACTGAGTTTTCTTTGTTTTTGTTACTGCAGCATAACTTAGCTCATCCTGAACTTTACAGATGGGTCCAATAATTGGTGTCTGAAAGACCAATTTTATTAAGATGCCTCAAACAATAGAGCTTCATACACCAGAGAGCACAATCATTCTCAGGAGACAAATGGGGCTGGAAAGACACCTGATGATTCAGAATCCTGGGGCACAGAGGAAAAACATCCTTCCTCGTCCTGCCATTCTTTGCCAAACTCCCAAGCACAAGTGAATCATGGTTCAGTGACTCACTGTGTGAATAGGGTCACAGAGAATCCCTAAACCATTGCATTTCGTATCAGGAGTCCAACAGTCTTTCAGGTTGCCCCTGGCTGAGGGCTTTGAGGATTTAGTGGAGTTTTCTGGTAAATCATAGTTATTCTAATTTAGGTTTCAGCCCAGCTAGATGCTTCCTACTGTCCCTGATAAGGAATGGAACTGGCTCACTGTAAATGTAGCTGTTTAGTAACAGATGTAGATATTCTTATTATCCTCTCTAGGTCTTCTATTTTGAATTCTTATTTTTAAGATTAAGAATCTAATGTCTGGAAAAGTTAAGTGACCATGTCATAGCTACACAGAAAATAAGTGACAGAGTCTGGCTTGGAAGCCAAGCCCCAAGTCCCTATTAAAAGACTTTTGAGGCCGGGCGCGGTGGCTCACGCCTGTAATCCCAGCACTTTGGGAGGCTGAGGTGGGCAGATCACAAGGTCAGGAGATTGAGACCATCCTGGCTAACATGGTGAAACCCTGTCTCTACTAAAAATACAAAAAAATTAGTCAGGCATGGTGGTGGGCACCTGTAGTCCCAGTTACTCGGGAGCTGAGGCAGGAGAATGGTGTGAACCCGGGAGGTGGAGCTTGCAGTGAGCCGAGATCCCGCCACTGCACTCCAGCCTGGGCAACAGAGCAAGACTCCGTCTCAAAAAAAAAAAAAAAAAAAAAAAAAAAAAAAAAAAGGCTTTTGACACACATAACTGTTTGTTTGTCAGGAACCAGAACCAAAACAGAAGGTGGGTTATCCCTATTCATGGTTCTCACAACACCTTTTGCAAGTGATCCCTAATCAAGCCATGAGAGCTATTTGCACCAATGTGTGGTTGGGATACTTACCTAAGCAGTAAGTTAGAAAGTTTGGGAACTGGAGTAAGAAGATAGAGGAAAGAAGGAACATCATTTACCCACAAGTGATTTTACAATTCAGACTTCACTAGCTACAGCAGAAAAGAGTTGGGCTTTCATTTCTAGTGCAGATCCACATTCATAGTGAAATCTAAGATCTACGGACCTTATCTCAGCCACTGCTAGTTGTCACTGGAGAAACTATGCCAGAATGAAGGACAAGATGAGGTCAGGAACCTCCCAACAGATTACAAGCATAAGGTCAGCTCTCAGGTCTCAAGAGAACTGCTGTAAATGATGAGTGGCTTATAGCCACTGACTTGGATAAAAAGAAAATTGGCTGGCTTCCCCCATTGCTAATCAGTGAGCCTGTGTGTCAGGAGCTGCCTGGAAAAGGGGTGGTGAATGGGGAGGAGAGTTGCAGAGACCATCTCTAAGGAGAGGGGCAACAGATAATCCATGCTTCTGAGGGTCTCTTACTTTACACATCTCCCAAACTCTTTGCTTCTCACCAGAAATATAGCTTTTGTTCTGCCCTATATTTGCTTAGAGGATGAAATGACAAAGGTTAGAAGTAACCAAAAGTAGAATGGATGAAAGGGAATAGTGCACACGAACATTTATCACATCTAAGCAGTTCTTAGATGAAAAGTTGTTAGGATTTCATGATTCAGGAAGATTTTGTTTGTGTAGGTGGCTACTTTCTAATTCATCTTGATGTAAAATGAAATAATCCCAATGATTGTTTTGTCTTATTTATGTTATCTATTTCCAATTATTTGTATGGTTTAGTAACTACAAAACAAAATGTACGCTCTGCTAAATGATGAAAGTGGACCCAGTGAGTGTTTGGCATATACCCTGTATATCTTTATTACTGGATTACTTTTACTGCCTGAACTTGAATCCCTCCCACAGGAATAGAATGCTGGGAGATGCTTTACAACATTTGAACACCGGGGAAGTGCTGAAAACATGAGATGAAAACAGGAAACTTCCCCAGCAGTGAAAGGCTGTCTGGATTCCTGCTTAGTCCTTCTGTCACTCTTATCTCTGGAGGCTTTGTAATAACATCTGTCACTCCAACCACAAACCTCCTTGAAGCCCAACTTTTCCCAAGGAAGGTGATTCTCTAGGGTGTGCCAACCTGGCCTGGTGACTGATTTCACCACCTTGAGCCTTCCAGACAAAGTTCACAATCTCAGGCTTGCTCAAGATGGGCTCAACTGAGACCAAAAGAACAAAACTGCACCATGTAATAAAATTTTAAAAAATATAGTTTATTTCTACAGACAGCCCAAGAGGGAGACGGCAGGATTCGTGAAATGAGAAGAAGATAAGAGAATTAGAGGAGACTAGGGACCCAATGACAGATGATGGCCAGTTCCAGGATGTGAGAGTGGCTTGTGTATTTTCGACAACATCGCTGGCTAATGCAATATTAAGATGTTTTCTGTTCTATGTTCTGTGTTTTCTCCTGTCCCACCATTATCCTTACTCTTTGACACAGTTCTATTGCCTTAGATGAGTGGCACTTTGAGGAAACTGATTAAATCGATTGACATATGGGTTAGCACAGAATAGAGGAGCATGAACATCAGCCAAAGGCTGTGAGATAAGAGAGTTCAAGAATTAATCAGAAGCAGAACACTGCAACAGAAAGTGACTTGGAGAAAGGAAACCTGGACCACATCTTCCACCTCCCCACTCCCACCATGGAAGAATCCCCAAATATACGGAGGGTAGGGGCAAAGGAATTTGAGTTTAGGACATCCTTTAAAATGTTGTGAGTTTGGACATCCCGTTTAAATGCTGTGGAGCAGGGTAAAACCTGCTTTCTCCACAAAGTTGGGGGTTATCCAAAGGAGAATTTTGCTGTGTATTTGTACTGAATCACCATTTTCTTTATTTTTAAAGAAAAGTAGAATGCTCACACATAATACAATAGAAAGTAAACCTTATTGGCCATACCAGAGACCATGTAAAAGAAACTATGTTTTTGATTACCCTGTATATTTCCAGCTCATCTTGATATTCTACAAACCTTTGATTTCAGTTTGGATCCTGTGGGCTTCTGGCTTTTAAATTTTAGTTGCATTTTCTGGTTAGATAACTGAGAACCAAACCCAGCGAGGTATATGAACAAACCATTTCACCTTTAGGGTTTAGGGATGAGGAGTAAAAATGATGAGTGGGTTAATCTTGCCCAAAGGACCCAAGCTTATGCTTCAAATTGATTGAGATTCCGCAAATCACTCAAAGGAACTTAAACAATTGGGGAGGGATCCCAGAGATGCAGAGTTGGAGGAGTGGTGGGGAGCAGAGCACAGTCATTTAAGGATATTGGGTATGTGGCCAGGTAGACCTTTATTAAAATCCTTACAACTCTGAGTCCCATTTCTTCCTCTGTAAAGGGTGAAATAATGCTACCTGCGTAAGTAATAACATGCATTTGGCACAGTTCCTGGCATATGGAAAGTACTCAACAATAGTAGCTGTTATTTTATTATTGATAATGTACTAATAATAATTATTTAATTCATGCCCCTCCTTTCAGGGTGAGAAAATTTAGGCCTATGGAACCTTGATGGGGCCACATAACTCATAGTTAGAGCTGGAATTAGATATCCCAACTCTACATCCTGCTTTCTCTCAATGAGTTTGTAAAATTTCTCACAGTTCTTGCCAAGCTACAGTTCAGTTTTGTCTTACACGACGTCTGTATGACTTACCAGGGAGAAAAGATGCTGCAGAGATATGGCCAAATGGGTCTGTGGGGCAGTGGATGACTGGGGACACGCCGTGTTGGTGAGCTCACTGTGCAGGCTTCCTGCCTTTCCTAGTCTGCCCTTCCTTCGAAACCAGACACTCTCACCTGGAAACTATGCATCCTTCTTGACCGTGATGCTCCACCAGTGTACCAACCCGATCTATGGCTCGAGCAGCTGTTTACCTTCCTCAGACCTTGACCTAACATTTTCTAATGAAGGAGAACAGTGTGATGTAGTGGAAAGAACAGTGAGGTGAGAGTTGAGAAATGCCAGCTTCTAGTTCTGGTATACTCTTCAACCAACGGGCACTAGAGGTAACTTAACCTCTCTGGATGGCAGTTTATTTCTCTAAAAAATGAGGATACTCAATTAAGAAATCTCTCTTGAGCATGAATTTCTGAATCTATTAAAAAAGGAACAATGAATACTTGCTAACTAATCTGTTGTTTCATGTTTCATTGTTTTGTGAAAATGGAGAAAAGAAGCAGTGTAGTAGATTTTTTTAACACAAACAGAAATTCGTTATAAATTTTAAAATTCTTTAAAATATATGATTGTTGGATAACCTTTACAAAATAATAGGCATCAGTGTGCCTTTTCTTGGTGGATTTTTGTGTAGCAAGTAAGTAATTTCCCATATAAAAATTCAGATGCTAGCTCTTTTATTTAGACCAGGGTTTCTCAACCTCAGCACTATTGACATTTTGGACCAAATCATTCTTTTGTTGTGGATGCCATCCTATGCATTGTAGGCTATTTGGCAGCATTGCTGGCCCACTACAAGCACATCCCCTTCCTGCTATGACAACCAGACTACTGTGACAACCAAATACATCTCCAGACATTGCCAAATTCCCAGGGAGTAGGGTGAAATAAATACACCCCCTGGTTGAGAAGCTGCTTTAGGCACATGTGTATGTTAATTTTAATGGAATGCCTCTGTGCTCCTAATCAATGTATTTTTATTGTATTAGTCAGGATACAACAGGCAGGCAGTAACAAACAAATTCCACATGGCAATGCCTTAATGGAACAAGTTTATTTTTTGTTCCAAGGCAACTGCCCTCCATGTGGTGATTGAACAGCCTAGGCTGCTTCCATTTGGATTCCATCATCACAAGGCTTCCAGGGCTGTGGAGACCTTTTAAGAAAGCACACAGAGGCTGGACGTGGTGGCGGGTGCCTGTAATCCCAGATACTCGGGAGGCTGAGGCAGGAGAATCACTTACATCTGGGAGGCGGAGGTTGCAGTGAGGCAAGATTGTGCCACTGCACTCCAGCCTGGTGACCAAGTGAGACTCCATCTCAAAAAAAAAAAAAAAAAAAAAAAAAAAAAAGAAAGCACACAGAGAACTCAATCTATTCTTGCATGATTTAGCCCAGAAGTGACATGCTGCCCTTATATCTGCAGAGCATGATGAGATTTGATCCTATGGCTCTTTTAAACTACAAGGGGGCTGAGGGAACACAGCCCATAGGCACAAGACAATTTGGAGAATAGTGCTATTATCTACCACACCATTTATAACTTGGAGAGTCGGATACATATGGTGGAGGCCCAGAAGGAAGTTTCCATTTCTCTGTCATCTTTTACCTTGAGAAAGGCTACTAATAACTAGAATAGAGAATATACACACATTCTTCCTTGTGCTTTGTGTTTTACTCTTTATTGAATAAATGCTAATTCAAATCATCAATGATATTTTAGTTGCTCAACAGTTATTTTGTAAAGTCTTACTCCACTCTTATTTCAACAAATTAAAGTCTCCAGGAAAGCCTAGAATATAAGCAATTAAAAATGAAGCTGGAGTAGTTATAGTGGGATGAGTACTTTATTCTCCTAAGCTTTCAAACACACAGTGCCTAGTGGAACTGTGGAGAAGTTTGCAAATCTGTGATCTACTTTCTAAAGAACTTTCTCTGAACAAATATAACCCAACTGATCTGGTTGTAACAGCTGTTACATTGCTTGGAGAAAAGCAATGTACAGGAGCATCCATCTCCACAGGCTAGGAGAGGTCTAATTTCTCCCCTAGCCCGATTAGTAAAGTTGTTGGAATCCCAACTGCTCTGGGAAGTCCCTTGTGGCTGATGAGACTGAGCAGCACGAGACCCTGGTGCTTTTGTTAACATTCTTGCCTGATGTCCCAAACCTCACACCATCCATTGTCACTTGAATTATAGTTCCTACTCCTCAGTACATCTCTATCAGCATGAGCTGCCCAGATTTGCATTGTCTCCTTCCCAGGCCTTGGAACACCAATGGACTCCCTCAGAAACGCAGATTCTCTTTCCATACCTGGATGGATTAAGGCAGGTGCCCTGAGGCCATATGGAAGCAATTCTTCCCTAAATCTCCAGCACAGATTTACTTTCACCTTCCTGATCTGGCTCCATTAATCCTCAACTCTTCTGGTAAATGGGTTTTCTGGATTGGTTCTGTCTTTATGATCCTTCTCTTTTGGGGAAGCACTAGCAACAATATCATTTGATATCATTAATTAAAAAGTGTCAAGCGACTTGCTTGTTGTTGAAAGTAGGTAATTTCTTTTCACTGATACAAAGTTAAAGCATCTTAGATTTTGGAGAAGAAAGAATTTGAGCACCTGTGCTAAGGCAGCATGTAGAATGGTTTAAGAGGACAAATTTGGGTGCCAGATTACTTTGGTTCATGACATTGATCTTATAAGCGGCTTGAATTTGAACACTTTATTCAAGTTGACTGCCTCCATTTCCTCATCTGTAAAATGAGAATAATAATAGTACCTACTTCCCCTCATTGGGCCATGATAATAAGTCTTAAAAGAGTTAAATTTGTAAAACATTTAAAAGAATGCTTGGCATGTAGTATATGCTGCATATGTGTTGTTAAATTAAAATAGGTAGATAGATACTTTAATATTCCCCATTATCGTACAACTCTGCTATACAAAAATAATTTGCTATATCCTGGAGAATTCACAACAGAAGGCCCAATTATGATTCTAGAAAGATAACAGAGGCCAACCAGAAAATCCTAGTTAGCCGCTAAAGCAGATGTCAGGTTGTTTGTCAACTTTAACCCTTGAAAAGTGAATTTTCTATTTGGCATTCTATTATAAGGAAGAACTTTCCCTTCTCCAGAATGGAGAATTTTGACAATCACAATATTGTAAAAATTATCAACGAATACCAAAAATTAGGCGAAAGTCTGATGAGAAAGAGGACATTTACCTAGTCTTAAATTATCTTCCCAGATTTTATATATTGATTACAAAATGAAGCAGAGTAACTTATCAGTGGAAAAACTTGGTAGACACCACGGTAACTAAATAATCAAAGCTGACATCACTAACAATGGAACAAACTGACTTTTATGTTTTGATGGGATGTAATGAGAACATTACAAATGTAATGATCGCTTGTGTAAGATTCCTGCCAATCTTTCATAAACTGACCTAATCCTAGGAAATATCAGATCAACCCAAACTCAGAGACAAGTTATAAAGTAACAGTCCTCTATTCATCCAAGATGTCAATATCATGTAGACAAGAAACCATTGAGGGACTCTTTCCATTTAGTCTCTTAAAGGATACTAAAATAATATGACAACTATATGCCATAGGTAATCCTGGACTTGGGAGGGTTAGCTATAAAGGACAGTATTGCATTAGTACAGATTCTAGATTAGATGATATGAATTATATTAATCATAAATGTACTAATTTTGATAATTATACTTTAGTTATATAACAGTATGTCCCTGTTCTTAGGAAATACACAATCAAGTACTTACTGTCAAATGATTCAGAAAAGAATTTACGATATATGTATGTTTATTTCTTGTTCCAAGGCAATTGCCCTTCATGTGGTGACTGAACAGCCTAGGCTGTGCGTGTGTATTGAAAGAATTATAAAGTGAATGCATGAAAATATTGCAAATGGGGTATCTGGGTGAAGAGTGTACATAATTTCTTGGTAGTATTCTCGGCATTTTTTGGTGAATTTGAAATTGTTTGATATAAAAAAGTTAAAAACTTACAGAAGGATATATTGTCCCTCTTGCTTCCAGAAAAAGTACATTTGTTACTCAGCTCTTAAGGCCAGCATGAACCTAGATAATTAATATGGAAATTCAGTAGGCACCTCCGTGCATAGGTCCTGTGAGGAATTAGTAAAGAAGAACAATGGTGCCCTGCTTTGAGTTTAGAATCTAGAAAGAAAAGCCTTTTAAGTAACCTCCTGAAGGCCTGAGGTGTTTGCTGAAAATTTTCCAGATGCAGTTTTGTCTTGTCGAATTAAAAGATCTTTCTGGGAGTTTGCCGCATGCATGAGGCAGGCATGGGGTGTCTCTGGTGGTAGCTACTGGATATATGTCACACCAGAGAAAATCATCTCAGATGATGGGATTGTTGGTTTTAATTATAGATATAGTATTGTAATAATATACACAAGAATTTGTACTAAGTGCCTTCATTCAAAGGTATACCAGATGTGGGCTATTTGTGTGCCTAGCACATTCACCTTCTTCCTGTCTGTGCATGAAATATTCAGTCTCTTATGGGGGCACCAGGGCTCCTCACTTACCATGTGCTGACTCAGCAAATGTCCTTAGCAGGTACTCTTGTTAAAGCCCTGAGAAAAGAGGAGACAAAATATCTTGTTTTTTATAATTTCTTCTGGGACATGGAAGAGGAAGGAAGGGCTCTGTAGCTGAAAAGGCATTTGTTTCCTGAGCCGGGGGTTGGTGAGTGTATCTAATTTTAAAAATATAAGCAATTTCTATGCATAACAGAGGAGAAACAAATTTTGGGGGTGATGGGAAGAGGGATTTCCTGGGCAAAGAACTGCCAGCAAATAAGACTGTGGAAAACTGTGTGCACCCAGGTTGCATGTTGCAACCTGGTTGCAAGTAAGGGCATAATTCTTTTCTTTTCATACAGCACTGGCTGGTTCAGAGATCTCATGTGGCTGCCCAACATTTCTCTAGGTAAACTCTATCCATGTAATACAAATTTCTGGCCAGTATCAGAGAAACAAACAGAAAGGGTTTTCTTTTGTTAAATATGTGGATGAAGAACACTATCCTAAAATTAATTATCTCCATACCTTTCATAAAAATTCACTAAGAAAGTGATTTCATTGAAAAATTTCTAGCAAGTGTGATGCCTCCAACATTGTTTTTCTTTCTCAAGATCTTAGAATTGTTTCAGTTATTTAGTTTTTTGTGCGTGTTTTAGGTTTTAAAATTTTTATAACTTTTTAATATAAATATTTTTTCTATTGTGAAAAATACCTTTGCCATTCGATAGGGAATATAAATCTATATATCACTTTGGGTAATATGAACACTTCAACAATAGCAATTCTTTCAGTCTATGAACATAGGATATCTTTCCATTTGTTTGTGTCTTCTTTAATTTCTTTCATCAACGTTTTATAGTTTTCAGTGTAAATATTCCTTCACTTGCTTGGTTACTTTTTTTGTAAATATTTTATCCTTTTTGATGCTATCATGTATGGGATTGGTTTCTTGATTTCTTTTTCAGAAAGATCATTCATTATTGATGTAAAGAAATGTGAATTATTTTTGTATTTCATTTTGTATCCTGCTACTTTACTGAATTCTTTGTTTGTTCAAACAAGTTTGTGTGTGTGTATGTGTGTTTGTGTGTGTGTGTGTGTGTGTGTGTAGCATTTAGGGTTTTCTACATATAGGATCATGTCATCTAAAAACAGGAATAATTTTACTTCATTTTTTTTTTTAATTCAGATGCCATGTATCTCCTTTCCTTGTCTGTTTGCTCTTGCTGGTACCTCCGGTGTTTTGTTGAATAGAAGTGACCAGAGTGAACATCCTTGCCTTGTATTAGATCTTAAAGGAAAAGCCTTCACTTTGCCCAACTTATTACAATGTTAGCTACAGGATTTTAATAAATGGCCTTTACTATGTTGAGAAAATTTTCTTCTATACCTATTTTGTTGAGAATTTTTTATCATGAAATAATAAACTTTGTCAAATGCTTTTTCTGTATCCATTGAAATGATCATGTAGTTTTAAATCTTTCATTCTGTTAATGTGGTATATAGCATTGATTGCTATATGTTAACCCAACCTTGCATTTCAGGGATAAATGCCACTTGATCATTGGCATACTCTTTTTGATGTATTGTTGAATTGAATTTTGCTACTATTTTATTGAGGATTTTTGCATCAATGTTCATCAGAGATATTGGCCTATAATTTTCTTTTCCTGTGGTATCTGTGGCCAATGAAACAGAATGAAACAGACCAATGAAACAGAATAAAGAGCCCAGAAATAAATCTGAACTTTTTTGATCAACTGATTTTTGACAAAGCTGCCAAGAAGATATAATGGGGAAAGGAGGGTCTCTTCAATAAATGGTGCTGGGGAAACTGGATATACACATGTAAAGGAATGAAACTGGATCCTTATCTTGTACCACACACAAAAGACAAAAGTCAACTCAAAATGGGTTAAAGACCTAAATGTAAGACCTGGAACTGTAAAACTTCTATAAGAAAACATAGGAGAAAAACTCCTTGATATTAACCTTGGCAATAATTTTTCAGCTATGACACCAAAAGCTCAGGCAACAAAAGCAAAAATAAAAGAAATAATTAATAAAATAAAAAGACACCCTACAGATTGGGAGAAAATATTTTCGAACCATCTATCTGATAAGGAATTATATCCAAAATACATAAATAACTCACACAACTCAGTAGAAAAAAGAAGCAAACCTGATTTAATAAATAGGCAAAGGATCTGAATAGACATTTCTCAAAAGGAGAACACAAATGACCAGCAAGTGTATGAAAAAATATTCGACATTATTAATCTTCTAGGAAATGCAAATCAAAACCACTATGAGATGTTACCTCACACCTGTTAGAATGACATTATCAAAAATACAAAAGATAACAAATGTTGGCAAGGCTGTGGGTTAAAAGGAACACTTGTACACTGTTGGTGGGAATGTAAATTGGTACGGTCATTATGGAAAAGAATGTGGAAGTTCCTCAATATATTAAAACTCCAACTACCATATGACCCAGCGATCCTTCTGCTGGGTATGTATGCAAAGGAAATAACATTAGCATCTCACACAGATATGTGCACTCCCATGTTCATTGCAGGATTATTCACATAGCCAAGACATGGAATCAACGTAAGTGTCTATCAATGATGTGGTATGTATACACATGCATATATATATTCATTCTAAAATAAGAAGTAGGTGCTACCATTTGCAACAACATGGATGAATCTGGAAGGGATTATGCCAAGTGGAATAAGTCAGACTTATAAAGAAAAATACTGCATTCTCTCAATTAAATCTGGAATCTCAGAAAAAAGTCAAACATACAGAAACAGAGTAAAATGGTGGTTATGAGAGGTAGGAGGGAACGGAAATAAGAAGGAGATCAAAACATAAACTAGCAGTTATGTGAGATGAAAAAGTCTCAGAGATCTAATGTACAGCTTAGGGACTATAGTTATAGTAATTATATTGTATTGTATGCTGAAATTTGCTAGGAAAGTAGATTTTAGGTGTCCTTACCACACACAAAAAGACAACTATGGAAGGTGATGAATAGGTTAATTTGCTTAACTGTGATAAGCATTTAACTAAGTGTATGTATATCAAGATAACATATTGTATACCTTGAATATATATGATTTAGAAGTTTCCAGTAAATACTGCCAAACTTCCAGTGTATTGCTGGATTTTACTGGATTTAGGGACCACCATTTGCTCTTACTTCATCCATTTGGAGAACATAAATTCTAAGAAAAAGCACACAGTTATTTTTATAGACAATTATTCCCGCTGCCTCTGATTGGCCCATTCCTCACTTTTTGATTGTCTTGTCCTGTTCAACACTTGCAATCAACATTAGCACTTTCCCTCCTGGTTCTCTGGGCTGCTGATGGGCATTCATTGAGAAATGCTTTGGACAAGGCTCTATGTTAGTGCTGTAAAACAGGTAAGCAGTACATGAACTTAGAGACTTTTTCTGGGCCCAATCTGAAAAAGTGTCCCCACACAGGTAAAACAACTACATGATGCTTATCCCAATATGTAGTCAACCAAAAATCTCAGAGGGCTGTCTGTCCCATCCCCACTTTAGCTAGCATAACATGAAGATGTCTCAGAAGATGTGAGCTGAATAATTTTAACCCCATATGTCTGTTAAAGGAGGGTGATTATTTTGGTCTTCCCATGTAAGATAATACTAATTATTTAATACAAAGCTGTTCTATACTTCATCAACTTTTCAGTATAGCTCAGCACCAAGGCTTTCTTTTCAGCATAGGTTAGCATTAAGTACCTGCTAATGAATTACATTTGCATCATGTATGAAAGAAGAGCTCCACTACTAGTACTGTGGACTTGGCAGGACTCCTCCAAATGGTTAATCATGCACTACTTTATAGACTCAGCCTTCCATTATGCCTGATTAAATGGTGTTCAGTTTATCCCTCACCTGCTGAGGGAACATAGTCTTGATTAGCTTAGATATTCAGCCAGGCAGTAATTTTTAGACCCAGTATGGGTCTAAGAAAAGCTACATTGTCTGTACAGGAAATGACCCCAGCTTAGAAGCATTTTATCACAAAGTGTGTATGGATGTTTGAAAAATCCCTCATTAATGTACATCCTCCATCTCCTTCCTCTTTCTTTTCTCTTAAACACCTCTTCCCTACCTCGAGTTGGAAAGGAACTTTTAGCTGGTGAATGCCTTCCACAATCTGAAGTAATTTACCATTGCTAAATGATGTCAGTGGACTGATAAGCTGGCTGTTATTAGTACTATGCTGATAGTAGGCTCTATCTATGCTTTTTTTTGGGATTGTTGATAACTGTGGATATGAACAGAGAGTGAGTGAAGTCCTTTATGGTTTTTTTTTTTTTTTTTTTTTTTTTTTTTTTTTTATCCCAAAAGTACTATCTTGGTTTTTTTTTCTTGTGTTATCTAATCCACAATTCTAATCAAAGCTTCCATTCATTTGTTTATTCATCTGAGGTATTTTAGAACTCCTAATATGTATCAGGTACTATAATAAGAGTTCACTGGTGGAAAAAAATCACAGAAACACAGGTAAATCAGAGTGATACATGCTATTATCAAGGATAGGAGGCTCATAGAAGTCCTACTTGGCTCTCCATTGTAATCTTTGTCTTTCCAGTATGATAGTTTTAGTAGTTTTACTTATTAATACATAATTTCTACCACTTAAATAATTCCCCGTGTATCTTCTACAAACTCCTTTCACATGGCTAAGTATATCTCCCCTTGAGGATGACTCTCCAGCCTACATTAAGTTCTCCCTCTTCTGAATTATAACCTTAGTTGGCCATAATGTACTCTTACAGCAACTTGTCTTATCATCTTTGTTGGAATTTAAATTTTGTTCCATTTGTAAAAAAACATCTAATAGTTTTGCATCTGTCTCCCCAGTTAAACTACAAGTTCCTTCAGAGCTAAGACTTGTTTTGTGCTTCTCGAATTGTACATGGGAGGCGCACTGTTCTAGATTTCAAGGAGCCTGAATTCTAGCTTCAATTCTACAACAAGCTGGATTTGTGACTACAAGCCAGAAATTCAGTAGCCTGGGTTGTTTAATATTCTAGTATACAAATGTGATGTTTGGATTTTCATGTCTCTTGAAGTTCTAAAGTCCAGAGAGTATAGCCCAGGGCTCTTAGCTCAGTGTCTAGAGTAGTGCCTTAAACGTCACAGCACTCAATTTGCATCTAAAACTCTTTTGAATACAGATGGTCTCTGACTTACAATGGCTTGACATAATTTTTTGGCCATATGATGGTTTTATGGGGTATTAAATACATTTGCAATTTATGATATTTTTGACTTACAATGGGCTCATTGGGACATAACCCCATCCTAAGTCAAGTATTATTAATTATTGTCGGGTACACTCAAATGTGGTCAACTTCGAATAGCTCACCATTTTTCAAAAGAAATCCTAAAATGCTGGGAATGGACTTCATACTAAGTCTTTATTGACAAGAACCAATGGTTCTCCTCATGATAGTGAGCATAACTGTGGAATCAAATTCCAGTCCTGTTCCTAGCTAGCTGTATCACCTTGGAAAAGTTGTTTAATGCCTCTGACCCTCAGTTGCTTTATATATATTAAAAATAAAATTAAGAATAATGCTTGCCTCAGTGTTGTTAGGAAGCAAGGACAAATTTTAGTTGCTGCCTTGAGCTGATACAGAAATTGAAAGTTAGATATATGTTATATAAATTACCTGAGTTTTAAACTGTTTGTCTTTAAACTTGAAGCTGGAGATAATTTATCCAAGGATTTTAAGAAACTGTGGCAAAGGTTTTAGAGTAAATTCTGAACTTTCCAGATGGGAGTATTTCAAGGCCACAGAGTTTTATTAAGGCAAGATGGCTGCCTTGGCTTTCTTTGGGTGGGCTTGTTGGTCTTTAGTAGCATCAATACTTTGTAGAGTAGATTGATAAATGGAAAAGCAGTGAAGTCTAATCAGCTAGTATTACGCCTAGCAGAAACCTTTCATGGTAAGCTGATGGACAGAAACACCGAAAATAATGGCCGTGCACCCACTCACACAAGAACTGAAATATCTGGGAATGTAATGCTAGTGCATTTGTGCTCCGTTCCCCTAACAGCACAATTAGCGAACTGGAATCCGATTTCATTGCCTGGCATTCTCCAGAGATCTTTTACTTTCTATCCTTCTATGGCCCCATTCCCAAGCAATCATAATCAGAAAGGCCAATTTACCTGAAATGAATATGTAAGTTGTTTCAAAATGAAATGCAATTGGTTATTGGATTGTCAGTCTCTTCCATTTGTGTGGCTGCAATTTTCACTATTTTAAGGGTCCACTATTAAAACAGCTTCTGTCCATTCACATTAGAATGCAAGGTTCACATTTAATAGTCTTAAGGGAGAGCGCCTGGCACTTACTGAATTACCCAGTAGAACCATTCTGGGTACTTGGTGTCCTGGAGTCATCAAACTGCCTTCTTGGAAAACAGCCAACCATCCCTCAAATAATAGAGAAGCCAGATTCCAGGGCTAGTAGTAATAAATGTTTAAAAGAATGAAACACATTATATTAAGGGGAAAACTAGCCTTCGGGTTTTTTCCCTGGAAACTTTAGAAGTAATGACTAAATTAAAGCAACAATCTTACAAACAAACAAGTACACCTCTGGAGATGTCATTTTAATCACAGCATACTGAAAAGAGCGTGTGGACATTAGCCAAACACATTATTTCTTCTTATAGCAGGCTTGTTTCTCCCATTTAATAGCAGTAGCTCACACATAACTCTAAAACCTGGAGTTTGTTTTATTGAGGAATGTTTGGACCTAAACAGTTGCTTCATTATTTTCTTACATTCCCAGCAGGTGATCTTCAAAAGACATACAAACTCAATTAAAATAAAAGAGCAGGCAAAGCTAAAACATTTATATTCCTCTGTAAGTATCTTCTGGTCTTTCTTCTGTCTCTGGTTGTTCATTTATTGCAGCTTCCCTGTGATGTTTCCCTTTGTCTTATACATTCTGGCTGGCTTCACTTCTAACCTTTCTTAATTCAATCCACCAAATATCTGGCATACTAACATTTCAGGTGACAGAGGAAGCCAAATAAAGCTGGTTATAGAATCTGCCTTCAAGATTCTCAAGATTCTTCCTCCTACCTCTATCTGTGCATGAAAAGAAGCATTAGCCCATAAATCCGAGACATACTGATACTTGGATAGTTAGCCCATGAAGAATGTCATTTACTCAGCCTCTTGTATGATCCTGCTTTGCGGATAACGTTTATAATGTTATGGAAAGGCTCTGGCTATACTTGTTACAGTCCTCACACATCCATCAAGAGATGAGAGGTGGAATGAGGGGAACTTGCATAGAAAGGAGGAGACATCGCTGGGAATTACAGATATTTCCAACATGATCAACTAATCAGATGGCTTTTTCAGATAATTGCTCACAAATCTTTATACTATAAGGAAGGATTTCTGGGCTCCATTCATATCACTGTGAGTGACAGTTGGAAAAGGAACATCCAAAGCTAACTGAATTTAGCTAGAAGGCAGATCTTAGTGGTATTATGGAGGGACTTAATTCCTTGGAAGAATTTTGACAATGTCTTAGAGTTTGTTAATTTAATTTTAGTTGACTTAATTTTCTACTAAGAGTATAGTGTTCTGTTTTCAGCAATAGTAAGAAAGAATGTCTTGTGGAACCAATTTCATGGTTGCCTTTCATGTAAATTTTAGAAGCCGAAAAACATGGGCGATCAATCTCTGGTCTGCTTGGTATCCTATCATAAGGCTGCCCTCCACACATTAGTTGCTTCTTGGTTTCCTGACTGAACTCTTGGCATTATCAATAAAGTAATGTTTTAAAATTACTTATTTTTGTGAACCGTAGTATCTCTTGGGATAATAAACTTGATATGCTTATTAACTAAAGATAATTTTTCTCTATTACTCTTAGATTTAACTTTTTAAGATGTTGATGGTAAAGTCTGTATTCTTGTTAGCCACACACTTTAAGATTTTAGACTCTTTGCTATATTCTTTTATTCTTTTACTTTGTCTTTTCAAACCGAAGAGTTCTGTTTCTTAGTCTGTTCTCATAAAGAAGCCCCTTGTTCAGTTTAATAGCTCTTCTCTGGTTGTCTCTATTCCAGTTCTTGGTTTTCTTCAGCTATAATGACCAAATGATACACATGGCTCCAGGTGTAGGTAAACCATGTTTCCATAGAGGGGGTGGATAAAGTTTTCTGCTCTGTTTCCAATAGTCTTTTTCATGCTGTTTAGGATTCTGTAACCTTCTCAGCCACAAGAGCACACTGTGCTTATTTCTTCAAGTCTGCAGTATGACTCTTTTCTGAGTCATAATTGTTCAGATTATTTTGAGAGTAAGGTACACTACTATCCTTTGTTTATCTAACTTCTGTTGCTACTGAAACATTTGGTAATAACCAGGGATCTTTGAAATAGTGTAGGAAAACCTCAATCTATTGATCCCAGATTTATTTTCTCCTGGACAATGTTCTTATTTTAACTGAATCATTTTTTCCATTACAAGAATTTGGTTTTCTAAAGGAGTGAGGTTTCATGGTGGGAAACACTTTATAGATGGCCTAGATATCACATTTTTTTTCAAAGTTAGTATACTGAATGTACTTTTACCACAACAGTATTTTGTTCTTCATAACATTATATGTATAATGTCTCCATTAAACGTGTCATATGTAAACATTGTATGTTCAGTGTTCCAGTGAAGAGGACAGAAATGGAAAGCAGAAAACATGAGATTCGATTCAGATGGAGTCTGATCAGGGCAATTTAAGCTCTCTCTGTCTCAAAGCCTCAGCATTACCATTCATAAGTCAAAGATGGTAACCCTTGGTAACATTGTAAAATTAATAGCATGATCCTTCTGGGGGTATTTGGAGATTTTTGAGAAGAGGGACTGTTTAGGTTTAATTGATGATAGTATCAAAAGAATGAGTCGAAGAAAGTTTGCATATTACTTATGGCAGTATCACATACTGATTAACAGAAAGACTCCCTGGACTCAGACTTAAGAATCTGAGCTCACCTCATACGGCCTTAGTGACTCTGGGGGAGTTTGTTGAACTTTCCTTCCACCCCAAGTTTATTGGAGGAAGAATGACAAAGAAAAATTGTATATACGTAAGGTATACAATGTTATGTTTCAATGTATTCACACATTGTAAAATGATTACCACAATCAAGCTAACATATCCATCACCTCACTTAGTTACTATTTTCTTTTTTTGTGGTGAGAACACTTGAGATATAATCTCTCAGCAAATTTCAGGCATATAATATATTGTTATTAACTACAGCCACCATTCTGTAGATTGGGTCTCCAGAAATCCAGAACTTGTTCATGTTGTAACTGAAGGTTTGTACCCTTTGACTAACATCTCCCTTTTCTCCCCACCCCCAATCTCCTGTGAAACACTGTTCTACTCTCTGTTACTTTGAGTTTGATTTTTTTTTTTTAAAGTTCTACCTATTAGTGAGGTCATACAGTATTTGTCTTTCTGTGTCTGGATTATTTCACTTAGCATAATGTCCTCCAATTTTACCTATGTTGTTGCAAATGACAGGATGTCCTTTTCTTAAAAGACTGCATAGTATTCCATTGTGTATATATACCACATTTTCTTTATCTATTCTTTATCCAGATACTTTATTTCCATATTTTGGCTACTGTGAATAATGCTTTATTTCCATATTTTGGCTACTGTGAATAATGCTGTGACAAACATGGGCATGCAGATATCTCTTCGAGATAGTGATTTTATTTCCTTAAGATATATCTACCCAGAAATGGGATTGTAGGCTAATATGGTAGTTCTATTTTTACTTTTAGAAATTATATTTATTTATTTTTGATTGACAAAAATTGTATGTATTTATGGTGTACAACATAATGTTTTGATATATGTATACATTGTGGAATCACCAAATCAAGCTAATTAATATATACATTACTTCACATATCATTTTTATGTGTTGAGAACACAAAAATCCCTCTTAGCAATTTTAGAATATACCATATATTGTTATTAACTATAATCACCATGATATACAATAGACCTCTGGAACTTATTCATTCTAACTGAAATTTTGTGTCCTTTTACCAATATCTCCCCAATGCCCCCACCTTCCAGCCCCTGGTAATCACCAGTCATTCTGTTCTCTGACTTTATGATATCAACTTTTCTTAGATTTCACCTGTAAGCAAGAATCATGCAGTATTTATCTTTCTGTGCCTGGATTACATTATTTCACATAACATCCCCCAGGTCTGTGTCACAAATGACAGGGTTTTTTTTTTCTTTTTTTAAGGGTGAATAGTGTTCTATTGTTTATAAATACCACATTTTCATTATCCTTTCAACCACTGATGGACACTTAGGTTGATTTCATACCTAGGCTATTATGAAAAATGCTGCAATGAACATGAGAGTGTGAGTATCTCTTCAACATACTAATTTCATGTTTTTGGATATATATCCAATAGTGGGATTGCTGGGTCATACCATAGTTCTATTTTTAATTTGGTGAGGAACTTCCATACTGTATTACATAATATCATACCAATTTACAAATTCACCAACAGTGTACTAGAGTTCCCATGTTCCACATCCTTGCCAACACGTTTTATCTTTTGTCTTTTAAATAATAGCATTCTAACAGGTGTGAAGTGATAGCTCATAGTGGTTTTGATTTGCATTTTCCTGATGAATAGTGATGTTGAGCATTTTTAATACACCTCTTGGCCATGTGAGTGTCTGCTTTTGAGAAATGTCTATTCAAATCCTTTGCCCATTTTCAAATCAGTTTATTTGCTTTCTTACTATTGAGTTGTGTTAGTTCCTGATGTATTTTGGATATTAACTGCTTATCAGATATATGCTTTGCAAATATTTTCTCTCATTCCGTAGATTGTCTCTTCACTCTGTTGGTTGTTTCCTTTGCTCTGCAGAAGTTTTTTAGTTCAATGTAATGTCATTTGACTATTTTTGCTTTTGTTGCCTGTGCTTTCAGGTCTATGTCAAAGAAATAATTGCCCAGACCAATCTCATGGAGGCTTTCCTTCTATATTTTTTCCTAGTAGTTTTAAAGTTTCTATTCTTACACTTAAGTCTTTAATCTATTTTGAGGTGATTTTTGTATGTGGTATGAGATAAATGTCTAATTTTATTCTTTTGCATGTGAATATCCAGTTTTCCTAGCACCATTTATTGAAGATGTATTGTGTATTCTTGGTATACTTGTCAAAAATTGATTGACCATAAATGTGTGGATTTATTTCTGGCTTTTCTGTTCTGTTCCATTGTTCTATGTATCTATTTTTATGCCAGTACCATGCTGTTTTGATTACTGTAGCTTTGTAGTATATTTTGAAGTCAGGTAGCATGATGTCTCTGGCTTTGTTCTTCTTGCTCAAGATTATCTGGCTATTTGGGGGTATTTTGTGGTTCCATATACATTTTAGAATTTTTCCTTCTATTTCTTTGAAAAATGTCATTGGTATTTTGGTAGGGATTGTATTATATCTGTAAATTGCTTCAGGTAGTATGGACATTGTAACAATATTAATTCTTCCCATACATTATCAAGGGATATCTTTTCATCTATTTTTGTCTTCTTCAACTTCTTTCATCAACTTTTTATAGATTTCACTGTACAGGTCTTTTAACTCATCAGTTATATTTATTCTTAAATATTTTGTTTTTATAGCTATTGTAAATTAGATTATTTTCTTAATTTCCTTTTTTGGTTAGTTTGTGGTTAATGTATAGAAATACTATTGACGTTTGTATATTGATTTTATATCCCGCAACTTTACTAACTTAGTTTATTTTTAGGTTTTAAAAGGATGTTATCTTGTCTCCATTTTGGGTATACTGGTTGTACTTATTCATAAATTGTCATGTGGATTAAAACAGGTAATATGTAAAAACCACTTAGCATAATAAGCCCTAAATATACTAGCTACAATAATAATTTCTACTACTACTACTATTATTAATTTGGGACCTCAGTGTTTTTCATTATAACTAAATTTGAAATGTATCCACTATGGTAGAATATATTGAGTAAATAAATTAAAGTTTAAAAGCTTATAGACTAATTAAAAATGTTTTCCAATTACTATTTTATGTATCAAAGTAAAATTATAATTAAATTTGGTATGTAAAAAATAAACACATAAAACATTGCAATATAATAAGATAAGGGCTACTTCAGAGGTTGCATAAAGGACTGGAGAATCCAGTGACTATTGTGGATACCTGTGATTTGTGAGAACTACTTTTTGCAATATCACCCACTTTTTCCTCTGTGGAACTCCCTTAGGTGATCTTGACTCCACCTTTGACTCCAAAGTTGGATACTTATTTCTGGCCTGGCCAATCACAGCCTTGCTCACAGAGTGACTGGTTCAAAGATTGATACAGACTGTGAAAATCAGGCATAGGTCTTGGTTTAAACTTCTGGGAGAGATGCTTCTTCCTCTTTCCTGAACTTAAAATTGTGATGATGGAAGCCGAGAATGATTGGTCTTTATATTGCTGTAGTGAAAGAAGTTCCTGTTTGTTAATGGAACCAACACAGAGGGCCACAGAGCAGACAGATTGAGAGACTAGGTCCTAATAATCCTGATGTTTCCAGTTATTAATACCTTTATGCTTAAGCTAATATGAGTTGAGTTTTTATTACTTGCAGTCAAGAAAGTCTTGGCATGTACAAATAATTAATTAGACTTGGACAACAAGAAAGGTTCTATAAGAATTAGTTCTAATATCATAGAATGAGGTGGAATAGAAAAAAATCAAAAATGGGCAAATTTTTAAGATAAAGGGGAATAGGAAGGCTGACACACAAATATATGAAATGGCATGTTTGAAAAATATGATATCAATATGGCCAAATCTTATAAATCTCTGATGGTAATGTTTTGACCAACCAGTTTTATTCTATCTGTGGGCAGCATGGTATGGTTTAGAGAAAATGAGCTTGGGAGAAATTTAAATCCAAGATAAATAAATTATTAAGTGGATGTCTTTAGGAAATTACCTAACCTTATTGAAACTCACTTTCTCATTCTTTGCTATGAGTATTAAAAACTCCCATTTTTCATGGTTGTTTGAAAGACTAAATTAATATTATGTATGGAAAGTTCCTAAAACAGTTCCTGCCTATCATGAAGTCTGTTGTATCTGATATGTAAGTATAGCTTCTCCTGCTCACTTTTGTTTTCTTATTGCTTGGAATTTTTTTTTCATCCCTTTTCATGCAGTTTATATGTGTCTTTACAGGTGAGATTAGTGTCTTGTAAGCAGAATATAGCTAGGTCATTTATTAAAAACCCCACCCAGCCAGTCTATATCTTTTAAGCAAAGTTTAATTTGTTTATCTTCAAGGCCATTACTGAGATGTAAGAGATTATTTCTCTCATTTTATTAATTGACTTCTGGCTATTTTGTATATCATTTATTCCTTTCTTATTGTTTATCATTGTGACTGTGCTTTTCTGTAGTGGTAACATTTGAGTCGTTTCCTTCCTCTTCCTTATTTGTGTATTTGCTTTATCAGTGGGTTTTATACTTCCATGTGTTTTCATGATGGTAGATATCTTTCTTTTGCTGTCAGGTTTAGAACTCCCTTAAGCATCATTTGTAGGACCAGTTTAGTGGTGGTAGAATCCCTCAGCTATTACTTGTTTGGGAAAAGTTTTATTTCTCCTTTGTGTATGAAGGATTTTTTTTTTTTTTTTTTTTTTTGGAGGCGGGTATAACATCCTTAGCAAGTTTTTTTCTTTCAACTATTTGAATATATCATCCCATTCTCTCCCGACCTGTAAGGTTTCTGCTGAGAAATCTACTATTAATCTGATGTGGGTTCCTCTACTTGGGACTAGACACTTTCCTCCTGCTGTTGTAGAATTTTCTCTTAGTCTTTGACTTTAGTAAGTTTGACTATAGTGTGTCGTAGAGAAGACCTTTTTGCATTGTATCTATTTGGGGACCTCAGAGTCTACTATATCTGGTTGTCTAAATCTCTTGCTAGACTTAGGAAGTTTTCAGCTATTATTTTGTTAAATAGGTTTTCTATCCCTTTCATTTTTTCTTTGTCTTCTGGGACACTGAAAATTTGAATATTTGCTTGCCTTGTGGTGTCCTATATGTCACATAGGCTTTGTTCATTCTTATTTCTTATTTTTGTCTCCATGAGTTATTTTTAAAAACCTGTCTTCAAGTTCTGAGATTGTTTCTTCTCCTTGATCTAGTCTATTGTTAAAGCTTTCAAATATATTTTGTATTTCATTTAACGAATTCTCTGGGTCCATAATTTGTTTGGTTCTTTTTTAAATGATATCCATCTCTTCAGTAAATTTATCATTCATGTCCTGAATTGTTCTTCTGATTTTTGTCTTGCTTTTATGTATTATCTTGTATCTCACTGAGCTTTCTTAATATCAGTATTTTAAATTTTTTTCTGGAATTTTAGAAATTTCTTTTTTATTGGAATCCATTGCTGGAGAATTATTACGTTCCTTGGAAGGCATTCTATTTCCCTGCTTTTTCAGGCTTCCTTTGTTTTTATGTTGATACCTGGGCATCTTGAATAATAGTCACTTATTCTAATTTTTTGGATTTACTTTCATAGGTGAGAACTTTTCCCTGCAGAGGTATCTGTGGTGTTGGCTGGGTAGGGCACTTTGGCTTTGTATCTGGTTATGTGCAGTAGTGTAGTTTCCTCATGATTTCTTCAGCTGTAAATAGTGTCAGTGGTGTCTGCTATTTCCTCAGTGGCTTAGGGTGTGGTTGTTAGCGGAGGCTGTGGTGAAATTTTTCTGGGTACTGGGATGCCAATTGGGCCAGTTCTTGGACCTTAGTGGCTGCAGTGGTGGGCCAAGCATACTGTCCTGTCCTTGGGCCCTGGGGTGGTATATACTGGCACTGGTGTCAGGAGGTCCAGGTGGGTTAATTCTTGGGCATCCAGGTGGCTTCCTTGGGGGCTGGTAGTGGCAGTGGTTGGCTGGGCATGATCTCTGGTTCTTGGACAACAGGTACGGCATGGGCAATGTCAGTAGCAGTAATAGAACAAGGCTCTGATTCCCAAGCAGCCTGCATTGGTGTTGGCAATAGCTATGGCAGACTGGCTAGACCACACCCCAGGCTGGCAAGGTGGTGTGTGTGTGTGTGTGTGTGTGTGTGTGTGTGTGTGTGTGGTAGTTGTGGTGATAGAGGCAGATTGGGTCGGCCTAACCTCAGTCCCCTGGGAACAGTGCTCAGGTGCCAATAGTGGTAGACAGGGCTGGGCAATTCCCAGGACCCTGGATATTGTTTTTGGGCACTGGAATGGTAGGGCCAGGTTGGCTGAACCTGTCCTCAGGTCCCCTTGTGGTGCATGTAGGCACTTGCTGTGGTAGGCAGTAGTGAGGTGATAATTAGGCCAGAGCAAAATGCTTGGGTGGGGGTGGTAGTGTCTGCACTGCAACCCTGATATGTGCAGTTGTTTTCAGTAGCAGCAGCCATAGGCAGGCAGCTGGGTAGTACATGCTTTGCTCCCACTTTGGCCACAGCTCAGGCAGCCCACAGAAGTAGTGGCTATAGGAAGGGGTGTCTGTTCTTAGGACATATGAAACTGTGTGGCAGCTTAGCTTATGGGCAGCAAAGTTGCTCCCAATGGCTCCTGCTTCAGCCCTGGTGGCCATAGCCAGCCATGGCAGTTGGGTGTAGATGGGAGGTATCAGTGGAGCTCCAGGAATGTGGAGATGCAGGGGCTGTTGAGACCCAGGGCGGGCTGCATTCTGGTGGGAAATGGCTCTGAAAATGGTGCCTTGCTGTAGCTGCTTATGACTCAGGAGTGTGTGGGACCCAGGGTTGAGCTCCCTCTCTGGAGCAATGTAATTGTGTGGTTTCCAGGCAGCTCCCTGTGTTAGTCTGAGGGCCCACGAGGACTGAGGGCCTTTCCTGCAGTTAGGATCACAGGAGTCTGCCCTGAGCATGTGGACGACTGAGGGTCCCTCATGTATCCTTTCCCACATTGGGGTCCTCTCCAGACTCCCAGCTGATCCCGGCTGAGCAGGCTGCCTCACTTCCCTCTCCTGCCTTGCTTGAGGGCTTTCCTATCACTTCCCTGAATTCCAGTGTTCTCTTTCAGATGATCTATTCAAAGAGTGATTATCTACTTGCCATTTTGGCTCTTTTTGTGGAGGAGGCAAGTACCAGATGCCTCTAGTAAGCCATTCTGAAGCCACCCACCCCTGCATCTTTTGTTTTTATTTTTTATTTTTCTCTTGCTATTTTGGTGTGGTTGTTGCTGCTGCTTTTTTAAAATAAATACTTGTTTTAAATTCACATTTTACTGATTTTTGTTTTTAATTTATTTACAAAATAAATGCTATACATGGTTCCCAAAACCAAGCTTTCACTGCTTCTCAGAAGTTTTGAGAACTCTAATGATTTTCATCTTTTCTGAATAGTATTTATTTGTAAATTTTTAAGTAATAAAATCATTCATCGTAAAACTATATACAGTTGAAAATTTTCATATATATGTAGATAAATATAAAAAATAAAATCCTGATACTATAATATTTGGTGTATGTAGATAAATATGAAACTAAGCATTGTTATTCCAACCCTCCCTGAGCTGTGACAACTATCATTGGCATTCTGATGTATTTCCTTCGGGTCTTTCTCCACAAAGGACAAGCTTTTGTTTTAAACAGAATCGTGATTTCATTATATGTAAGGCTTTGTTAATTCCATTGTAAGTATTTTCTTTTCTTTCTTTTTTTTTTTTTTTTTTTGAGATGGAGTCATGCTTTGTCACCAGGCTGGAGTGCAGTGGCGCGATCTCGGCTCACTGCAACCGCTGCATCCCGGGTTCAAGCGATTTTCCTGCCTCAGCCTCCCAAGTAGCTGGGACTGCAGGTACATGCCACCATGCCCAGCTAATTTTTGTATTTTTATTAGAGACGGGGTTTCACCATGTTGGCCAGGATGATCTTGAACTCCGAACCTCGTGATCCACCCGCCTCGTCCTCCCAAAGTGCTGGGATTACAGGCATGAGGCACGGCGCCCAGCCCATCATAAGTATTTTCATGTATCGTCATACATTTTAGAAAATGGTATTATTGACTATATATCAGTTCATTGTGTGCACATATTTTATTTAATTAATTTGCTCTTTTCAGTTATTTAGGTTTTTTCATTTTTTTGTTATTATAAATTTCATAGTAATATATGTCCTTACACATAAATCTGAGTGTGAATCTAGGATTATTTACTTAAAATGAATTTCCAGACACAAATTGTGGGGTAAAGTGGGAGGAGCATTTTTAAGGCTTTTGATATATACTGCTAAATTGTCTTATAGGAATTTATAAATTATGAAATAACCAGTAGTCCATGTGAGACCATGCATTTCTTTATCCAAATGAAGAGTTAAAGAAATCATTTGCCAGCTTTTTTGGTGATATGTGGTAACTCCTTTTACTGATTTGAATTGTTTTCTGTTACTAGTGGCTTTTTACAGGTTTTTCTTATGTTTGTTGGTTGTTAGAGTTTTTTTTTTTTATTGTCTATATCTATCTTAGTATCTATGCCTATTTTAATTTTTTTAATGTCTATGCACTTTCTTTTGGTGCATTCATCTTTTTCTAGCAAGTTCTATGATATTTTAAAAATAAAAGGTGTTAACTCTTTGTCATTATAGTGTAAATATATTTCCCAATAAGTTTTTAAATTTTCATTTATGATATACATAAATTTTAACTTTTATATATTAAAAATATCTATATTTAAATGACTTTGTCCAGGTGTAGCAACTCATGCCTATAATCACAGAACTTTGAGAGGCTATGTCAAGAGGATTGCTTGAGGCCAGGAGTTCCTGGCCAGCCTGGACAACACAGTGAGACCCCATCTCTAAAAAAGTCTTTTTTTTTTTTAAATTAAATCGTTTTGTTCCTTTTGTTTCTCTCTCTTCTCTCTTTCTTTTTCTTTCCCTCCCTTCCTCCCTTCCTCCCTTCATTCCTTGTCTCATTCTGTCACCCAGGTTGGAGTGCAATTATGCCATCACAGCTCACTGCAGCTTTGTCCTCCTGGGCTCCAGTGGTCCCTCTGCCTCAGCGTCCTGAGAAACTGGGACCACCAGGCATCCACTGCCATGCCCAGATAATTAATTTTTTTTTTTTTTGTAGAAACGGTGTCTCACTATGTTGCTTGGGCTGATCCCAAACTCCTGGTCTCAAACAATCCTGCTGCTTCAGCTTCCTAAAGTGCTGGGATTACAGGCATGAGCCACTGAGCTCAGGCTCTTTTTAATATCTTCTTCCACATTTTTACGTATCAATCCTGCATTCAAACCCTGACTCATTCTGAAGCAAATTTTAGTATATGTTATAAGGTATTGATCCAAATTTTTATGTTTATAAATAGTTAACATATCCAAACCATTTCTTGATATTAATTTCATCCAATGATTTAAATTGCCACCTTCACCATATTGTAAATTATAGTTTTGATTTTCCTTTTTGACAATGAATTCTTTAAGAGGATACTTTAGAATTTCCAAACTTAATAAAAATATTGTCTATTCAGAGACTGTATTCTCTGTAATTTCTATATTTTGTTACTTTTTGAGTGTCTGTTGTAATTAAATATGAACTTAAGTTTAGTCAATGTTCAATATATTTTTACAATGAAGATATAAACTGCAGCTACATGGGATAAAGATATACAATGATTCATTTAATTCTATTTATTTTGTTGTTTAACTTATCTATGATAATTCTAATACTTATTTTTAAAATGGTTAAGTTTAACAAACTTTAAAGAATCACTTGGTAAGATTTTCATTTGGGGATAATGTCCAAGGTTCTTGCTAGTCTAATGTACCTTAGTAGCACTTTGTTCATTTTCATGGTGTCCACAAATTAAACTGTAGTAAAATGTGTGTAGTTATTGCCTTACTGTGAATTCTAAGGGGGTAAAGTTGATGCCTTCCTGAACCTATTCGGGCACAGGATTCATAGATAATAAACACTTTTAAGATGCAGTTGAATTTCACCCAAGTTAAATCCAATGCAAAGCTGCAAGCGGAAATTCCTAAAGAGAGTAAATCCTAGAAATAGTAAAGAAAATCATTGTGTCCTCAATGCCAGACTTACGGTAATTAAGTAGAAAGTGACGGGCTTTCAGATAGGATTCTAATGACTGTTCCTGTCTGCAAAGATTTACAAGAAACTGTCTACTCCCATAAACTTGTCCTCTGAAGAACTCAACCTTGACAGTGGATTGAATTTGGTGACCCTGGGATATGGGATTTCTATTTCTAGAAATATAGACACTCATCAAATAAACTATAGGATACCTTGGAGATACTGCAGGTTTGGTTCCTGGTCACTACAATACAGTTAATATTGCAATAAAGTGAGTCACACGGATTTTTTGGTTTCCAAGTATATATGAAAATTATATTTATACTCTACTGTAGTCTATCCAGTGTGCAATAGCATTATGTCTAAAAAACACATACCTTAATAAAAAATATGTACCTTAATAAAAAATGCATACCTTAATAAAAATATTGCTAAAAAATGCTAACAATCATCCAGTCATACTCTTTGTATTGGTAGAGGGTCTTGCCTTGACGTTGATGGCTTCTGACTGATCAGGGTGATGGTTGCTGAAGGCTGGAGTGGCTGTGTCTATTTCTTAAAAAAAAAGACAGCAATAAAATTTGCTGCATCAGTTGACTCTTTCTTTTACAAAAGATTTCTCTGTAGCATGTGATGTTGTTTGATAGCATTTTACCCACTGTAAAACTTCTTTCAAAATTGGAGTCAGTGCTCTCAAATCCTGCCAGTGCCTTATCAACTAAATTTATGTAATATTCTAAATTGTTTGTTGTCATCTCAACAATATTCATAGAATCTTCACCAGGATTATATTCCATCTTAAGAAAAGACTTTCTTTGCTCATCCACAAGAAGAAACTCCTTATCAAGGAAAGTTTTATCATGAGATTGCAGCAATTCAGTGACACCTGAAGGCTCCACTTCTAATTCTAGTCCTGTTGCTATTTCCACCACATCTGCAATTACTTCCTTCACTGAAGTCCTGAACCCCTTGAAGTCATCTATAAAGGTTGGAGTTCACTTCTTCTAAACTCCTGTTAACATTGATATTTTGACCTCCTCCCATGAATCATGAATGTTCTTAATGGCATCTAGAATGGTGAGTCTTTTTCAGAAGGTTTTCAATTTATTTTGCCCAGGTCTATCAACAAAGTCATTATCTATGGTGGCCATAACCTTAAAAATGTATTTTCTAGATAATAAGACATATAAATCAAAATTACTCCTTGATCCATGGGCTACAGAATGGATGCTGTGTTAGCAGACATGAAAACAACATTCAGCTCCTTGGAAGTCTCCATCAGAGCTCTTGGGTGACCAGATGCATTGTCACGGATTTTGAAACAAATCTTTTTATCTGACCAGTAAATCTCAACAGTAGGTTTAAAATTTTCAGTAAACCATGCTGTAAACAGGTGTGCTATCATCTAGGCCTTGTTGTTTCATTTTTAGCACACAGGCAGAGTAGACTGAGTATAATTCTTAAGGGCCCTAGGCATTTCAAAATGGTAAATAAGCATTGACTTCAACCTAAAGTCACCAGTTGCATTAACCCCTAAGAAAAGAGTCAGCCTGTTCTTTGAACCTTTGAAGCCAGGCCTTGGATTCTGTCTAGCCATGAAAGCCCTAGATGGCATTTTCTTTAAGACAAGGAGTTTTCATCTCCATTCAGTCTGTTTAGTGTAGCCACCTTTATCAATTATCTTCACTAGATCTTCTGAGTAACTTGCTGTAACTTCTACATCAGCACTTGCTGCTTCACCTTGCACTTTTATGTTATGGAGACAGCTTCTTTACTTAAGCCTCATGAGCCAACCTCTGCTAGCTTCCAAGTTCTCTTCTGCAGTTTCCTCACTTCTCTCAGGCTTCCTAGAATTGAAGAGAGTAGAAGTCTTCCTCTGGATTAAGCTCTGGCTTAAGGAAATGTTATAGCTGGTTTGATCTTTACTCCAGACCACTCAAACTTTCTCCGTATCAGCAATAAGGCTTTTTCACTTTGTTATCATTTGTATGTTCACTGGAATAGCGCTTTTAATTCCTTCCTTCTTTTCCTTTACATTTACAACTTAGCTAACTGGCTTAACTTTTGGCCTGTCTGGGCTTTTGGTATGTCTTCCTCACTAAGCTTAATCATTTCTAGCTTTTGACATCAAGTGAGAGACTTACAACTCTTCCTTCCATCCGATCACTTAGAGGCCATTGTTGTGTTATTAATCGGCCTAATTTCAGTATTGTTGTGTCTCAGAGAATAAAGAGGCCAGAACAGGAGAGAGATGGAGGAACTGCCTATTGGTGGAGCACTCAGAACACACACATTTATGGATTAAGCTTACTGTCTTTCATAGCCATGGTTAGTGGTGCCCCAAAAGAATTAAAATAGTAACATCAAAGCTCACTGATCACAGGTCACAATAAGAGATATAAAAATAATGAAAAAGTTTGAAAAATTGTGAGAATTACCAAAATGTAACACAGAGACACAAAGTGAGCACATGCTGGTGGGAAAACAGCACTGATAGACTCCTGGATGCGGGGTTGTTACAAACCTTCAATTTGTAAAAATGCAATAGTTGAAAAACATAATAAAGACAAATGCAACAAAATGAGGTGTGTCCGTATAGTATGTACAGTATAGAAGATATTGAAATAATCTTCCCAGAAAATCATACATCAAACCAGAAGAGCCAAGAGCCTCCTCTACTCCAGGCCATCAAGATTCTGCCGATGTTCCCTGCTAGCGAAGCCCTCATGGGACTTAGAAGACTTGCTTTTGCTCCATGATAAATTTCAGCATAGGATTTTTTAACTTACATTGGTAACCACATATCCAGCCTCAGACTTTCTAGACAAGCAGCTATTCTCCTCTGAGGTTTTCCCATGATGCTCTCCGTGGGACCTACAAACTAGCCCTGCTTTTCTCAGTCTGGGGATCCTTCCTCTTCCACTTCTTTTGCCTCTCTTCTTTGAGAAACTCTCTTTTCTCTTCTTCCCTGGATACTTAACATCTAGCATTATTTCTTGAAGAGTTTGGGTTCTACAGGGATAATTTAACACAAATGAATATCTCAATGAATTACCTTATTAAAAGTGCTAGACTCTCATTCCCTCTAGAAATAAGCTAACTTCTTTTTTCAGGGCCTATGTGTGCAACTAAGTGAGATCCTGCTTTGATACCCCAGATGCCCTGCTCCCAGTGCAGAGTCAGAGCAAGCCCGGCTGAGGCTGTCGTGGGCCTGCTAAAGAAATTCAGAATCAGACTGTTTGCTCTGTGGAAGTCTCTCGCCTCTGCCTTCCAGACCTTCCTCTCTTCATTTCTTGCCTAGGTGTGTTAGACCCTTTCCTGCTGTCTTGAATTTTGTTTCACTCTTTCTTTTTCCCTCCCTCTGTCTCATGAACCCCAGAAGGAATGAAATTGTGGTCCATGTATGAATTCAGTGGGCAGACATATTGGTTTGGTTTCCACTGGGGGGAAAACTGTACAGTGTGCATCTAATTTGAACTAGTGGTCAGTATTTAACATTTGGAAATTTCACATAAGAATCCCTATTTCCAACTTCTCTGAACATTTGAAAGATCTGGCCACACTGGGCCCACATTTGTGGCAAAAAATGAGTTGGAGTCCTTAAAAAATTATGCTAAGTGAAAGAAACAAGTTATGAAAGACTACGTATTGTATGATTTCATTTATATGAAATATCCAGAATAGGCAGATCTGTAGAGGTAATGGATTAGTGGTTTCCCAGGGCTGCGCATTTGGAGGGAAATGGGAAGTGACTGCACATGGGATTTCTTTTGGGGAATGAGAATGTTCTAAAAGGGATTGTGATAATGGTTACACAAATCTGTCACTACACTAAAAATAATTGAATTGCACATATTAAATATGTAAATTACATGGTATGTGAATTATATATCAGTACACGTTTAATTTTTTTTTTTAAGTGGGTTGAGGTTAGGTAGCATATACCTTCTTTAGATGGGTACCTGCCATAGTCTCCATAGTCCCATATTGACTGCCCTACACTGGGACCCAGTTAACTTCTTTGATTTTGGCCTCTGTTGGCATTTGACATTTTAGCCTCAGTTCATATTCATGAGCATTTTCCTTTTTCTAGTACCTTTGTCATGATAAGTTCCCTTTTCTTATCCTTTTCCTCATGAAAATTGCCTTTACTGGTCATCCAAGAGCACATCTCCTATAATATTTTTTGACGTGTAGTTGTCAAGTTTCTGACAAAGAAATGTATTTCCTTATTAGTAACAATATTGCTATAAAATTATACCTTATCAAACCAAACTTTCTTATAAATATAACCTGGATTCTGGATTTCATAAACAAATACAGTGCACTATGCCAACCAAAGAATAACAGGAAGTACTTTATGACCCCACATCATCAAACAGTTCTCCCCTAAACATCCCTGTAGCATGACCAGGCAGGAGATGCTGCAAGACTGGGAACAGAGCTGCAATCACTGGCATTTTTAAACAGCTTGTTGATGGACCGGGCTTATGAGAAAACCAACATTACACTGAAACTCTTAGGGATACTTTAAATTGGTGGATTAGATGGTCGCTTGATTAAGTTTGGGTTATGTAAACAGTGGAGTGTTTAGATTTAGGCTTGGCTGTTGGAGTCTAGGCAGCTGTTTGTACTTAAGTCCAGCTAGAAGTCTTGTTAATCAAAGAACTGACTGAATTTCTTTCTTTCTCCCACCCCTGCCTGCTTCTTTTTTTTGTACCTGTGTTGTTTTTCCCCCTGTCCAAACCCTTTGGGCTCAGGACTGTAGGGAGGCAAAGGCAGAGCATTTTGAATGTTTCTCTGAGGACCAGGAACTTATTTTTTTGATTACATAGTGATGTGCCCCACAGATCTCCCTCACTGTGAGGTAATCACTTCGTTTATCCAAGTTCTACAAAGCCTTTATTATTTCGGTTAGTTCATATTTTTGAAGCTAAGTCATCAGTTTGATGCGTTTGTTGTAAAATGTGGTTTAACAGCTTGTTAGCACATTTATTTTTTTTTAATGGAATCCAAAGATATTTCATGCTTGAGCAGCAGTGGATTTAAGAGCCGATGAAAAGCCCCGCGAGCTGGGCGCAGTCAGCACAAAACAATGCCGGGAACATTGTGGAGCCCTGCGCAGGGCTACCCCCAGCAGTGGTGTGCGGGCTTTCTTGAACTTTAAGTTACTTTTTGTGCTTTTCTTGTTCCGTGACAGTGTCTCATAAATAACGCATGTTGCCTTATGCGTGTTGGTTTCAGATTGTCTAGGACGCACTGGGTCATTTGAGCAGTCTGCGTTCATGTGGTTTTTCTCGCCTCTGAAGATGATTCGATTCTGTTTTGTCCACAAAGGGGAGACGTGGATTGCTGTTTTCTGTCCTCCAAGTGTGGCTTTGTAAAGCTGTCTCAGAACTAACGGGTTGGAACTGAAAACTATTATGGAGCTTGGTGAATGTCTGCGAGCCTTTGAAAAGTAAAAGCTGGGAAGCGACAAACTCTTTCCACAGTTCAATCCCAAATACAAACGAGGTCATTTTCTTGGGAGGCAGCAAAAGTGAGCATTCTGTGTTTGACCAAAGACAACCTTTTGGTTGAGGTTTTGATTATCCAGGGATGAAATGGAGGCAAATGATCTTCTTTGCCTAAATCCAGACCTACCTTTTGTACCAGGCTAGGTATTTGTTGGATTGAAAGGACTGCAGCCCATGGAGAGCAGTTTCACGTAACTGGAATTGGTCAAAATGGGCTTTCTGATTATATCTTATATATTATTATTAGAATATATTATTATATATTAGATCTATATTAGATCTGATATAGATCTATATTATTAGATCTAATATATTAGATTATAATTATAATTAGATTATAATATATTAGATCTATGTTATTATATCTAAACTGTTTTACCTTACCAGCCTCCCCATTTACATGTCTGTGTTGTCGGTTCATAAACCAGATTACAATGATTTTTTACCATTCAAGTCAGAACTCTTATGTTTCATTTATATTCCGGAAAGTAGAGATTAAGGAAAAGTATTGAGAAGAGAAGGCAAGTTTCTTCTTACATAATAATACCTGAGGTTCTCAAATTGAAGTGACAGCTGATATAGTGCTTAGAGCCCAAATTTTATTTTTATCTATCTCTCTAGAAAGATATGTTGAAACATTTAACATAAGGGAAAGAGAGGAGACCACATGTGAAAAATTATCAACTACTTTGCCAGTGATTACCTAACAATGAACGAGATCCACATTTCCAATCTGCCCACACCTCTAATGTCTCTTTGAGGTTGAGAACATAAATCGTAACCCCTGTGTGAGGCAAACTTACTTTCTTAAAGAAGGAAAAAAAGACTGCTGTTAATGGCAATGGTGCTCATGTACATGAAGATTACAAAAGCTGGTCTTGGAAGGGACCCTTTGTGTAAACTACTCCAACTATCTGATTTTATAAACAACAAAACTGAGACTAAGAAACTTGTTTCTGACTTTTGATTATTGTGAATGGGGGGCTTTGAATATTCACATACAAGTTTTTGTCTGAATACCTGTTTTCAATTCTTTTGAAGTAGGATTGCTGAGCCATATAGGCTAATTCTATGTTTAACTTATTGAGGAACCTCCAGATTTTTTCTGCAGTGGGTGTACCATTTACATGCCCTCCAGCAATGTATGAGGGTTTCGATTCTCCACCTGCTCAGTAGTACTTATTTTCCAATTTTTATTTATTACAGCCATTTAGCCATATCCTAGTGAGTGTGAGGCAGTATCTCCTTGTGGTTTTGATTTTCATTTCCCTAGTAACTAGTGATGTCACGTATCTTTCCATGTACATGTTTATCATCTCTATATATTTTTTAGAGAAATGTCATTCAATCATTTGCTCATTTTTTAATTGAGTTGTTTTCTGTTGTTGTTGAGTTGTAAGACTTCTTTATATTTTTTGGATACTAGACCCTTTTCAGATATATGATTTGCAAATATTTTATCCCATTCTGTGGATTGTTTTTACTTTTTTGATAATGTTTTATAATGCAAAAGAATTTTTAATTTTATGAAGTTCAATTTATTTTTTCTGTTGTTGCTTGTGCCTTTGGTGTCATGTCTAAGAAACCATTGCTAGATCCAAGGGCTTGAAGATTTATCTCTATGTTTTTTGCTAAGTGTTTTATGGTTTTGGCTCTTATATTTCAGTCTTTGATTCATTTTAAGTTAATTTGTGCATATAATGTGAGGTAAGGATCTAACTTCACTCTTTTGCATGTGGATATCCATTGTCCCAGCACTGTAGAAGGGACTATTCTTTCTCCATTGACTGACCTTAGCACACTTGCCAAAAATCATTTCACCATAGTTATATGAGTGTTTCCTGAACTTTTCATTCCATTCCATTGATCTATATGTCTATTCTGCCAGTATGCAGAAATTCAGTCTTTCCTCTTTATCTGAAGTTATTTAGAAACTATTTTTTAAGTTTTAAATTGAAAGGATTTTATGAGCAATATCTGTGTTAAACTAAATTTTTCTTTCGCTGGTCAAAGGGAATTCAGATGTGTATATGATCATTTCATTTTCTTTGAAATTCAGTACCTTCGTTATGTGTTGCTTGTTTTTCCTGGAACAAGTCTTTTTAAAGCAGCAGATTCATATCTTTCTTTCAAGTAAGTTTTCTTCTATTATATCTTTTCATTTTTTTGTTTTTTTCTTATTCTCTTCATCAGAGAATTCAATTATGTGTGTGTGATATTTTCTGTCTGATTCAACTTCCACTATTTTAGAATCTTTGCTCTTTGCTCTTCACTTTGTGTGATTTCATCAAGCTTTTCCTATAGTCACAGTTTTTTGAAAATTGTTTTTTGATACCTTTTCTTCCTTCAGGTGTGGATTTCTTCATTGCAATATATGTGTGTATATCTATCTATCTATCTGTCTGAACATATTTATAGTGACTGTTTTGAAGTCTTCGTTGAGTCAGACATGTACGTCCTTTCACAAGCTATTTCTGCCTTTGTTGTCTGTGTATGTTCTGTTTCTTTGTATGTCTTAGTTTTTTTTTTAAACTGGGCATTTAGATAATATATTTTAGCATCTCTGGATATTGATTCCTCCTGCATGACATTTTATTTTTATTGTTGTTGTTTGCTTATTTATTTGATAACACATCTGGACTATTTCAGTGATGTCTATTCTTCCTTCTCTACTGTGAGGCCTTTGATACTGCTCCTTAGAGGGCACAGCCTTGGGCACACACACAGTCACCTTCTGGTGAAAGTTGTTTTACCAGAGTTTTTCTTAATTATCTCTTTCCCTGGTCTCTCTGTTAAGCTATTGGCTTTTATTACTATCATAGCCAGCTGTTAGGCATCTCTAATTGCCATCACATTGCTCTGTTGTTATCACCAGTGCCCTGGGACATAGATTAATTCGTAATCTCATCCAATTAAGCTTAAATCTCTTTGCAGGGTTAGGTTATAGGCCAATCTTTGAGGTTTGCTTTGACCACAGTTGGGGACTTCTTGGCTGTTTCCCTAGTTGTCTCTGATAATCTATCTGGCTTATAGTTTAGCATGTTGCTCTCAAGGAGTTAAAACTTTACAATCAAAGTCTTCTCTGTTTTTGAAAGTGCTGTTAAGCTTGAACTTCCCCATACTCTGTTTTATATAAAGTCAGTTCCTTTGGGGAGAGGTTAGGTGTTCTCTGTTCTTATGGCCTGCCTCTCTCCCTGTGAAATATCTCTGAGCTACTGCTCCAGAAAAGGTGGTGGGGACAGTGGTTCTTTCTTCTCTTGGTGTAATATTCCTGATTTAGTAGCAGTAAATAGCTGTTGGTCTTCTTAGCTAGCTTCTTGACGTGTGCAACCTCTACCCTGTGAGTAAGCAGGAATGAGGGTGATAGGGGTCCTGGTAACCTCAGCCTGCTGAGCCTGGGGCAGAGCTTCCTTCCTGTGAGTGGGGCCTGGGTGAAAGAAGGGAACGTGTGACCTCTTGGCTGCACTAGCCTGAAATTTAGCCTCGGTGACGTGAAATTGGCAGAGGATGGGAAATACTGGTAGTCTGGTCCTACTGGGGAGATATAGCAACCTTTTATGGGGAACTGAAGCTTCTGTCATACTGAACTGGGAGTAGAGAGACAGAGAACAGGTCATGGCTCACGTGCCTCAAATTCTCAGTGTTCTTACCAAGATTTAGTAGACTTTTAAAATGTTTATTCATTTTCTGCATGCCCTTAAAACAGTTTTCAAAGACTTTAAGTTAAAAAATAATAATTTTCACCAGTTATGGTGGTTTGGCGAGGGAGCAGATCTGTGGAACTTCTCATGCCTCCATTCTCCCTCTCTATTTTTTTCTTTTTTAATCTTCTTTTTAGAAGACTTACTTTTTACTTCCTCCTGTTATTGGAATATTTATGTTTTGTGCTATTCTTCATTTATAATTTGTCTTACTATGGCAATCTGTTTGTTTCCTAGTTTCTCCTAGGCTGCATGTGCTTCCTTTATCTTTGGCTGATATTTCTTCCCTTGTTTTGCATTGTGGTTTCTGTTCATAAGTCCATAGCTGGTTCTTTTCTCTTTGTTACTTATCCTTGAAAGAGTCAGGCTGTTTTCTATTGTGTTTCAGGGGTAGACGGGAAGCTTGAACAGCCTGAAATTTCTATTTGAATTTTTTTTTTGAACACTTTACCAAATCTTTTTTTTTTTTTTTTAATCTTTGGCGCAGCCCTTTCATTTTCTGGGTTACTCACAGTAGTGCATATTTAGTCACATTCCCTGTGCTGAAACCTAGTGATGACTTTCTCTTTTTCTTGGCTGTGTCTCACCTCCAGCAGTCTCTCTGGGCTCCCAGGATAGGTCATAGACAATTAGAAATGGCATATGTATTTGTCCTTCAACTTCACCTCTCCTGCTGTTCATTGATTTCAGGTTGGGTCCCTTGAGGGACATCATTTGCCTTTTCCCATGCCCGGTCCACAGAGTTTGATTTTACTACTAGCAAAGAACCACAAGACAGGCCTTTCAATATTGTGCGACATTAAGCAGGAAACCTGTCTCCTGATCAGCGTCTGAAGGGTTCTGTGTCAGCTGTAACAGTGTTCTGCTTCGGGATCCAAATAGCCCTGTTTGTGGGCACATCTACCTTGTAGTTTTCATTTTTGGCAGGTTTCTTTTCCTTATTGCATTGAAAATGAAATTGGTTTTTAAAAAGTCTCTTACTGTTCCTTTTCGGCATATATAATAAAGTAAAAAAATGCTTTTCATCCTCCATATTTAACCGTATAGCAATTTTATTCATATCTATTTTGATAACTGATGTATTTGATGAATTTTCTAATGTCTTATGTGTAAAAATGTACTCTCTTTTTTTTGATGTTTTCTTGTTTCTTTTTTATATATTGCCTTTAATATGACTGATACAGTATTTTTTTAGTGTTTGAGGTTTATATATACATGTTTCTTTTCTCTTACACATTTCATCTGAATTACTTAAGACTTTTTCTATTGATCTTAGTGTTAATATCAATTATCTCTCTTAATAGACAAAGCCTCTAGCAATCTTTCATTATTTTGCCCTTAATCTCTCTCCTATTTTCCATATTTTGTTCAAATCATCTTGTAATTAGAATTTAGATTCACTTGGGAGCAAACTTTGAGTATGGGTTCTACTGCATCTAATATGCTTCTCTGAGTAATTCTCCTCACCAACTGTGCCAGGCGAAATACTCATTTCTCTTATTTGTTTGTTTGTAAATTGAAAATTGGAATACTTCAAAGAAAGTTGTGTTCACAAAATTTGAGTACTCAGATGTTTCTGGATACTTAAGAGCAAGGAGGTCAATCTCTATTCATTTAGGATATATCTGTAACTTTTGAGACATGCAGCATTACAACTGGCTGCTTCTTTACAGAGATTCACCTTACTGGCAATACATGTTGAATAAATTAATAAAAAATAAATCAATTGCATAGGAAATTTAAGTCAATACAAATTAAGTACTTTCTTTCTACATATCTCTCTGCTAGGTTCTGTGGGAACCTAACATTTGGTTCTACCTATGATTTAACATTTTTCACTATTTTTGATACATAGACATTTTGGTCATTTTTCTTTTCTTTTTCTTTTCTTTCCTTTTCTTTTCTTTTCTTTTTTCTTTCTTTTTTCTTTTTTTTTTTTTTTTTTTTGAGACGAGTCTCATTCTGTTACCAGGCTGAAGTACAGTGGCATGATCTTGGCTCACTGCAACTTTCACATCCCAGGTTCGTTTTTCTCCTGCCTCAGCCTCCCGAGTAGCTGGGATTACAGGCATGTACCACCACACCAGCTAATTTTTTTATATTTTTGGTAGAAACAGTGTTTCACCATGTTGGTCAGGCTGGTCTAGAACTTCTGACCTCAAGTGATCTTCACGCTTTGGCCTCCCAAAGTGCTGGGATAACAGGTGTGAGCCACCGCGCCCAGACTTTTAAAAGAGATAAATACTTTCTTTTTTAGGTAATGAGCTTGAGCAAACTAAGCCAGGTGGATAAGATGGTAGTCGGGCATAAATTATATAATTCCCTGTTGCAAGACAGACCCTGGGAAGGAAATATAAACTCTGCCAGGAGAGGTTATGTCATGGAAATAGCCTGGAAATTAGAATTAGGGGATTTGTTGTTGGGGCCTAATTCTGGCATTTCCTAACCTTGTATCATTGGACAAGATCTTTCAACACACTAAACCTCTGTTCTAATTTGTAAATGGATGACAATAATATCTAATTCACAAGGTTACTTTAAGGAGTATGTGAGATAATGTATGTGAAAGCACTGAACCAGAGACTAATCACTAAATGGTATTTGATCACAAAACTATTAGAAAAGACCCAGGCACGCACATTGGCACATAAAATCTGTAAAAGTTATAACGTAACAAATAAGGATTATTTCTACCTATATGGCTAATTTTGTAGTGTATAGATGGGTGGGATGCTAGTTGCCTAAATACCATTTACCTACCCTTTCCTTTTTCTAATAGAATCTTAATATTATTGCGGGTGGCAATGTACTTAGCTGAAATTCTACATTTCACAGTCTCCCTTGCAGATACAGGTGACAAATAAAATATAAAATGGTTGTTATTGGTAGGGCTTCTGGAAAATGTTCTGTAGAAGGGGCTGAGAAAACTGGTACATGTACCTGTTTTCCCTAACTCCCTTTCTCCTTTCTGCTGCCTGGAATACAGATGTGATGGCTAGAACTACAGCAGAAATGTAATGGCCATGGTCATGCGATGTTGATGGAAGCCGGTGTTAAGTACAGTGAAGCTGAGAGATCAACAAACAAATAAGCAAAAATCCTTGGGTTTCTGAAGATCATTGCTTGACGTACCTCTGGGTTTATTTTACATGACAGAAAAAATAAACTTGCATCTTGTTTAAGCTCCCATGATTTGTGTTTTCTGTTCTTTGTAGCCAAAAATGTTCCAAATTGATTTGAGTTTCTTCTGAAACACATACACAGAAAAGGGTATTGAGGGTGTTTTTATTATTTAATATCTTTTAAACAAATATGACAGATCAAATGGATTTCAGACAGAAGGAGGAATACTTGGCTGCATTTTAAAGAAAATGGATATTCTAGTTTATGTGAAAATAATTTTTAGTACACATTTGCACTCCACAATTAGTGTGTACCTCTTCTTCCCTGTTTACATTGCTGCTCGTATTTTCTCTTTGTTTAATATTTCCATTTTCCCCATTGACACTCTTTTTCTCAGACAGTTGTTAGAAACTCATGGTTGGCTGTGTCTTTCCTCTGATTGGTCTGTCAGGGTAGTGGACTCCCAGTAGAATTGCAAATTTATAGCAACAGCGTCTCCGTGTCTTTACCATGTCCATCCCTTCCCATCGAATAAGGGGAGGACAGCTGCATCTTGGTGTGTTAAAATTGTCTTCTAAGACTATAAATGTATTATGCTTCTGGGATCTCATAATCCAGAAACCATCCCTGTTATTGTTTTCTCCACACTTCAGCCAATGTAGAGAGATTATTATTCAAGTCCTAATATATTTTAAAGAGATTGAATGCATTTTCTTGTCACCATTTACTGAGTATCTGCTTCATCCCAAGCTCTGTGATGTGTAATTATACAGCAGAGTTTGGATAATGTGCTTTGGGGCTTACAAAGCTTACTGTCCTTTTATGGACGCAGCATCTTTTCAAATCTCTTCAAGTCTTGCCTATTTCATGCATCGTATCTGTTTTATTTACAGTCAGTTGTTAATCAAAAAAATAAAATGAATGAAAGAACTGATCTGGAGGAAACAAACACAATACATGAAATAGATAAGACTTGAAGAAATGTGAAAGGATAGTGATTCCAAAAGAAGAAGAATAGAGATTAAAAAGAATTTTTGAAAATGAAAAGCTAAAAATCCCCTAAACTTCCTCATCAAACTGAAAAACTTAGGAAATGGATAAATAACAAGGCAAAACACTGTAGCGTAAGAATTAGTCATCTGGAAGATAGAATTGAGGAATATCTTCCCCAACAAAATGGAGAAGAAATATATGAGAAAAGTGAGAGTTAAATGATAACTCAACAAAAATCTAATTTCAATCTGAGAACAAAAAGAGAGAGGAAAAGGCGAAGAGAAACTCAAGGAATTAACAGAAGAAAAGTTACTGGAACCAAAGCAATGTTTAAATCTTCAAATTAAAATAGCCCCCATGTAACTTTGAAGAATAATGAAAAGTTATAGAAATATTCAGATGAAATGTATAAATTCCAGGGATAAAGGGAAGACCCTAAACATGTTCCTTTACAAGAAGAAAAAGTTTTTATGTGCCAGTTTCTCTGACCTATCTTTGTGGTACTTGTTAATTGGCCATTGGATCTATATATCTCATTTCTTTTCATTCATAATTTTCATTTTTATTTTTCTCTATGTTCTTTGAAATTTCCTCAACTTTATCTTCAAGTTCTTCTATTATTTCTATGTTTTGAAATCCTAAGCATTTTTATTGCTCTTCATTTCTTCATAGCATTTTGTTCTTATTTTATGGATGAGCTATCTGTCATTATAAATTCAAATGTTGCTGCTGATGAATTCTCCTTTGTTCTTGGAGTAACATCTCAGCTTCCAGGGCTGGATTTTCTATGTGTTTGTCTTTGTAGTCCTTATTTGTGATGTTGGTTTTATGCCTATTCATTGAGAGAATGAAAGTCTAGATTTATGATTCCAGGCTGTGGATGGAAGTTTCCTGTTATGTAGGAAGATCTGTATCCAATATACCTCTTCCATGAGTGGCAAGGCGACACGGGACTACAGTCATTCCTCAGTGTCTGTGGGGGATTGGTTCTAATACTTCCTGTGGACACTGTAATCTACTTATGTTCAAGACCCTATATAAATGGTGTAGTGTTTGCATATAACCTCTGCAAACCCTCCTGTATATGTTAAATAATCTCCAGATTATTTATAATACTGAATACCACGTAAATGCTATATAAATAGTTGTTACACTGAATTGTTTAGGGAATAATGACAAGGAAAAAAAGTCTATATATGTTCAGTCTAGATGCAAATTTTTTGGAACAAAAAATTTGGTGGGTTAAATCCATGGATGTGGAACCCATAGACACCAAGGGCTGCCTGTATTGTGTACATCTATATAGTGTGTCAACAGTGTGGTTCTATCTTGACATGAGGGGGTGGGATAATCCATCTCTCAAGCCCCCAGTAACCCAAATGGCAGAGTAAGTGTGTTAAGGGAGTTTTATTTTCACTGGAGCACCAACATTCATAATCAAAGCTCAAGTTCTTCACATGTGATCCATTCAATTTCTATAGAGAACCTCCCTCAACCCCACCTTTTTTTTGGTGCTGAACATTGGATCTCCTATCTTTGACGGGGTGACAATATTTTCAGCTTTACATATACAGAATCATGTTCCCTTGATGGGATGGTTTCTGTTTCCACAACAGTTACCTCATAGCCGGTTCTGCATAGCTTGCTTCCTTTCTAATTTTATAATTGTGGTAAAATACATATAACATAAAATTTACTATATCAACTATTTTTAAGTATGTAGTTCAATAGTGTAAGGTGCATCCCTATTGTAATGCAACCAACTTTCAAAACTTTTTCATCTTGGGAAACTGAAACTCTACGCCCATTAAACAGCAACTCCTCATTCCCCCTCCCTGAGTCCTTGACAAGCAAGCACTATTCTACTTTCTGTTTCTATGAAATTGACTACACTACATGCCTAACGTAAGTAGAATCATATAGTATTTTGTGTGTGTGTATGTGACTGACTTATTTCATTCAGCATACGTCCTCGAGATTTGTTCCTGTCGTAGCATGTGTCAGAATTTTCTTCCTTTTTTAATGCTGAATAATACTCTGTTGTTTGTATGTCCCACATTTTGTTTATCCATTCATTAGTTAATGGGCATTTGAGTTACTTCCTATTTTTGGCTATTATGAATAATGCTGCTATGGACATGGGTGAGCAAATATCACTTCAAGACCCTGCTTTCAATTCTTTCCAATTTACAGAAGTGTAAATACTGGATCATATAGTAATTCTATTTTTATTTTTTTGAGAAACTGCCATACAGTTTTCCATAGTGGCTGCACAATTTTACATTCCCACCAATAGTGCACAAGGCCTCCAATTCCCCAGATCCCCATCAATAATTGTTTTCTCATTTTGAAATATATGTGTATAATGTATATACATATATATTATATGTGTATATACATTATATATTTATGTGTAATTACATTAATTTAATATACATTATACACATATATTTCCCCAGATCCTCATCAACAATTGTTTTCTCATTTTGAAATATATGTGTATAATGTAATACAATTACATTTTATCTATGTAATATATATGCTATGTATTGTATAGTAGCAATTCTAATGGGTATAAGGTGATATCTCCTTGTGGCTTTGATTTGTATTTCCCTAATGATTAGTGATGTTGAGCATCCTTTCACATGTTTGTTGGCCTTTTGTGTACCATCTTTAGGCAAATAGCTATTCAAGATCTTTGCACATTTTAAAAATTAGATTGTTTGGGGTTTTGTTTTTTGTTCATTTTGGGATTTTTATTGGTTTTTTTGGAGGTATTCAGTTACAAGAGTTCTTTATATATTCTGGATACTAACCTCTGATATATGATTTGCAAATTTTCTGCAGAATGGATATTTTCTCTCATTCTGTAGGTTGCCTTTTCATTCTACGGATTGTGTCCTTCGATGCAGACATTTTAAATTTTGATGTAGCCCAATTTATCTATTTTTTACTTTTCCTCCCTGTGCTTTTGGTGTGTTATGCAAGAAGTCACTGCCAAATGCAATGTTATAACATTTTCTTACTGTGATTTTTTTCTAAGAGTTTCAAAGTTTGAAGTCTTACATTTAGGTCTTTAATGTATTATTCGTAAACTCTTGTAGATGATATAAGGGTCCAATTTCATTATTTTGTATGTGGATATTCATTTTTCTTATGGCCATTTGTTGAAGGCTGTCCTTTCTCCATTGAATGTTTTTGCATGGACTTTGAAAAGATTACGGTGAAAGAAGTCAGCTACAAGAGACCACATATTATGTGATTTCATTTGTATGAGATGTCTAGAACAGGAAAATATATAAGGACAGAAAGTAGATTAACAGTTGTGAAGGTCTGGGGAGGGAATAAATGGATTTACTGCTAATTAGATGATGCTAATTGTGTAGTGATTGTATAATTCGGTGAATATACTAAAACATTTGAACTTTACACTCTAAATCAGAGTATGTGAAAAAATTTACATACCTGTGAATTATATCTTAATAAAGGTGTTAAAAAGAAAAGATACCAAAATCTGTGCATACTTAAGTTTTGTATTCTGTCCTGTGGAACTCATGTATATGAAAAGTAGGCCCTTCATATAAACAGGCTTTAGATTACATAATTACTGTATTTTTGATCCTCATTTGGTTGAAAAAATCCACTTATAAATGAACTTGCACAGTCCAAACCTATGTTGTTCAAGGGTCGACTGTATATACATACGATGGAATATTATTCAGCCTTAAAAAGAAAGAAATCTCACCATTTGTGATAATGTTGATATTTCTTGAAAATATTATGCTAAGTTAAATAAGTCAATCACAGAAGGATAAATACTGCATGATTCCACTTATAAGTCATCAAAAAAATCAAACTTGTAGAAGTAAAAAATTGACTGGTGGCTGACGGAGGATGGGAGAGGTGGAAATGGGGAGTTATTCAATAGATATAAATTTATAGCAGTACCTATAATTAACAACATCGTATTACGCATTTAAAAAAGCAAATGGTCACAGGAAAACTTTTGGAGATAATGAATGTTTATTACCTTGATTGTGGTGATATTATCATAAGTGTATTCATATGTTCAAACTCATCAAATTATTTGTGATAAATGTGTGCAATTTTTAAAATGTATCAATTATACTTCAATAAAACTGGGGGAAATAGAGTAAAAAAATATAAAGGACACATATAGAGAAAATGTAAAATGGAGATAAAATCCAAGTATGTAATGATAATATTAAATGTAAATGTATTCAACAATCCAATCAAAGGCAGATAGTTAGACTGGATTAAAAAATAATAAACAGTATACAACTGTATGCTACCTGTAAGAAGCACACTTTAGATTAAAAATAGCTTAAAAGTAAAATGAAAAAAGTTACATTATTCAAACAACAGCTATAAGATACATGGAGTGAATGATTGTTAGCCTGGTAATTTATATCAGATAAAATAGATAATAAAACAAAATGTTCCTAGAAATAAGGAAGCACACTGATATGGTTTGGCTGTGTCTCCACCCAAATCTCATCTTGAACTGTACTTCCATAATTCCCATGTACTGTGGGAGATAATTTGAATCATGAGGGCAGTTTTCCCCATAGTGTTCTCATGGTAGTGAATAAGTCTCATGAGATCTGATGGTTTTATCAGGCATTTTTGCTTTTGCATCTGCCTCTTTTTCTCTTGCTGTCACCATGTAAGAAGTGCCTTTCACCTCCCACCATGATTCTGAGGCCTTCCCAGCCATGTGGAACGGTAAGTCCAATTAAACCTCTTTTTCTTCCAAGTCTTTGGTATGTCTTTATCAGCAGCATGAAAACAGACTAATACAGACACATTACAATGATAAAAAGGTAATTCATCTCTGAAGATATAACAATTACATACATTTATGCATCTAACAACAGAGCCCCCCAATACATAAAGCAAAAACTGACAGAACTGAAGGAAAAAATAGGCAATTCAACAATAACAGCTGGAAATTTCGATAACCCACTTTCAATAATGGACAGAACAAATAAGCAAAAGATCAACAGAAGTACAAACAATTTGAATAACACTGTAACTAGACCCAACAGATATCTGTAGAACACTCTACTCAAATACAGCAGAATACATAGTCTTCTAAAGCACATATGGAATATTCTCTACAATAGACCATGTGATCAGCCATAAAACAGCTATCAATAGATTGAAGATTAGAATCATGCCTAATACATTTTCTGACCATATAGGAATTAAATTAGAAATCAATAACAGAAGGAAATTCAGGAAATGTACACATATGTAGAAAATAACAACACACCTCTAAATAATGTGTCAAGAAAATCCAAGAGAAATTTTAAAAATCGACATAAATAAAAACAAAACCACAATATCCCAAAATGTATGGTATACAGTTAAGAAGAACTCAGATGGAAAGTTATGGGCATAAATGCAAATATTCTAAAAAGTCACTAACTTCATTTTCCACCTTAAGAAACTAGAAAAAGAAGAGCAGATTAAACCTAGAGCTAGCAAAAAAGGAAACGATAAAGACTAGAGAAGAATGAGACAGCAGAAAAAACCGATGAAACAAAAAATTCATTATTTAAAAAGTAAACAAATTTGACAAATCTTTCTTTAGACTGACAAATAAATAAAAGAAGACTCAAATTACTGAAGTCAGGAATAAGAGGGGACACAACACTACTGACCTTACAGAAATAAAAAGGATTGTCAAGGAATCTATAGGCAATTCTATGCCAACAAATTAAATCATTGAGATCAAATGGACACATCTTTAGAAAGACACAAACTATCAAAACTGACTAAAGAAGAAATAGGAAATCTGAATTTATGTATAACAAGTTGGATTATTAAATTAAAAAAAAAACTTTCCACAAAAAAATCCAAATTCACCAGTTGCCATCACTGGCGAATTCTACTAAGCATCCAAAGAATAAAAACCAATACTTCACAAGCTTTTTCAAAATATAGAAGAAATGGGAGCACTTTCCAACTCATAAGGCCACTATTACCCTGATATTAAAGCCAGGCAAAGATATTACAAGAAAAGAAAACTGTAATTTAATATTTCTTATGAAGATAAATACAGAAAATCCTCAACCAAATACTGGCAAGCAAAATCCAGCAACATGTAAAATGCATTATACGCCATGACAAAGAAGGATTTCTCCCAGGAATGCAAGGTAATGTTTGCATCTGAAAACCAAATAATATGATACATTGTATTAATAGAATAAAGGACAAAAATCACATGATCATCTCAATAGATGCAAAACCAGAATCTGACACATGGCAAAATTCATTCATGATTAAAAAAAAAAAAAAAAAAAAAAAAAACCCTCAAAGAACCAGAGTTAAAATGGAACTATCTAGCCTTACAGAGGATGTCTACAAAAACCCCATAGATTATGTTATATTTGATGGTGAATGACCAAGTGTTTTCCCCCAAGATCAGAACAGGACAAGGACATTTATTCTCACCACTTCTATTAACATTGTATTGGAATTTCTAGCTAGGTTAATTAGGAAAGAGAAAAAAAAAGGCACCCAAATTGAAAAAGAATGTCTATTTGCAGTTGAAATGATTTTGTACATACAAAATCATAAGGAATTGACTAAAAAGTGATTAGAACTCATAAATGAGTTCAGCAGAGTTTCAGGATGCAAGATTAATACACAAAAATCAATTTTATGTCTTTACATTAGTATGAAGAATCCAAAATTAATATTAAGAAAACAATTCCATTTATGGTATTGAAATATTATAGCATTGAATGAAATACAATTTTTTTTCAATGTTGAAATGTTCAAAAGAAATAGCTTTGGAAAAAGATTAAAAACTTGTGTGCTGAAAATTACAAAATATTGCTGAAAAGTTAAGAGCCAATGAAATGTAAAGACATCTTGGGTTCACATATTAGAAGACTTAATATTTTTAAGATGACAGTATTCCTTAAAGTAATTGAGAGACTGAATGCAACAATCCTCACAGACTTTCTTTTAAAAAAAGAGAATCCAGTTTGCTTTTCACAAAAATTGACAAACTGATTGTAAAATTCATACGGAAATGCAAGAAATCTAGAATAGCCAAACTAATCCTAGAGAAACAAAATTGAAGGACTCAAATTTCCAAATTTCAAAACAAAGCCATAGCAATTGAGACAGCATGTACTAGCTTAAGGATATCTATGTATCTATCTATCTATCTGTCTATCTATCTATCTGTCTGTCTGTCTATCTATCATCAATCAATCAATCACTCATCTATCTATCTGTCTTATCTATCTAAATGGAATAGAATCGAGGGTTTACAAATAAGCCCTTATTATTTCTGCTCAACTGACTTTTAAACAAAGATAGCAAATTCAATGAAAAAAGAACAGGTTTTCAATGAAGTCATGGAAGAACTGGATATCCACATGCAAAAATCATGAGGCTGTGTTCTTACCTCACAAAATATAAAAATTCAACTCAAAATGAATCATAGACCTAATTTGAGAGTGTGAACTATGAATTCTCAGAAGAAGTCTTGGAATAAATATTTGTGGCCTTGATTCAGGCAATGATTTTTTAGATGTAACACCAAAAACACAAATGACAAAATAAAAAATAGGTTAATTGTACTTTATCATAATTAAAATCTTTTGTGCAGCAAATCATACAATAAGAAAGTGAAAAGACCACCACTGAATGGAAAAAAAATATTTGCAAATCAAATTTGTAGAAAGAGACATGTACCAAGCATATATGGAGAGCTCTTACAATTCAATAATGAAAAGTAAGTTAAAAATAGGTAAATAATTTGAATAGACATTACTACAAACAAGATATACAAATGACTAATAAAAACATAAAAAGATGCTCAACATCAAACCCACAAAGAGATCCTACTTTATACCCATTAGCATAGCGAGAATAAGAAAAGATAGAAAATAATAGGTGTCAGAAAGAATATAGAGAGATTGAAACCATTATCCATTGCTGGTGGAAGTGTAATATGGTGCAGTCATGCTTTAAAACAGTTTGGCATTTCCCAGAGTTAAGATATAACCCAGAAATTACATTCCTAAGTATATGATGGAGAGAAAAATAATGTACTTCTATACAAAAACGTATACACAAGTCCTCAAACTAGTATTATTCCTGGTAGCCAAAATGTGAAAATAACCCAATTGTCTATCAGCTGATGAACAGATAAACAAAATATGGTATATTCGTATAATGAAATATTATTCATCAATAAAAAGGAATGAAGTACTGACATGACATAGCCTGAATATGAATCTTGAAAGCGTTATGTAAGCTTTCAAGCTTACATAAGCTGGAAGCCCTTCACAAAACACCATATATTGTGTGACTCCATTTATACGAAGACCCAGAATAGGTAAATCCATAGAGACAGAAAGTAGATTAGTTGTTGCCAGAGGATAGGGGAAAAAGAAATGGGGGAGTGATTGCCAGTGGACATGAAATATTCCAAAATTGTATTGTGCTGATATTTGCACAACTCTGTGAATATACTAAAAACATTTCATTGTATGGTTTAAATGAATGAACTTTATAGTATGTAATTATATCTCAGATCTGCTTAAAAAAAGAAAACAGATCGTGGAGGAATAGGATGAGATTGAGAGAGCAGATAAAGTGTTAATTCATGGTTAGAAGCAGACGTACTTTTTTCATAGTGCCAGATAAAAGGCATCTCCGAGGCTAATTTTACATTACTCTTTTTTTCCTGTGAAGATAATCATTGTTGATTTTAACTTGATTTAATTTGTATAAAAATATCCTGCGAGTTCCACACTGTATAATTTTTCCTTAAGCCCTGTTCCCTTGAGTGATAACTTCTGCTGGTGGTCATCAGTGTTTTGACCATGATCTGGACACAATCTCCTAGATGATCATATTCTTTCCTAGTCTACAAACAAATCCCCGCATTGGCTTCATTATATTTTCCACCCGCCCTTTCTGCCTGAAATAACTTTGAGTCAGTCGTACCCACAGAATAGGATGTCCCGCTGTGCGGACCAATAGAGGAGCTGTCTTCTGTGCTTGGAGCTGCACGTGTGCTGTTCCCATCATCTGGTGGTTGGAGGTATATCTGGGTATACAGCACAGATACCACATCTTCTAGAGTTACGACGCCTTGTACAGTTCCTTTCTAGTCAGTAGGCAAGTATCAATACCTGGAATGATGTTAGATCACTCTCTGCCTAATCCTTGCTTATTTAAAGAAGGCATTTTAAATATTGCCAGTCTTCTTTTTTAATACCTTTCTGTTTTATTCAGATATCAGGGGTAAAATGCTATGAAGGGGGAAAGTAAAATTTTAAAAAAAATTTAATAAATATTAGTAAGAGAAGAAAATGTCATTACTCTTCCAAGGAATATGGAACCTGAAAACAGGCAAAGTAAAATGTTGAACACTTCCAACTCAGAGATGCCTCTGCATTTACAGCTCACTACAAAGGAGACACCTCCAGTTTTCCACAGGGAAACAGATTTACTACAAGGTAGTTAGTAAGTAGAAACAACTCCTTATTTGACTCTTTCTTCTAAGAAAGGTAATCAGATGATCAGAGGGTAGAAAAGTGCCACTCAGAAAGCAAAATGGAATGGACCAATTATTCTAAAGATAAAGGTGGTGGTTATAAGCTGCTTCCAAACAAGTGACAAACAAGTGTTGAATATGCCTACCATATGATCTAACTATTCCACTCCATGACATTTATCCAAGGGAAAGGAAGGTCTATATTTAAACAAAGATTTTAAAATAAATGTTCAGAGCAGGTTTATTTGTGATTATGAAAAATTGGAAACAACCCAAGTGTCCATCAAGAGGTGAATAGGTACACAAATCTTAGTGTATCCATACAATGCAATCCTAAAGAAATAAAAGGGAATGAACTACTGAGACACATAACACACATATAAAGTTCAAAGTAAGATAAAAGAAACCAAACAAAGATTATATATCATATGATGGTGGAAGGACAGGTTGGAAAGATTGCAAAATGGCACAAGGAAACTTCAGAGAGTAATGTGTGTGTTCACCATGTTGATTGTGCTGATAGTTTTACAAATACAGTCATGTACCACATAGTGACTTTTGGTCAATGACAGACTACATATATGATGTCTGTCTCATAAGATTTTAATGGAGCCAAAAAATTTCTATTGCACAAATACTCACCATTATGTTACTATTTCCTTACACTAGTCAGTGCAGTAACATGCTATATGGGTTTGGAGCCTACGAGCAACAGGCTATAATCTATAGCATAGGTGTGTAGTAGGCTATACCATCCAGGTTTATGTAAGTATGTTCACACAGTGATGAAATTGCCTAAGGATGCTTTTCTTAGAACGTATCCTTGTTGTTAAATGATGTGTGACTGTATGTATATATATCAAAACTTTTCAATTGCATATTTAAAATATGGGTAACTTGCCGTGTGTCAATTATACCTCAACAAAACTGTATAAAAATAATGAATCACACGCCCTGGAGTGGTGGAATCTAGTTGCCCTCTTTACATGCTTAAGCTCATTACAATAATACCTGACTATTAATGAAATCAATATGCATGTGAAAGAAATAGAAAGGGGCAACAACTTGGTGAAGCCACCACTGTAAAATAGCAATTACTGTCTAAAATGAACCGAGATTCACTGCAATTAAATAACAAATATTTATCCTATGAGTTAATTTTGAAATAATCCTTTCTATTAAATACTATGGAAAAGTACAAACTTAATAAAAAATACAGCTCACTGAATTTTCCTAAATTGAGGAAACTTGTGTAAACAGTACCCAGATTAAGAAACAGAATATTATTAATGTTCCAGAAGCCGCTCTTGCACTTCTTTCCAGACACTTTCCCCTCCCAAGGGGTACCCTGATTTCTAACACTATAGATTAGTTTGGTTGGTTTTTGAACTTTATCACTGGACTCATATGGCATGTCCTTTAAAAAAGCTGGCTTCTCTTGTTCAATATTGTGCTTGTAAGATTCATCCATGCTGCTGCATGTGTGGCAACTGTTCATTTTAATGGCTATACAGTATCCCACTGTATGTCTGTATTTTTTATTTATCTGTTCTACTGTTGATAGGCATTGGATTGTTGTCCTGTCTTGCTTATTATGAATGGGGCTTCTATAAACATGTATGTATTTCTATTGGATGTATACCTTGCAGGGGAGTTGCTAGATCATGGGACATATATATACATATATATATGTATGTCCAATATTTTCAAATGATTGTACCGTACTACCAACATATGATCATTCCAGTTGCTTGGCATATTCCAAAAAGATGGTATTTTCTGTTTCCTTCATTTTAGCTTTCTGGTGAGTGTGTAGTTTACTGTGAGATTTTAATTTTCATTCCCCTGATAACTAGTGTGGGCAAGCTACTTTTCATATGTTTATTTAGTTTTTGATTTCATCTTTTACGAAATGTCTGCTCTTTTGTATATACTTCTATTTTGGAGTCTTTTTCTTATTAATTTGCAGAGACTTTTTTAATACATGGAAGACACAGAGTTATATTTTGCCCCAATCTTGTTTCATCGTGATGCTTTCTTTTTTACTCTTTAATAAAGTCTTAAACAGAAGTTTTAAATTCAAATTTAGATTAAAAGAAGTGGCCCCCACTTATTCCTTTAAGTGCTCTCTGTTATAGTGGTCCAAAGATGGAATAGTGAATGGAGATGGTTCTGCCCAAAAATAGTGTGAAAAAGGGATTCTGACACTGGCTGGAAAATGACCAAAAGTACATTAGTTATTCCTGAGCACAGTATTATCTTAGCTCTGGTCACAGCTTAGGTCTCCCAGAAAGTGAACACTGTGATTCGGGGAGAGGAGGGATAAAGGAGTGGGAAGAGAGGGAAGTCAAGACTAATGCAGTCCCAAAGACAGCTGTAGCCAACCCCACATGAAGCTCTGGAGCTCAAGTGGCCCTTCAGAGTTGCACCTGACTGGGCTGAGATGGCCAGGCCTTGATATCCCCATGTCAATGAATCACTGCATGTGGCCTGCCCCAGGAAGGGCTGTGACCTGGAACAGGGCAGATCTCTGCCACTGAGACAGTCCATGAAGGTGCTGAAAGCTGAAGGGCATCTGCTAACCACACTCCGGGAGCTGGACAACAGGTTCTTTCTTGAAGACAGATCACAGTGTTTACTGCATCTACCGCAGCAGGTTATAAATTTTCTTTTAATCTTTTTAATAAATCTTTGTAGTTATGACTTGATTTACTTTGTCAATGTATCTGGCTTAATCATATCCTCCCAAGATGTCAAATTGACCTCAATTCAAAGAACAGTAGCAGTGCCTTCAGAATCCCTCAGAATCCACCTTCATCTAGTGCCTCGCCTTGTGTCAGAAGCTCCCCACTCAGTGGACTGCCCAGATTTCCCACAACCATACACATCCCCCACCCAAAGTCCTGCCCATCACTGCAAAAGCCTACTCTGCTGGGGCTTTTGTCTAAGGAATCAGAGTTCTTGTGCTTTCGTGTCCAGGAGCAATGAGCAGGCAATAACCAACTTCATTTGAACAAACAGTAAACAGATTCATGTCCACCGGGATATGGTCTTCCAGGATCCCCAGACCTGCTTTCACCAAACACGAAATATCTGTTTACAAAATTCTGCTCTGTTAGCTGGAACTCTTATTCCCTTCCCCACAAAAAGACCAGATGTTTAAAATATCTCTGGAAAATAAGAAAAATAAACATTTAAGTAAAATTGTATTTCATCTTTAAACTGCTATTTCAAATATCAGGAGAACTTGCTATGTCCTTTTGTACAAAAGGGAGTAGGGAAGCTGGGACATGTAACCTGAGACAGAACGTCTAAAGCACACACTGCGTCAACTTATAGCTCATTGGTATGACTAATTGAGAGCTGATAGTAAAAAGAGAGTATATGTTTGTATATGTGTGTGCATATAGAAAATCTACAGCTAGCAGCAATATGTTATATACATGCACATATTGCTGTTAGTTGTAGGATAGACATTTTAAAGAGCAGTTTCAGGTACACAGCAAAATTGAGGGGATGCTATAGAGATTTCTCATATATCCCCTGCCCCCACACTTGCATAGTTTCCTCCATCACCAACATTCCCACCAGAGTAGTATATTTATTACATTGACACATTATAATCACCCAAAATCCATAGTTTACATTAGGGTTGACTCTTGGTATTGTGGATTCTAAAGGTTTGGACAAACGTATAATGACATGTATCCACCATTGTAGTGGATGCATACAGAGTATTTTCACTGCCCTAAAAATCTGTGCTCTGCCTATTCATCCCTCTCCCTACCCTCCACCCTCTAGCAACTACTGATCTTTTTACTGTTTGCTTAGTTTTGCCTTTTTCAGAATGTCATGTAGTTAGAATCATGCAGTATGCAGTCTTAATATTGGCTTCCTTCACCTATTAATATGCATGTAAGATTCCTCCATGTCTTTTCATGGCTTCGTAACTCATTTTTCTTTAGCACTGAATGATATTCTGTTGTCTGTATTTTCCACAGTTTATTTATCCATTCACCTGCTGAAGGATATTTTGATTATTTCTAAAACCAATGTTTTGGCAATTATGAATGAAGCTTCTATAAACATATGTATGCATGGACATACATTTTCAATTCATGTAGGTAGATAATAAGGAGCATGATAGCTGGATCATATAGTAAGAGTATGTTTAGTTTTGTAAGAAACTGCCAAACTATCTTCCAAAGTGGCTGTATCATTTTTGATTCTCACCAGAAGTGAATGGGAATTCCTGCTGCTACATGCCCTTTTACTGGCATTTAGTGTTAGTGTTCTGGATTTGGGTCATTCTAATAAGTGTTCAGTCATATTTTTATTTGCATTTTCCTGATGACATATGATATGGAAGATTTTTTCATATTCTTATATGGATCTGTATATCTTCTTTGGTGAGGTGTTTGGTTTGGGTTGTTTTCTTATTGTTGAATTTAAGGAGTTCTTTGTATATTTTGGTTTACTGTCATTTATCATATGTGTCTTTTACAAATATTTCCTCCCAGTTTGTGGCTCGTTTTCTCATTCTTCTAACATTGTCTTTTCGGAGCAGTAGTTCTCCATTTTAATTAAATTTAGCTTATCAATTATTTCTCTCATGGATCATGCCTTTGATGTTATATCAAAAGGTCATCTCCATATGCAAGATCATTTAGGTTTTATCCTATGTTATCTTCTACTTTTATATTTTTGTGTTTTGCATTAAGGTCTATGATCCATTTTGAGTTAATTTTGTGAAGGATGTAAGGTCTATGTATAGACTCATACGTTTTTTGCACATGGATGTCCAGTTATTTCAGCACCATTTGTTCAAAAGACTGTCTTTGCTCCATCTTATTGTCTCTGCCCCTTTGTCAAAGATCTATTGACTATATTTATGTGGGTCTATTTCTTGGATCTCTATTGCGTTCTACTGATCTATTTGGCTATTCTTTCAACAATATCTCACTGTCTTGATTACTGCAGCTTTATAGTAAGTCTTGAAGTTGGGTAGTGTCAGTCCTCCAGCTTTGCTCTTCTTCAGTATTGTGTTGGCTATTCTGGGTCTTTTGCCTTTCTGTATAAACTTTAGATTGAGGTTTTCCTGTTCACGAACATGGAATATCTCTCCAGTTATTTAGTTCTTTGATTTTATTTTTCATCAGAGTTTGTAGTTTTCCTCATGTAGATCTTACACATTTTTTATTAAATTTGTATGTAAGTATTTTATTTATTGGGATGCTAATGTAAGTGGTATTGTGTTTTTAATTTAAAATTCCACTTATTAATTAATTGCTGGTATTTAGGAAAGCAATTGGCTTTTGTATATTAACATTGTATCCTGCAACTTTGCTATAATCACTTATTAGTTTTGAAAGTTATATTTTGATTCTTTTGGATTTTCTACTTAGACAATAATGCCATTTGTGAACAAAGATAGTTTTATTTCTTCCTTCCCAACTGGTATACTTGTTATTTCCTTATCTCGTCCCTCTGCATTAGAGAGGACTTCCAGTACAATGTTGAAAAGGAGTGGTGAGAGGGGATATCCTCGTCTTGTTCCTGATCTTAGTGGTAAAGTTTCTAGTATCTTAACATTAAGTGTAATGTTGGCTATAAGGTTTTTTGTGGATATTCTTTATCAAGTTTAGGAAGTTCCCTCTCTTCCTAGTTTACTGAGAGATTTTGTCATAAATTGGTATTGAATTTTGTCAAATGCCATTTCTGTAGCTATTTATATAATCATGTGATTTTTTAGCCTATTGATGTGATGGATTATATTAGCTTATTTTTGAATTTTCAACCAGCTTGCATACATGAAATAATTCCCACTTGGTCATGGTATATAATTCTCATTATACATTATTGGATTTCACTTGCTAATGTTTTGTTTAGGATTTTTCCATCTACGTTCATAAGAGTTATTGGTCTATAGTGTTCTTTTCTTGTAATACTTGTCTGGTTTTGGTATTAAGATAATGGTGGCTTCATAGAATGAGGAAGTATTCTCTCTGCTTATAATCTTCTAAAAGAGATTGTAGAGTATTGGTATGATTCCTTCCTTAAATGTTTGCTAGTATGTACACATCTTTAATTTTACTGTTCATTTGAATCACGTCATCTCTTTGAATAGTTTAATATTATTTAGGAAGAGGCTAAATCACTAATAGTTTAATAGTTGGACTATGCTTTAGTAGCAGGTGTTTCATGAGGGCCCATCAGCCTGTGGGCATGATCAGGTCACAGGGTATTATATTTTCCCTGTGGACTCATCATGGCCGGGCCCTCCTAATCACTGCTACCAAGCTTACTAACAATAACAAAAAGGAACGCTCTATCCTGTTGTAAGTGCTGTTACATGGCTTTATGTTATTGAGCAAGTGTCTCGAAACTAATCACTGGAATGTGGTCACCTTAGAACAACTCTCTGGTGAATGCTGTGATGTTCACCCAAATCTCCATTCAGGAATTGACAACTTATTCCCCATCTGTGCAAAGGCTACAGAAGATGCCCCTTAGGTCAGATTCTAGCCAAGGACAGCCTGCACCCAGTAACTGATCACTGTGAGGACATAAAGGCCCAGGCCTGTCACCCCAACTATAGGGCTACGTCAGCTCCTGAGATCCCCAACGGCTGAGACCTCTGTTGGAACTTCATGGCAGCTCAGTTTCTGTTTCTGCCCTATCCTGCTTTCTTTTCTTCTGCAGGTATGGATCCCAGGAGCTGTCCAAAGGTTTCCTGGGGTAGAATCAAATCACTGATCCTTGTTTTTAAACTCCCCCTTTTAAAATAGCCTTGGTTTGTTAGTGATGCTTTGCTGCTATAGGCTCGGAAGTCAAGCTTTCTGGGTTTACCTCCTGGTTCTCTCATCTCTTTACTACAGCACCTTGGGCAGGTAATTTAATCTCACTGTCAGTTTACTCAGCTGTAAAATGGATGTAATATTTGCACCAACGTCATGATATGTATCTCAGATATACTCTGACTCTAAGTTGTTTAGTGTATAGGAGGTTTATTAGAGAGAAAATTGACATCTGGGACAGTTAAACTCTAATGGGTGGAGGAAAGATACAGAGAAAACAATATAAAGCATGGCATGCTGACTATAGACTGAGGACTAAGACTAGGGCCCTTCCTTGTGACCTTCTCAATAGAGAAAATGTAACAAAAATATAGTTATAGTAAAGGTCAGGAAGAAAAATGGATGGGGAAAATTAATAAATGATATCTATGATAAGTCAATTATTTCTTATACTCCATCCACTTCCAAAAATAAGTGGATGTGACTTACACATTTGAATACAACATATGGCAAAGACAACTTGTTTCTAAAGAGGAAAAAATTACTAGAATTAAAAGTATAGGCATTTCAGGTACCTGGAATGAAAAGTGAGATAAAAGATAAAAGCATAACCATTTGTCTGGAAGAAAATATCATGGGTATTACTTCATGTCTTAAATATGTTTCAAAAACTCACAGCGGAAATATTGTTTGGATGTTTTTATTTACTTTCCATTAAAACCAATGGCATAGCATTACATTTATTCTCTAAAGGAATTTTGTGAATCTTAGCAAATATGGTCCATTTACATTGCTTAGGCTTACACTGTTAAATTAACTAAGGGATAATGTTTAGAGACTACAGAGCAGTGATTCTCAACCCTGCCTCTACCTAAGAATCACCAGGGAAGCTTTAAAAATCATGATACCCACACCACATCCTAGACCAATTAAACCAAGGTCTCTGCTGGAAGCCCAGGCATTTTTTTTTTTTTAAAGCTTCTTAGGTAATTTCAATGTACAGTCACAGTTGAAAACTACTAACATAACAGACTGAGCAGTTACTGTCTCCATTCAACTATCCTGTTTATATATCATTATTTCTCAATGGAACTTTTGATTAATGCTGGGTTGCAACAAAATATTATGCCAGTATGCATCTAAAGTGCTAGCCTTATGAAACATTGATTAAATAACGAAGTCAGCAAAGTGGGCCCAGGAGTGACTAAAACCAATAGGATGTGAGTAAGTTAGTGGGAGATTGAGTTATTATCTCTAAATTGACAAAGAAGTCAACAATTGCTTTTACTTTTCAAGGGTCAACGATTATGACCTAGTTACTTTCCTCAGTACTTTGCTTCAGAACTCCAGGTTGGTGAAGGGTGAAAAAAAAAAAATCCACGGGGTTGATGCCCTTAAATATCTGGAAACACTAGACTGATTCAAGAGATGCTCTGGGTTCCAGCAGTGCAATTCCCCTAAATGATTGGAGACTTGGTTGAAGTTGCCAGGAATTAATATGAAATGCGACTTTATGAATCGAAATGTTTGTAAATGACTTGTAAATAATAGTTTCATTCTTCACCAGTGTAAGGTGATGGCCTTACATCTTATCATAAGATCTAAGCCCCAAATGGAATTGCAAATCTTTCCAAGGACTTTCATTCTTTTCCCTTTGGAGGAGAGAGCTCTGAAAGGCTTATAGCTCTGCCCCCTTATGGCCAGGCCTTTCTGAGTCACTTTAGGTCCCATGGTTCACCTTGGCTACAAGCCATTACTCTTTTCACCCCATATTATTTGGGGTGATGCACGGGAAAGCTCAGATGAAAAACAGACTGCAGTTTTGACCTTTTCGCCTCTTCCTATCCCTGAGACTTTGAGCAGGTTACCCAACTTGTCTGAACCCATTTCCTAATATTTGATGTGGGAATAATAACCTATCATTGAAATGCTTAATATGTTGCTACATACTCAAGACATTATATTTGAAAAAATTAGATAAAATGTTCAGCAAGCATAATTAAGGGAAAGAGAATGGTGCTGTCAAATAGTATTATTAGAGTTTTTAAAGTCTGTGTTCTACCCAATATTTGACAGTGTTTAGGAAAGTATGCACAGATGGGAGGCCTTTACCAGACCCACTGATTGTAGGAGAAAAGGATGATTATTTTCTAGAGCTGCTCTGTGCAATATGAAGGTCACTGTTCAATTGAAATGTGACTTGTCTAAATTACAATGTGCTGTAGATAAATACATAACAGATTTCGAAGACTCGGTGTTAAAATGAGAATGTAAAGTATCTCTTAACAATCTTATACTGGTTATATAATCTTATTTTGGACATATTGGGTTGATAAAATATGCTGTTAAAATTAATATTACCTATTTCTTACTTTTTGTTTAAAAATAGAAAATTTTAAAAATAGAAAATTTGAAATCATATATAAAAGGCTCACATTTGTGGCCTGCATTTTATTTCTGTTGGGGAGTGCTACCCTAGAGCTTTGTGTTGGCTCAACACAATTTAAGAGGAAAAACATTAAAACTCACGATAATTACTTTCTCTGGAAATCACTGGGCCTCTTGCTTTTTTGTACATTTACCCTGATGACACCATGATGTTAGATCCTGCTCTTATAATCCTTTTATCTTGGAACTGTGTTAGTTTGGAGCTTCAGAAATTAAACATTCTTGAATAAAGACCATCATGGGTCTTTCATTAAATAAAATTCTACTTATTGTAAAAAATATGATTGCCAGTTTGTTTGTTTGTTTGTTTGTTTTTAACAAGGGAGATTCTTTTCTCCTTCAATTTTTCTACCTCTTTTACTTAAGCCAACCTTTAAAGACTCTCAGTCGTTCTCTGGATCATTTAAGATATCAGCTATAACTCCTAGAGCTTTGGTCTATACCAAATCACTGTGGCCTTTGGGGTCTGGAGCATGAAGGAACAAAGGTCAAGGACAATTCATGCCTATGTGACTGACCCCCAAGGAAAGCACTGAGCACCAAGGCTTGGGTGAATGTCCCGGGTTCATTCACACTTGTAAAGTATTGCCACACATCATTGCTGGGAGAATTGAGTGTTGTTTATATGACTCCACTGGGGGAGGACTACTGGAATCTTGTGCCTGGTGTCTCCTGGGCTCCTCCCTATGTGTCTTTTTCCTTTGCTGATTTTAATCTATATTATTTCACCATAATAAACTGTGACTGTCAGCATAACAGCCCAGGAATCCTGAAGGTGATCTTGGGGAACCCTGATGTACATTAACCCCAAATTGTATTCACTGTCTACTGCATATTGACAATATTACTGATAAAGAAAAGAGAAAGAGACAGGAGTAGGGGGGATGGGGATAGACCCTAAAATCTATGGGCTGTTTATTAAGAGCTAGGAACTACTTTATATGCTTTTCATGCAGCCATTATCAGATGGCATTCATGCAATAACTCTCTCATATTGGTTTTATAGACAGGAAAGTGGAGTTTTCATCTCTAACCCCTAATAGGTCAAATTAATACAGTATAGCCTAAAGCTGTAGGCATTTAAAAACCATTCACCATAACTGAATGGTAGAACCAGATTCAAGCTGGGTTCTCTGAGATCCCAAGCTCTTGTTCCTGCATACCACAGCAAAGATGTAGCCACACACGGCCATGACATGTGCAGCAGAGGCTGTGGGTTCTCCGCCCATACCAGAATCCACTGCAGTTTCTGGACATGCCTATGACCTGCTGCATTTCTCAGCCTGACAACTCTCTCCGATAGGTTGAGCATGCTTGTCCAGCACACCAGACATGATACCTGAGGAATGGCCCTCAAACAATAAGAAATGTAATTGGTGAATAAATACCTGATTTTCTTTGCCCCTCACTGGGTCAATTCTGAGGCATGTTCCACAGGGTGTCCCACATAATCCCCAATGAAATTGAGCCCTAGTTGTGTTACCAGTAGAGGGTCTTGACTGCAAGTTGTCCAGGTTCTTGGATTTTGAACAAAGAGTTGGACAAAATGCACAGCAAAGCAAGGAAAGAACAATGCAACAAAAGAGCAGAGATTTATTGAAAATGAAAGTATACTTTGTGGTGTGGGACCTGGCCTGAGCAGCAGCTCAAGGGCCCCAGATACAGAATCTTCTCGGTTCAAATAAGCCCTAAAAGTTTCCCATTGGCCATTTGGTGTTCACCTCATATAAATGTTCACCTTCATATAAGTGAAGTGGTGGCCCCCAGTTGGTTGCTTACTACAACCAATCAGAGGCCGGAGTGAAGTTACAAAGTTCACACGCCTATACAAGCATCTGACTGGTTGTGGACGGCAACCAATCAGAGGCTGAAGTGAAGCTACAAAGTTACACTCTTACATAAACTTCTGATTGGTTGCAAAAAGCAACCAATCAGAGGTACTTTCAATTTCTCACCTGCCCATGAAGAAAAGGTGGGAGTTTGCAAAGGGTTTGCCTCTGGTCTTTTTGTTACTTAGGCATGGAAAGTTAGGGTTTTACTTTGAGTTTAGTCCTAGGAAGTCAGCCGGAAACGGCCTTAGGTTCCCTGCCTCCAGACCCTGTTCTCCTGACTCAGTTGCTCACAGCAGTGTGCCCCTCTGTGACATGCCCTTTATTGGTATTATTCCTTATCTATCTCACCTCCCCATGCCTTCACTATGTGACCTGCTGTGCCCTCCCAAATAAACGACTTGAAGCCAAATTCTAAACTCAGTATTTATATTTGGTAGAAACCCAAATGAAGAAAAGTTATAGGATCATACCCAAATACCTAGATATACAGCAGAAAACAAAGGGTTTGAAGGACAGTGGCACCATGGTTACACCCTGCATTCTGTATTTTTAAGTCTTACCTTCATAATGTACAAACATTTCTTTGTCCCATATTTGACTTAAGTTGAATCATTACATTCAATTCTAGCATGAAATATGTACATGCAACAAGTTGCCATACCTTGTTCTATATTATAATATGTTCTTTGTACTTTAGTTGATTCGGTTAATTCTTGTTTTCCACCCTTAATACCATTAAAATACGTACCTAGATGAACCATCATTTGTAAAGCTGAAAGGTGATATTTACTTAATCAAAATTAGACTTCCTAATACTTGTTAAAGGGAAAACCCATTGTGGTGAAGAAGCATAGAGTATAATGCTCATATTATATTTCAGACAACAAAACAACCTTGTATAATCCTATTATGAACATTAGCATACATTTCACAGCCCATCCGGCAAACAATAAGGGTCATGACTCTATGTATTTGAAATGCTATCCAGGGCATTGTAGTAAGCAAAATGGTAAAACCTACAGCTGTGTCAGTGGGTCAAAAAGCGGTCATGGTACATTTCTCAGACACTGTGAACCCAAATACGCTTTTATAAAGACAAGCCGTGTGTTAGGAAACATGTTTTTCAAAGCTAAACAGGTCTAAAGATATAGTTATGTGAGAAGCAGGGACGGGAGGGGGAGAGCATGACCTGATTAGAGTGATTCATGGTTAAATGAAACTGTGACAAAACTCCACTGTCTTGTGGAATGCAAATTCTTATTATAAAAACATCCTTTATGAGACAGAGAAAATACAGTATCTGCTTCCAGTTAAAGAATTTTCTTCTAAAACTTCAAAAGAGGTCACTCTAATCAGTTTGCCTGAGAATTTCTAACCTGGAAGATTAAAAGACAGGATTTTGTCCCCCCAAATCATATTTGGTAACAGTAACTTATTTTATTGATAAATTTTAGACTAGGTCTAAAATTTTAGACGAGGTCTCCTGTGCATATTTTATACTCCTGCTTTCTGGATTGTACTGACTTCCATGATTTCTTTCTTTCCTGTGTCCCTATCACTTTCTGGATGAAATATTAAATTCACACAAGAATTGAATATAAAACATAAAATTATATCTCCAAACAGTATGATGTGTCATACGATAGGTTCTGACCCAGTTTCTATCTGAGCTAAACCTGGAAAATAGACGCCGCCTCCATTAATTGTCATTTTATTAGAGTGAGTAAGTATCTAAATACCTATAATTATTGTTACAGGTATAGTCTACCATTTAAAACTAAAAATTATGGGCATGTTGACATTATGATTTAATCATTCACAAGCTTTATAAATATAAAAGATTTGTCACTGTCACTCGAACCTATTTTTAATTATTTCATGCCTGCTGTTTACTGAGCTTGTATCCAAGTTTGAAGGCAATCTCATTTGTCGCATTGTTTTCTCTGACAATAGTGATGAAATTGCTGCTAATTTGAAAAGAATTTTAAAATTCCGTATCATGTCTGACTCAGTGATAATATTCACTGTATGCCAACATGGTCAATGCAACATTGAGTGTGAAATTGATAAATAGCCAAGTCCTCAAACTACTCCTTTTTCTGGAAGTATAATGGACCTAATGCATATATCTAAATGATATGCACTTGTAGTAGGATTCACAAATAGAAAGTACCATTTCTTGCCAAAACACCAGAGGATAACACCCTCCCTCCTGATGCCAATCTCTCAATATCTTCTTCTTCTTTTAGAGAACTTGGGTTATGAATGTAGAGACCACTATCCTGATAGCACAAGGAACTACAGTGTGTCACAAACAGAGAGATGCATACCTCGCTAAACCTAATGCTGGCAGCAGGAATTTGTAGAATATCAGAGAAAGCAAAAGCCTCCTTATCACACCATAGATGATGTCACTCTTTTTAATGCAAATTTTGAAAAACTGTGCATAGGAAACAGAATTTTCTACAACTTAAATTGAATCCTATTGCAAGAAAGTGACCTGTCCATGGCAGATCTATATGAAATACACAGGGGAAAAAAAAAAGTGAGCAAAACCTAAGATACTACAAGAAGAAAAACACTTATTGCATCAGAAGAGAGACTGTGTTCTAGACTCATCTGGCAAGTAATTTTTGTTAATTTATTAATAATGAGGACAGTTAGTTAAGAGATTGCCGTGACAAGTAGAAGTTTTAATTTCATAGAATGTATAATGGCTCTCGTCTGAGGTTCTAATTAGCACCTGGTTCTTCTCAACACAGGGAATGGAAACCTAGGCTCCCTCCAGTTTGGGGTTCTGTCATCCCATAGGGTAGTTTATGGAAATGGCAAAGACAGCATGGAGGATGCACACCTGTTTCTAACAAGTGGCTTAGAAATGTCACTCATCACTGCCACTTACTTTCCATTGGTAAGAATTCATCTCATAGGCAGACGCACCTGCAAGAAGTGTGCAGAAGAATGAATGTGGCCTGTGGTTGGGCAGCCACTTCCTGGTTACAACTGTGTTCTATGGAAAAGAAGAAAAGTATGTGGTGGATAGATAGCCATTGCTGCAGGAGGAATTGGAAATAGCAGAATTCCATCTCAAGTATCTGTAGTGTTCACTGCCAGATAGATAGATAGATAGATAGATAGATAGATAGATAGATAGATAGATAGATAGATACTTTCCAAATAGATCTTTGCCCATTGATGTTTTATCCATCCTTCAAGACTCAGTTTTAAGTGTTGCTTTTTCCAAAGAGTCTTCCCTAGCTCTCATCAAGTACATCCCACACTGCCTATTAGAGAATAATGAATGGCATAGATGCTGTCAATTCTCAACTTAGATTACCTTACCAGGCTGGTGCAATCCTTCCCCAGCTGCATGAATGTTGGCCGCTAATGGCTCAGAGCTGCTCTCTTCTATGGTAAATTGCCAAATAGAAGACACCTTACCTTGGAGGTCAAATGACTTCCCTTCACCCTGCAGTCAACAGCCAATGACTGATCAACATGTGGGTAAGAGAGACCGTTCGCACAGTGAGACCAAGTCTGTGGTGCAGTTCATACTTTGGAGTTCCCAACGAGATTAGGCGGAGGCTAAGTCTGACTCAACTCCTTCCCTTGCCCCATCCTGCTTCTCCCATTCCTTTTCTCTTGACAGCATCCTCCTCATGCCCCTGCAATAAACCACATGCACTGGAACCCACGTTTTAGGTTCTGCTTTCAGGGAGTCAAGCCTAAGGCCAGCAGCCACCTTTCTTCTAAAGTTGGGAGACAGTATATAATCTTCATGTATTTCTTTCTATCTTAATTTCATGTTTTAGGGGTGAGGCAAACCTTAAGAAAACAGGGTCACAACTGCAATTTGATCAGAAAATCAAATTCCAGGGTTTCCCCACACTCGGTAAATGTTCTCCACTTTCCAAATCCTCCACATTTTATGACTTTTCACTGAGAATTGAGTGTAGATACTGATCTAGCAGCCATTTGCGATTCTCCATTATCAGAGGTAGATTTTTCAAGATTCTCTACATACTAAGCAGGAAGATTAGCACAAATATTTTATGTTTACAAACATTGAGGAAGCCCCCTTAGCCAAAAAGCATATTTGAACCAACTGTAATACCCTATCCTATAAGCAGTTGCAGAAGGTGATCTGAGGATAAAATAAAATGTTAATGATGCAGTGCTGTATGTCTAGGACATAGCAAAAGTCATAAATGTCTGTTCTTCTTTCACTTTATTTTCATTCTAACGTATTCCCACCATTGTCTCTTTATAACCCCGGGTGAGACAGGAAGGAAGAGCCATAATTGGTTCAATTTTTCAAAAGTGAGATTTAAAACGTCAGAGTCAGCTTCAAATTATGAGTCTCACAGCAACAATTTGGAATGCCATTGATTGGGTATGAATGTCCCCTAAATGTGCTGTAGAAGTCTCTAGGTACAGGCAGTAAGGGAAATCCCACTTGGTTTTCATAATGTTCATACTTGACTTATAACAGGCAGAACATTTTAGATTCTGTGATGAATTAATGCTTAATTAATATACTTAGTAAGAATGAGACATGATACTACTATTGTATTCCAGTTAATTCCTGTTATCATCTGCATGAAAATGTTTCTTGAGTGAAACATTTAGGAACACATTTTAGAATTCCCATGATAGTAAAAGAAAATGAGCCTTTGCCTCTGATGGGGACAGAATCTTGACAGTTTTCTAGATTAATGGGATAAATGTGGTAGCTCAGCTTCTCCTGCATTCAAATGTCCACATAATCTCTCCATTAATAGGCAGATGGTTTCTCTCTCCTAATCAAATTATACTATTCTTTGGCATCTTTATCTTAAACTATTTCTTACTTGAAATAACTTGACTCCTTTATTTTGCAAATATGCATGCTTTTCTGTCTTTGAAACCAAACCTTCACTGTGAAACTTTTTCTAAAAACTCTAGGCTATAATTATCTGATGTTCTGACTACTACCAGATTGTGGCTTGGTTGTGCAGTTTGTTACTGAGTTATGTCCAAATTATCACTTAATTTCTGTCATAAGTTGACAAGTTTGTCTAAGTCATAACTTTTGACAGCATAGTTCACAGGGAATCGATCAGGTCTTACATGCTGCAGTGTAATATTCACTGTGCTTAGCCCACAGCTGAACATACAGTAGGTGATCAATACACAGTTGAATGTGAGAATGTATGCACATCTCATATTCCTTGTCACCATCACTACTGGGTCTCTGAGATGAAAGAGGGTCAGAAATGGCATAGGCCTCTTCAGCTCACTTCCTTGACCCAACGTGACCCAAAGGTGTTGTATCATCAAGTGTGAGAAGGAATTCACTCCCTTGCCCACCTCTCCCAACACTTCCTTCCCAGAGACAGCTTTAGACATTGTTGGCAAGAGATTGTCTATAAGCGGGTCAGAAGAAAGGGTCATTCCTGTCTTAGGAAAGGTCTGTGGTATCTTCCCCTCAACAAGGAGCAAGACCCCGTTAAGTGTCAATTGAAGCACAGATAATGGAGGAGTATTAAAGAATATACTCAGAGTCATGTGTTGTTCCATAGGGAAAAATGCATATACTTTATATATTTCTCTCATGGTTATTTCCTAAGGAAGCAACTATGAAGTATACATATACACATACTAGAAACTGCATACTTCTCAGGTGATAAATATTTATGTTACTTTTATGTATTTCTCTCATGGTTATTTCCTAAGGAAGCAACTATGAAGTATACATATACACATACTAGAAATTGCATACTTCTCAGGTGATAAATATTTATGTCACTTTTGTGTATTTCTCTCATGGTTATTTCCTAAGTAGGCAACTATAAAGTATGCACATACACATACTAGAAATTGCATACTTCTCAGGTGATAAATATGTATTTGTGTCACTTTAGACATTTGACAGATGTTTGGGGTTTATGCAGGGTAGTGATGAAAACTAGGAGAGAAGTATCTGCTTCCCTTTAGTCTGAGCTGTGAAGTTCTGTGAGTCATGTTTCATAGACTTACACATCACTCCAGAAATGTGATTCATTCTGCCATGTTTCATGTGTCATCCTGCTTGTGAGGGCAACCTTAATCTTCAGCTTCTCAGTGCAAAATGTAAGGAGGAAGCTACCAGAACACAGGCCCTGGTGTCACTTTCCAGATTTCACTAGCTGAGTGAATTTTGAAATGTTATTTGATATTTCCCCATTAGTCCAATGAAGTTAATAGTATCTCCATGTCAGAATTGTTTTAAGAATTAAATGAGGTACAAACCACCTAGTACAGTACTTGTCCAGACAATCTATTAATTCAGCTTTTCATTCAACAAATGCTTATTGTGTGCCTACTGTGTACCAGTTTATACTCTAGAAGGAAAAAGACTATTTTAATAAAGCATATAGTATGTTCTATGGCAAAGACAAAAGCTGCAAGGTGGAATATGGGGAATTCTGAAATGGTATTTTGACAATGTAGGTTTGATAAAATACCTGAAAGGGGTAGGGGAGTTAGCCATGTACAAAGGTGGGGTATCTTGGTCAGTTTGGGCTGCTATCACAAAAACATCATAGACTAGGTAGTTCAAACAAGAATTCTTTTCTCACAGTTTTGGAGGCTGCAAAGTCCAAGATCAAGGTGCTGGTAGATTCAGTGTTTGGTTTGCAAATTTCCATCTTCTTATTCTGTCTGCACATGGTGGAAAGCAGAGAGAGAGAGAGAGAGAGAGAGAGAGAGAGAGAGAGCGAGCTCTTGTGTCTCTTTTTGTAAGGGTGCTGGTCCCGTTCATGAGGACTCCACGCTCTTAACCTAATTAGCTTTCCATGATCGTATTACCTAATGCCATCACATTGGGGATTAGAATTCCAACAAATACATTGTGGGGGACATAAACAGTCTGTCCACAAAATGGGGGCTGTAAGTTTCAGGTAGAGGAAACAGCAAATGCAAAGGTCCAGGGGTTGGGAGCACATCGAATGAGTTTTAAGAATACCCTGAAGGCCAGAGTGGCTAGAGTGGGTTATGAGGAGGAGAAGAGAAGGTGAGGTGAGCAAGGTGATAGAGAGTTTGATCAAGTGGAGTTCTGTAGGCTATTAAAATTGTGGCTTTTATTCTGCTGAAATGAAAAACCAGTGGAGAATTTTGAGAAGTTGATTGATTTGACAACATCACTGGGGCTGTTGATTGAGAAAAGTGAAAGGAGGCAGGAACCCCAATTTGCAGGCTACTGCAATAACACAGGAAAAAGAGGATGGTGGCTAGGACTGGGATGGTGCCACTGAAGTTAGTGAGAAGTGATTAGATTCTGAATAATAATGACAATTAATTTGAGTTAAAAAATCCAAGATATGTAAATCGTAATTTGATTTTGATAATAGCAATGTTTATTCGATGTAGCAAGAGTTCTTGGCATTATAACAATGCTTTTGACAAAAATAATGCTGAAAGTACCTATTCTACATTCACAATTCTACGGAAAATGCCATGAATATGAATACTATGCATATGGAACACCAAATATCAGCATTAAATTCTTTGGCAGTATATTTTTGTCTTTTCTAATATATCTCAAAAATTAAGATGAATCCTTAAGCTTTCTGATTTTCTACCTAGATGTTTTGGGAACTCGATGACAGAGTCTCAAAGGTAAAGTAGATAGATTTTAATGAAAGCTTTTTCTGTGTCTGCTGAGATGATCATATGGTTTTTGCTTTTAATTCTATTTATGTGGTGAATAACATTTATTGATTTGCATATGTTGAATCTACCTTGCATCCCAGTAATAATGCCTACATGATCATGGTGAATTAACTTTTTAATGTGCTGCGGAATTTGATTTGCTAGTATTTCATTGAGAATTCTTATATCTATGTTCATCACGGATATTAGCCTGAAGTTTTCTTTCATCGTCATGTCTCTCCCAGATTTTGCTATTAGGCTGATGCTGCCTGCATACAATGAGTTAGGGAAGAGTCCATTCTCCTAGATTTTTTTTATTTGAATAGTTTCAGTAGAATTGGTACCAGTAGTTCTCTTACATCTGGTAGAATTTGGTTCTGAATCCATCTGATCCAGGCCTTTTTTTTTTTTTTTTTTTTTTTTTCTCACATTACTAGGTTCTTTATTACTGATTCAATTTCACAGTTCAATATTGGTCTATTCAAGGTTTCAATTTCTTTCTGATTCTATCTTGGGAGATTGTATATTTCCAGAAATTTATCCATTTTCTGTATATTTTCTAATTTGCCTGCATAGAGTTGTTTATAGTATTCTCTGATGATCTTTTTTATTTCTGTGGGATCAGTTATAATGTCATCTTTGTCATTTCTGATTGTACTTGTTTGGATCTTCTCTTTTTTGCTAATCTAATTAGCAGTCTATCAATCTTATTTTTTAAGAACTAACTTTAACTGATTGATAAAACCCAATATCTCATCATGATAAAAAACCTCAACAGACTAGGCACTGAAGGAACATGTCTTAAAATAATAAGATCCATCTATGACAAATCCACAGCCGACATCACACTGAATGGACAAAAGCTGAAACCATTCCCCTTGATAACTGCAACAAATCAAAGATGTTTCACTCTCATCACGCCCATTCAACATAGTGTTACCAGAGAAATCAGGCAAGAGAAGGAAATAAAAGACATCCAAGTAGAAAAAGAAGTTAGACTGCCTATCTTTATTGAAAATACGATTCTATACTTAGAAAACCCTAAAGACTTCACCAAGAGGCTGTTAGAACTTACAAATGATTTTAACAAGGTTTTAGGATACAAAATCAGTGTACAAAAATCAGTAGCACTTCTATGTACCAATCATGTTTGGGATGAGAGTCAAAGCAAGGACACAATTTCATTTATGATAACCACAAAGAAAATAAAATACCTAGGAATACAGTTAACCAAGAAGGTGAAAGATCTCTACAAGGAGATCTACAAACCACTGTTGAAAGAAGTCAGAAATGACACAAACAATGGAAAAACATCCCATGCTCATTAATTGGAAGAATCAATATCATTAAAATGGCCATACTGCCCAAAACAATCTATAATTCAACGCTATTCCTATCAAACTACCAACATCATTCTTCACAGAATTATAAAAATACTATTCCAAGAATCATATGGAACCAACAAAGAGCCCAAATAGCCAAAGCAATTCTAAGCAAAAAGAACAAAGTTGGGAGACATCACATTACTCAACTTCAAACTATACTACAAGGCTACAGTAAAAAAAAATGGCAAGGTACTGGTACAAAAACCGACACATTGACCAATGGAACAGAATAGAAAACTCATAAATAAAGGTGCACACCTATAACCATCTAATCTTTGATAAAGCCAACAATGACAAGCAATAGGGAAAGGACTCCCTATTCAATAAAGGGTGGTGGGTAGCCATATAGATCATTACTTTTCACCATATACGAAATTAACTAAAGATGGATTAAAGATTTAATTGTAAGCTCTCAAACTGTAAAAACCCTAGAAGAAAATCTAGGAAATACTCTTCTTGACATCAACCTTGGCAAAGAATGTATGGCTAAGTCCCCAAAAGCAATTACCACAAAAACAAAAATTGACAAGTGGGACAAACTAAAGAGCTTCTGCACAGCAAAAGAAACCATCAACAGAATAAACAGACAACCTATGGAATGGTAGAAAATGTTTACAAACTATGCCTCCAACAAAGGTCCAATATCTAGAATCTATAAGAAACTTAAATAAATCAACAAGCAAAAAGCAAATAACCCCATTAAACAGTGGGCAAAAGACATGAACAGACACTTCTGAAAAGAAGACTTACAATTGGCCAGCAAATATGAAAAAAAAATGCTCATCATCACTAATCATCAGAGATATTCAAATCAAAACCACAATGAAATACCATGTCACACCAGTCAGAATGGCTATTATGAAAAAGTGAAAAAAAAAAAAAACACGAAAACAACGGATGCTGATGAAGCTGCAGAGAAAACATTTATACACTGTAAGTGGGAATATAAATTAGTTCAGTCACTGTGGAAAGCAATTTGGGGATTTCTCAAAGAACTTAAAACAAAGCTACCATTTGACCCAGAAATGCCATTACCAGGTATATAACCAAACGCATATAGATGATTATACCAAAAAGATGCATGCATTCATATGTTCATCACTATTCTACTCACAATACCAAAGACATGGAATAAACAGGTGCACATCAATGGTGGACTGAGTAAAGAAAATGTGGTACATATACCCCATGGAATATTATACAATCATAAAAAAGAATAATATCATGTCCTTTGTGGCAATATGGATAGAGCTGGAGGCCATAATCCTCAGTGACTTAATGGAGGAACAGAAAACCAAGTGCTGCATGTTCTCACTCATAAGTGGGAGCTAAACATTGAGTTCACATGAACATAAACATGGGGAAAATAGACAGTGTGGATTACTAGAGTGGGGGGGGATGGAAGGGGTTGTGGGTTGAAAAACTACTTATTGAGTACTATGCTTACCACCTGGGTCAAATATACCCATGTGACAATCCTGCACATATACTCCCCTGCATCTAAAATGAAAGCTAAAATTAAAAAATAAATAATAAAATAATGCCATCTTGGCACAAGTGTGTTACTTAAGTGTTTAAAAAGCATTTTCCCTTGTACTTTTGAGTGGTTCAAGAAAAACACCATATTAAATGGTGTACTTTCCAAAAAAAAATAAAGTTGGTAGAGATGAGAGAATTTCAGAGATTTTTCTTTTAGTCTTAGTGGATTCTTGTAATTATGAAAATAGATATAATGTATCTACTCTGAACACCACTGCTTAAGTAGGGAGACAAGGAAAGACTGGCTAGTTCTAGAAGAGCAAAGTGTCTATACATAGCAAGAAGGAGGTCTGCCGTGGCAATTCTTTCTCAGTCTTGAACATTTTGTGGTTGTACAAAGGACACACAGTTGAAAGCCAAGAGACTGGGTTCTATTGCTGGCACTATCACTGACTAGAGGCACTGCCAAATATCTGTAAATTAACTGCAGAACTTCTTCCAATTTTACCTTTCTGTGACTTGCTGATCACTTTTTCCTAGCCTTTTCAAAATCTGTAAAACTATAGACAACTTGTAAAGCAAGATATCTTTTGCTGCCAGGGTGGTGGAGAAACATTATAGACAATCGTGGACTCTATTTTGGCAGGCAGATTCAACACAGCAGTTCATAAGACTTGAAACTCATTATCACTGTTTTCTTACACAAAGAGAAAATACTGCTGTTCAGAGTGATAACCTGCAAAAGGATTTTAGTTACTTTTGTTTTTAGCTTTTAAAAAATAAAAAAGAAATAAGATGCATTTCTCACTAGCAACATAGGGTGCTAGAGGACAGTGTGGTAATATCGTCAAAGTGATAAAGAAAGTAACTGTTAAGCTTGGATTTTACATAGACTGCCACTCTCACTCAAGGTGACTATGAAACACACTAACATTCATAAAAAACCCAGCACCCTTGTTGAACAAACTGAAAGGCGAATTCTAGTAAGAAAGACAATATCTCATAGAGAGGAAAGAAGATGCATAACACAGTTATAAACAGAGAAACTGGTGAAATACATTGGTAAATCCATTGCACTCAGTAGTATTAATGATAATAGTAATAACTGACTTAGTTTGTGCTTAAAGCCAAGTGAACTGTGAAACATCCATATCCATATACATTTCTTACCTTGCTAGGAGGACAGTGATGTTGATTAACTACAGAGTTTGTTAAACTAGGTAAAGCTACCTGTGCATGTTAACGAACAGACTGGCTGTATAATGCACAGCTTCCAAACTAGCATAGAGAAAACTAAAGAAATTGTAAAGCGGAAGGCATGAAATGAGAACAAATAGGCAAATGAATCTTAGTAAGTATAAAAACATAAAATAGCTGAAATAAGCTCAAATATATTAGTAATTAAAACAAATGTAAACAGTTTAAATTCACCTCCTAAAAGGTTCTGGATTAATTGACTGAATTTGTAAAACCCAAGCTACTTAAGAGACACACCCAAAAAACAACTAAGAAAAATTGAAAAAAGTGAGTCTTAGATATTAACAAGATGGATAATCATTTTTAAAGATTCTGAAATATAATTTACTACTAATAATATTAGTATCATTTCTTTACTCCCTGACCTAACATTTTTACTAAATTGTATGTTACAACTATATCTTCCTAAAATATTCTATTTGAATTTTACGTTATATACACACACACACACACACATATATATACATAAAGAGATCTATAATTTTTTGTTTTGTTTTTCAGAATATATTCACACCTTTCATGTTGCCTCATTCTCTATATCTTCCTATCTTCAACCTATTTTCAGTTCTGACACATACAATTCATTTTTATCTTCAACCTATCTATTTTCAATTCTGACATATACAATTCATTTTTAATGTTTAAAAAGTGTAACCTTATAACAAAAATCTAATTAATTCCCTACTTAAAACCCTTCAGTGGTTTTCCATTGCCTTTAGAACTGAAATTCTCACTCAAATCCTAAAGTTTCTGGATAACCTAGGTCCTTCTTATCTGATCAACTTCTTCAAATGTTGTTTTCCACCTCATTCACTAATCTCTAGCCATGTGCATTACCTTTCAATTTCTTGGGCATGGTAAATAAATGCTTTTACACCTAAGGCTTCCGCAGCCATTGTTTTATTAAATTAAATGTCAACTCCTTCAAGAAGCCTTCCTTTTCTAATTCTCTGTCTCAACCACTTGTGTCCTTTATAGTACTTCTGGCAAGTTGAAACTGCCTCATTTGTCTGTTTCCTTATTTTTTTTAACTGTCTCTCCAACTATGATATGCATCTGAAGGCAGAGACCAAATAGAATCTATTCATTGCTTAAACTTTGCCCAAAGCCTGAAGCAAAGTATTCTCTCAAGATTCTCAATAAATATATCTGGAATAAATCAGTAGATAAATAAATGATTGCTTGAGCGGTTTGCTATTTTGCCTGGGTAATTATATTTTTTCTAGTAGACTGAAATAATGTCTCTATATCTCTGACTTCCAAACCATAATATTTAATCTTGAATTTCCATTCCTGGAACTATACGTTCATGTTTCCAAGTGCATTTCTCATGTATATCTCAAATACTCAAAACTAAATTCAATTTCTCATACCCTATGAATTGTCGTATTACCTCTCTATTTTGGTTAATGGTCCAAGCATTCATCCAAACCTGAGACCTGGAAGTCATCACTCATTCATTCATGTATTCACATATTTATTCATTCATTCATATTTTGTAGAGCAACTATTATGTGGCTCACACTATGTGAATAGTAGCATACATAACAGTGAACAAAACAGGCATAACCATGTCCTCACAGTTTGTTCTACCATCTCTCTCACTTTATGTTGACTGCTGAAACTTGCATGGTCATTCTACTTTAAGAATGTTTCTTGAACCAGCACCTTTTGAGTGCACCAGCACTTTCTTAAACCAGAGCCTCACACACACACACCTTTGCTAGATTAAGCCAACATCACCTTTTATCTGAATCTTTGTAACAGCTTCGGATTGGTTTCCTTGCCTCTAGTCTCATCTCATTCCAATTCATTTGTCACACTACTCAGGGCTTTTCCTAAAACATAAATTGAACTGCCTGATGGCTCTACAAAATTTCCCTGTCTCACCATCCCTTACAAAATAAAGTTCAAACTCTGTAGCATGACATGCCATGTCCTTAATGATTCAGCTCTAGTAAATGGCATTCAGATTCATGAACATGAGCGCATGTCTGCATATGCCATTCCCTTATCATGGAACCTCCCCTCTGCACTTCACCATATCAGTCTGGCAAAATCCTTCCATCCTCTCCTTTCTTGTTGAGGTTTCCCTGATTTTTCTGCCCATTGAGGCAGAAGCAAGAACTTTTGGAACCATGTTCTCATAATCCCTTATACGAAGGAATCCGTGCTATCATACTTCATTATGGGAACGTCAAAGATGTTTATATGTCTGGCTTCCTCACTAGACCATGGATAACTTGCAAGCCAAGAATTCGGCTTATACAAGCTTCTATCTACACTAGCTGGCATAGTGCCTGCAACATGGGAAGTGTTACTACTAAATCTTTCATCAACAAATAAATATTGATTGAACAAATGATGAATGTTCAGTCATTTGCCTAAAGTGACACAGTTATCAGTGGCAGAGCTGATCCACTTGAATGGTTTTTCACTAAAGCTCCACTGTCATGTATCCAATGATTTTCAATTGTCCCAGGGTAGAATAAAGCCACAGGGCATGCCTTAGGTTGGGGAGATGGGTTTGAATCACCTCAGGTCTTTTTCAACCTAAAATGCTTATTGACATTCTGATATGTATTTCCTGAAAAAAAATTGTCAATTGAATGTCCTATATATTATATGTTGACAAATAAACAATGCTAGTAGGGAAATAATAGAATTGAAATCATGCAGATGTGGGTTTAAACATCTATTCCTTAATTTATCAGCTTTGTCTACAGATGAGGAAACTGAGGCACAGAATGTGTCATTTAACTTCTATGTGCCTCAGTTTCCTCATCTGTAAACATGGCACCATATTTGGAAAGTTATAATGAGGATATTATCAGCTGACTGACCCTTGGTAAAGGTTTAGAATATTTCCTGGTGCATATGAGGTGTTCTAAAATTTAGTTTCCATTTCCCCTTTTCCCCCTAGGCTTTGATCAGAAATCCAAGCACACCAAAATGGCTTTTCCATTTGTGTGAGGGGATTATTGCTCTGCTGATGAATTGTGTGCATTTCACGCACACTTTAACAGCTCCAGGGCGTCTTCAAATTAGAGCTCCTTATCACTCATTAGCACCATTGCAGGAAGGCCGATAAACCTCACCTCTTACTTAGCTCTCTGACACAACTGGGGAAACCTCCATTTGCTCTTATCATCTGAATTCTGACCTTAAAGGTTTCACTCTAACCTGAGGGCTTAATTTATCTTCTGTTAAAAGCAGCAGTTTTCCCTTACATGGAAACTGTCATGCCCCGAGTATGCATAGTGAGACAGAGAAACAGTCCTGTCTGTTTCATCTCAGACGCAAGGGAAAAGTCCCTTGCACCCTTCTCTTCTGTGGATAGATGGGCTTTGATTACAGAGGAGCACATTGCAACTTCAGCACTGCTATTGTATACCACATACTGTAAAGGTTTAAAAGTTGACAAAGTGCCATGAATACCATTGTGTGAATTCAACCTCGTGTTTGTTTTACCTACTGTACATCAGAGTACACTTCCTGATAGCTGAGAGTTTGTGTTGTTTTGACTAAATTTGGACAAATATGCATAAAATGTGTATTCAACAGATATTTCATGTAAAAACAAAGAAAGGCTTGTGTCTTTAGATTGCCCCAGAACCTGAGGGCTACTGAGAATTATAAATAAAGTTGGCTTCACAGGCCTGCAGTCATAAATGACATTTTTTTAAATGATGGAAGGGGGAGATTTGAGTGGTATAGGAACCTTCCGTTTAATTCCTCTCCTCCCAAATATGTCCAAAATTTAAAGAAAAAGCTCCTTTAAATATAACTCAGCTGAAAAGGAGCTTTTGATTCCTGGTTATTGGGCAAGGACCTGTTTAACTATTTATACCATTGCTTTGTTTTCTTAAAATTGATGCAGAAGGAACATGGGTCCAGCCCTTTTAAAATCCTATGTTTTATCACTCTCCGGTTGATGGGCGCAATCCAGCATGAGGAAATTAGAAACAGCTGGAGTAGACACAATGCTTTCTTTTGAAAAGACATTTCAAAATTACTAGAGAAAAATAGAGATTGTGCTAAAGAGCCTATCTCAAAATGTGGTTTCTGGCTCAACAGCATCAGAATCTCCTAGGAACTTGTTCAAAATGCAAATTATTGGGCTTCATCCAGCCCTGCTAAAGTAGAAATTCTGAAGGTAGGGCCCAGCAATCTGTGTTTTTGACAGCTCTTCTATCCCCCACCCCAAGGAATTCTGATGCACAAAAGCAAACTAAAAATGAGACCTAAACCACAGGAAAGAGTAGCAAGAGAAAAGAAATCTTGAAAGGCCAGAGGGCAAAAGAGGAGTGATTTCAGGACGTTTAATGATCCAAAGGAATGATGGAAAGGTGCTAATTGGGTACTTAACATCTATACTTCAACGTGCATCTGTTTCTAAATCTGAAATTAGTGGACAGGCTATAAACAGCTTCCAAAGGCAGTGGAAAATACAAACCTAATGAAACAAACCAGAGTCAGGAAAGAGGTTGGCAGCACAATAACTGCAACATCACTTGTATTTAGATGTTTTTGTCTTTGAAGACGTAGTCTATATCATTATTTTAACATCAATAAATGGGATGTGCAATTAAATAAATGCATGTAAGTTATAAAAATGTATTAAGAGTATGCTTTTGCTTCCTGTATGAGAGAGTAACTTAGAGCAGACAAATCCTCCTGCTGAGAAAAACTAGAAACGGAACAAAATTCGGAAACCATGTGTTTGAATGCCTCAGAAAGCTGTCTAAGCAGTCAGATCATGGAAAGGAGGGGAGCTCATTGAGAGAAGCCTAACTTTTGAATCCAAGTTTCCCCTGAAGTTGAACACACCATATTACCCAGAAATTCTACTCATATATACATATATATACACACATACACATACATATCTAACAGAATGCACACACACACACATCCAACAGAAATGCATGCATGGATATATACATATATATATGTTTATGTATATATAGAGAATATGGATATAGACAGATATATGTCTATATCCATATATATATCTCCAACAGAAATGCATACGTAAGTACACCAAAAGGCATGTGTAAGAAATTTCATAAATTTTCTGTTTACAATAGCCTCAAACTGAAAACTACCAAAACATCCATGTGCAACAGAGAGGATGAATAAATTGTAGTGTATTCACGCATGAGAAATGGAGAATGAATTAAATACAGCTACATGCAACAACATGGGTGAATCTGATGAGTATAACATGACATATCTCATTTACACAATTTCAAAATCATGCAGTGATAATCTATGGTGTTACAAGTCAGGACAGTAGTAACCTTTGATCTTTATGGTGAAAACGGGAAGGAGAGCGTGAAGGCCTACTGAGTTCTGGTTACGTTTCCGTAGCTGAAGCCTACACTGTGTGTTCCCTTTGTGGAAATTCAGGTAGTTGAATACTTGTGATTTGGACACTTTTCCTTATGTATGTTACAGTTTAACAAGCCCTCTTACTTTAAAAAAATGTACGAAGAGGAATTTTTCTTTTCTTGTTTCTCTGACATCTTTGGAGTCCATCCATCAGGTGTGTCTATGCCATCCTATGAAGGTAACCTGGATTATCTGAAAGTAGCTGGAGGCAGGAGAATGTGATCATAGAGAATCTTGGATTAGGGGGTAGACAGGCCTATGAATTGCTGTGTGGCTTTGGAAAGCTCTAACCCAAGTCACATTTGCCTCATCCTTGCATCGGAGTTGATTGTTAAAAGAGCATCTACCTCATAGGATTTAGTGAGGATTAAATCGGGGAGTTCATCTAAAGCACTGATGGTGGCAAGCAGCGGGTGGGGGTGGCCTAATAGCTAAGAATAAAGGCTGGGTATCTAAGATAATTGGTATCAGCCTTTCTAAGAACACCATCTTTGCAACTGTACCCCTTTTGAATAACATAAATGGCATGGTTACTCACTTGGCAGAGTGGTCACCCCTGAGAAATTCAATTAGACATTTTGAGGTTGGCGAGAGAGGGAGAATTGACAGAGTTGGAGGAAGAAGTCGTGACAGCATGACTGAGAACTCTGTCTGATGACCCAGGGTCATAAAATGTATCATCATAAATGATAAATAAAAATAAATGATAATTAATAAAATAAAAAATGACATATGATAAATAAATAAATAATGAAACTACCACCTGTGCAGGGTAGGCTGAAAGTGCTGAGAAAGTAAAACTCTCTAGGAGAATCCTGCAGCCAATGACTGATGGGAGTTGGTGGATACTCAACTCCCTTGCCTCTTGAACCAGATGGCTCTGAAGCACGTGCTCTGTACTGTCTCCCAGAGATGCCCAGTTGAACTGGGCTCCAGTTACCCACAGTGGTAATTTGCTTAACAGCACACCCTCTATTGACTGCTTTCCCTTACCTGTATCATTTTCCCTTTCTTTTCCCAGTGTTTTGTGAGAGCATCTTCCAAACAAACTACTTGTACTCACATCCTTGTCTCGTGACGAGTTCCTGGGAGAATCTAAACTTAGACAGTCTGCGTTGCACAACTTACGGCATAGGCTTAGTTGTTTTCTCTGAGACCTTCAGGCAGTTAGCACCACTGTGGTTGCCTCCTTCGGAACTGTTATCACTGCCATGCTGCTGAAGTGCCTAGCCTGAGACCCACTGCTCTTAAAAAGACTTTTGCTTGTTACTGCTCAAGCCCACTGTGCAGCCCCTTCCCCTCCCTTGAGCCAGGTGTCAAGACAGCCCTCCTATCCTATCCCTCTGTTACCTAGGCAGTGGCCTCATCACTTTATTCATAAAGTTAGACTTCCTCACTCTGTATCTGCATACTCTTATTGCTTCCTCTTTTCCAGTCTCCGTTTTGGTCAACAGTTAGCCCTTCCACATTTGGATCCTGGGCCACATGTGGAAATAAAGAGTTCCAGAAGAATTCTCTCATGAAGGCATTGGAATGCTTCAATACATAGTTTTGTGCCAAATCTACAATAATCTTCCCAAAAGAAAGACTCTTCAGTGTTCTGGATTTTTCGGGACTTATCTTATTTTCTTCTTGTGCAACATCTTAATACAAACTAGAATAAAGATGACATATAATCATCTGCATTCATGAATAAAAAGAATGATATAATTGTACTAATTAGCCAAACTGCAACCCACAAAAATGTACCAAGTCTTACTTTATCAACATCCACCTCTGGTCACAGAATGTATCATGATGCCTTTTTAGCAGCAGCACAATGGCTCACTGGAGCACCACTACTTCTGTCAAAACATGCTAAAGCAGCACAGAAACACCTATGAAGATAGGGAACACTGGGTAGGAAAGACCAGGACTGCAAATATCTTGCCATCCCAGCCTTGGAAGGGGCCTCAAGGGCATGCAGTTCAGCCTGCATCCCCTCAGAGTGAAGCATTTTGTGTCCCCCAAAATGCAGGAGAAACTTTGCCTGTGGTAGTGTAGGTTGCAACCCTTCAAGGATGCTTCTGAGAATCATATTGTTAAAATAGCTACTGAGCAAAAGGCTGGGATTCTCGAAGTCACTTTGAGCACATGTAATAGGAGGCAGAGATGAGGTCATCTCCCTAAAGGTCAGCTGCATCCCCAGATGTGTTCTTACCTCAGCCTTTGCTTGAAGAGAGCCAAAAAATGGCTCATCCAGGGGAAAGTATGGGACTTATGCCCACATGTCCATAGCAGACCCAGCACCTGGCCAGGCCCAGCAGCCAGGAGTGACCCCGCCCCTTGTTCTCTGCCAAACATTGTTCCTTGTACTTGGCCAGTACCCGGGCTTTGCAGCCTCAGACATCTAACCACCTTTTCCCAAAGGACCTCACCCACTTTACCTCAGCCCCACCCCATCCCATCCCTTGGCCAGACCTGTAATTACTGGACCTGAAAAGCAGCCTCCAAGACACCACATGGGAGCAGGGCAGCCCCCAGCAAGCAGCCATGTAAGATTTTTCTTTCTACAACATCCCTTCACTGTTCTTTCTCCCTCATCCTCTCATTACCCGCTCTCAGAGGGTTGTGCCAGCCAGAGCTATCCCTCACACTTTTGGGGCCAGAACAAAAGTAAAATAATGTCCCCTCTCCCGTCCCCTGCCCAGTCTATGGCTTGGTTCTTTCTCTTCCTACTCCCTGACTCTGTCCACATGGGACAGTCCACACGGGACAGTCCGCACAGGTGTACACACACTCCATCTCACAGTTCCAACCACCCACTGCTGTGCAATGACCCCTTGCTGCCCCTTGGGCCTGTATAGGTGCATACCATCCACTTCTTATGGGGAATGAACAAGGAAAGAGACCCCTCTCAAATAAACACAGCTTCTCTGCCAAGCCTTCTACAACCGGAACCAAACATGGCTTTCAAAATCCTTTCCTTCCCATACCTGAGCATTCTGTGACCAGTAGACAAAATCTTAAAAGAGAAGACCCTGGGAGCAAAGAGACATAAACAGAGTAGCTGCTGTGCCTTCTGAGAATGAGGGGTCACCTGCTATTCCCTCAGGTACTCAGCTCAACTTTCCTAGTTTTGTTCCATTTTGTGAGAAGGAGTAATTATATACCATATTTAAAATAAGTGCTATTAACATCTATAAGCACAACAGAGGTTACGAGTTTACAATTTTAAATATGGGTAGGCTTAATGAGAAAATGACATTTGAACAAAGACTTGAAGGAGATGAGGTATTTATCTATGTAGATATCTAGAGGTACCTTTCAGACAGGGGAAACAGCCAGTGCAAAAGCCCTGTGGTAGGTGCTCATCTGGTTACAGGAAGAGGGGGGATGTCAGTGTACCTGGAACTGAGCAAGCAATGGGAAGAGGATGGGGAAGAGATGGTAACCAGGTTGCGTGGGGCAACACCTCTTAAATTAGAGAACTTCCACTCATTAGTGAGTGAGATAGAAGAGGGGGCTTTGGAAAATCTTGAAACCAGAAGTTATCATAGAATGACGGTGGCTATCATTGGTGAGAATAGCTAAGACTAGAAGCAGAAAGACCAGTTATAAGGCTACTGCAGCAGTCTAGGCAAGAGATGACGGTGGCACAGGCCAGCGAAGTACCAGAGAAGGTGGAAAGAAATTACAGAAATCTGGATATATATTGAAGAAAGGTTCAGTGGGATTTCCTGGCTTTCTTCATTTTTGGAATAATGTAGCTCCTCTGGCATTAGTCCAAGTCACTAGTGCTCACTGAAGAACAAAGAATAACTGGTGGAAACAACTTCCTCCAGTGAATGTTATTGATAAGGGATCAATGAGGGGCAAGGGCCTTAATCTCTTACTCCACCTCCAGTCCTGGCGATCTTTCCCTCTCATGACTCATGCTCACTATTTGTCCAGTTCCTCTCCATTCGTCTCATTCATAAATGATTTTGAATCATTTAGCCACTGTCAATACCTCTGAAACCAACTGGAATATAAGTAAATACATGCATTCCTAGGTAGATAGGTAGGCAGGTAGATAGGTAGATGTGTAGATTCCCAAGCAACCAAAAATATAGGTACAATGGTCTCTGCATTCGATTATGTGCTTGCTTGTTTGAAAGTGTAATATCAATTAATGCATCAGGAATTGAGCCAAAGGTTTAGTGTTGGTGGTATTACTTAGTAGTGACAGCAAGCAACTTACTCAAATCTCTTGGGCTTCTATTTTTTCCCCTGAAAAATGAAGTGAGTGGGAACGGTGCCCCTTTAGTTCCAGTTAAGTTTACCCATCACATTTTCTGCTTCCACCATGCCCCTGTGCCTTTATTTTCTTTCATATTTCCAGTGATCCCCCCTAATTAGGAGCTCAGCTTGTAAATGGTATCTTTTGTCTCTTTCAGCTACTTTCTTCCTCCCTGCTTTAATGAGCTTTCTCCACGGTGTGCCTTTTTCTCCCAGTAGATGGCAGTATTCAGTTTTGTTTCCCGACGCTACTTTACCCTGTTGGAAGGCCTGGGCCAGCTATCCTTTCTGCAAAGCCTATGTCCTTTGAGCACTAGAGGTGATCACAGAAGAGGAAATTAAGGGAGGAACTGATGAGTGATGAAAGGCTCCTATGAAAACCGTGGCGATGCCAAGTAGCCTCCTCTTGTTTTCAAGCAGGTTTATTTTATTTAACTTTTGGGTTAGTTATAAAAACAACTGTCTTCCACATGTCAAAGTGTTGCCCCAACTTATCTGATCTTTCGACTCCATGATGCAGTTAGCACAGATTTCATTGACCTCGGGTCTTGATCCCAGGAGTTATAATGGGACGGCTGCTGTTGCTGAGGATAGTCAGGGTTAGAAGCAGGAAGACCAGTTAGGAGGCTGTGGCAGTGGTCCAGGCAAAAGACGGTGGGGCTTCCAGCTGGGAGCACTGCAGGTGGGGGATGTGGTGTGGAGATGGATGGTAGTGGAACAAGCTCTGAGCTTGCTACCTGGAGAACCAGAGTCTCCTCTGGCACTGTTATTTCACTAGCCTTGGGCAACACTCTCAATTTCTCTGGGCCTCTGAAGACACTACCTGTTCTAGGATTCTACGGAATCGTGAAGAAAATCGATTCACATGTTGCTTGCAAGTCACCCGACAAGGGACACATCTCTCACTGGTTAATGGTGCATTGAGAGCCAGAAGCCATATCTTTAGTAGAGGCTTCACCTTACCACTAACTGAAGATGGTGTGAAAACATCCATTTCTGAAGTCCAGTTTCTTGTCTTTCCAGAAGAAATATCGTCTAGGAAAACAGTATGTGTAACAAATCAAAACAAGCTGCTCTGGTTGAAAGGGGATAGAATCCTGAGCCTCCTGGCCCAGCCCCCACCTTCCCACTGACTACAAGTAGCAGGTAAAAACCTCCAACAGAGAGCAGCAACACCCCTGCCAATGTGACTTCAAATCTTCAAGTGCTGTACTTTGACCTGTTAATCAAGGAATTCTGGGATCGCTAATATCAGTTTTTTCTTTAACTACTTGGGAAAATTTTGCAAGGAGGAGAATAATATAATAAGAGTATGGAGGAATTTTTGTGTCTGGGAGTGGGATATATTGGGGTGGATGGTGTCACACAATAATTTAAAAACATTTTATGGTTCTTAATTGCTTATAAGATCAAACTTAGACTTGTTAGCATAGATAAAGGAGTTTCATAATCTGCCCCCATTCCCCCCTCCAATCCTGGAGTGGATACTATCCTTCTGGTATATCTTTGAAGATGCCATGCACCTTGACACTCCTACTCATTCCAGAAAACACAACTGTAAAACCTTTCTTAAGCAACAGCCCTGTCAAGTATTCATAACATTTTGTATATACAATTCTGTTACAGTCTGTATCACAGTATTTGTTTTCCCACCAGCTTCCCTCTTTGTTTGTTACTTGCTTGAGAATAGGGACCATGTCTTATATATTCTAAACATCAAGCATGATCCAAGAGAAGGTCTTACTGTGCTAAGTCAGTGAATAACAGGAGGTTTTGGGGGGTCATGTTGTACTGTTAGGATGTGGGAAAATATCATAAACAAGCTAAGGAATGACTTAGAAATATATGACAGAGAATTTAGTCAAATACAACCACTGTGGCCTTACAAAGAAATGTGTGTGTGTTCGTGTGTGTGTGTGTGTGTATATATATATATAGCATATATATGTGTGTGTATATATATATGCAATTAATCAAATTGTTTAATGTCTGCCTGCTTAGTAGCAAAGAGACAAAGAGATTACATAGTTTGTTATTATTATTGCTTGTAAATGACCTTGCAGAGTTTCTTTACAATCCATTGGGCAAACAGGACTTCAGTTGGAAGGAAATTAGTACCCATGAATTCAGCACGCATAATAATTCAACAATATTGTTTGATGTTACCATCCTTTTGAAAGCAAAAGGTCAAACTCAAATTAACTGTGAAAACAGACTTGTACGAGAAACTCTGATCTATTTTTAAAAATGAAATACTTTATTGCACACAAATAGCATGTTTATATGCAAATAATAATATATAAACCTTATTTACATGTATATATTTTATTACTCATTTGTCCGTTTCAAAATAATGCAATATTTTATATTGAACTTTTTATTTCTCCAATTGCTGTAAATAACTTCCTCTTACAGTTTACTCTTATGATCAAGGATGATATAGAGGAAATGAGTTATTGGCTAAGGCTAGCCAGGCATTAAAGACCATTGCAAGTGTTGTATTTTCTCTTTTTTATTTTTCTGGAGATCCATGTTCATTAAGGTATTTTTTTATTCCTTAGAAATATTTTTCATTTAGCTTTTGAAAGCAACTGTGTCAAACTTCAAAATATCCCCTGTATTAAAAAATATTATATCTATTAATCCTAAGTATAATTTTTTAAGGTAAGTAATTTAAAAACTTTTCTACAGCCTTAAAATGTGGTGATATTCTATTATGAAATCGAAGGACAATGGGGATTCAGGGCACAGACTGTAGGATCTTGATTGGGTTCAAATTCCAGCCCTACTACTTAGACACTGTGTGACTCAGAGCAAGTCACTCTGCCATTCTCTGCCTCATTTTCTCATCTGTCAAATAGTGGAAATCAATGTACCAGTCTCTCAGAGCTGTTGCGATTATTAAATGAGTTGAGATGTGTAAAGCGCTTAGCTAGAAAAGGTGAGGATACATTCTCCCCAGAGCCTCAGAAAGGAACCAGTCCTGCTGACACCTTGACTTTGGCCCAGTGAAACTGATTTTGGGATTCTGTTCTGCAGAACTGTAAGAGAATAAGTTTGTGTTGTTTTAAGGCACTAAATTTGTGATAATTTGTTACAGCAGCCATAGTAATCTAATATAGAATTTGGTAACAGATTTTCATTATTATCGTAAAAATCAATAGAAAAATAAAACTCTACTTATATAAATTTAATTTGAAATGCATTATTAATAAATCGTATTTATTTCTAGCAGGTAAAAATTAGCTTTAAAAATGTGGTAATGTATATTTTGAAATTGACTTTCTTTACATTGAAGACACAGTATAGGAGTTCCATATGTTCTGATTGCAATAGAATATGCCATATGGAAGATGATTAAGTCTTCTTAGTTTAATTAAAAATAAGAGAAAGTCTTTAAATCCTCTTATCACTACAGGATTTTGTCTGATGCCTCTGAAAAACTAAATGGCCCTTTTCTTTTGTGTGTTAAGCAGCCCATTTTCTGGTCACTTTTATTTTCTACTGAGATGAATTTATCACCTTAGAAAATGAAACAGAAAGGAAGAATGGAAAGAAGGAATGAAGTAGATAAAAAGAAACAGCTGTAAGAAGGAAGGAAAGGAAGGAAGGGAAGGAAGGAAGAAAGGAAGGAAGGAATGTAGGAAGGGGAAGGAAAGAAGGAAGGAAAATGAAGGAAGGACGGAAAAGGAAGGAAAGAAAAGGAAGGAAGGAAAAGGAAGGAAGGAAGGAAGGGAGGGAGGGAGGGAAGGAGGGAGGGAGGGACGGACAAGACCCGTTTATGAGTAAGAACAAACATTACAGCCAATACCAACAATTTACAACTCTACCCCAAAATACATGCAGATTTATAATCTTCTTCCACTAAATCTACAGATGTTTGAAACACTACAAAGGATATAAAACATTTTTTAAAAGCCCAACATCCTCAAAGCATATGTACACACATGCACATCCTCCAAGTACACACATGCCCACAACCACTGCTACCATTAAATAATGTTTCAAAAACTACCCCAGGGGGCAGGTGGAATTTATAACCTCTCCCCTTTAAGTAATTCCCCTTCTTCATATATTCTGTTACCTGTACATAAATTTGGTTCATGATCTGTGTGTAAAGTAGAATTGATTTTTTTATAAGACATATAAAAATAACCTTTCTGGTCCCAAGTATATATAAAGTCTCAAACACATATAAAGATACTTCAAACTACCAGCAAATAGTTTTTGGTAATGATTTTAATAATATTGTTCAGCTGGCAATACTTATAACTAGGTCATCCACATTTTAATATTCTCACCTTTGTTGCCTGTATAAATCACCCTCAGAGTATTTGACTGAAGTTGGTACCAACAATCTGGTTGGTGCTTGACATGTCCACTTGGGATAAGGTTCTCAAGATATTTTTCTCAGCTCATAGGCCCCTATCTTTGCAAAGTAAAGTGTTATTTACAAGGATCAAAAAGTACTATGTACAAATCAACACAGAGGTTAAAACATAACTTTAGATTCACATCCCAGTTCTAGGCAAGTTGAAGAGTTTTTTGTGTTTTTTTTTTTTGAGACAGGGTCTCACTGTTGCCTGGGCTGGAGTGTACTGGTATGATCATGGCTCATTGCAGCCTCCACCTCCTGGGCTCAGGTGATCCTCCCATCTAAGCCTCCTGAGTAGCTGGCATTACAAGCATAGGCCACCGTGCTTGGCTAAGAACTCTTTTTGAGCCCAATTTTACTAGTTATAAGATTGAGGGGAAAGGGCTCTTTATAAAAAACTAATGAAGATTCAATGAGCTCATGTACGTATGATCAGTTTTCAATAAAGGGCATAATCTCCATTGCTGGGTAAACCAACCACCAGCAGCAGTGACACTCAATGCATGAAACAGAATGGTTCGGACAGTGCTGCATTCCTTCTTTGTGGAAAAATATAGGTGATCAAGATGGGGGAAAATGTTGCCATCTATAGATAAAGTAAGTTTCCACATAGATATAGGTGCAAAATGGAATAAAACTATTTCTCATGAAGGAACTGCAAGCTAATGATTATACAGTATTCATTGACTCTTTGATATGCATATTCATCATCTCAGAATGCATCAGTGAAAGTTTTCACGGTAGCTAAAAGTAGCCACAATAGGGAGGCTGACTGTGTTGCACAGAAGTTGTCCCTTTGTTTAAGTCCCCAACTCATACCTCTATGCTGACCAAGCTGGTCTTCTGTTTAGAGAACATTCCATGCTCAATTGTGAGTGTGTATTCACTTCGACTGCTCTCTGTTTTAGCAGATCCTTGTTCTCCCTCCACTTACCAAATTCTTTCCTATTCCTCACGAGTCCACCTCCTACCCCCAGCTCTTACAGGGAACCTCCCATTATTGCCTTGCCTGTTGATAGTCCCTTTCTCTGAACTGCTGCCCAGTCTGGCATTTGATCAGATTTTGAATGATGTAGATATGAGCCTTTCATAGACCCACTGAACTGGAAGAGGCATTAGAAAGCATCTAGTCCAACCCTCTAATTTTATAGATAAAGAAACTGTGCTCCAGAGAGTGTAGGCATCCTGCCAAAGATCACTCAGAGAGTGAGTAGGATCCTGGCTTCTTGACTTCTCATCTACAACTCTTCCCACTTCACCACTCAGATATTGTGTTGGTGCCAATGTCTCATACTTTCTGCCTCTCTCTCCTCTTGGTTGTAAAATCCCGTTTCTAATATTTTGATCCTGTCCCTTTCATTAGAGAGTACAGTTTAAAAAAAAAAAAGAAAAGAAACAATTTCTTGATTATTTGCACATAAATGTGTGTCACACTCACCTTAATACAGGAGTTAATTCCTGGTCTTCCTCAACTTGCTGGTAGTTAGGGAAAATGTAGAGAATAGGATGTCAAACTCCACTGTTTCCAAAATTGTGAATTTTTCATTTTCCCTCCTCATCACATAATATTTTACAAATGTATGCCTACTTTTACAAGCTGTATACAGTGCTGATAAAGTATGCATGAGGAATATACCTATAACTCTCATGCAATATGCATAAATGCCCTAAGGTTTCCTTAAGCATTTGCATGTTTAAAATAATCCCCACCTCAATTTGAGGGACATTCTAATAAAAACTGACCTTAACTTAAAAAAATCAATGTCATAAAAGACAAAACAAAAACAAAATAAATTTTAAAAACCATGTTTCAGATTAAAGGATTATAAAAGGAGATAATAAATGCAGTGATGCTGGATCGGGAACTGGAGCAGAGAAAATAAAATAACTGTAAGAGACATTATTTGAACAACTGGTAAAATTTGATTATGAACTGTGAATTTAGATAATAGTATTAGTGTTAAACTTCTGAGTTTTATTAATTGCACTGTGGTTTAGTAAGGGAATAAGATGATGTTCTTTTTCTTAGGAGATCTATGATGAAGTATTTTAAGGTAAAGGAACATCATATAACCTACTCCCAGTAGTATAGTATAGCATAGTATAGTATAATTAGGTAAGTAAGAGGCGAGAGATATTACATATGATAATACAAGTAGGTCAAGATAAAGAGTTTTTGAAAACGTAAAATTTCTGCTAATCTATATTTAAATGTGTTCTGCTCCTTTATAGTCTCAGTATGGTTTCAGGAAGCTCTCAAAGCTGCCAGCTTCATCATTCAGGTCTAGCACAACAGAGGAAGCGTACCTATGCTTCACTCTGATTGGCTTGAACTAGTCACAGGACTAAACTTGAACCAATCACAGTGGGCAAGAAAGGGAATAAGCTGATTGGATTAGCTTCAGTCATGTGCTCTGATCTTAAAGCTCTTTATGAAGGTTTCATCCTCAGAAACCCCTGGATACTCATCCACAAAAAAGAGTCGAGGAAGAACTAGACTTGGTTTTAACTTCTAGTTAAGATGTTAATAATTAGTGTTAGGGTCTCGAAGTGGAGAAATAGAAAGAGAAGTTGGAAATGAAATGAGCATGCAATATTCAGCCTCCCAAATAACGTTATTATTCAAAACAACAAATTATTAGCTACATTTTAGTTGATTAAGTAATGTAAAACAAATGTAGGAATAAATAATTAAAAATCTTACTTTTACTGAAAACATCAGGAAAGCTGTGTCCAGACCTTGAAAGCCACTGAAATTATGTAATTATATACATAATTATGATATAAATATAAATACATATAATTTTTTTAATGAGTGGTGGTAGTCTCCTTCACTTAGCCCACATATCTGTTGACCAGTGGGTCTAGTTTGAAGGCAGAGCTATGGTTTCTCAATGAATATAATTATTATTAATTTTCCCTGCAGTCCTTACCATACTGTGAGGGAAGGGGAGGGGAAGGAGAAAGGGAAGATAAGAGGAAAGTCCCCAGAGCTGGAGAATATTCGTTTGCTAGAATTTTGAGAGATTTCTTCTATCATCAGTTTTGTGTTTGCAACATAATCTCTAGGATCACTCCTGTAAATTAGACCAGGAGAGGAAAAAAGTACATGCATAAAATTTTGATTCAAATCTAAGTTTATTGCTGGTAAATTTTGGGATATTAAATCCAGTCTTTTTAGTTTTTTCAGCTTGTGAGCATGGAAATGACCCTATTTTAATCACATGGATATTTTGATAAAAAGGAAAAAAATCATTTTGGGGAAAGTTAGCATTTATAAAACTTTGCTTGGAGACACAATCAAAAGACCTGATAATTCAAAGGTCTACTGTATTTGCCTTAAGAATGTTTCAAAAGTTTTGTTCATATTTTCAGGAAAAGTCTGATTTTGAAATTTATTTTGCGCTATTTTGCACTATCTAGACTGTTCCTGAGTGTGTATCAACATATCCCGGAAGCTACTTAAAATACAGATTCCTAGGTCTGAGTCTAGATTTATATTGAATCAACAAATCTGAAAGTGTGCCAGATAATTTGTATTTTAAAATGACCTCTGGATAATTCTGAATAGCCAGATTTGGGATCCATTGGTCTAACCCAGTGGTAGAACTGGCACTTGGCATGGGAATCAGAAATCCCAAATTCTACCCTTAGTTCTGCCATTTATTGCATAATATTGGCAAATTATCAAAAGTAATTTGGACCCTAGTTTCTTCATCTATAAAAGAGAGAACGTAGGCAAGTTTCTTTCAGTAATAATGTTTATGAGTTTATGAACAATCTGATATTATTTGGCTCGGTGTCCCCACCCGAATCTCATCTTGAATTATACTCCCATAATTCCCATGCGTTGTGGGAGGAACCTGACGGGGGAGATAATTTGAATCATGGGGGTGGTTTTTCCCACACTGTTCTTGCGGTAGTGAATAAGTCTCACGAGATCTGATGGTTTTATCAGGAGTTTCTGCTTTTGCATCTGCCTCATTTTCTCTTGCTGCCACCATGTAAGAAGTGCCATGATTTTGAGGCCTCCCCAGCCATGGAGAACTGTTAAACCTCCTTTTCTTCCCAGTCTCAGGTATGTCTTTTTCAGCAGCATGAAAAAGGACTAATACACAGTCCTTTTGCTTATTCCAAACAAAGTTGTAGTATGAATTAGAAACATTGATAATAATATGCTCTTAATTGAGAGTATGCTTACAGGGCTACAAACTCAGACATGAAATGTCTGAGTTACTACGTTAATGTCCATCAGCTGAGGGCTCTGTGACCACAGCCCAGTAGTGCTCTTATCAGAGGCTGCCTGGTAATGAGAGTATTTCTGACCTAGTACAAAGAAAGAGCATATAAACATTTCAGGGCTCCCACCTCTCAACAGTGCACAGGGAATTTTCACAGGAAACTCCCATGCCTATAAATTGGGTTAACATGTAAAAACCCCACTGTATTAATGGGAGACAGTCAGTAGAATGGAATGCTGATTGACTGGCATATGTGGGACAAAAATTCTGCTCCAAATATACACACCTGTAGGTGCCCTTCCCCTCTCTCCCCTGCCTTATCTCACTTGACAAAAACTGTTTAGATGAGATGTATTTCCCAGGGCGTATGAATCAGTTGCAGTTAATGGCTTTAGGACAATCAGTGACTTTTATCTTCAGGAAATCCCAGTACTTAGAAAATGACCGTCAGCCCTGACTATCATGCCAAACAACTTTTCTCCCTCCATTTATACCAGGTGATAGAACAAAAAAAAGTAAGGGGTATGGGGGAGGGCATAGGCTGGAGCTCTTGCCCTGGTCTGCACTATTGAATCATCACCATAACATGCCAAATTACTCAAATAAGTCTGGTCATGTTCGCATTCAGCAGTGAGAAGGATATTCTGTATGACTCGCACAAGGACATGAAATGCCAGCGGGATCCATATAATCAACGTCTTGGCTTGTGCCAAGAAGGGTGGGTGGAGTCGTGTGCCACATGCAAGGGATTCCTAAATGTTTACTCTAATTTGCTGCCTAGTTATATTTGACTTCTGTGGGTTGGCACAGCAACCATTCTATATAATTCTGGCTCTTCTGATTGTTCGAGGAAGAGTCTGGGGCTCTTAAGCTAATGTTTAAAAAACAGTTGTTTGGAGTCATCGTTTCTTCTCCGTTAGAGTAATTGTTGAGCATAGTGTTGTGGTTACTACCCAGGTTCCAGAGAAAGACGGGTTTGGATTTCAGTTCTGGTTCTTACTCCGGAAATGTGCCTGACTTCTCCATGTTTCTGCTTCCTTTCTTATTTCCATAATGGGGATAATAACAGTGCCTGCTTCATGAGGATATTGGGAAGACCAAGTTAATGTGTGTTGAGTAGTTAGCATGAAACCTGGCATATAGTAAGCACTCAATAAATGTGATTGGGTTAGAAGCAGGTATAATATATTATTTTGGGTTGTGTATGTGTGGATCTTTCTGGATGGTCTGGTGTTTCAAACACTGGTGTAGAAATTACCTTCTCTACTCAGTAGTCAACAGAAACCAAGACTCATGAGTTTCATTTCATGCTATGAACCCATGAAATTGTATGACGTTGAGGGTTGCTCTGACCCTGTTCAGAAGTTTCGCCAATGGCAAAATACCTTTGACCATATGATACTGTATTTTGAAATAAAGGCCTGCAAAATACAATTTGACTTCTGTGCTCTGTAAAAGCAGGCTCAGTGCTTTCTCTCTCCTAGACTGCTGCTTCTCAAACTTGAATGTGCAAATGAATTAGCCTGGGGGTCTTTTTAAGATACAGATTCTGATGCAGCAAGTCTGGGTGGAGCTTGAGACTCTGTATTTCTAACAAGCTACTCAGGGATGCAAACTCTGTTCTTCCCTGGACTACATTTTGAATAGTACGGTTTAGGCTGTTTGGCTGGATCTGATGCAGGGCCCTGATCCCATTACCATGGGGGAGGCAAGAGTCACTGTCAGAGTGACACTAAACCAGTGCCCATTTCATAGGTAATTTTATGTGTGTGTGGTGGGAACAGAGGGAGGAGATGGAAAATTTAAGAGAGTGGTTTCAACCCTAGCTGCATATTAGAATCACTTGGTGAGTTTTAAAAAAAGTAATCTAGAATCCACATGAATCTATTTGAATGAAAAACAAAACAAAACAAAACGCAAGGTGGGGGGAGTTGGTTCAAGCATTTTAAGAAACATTCCCTGTGATTGTAACGTGCAGCCCAAGATGAGTACCACTGTCCTAAAATAGTGGTTCTCCAATGTTAGCACGCCTCAGAATCACCTGAAGCGCTTGTTAAATAAAGACTGCTGATCCCTACCCCTAGAATTTCTGATTCAGCAAGTCTGATGGGAAGCCTGAGAATTTGTATTTTTTTCTTTTTTTTTTCTTTCTTTCTTTTTTTCTTTTTTAGAGACAGGATCTCACTGTTGCCCGGGTTGGCCTTCAATTTCTGGGCTCAAGCAATCCTCTCACTTCAGTCTCCCAGGAAGCTGGGTCTACAGGCACGCACAAGCACACCCAGCCATTTCTAACAAGTGTTTAGGTGAAGCTAATGCTGCTAATCTGTGGCCCACATGTTCAGAACTACTGAACTAGTATATAGAAAGTAATTTATTCATTCATTTATTCAAGTGTTTGCAGAACCCTTACAATGTGGCAGGAAGGATTGTAGATGCTGGGAATGTAACAGTGAATAAGGCATGGTTCTTACCAGTTTAGAAATGGGGTGCACCAGCTAATAAGCAGGCAGCACTGGACACATTCAGAAATACACAGGAGAGGCACCAATCTCAGGAAGTGATGACCAAGGGGATACCTTAATGATAAGTCAGAATTCACCACAGGGTAAGCTATTGTTGGGGAAGAAGCACAGGACAAGTGCGACTATGTCAGGCAGAAGACCACATACACATGGAACGCAATCCCAAGTGCGTCTGAGCTCAGCTGTGGAGACTTGGATGCTGGGAAGGGAAGGAGGAAGAGTGGGACTTTTAGAGAGGCCCAACTGGAAAGATGGTCAGGAGCCAGATCACAAAGAACATGCACCATTCAAACTTTATCCCAGGGACAGCAGAGCACCGACGAAAGGTTTTAAGTTGGAAAGAAAATACTATTCTGGCCACAAGGTGAAAAATAGAATGTAATTGAGGTAGGTAGAAGAAAGGCAAGGCTGTTGTCATTTTAAGATGTTTGATTGCAAATTGTCTTAATGGTCTTTTTCTTAGACAAACAGATGCCAGTCTGGCCTCTTAGTGTTTGAAGTCTGGAATGGGCACAGGAGAGTACAGTAAGAAGAATGGACTTCCCATAATGGCAGGTGAAGAGGGGTGGGGTAGAGTAGCCTCCTCAAGGGATTGATGCTTCGTCCAGAATCAGACGTGACCATAAGAATTTAGGATTTATCTGAAACTTTATAAGCCATTTCAACAAATATTTAGCAACAAACTCTGTCCAATTCTGTAATCTCAAGAGAGTCATCTGAGCTTAAAAACAATTGGCCAAGATGGATGTGCATTGCAGCTGTTTAGGAATGTGGTACTTAGAATACTGAAGGTGTCATCTGCCCATCAGTTGGGCAGTCATGGCCTGTCCTAATGCCAGTCTCACTCTCTAGTCAGAACTAATGCTATTTCTGAGACTTTTTCCAATATAATCAAAGAGATATGCGGCTGAAAGGGTAATGGAGGTTACCTTGTCTTCCCTCCTCATCTCACGAAGAAATAAGGGTAGTGTACACATCTCCCTAAGTGTGGAAAACTATGACGACACTGGGTCTTTCTGACGTTTGTGTGGATTCACAAACTCCCAAAGCACCATATTATTTTTAAATTAGAAATTCCTGAACAGACAGAGGATTCAGAGCTCTCACAGCTAAATGCTAAGGAAATATTTATTGATGTCAGGATACTTTAAATTATGGCCTTCTCTCTCCTAAAATATTTCCCAGCCGTCAAATTCACACCAAAGGAAATCCTTTGGCATTTCTAAAGCCCTCTCTACTCCTAGAAGAATTTTGAGCTGCTTTTGGGGACAAAGATGTTCTACTTTTTTTTTTTTTTTTTTTAAACAATTGGAAAGATAGGTGCATGGGTTGGTTTATTGATTTATTTGGACTATACAAACTTGGTTTGTACATTAGCTTATTTAGGATTCACGGCAAGGCCGTGGGGTAGGTTTTCATCATTTAAATTTTACAGAAGAGAAAATGACATTTGTAAAAGTCTGCTGTTCAAGATGGCACAGCTGGTATGTCAAAACACCAGGGCCAGGTCTGTCTGACATGAAACCTTATCAGTAAGTTTAAAGAATTTAAGGTAAGAAGGCCACTCTTCTTGGAGAAAACTAAAACTAAATTCAGCAGTTACCTCAGGCTCTTCAATTGAGAGAAAAGTGAAACTTGGACTATGGTGAGGAGCTGCAACTTGCCACAAGTTCAGATCTGTTAAGGCAGTACTTCTCTGTGCTTTGGATCTCACTCGTGATCTTTATTTTAGTCACATGGAATGGTGCCTCAAAAGGCTACACCCAGATCGAATGTCCCCTTAAAGTGGCCTGGAATACCTCCTGAGTTTAAAAAGTCACCCGAAAAAGAACTGAGCCCAGAGGAAATAATCATTATTTCTCTTTCAGCCTTGTGGAAAGTATGGAGGCTGTCTTGCCTTGTCAATCTTCTCACCTTAGAGACACACACCTTTGTTTTTTGCAGGGATTCCGCATTCTCATTGGGCCCACGGGGTTTAAAGTGACATGTGCTGTTCACAACACTGAGCAGTAGGTGTTTGAATAACCACAGACTGGGCTTATGTATTTCCTCCCACTGCATTCAACCCAATGTCGTTTGGCAAGTATAGATGATGCATTGTTGGATAACGTTGGAAGCCTAAACTCAAATGGGTAAAAAGGCAACTACCTTGTCTTCTGTCAGATTCCCAGGGCTTTTTAGCTCCTTCCTACTCAAAATGTGGCTTGTGGGCATGGCATTGGCATCACCTGGGAGCTTATTGGAAGCACAGAAATGCAGAGTCTCAGGATCCACCACTACTTGGTCACATGTATTTTAACAAGGTCCCCCCACCCCATAATTCAGGCAGAAAGTTTGAGAAGTCTTGAAAACTGTTGTTAGGAGGCAGATCTCTCATCCTCTCTAGGGTGCACAGGCTACAAGAAGAAGCCTTGGCAACAACCTCCGAAGACACAATTCCTTTCAGAGCTTGTTTCCTGTTTGATAACTCACCAAATCTCTAAAACTGGAATGTGAAGCGAGGGTTCAGCCAAGGAACTGGGTGAGAGTTAATGGATCAATCTGCTCTCCCCCGTCAGTGCTTTTACCGCTGACTTCTGGAATGTGTTTGATGAAAAGAAAGCAACTTCTTCAGACAGAAGATACTGATGTAGCCTGCTGGGGTTAGGACCTACAGGAACAATACACCAATGTTATCAGGGCTTCATTTGCCTCCAACTTCAGTCCAAAACTGACAATGGGAGGGAAAGGATTTTTTAAAGCCCTTGCTGTCAGCTGCCATTATTATAAATAGCAATTGCTCTGCTTCTCCCTGGGGGAATGTAGGCATCATTGTTTGGTTTTTGTTTAGATTAAGAGCCTTTCTTCCAATAGCTTTTTACAATTAGATCTGAAAAATGAAACTAGTAGCACAGTGATGCTGCTTCCATTTATCTTTCCAGAAGCTTGGATATGTTGAAAGTCAAAACCAGAGAAGGAAGTTCCTGCTTCTTTCCTATCATCAGGTATGAGTGCCCTTTATCAATGAACAATTAACAAAGAAGTCAGCTCTATTTAATGTTCTATGTTCACTCCAGAATTTCAGAAAAATAAAAAGCAAGGAGATTCAAAAGAATCCTAAGTCACTGATGTCTTCATCAACCCAGTCATCGGTGACCTCTAACATTAGCTCATTCTCTCAGTAAACATTGTTTATCTTTCTCACTATGGTTAAATGAGATTATGAATACAAACCAATTCATCTGAGTCTACATTTTGAAATGTGGCTGTAAGGGCCAAGACTCACTGATGGTTTGTAGGTATATGAGGGTAAAATTAGATCGGCTGGCTCCATCTGAAAGAGGCAATTTTGAGAGAAAATGATAGTGGCAGGTAAAGGACAAGGCTTTAAGTTTAATAATGCCGCCTTTCCATTATAAAGATGTACTCAGGACCCATTCACACGTACTATCTACCTTTTGAGTTGTATTTCTGGGAATAGTCAATTTCTGGGAATTGGATCGATTGACCTGCTTTCTACCAGATTCTTCTCCTGTGATAGGGTTGGCAAGCATTACAAGGTGGCTGAAGTCAGTTAGTTAGCAAACCCACCTGGGGTTTACAAAGATACTTTTTACTTCGTTAGCACTAGGAAACGGAGCCAACCAACAGCCAAGGTCACAGAGTTTGTACACCTGGCTTGGAAAAACGAGCCAATCAGAATTAATCAAAACTGAAGTGCAAATGACTGTCCTGAAGAAATGGAACATCTAGTGAAACTGGCATGTTGGGGCCAAAAGAAAAACCACCTGAAACACTTTAGCTCACCAAGGGACCCTGTTGGCTCTCAGAAGGAATTTCAAACTTTCCCACTAGCTAAGCCCATTAATATCAAGAGCTTTATTAGATTAACTGGACTCTGGTAGCATTTTCAAGGCTCAGATTCCACAGCCTTTGTCAATAACAGTTTCCGCTGTGAAAATAGTTTATTTTTGTGTTTCTTCAACTCCATAGATAAAGTTGATCCTCAGAAGGGTGGGGTGCTTGTGAAGGAATAGACACACAACCCCCGGGGGACTCTTCCATCGTGGGACTCTTCCTGGCCATGCTTGGGAACACAGACATGCCTTTATGCAAAGAAAGGGTTCCACTAGAAGCACACCTGATTATACTCAACCTGGGTCCAAAGAGCCCTGTGCCATGTCAAAGGAAAATGTTCTATCATAAATCTCCAGAAACAGAAAAGGTCAAAACCACTCTTGGTAATTAGCCTGCTGAAATACAGTGGCCCTGCTTTTTGTTTAACCTTTTAAGAAAAGGGCTGCACTCTCAGGAGTCTCAACAAGCAGCCTTTAATTAGGCACATCCTCAACACTCCTACCTTCTGCTCAGCCCCTTCCCCCACCTGCAGTCCTAACAGAACATGTGTTTGGTTTGTGGCTTGAATCCCCTAACTTTGGATGGATTCCTGTTTCCTTCCCAATTCACTCTTTGCAGTCCTGACTACTTTAAGTCCATGGAACTGTATCACTTTGCAAAATAAAAATAAGCTATACACAGATTGACCTCCCAGAAAAAGCGCCATGTTAAACAGCTGGAAAAATCAGCAGGCATGCCATGCACCAGCAGTTTTCTTTTGTTTGTTTGTTTGTTTTTTAATTCTGGCCAAGTTAGCAATAAGCGTGCAAATGTTCTTGTTAATGTTACTGGGTAAAATGCTTTAATGCAATAGGCACTAGCTATGTGAGCACTTGAGGTCTAGTTTGAACTGAGGTAAGATATATGTAGAAAATACTCATTGGATTTTGAAGACTTATTATAAAGGAAAGGATGTGGAAAGATCTATTAGTAATTTGCATGTTGACTATGTGTTGAAATAATATTTTGGATATATTGGGTTAAATAAAAAGTATTAGTAAATTTGATTTTCCCTGTGCTTTTTGCTTTTTATGCGGTGGCTATAAGAAATTTCAAAATTACAAATGTGGCTTGTATTGTGTATCTATTGGACAGTGCTGGTGTAGCAGATCAATTATTCCATGTATAGCTAGAGAAAAAGAAATGTCATATGTTTGATTTGGTTACCACATGATTTATCACACAATTTTGTCCTATCTAGTATTGCTGTATATCTTTCTTGTTTCTTGATCATCTTCCAGCCATATTGGAAACTTTCAGAAGATAAATACAAAATCTTAAACTTATTCTGCAGCCCATATTTTACCTAGCACAGTGCTAGGCACATGATAATTATTTAATCAATGCTTGTTAATGGAGTAAAACTCGATGGTATTGCATTTTCAAAAGATTTCTTTGGGGGCTAGTCTGAGAGTTAGAACACAGGTTAGCCACTGAATCTGATGGAATATGTCTAGCTATCCTTGAGAATTGTTCTAGCCAATGAGTTGTGAGTAAAAGTAACACGTCACTTTTGAGCTGAAAATCAACTTCAGAGTGATCTTTTATTCTCTGCCATAATGTTTAATTATCTTTTTTTTTTCTTTTTGAGACAGAGTCTCACTCTGTTGCCGGGCTGGAGTGCGATGGCACAATCTCGGCTCACTGTAACTCCGCCTCCCAAGTTCAAGCGATTCTTCTGCCTCAGCCTCCCGAGTAGCTGGGACTACAGGTGTGCACCACCAGGCTCAGCTCATGACTGTAATCCCAGCACTTTGGGAGGCTGAGGCAGGAGGATCACGAGGTCAAGAGATCAAGACCATCCTGGCCAACATGGTGAAACCCTGTCTCTACTAACAATACAAAAATGTAATTATCTTTTATATAGAGACTACTCCTGTTAGCTGTTGTCTCCAATTGACCTGCAATAGACATGCAGCTAAGCAAGAGACACTCCTTTGTTGTTTTCAGCCACTGAAGCTCAGAAATTCTTTGTCTATGGCTATACAATCTCACTTCTGCTAATTGATATAGCATGGCTATTTGACTACAGATTGGCTTCCCAGCTGTGGCTCTTGCTTTGTAAAGCTCATATTTTACTAACATTTAGTCTCAATAACCAAAAACAAAGAGGATCAGTATTATACTCACGTCTCGAATCAACGGTGATCTTTAATTACAATGTCTGGAGTCAGAGTGTCTGCCATTAAAACATTTAGTTTTTAGCAATAGTAACGAGTTAAGAATGCCAATGAAACTGCTTCAGGTAGCTTCCCCTTTGAGTTAAGGAGGTAACTGTAAATGAAGCAGCACATTTTAAAGGGCATTGTTGAAATCTTCCTTGAGCGGTACCAACTGATACGTTTTGATCACTGGACTCCCTTTAGCTGCTGTTTCTGAGAACAACCTGCCTCCTGCCTTACCCCACTGAGCTGATTTTACTAGGACACAGGACCAAAATGAGGTGTCCTTGGTAAAGGATGTGGTTGAGGGATTACTGAGGAGGGGAGAAGTAGAGGAGAAAAGGGAAAATCCCAGTGAGGTGGCCCCAGGCAAAGAGTGAAAAAAACTGAAGTGAATCTAATCATTTGGCAGGGCAATCCAAGTCCTGAGCTTTAAGACAACACCTCTCATGGGGAGAGAAACTCCAGCTTGCAGTTCTCAGACATAGTCCTGTTATTGTTTTACTTCTAAATAAAACACTTGTTGTCTCTAAGTATTTCAATTCCTGTGCCTTATCTCAATTTGTAAAAGAGTTCCATTCAGGACACCCATGAAACAGAAGATGAATGAATCATTTTACTGCAGACTGGAACAGGGCAGTGTGGCTAATGAGCTGTATGTTTAGTCTTAGAAGGCCCTGGGATGCCTCACATTGGAGGCATCATCTAAGTCCTGCTGTCCCTGGAGACTAAGTGAGTGGTCACTGTGTTACCAGACAAAAGTGCAGACCCTTCTTTGGACCTAAACACAGAGCTAGTATGACTGTATATTAAGGGATAAATTTCAGACTTTGTATATCTTTTCCTGGATGAAACATTGGAAACATTGAAACACTGGAGAGGAAAAAGAGAGAATGGGGAAATCTTTGGTTATTCTGGGACTAGAGTCTCCTTCAGGCTAAGTGTTAAGCAGGCCAGGAATTGAGTTGCTTCCTCCCCTAGTCAGTATCCTGCTTGTGTGAGGTTCGCTTCTCTAGAAACACAGTCTTAAGACAGAAATTCGGATACACATGATTTACCCTGAAGAGGAGGAGAGAAAAGCAGAAGCGGGTAGGGATAGGAGATAAGCCAGGAGGTGGTCCAGCTGTGACCCAGCTTTGGCCTGACCTCATGGGGAGGACAGGAACATGCATTATACTACAGATGTGGTTCCACCTAGAAGTAAAGAAGCTGTTCTTTTATAATCCTGTCTCATTCAATCATTAGCTGTGGGCTGCCCTAGCTAGGGGGCATCATCTCTTAGGCAAGGTGGCTCCCGGTGGTTCATGACAATTCTCTGGAGAAGAGGGGATAAGAGGTAGTGGGTATGCCTTTATCAGCCAATATTCACCACTGCCAGGGGATGAGTGCTTCTGACCTGTACAGGGATGTGGGCAGAGCACCCACAACACCCACTACCTTGCTGCAGTTATTCCTGTATCCATGCTCATCGTTTTTCAGGTCCCAGTATCCCATGTTTCCATATCCCCTGCTTTTAAATTTTACGGTTCACTAATCTAAAAATCAAGCTCCAGCTGTCTGACCTCTAAAATGAGGTCAAGCCCATTTCAACTTCATGAGTCTATTGTGTCGTCATATTGTAATGAAAGTTGACCCTTTTTGAAAAATAATCAATGGCTTTCTGTAGAGAGAATGTCAACCCCAGTGACCGATATCCAGGTGGAAGTTTCAGGGCATCTGATCAGCAGTTCGCTCTAGAAAGAGCTGGGTCTAGAAAGACTGGCTAGAGCTGCTCCATCACAGTTGAGACTTGTTGCCTATATTGATGTTTGGGAGGGCTTACCTGGTTAGGCACCTGTGCCCCATATGATCTCTTCTCTTCTCGTGCTATGGTCAGCCTAGAATTTGGGGAAACCTGGAGAATTGCATCCAGGGAAGATGTCTGGGACTGGAGTCAGGGGATGAAGCCAGTTATACTCTACTTCCCTTAGCATGTCCCATAGTAGCAGAAGCAAACCCTGCTTCCATCAGTCTGCATCAGCTTTCTCTGATTATCTTCGTTTCCTTTTTAATCTGCTACCTTTGTCTTTCCATCTCCTCCATCCACCTCCTTTCTCTTCCTCGGAAGAATGAAGTGCCACAATGATTGAAACCCACTCTGTTATTCTGTCACTGGACAGTGACTTCCAAATAGTGGGGGACTGTCTAAATTGTCTAGAACTTGCCAAATGCAGATATCCCTGGAGTAAGCCAGCTGACTGACTGGCTTAGAGAGGAGACACCAACACACTTCCTCATTAGGATAGACTGTACCGCATGAAGCGGGCTGGATTCTGGAATCATGCAGTTGGGTTTAAATCCAGACCCTGCCATTTATTAGCTGTGTGATCTTGAAAAAGTTACTTAGCCTCTCTTCTGCCTTCAGTTTCCTGAAAGTTTCTCATAAGTCTTGAATCTTCAGATTCAGTGGGTACACGTTGTCCAAGACAAAAATGATGTAACAAACATCAACATAAATCCTAGTGAAGCTGTTAAAACAGCTTAAAACAGGAAATACTTTAATGGGCTTCTAGACAGAAAAAGTGGTCAATAATTGGGAGGATATTAGATTGTTCTACATAGAAAACAATGCCAGAAGACAGCAGAACAATGTCCATGGGGTTCTCAGGAAAAGTGTGGCCTGAGAATTTTACATACACACACACGCACACAGGCACATGCCCATGTGTGTGCACGCACACGCACGCACACGCACGCACACAGAGAAACCAAGTCATCCCTTAAGCATAAAGTCGACATTTAAAAATAGGCAATAATTCAAAAAACAGAACACCCAAGAGCTCTTCTTGAAAGAAAACCATTGACATATTTAATTCAGCCAAAGAATCAAAGAATCAATACATATTTCTCAAGCCTCAGAAATGGAGCATCCATGAGAAAATGCTGGCAGTGGTGAGCATTGATGTTATTTAAATACAGAAACAAAACTAAACGACTCTTGAAATTACTGTGACAGAACAGAATGTAAGTGTCATAAAAACCAAATATAAAAAAGAATGCACATAATTTAAAAAGGATCCTAGTTTCCACATTTTTCATAAAGAAGAGTCAATAGATACTATCTAATACTTAATGTTTTTCGTATTTCCTTTAGAGGATGATTTAAGAATTCATTTTATGAAGAAATATTCTTTTTCTGAAGTTGAATAGTTCCTTAGCTTTCTTTGTGTCGCTTTTATATTGAAGAAAATCTATTTAAACCTTTTATTTCAAAATGTGGTCATAGCATGTTCCCATTTTTCTATGCATTTATTAACTGATTTATCAATCTGTCCTCCATCCTTCCTGCCTGCCATCCATTCATCCACTTATCCATTCATCCTTCTGTCTGTATGTAAACATAGAGACTTGTCTGTGATGAAGATCTTCAAATGTCGGTAACCACTGTTCCTGGGTGAAAATGTTTTTAGGTAACTTTAAATTTTATCTGTCCTTTTAAATGTCTTGAATGATTTACTATGAATGTGCATCATTCTATTATAATAAAAACTGTAAAACATCACTTGCAAAAGTGAAAAATGAAGAGCTATATGGGCTAACACTGTTAACTGAAAATGAGCATAGTAAAACCTCATCTTTGTAAAAGAGCAGATGTAAATATATAGAGATACCTAGACATTTTCTGGGAGATTCACAAGTAACAGATCACTGTGGTTATTTAAGAATGGGGGACAGGGAGACTGTATTAACAGAGAGACTTCCTTCTTTCTTTTTATTTTCCAAATTGTATGTAACTTAATCATATTGTAATAATGATGGGAAATAAATAGTAAAAGAAAAAGAGAAACTGCTAAAGACCATCTTTGGATGGGTACAAGAAAGCTACTACAAACCTTTTGGTTTATTTCCTTGGGTGGTTCCCAAGCCTTCACCTTCTTCAGAGCCAGTAGATTCTGGCAACCCCTACTCCAGAGGATGAGAAGAAGCTTGTGGCCAAGCAGCAGCACTGTTTCCGGAGCTCTCCTTTCTTTCTTTTTTCTTTTTTTGCCTTACGTGATCTCTTTAGTCTTGAAATCCATTTCTTATTTATATTAATCCTTCATGCAGGTTATGGTTTTACCTTTCATTTCTTAAAACATTTCAGGCCAGTAGCATGTAGGAAAGACATAAGACTAAAGTAAGCCTGGAAGCAGAGACATAACTAGCAAATGCAATGATAGATAACAATGGATGTTTTGATACTAGGGAGGAGTGATGTCTAGAGGGGTTGTCACACTCTGCTGTGACATTTGCTGCCATGTCAGAATTTGGCACAGTGTGGCATGAGCCTCTGGAGAAGTTAGAAATGTAGATTTATAAGCGGGTTTTCTCCATTTTAAAATCCTATGAAATTAATTCAAATGGAAAAACAAACAAAAAAGGCATTGAGCAGACCACTCAAAACATCCGGCCAGGCTGGATTTGGACTGCAGGCTGCCATCTTTTTACTTCTACTGTAGCTTACAAAGGGTGTGCATTTGAGCTTTAGCAGGAGATGTTGCATGGCACACCTGCTCATCATAGATAGGTATGACTAGTAACTGAGTGGGTTTTAAATTATGTGGCCCTAGCGAAGGGTGTTTCTGCCTCTTACTGCCTTCTTGTGCATTGGAAACCTTTTCTTAAGAAATAGAAGGTGGAAAAGAAATAGAGAGTGTCCACAGAGAGGGTGACACACAGCATCACCTGTGGGTCAGGATCATAACATTTTTCAGGCTCCTTGGATGAGAGCAGGGCTGAATTTTTGGTTGCAGGAAACAACCCCCAGCAAAGTCTACCTGTGGGAGCCCAGCAAAAGAAACTCAGTCCATTCTTCTTTCCTGGGGATTTGACATAGTCCAAGGGAAAGTGTGCCAGTCTGAGCTGAATTTGGCTTTGAAATCTGGGTGTTTTGAGTCAAAACAGAAAACAAATGATGAGTCAGGGTAAGAAGAGTAGATGGAAAAAGGATGACCTTTTTGAGCTACACAAAATAAAAAGACCCTGGACTGCTTGAGAACAGGCAAGTAAATCAGGTGCTAGGATCCTAACTCCAACCTCAAGTTTCCATAACATCAGAGTGAATCTAAACTCAAAGGCAGCAATCAGGGAGTGCATAGGGTGAGTAAAACAAATAACAAACCCATCTCCTAAAATCCTTGGTTTTGCAGCTTCGCGGTTCCATTCTCTTCCTGATGTGTATGCCACTATCATGAATTGACAGGAACATGGGCTGTTTAATTTCTTTCTTTTCAAAATGCTCGCCTTTGCTTCAGGCTAGTCCTACACTACGGAATCCATTCTTCTACCTCTCTTCTTTCAAATTCCTTTCAAGAGATAAGAACCCTAGCATTAAAATGTAGGTGGCATAGCTTTGAATATTAGTTGCCATTTTAACCTCTACTGGCCTACTTGTACCACCTAAGATGCAGCTTCTGCAACTATTCTAATTTATTGCATTCTTTTTCATAAAAAAAACTTGGACGTAGCAAGCAAGGCGTCAGCATACAAGGCAACAATGCTTTGAGCCAAGATCTTACAATCTTATTACAAGATAAAGAGTAGAATGCCTCCTGCTTAAAGATGTTCTGTAGATGGCCCCAAATGCTAAGAGCAATTTGATTAATAATCCCATCTGTTTTACTCCTTGAATTTGTTTCCAGGGAAAATGTGCCTTTGATCACTAGGCGCTGACGAGGGTATAACCTGGCCCAAGGTGTTTCCCTGGAGTGAAATATGCAGCACTTCTCAACTCCCAATTCCATTTAATTTATTGTTTGTTTTTGCTCAAGAAGAGCCTGTTTTTACAGCTGAACAGATTTGGAAGCTGGTTTGGGGTGTTTCATTTCCTTACATGAAGAGTTATAATGTAGGGGATGGTAACCAGCTGTTTCCACCTTCACTAAAGACAGAGCAAACAAGAACTACCCTCCACTGTAGCAAAAGAAACTTAGGTTAGTTATGAGAAGGAACTTCCTGAGAGTTAGCAAGGGAGGCTAAGATTCTCCTCCCTTGAGGGCTCTTAGATGGGATTGTCTTATCTCTTTTTGGGATGGTTTATGTGAGATGAAGATTAATGACACTAGAATCAGCCAAATAACCTGTTCCTATGCCTTCCAGTACTGTATTTCTGTGTATGATAACCATTACCTGGGTCTGTGCCTTTTGGATAGTTGGATGATTGGGGTAAGATTTATTTATTTATTTTTATTTATTTTAGAAGAAGGCTTGTTTTCCATCTGATTTGCGAGTAAATGCCATAGCAGTGATGGGCTGAAGCCAGCTGGAGAGTTCACTATTAAATATTTAGGTTTAATTTTTTTTGGCAAGTCAGTTGTTATACACAGCTGCTATTAAAAAATAAATAATATAAACTTAAAATTAAATAAATCATATTAAAAACAAGGGAAAATACATAGAACTCACTATCTCTTAATAATTTCACTGCATTTTACATATATATACATATATATGTATATATATGCTCCTAAGATTATTTACCTCTATTGTGTCTGTCTTACTCTGTTTTGTGCTGCTATTACAGAAAACCTGACACTGGATCCATCCTTCCTTCCTTCCTCCCTTCTTCCCTCCCTCCCTCTCTTTCTCTCTTTTCCTTCCTTCCTTCCTCCCTCCCTCCTTCCTTCCTTTTCCCCTTCATCTCTTTCTTTCTCTCTTTCTTTCTTTCTTTCTTTCTTTCTTTCTTTCTTTCTTTCTTTCTTTCTTTCTTTCTTTCTCTCTCTCTCTTTCTTTCTTTCTCTTTCTTTCTTTCTTTCTTTCTCTTTCCCTCCCTCCTTCCTTCCTTTCTTTCTCTCTCTCTCTGTTTCTCTCTCTCTCCCTCCCTCCCTCCATCTCTCCCTCTCTTTCTTCTTCAGAGTCTCGCTCTGTGGCCCAGGCTGGAGTGCAGTGGCAGGATCTTGGCTCACTGCAATCTCTGCCTCCCGGGTTCAAGTGATTCTCCTGTCTCAGCCTCCTGAGCAACTGGGATCACAGGTGTGTGCCACCATGCCTGGCTAATTTTTTTGTATTTTTAGTAGAGATGGGGTTTCACCACGTTGGCCAGGCTGGTCTCGAGCTCCTGACCTCAGGTGATCTGCTCACCTCAGCCTTCCAAAGTGCTGGGATTACAGGCATGAGCCATCGCACCCAGCCCTAGACTGGATTGTTTATAAGGAAAAGAAATTTAGTCTCACAGTCTGGATGCCAGGAAATTTAAAGTCAAATTGCCAGCATCTAGTGTGATGCTTCTTGCTGAATCTTCCTTCATTCATATGGTGGCAGGCAGAAGAAGAAAAGAGGAACTCTGTGTCCTCACATGACAGAAAAACAGAAGAGTGAGAACCCACTCCTGCAAGCCCTTTTAATAGCGGCATTGACCTATTCGTGAGGGCAGAGCCTTCATGACCTAAAATCCTCCCATTAGGCCCCACCTCCCAGCACTGTTGCACTGGGGATTAAGTTTCCAACACATGAATTTCGGGGAACATATTTAGACCATGGCAGCATGTGTATGGTGGAAATCATACATAATAATGTAGCACTGCACATCTCTTTCCAATGCCACATTCAGTAGCATCATGTAGGTGGTTTGAAATCTGTTGTGGGAGGAACATTTACACTATAAAAATTGGAAGACTCTATAAAGCAGGTTTTCCCCAGAGCCAGGAATTAAACATTTATGAGACTACCTACATGGAAGAGAGTTGTGAGAGAGAAGGAAGTAAGGGAGGGAGGGGGGGAGAGAGAGAGGAAGAGAAGAGAAGAGAAGAGAGGGAAGGAGAGAGAGAGGGAAAGAAAGAAAGAGAGAAAGAGAAAGAAAGAAGAGAAGGAAGGAGAGAAAGGGCGAGAGAGAGGGAAGGAAAAAAAAGAAAAAGGAAGGAAGGAAGGAAGAAGAGAGAGGGGGAAGGAAGAAAGAAAGAAAAGAAAAGAAAAGAAAAATATTATCCTAGTGACTTCTTAAAATACCTTCTTAATATTGTTTCAAAATCTTTTGGGGGGTAAATATTATAAAGACCTTTTTGAAAAAAAAAATGCTCAGGATTTCTTAAGTCCAGAAACTCTTTTATCTTGAACTAAATTAGCTCAAGTAAAATCTGAATTGGTGGTAACAATTACGTATCAGTCCCTCTTTTACTTTACTACTCATCGTTAAGCCAATGCTGTCCAATAGAGATATAATATAGTCCACATATATAATGTTAAATCTCCTAGTATCTAAATTAAAAACAAAGTAACAACAAACAGGATAAGTTAATTTTAGTAATGTATCTTAGTTAACCAAAATTATTATTTCACTCTATAGTCAATATTAAAATGTTACTAAAGTGTGTGTGTGTGTGTGTGTGTTTTGGTAATGTGTCTTTTCTAATTTGGCATGTATTTTACATTCAACTCACATCTCAATCAGACTAGACACACTTCAGTGCTCAATAGGCCATGTGGCTAGTGGCTGCCCTACTGGACAGTATATGTCTATATTCCCAATGATGTAGAGGCTGGGCCACAGCCATGGTCATTGCCCATGTAGACTTGCACACTCTCAGTGTGCACAGACAGAATACACTGAGGTTACCTCATGTTAGTGCTGGATGGGCCATGGAGTTCAGTTTATCTCATTCTTAATTTGTAGATGTGGGGATGATTACATTTCCGGGAGGTGGTTGACTTGTCCTAAGTCATACGTTGGTATGCTCAGTGGTTTCAACTGGATACAAACTTTGGTTTCTGAATTGTGTGGTGCTTAAGGACCTGATGCAGGAATCAAACTTTCAACTATCATATCTCCAAGGCTTGCTCATCGATTGGCTGAATAACTGGGCTAATGGCTAAATTTCTTGGTGCCTCAATTTCCTCATATATAAAATGAGAAAGATTATAGTATCTACCTAACTGAGGTGTCCATATGATGATGTTCATTTCAAATACATTACAAAATGCTTAGGATAAAGCACAGGGTAAGTGTTTAATAAATGTTTGTTTGCTTTTGCACAGCAAAGGAAACAATCAACAAAGTGAAGGGACAACCCACAGAATGGGACAAAATATTTGCAAACTCCGTATCTGACAAGGGATTAACAACCAGAATAAGGAGTTCAAACAACTCTATAGGAAAAAGTCTAATAATCTGATTAAAAGCGAGCAAAAGATTTAATATACAGTTCTCAAAAGAAGACACACAAATGGCAAAGGGCATATGAAAAGATGCTCAGCATCATGGATCATCAGAGCAATGCAAATCAAAATTACAATGAGATATTGTCTCACTTCAGTTAAAATGGCTTTTACCCAAAGGACAGGCAATAACAAATGCTGGTGAGGATGTGGAGTAAAGGGAATTCTCATACACTGTTGGTGGTAATATAAATTAGTATAGCCACTATGGAGAATAATTTGGAGTTCCTCAAAAAACTTAAAATAGAACTACAATATGGCCCAGCAAAAACCTACTGCTGGGTATATATCCCCCAAAAAGGAAATCAATATATCAAAGAGATATCTGCATGCCCATGTTTGTTGCATCTCTATTCACAATAGTCAAGATTTCGAAGCAACCTAAGTGTCCATCAATAGATGAATAAATTAAAAAATGTAGTACATATACACACTGGAGTACTAATCAGCCATTAAAAAGTAAGATTCCGTCATTTGCAACAACAGGGAAGAAACTGGAGGTCATTATGTTAAGTGAAATAAATCAGGCACAGAAAGGCAAACTTCACAAGTTCTCACTTATTTGTGGGAGCTAAAAATAAAAACAATAAACTCATGGAGATAGAGACTAGAAGGATGGTTACCAGAGGCTGGGAAAGGTAGAAGGAGATAGGGGAAAGTGTTAACGGTTAATGGGTACAAAAGATAGAAAGAATGAATAAGACCTAGCATTTGATGACACAACAGATTGACTATAATCCAAAATCATTTAATTGTGCATTTTATAATAACTAAAACTATAATTGGATTGTTTGTAACACAAAGGATAAATGCTTGAGGAGACAGATACCCCATATTTCAAGATGTGATTATTATGCACTGCATGCTTGTGTCAAAGTGTCTCATGTATCCGATAAATATATATACCTACAATGTAGTCATATAAATGAAAAATGAAAACATTAAAAAGTTCACTTGCATGGCTATAATATAAAGCAAACATTTAATGGTCTGAATGAAGAGTATACTAGTGACAGGAGTAAAGGGATACTATTGAACAGTTCTCAGCCTGAAAGTCCAAATTGCTTTATAATTACTTGTATAAACATTTGTGTAAGAATGTAAAATTTATGTATCAGATTGCTATTTCTTGAGTATTTAGATAAGAGTTTTGCTTTTTGTTTAAAAGAGAAGAGTTATTTCCTGTTTCCGGTGTCACTATTCTTACTAAAGTGGTAACTTTGTTTTTACTTCTAATGAGACTTAATGCTGATTCATAATGATGCCAATGTATTCAAACTTATTTGAATTTCTAAAATTTGGAATTCTAAAAGATTTTGGAAGTAGGCTGCCACTAATCCCTCCATCCCACCTTCCAAGTACCCCTGAGACGCATGCATTAAAACTCAATTTCCACTCTACATTGACAAGAGAATTTGAAAAGAAAATTGTTAGACAAATACATGTACACACACACACACACACATATATATATACACACACACACACACACACACAGAGATTTGCAACATTTCTTCATGTTTACTGAAGGTTTCTAGGATTTGGTAACTAACTTGTACTTCTCGAGAATTTTCGTGCTGCTTTGTAGTGTCCATGTGGACCATTCTTTATTTGATCAACACAAGCTTTGGCATGCTTTAAAGGAGCAGTAGTTAATGCAGTTATGCTGGAATTTCTTTAGAAGTGGAGATGGCATTTTCATTACCCAGACGGGTGTTATAATTAATGAGAACAAATGCCACTGGGATAAAATTATGGTGAGACTAAGACTTTTAAATTCCATTGGCATTTTAATATTAATATAATTTTTCTCCTAATATATATTTCACACATGGCCAGGGAATTATTGAAAATATTATTTAATTTGATCAAAAAATATTTAATTCCCAAAGTACATTCAGGACTGTTCATGGTGCGGTTAGAGAATACTTTTTGAAATTTCTATAATGAAGTCTTTACATTACGTACCTTTAAATGTCTGGGTAATACTAGCCGTGAAACAGTTGGTTAGCAATATAAAATAATGAGGCCGGGCGCGGTGGCTCACACCTATATTCCCAACACTCTGGGAGGCCAAGGCGGGTGGATCACCTGCGGTGGGAGTTCAAGACCAGCCTGACCAACATGGAGAAACCCTGTCTCTACTAAAAATACAAAATTAGCTGGGTGTTGTGGCCCATGCCTGTAATCCCAGCTACTCGGGAGGCTGGGGCATGAGAACTGCTTGAACCCAGGAGGCAGAGGTTGCAGTGAGTCGAGACTGTGCCATTGCACTCCAGCCTGGGCAACAAGAGTGAGACTCCATCTCAAAAAAAAAAAAAAAAAAAAGAAAAGAAAAGAGTGGTTATGTCTTCAAATGAATGTGTAGCTTTCCTGGATAGTTTCTTTCTTTCTCTCTCTTTCATTCTTTCTTTCTCTCTCTCTCTCTCTCCTTTCCTTTCCTTTCTTTTCTTTCTTTCTCTTATTAATTTATTTATCTATTTAGAGACAGGGTTGTCCAGGCTGGAGGGCAATGGCACAATCTCGACTCACCGCAACGGCTGCCTCCCAGGTTCAAGCGATTATGCTGCTTCAGCCTCCCAAGTAGATGGGATTACAGGCGTGCACCACCATGCCCAGCTAATTTTTTTGTATTTTAGTAGAGACAGGGTTTCTTCATGTTGGTCAGAGATCTGCCCCCCTTGGCCTCCCAAAGTTCGTGTTTTCTTTTTTTGATAGAGTTTTGCTCTGTCACCCAGGCCAGAGTGCAGTGGCACAACCTGGGCTCACTGCAACCTCCACCTCCTGGGTTTAAACCATTCTCCTGCCTCAGCTTCCCCAGTAGCTGGGATTACAGGCACACACCAATAGGCCCAGCTAATTTTTGTATTTTTAGTGCAGATGGGGTTTCACTATTTTGGCCAAGCTGGTCTTGAATTCCTGACCTCGTGAGCCACCACGCCTTGCCTTTTCTTTTCTTTTCTTTTCTTTTTTCTTTTCCTTTCTTTTCTTTGCTTCCTTCTTTCCTTTTGTTCTTTCTTTCGTTCTTCCTTTTCAGTTAAATCTTACTGTGTAACAAATCAACTTAAAACTTACTGGCCAAAAAAGGCAACCGTTTTATTTACTCACATGTCTGTGGATCATCTCTGTAATTCTTCTGGTCTAAACCAGCTTCACTTATCTCTGCAAAGTTCTCTCATGGCCTATTGTCAGTTGGCAAGCCTGCTCTCAATAGGTTGATTAAGGATGACTTCATTCAGATCACTGGTGGTTGGAAGGCTGGTTAGTCTTTATGAGCTTCTGTTGTGGCAGTTTGTGTTTGTTCTATGCGGTTTCTCAATCTTCAGCAGGCGCACTTAGGTTTCTTCATACAATGGTCTAAGAACTCCAGAGAACACGTACTTACCCACTTCTCAAGAATCCACTTGAATCCCATTTCCTAATATCTCATTGACCAAAACAATTTATATGACCAAGCCCAGAGCTGTTGTGTGAGAGGATTACCTCAGGGTATGGATACAGGGAGGAGAATTATCACAGATGACAAATTATTATATTTTTGCAAATGGACTATTCCATAGGACATGAAGCTTCCTTGTTTGAACTTACTGTTATTTTGAGTTCTTTGCTAGTGCATCATGACCTAATCTGTTGTGACTGATACAACACCTGAATCAATAACTAGGATGCTAAGCCAACAAAAATTAGCTCAGCCATTTTTGTTTTACGTTCCTACTGATTTTCCAGAAGCAAGAACACTATTTCCTTTTCTTTTACATACACAACTCCTTTTCATATCTCTGCATAGACTGAAACTCTCAGAAGATAGCATTTAATAACAGAGGAAGTTTGTGAGAGGTGCCTGGTATGGAAGAGAGTAAGAAGTTGTGACAGAAGCAGTCAAGCTGGTGTGATGATAGCTGAGACTCTGACTGCAGAAGATGAGGGAAGTCGGATTTTCATGTATGTCACTCATTTGGTATTGTAGAAAAACCGGCATCAGACATGACTAAACCATCTCTCCTCAGTTCAGCAGACACATAATTTTCTGGGAATCTGGACAAGCAATGTCCCACCAAGCACTGAGAAGAAATTTTAGCTAGAAACCGAGCAAACGGCAAATAGCTAAGATGATGTGATAGCCAACATACTCAGATTCTTAGAAGATACTGAGTTAGGCTGAGTAGTATTCCATCTTATGTATATACCACAATTTCTTTATCCACTCATTGAGGGGCATTTGGGCTGGTTCCACATTTTTGCAATTGTGAATTGTGCTGCTATAAACATGCATGTGCAATGTAGTGCACACTGCTTTCAAATGTGTGACATGGATCATGAGAAACCTTCAGATAAAGAGAACATTGTCTCAAATTCCTAGTCAAAGAGCAAAACTGATTTGCCACAGAAAACTGGAAAATTTTAGAAAGAATTTTTTCTTCTTAAAAAGTACTAAAAATATGACTTCTAAGAATGAAGAGTTGAAAATAATGAATGGAAGACAAATGAAGAGATAACTAGCGAGGCTTGGAGAGGAGGGACAAGGGAGCTGGGTATGTGGAGGTGGATGGACAGGCTGCAGCTGTTAGCAAGATGATGAGTAAAAGTGAGCTGGTAGATCTTTCCCTCTGAAACCCCACTTGGAGTAAGAAGTGCCTTGATCTGGCACCAAGACAAACACTGGCAGAAACAGATTCATCTCAGAGTGGGTAGGAAACAGATCCAAGACAAAGCAATCAGAATAAGGGAGGGAATTCTATGGTACACTTTCCTGTCACCCCATTACCTGAATGAGTCATTTCCCGCCATGTCACTCTACAAGGAGGTGGCATCAACAATGCAGGCCCAGGCTGGATGGCAGGCATCAGTATTGGACTTAGACTGGGCTAAAGGGGGAGATGGTGGATACCAAGCTCAATGAGATCTACAGCCCCCGAGAATTCCCTCCTCCCATCTCCTGTCCCCCACACCTGGGGGACAGGTGTTTACCAGTAGCATGGAAATGAGATCCATGCTCTGGGAAGAGGTATAGGAAGGTTGCCTGGTGGTGAGGTGGCAAATAGAGAGTCGTCCTTCCCAGAGTTTCAGGATTATTTTTTTAGATGCAGAACTTAATCTGTTCTCAAAAATCCCCCAGAGTGGCACAGGCTGGGACCTGCTCTTATCTCTTCCCACAGGCACACTTTGGGGATACTCCCTGGGAAAAACACTACAGAAGAGGAGAACATATGTATATATGTATATTGACATTTATATTTCAGTATAAGTATACACTTAAATATATGTGTACTTATACACACATATGTATATGTAAAGATACTATATATAAAAACAGAAAAGTAAAACTCCTGGATAGATTATATTGTACAAAATTGAATTAATATATCAGAATAGAATTTTAAATGTTAAGTGAATTTTTTCAAAGTGATATGGCAAGACTTGGTAAAATGGAACAGAAATAAGCAGTAATAAAGACAATTCAGTTGTAAATGTGAGTTACGAAACACAGAAGAGTTGTGCTAAAGCAGCAGTTCCTAAAATGTAATCCCCGGAGCTACAACACTGGCATCACCTGCAAACTTGTTAGAAATTCATAGTCTTCAACCCACCCTAGATCTATTGAATCAGAAACTCCTGGACTGGAATCCAGGCATCTGTGTTTTAAGGTATATTCCCAGGGGATTCTGAAGCACTCAAGTTTGAAAACCACTGCTGTAGAAAACCAAACTGATTGATTGGGTTGAACTAAAAAATGGTTAGAGATAAAGAGTGATTCATTGAGCCAGAAGATAGCGCTGAAAAAACTCTATCAGAAGGCATTAGGAATGGACAAGGAGGTGAAAGTATTTATGTCAATGTTAACAGTCATGGTGGATAAAGTAGAAGGTCAACATCCATATACTAGAACATCAAAAAAAGAGGAAGAAAATAATGAAGGGAGGGAAATAGCCAAAGATCTGTTGCCCAAGGACTTTGCAGAATTTAGAAAAGATCAGGGTATTTCACATAAATGTTCGTATTTCCGTCTTTTTCTTGATAAATTAGAAGATCTGGCAACACTGGCCCACATTGCCACACAGTAGTTTACCCAAGCTGACTAGCACTACTCCCTTGAAATAAGGCATTCAGAGGATGAGCATGGTGGGCTCTGGTCACAGACTAGCTGGGATTCTACCCAAGCTGCACCACTTACTACCTGTGTAACTTGAGGCAAACTTCTGACCCTCAATTTTCTCATCTAGGTAGAAGGGATAAAAAAAATGCTTATCTTATACTTGTTTTAAAGATTAAATGAATTAACATATACTCAACATAGTGTTTACAATGCCAACTATTATTTTTACTTGTCTTAGGCTCCACAACTCAGTATATGACTCTTGCTCTTTTCCTATATAACTTTGGTTGGTTATGACTTTGGTTTCTTTGTTAACATCTCTGGGCCTCAGTTTCCTCTTCAGAAAAATGAGATTAAAAAACTACCCCAACTTCCCATATATACAGAAGTGAAATAATGTTTGTGGACATGACTTACATAAAATAGGAACTCGGTAAATACTTAAATTTAGTCACTTATCTTCACATTCTGTACAATAATTAGCACAGAATGATGTGTTGCAGCCAGCCTACAGTGGTGCAAGAGAGGAAACTGCTAAAATTTAAGAAATTTTTGAGGATTGGTTATTAAACGCAGCTATTCTTAAATATTAAATCATCTAATCTTACAATTAAATAAGTTATAAAAACAAAGAGTAAATTCTCAAAAATGCATCTCCTCTTACTTTTGTGCTATATTTTACCAGAATCTATACTGTTGAGATTAGGTTTATTGTATCTATATAATAGAAATACTATGTGATGGTGTTCTACTGAGCATCTCTTCCCAACTTCTGGCCGAGTCACATTGTCTTGGTGGGTTGAAATTGGTCATGGTAGAAGAATTTATTCTGTGGAATTTGGCAAACACTTCAAATCAGAGTTTTATTTCCTCTTGAACAAGTTGAAAAATACTTACCAGAATAGCATTGTTAATATCCATAAAAATTGTTTGGAAAATAAAAACACATAAAATTATGTTTATTACCAGAGGACCTCAAAACACTGTGAAGTACTCATTGTGACCATAAAAAAGATGACTCCATTATAGTATTAATTTTCTCTGAAATTTACAGGCTAGGTATAACATTCAACATTTAATATATTTATCCTTAAAACGGCAAAGTTGTATACGTCCTAGAACTCTAAGAAATACGCTACACAAACGTGTTTTTCGTCACCTGTAATTGACCCACTGCAAGAGGCATTCCATTTACCATGTTTGAACAAAGATTTGTTTTTATAGTAACAGCTATGATTCTAAAGTTGTACTAAGTTCTTTATGCACATGGACACAATTCTCACAACATCCTTATAAGGAAAACACTATTATTTCCCCTAAAGATATTAAAAAGTGATAGCACAGGTAAATCACTCTGAACACAGAAATATAAGGGGAATTTAAAGGTTTGCTTATTATTATGTAAAACCAACCCAAAACTTGGTGGGTTAAAAATCAACATTTGTTTCTCATACTTCTGGTCATTGGCTGGACTTATCTCTTGTAGTTCTGCTCCATATGGCATCACCTAGATCATTAATGCAAATAAATTCAGTTATGGATTTCGCTTGGACTAAAACATCCAAGATGGCTTCACTCACATTTCCACGTGGCTTCATTCAACTGGGGTGGACAGAACAACCGGGGCTCTGTGCACCTTTCTCATTCCACATGGTTTCTCCAGGCTTATTTCCATGGCTGCTGTAATGTATAGCCGCCAGAAAGGTGAAAAGGGGTGAAACAGAAAGCTGTCAGGATTCTTAAGTACCAGACCATTCGTGTAGCACATTCAATTGGTCAAAGCACATTACAAGGCCAGCCCAGATTCAATAGGAAAGGAAATGGCAGCTGTTCCATCCTGCCCTGGAAAGGTCATCTCTCACTTCATCCATGTTTTATTTATGTAAACCCAAATTATGCAGCCCCTTCTTGGTGAGAGAAACAATGATCATATACAGAGCCACAAAGACCTATAGGGATCATCTGTAACTGATAACTTTATCATTCTGGAGCTCCTTAATGTTTAAAGTTGGATTTTCTGTTACATGCAACTGAAGCATTCCTAATGATGAAGATTATGTGGAAAGATAAGACTGTAGAAAAGCAAATAAAAACAGTGCTCATATCAGATATGTGTGGTGTATACTCTACATAAGACCTGGGAGGAAAGGCTGTCTGCTGAACAATCCTTTGGGTGGCTTTTGCTTTTTTGGTGAAAGCACCACAGTCTAGAGTGTAGAACTCAACTTTGCAAACTAAGAAACTGAACTTGCTAATTCACTGAGGGCAATTCCATCTTTCAGCGCTAAAGATTATGTTATTCCAACTCATAAGATGGCATAAAAATAAAACACCAATTACAATTTATAATGAATACTATAAATATTGAGGAGACAGAAACTTTGAGATAATCATGACCTGTACATTCTGGAATCAGAACAAGAGGAACTGGATGAATTAAATATTTAACAACAGGTAAAATAGCCTGATTCACCTACATTACAGTGAGAATGGTTTTGTCAACAGGACCAGACCACCAAAAGTCCAGTGGCTAGCCACTTCCTGCATCCACTTTCATGTTAAGGATATTTTGCTAGTAGGAGGGGATATACCCAAAGATGACTGATCATGTCCTTCTCTTCCCTGGAAGGTGCTGGGCAGACATAACCAATGATGGTCTCTGTTACTCTTTTCTTTCTCTTTTCTACGACTGATCAAGCCCTTCTGTAAAATCCATTCAGTTGGCATGAGATTGTTTCCAAATACTTCTTTAAACAGAAATTCACCCCTGATGAAGTTTTTAATCATCTATGGGAAAATGAGAAAAATAAAGACACACATATACAAACCCCGACAGAGGTGTCTCACTTTGTTTGTATAGGCATATCATACATCACCTTCTCCCCTTCAACAGTCATCTTTCCTGGGTGTCTTTCTATATCCACCTGTCAGTTGTTCCTTAGTGTCTTGTCCAGCCTCTATATCCAAATGAACTATGACACAAGTAGATTGTGATTAGAGCCCCTTAGTTGGCTGCCTCTCCTTTTACACACATTATAATTGTTTCCTTCTTGATCTGTTCTCTTATTCTCCATTCCACAAACATACGAAGTTGTCGCTGTATATCCATCTATTAGGGAAGATGAGCTGCCAAACATTCCATCTCAAATCTCAGCAGCTTAACATAATAAAAATTTATTTCTCACTCATGTAAACTTCTGGGAAGCTCAGTTAGTTGGGTCTCTTCCATGAGCTACCTTGGATACTCAGGCTTTTTCCGTCTTGTAGCTCTGCCATCTTCAACACATGGCCTCTGAAACCACTACAGAAGGGGAAAATGAGGGAGAATCATAAATGGTAGCTGTATTATTAGCTTGTCCTGGAAAGGTCATACCTCAGTTCACTCTAATAGTGAACTCTAATAGTCTGACCCAAATGAGTTTTCCTGAGCATTTGAGACCTCTAAAAATAATAATAGATGAAGAAAGACACAAAATTGCACATTAAATATTATGTCTATGGGGCTCAAGAGAAAAGCTACTGGTGAATTAAATTCCTTATGTGGTCTCTCCTTAAGGATATCTGTTTTACTTAACCTTACTTTCCTGATTTTAAATTGAGACCTTTCTTCAAAATACTACTTTTTCTAAATTTTATTTTTACGCATTCTTCTCCATGATGACCTTGTGAGTGGAAAAACAGCTCCAACTATTTTTTCTCTGCTCTCACACCAATCAACACAGAAGACATCTGTGACCAAATGTGTATGGGTTTTTCTCCACACACCAAGCAAGCAATCAATTCTGCAGCAGACGCCAACCGGGTATCCTCCAATTTAATTCTGACACTATCTACTTGAAGATAGCATCAGAATCCACAGGTTGAGGGCTCAGTCTCACAAGACTTCCCCTCCTTCAGATGATAGTCACAAGTCTAGGCCTCTGAATGTCTGGCCCACCAGCTTCAAGTTGGGGTTTCACAATACCTCCATTGGATTTAATTAAATTGCTGGAGCATCTCATAGAACTCAGTGAAACATCTACTTACATTTACCAGTTTATTATAAAGGTATTACAAAGGACATAGAGATGCGTAGAGTGAGGTACAGGAAAAGGGGCACAGAGCTTCCATGCTCTGCTTGAGCATGGCACCCTCTAGGAATCTCTATGTGTTCAGCTATCTGGAAGCTCCCCAAACCCTGTCCTTTTGTGCTTTTATGGAGGCTTCATTACATAGGCATGTTTTATTTAAGCATTGACCATTGGTCAGTGATGATCAACTTAACTTTCAGCCACTCTTCCCACCTCTCCCCAGAGTTTAGGGGTGGGGCTGAAAGTCCCAGTCCTCTAACCCTGGCTTGTTATTCCTCATGACCAGCCCCCATCCTGAAGCCACCTAGAGCCTGCCAGTCACCAGTCAACTCTCTAGCGAAAAACATCACCTTGGAGATTTCAAGGATTTTAGGAGTTGTATGTCAAGAAATTGGGTCAAAGATCAAATATATATTTTACAATATCACAGACTTCTATCAGTTACATTGCATTTTCCTAAATCTGATTTATTCAGCTTAGAATAACACCCTAGGGTAAAGGGTTATAGTAAGTTGTTCAAGGCAGCCATGGATGCACACAGGTCCAGATGAAAAATCCAATCAGATGAGTTAGCGATACATCTATTTATCCTTCTGATTAACCAATCAGACTGGCATACATATTCACATATATCTTCTCATATCAGAAAACATTTTCTAAAATTGAGCAGTATCAAAAAGTCTTTAGTCTACACCAGGGATTAGCAAACTGTGGACCTTGGGGCCAAACTGGAATCATTCCCTACTTTTGTGAATGAAATTTTATTGGAACACAACCACACCCACTAATTTACCTATTGCTATGGCTGCTTTTGTGCTACAATGGCAAAGATGAGTAGTTGTAATAGAGGTTGTATAGTTCACAAAGTCTATTATATTCATTATCTGGCCCTTTATAGACAAAGCTGATCAACGCCTGGTCTAAACTATGTGGAGAAGAGTCATATACTTAAGGGCCTGTACAGCAATATTGATGAGTGAAGTGGAACAACTAGAATATAAAAAGCAATGTAATTTTTGTTGAACCAAAAAGTATTATCATAGTGGTCTAAAAATATTCAATTTTTAAAACACGTAGGCCAAAAAAATTCACAGTAGATTAGGCCCCTAGTTAACCAGTTTACAATTTATGAACTGAGTTCATAGGCACAAAGAAAGGCATTCCTCCACCACCCCATAATGAGCAAGGCTGCCTCTCAACAAACAAGCTTGGCCACGAGATCTTCTCTTTACTATGTGAAATAAGGTTACTTCCTTTATATCCTCAACACCTCAGCCTCCTGTCCACACCCATCTTAAAACTGTGACTGCTTGGATTTCTCTTAAATAGTAAATGTGTCATGCTCAGCTATATCCCATTGTTGCTCTTCCAAACACACAAAGACTAAGAGAGCCCTGACATCACAGCTTATAATGGTTTGATTAAATGCTCACCATGGAGCCATCTTATTCCTTGGCCCGTAGGGGGTGGGGTGTCATCCTTCATAATATTTTATTATTTGTAGTTTTCATGTCCTTACTTGGCAAATTTATAATTGGCAACCCTGGATTTTATTTTATTTTTAAACTGATTTATGAAATCCCAAAATATGGAAACCACTGGCCTAAGAGGCACAAAAAGTAGCAGTGTGAGGATGGCTTTGCTCATCTTTGCTTTGGTCCTTCCTTAGTGATTTTACATCATGTAAGCTCTCAGTTGTCCAAACTTATTCTTATGTCTAAATTCTTAGGGAACTTCTCACTGAAATCAGGATTTATAACTAAAAGCACATACCAAGGAAATAACAGCTATTGGCAGCCCAGTCTCAAACAAGGGAAAACTGAATCCTAGAGTGTTTTATGTCTTGAAGGAAGCCCTAAATCCAAGAGAAAGGCCTTGAGAACTATGTGTGTAGAAGGCAGACATCAGAAACATGCTGCTTGTGGGACAGGAGAGTGGGAACTTGCATCTAGTGAATTTCTGCCATATCCATTGCCTTTAGCAAACCATATAAAGTAGAGCTATCTCCAATTTATGAGTTAAAAACTTGTACCTTACCATGATTAAGCAAACTTGCTCAAGGTTAAACAAGTCAGTGATAAACTCAGTATGACTGAGGCAAAAGCTTTTATTTCAGGTTGAAGCAATAGCTAACCTTTCTATTCTTTTGTTTTATTTTGTTTTTAAGATGGAGTCTCATTCTGTCACCCAGTGGCATGATCACAACTCACTGCTACCTCCACCCCCAGCCTCAAGTGATCCTCCTACCTCAGCCTCCCAAGTAGCTGGGACCATAGATGAATGTCACCATGCCCAGCTAAGTTTTTGTATTTTTGGTAGAGATGGGGTTTCACCATATTGACTGGGCTGGTCTCAAACTCCTGAGCTCAAGTGGTCCACCTGCCTTGTTCTCCCAAAGTTCTGGGATTACAGGCATAAACCATCGTGCCAAGCCTACCTTTCTATTCTTCTTTTTCTTGAAAAAAAAAAAAAAACCTAAAGTTTAAAAGGTTTATAAAATTATCCTAAGTCAGTTGAAGCAAAGTTAGAGAAGAACCCAGGAAGATATCATAAAATTTCTTTAACAAACTCAAATCTTCAAGTGAAATCCATCCAGGAGTATAAGAGTGCTGCCTGTGGTATTCAGAATCTCTGTCACCAGTCTTTGGGAAATTATAAATAATTGAAGAGGTTCCTACATACTAGGAAAGATAAAATGTCTCCACATTTTCAAGGAGAAAAAAAGATGGGTTAGAGCAACCAGTGAATTAAAGAAATTCTTGGAACAATTTTAGATTTGGTTATTAAACAGGTTTATGAGCTCTTAGAAAAACAAGTAGTAGTATTTTATCTATCAGTTAGTTTACAGGAATCAGAAAGTTAGAAGGCCCATCTTGTAGAAAGAAAACGCTGGTGTGTGCTCCATAATTAAAAAGAGCAGACAACCATATGCTTGATCCTAATGTTGACTACTCAAAATTCAGTCTCAGGAGAGAAGCTCTGATTGGCCAAGCCTATTCCCAAGCTGTGCTCTTGTTCTATCAGGGCAGATAAAAAGTGGTTCTGGATTCTTGGGCCATCATGGTCTGAGGAAGGAAACTGGGTTTGCCTGTCTGCCAAGCCTACAGAAGTAGAGGGTTACAGTTCATTCTCTAAAAGGAAATCAGTGTGCATTTTGGAAAGAAAACAGGATTCTAGGCCACAAAAAAATTGGCAATTGTCCTCAACAATTGAAAAATAGGTTGGATTCATGACATACTTGCCTCTTTCATTTTTAAAAAGTGTTTTTGGACAAGTAGATACCATGTATGTGATTCATTGATCAAGGTCCTTGGAAGAGTTTCTCATGATACCCTTGCAAAAAGATAGAAAAATGGAAGCTGGCAGATGGTATATGTTCATAGCTGGTAGAATATTAAAACCATCATTGAATCTCAGTGAGGATTGCTCCCTGGACCAAGAGTGCTATACCCTTTTCCAGTTCAACATTATAATAATCACTTGAGTGAGAAAAATAAAAGAGTTAAGACTCTTGTAGTTGCAAGTGACAGAAATTCAACCAGAAAATGTCAGAAGTGAGGCTGCAAGCATAGCTTGGATTATGAAACTTGACCGACGTGATAAAAATATTGTCCTTTTCTCACCCTCTCTTGGCTCTGCTTCCTCTCTGTTGGCTTCATGCTATAAAACCATCTCCATATGGCGTTGAGGATGGCTCCGTGACTCTATTCTTACATTCCATCAGGTTGGCAACTTCAGACAAGGAAAGTTTTCCCAGCAGAAGCCCTGAGATGACTCCTATTGTCTGCATTGGTATATGTGTTCAATCTTGAATCAATTACCAGTGTCCAAGTTGATGGAGTGTTCTGGTTAGTCAAGCCAAAATCACGCACCCACCCATGGAGCCAGGGGGGTAAATAAGCTCCCCCCAAACCACCTGGATAAAGAGAAGACATAGTACTCAAAAAAACATTGAGGTTTTGTTACAAAAAAGGGGGATTTTGAGTAGACAAAAATAATGAACATCTTTTAAAACATGATTATTCAATTTAGAGGTGGCACGAAACTGAGAGATATAGCTATTAATAATATTGACAGGATGGAGGTTCAAGTGATTTCAATAAGCTACTGGAGTGGGCTTAAACTAACACAATTAAATTTAATCAGAATGGAAGGAAAGTTTATCATTTGCATCAAAATCTCAGTTACGTAAGTAATGTTGGGGCTATTTACTTCAATGCCAAAGCATGGAAGTTTTAGTTGTCTACAAATTCAATTATTTATTAACCACCTAAAAAGCTAATGTAATTCTCTGCTGTTTTATAAAAGCTAAACTGCCTCAGTGATCATTGTCCCACTGTATCATGTACTGCTTGAATGTTTCTGGGTGTCTATTTTCAATGCTAGTCATTGACAGTAACTATATAACCAGAGGAAGATGCCCGCAAGAAGAACAGACAATTTGCTGGCAAGCAAGTTATATAATATATCTAAAGTCCAATAGAAACAATATTTTTTCCATAATTCACATCCTGTTTATTATAGATTAAAGTTGACTATATCATATCCAGAGTCTATATACAGCATCCAGAGGTCAATCTAGTTTTTTCTTAGACACTTGGTATAAGCAAAAATGAAGTAAGCCTTGGCTAAGCCTTTATTGCCCAGGGGCAAAGTAATCTTTCAATATATTCTCTAGTAAACATGCATATCAAATAGAGTATCCTTTGTGCTTGATGTAAATGAAACATCATTAAAATGTCTTTTTAACATAGACACACATAATCTGTATATATGGATAAGTATGGCCTTGGATATATACAAATACATACAAACTCAAACACAAATACAAACAAATCCATACATCAGTGTATTTATTTCACAGGACTGTTAGGAAAGTATTTCTGCATAAGAACAACTAGCACAAAGTCCTGAAACTGTTCTAAACCATGGGGAAGAACTGCACTATCTTAAATGTTGTCTTTTTGAAACTTCCTTTAGTGACACATTAACCTCTGTGTTGTTGACCACAGCACAAACCAGTTTTCCTCACTTCCTGTTATCTTGTTCTCATTTTATAGTGAGGCTCAGAGGGTGTCTGAGGGGAGGGAACATTTTGGTACAAAGGCAATTGGCAAACAGGAAAAGCAGCCCCCTTGCTGGTTACAGGTTAATAAGGACAGCAGGGAGAGGAGTTCCTTAGAATTCCCTTGAGCCGGTCAGCTTCCCTTGAGGTCAAAAAGTCCTAGGGCAGCTTTAATTTGCTGTATTAAGGCAGGGAAAAGTCACTTCTGGTTTACCATAAAACAGAAAGATTTCCTGATTGGATCAGAAACTGCAGAAATGCTTATGGTCAACTGGGTTCTGTTGGTTGTGGAGAGCTGATGAGATTGGTTTGTTAGAACACACTTTGTGAACCATAAAATCTACAGAAGTAATTTATAATTGTTTGCCAAAGGGATTTTTCTAGGCAGCTTCTATATACTATATACTCTTTTAAGTACTTAAGTTAAATTTTAATTTTAACTACATTAGTTGAAATCGCAGTGGTTAAGTCTGAAACACATTGCTTTCTTTCTTATCTTTTTAAATAAAATATATTTGACCAAACATAGCCTTTCTTATACAACCTAATGGGATCATTTATAAACATCAGGTTTTGAAATATGGTCAAATATATACTAATTGCCATTTACTGAAAATTTGTTGTGTGCCAGGTATTGTGCTAAGCCCTACGCAAAAAATTAGATGATTTAATCTGCAAAAACAACCTGCAAAGTCAGTGTTATGCCCATTTGCTTACTTTACATATAATTAAACCATGGTCTAGAAAGCTTAACTCACATGAAGTTAAACAACCAGTAAATAGTGCCCATAGAAGTAGAATCTAGTTGTGCCAAAATGCAAAATCCATGCTTAAAATCACCAGTGTATACCTCACAGTAGTGCTCTCAGAAGAGTGCTGTGTTGGCAAATGTTTAATAAACAGCTCTCCAGAAAAAGTATATATATACACACACATACCACACATATACATGTGTGTGTGGTGTATATACTTTGTAGTAAAGTATATATATGTTTTATTATAAATTTTACTGATATAAAAGGAATTAACAGAAGTTAGAATAACTAAAATACATAATTTAGTATTATAATTATTATAAATTCTGTATCATCAATTGAATATCAGAGAAAATACTTGATAATTTTTGCCTAATTCTTTTATTGCAGACAGCTACAATAGAAACTTTTGGAAGGAAACATAGGAGAAAATCTTTGTAATTTTGAGCAAAATGGACATTTCTGCAAAGCATTCTCAGACATGAGACCAAAAGCATGACTCATAAAAGAAAAAATAAATTGGACTTTATTAAAATTGAATTTTTTTTTTGCTTCAAGAAACACCATTAAGAAATTGAAAAGATAAGCCATGGATTGGGAAAACTGTGCAAGTCATATATTGGACAGAGGACTTGTACCCAGAATATACATAGAACTCTCAACACTCAATATTAACAAAACAAACACACACTTAATAAAAACTGAACAGATTTGAACTTATATCACCTTTGAGCCAAAAGGGATAATAAGGATGGTAAACGTGCCTATGAAAAGAGGTTTGACACCATTAACCATTAAAAATACAAATTAAAGCTATGATAAAATACCACCACACACCTATTAGATAGCTAAAATAAACAATACTGACAATATCAAGCGTGACAAGGATGTAGAAAAGCTGGAACTCTCACACATTGCTAATGGAAATGCGAAATGACACAGCAGCTCTGGAAAATAGTGTGGCACTTTCTTATATCATTAAACATATACTTATCACATGACTCAGCCATCTCACTCCTAGGTATTTACCCTAGAGAAATGAAGACTTATGTTCATGCCAAAATCTGCATGTGAATATTTAAAGCAACTTTATTCATAATTGCCAAAAGCTGTAAACAGCCCAGAGATACTTCAGCAGGTGATAAAGAAATTGTGGTACATCTATACAATGGAATACTACTCAGTGATGAAAAGAAATGAACTATTGTGCCTGAAACAACTTGAATGTATCTTAAAGGCATTCTGTTGAATGAAAAAAAGTCAGTCTCAAAGATTACATATTATAAAATACTATTTATATTAAAATCTCATAAAGAGAAGACTATAAGGATAGAGAACAGATTAGAGGCTGCCAGAGATTAGGTATGACTGGAAAGTGTGACTACAAGAGGTAGCGTGAGCAACTTTTTTGAAATGATGGAACTTTTCTGAATTTTGATTGTGGTGTTGGTTATATTAATCTATCTCTCTCTATATATTAAAACTCGTATTACTATATACCAAAAGAAAAAAAGTAAAAATCAATTTTACTGCATAATTTTAAAAATTGAATTAAATTTAAAAAGTTAAAATTTATGAAAATTTAAAAAAAGTCAATGCATACTATTTCTGTGTTTTTTGTTTATTTTATTTTATTGATTTTGTCTCAATTACCTCCAATTAGGTTACTTTGGTAGTCTGTGATTTCTAATGAATTCAAGAGTAAGTGTCCATTTTGCTTATGTCCTTTACCATTTTGGGCAAAACCACAACTTAATTTGCTCTACTGTACATGACCTTCCCAAGTATGGGAGAGTATGTTTTGGTTCAGTACCAAGCACTTCAACAATTTGCAGGGTTCCTTAGTACCCTATACCATTCATGAAATTCTTACCATTTGCAATTCTCTTCTTACAACTTCTGAAACTGGTCTTACCATCTGACCATCTCTTTTCCTCTGCTGTTGACTATATATAGCTCCAAATTATCTCACTAAGTTCTATATGGCCCCTCTGGACCATCTGAGATAGCAGGAGAAGGCTTGAAGCCTACGGAGGGTGCTCCAGGCTATGTGGTCTCCAGAGGTAGAAGCCCCTCTCAAACATCTGTTAGATGTGCTGTCAGTGGTCAGGTGATGGGACTTACCAGACAGCATGTCTGCATCTCTACTGCTTAACTCTGATCAGTAAGAGGTTCAGACATGATCATTCATTACGCTGCTTCATAATGTTCATCTTAACATTAGTAAGGATATACAAGAGAGATTGTTATCCATATGTATTTTGCAAGGTGAATTCTAAACACTTAAACACAACAGCTTACTTTAAGGCAAGAAATTCCCAATAGAATATTCACTAGCATCAATTCTGGTTTCTTGGCTTTCCTGCATTTCTCTTCAAATGGTTTTGAGGACACCTCTATTTCTGAGCCTACTCCTAGTGGTTTCCCTATAGAAAAAACAACCTGGAGAATTCTGTATTTTAAAACACACATTGTAGGCCATTTAGCCGTAACAGTGTAATCACTGATAAGATACTTTATAATTCTTCAATGAACATCAGTGTGGTGCCACCAGAGGTTGGGGTAAGAAATTTCTCCTAGACCCAGCTACAACTGGTGTCCCACAATCCTCACTGGGATGAAGCACACCCGATGCCTCCCCAGGGGTAGTTTTAGCCACGCTTGCTGAAGGGCACACTGGAAAGACCTAACATTGACTCAAAACAGTATCTTTATCTTATTCAGTGAGGGTCACCTGTAATATCCAGTACTTATACAGCTGATGCTGGGAACTTCTGTCTCCTCTGTCAGGTATTCTTATACATTTTAAACCTGAAGCTGGTGTAATCACCAATCTTATTTAGTGTTTCCGTGTTCCACACACATTCTAATCTTGAAATTCTCAACCCCACCACAATTAGTACCACATTCAGACTATGAGACTGGGATAAACTGGTATTATTTCAGATATCTCTTAAATTGCTCTCTAACCAACAAGACTCTCAGAACACTTTCCAAAAGGTAGAAAAATGCTTTATGCTTAGCCCACAACTGAGTTATGGGAAGGAAACTACTTACTCCTAGCTAGTAGCTTTATCCTCCACCTCTCATCCCATTCTACAGGCAGTTGGGGAATCTGCAAAGTCCATGCTTTGAACACTGAATTACCAGCTTTATCCCTCCTCCTATTTCCACCCTCACTGCTCCCAATTGGTTGGGTTGGATCTAACCTGGAACTTCAAATCTGTTTCCCAAAAGCTCATGATCCATCTTTTCTCAAGTCAGAGAAGGATTCTTTGCATGGGTGAAGTTCTCCAATGACCTTAATTCTTAGTGCTCACAATAGTGAAAGGAACTCAGGTGCTCTTGTTAAGGGAAGATTCTGAGCTTATCTTGGAGTTTCCTTTAGTCTTCTTGCAGATGAAGCTGATGGGTTTCTGATACCTACCGTCTTTGATTGGGCTCACACCACAAGATGCCTAGTTCTTTTATTATTTCTGCATTTAGTCATGCAGCATGGTCATTTGAGACTTACTACAACACTTGCTTGCTTTTCTCCCAACGTTCTGTCTTCCATTTTTCTCTCCATCCCTCCATTCCCAGAGCTTTACACAAAAAAAGTGTTTCATATCATTGTAGACTGGAAGTTTCTTCATCTTCTCTCTGCTAGGTGGTCAAGACCTTACGAGTTTACATGAGGTTTTTTCATTGGCTAGGGATTTGTTCTGCTATTAGAAGTCAGTCAAGCAGAAATCTGTGCTAAGCAAGACAGAGTGGACACAAGTGATACTCTCTTTTTGAATAGGTGTCCAAAGATTTGAAACCTTAAAATCTAACCTGCTGAGCAGCATAGAGCCACAGCTACCTAAGTGCTCTAAACCTTGAACTTCTACCATGCCCTTACTCATAAAATAGAGAAGTAGTAATAAAAGATTGATTTTAATTCTTTTAATTCTCAGATATAGGAAGAGAAAACCCTAATATTATAAAATTTTCTGATAACTTCTTGTTTTGATGCTTTCTGGCTTGGAGGACTGAAGGTAGAAAATTAGCCATGTATACATTTTCAACTTCAGGGAAAATGTATAAACCTAGCTTTTTGGATCTGAGGTCAAGAACTGTAGTTGCCTGTTACTGCCTTACTTGGCTTAATTCTCTCTGGCCTTTGTAACATCTAAATAGTGTTACTGTATCCGTCAAGGTCAAACTAGGGATTACAAACCACTTGAGTATTTGAAACAGAAAAAATACAATGCAAGAAATTAGTTACTCAGATGATGGAAGCTCTGGAAGCCACACAAGGTACAAAAGGCAACCCGGGAATTAGTAACAGTTAGAATCCTCTACCACCCGCTGGCCGGAAGGACAGAGGAAAGAGGTGGTTTTACTGATGCTTAAAGACTGGGATCACATGGTGAAAGATAGAAGCACTGCAAGAAAGAGCTGCAACCAACAAGAAAACACAGCCATGGCAGGAGTGCTGCCCAAAATGGAGAAGGGGTAAAAGTCAGGGAGAAATACTATTAATTTTTTCCTTCCTGTCACTCTCTGGTCTCTTAGTAGTGGCTCCCATGGGCCAAACCTATTCAGAAGCAAGATAATGTGGGATGCTGGAAAATCCATCCTGGTGGGATCAGCCTCCTTCTTCCACAATAGCGAGCAGGTGATGGAAAGGATACATGGTGAATCTGTGGGAAAGGAGACCCAGGACCAGCCTGGTTAGTGTGAGACACATTACAAATGAAGAGATGGTTGGACCTGATTTTAGGACTTCTCCTTCCTATGATGGAGAATTTGTAATCAGGTTGGGAAGCCTTCTGCCACCTGCAGGAGCTAAAATAGCAGCCATGGTAAGGATATAAGCAGTGTGGGAGAGCTTCATAACAGTGACTTCAAATTCTCAGCCTTCTCTCATGAACCACCTCAAGGCAATGACCCTCTAAGCTGATGTAGTTCTGTTGTGTTCCTGTGTGTGAGACAGTCTATTCCCATATTTCCCTAGTGTGTTCCAAGTCATAGTTCATTTTATTCCTTGCCTGCATCACTGGCTTTTACACTCCTTACAAAATCATGTACTTCTGGTACCCAATGGTGTCTGGCACAGGTTGCCTATTGTAAGGTGTCTTTCCCTATTTCCAGTGTAGGAGCCAGAATCTTTTGTTTCTCTCACAAGCCCATCTGCCACTTTACCCAGTGATCTTTGATGCCTTTCCTAGTACTGTCTAACTCTCTTTAAAAATATGAAAACAGTTACTGTGGAATTCTATGCGATCCTCCATGGCCTCCTTCTTCCAATAACTCCGAATGGAAATTCCTATCGGGGGAATAGCCCGATAAACACACATTATCCCGCAGAAGAAGGGCTTTCTGGTTGGATCGGTCAAAGTTCACTCAGGAGCACGGAGGTCATTCCAGGTACTCAGGTAGAAAGAATTTAATATGGGGAACTAGCTACAATGGTGTTGAAGGTAGGAAAAAATGGTGTTGAAGGAAGGCCAATAAGGCAACAGCTTGAATTCACTACTACTGCTAGTAGGACAAGAGGGATAAAGAGAATAATTGGATTAATTAGAACCCAAGAATCACAGCCATCCACAGGAGCTCATGGATAGCAGAGGTTTCCTGTTGGGAGCACGAACCAAGCTTGAGACACAGCCCCTGCCAGAGCCCATGTCTGAAACAGAGGAAAAGGGATGAAAACCTGGCTTCCTCCTTCTGTCTGTCCTCCAATCTCTCCAGTGGTTTTCGTTGACTAAACCAAACCAGAAGCCACTTGGCAAGAGAGTCCAGGAAATGGAGCTTGCAAAGGAAGGGCATGGGAAGGATTTAAAAGCAAACCAACAAATAACCCAGCATACGGGTTGCAATGTTTGTTCTCAAGTCTTATACTTTTCGGTAGTTCTGAGATTTTTGCTGTCTGCTGCCAAAAGTTTTTGGCTCCTGAGGGGTCCACTCTTGACACCCCAGCATCTTCCTGCTAGTGGTTTAAAAGACATGCAGATGCAGAATGTCATGGGCCTGGGTCTAGTGTATTGGTCTGTTTTGTTTTTTTTTTATTCAATGTTAAGCCACAATTTAGTAATCTGCTGTTACCTCTACCCTCTATCCCCTACTCCTAATGTGCCACTCCTCACTCAACTATGACTGTCTGTTCACAGCCATAATTTGTGGGAGGGCATACTGGTGGAATGTTGATTTGCTAACAGAGCATGTGTGCAATTGTTTGTGAAGGATGTATACATTATTGATATATCTTTCACTGTTAGTCACTGTCTGGTCCACCAAGGTGCTTCTATAGCTGGCAGCTCCCTCTTTCTTCTACCACTCTCCTTCATCATACCAATATTTTTTCCTTTGTTTACCTTCATGGGGTCTTTTAACGCTTCCTTGCCAGTTCTAAAACATGTGTAAAGAGCAGACACATCGATGTAAATGGTTTATATTTACTGTGAAAATGTATGAAATATTTATGAATTATTAATGTCATTTCTAGGTAGGGCCACAATAAATCTCTCTCTCTCTCTCTCTCTGCGTGTGTGTAGTATGTGTGTGTCTTTCTCTCTCTCTGAAGTGTAACCCTTCCTTCAATATGGTATACATTTCTCAGACTGATTCTGCTACTCACTCAGGAGGGATTGTTAAATTATACTTGTTTTGCTTCAGTTTGTAATCTTTTCAGTGTTCTGTTTTTTCAAACTGGATTGTTAGATTATGTGAGGGTCCCCACTCCCTTTGTTCAGAGCACAGCATTTGGTGGGCTATAAAACAGAAGAGTTCCTTCAGACTTATTTGACAAATGAGAGGAGAGGGACAATGGTGAGTAACCAGGAACTGGTACAGATAAAAAGGCTCTTTGCCTTGGGCCAAAAGGTGCTACCTGGCACCACCTCCACTTCCTGCTTTTGCTCAGGAAGGAAACCTGAAAAGCAGGGAAGAGTCTTTGCCTTGCCTTGCTCACTCACAAACCCCTTTTTTGAGAACCACCATCTTGTTCTCAAGATGGGCCCTATACTTGTCTCTATTTCTATTGCTCCACCTCTTGTCCATGCCACCCAGACAACTATGATGGCCTCTCCTTAGATATTACCCTATACATTAGTTTTGCATTATTGGATAAATGGAATCCTATAGTTTTCATTTGGAACAATTTTGTCTTTGGAATCTTTTACTTAACATGATGCTTGTGGAATTCACCATGTAGTTGCATACAGCAGTATTTTATTCATTCTTTTTGCTGAATATTATTCCATTACTTTTGCCAGTTTGAATGGATTTCTTTCTTACAATCAAGTAGGCCATGACTAAGGGAGATAATGAAGCATGGAATTGTCTTTCCCAGAGAAACCACAGGCATGGAATAAGAGGTCCCTGAGGAGGCCTTTTCTGTCCTTTCTTCATCAAGTGGGGACATTATTTTCATATTCGGAGAACTTCAGAACAACACCGAGTTTCGCTGAGTGGATTCAGAGTTCCATATGGCAGCTGTCTCAGTTCCTGGCATGAGGCCAAAGGATGACAGTTCTTATCTTCTTTCATGTTCTTTTGCCCAACCTCAGGGAATATTTCTTTACCCTGTGATTGCTCATATCTGAAAATCTTACTCACACTCTACAATCTTCCATCAACCCAATGCCATGTGGTGTTAACCCTTTGCATGCTGCAGTGTTGAACTGCAAACCTGACCTTTTCTTGTAGTAATCCAAAGTGGCCATAAAGTATTGAGGCAGACAATATTATTTTGTCATATATGTTCATATAATATCAGCAAACCATTCATTATGTCTTTGCCTATCTTCCAGACATGGTGGTTGCTTTGTAGAATCAAAATTTCTGTTACCTTTTTTCATAATTAGTTAAGAAATTCAAGTAGAGTTAAGGAGCCAGGTGAAGCCACTGTGATTTGGGCAAGATTCGTGTTATTAGACATGTACTTTCAGACATGACATGTGCTTTCAGACATACAGTTCTGTTTGGCCAGAGTAGAATAGAATGGGTGGTGCACACTTTTATTATGTAACTACACCCTGTTTTTCCCATTGGTAATAACATCTTAAGGAGCACAGGGAAATTCAGGAAGGAAAATTTCATAATTTCAAGAATAGTTACTGAGTAAATTATTCTTTAGAATAAATCTGAGAAATGGATTGTCATACCAAAACCAATAGAAACTGAAGCATGATAATGTCAATGCATATTTTTCCTGATATACTGTAGAGCCATAGTTTTAAAAGCCTGCTTTTAATTTTGCTAGCTGAATCTCTTTTATCTTGCTGCCACTCTCCTCATGGGATGCCTCAAAATCCTACAGACTCTTGCCTGGCCAATGGAGAAAAATGAGGGTGTTTACCACTAAGAAAGCCAGTTAAAGAAGTAACTGATGGATTATCTGACCCATAGACGAAACAAAATGGATATTACTTGTCTTCAAATATCTAGGCATGAATCGGAAAATGAACTCCCAGTCAGATTTCCCTGCTTTTTATGCAGGGAAAATCAGTTGCAAAGCATAGTCAGAGAAAAATAGTAAATGGTCATTTGTCTGCTGGGAGATAAAAGTCTTACTTAGATGTCAAGTCACATTCAAACTGGTTGATCTCATGGAGACTGACTCCATCCTGTGGGACATTTCTTCTCTCCTCCTGTCTCTACCTTTCTTTTCTCTGTCTCTCCTGCCCTTCCTCTTTTTATTTGCCCCCTCTCAGGGTACAGATACAGGTTTTGTAAGGCTGAAGTTTAATTGACAGTCGGGGGCCAGAGGAAGAGGAAGATATTATTATAAAAGTAGCAATGAAGTAAACATTTATCTGAAATTAAAAAAAAAACTAAATCACCAGAAATTGCAAATGTTTAAATGTTGAAAATCCTTCAACATTATATAACACCAAAAAAGTAACACCATGTTTTATAATGAACTGCTTTATATGTTTTTCCTACATGATTGGCTGTATTCCCTTTGATTGCCTTTTGATACGACAATGGATTTTATATATAATTTTTAATAGAAAATAGATAATTTAGTTTTTGGGCTAGCATAGTTGATCAAAATCTATTTTTTATTAAATGAAATGCATGAAATGCAAAAACCCACCTCACACACAAGCGCGCCCATTTTTTTTTTTAAAGTTTTTAGTACTGCAACAAGCTCATGCCCTACAAACACAGAAATTGTGGTATGTTTTGTTTCACTTGTTCCCCATCAAAAATGCACGGTGCATTTATAATTGTTCATGTCGGGAAACTCAGTGCATTCTGCTAGCAGAGAACTTGCATTTTGACAAGAACTGAATGCTCCACTTATAACTTCACAAACTGTAGACTAGCTTCAGAGTCCTGCCTTCAAGCCTTGTGTCTTGTCCACCACCTGTACAGCTGCCATGTCAGGTACCGCAGGCCTTATTCATGCCCTGATACAAGGTGGACCCTGTACCTTCTTGTCAAGACACTGGATGAGTTTACACAGCTGGCAACAGGAGTATTTCTGGAAGCCGTTACTACTACTACAGTGGAAAACGATAACTTCTTATACATTATACATGTGACTATGAAGCACTTAACTGTTTCCATTAAATAATAAGTAAATGCATCTCTAATTCAACTTTCCCTTCTACATATCATCCCCCAAACACTCACCCCCATTCAACAGCACCTAACACAAAGGGAATTGTGGTGGAACAGAAGTTAAAGTGGAAAGAGACAGCTGTCTTAATTGATTATGAGGCATTTTTTTTTTTTCTGAAAATGTTTCCAAATCAAAAGACCATAGGAATTATTTTTGAAGTCTGTCTCAGGGTGTGGGATGGTCTGTAGGAACTAGGTCCCTGACATTTGAACTTCCTGGCAAAGCTTCCTTCCTTCATGTTGGCAATGGCCAACTTAGTGTCTGGACTTCTGCTTTCCCAACCCAGAAATGTGAAGCTTCTGGTTGCTGAGGAGGTCCTAGCCCTCAGGTGGAATGGTGCCATGTGTCCTGGAGCCCAGATACTGCCTGGGCAGAGAGGTCTGATGACACACAGAGATGGGCGTTGGCCTAGGCTTTCTAGATGAAAACAGTGTGACTGGTGGCTACTGAGGTGGAGCTTTGGAAACTGGGTCCTTTCAGCCCATGGATGAAGCCTGAGATGTCATGCCCAGTGTTCGAAGCTTACAGACCCAGCTCAATTGACTAATAAGAAGCCTCGCTTTGTGCATTTAACTCTTCAGTGTTTCCTCCCTCCCTCCCTCCCTCTCTTCCTCTCTCCCTCCCTTCCTCTTTCCCTCCCTCCCTCCCTTCCTCTCTCCCTCCCTTGCCCCTTCTTTCCTTTTCTTTTATTTTTTCCTTCCTTTCTTCCTTCCTCCTTCCTTCCTTTCTTTCTTCCTTCTTTCTTTCATTCCTTCCTTCTTTCCTTCTTTCTTTCATTTAATCATCCTGATAGGACACAGAACTAAAAGTTTGAACACTGGGTTTTCGTTCTGATCTACCACTCAGAGCTGTGTGTCCTTGAACGATCCCTTCACGCTTCGGAACCTCACTTTCATTATCTATAAAGAAAGCAAGTGAATTTGACAGTCTCTTGGTTTCCTGCCCTCACTAACATCTGATTTTTCTAGGTCTTAATAGTATGCCAAATCACATGTGATGTTGAAATGTGTGAGGTTATGTTCTCACCACTGAGTCATTCCCACTCAATCTTTATAGATGTAAGCTAAATATTCAGTATGTAGTGTGAACCTCGCATTATACGGGGTGCTTCATGTCTATGTCTCAGGTAATTCGGCAACAACTAATGTTTTCAGAAAAAATGTGTCTGTCACTTGAGATGTCCCAGGTACTATGAAGAGCTCTTCCAACAAAGCCCACATTGTGTCAGTCAGTCCTCATGACCACCTTAATAGATGTGTGATATGACTGTCTTCCTTATTTTAGAGAAGAGGAAACTGAGGCACAGGACATTTGAGTACTGGAGTGTCAAAGTCATACGGCTAGTAAGTGTTACGGTCATTACCTTCAATTATCTCTAAGCCACAGATGATAGCAATTAAATGATTTACCCAGGATTATTCACCCCAGGTGGCAGAGATAGAAATAGAATTTCATTACCTCTAGATAATGGGACAGTATAAGAAAACTCAACTCACTTGAAGTTCTTTCCAACTGACAAATGTAGCTGGCAATTTATTACCCCAGAGAAATACTTTTTCCCCTTGCTTTTAGATTTATCTGTTGTTAAAAGGGGGGAACTAAAGTATCAATTGTGTATAAATAGGAAATAATTTGAGTTTTACAGGTTATCACTTAATCTTTGAATCCAGTTTTATTTGGTAATATTTTGAAAACTACTCAGGCCAAAAAATCCGGATAAAACTACTGTACTGGCATCAAAAATGGAAGAAATGGTCAATGCTGTTCCCTACATTCTAGGCATTTCCCTGGGCTTAGATAGAATTTATTTCAGTGTTCCACCAGGTGGTGCTCTGGTGAAGACATGGTTCTCAGTCTCTCCAACCCCTTGACGTTATGCTTGGAAATATTTTGAATAGATTAAGTCATTTCTCCTAAGAAAGAGGCTGCCCAGTAAAAGGAATTTGGTTGCCCATTTTGCCAATAAGACACAACGTGCACACAGAGAAAAGTCCAACAACAGGAATCCTCAGATAAAGGACAATAGTCCCTGAAAAAGTCAGTTCCAAAACATCTTCTAAAGAGGTATTAGCACAGTGGTCTTGGCTGAGTCTTATGGGACTAGAATCAGGAATTTAGAGCTTGTGTTTCTGCTACTAATCTATGAGTCATTTGGAGAATCTCATTCTTCTCCGGACTGCAGTGTCCTCACCTATAAAATGTGTATAAGTGTACTGGGATGATAGGGAGGGGGGTAGACTGTATCAGGCTTCTTCTATAGGGGTCTCATAAGCCCAGTCAATGGAATTTGTAGTCCAACCTTCTGAAGTTGTGAAAAAAACTTTATGTGTACACATATTTTTCTGGGAAGAAGGTCCATTGCTTTTGACAGATTCTAATCAGAGGCAAGGAGTCCTAAAATGTTAACATCTGGATCAGATCATTTCTAAGGTCCTCTCCAAGCTTCAATATTCTGTGATGCTATAATCTTTCTGGGAAGGAATTTGTGGCTGTCAAATTAACTGGATGACATCCCCAACTATGTTCTAGCCACTTCCTTTCTTATGTACTCTCTAATGGTTTTGTTAAGGCAGTCACACCTAAGTTCACGGAGTCCTGCAACACCCTCTCTACTAGATTAGGTGGCACATCATGTGACGGATGTGGTTCATTAGGGAGCCAAGAGAGACCAGAGGAGCTGTGAGAGCAAGTAGCCAGATCCCACAGGAGCTCAGTGGTGGAAGCAGGTGCTAATTACCATCCTTTGGAGGAACAGGATATGCATTTTTTGGGAGTGGGTAAGAATTTCTGGTTAGACAAGCTCCAAATTCTTTGGCCTACTTTGAAGGCACTGCCTGTTCTATTGGCTAGGATGAGATTTTGTTTCCTGATGAGCACCAGCTCAGCCAGGAAGGAAGGCTCAGAAAAGGAGGTGTGGATATTCTTTGGGGAGGAATTGTCATGCAAATAAAGGCTCCTTCCCAACCCAAGGTGTAACTGTGAGGGAGTGTCAAGGTCCCACCTTTCTGGCTCAGGAAAAACATATCTCTTACTTTTTTACAGGAGTAGGTTTAGTAGCTGAGTAATGTAATTATATAGATTATAGATTACCAACAAACACTGAGATTTCAACCTGTTCTGGATATATATTATTTGTGAGGGGAGGGGCTTGGAGAAAAAGGGCAGGAATATTGGTTGGGATGTAGCCAATCGGAGAACCCCATTATTAAACAGAAAGTGCAGTCCAAGCATTGCACCCACAAGAGGAATTCAATGTAGGGAGATGTTGGGAGTGGAGATCAGTGCTTGGGAGAGAGGAGCTGGGAAAGAAAGCAATTCCTCCAAAGGCTCTAAGTCAGCGTATTGTCCAGAATGGAAATTGAGTATAGGAAGGGAGATCCTTTCTTGGACTTTGGAATATCTAGACTGGTTACCTTTCAGAATGATCAGACCACCTTCCCTACCTATTGCCTAGGCCAATGGTTCTCAGCCCTGGTTCTGCATTAAAATCACCTTTAAGAAATTTAGCAATCTCTGGGCCAGGCATGGTGGCTCAAACCTGAAATCCCAGCACTTTGGGAGGCCAAGGTGGGTGGATCACTTGAGGTCAGGAGTTTGAGACCACCCTGGCCAACATGGCGAAACCCCGTCTCTACTAAATATACAAAAATTAGTCAGGTGTGGTGGCATGTGCCTGTAATTCCAGTTACTGAGGAGGCTGAGGCAGGAGAATTGCTTGAACCTGGGAGGCAGAGGTTGCAGTGAGCCAAGATCATGCCACTGCACTCCGGCCTGGGTAGCAGAGCAAGACTATGTCTCGAAAACAAAAAACAAAAACAAAAAATGTAGTGATGTCTTGGTTTCACCCTAAGTCAATAAGTCAGAATATCTGAGGGTGGAGCCTGAGCATTGCTATTAAAAAAATTATTTCCTTGTGACTTTAATATGCTGCCAAGGTTGAAAACCACAGGCCTAAACCAATGATGGAAAACATGGAACATGCATGCTGATAACCCCCTCCCAAGTTCATGGAATGTTTTTGTTTAATTACAACAGTCTTTGTGCACTATAGAACTTGGGCACAATGCCTGGAACATAGCAGTTGCTCAATAAACAATTATTAAATCTAGTGATCTTTGGGGGCAAGATGGGTTGGTGATATCTTTCAGCTCAGCACCTATTTTACTTAAAAGGTCAGTGAATTTTTTTTTTTTTTTTTTGAGACGGAGTCTCGCTCTGTCACCCAGGTTCGTGTGCAGTGGCGCAATCTTGGCTTACTGTAAGCTCCGCCTCCCGGGTTCACCCCATTCCCCTGCCTCAGCCTCCCAAGTAGCTGGGACTACAGGCACCTGCCACCGCGCCTGGCTAATTTTTTATATTTTTAGTAGAGATGGGGTTTCACCTTGTTAGCCAGGATGGTCTCGATCTCCTGACCTCGTGATCTGCCTGCCTCAGCCTCCCAAAGTGCTGGCATTACACGCGTGAGCCACCGCGCCCCGACCTTTTTTTTTTTTTTAGACAGATTTTTCACTCTTGTCACCCAGGCTGGAGTGCAGTGGCGCGATCTCTGCTCACTGCAACCTCCGCCTCCTGGTTCAAGTGATTATCCTGTTCAGCCTCCCAAGTAGCTGGGATAACAGGCACCTGCCACCATGCCTGGCTAATTTTTATATTTTCAGTAGAGATGGGGTTTCACCATATTGGCCAGGCTGGTCTTGAACTCCTGACCTCAGGTGATACACCCACTTTGGCCTCCCAAAGTGCTAGAATTACAGGCATGTACCACTGCGCCCCGCCATCCTTTCTATTTACCATTCTCCTTCTATTTGAAGTATTCTTCCTCTCTTTTTTTTTTTTTTTGTTGTTGATGTTGTTGTTTTCTCTCATTACTTTCTTCCTCTTCTTTCCTTGGAAAGATACATACCAATTCCAAGAAGTTAGGGTGGAAGTAAACAGCATGGAAGGAAGAAGAAGAACAGCACTATCATAGTTTCCTTGATTATTGGTCTCAGGGTATGCCTTGGGGAGCACAAATCCCACACCAACCCCAAAGAGAAGGAACTCTGTCATGGATCTCAAGAAAACCAGGCCACCCCAGTGAGGCCCCCTTGGCCCAAGGAGGTGGCAACACTTTCAGAGGGATGAGTAAAGGAGATGGAAATAAAACTGGGACATGAAACAGACTTTTTCAAAAAGAAGCTCTTTTGTTCCCACACCATGTTGTCGTCGGTAAGCAGGCTTGCCTGTGGAATGCCACAGTGGATCCAGATAAAGAAAACAGCCTGTGAAGCAGGGTAGGTTTACCCCAGATTTCAGAGGAGAGGGGTATTCCTCATCCCATGAGGATAGTCAGTCTAGAGGGTTAAGAACAGCGTGTGGAGGAAAAAGAAAGAATAAACTTCTTAGGATATTTTTATCATAAGCCTTCAGTTAAGGGAAAAGGAAATATTTAAGACTTATGCAAGGGCCAGTTCTATTATCCAGGGACTCAGAGCCCTTCCTAGAAATAGTGTGCATTTGTCCTTGGCTACATGGGTGCTTCAAGACGTTTTCTTTTCATACAATTATCACAGTTTATTAGCAGGTATTTATGTATTGCCTACTGTATTATTACATTCTCACACTGCTAATGAAGACATACCTGAGACTGGGTAATTTATAAAGAAAGAGGTTTAATGGTCTCACAGTTCCACAAGGCTGGGGAGGCCTTACAATCTTGGCAGGAGGTGAAGGAGGAGCAAAGGCACATCTTACATGGCAGCAGGCAAGAGGGCATGTGCAGGTGAACCACCCTTTATAAAACCATCAGATCTCATGAGACTTATTGATTATCATGAGAACAGCAGGGAAAATACCTGCCCCCATGATTTAATTACTTCCCATCCGGTTCCCCCCCCCACAACAAATGGGGATTATAGGAGCTACAATTCAAGATGAGATTTGGGTGGGGATACAGCCAAACCATATCATCTACCTTACACATTAATCTCTTGGTTCAATGAGGATAAAACTATGAATATTTGTTCACTATTGAATCCCCAATACCTTGAATATTAGCATGTACAGGTCACTCAAAATTATGTGTTTGGTGAATGAATAAATTGCACAAAAATTCCCACAGCATTTATTGTCCAAAGAGGCAGAGAATGATTGGTAGTAGTTTATGATTATCCTATTTATTTATGATTTTATTTATTAAATCAGTCCTTTGTTAAGACAATTTTTCTAATTTGATTTAAAAATTTATAATCTATGTGTGATGTGAGGAGAGACATAAAAGACTAGGTGAGTCCTCTGAAGCCTCTCGGAGCTCATAGTCTAGAAGGAGAGATAATCAATGAGGCAATATTGAAAGAATCACTTAGGTCTCAGGGTGCTCTGGCTACACACAGAGACATACCTTACCCAGACAGGTACAGCTTCCAAGAGGATATTTAGGAAGAAAACTATGGCAAACAATGAAAACCAAGGGAAGGGTTAGCTGTGGAGAGGAGAATGCTTCCTTCCAGTTTGGTAATGAGTACAGAATGGATCAGAGGGGTGAGCAAAAGTTGGAAGGATGAGTTAGGCAACTGGTGCGATAAATTGGGAGAAATGGAGGAAGGCCTGAGATCAGGCAGTATGTGGAAATTTTAAGAAGGGATGGATAAAATGTTAAGGAAATAAGGTTGAGGGCATTTGCGGGGGTGATGGAAACTAGGAGCAGAGGAGAGACTGAAAAGGAGCATCTGCAGTAGTGAGAAAACCAGGCAAAGAGGAATTAGGAGACTAAACCAGTGTACTAAACAGAAGCAATGATCTGAAGTGTCAAACGCTGTTGACTTTGGCAGAAAAAACAGCAGTGGTGAAATGAAGACAGGAGGCAGGTTACAGGTGAGAGAAGAGTGAAGTGCCGACGTCTCTTTCTATAATAGATGCTCTACTCAGAAAAAAGAGAGAGAGAGAAAGACAGAGGGAGAGAGAGGTGGGATGGTAGCTAGAGGGAGATGTAGGACCAAGCTAAGACTTCTAAAATGGAAGAAAAATTTCATTTGTGTAGGCTGAGAAGGATCCAGTGGAAAGGGAGAAATAAAAGAATTGAGACATGTGTTTTACCCTTTAACTATGGGTTCCACCTTTAAACACTTTTGTTATCATCTTCAGTGACTTCCTTCTGACACATTGTTAGACTCTCCTGCTGAAGCAAGTTCTTGATCATACTGCAAGCCTCAGACAGGGTCTAACCAAACCTGATCATTCCAACTTAGCAGGTTTCTGATAGTTGGGTTACTTTATCTCTTGGCTCAGGGATTCTTAACCTGCTGTTCACAGATCCTCAAGGGGTCCACATATGAATTTATACCTTAACATAATTCATTTCATAATCTATGTATTATTTGATGCTTTTGAAAGGATATATTGGCTTCCCTAGTCTGCCAAAGAAGTCTATGACACAAAGATATCTCCAAACCCTTCATCTATATACTCTTAAGTTATAGCTATGACCAGCTCTGTTTTTAGAAACCAACAACTTTCTCCTGTCTCCTTTGGATCACCCACTTACCTTCTCTGTTCCAGATCAATGAATCAGGGAAATTAATAGGCTGGAAATGTCTTCTGCCAATTATTCCCAAAAGTATGTAAGAATTATCTTGAGGAAAAGACAAAAGGATAGATTCCAAAATTCCATATTTCAAAATCCCCAATCTGAAAAAGCCTAAATTTAGTACATTTAAGAAGGAAACCAAGAATCTGCATTTTTAAACAAGCTCCCTGGCTAATTTTAATGCAAGTAACTTTTGGACAACACAAAGAAACATATCACTTATCTTTCCCTGGCTTTTTTTTAAAGCGTCCTAAATATGGTTAATTCTATTGAACATGTTCAGTTACTTTGAGAAATAGCAAATCCTCAAACTTAAATATTTTCTAAATTTCCCCCAAAATGCTGCCATTCTAATATTTATTCATGTGAACAAACTAACCTCTGTTGGTATTTGTTTAAACATTTTGAGAGGCTCATCACCTCATAGAGAATGACATGCAAATCACTGCACATAGGGGAATGGCTGTGTGTATGGAACCTTTCAGAATGGAGGGAAAAGGGAACAATATTCTTAGAAAGGTTCAGTTTCAAATTTTTGGAAATAGCAAAGCTTATAAATATAAGAAATAAGTTTAAGAGAAGATAAAATGTAGTAGGTGATGATGTGGCCAGGAAAATAAAAGCTTAAATAATACAATGAACTTTTTTTTTTTTTTTTTCCTGTGAAGCAGCCACAAAGTAAGCCAGGAATTTCCTCTAATACCAAACCACCATCATATGGGTTTTCCTGGGGTCACTTCCCACACCTGAACAAAATTTCAAGTGATCCCAAGTGACACAGTGTGTAACGATGTCCCACTATGAGGAGGGCCCATGATTGCAGGACTCTTGGCAGTACTAGGGTGAGTTGAACCAATGAATGAATTTGCCAGGTCGGATTAACAGTTTCAAAACCGTGGACTCACTAATCTTCAAGATCTGGGAAAACCTTGAGTGGGGCCTTCGTGTTCCCATCTTTCCAAGTTGAAGAAGGAACTCATCCTTCATCTCTAAGTCAATGGTACCAGTGGCTTCTATTCCCAGGTATGTCAAATTCCTGCCAACAAAGCTACAACAGAACATTTCAGCACCTTGCCCCTTATTGAGGAATTTTTAAACCCGGGTTAGAAGTGGAGCTAATCTGGACAGAGGAGGAGGTAAAAGACATAAAATCTATCTCCAGTGTCTGCACTTCAATTAAAACCCATATTTGAATCATGAAGTAAGTTGTGTATTTTGACTTCTCAATAATATTGGGTTCAATAAACTTGCAAAGACATTCTAGAGGCTCTGTCAATACATCAGTCAATCTATAACTCTTTTGGCCCCCAAACAATATGTATCTATTTAACTGGGATTACTAGGTGTTTTAGTTGATCTAGTTAGATCAAAAAGGTTTAGGTTGATCTAAAAAGCAGCCTTTTTATTCATAGAAAAAAAATTAACAAGAGTATGGAATACTATTCTCTAGATTCAACGAAACCTTTTTGCTGTGATGGCAAGATAATATGGGGTACAGTTTTCATGTGAGTCTCCAATTTAATAGGGGTTAAAAATAATCTTCAAGGTTATCATATTGATAGCACTTTTTTTTTTATCAGACACTGGGGGTAATAATTCATGAAGCATTTTTGAGTTCACTTGCATATCTGTTCCTTTGGACCAGGGAAAGCTCTATGAGAAACACATTCTTCCCATGTTCTTATGGCACAACAGGGGTCATATTTTATTGATGGGTGTTTTAAAATAATGGTAAATAAAAAATATAATTTTAGGCCTTTCCAGAAGGCACTTGATTACTGTCCAGTAGCCACCTGCTCATCCTTTTCTCTTGCCTGCAGAGTCCTCCCCTTATTATAGATATGGAAAATGCCAGATCTTTTTTTCTCAAGCCATCCTTGCAAATAAGTTCAGGTCATGTGACCATAACCCAGCCAATGAGTACTGAGGGAGAAGTCTGCACAGAAAATCCCTACAGAAAGATTTTATTTTCTATTTAGAACCTGATGTTTGAGAAGCGATTCCTTACCTGTCTGTCTGCTGGCTGTACAGCCAGTTGTGAGAGAATATGTGCTCATAATTATGGCAGCCACCTTATGACTATGAGAGGCAAACCAAGAGATAGACAGTGAAGTGTCCCAACATGGTTGATCTGCTCAAGTAACCAACTCTGAAGACACCTGCCTCTGGACAGCTTATTAAATGTAGTTGGGTATCTGTTCTTTGCAGTCAAAGTCTTCCTAACAATGCTTTACTAATACATTTTAAAAATGTTTACTGAGTATTCACTAAAGGCTAGCCACTGTGATAGGCACTGGGCTGTCATGGTGAGCACAACACACATTATTTCTGTACTCCAGAGATTCTCACCTAAGGGAAAGACAGAAGTTGATTAGGGGCTACCCAATGTAATATTTAGCTTCATTGTGTTGGGAGTTTGTGGTCAGAGAAGGCTTACCTGGGGAAGTGATGCTTGAGCTGCTATCTGAAGAATACATAGAAACTAACCAGATGAAGAGGGTTGTTCTCAATAACTTTGTGAATTAATCAAACAATTATCTCCTGAAAACCAATGAAGTCAACAAATAGAATCACAGGAGAATGAAAAGTCAACCCCAGTTGTCAATTATTCAGCCAACTGTCTCCCAAGTCAGTGATACTTGGTGTTGATGAGGAAGGCTTTTTGCAGACTCCCAGCCCAATCCTTCTTCCCATGGGCCCATGTGGACACATTATTGTGATCATTCTTATAAATATAAAACATCCTAGTTTTTGTGGTAGCTGAGGTCATGGACATCAGTTTTCATTTGCTCATTGTGTTTGTTATAAATGATCTAATAAATTATCTCTTTTGGCTAAGAATTTCCATAATTGGTTTCAGCCTGAGGGCACTTTTTTGGTTTGTTTTTAAATATTCAGCCATTTTTGATTTATGTGAATGTGAAAATATCTACATTTTTTTTCCTGTGTTTAATCCAATCTACAGAATATTATTTAGCGCAAGGAAATCTCCAAAATAGCTGAAGCTTTTCACTTATTTAGATTTCACCGAAGAGTCCCCAGGGTAGAATGAAAACATCTCCAAGCTAGGGTAATTTTACAAAAACTGCTTAGAGTTCAACAGCTATTTCTGTACTTTCGGAATTCTGTAAACATATGGGGGAAAATCTGTCCACAGTTATGCCGGAGCAGTGCCCGAGCCCTGAATTCCCCTATCGTTTCATTGTTGGGAAGGGCTAGAGCCCTGATTCAATGTCTGTGCTGCAAAGGCCCTGGAGCTTTTTCACCTTTCTATTTTTGCCCTGTTAGACAAGGTTTTCTGTCTTTTCTTCCTTGAAAAATCTTGTTATTTCCTCTTCCTTCCCGCCTCCTTCCCTCATTTATTTCCTTTCTTCCTCCCTCCCTCCCTTCCTTCGTTCCTTCCTTCCTTCTTTCTTTCTTTCCATTCTTTCTTCCTCTTTTCTTCTTTCTTTTCTTACCTTATCTCGTTTCCAGGTATCTCCCTAATTTCTCCTAGCTCTGATACTACATTCTCCTCTAACTTAGAATCAGAATCACCCTTAAGTGCTATAGGCCAAGTATGTTGTGTGTTAGGGAGGAACAGAGTACTTTCTATTTGCATCAAAAGGGATTTTCATGATTAATGGCAGGAAGGATTTTGGTTTGTGGGTGAGGAGAGGGGGTGCCGAGAGGGAAGTCTGTCTTGATTCTGAAAACAGAGAATATTTCTAAAGTAAAATATCCCTTCTCATGTATGCCAGGGTCCTGGGCAATGACAGTTCCAAAATATCAGCCACTTTCCCCTTTTTGACCAGGGCAGGTCCTGGGGCACTTCAGTGTGACCTCACATTTAAACACTCAACGTCCAAACGAGTTAATAACTAAGGCTTTGATGTTTTCTCCAAATGTGATTGTGCGTACATGCATACTGTTATATAGGTTAATGATGAATCCAGAGATGTCTATTTTACAACTTTAAACTAATGTCCTTTTAACTGAACCATTCAATTTCCAATAAACCATGAAATAGTATTATTTATAAATACATGTACTAATCTTATATCACAATTTTCTATTGCATTGTATTATTAAATTAAGTGTTAGCATGTTTAAGATAAATATTTAAAACATTTAGTAATTTTTAAAATAAAATGATAACCTTTATTTTTCAATATTATAGGAACTTAAAAGAATGGTGTATTTTAGGCTTTTCTTGACTTCTGGGACAACACAATCTTGCCTGTTTCAATCAGTAAAGTATTCTTTTGGTATTATGATGATAGGATTCCTAATCTGAAATCTAAACAATTTCTGCTAGAAGGTAAAGAGGTTTTACACGAACCTTATAAGTCAGTCCTTTGCTAATTGAATTTTTAAGATCTGGGGCCTATTGGGTATAACATTTATTGAGACAAATTAATTAACATTTTCTTTTTTGATGCATTTCTTTCAATATTATGCTTAAAACCTCAACACATAGTAGAATGCGTAGCATACAATAGGAGTTCATAATAGCTATTAAAAACAAAATATTAAGTAAGAGAAATGTCTTCTAGAACTGGCAGTTTTCTTGAACCAAGAAAGGCTCAAGGGAAACAAAAGGAATCTCAACTATGTACCTCAGATTTCTGAGTCCAGAAGTTCATTTTCAGTGGCAGTACAAATGTGGGACATTTTTGGTTAAAATACATATTTTGCTGTATAGGTCCACTGTGATTTTAAATGCCCTTATGTTGCTTAACAGACATTAGTTATATCTACTTTACAACATGCACTGGACTTCACAAAATTGAAGTTGGAATTTTTTAAAATAGTAGTCTTTTTAGTAAGTCAGACACTTTAACCATATGCTCCCAAATACTTGGTCTAGGAGGAAAATAAGGGGAAAACATAGTGAGGATATATTGAAAAATATTTTTTTTTCTCAGAAGAAAGGAGATACAGTTTACATAAATTTGAGAATTCGGCATTGCTTAATTCTCCCTGATGTCTACAAGAACTTCTGCTTTAAAACTAGCCCCAAGAACACATTGGTCAGCCAACTCTTGTGCTGAATCCCAGAATATTAAGAACCAATTTAAATGCTTATTAAAATTATTATTCTTGCCTTATTTCTATATATCTGTTTTTCTTTATTCATAGTCATCTCTATCTCTATTACCTATCTAAATAAATATACACATGAAACCAAGCATAATAATGCCATACATAGAAATCTAAAATGAAGAGAAAGCTTAAAACAATTATTTATATGAGAAACAGTTCACTTGGATATTGTTGCATCCTTTCATGGTTGTTAAGTGCATTTATTCCAGAAGGGTCTCCTATGCAGCAGGCCGTGAGGTAGGAGTAATAAGAGTAATAAATACAGTTGAGGCAGAGATATCAGGGTGATGCTCAGAGGAAGATGATGTTGAACCAGGTATCTTACAGAAATAAAATATCTAAAAAGGAGGAGAGAAAAACATTTTTAGTTTCAGCAAAATTGATGAAACTGTGAAAGAATACATTTTCCAAGAACACGGAGAACTGTGGGTGACTTGAATAGAGGATAGTTTTAATGGAGAATGTGAAAGAAGAGGCTTTCAAATTAAATTCACACCAGATTTTGAAGGACCTGTGACCTGTGGCAAGGAATTTTGTAGTTTAACTTTTATTTTTTATTTTATTTTATTTTTTGCTTATTTTTGAGACAGAGTCTCACTCTGTCACCCAGGCTGGAGTGCAGTGACGTGATCTCAACTTACTTCAACCTCCATCTCCCAGGTTTAAGCAATTCTCGTGCCTCAGCCTCCTGAGTAGCTGGGATTACAGGTGTGTGCCACTGCACCCAGCTAATTTTTTTTTTTTTTGGTAGTTTTAGTAGAGATAGGGTTTTACCGTGTTGGCCAGGCTGGTCTCGAACTCCTGGGCTCAAGTGATCCAACTGCCTCGGCCTCCCAAAGTGCTGGGATTACAGACATGTAAGCCATGCCCAGCCTAAGTTTAACTTTTAGACCATTTCCATCATAAGCTTCATTAGTGGCTGCCTTTTCACTGTTGAGTTCAAATGATTATTCCAGGGCATTGCATGTTATAGATGCTCAATAAATGTTTGTTGATTGTATTAACAGATAGGTATTTTTAGAAAGAGGAGCAACAGGATCATATCTGTGTATTTAGTCAAGAAGAGAAAAATTCAGACAGCATGTGTGTAATGGGAAAGAACAGTCCTCAAGAAATAAAGGTGGGAAGTGGGAGATAAATACCTCAGCTTCCCCATCCTTGTCAGCAGGAACGAGCCCCAGATGCCCATGGTGGTAAATACAGTAGTCCCCCTTATCCACAGTTTTGCTTTCTATGGTTTCACTTACCCAGTCCACCAAGAGCTGAAAATAGGTGAGTACAGAGCAATAAAATTCTTTGAGGGACTACAGTCACGTGACTTTTACAGTATATTGTTATAATTATTCTATTTTATTATTGGTCATTGTTGTTAATCTCTTACTGTGCCTAATTTATAAACCAAAGTTTATCATAGGTATAACATATATAGGAGAAAACAGTGTATATATAGGGTTCAGTACTATCCACGGTTTCAGGCATCCATAGGGGAGACTTGAAATATATCCATCAGGGATAAGGAGGAAGTACTATATTTACTAACATGTCCTGTATTGGTTTCCTTTCTTTTCTATTTAACTGCCTTACTTCCCCAGGAATGCTTCCTGGGTTTACCTTACAAATAGACTTCACAAACTTGCAATATTATATCTCGAGTTCTGCTTCTCGGAGAACCCCATTCAAGACAGAGTCACATGGTCCTTTTAATGGTCTACACAGAGATTATTAGGGCCTCATTTAAAACAGTGACCATGAAAAAAGCAGAAGGCAGAATTCTAAGATATCATCCCAAATCCACATCCCCTGATGTCCACACATCTTCTCCAAGCTATTCGATGAAGCGTTAATCTCAGTGCTTCTGTGAAGGGATATTGCAGAAATAATTGAGGTCACTCACAAATCAATTGACTTTAAGCAAGGGAGTTATCATGAATGTGTCTGAACTAATCCCATGAGTCCTCAAAACGGATAGGCATTTTCCTGATGAGAGAGATTCAAAGCATAAGAGGGATTTGATAGGAGGGAGATTCTCCATTGTAGCTTTGAAGATGGAGGTGCCATGTGGCAGGGATGGTGGGTCTCCAGGAGTCCAGTGTAGCCCACAGCTGACTCCAAAAAGGAAATGGGATCTCAGTTCCACAACAGCACTGAATCCTGTCAATGGCCTGAAAGAGCACACAAGCAGAAACTCCTTCAGAGCCTTCAATGAGTATGACTCTGAGTAGAGGACTCAGCCAAACCATGCCCAGGCTTCTTACCAAGGGAAATGGTGAGATAACAAATTATCTTCTTTTAAGCTGCTAATTTTTTTGGTTATTTGGTATGTAACCATAGAAACTTAATACCCCCCAAAATGGTGTTAGGTTTAGGATAGAGGTAGAAGTCAAGCCTTACAATTGCTAGAATTTAGTGGCTGATTGTGTCAAATGATTGAAAGGAAAAAAGGAATAATCTTAAGGTTCTAGTTTGAGTTCATAATTATGCCATTAATGGAACAGAAAAATGTGTAGAGATTCTTTTTTTCAGGTAAGAAGTGTTTTTTATTGTTGTTTTAGTTTGTTACCTTTGAGATGAAGCTGTCTAATAAGCAACTAAAAATATAATCCAAAGCTCAGGAACAATTCTGGGTCTGAAGAATAAACATTTGGAAGTCATTGGCATACGTTTAATGTTGAAACCATGGAGGATTGCCATACAATGTGGCATATATACACCATGGAATACTATGCAGTCATAAAAAAGGATGAGTTCTTGTCCTTTGCAGGGACATGGATGAAGCTGCTGAAAACCATTATTCTCAGCAAACTAACACAAGAACAGAAACCAAACATCGTGTGTTCTCACTTGTAAGTGGAAGTTGAACAATGAGAACACATGGACACAGGGAGGGGAACGTCACACACTGGGGCCTGTTGGGGGGTGGGGGGCTAGAGGAAGGATAGCATTAGGAGAAATAATTTAGATGATGGGTTGATGGGTGCAGCAAACCACCATGGCACATGTATACCTATGTAAGAAACCTTCAGGTTCTACACATGTACCCCAGAACTTAAAGTATAATAATAATAATAATAATAATAATAATAAGCCATGGGGGAGGGTATCTGGGTATTTTGTGTAGATGTGTTCTTCACTGCTTAGCCCTTCTAAACTTTGGTAATAAGGCTTTCTTGACTGAGGAGAAATACAGAGTACTTATAAAAATGGGTATTTATTAAATAATATGTTATCTTAAGATTGTATTCCAGCTTATTTACAATAAAGTAATTTTTAATGTTCTGGCTTATGAAGTAGGGTATGGATAGCAAATAGATGGCACTAAAGCCACCACTCCCCAATTCTGAGCCTGTGGCATTACTAATCAATTCAGTAATTTTCCCTTCAGAACCAGTATCCTTTCCAACCATGCTCTGGGCAGCAACAAATTGATTATAGTTCACACTCATTTGCCCTCATGGGTTAGTTTCAAAACCATATCCATTTAATAACAGATACATTGAGTTGCTACTTGAGGGTAGAGCATGAGAGGATGAGGAGGATCCAAAATGATTGCTTATTATCTGTATGATGAAATAAACTATACACTAAACCCCTGCAATATACAATTTACCTATGTAACAAACCTGAATCTAAAAGTTAAAAAAATCTAAAATATATTTTATTCTGATTTTTCTTTAAAAACTATGTTTTCTTATCTTTTTACATATTGTTGAATGATATTAGATAGCCTCCTGAGGAAATTGTTAAGATAGCAAGAAGTGGTTTTTGCAGCCTACAGGTGGTTTGGATATGAAACATTGCAAAGCTAAGTTGAAATAGCATGAAAAAAGTATAAATAGGAATTTCATTCAATCCTTCAAATAAGGCTGAATGGCATTGTATTCACAGTTATTAAGTTCAAATATTATAATTTTTTGATTCCTATACTGGGAGGTAGGGGCAGTTGTTTTAATTCAAAGAATGATGGTATAAAGCTGAGAGCCAATGTAAATGCACAGGGATTGATCTCTTTCCAACCAAAAATGGGTAAGATTTACACAAAGTCATGCATGTCAATCATCCAATTTGATCTCATCCTGCCATCATCTTGAGAGACACTGAAAACTCTAGAACCACTGCCTGAGACACAATTTATATGACCCAACCTAAGAAAAAAAAAAGCTTAGGCAACTCCATTTCTGGATCACAGGGTGTTAACATATTAGTCAACCCATAAAAGCTCCCACTGATTTATATGGAGTTGTAGCATTGCATCACAGGTGGAGGGGCCTAAATTGTTTTTGGAGAAATATAGGGCTCTGTCTTCAGGATCATGACCCATGAGTCACACCCAAGGCTCCCAAAGCCGAGGCCAGTGGGGACATGGAAGAACTTGGCTTAGACACAGGGATGTGACTCATTAAAAAAGATGAACTGGTTTTGAAAAATAACAAGAACCACCTTCTATTCTCTACATACCTACCTTCTTTCCATAACTAAAAAGAAAGCAAACTAGAAGTGTTATAAGTTTTTATCAGATATATAAACATATCATTATTTACTTTTAGAATCTTGGTCAATTTTGCTGTTATAGAAGTGGTGGCCATAGCTATCTTTTGAATAACAGGTTGACAAAATGATAATTGTATTACTTGAAGATAATCACTTGCCAAATTTATACAATAAATTGACAAAGTTGTGACAAATTCATATGATGTGATATCCAGATTCAACTTTCCAGTCATTTAAGGGACTCTAATTAGTAATTTATGAAGGCTCATTAGCAGAAAGTTCAAGGTGATTGTTAACTTACTGCAGTCAATGCAGTGACAGGTTATCTGCAAGCAGAGTGACGTTACAAATGTGGGCAGTGTCACATCATATCCTCATGTGGCAGGGAAAGCTTTCACTTCCCAGAAAGGTAAAGCATATGTGGTTTGGGCTAAAACTATGATTCCAGGCCAGCAGAATTCTTATTTCATCATTTTCAAAAATTAAGTTGGGTCAGGTGTGATGGCTTATGCCTGTAATCCCAACACTTTGTGAGGCCGAGATGGGAGGATCACTTGAGACTAGGAGTTTGAGATCAGCCTGGACAACATAGCAAGACCTCATTTCTACTAAAAATAAAAAATCTGAGCTGGGCGTGGTGCTGTGTACCTGTAGTCCCAGCACTTTCAGAGGCCGAGGCAAGAGAATCACTTGAGTTCAGGAGTTTGAGTCTGCAGTGAGCTACAGTCCTGCCACTGCTCTCCAGCCCGGGGAACAGAGTGAGATATTATCTCAAAAAAATTAAGTTGAAAACAATTTTAACATTTTAATATGTGAGCATCCATGTCTATGACTGCTGAATTTTATTCTAAGAATAGATTAAAAAGCTAATTTCAAGTATCAAAATCTTGCCACTTTCTTTTTTCATGTTTGGATTACAGGCCTAGAAACTTCACAGTGTGGAAAACATAAGAAGAAAAACCTAGACTACAGGAAAAAGGAGAATGAATGGAGATGTATCTGACATTTTGGGAGCAGGCTAGATTCAGATCTTCTCTCCCCATAGCTAAATTGGGTGGGCAGCTGGCCTCAAGAACAGTCCACCCAAACCTCCAACTCCTGGCATGAACCTGCTTGAGCTCGGAAGCTGTTGTCAGCCCTAGATCCCACCCTAACCCCTGCATGTCCTGGACACCTCCATCACCACTGAGTAGGCAAGCATTTTCTTCCTTTCTCATTCATTTGCTTCCAAAAGAGGAGCTCTGATTTTCTTCTCTCTTGCAGTGCTTTTTCCTCTATATAGCTCTTAACCTCCTCTCATTCTCTTCATCCCCACCTGAAAGGTGCTAATTCATGTGCCACCACCATCTTGCCTGAATGACTGTTCCGGTGATCTTCTTGCTTCTACCATTTGCCACTATAAGTCGTTCTACTCCCAGAAGCCAATAGCATAGTTTCAGAAAGCTAACATAATAGTGTCTTTTCCCTGTGGGAAGCCATCAGTGGTTTTTCATTCCCTTAAGCACAGCCAACAACGCCTTCAGTGACCTGCTCCTTCAGCCACACTGGCCTTCAGACATGTCCCCAGAAGCACCCAGTTAGTTCTCATCCTGGGGCCTTTGCACATGTCACTTTCTGTCCAAGCCTGCAGACCAATATATGCTTTGGCACCAGCTCTCACAGAGCCTGCAGCACTTACAGCAAGGTGCATATGTTGTTTCCTGTCTGCCTTCCCAGTTAGACTTGAGCACTGTGAGGATGGATATAGAAGAAACATCTGTTTTCCCAGGGCCCAGTCCAGAGCCTGCCCCATAGTGGATGCTCAATAACTACTTGCCAAGTGTTTCCTAGAAATGTGTTAACTGTTGCTTTCTAATCATTAGATTTTCTTATTTGATCTTTTCTAGCAAAGTGATTGTTTCTATATTTACTTAGAATTCCATTTGTTTCATAAGTGGTCTCTTCCCTACTTCATAGCCTTTGTACGTGCTGGATCTCTCACCAGGACCAATAATGCTGTAGCTCTTCAGACTACAGTGAAGATGAGTTTCAGGGATTGTGAGTGTCTTCCCAGGCCATCTACAGACCTTTGCATATGCATAGGCAAGTGCCTTTTGGGCCCTCAATAAACATTTGCTGGGGGAAGGACAGGTGGATTGATAAATGGATGGGTGGGTGGATGAATGGTTGGATGGATGGATGGATGGATGGTTGGATGGATGGTTGGATGGATGGATGGATGGATGGATGGATGGATGGATGGATGGAAGACAGATATACTGATGGATGGGGTGCTGAAGATGTTGACAACTTCTTTAGCCTGTTTTTCTCTAAACTCCTCTCCCCTCTGTGAATAGATTGTCAGATCCCTTTTTCACTAGAGACACTGTCAAGGAAAGCATTTCCTAATGCTTGTTAACAGTGCTAAAGCAACAAGAAAATTGGCAGAAACTTCTATTTTCAATGCAGTTTTTAGGAAGGTTAATTACTTTGTGTTTCTGAATACACGAAAGTTCCTCAAGGAAAACCTCTCTGAATAAAACTCAATGACAAGATCTTTATAATGGACTTCTGGTTATTGCTATGTGCAATGCCCTACCTCTAACTCTCATTTTCATTGATGTATCTTGAGCAAGATTTGAAGCAGATCTCTTTCCCTCTCTTCGAATTTTAATGCGTCTTCTCTAACAAGCACCCATATCACTAGAGAGATGCAGAGAATCTCAGCATATTCTGGATGGACTTCCCCTCTGCAATTTATGATGAAATCTGACTTCAGAGTGAGTTCGCAGCCTCCTTCCTGCCTCTCCTTTGGTTTCCAGGGTAGCAGACCCTTGTCTCCCTTCAGACCTGGGCTCCCCCAGCTCAGTCCCACTTGGCATTTCTAACTGAGGTTATGGATACACATTGAGCCCAGAACTCATTGCTTTTTTGGAAAAGGCAAAATAAGAGAGGGGATTTTCCATATTCACATTTTTCCACAGAAATGTATTCATAAGCTTTAAACTTGCCCAAGCTCTGTTAATGTATGTGGTTGGCTCCTGTGCCAATTTTCATTGTGAATAAGATGCTAAATAAAAGCGTTCTTGTCTTTCCCCTTTCTCCTCCCCTCCCATAATTTTAACTTCATAAACCCATTTTGTAAGTGAATTAGGTCTTAGGAGAGAATCAGAAACGTTGTTCTTTTAGCCGCTTACAGTGTTTGCTTTAAACCCTTGATAGGAACATGGGCTTGTGACAGCAGCAGCAGAGGTAAACAGATGACTTTATATATAATGCTTTTTACAAGGTGGTTCAGTTCATTTCTAACCTTGGTCTTGGCGTCATGGAACGAGCCAGGGAAATTCCTCCCCTTAACCCTACCCTGCACGTCTTCTCTTCAAGGGCAAGAAAATGTCCATTTTGCCTTTGGTTTCACAGCGCCTTCTCCACAGTAGAGCTTGCATAATGCTATATCCCCCAGTCCCAGAGAACCCCAGTAGTGTCAGCAGGTATTATTATTGTTATTATTATTATTATCATTATTATTATTATTTTCATCAGCTGACTGTGAATGTTCACAATAAAAGTAGCAATTTTTATGAGCCATGAGCTGGCGTGTCCTGGCATGTCCTGGTTGTCAAGTTTCTGTGCGTTTTGGTTCAAATGTTCCCTGCCTGTGTTTATTCCTGGTTAGACCACACCTCCTGGGACTGTCTTTGTGGCTTTTGCTCAGCTGCTGACTCAAGTTGCAGAAGACATGGGGGATAGCAGAGCAAGGTCTGCAAGATTCGGGCCTGAAGGAAAAGGCTCCATAGCTCTGCACTTTTGAGACATGGAAGCTGCCTGCCCCTCCCTTTTCCTGGAAGGTCCCATGACTAGTTTCCTAATACCAACTAGCCAAGAATATGTAGGGCTAAAGGGACATTAATATTAACATAAGTGATACAGTGAGGACCAGAAGCCTTGGATATAAGGGAGAACACGTGAGCTTTCTGTCAGAGAAGACTAGGTTCAAATACCAGTCCCCCAAGGAATAGCCAGCTCCTTGCTGGGGACCTTGAGCTAGTTCTTAGTTTCTGATTTCTTCATCTAGAAAATAGCTATAATAATGGAACCCATCTTAGTGGGTTGGTTAACATTACATGAAAAAATGAAAGTTCAATGCACAGTCTGTGATCTCTTATGGGTCAGGATGCAATATTGTTAATACTATTAGCTGCTATGAATATTATTGATAATTCATAATTATCTATAATTAATATAATAAACAGTATTATGTCAAAATTATAATCTAAATAATAAATACTTATAAGCAATAATTATTCATTGGTAATTATAGATATTAATATTACACATTGATTGATCTTGCAGGAGCTCTTTTTCTTCATCTAGAAAGCAGAGATTAACATGGCCATTGAGAAAAACCTCTGACTCTGTAGGGTTTTCATGAAGATGAATAAATGGCTTTGCACAGTGCCTGGCCCTTTGCACAGCGCCTGGCCCTTCAGCCTGTAACAAAGCGTTGCTGTTTTTAATGAGAGGTTAGTTGTGCTTCTCAGGCCCTCTGTAAAGGAATGTGTCACTTTGCTTTTCAGCCAGTGTGACGGTCTCATTCCAGCACTTCTATTGCTGTCTATAAACGATGACTGCAGCCAGGCACGGTGGCTCACACCTGTAATCCTAGCACTTTGGAAGGCTGAGGCAGGAGGATCACTGAGGTCAGTAGTTCAAAACCAGCCTGACCGACATGGTGAAACCCCATTTCTACTAAAGATACAGAAAAATTAGCCAGGTGTGGTGGTGAGCACCTGTAATCCCAGCTACTGGGGAGGCTGAGACAGGAGAATCGCTTAAACACCAGAGGCAGAGGTTGCAGTGAATTGAAATTTTTCCACTATACTCCAGCCTGGGTGGTGTTGCGAGACTCCTTCTCAAAAAACAAAAATAAGTAAGTAAATAAGAAAGAAAAGAAAAAAAGATGACTGCAAAGTGGCTTTAGAGGCAGGTCATGAGCCTGGTGACACCCAGGCATGAGGCTGGATGGGGGTCCCAGTCTCCTGGAGAAGATGATCCCTCGGTCTTGTATATCTCAATCCAGGCCCAAGGTCATGGATTCTTCCTGGCAGGCTAGGCTGGTGTACTTGGTTTATGAGCTGCAGGTTGTGCCTATAGACACCTAGGAAGAAGAGCTTAGCTACTGAACGTACCTGGGGGCCTTCCCCACCTCTGTTGTCTGCCTCAGTTTCCTCTTCCTTGGGAAGAGGTACAGACAGAAGGTGGCGGGCTCTGGGATAGATCCAGTAGAGCTGTAAAAACCAGGCTGGCTTGTGTCACAGCTTGCCTGTCCCTTTAAGCCAGGGCTTCTGACAGACGGACCTTTGACAGTCTGGTGAAACCTATGGATTCCTTCCTGAGGATAGTTTTAAATCCATAAGATAAAATAAGTAGGGTTTCAAGGGAAACAAACTGCATATCAAAATGGGGTTTTTCTTTTTTTTAATTATACTACAGTAATGGATATATTTCTCTAATAGTCAATTAGAATGATATGAGGTGGGTGCTAAAAATATAATGATTTTGAAGTAGTAATGAGTGAAAATGGTACCATAGGACATCTCTAGGATATACAAATATTTGATTTCTTTTTGGGGCAAAGTCATGTGCCCTGCTAATGCTTCTGTGATTTGTGACCTGTGTACATATTTAAAGGAAGTGAAACATTTCAGCTGGAGGTTAGAACAAATAAGGTGGAATTTTCTCTCCTGTCCAGGTTCACAGACCACATGATAAGGAGCCCCCACTTTGCTTAGCTGGTCTCCTAAGTCTCTATGCTGTGAGAGGTCGTGGCCCCAACTTCTCTTTGTCTTATCATCTCATTTGCACCACAGCCTCCTGCGTGCTCTGTGACCTTTATGCAGTACCCCTGCACCCATGATTCAGGTTGCATCAGGTCTGTGTTTGCATTCTCAGGATTTGATGGAAGAACCCATCTTTCATGCTTTGCTATTTAAAGAAGGTTAGACTGATTTTAAAAGCACAATGTACATCAAAATCACCTGATGTATTTGATAAAATCCGTATTTCTATACCAACACCCTCAATTTGAGTTGATGGGTCTTGGGAGAGGCCCTGGTTTCTATATTTTAAAGAACTCCCTAAATGCTTCTGAGGAAGATGCTCCTTGAACAAGAATGTGCTCTTCTGCTAAGAGACAAGTCTTTTCCAGCTTAAAAGCTATTATTTTACTATTCTATATTCTGAGCAGGAGATGAATGGACAGCCTGTATGTAGTGATGTGATATACAAACAGGGATGGCAGCTACGAGAATATGGAAGTGTGGAAGGAAGAAAGAAACGAAAAAAGGAAGGAGAGGGGAGGGAAGCAGAAAGGAAGACAAAAAGAAAGTAAGGGAGGAAGAAAGAAAAAAGGAAGGAAAGAAGGAAGAAAGGGAAGAAGAAAGAGAAAGATAAAAAAAGAAAGAAAGGAAGAAAAAAGAAGGGAGGAAGAAAGGAAGGGAAGGAAAGAAAGAAGAAAAGCATAGAGATAGAGAAGAAAGAAGAAAGGGAAAAAGAAAGGGAAAAGACGTTGGAAGTGCTTTTAAACCTATGGGAAAGGAAATTTTTATCAGCAGAATCCAGAGATAATATAAATCAGTAAGAAGAAGGATAGATTGATTTTGAAATTCAACAAATATTTATTGTGTGCTTGCTATATTCTAGGGCAGGGGTTGAAATCTCAAACACACAGAGGAGCCAGGCAAGACAGTGCTGATATACACGATTCAGGGTTCTCTCAGTCTTCTCTTTTTGCAATTTGAAGGAAACAGTTCGACTGCATAAGAAAAACAACAAGCTGAATGTAACAGTTCATGCTGTCAAACTTTGGTTCACAGCGTCTGGCATGGCTACCTGGGGCCTTGCTTTGTGTACACATGAAATCTATCTTCCATATTCTCCAGTTTTTCAAGACAATGTGACATTTTATAGAAATCTCTTTATGAATAAATGTTGGAAACTATTTTAGTACTATTTCTGCAAAACAAATTTACTCAAAATATATCCACTTTAAAACAACCATTTTATTTTTTCCATGGATTATTTTGGTTGGAATTCACAGGCAAAGTGGAGCTGGTTTTTTTTGTTTTGTTTTGTTTCACTCCACCATGTCTGAAGTCTCAGATGGTAAGACTCAAAGGCTGGGGGAAGTGAGGGTAGCTACTAAACATTTAAGGGCTAGGATCACCTAGAGGCTCACTTACATGTCTACTGCTTGGGCTGGGAAGACTCAATGATCAGGACTATTAATTGGAGCAACTTAATGTGCCTTCCCCATGTGGCTTGACGTCATGGCGGGCTCAAGATAGTGGGACTTATTCCACTGTGGCTCAGAGCATTAAGCACAAGTGTTCCTGAAAAGAAGGAGGGAGCTGCATGGCCTTTTATGATCCAGTCTTAGAAGTCATACAACGTCACTTCAGTCACACTATATTGGTCAAAACTGTTACAAGCCCAACCCGATTCAAGGAGAGGAAAGATAGTCTCTACCTCTTGATGGGGAAGTGACAAGTTTACATTCTAGAAGAGCATGAGCGCGGGAGATATTGTTGCAGGCATCTTTGAAAAATAGAATTTGCTGTAGTAACTAATTCAAAACTTTATTTTATCCTATAATCCCAGAACTTGGGGAGGCTGAGGCGGGTGGATCGTCCCAGCCTGGCCAACATGATGAAACCCCATCTCTACTAAAAATACAAAAGTTAGCCAGGCGTGGTGGTGCACACCTGTAATCCCAGCTACTAGGGAGGCTGAGGCAGGAGAATCGCTTGAACCCAGGAGGTGGAGGTTGCAGTGAACCTAGATTGTGCCACTGCACTCTAGCCTGGCCAACAGAGCAGCAAGACTCCATCTCAAAAAACAAACAAACAGCAACAAAAAAAACCATTATTTTAAAAATAAGTTAAACACAGTGTGTACAGCATAATGCATGTTTGTAGGCTAGCATAACAGAGGGGTGCACTAGTTTTTTACCTCTGTTATAAGGTATAAAATTCAGAGATGATTAAGATTTGGCTCCTCTTTTCAGGGAACACAGTCTTATATTGTGGAATTTTGGAATCTCTATGAATTACATATTTATACTTTTTGTACCCTTGCTGGAGTTGAGGGGAGTTGGATGAAAGTAGGGAGGGGTACTGAGGCTAGGAGGCAACTATTTATTAGAATAACCTGAAAAATGGACCAATCCCCCCATTCCCAGCCCCAAGAAGCTTACCTATATCCAGAAGAGGGGCATTTGCATTTTTAACATTTTGAGAAGCTTCAGAAACACGAGCTTTCTACTGCTTCCTATTGAGAAGCACTGTTCTAAACAGACTTCTACATTGCAATTGGTACTTATATATTTACAGATCAGTCTTACCACTTAAATTCTTCATTTGTTTGTAAAAGCCATGTACCTCTAAACTCAGAATAATCCATTGTCTACCACCCTTCATCCCTCATGATCTAGTTTTTCTAAATATGTTTGGAAATTGACATGTGATTTAAAAATAGCTTAAAGTATGTCTGATAGCCCAGATAAGGACATCTGCTTTGTAATGCCATTCATGGAAATAGTGACCTTGAAAAAAATTCTGGAGGGCCTCCCTCTCATCTTCCTTTCTTCAGTTCCTATGGATATGGAAGGATAGGGCTAAGAATTGTCTGTCTTCTGACTTAATAAGGAGTCTTTTTCTCAAATAAACACCGAGTTCTTTTTTTTTTAATTTTCAAGCTGTTCACCAACTCATATAATGTATCTTTGTGAGGTCTGTTCATTCCATAGGATAATTCAGAAAGTTATACCTAGGTTGGGCACAGAGGCTCATACTGATGATCCCAGCACCTTGAGAGGCTGAGGTGGTTAGTATTGCTTGAGGTCAGGAGTTCAAGATCAGCCTGGGCTACACAACGAGCCCCATCTCTATGCAAAAATTTGCAAAAATATTTTTTTTAAAGGAAAGTTATACCTGGGCCAGGGATTCTGTACCTTAATTGTGTAAATAAGGTGGTAACCACGGCAGCCCAATCCCACCCCCCTCGGCATTGGCAGGTGGCCAGGGAGGTGTGATCACAGCTTCTGTCTGAGCTCACCTTTGCAGGTAATGGGGCAGGTATGTGGCATTAAAGAGCAGGAAGGCCAGCAAGGGTTGGTAATTGTTTAACTCTTCCAGTGGCACTCCTCTGAGTACATGGACCACACCTGCAAACCTGGCAGGACGTGCCGTGCATGACTGGACGGAGGCACTGATACACTCGGAGCCAAGGAATGGGTTTAGGCAGGAGCTCAGGGCTGACATAGGGAGCCCAGCCTGCTGGGCTGCTTGAAATCTCAGGACTCATAATGCTTTTGCTTTAGGGAGACAACTGCTCATTAGCTGGGTGAAATTAACCAGTCATGTCACCTTTTGGCACCTCAGTTTCCTCATTACTGAATAGTGAGGGATTTGAACATATTATCCCTAAGATACCTTTTAGCTCTGACATAGACTGAGCACAGTCTCTGTCAAGACTCTGACTAGAGTGTAGATATTTTCAAATTAGAAGAATTATCAGTATCACTTCGAGAACTCGACAAAACATAAACCACTGAGCGGCACCCCCCAGATTACTGATTCTAAAGATCTGAGATGGGGCCTGAGAATCTGCATTTCTAACAAGTACCCAAATGTTGCCAAGCTGCTGATTTGGGGCCCACCTTTGAGAACCGCTGTTCTAGTCTGTTATTACTTGGTTATGCTCTGGAGATTTTCCTGGGTCACCTCATATCGCTTCAACATTCTGTGAAGAGGGCTCCTTTGCTCAAGGAGTGAGGTTTTATTTACTGAATTTTCCCAGCCATTTGTTGTTAATCTTTCCACCAGATTGGGCATCTTTGGAACATCAGAGTTTGACAAGAGAAAATAAAATGAGGCATAGCTCATTCAATTAGGCCAAGGGGCCATATTTTTACCAGCTTTATGTCTTATGATTTGCCTAGTACTGTTTCTTAAGAGGGGGAGGGGAGTTATTAAACATTTTTTGGAGTTAATATTCAACTTGCATTGCCTTAGTTAATATTATTTATAATCTTATTTGGAATATATTTGGCACAGACAGTGTGATATACACTTGAGATGCATTTTTACCTATACTCTAGGAGCTCATTGTATGCTGCTTCTAAAATAGCTCTTAATGATTTCCACCTCCTAGTATTCACACCCTTGTGTAATCCCCTCCCTCTCCATGTGGGTTGACCCTAGTGACTTGTTTCCAGAATAACAGAATGTGATAAAGGTGATGGGATGTCACTTTTGAGATTAGAATATAAAACACTGTGACTTCTATCTTTCACTCTCTCTGTTGCTGACCTGTTACTCTCTGGTTTTTCCTGAATGCTTGCTGTGATGATGAATTCAGAGAGGCCTGCATGGCAAGGAAGGGTGAATGGCTTCCTGCTAACTTCCAGCAGGAACTGAGGTCCACACCCTTAAGACTGAGCTTGGAAGTGGATCCCTCCCCAGTCAAGCTTTCCAGTGAGACCACAGAAAAGACTGACCCCTTGATCACAGTCTTCAAAGAGACCCTGAGGCAGAGGACCTAGTGAAGTCATGTCAAGATTTCTGAAGCACATACACTGAGTCAATGAATGTGTGGTGTTATAAGCTGCCAGGTTAAGGATAATTTTTAATGCAACATGAGATAATTAACACAAATTTATTGACAAAGGATGTTTCTTAGGGACTAGGTAGTCAGCATTTGGAAAACTCAAATCATAAGACCACACTTAATGGTAATACAGAGCCAGATTGAACTGGTTTGTGAGGGGTGCTCGTGCACTACTCTTTCTGACTCTGTATACAGAGATGGCATGTTAATCTAATAGCTTGAAGTAAGCATGATGGGAATACTTATACAATGAAAACCAGCAAACAGTACAATTTTGAGATCCCTTTTACTAGCATAGCACTGTACTTTAAAAACCCTGCTATAAGCCCTAGCTCTCATTGTGTCTTTGGTGAATAACAGAAGCCTGGTATATTTGCATAATGGTGTGCAGAGAGTGGTGTTTCATTCATGAAGCCAGGATTGTTAAAGTCATGTGGATTGTGGGATAATATTACACAGGGCTGCTCCCTTGTGTGAACAGGGTGGGTGACCCCAAGAGTCTGCAAACTTCTGAATAGCATCTTTAGCTTAGGAATATGAAATAATCCCGACTCTGTTTATAGCAGGTCATTGTTACCTGAATTGGGTGAAATTTTGGCATGGAAATATATATATTTTTAATCTGTCTCAAGTGTACCTTCTGGGAAAGGCTCTGTGGAAGCAGCTAGCTAGACAGAGAGTTAAGTAAGGAATTCCTGGCACTTAGTACCTACTTGCAAATAAATATTCGTATTTGGGGAAATTTATCTCTGACAATTACTTTTATTGCTACATATTATCTGATGGGAAGGTTGGGGAGAAGAGACTTAGCTTACCTCTAGTTGTTGAAAGCTACCAATGTCAATAAAAAAGGAACTAGTAATTGTGACTGGTCAAATCCACTCAGGTCAGTTTGTGGGATAAATCATTGTAGTAACCATAGAATACAGATATGCTACAAGTCTTCATTTTACACTTGAAGAATGTGGAGTCTAGGCATGGTGGTCGTCTAACTGAGTTTATGAAGCTTGTACATGACAAACAAAGTTAAAGGGCTTCACATCAGTTCTGACCTCAAAATCATGTTTCTAACCTCTCTGCTAGAGGTCACTCCTCCCCCTTTTCACTGTTATAGCCTAAAAACCTTAGAGGGGAAATTCCAGGGAAGGAAACTTCACAGGCTCAAGTTTCACAGTCTTCCCTGACAGGAAATCCTAGCTAACCTTGAACTTCAGGGTCATCTGTTGTGGTTTAACACCATTTTTTCATTTCTAGTTAAAAGGGCAGCTCTGCTCACTGTCCCTTGCATGTCATGCCCTGAAAACATCTCAACTTCCTCTTGTTACTGCCTGAAAAATGGATTCCCCAAAATAACGAGTCCTCCAAATTCAGACATCAGCTTTCTTCAGTTAATTTCTACATCATCATTTGTAATATTGGAAGGTCTTACTTTTAAGAAAATTTGGACAAATGCCCTAAACAGTCTTCCCATCTCAGAGCAACCAAAAAATGTGACTGTGGCTGCTGCCAGGATCCCTACATGCAAATGACCAGACTGTAGAGAGTTAAGTCTTGGGACCCACACATTTCTCCCAGGGGAAGTCATTATTTCAGGGCTTTTCACTGTGTTCATGAATTTCTTCTGTGATGTAGGCCTTGGGGAGAAAGAACATTCACCTAATTTCCTATAAAAGGCACTGTAGCATAGAAGTAAAGATAATCAGTGTTCACATCATAGTTTTGTCTTTTATGGCCCGTATAATCTTGGGAAAATTACTTAACCTCTCTGTGCTAATGTTTTCTTATCTGTGAAATGGAGGTGTGAGTACTGCCCACCTCATGAGTCATGAAAAGGATTAAATGCATTAAGCTTTATGAAGCACCAGGAGCAGTGCCCAGCATGCCAAAATGCTCATTTAATGTTACTTCTTACACATGGTGGGCCTGTTTGTCACTGCTACTTGCTGGAAGTACCCGTGCATAATGGAAAGGATAGCTTTGTGCAGTCATGCTTGCAGCCAACCAGTTTCTTAGTTCATTCAGCTTGTTTTTTACATGCCAGGAGTGTATCAGTTAGCTCTTGCTATGTAACAAATTCTCCAAATTTAGCAGCTTACAACAACATTTATTATCTCAGTTTATGCAGGTCAGAAATTTCTGAGTAGCTGGGAGGTTCTGGCTATGGGTCTTTCATGAGGTTGCAGTCAAGTGATTGGCTTGGTGCAATTTCAGGCTCAACTGCAGGATGATCGATTTCCAAGCTCACTCACAAGGATGCTGTCAGGTCTCAGTTCCTCACCATGTGGGCCTCTACATAGACTGCCTAAATGTCCTCATGACATAACAGATGGCTTGCTCCAGGGACTAAAGAGAAAGCAAGAGATAGGGAAAAATATGCAAGCAAAAGACAAAATCTTTTATACTCTAATCCATAACTTATGCCATATTCTATTTGTTAGAAGCATGTCACTAAGTCCAACCCATACTGAAGGGGTAGAGAATTAGACTCCACCTCTTGTGGGAACAAGTATCAAAAACAAATGTGACATATTTTTAAAACCACAAGTGTCTTTTACAACTCATATATCTTAGAAATTTTAAAGTTTAAGTGCACTTTGGAGATCAACTAGCACAGCTGCCTCAGTTGAGAGATGAGAAGAATAACTCAAGAGACTTGCCCAAGGTCACACAACTAACTGGCCCCAGGGACTGGATTTAGCTCCCTCACTGTTGCTATGTGCAGCTGTACCTTGTTTTCAAGTCAGGTTGATGGAGTCACTTCACTGATATGCTGTGGCACATCCTGAAGCCCTAGGCTACTGAGCGATTGAAACTTGTACATGATATCTTTAGACTTGCACTGTCTAGTACGGTAGTCAGTAGCTACATGTGTTGTGAGTTACATGTGGTGTCAAATATACATCAGATTTCCAAGAGTTAGTATTGAAAATGTAAATTATCTTATTATTTCATATTGATTACCTGTTGAAGTGGTATTCTTTTGGATATATTGAGTTAAATAAAATATATTGTTAAAATTCATTATCTCTATTTAATAATGTTTTTTATTTTTTTAATGTGGCTATTAGAAAACTTGAAATTCCACATATGGCTTGCATTGCATTTCTATTGCTTATTTGTATTTATGCTGTTGCTCTAGATTAACCAGACTGATCTCTACATTCTCCACGTCTTTGGTCTATCAGGGTCTTGCTTTTACTTCCATTTCTGTTTCCAGCCGCGGTGACTGAGTCATAGCAACACAAGCTGCTCCAAGGCCTCTGTTCTCTGCTGACTCTGCAGAGTGGGTGTCTGTGATTTTACAGGTCTGCTCCTTCAGACCTTTCTGAAGAACACTAATAACTAAGGGTGTCCTGTGCAACTGCAGCAATGCTTTCCAGTAACGTGTGCTCTGGTGAGCTCAAAACATTCCCTGAGGACTGAACTTCCACTCAAAAGCTGGGTCCCAACATTCTACTTACTCTTTTTAAAGACTATACCAGACTCAGTAACCCCAACTAGATCCATTACGTACTATTTATTTCCTTCCTTCCTTCCTTCCTTCCTTCCTTCCTTCCTTCCTTCCTTCCTTCCTTCCTTCCTTCCTTCCTTCCTTCCTTTCTTCCCTCCCTCCCTCCCTCCCTCCCTCCCTCCTTCCTCCCTCCCTCCCTCCCTCCCTCCCTCCGTCCCTCCGTCTCTTCTTCCCTTCTTCCCTTCTTTTTTTTCCCTCTTTGTCTGTCTCTCCTTCCTTCTAAATTCTGAGTCAACACAGAAAAATTCAAGCCCAGATTTGGTCTTGAAGACTATTGTAAATAAAGTGATCAGTTGAATCTCCCTGAACTGAACATTTGGACTGAACATTTGGAAGAGTGATGAGTGAGAGGAGTTAAAAGACAATCAGTTCAAGTCTCACCATTTATTGAACAGATTTTCAGCCCCTTCACTGTAGGGTATTGTTTTCAGAAGATCTGCTTGCCCAGGATTCTTGTTGTAATTCATCTCATGACTGGGGAAGATAAATATCTCTTTCACGATAATTTAAAGTGGTTAGTCTGCACACTCTCTAAACAGCTTCCTTCCATTGATCAACAAGTGGGCCATGAAGCCTCTTGCAGGCCTCTGCCCCTAATCACCCTTCTTGTTGACATTCCAAACTGCTAAGCTCACAAATGTACTGGGAGGACAGTAGCTAGAGGACACTTATTCCCTAAGAGAAAATCCTTGACTTTCACGGTATGTGACTTTGTTATTTTCCCATCCTTGTAAGGGCTTGACATTGTTTCAGAAAATAGTGTTGAATTGGGGAATGTCATTTTCAGTTTCTTTCTCACTGACCCGTGCCATTCAATTTCTTCATCCTCCTCAAAACCTTTTTTGGAATGAAGCAGGAAATAAATAAATAAATAAATAAAAACTGTCCCTAACGTAAAATGAGTTGAGTCGTTTGAAGATTTGTTTTCTCTCAAACACTTGAAGGAAGATAAAGATTGAAAAGAGAGAAGCTGCTATATTTTAGATGTAAACAAGAACACTAAATAAACAAGGGCCATTGGATAAATATGGTAGATTATATGGGGCTAGCATTTTGACAACTTGTGATTTGGAGAAAGTACAAGTTGGTACTTCCACTTTTTTTTTGTTTTGTTTTTGCTAATTGTATGCAGCAGAGCAATCCTGTAGCTCCCAAATCTTCTATTCCAACTGCCATTTGAAATTCTACCACAGTCCTATGTATCATCAATGCCCCCCCACCCACCGCAATCTGGCCACAAAGGATACTGAGCTCTTCTAAGTAGAGCTAGAATCAAACAGGAAACCATGTCAGTGTGAGCAAAAGGGTGAGAGAAGTAAGAAAGCTGGTTTAGATCAGAAAAGACATCTCCCCACAGAATTTTCTGGAAGATGACATTTTGTAACAATAAGTTTATATCCAGTTTGTAAATATTTTGGTTACAAAAAACAGGACCATGTCTAACGGAGGTTACTGTTGAGTCACTATGACAATGGCACAGACAGAAGCTAGTGCCTCCCTTAGACTAGGGCAGTAGTTCTCAACAGTGGGTGGGAGTGGGGTAGAGGACATTTGACAATGTCTGGGCACATTTTTGATTGTCATAGTTACAGAGGAGAATGCTGGCATCTAATGAGTAGAGCCCAGGGATGCTACTAAACATCCTCCAAATGCACAGGATAGCTCTTGACAACAAAGAATTATCCAGCTCCAAACGTCAATAGTGCTGAGGATGAAAAACCCTGAACAAGGACAAGAGGTGACCCCCTACTCCCTGCCTGGCCCTGTGACCTAGAGGACTTTATAAACTAAACATCAAAAATCAAAGACAATAAATGTTGTTTTTGGTTTTCACATTCATAATAAAATTCTTTACTTGATTGAACATAGAGTTTTAAGACAAGAGAAGCTGACAAGACAAGAGAAGCTTGACAACAGTACTGCCCATCATTAAACCTTTATTTAGATTCAGAGAACAGACATTGAGTTTCAATTAAGTTTCTCTGGGAAATAATCATGCAAAGGCTGTATCATTAAGCATTGTAATGTGTAGATGAGGATAAGTCTTCCTCATCCCTAAAGTTCTTCTGAAGTAGAATAGACACCCACCTGCCTGGAGTGTTTAGGATAAGAAGGAAGGACAGGTAGTCTTGGAGAGAGATACTGCCCCTCCACTCTGCTGGTATTTGCAGGTCTAGATTTTATCTTTCTAAATATTATAGAATGACTCAATAACACATTCTACTAAAAAATAGTAATGTATCGTTTAAAAACTCTTCAAAAAAATAACAATGCTCTTGAAACTGCGCTTGCTTATTATACTACCTTGATCATAATTTTGTAATGTTTGAAAGAGGTACTCTCTCCTCACCTCCCCCTCACCTCTCATATCCATCATCCATCCTTCTCTGCCTTGTTCTGTGTCCCTGGGGATGGACCCTTACTGATTACATCATGTGAATTCTCTTGTTCTTTAGCTTCTACTTGCCTGAGCTAATGGGAGGTGCTGGCAGGAGAACAGAGAGAAAGAGTAGAAAGGGCTCAGAATACTTATTCTCCTGCCCTTTCCCAGCCTTGGCACTTCTTTCCTGGTAGTGGCTACTGGCCTCCATGATTACAGCTCCTGCTTGGTGGAAACTTCTTTGCGGTTCCAGTTTTTTCTGGCTCTGTCAACCCTATTTTTATTTTTTTGTCTTTCAGGTCAATTGGTAAAGGCTTCTAGCTGTTGCTGGACTCAGAGTTCGTCAACATCTTTTATCAGTTCCATTAAAACTGTGGGGAGGGATAACATTAGGAGAAATACCTAATATAGGTGACGGGTTGATGGGTGCAGCAAACCACCAGGGCACGTGTATTACTTGTCACAAAACTGCACGTTCTGCACACATAACCCAGAACTTAAAGTTTAATAAATAAAATACAATAAATAAAAGAAACTATCAACATCTCATAAAGCAACAGGAACCCTCATTCATTGCTGGTGGAGATGCAAAATGGTACAGCCACTTTAGAAGTCAGTGTGGCAATTTCTTGCAAAGCTGAACATCATTTTAGTATATAATCTAGCAATTGTGCTCCTTGGTATTAACTCAAATGAGATAAAATCTTATATCTGCATAAAACCTCCACACAGTTATTTATAGAAGCTTTATTCATAATTACCCCTAACTGGACGCGACCAAGATGTCCTTCAGCAAATGAATGGATAAACAAGCTGTGGTCATTCATACAATGGGATATTAGTCAGAGATGAAAATAAATGAGCTGTCAAGCCACGAGAAGACATAGGAGGACCTTAAATGCATAGTGATAAGTGACAGGAGCCAGTCCAAAAAGGCTGAATACTCTCTGATTCTAACTATATGACATAGTTGAAAGGCAAAACTACAGAGAAAGGAAAAAGATGAGTGGTTGCCAGAGATGTGGGGAGAGAGTAAAGGCAGAATAGGTGGAGCACAGAAAAATCTTAGGGCAGCAAACAATTCTGTATGATACTGCATTGGTGGATACAAGGCACTCTGCATCCTTCCAAACCCACAGAATGTTCAACACAAAGGCTGAACCCTAATGGAAACCATGGACATTCATTAATAATAATGTATTGATACTAGTTCATCAATCGTAAGAAAGGTACCACACAAATGCAAGATATTAATAATAGAGGCAACTGTGAAAGGCATGGGAGGCATATGGGAACTCTATACTTTCAGCTTAACATCTCTGGAGACCTAGAACTACTTTAAAAATGAAGTTCATTAATTAAATATATCAGTGAACCATATGTATATACGTTGGGAAAAGTCCTACCCTCTTCTCTGTGCATAACCCCATTATTATTTTTCTTCTTCTTTTATTATTTATCTTCTTCTTCTATTATTTATCTTCTCTTTCCTGGGAAATTCTATTTCGCCCAGGGCCTGACTATTATCCATTGTATCAAAAAGACGTTGTGAAAATAAAACAGCTAAAGTGATAATATTATCAAAACCTTGTTATTCATGAAATGCTTGTTAGGCACCAAAATATTGGTGGCTTTTCATATCACCAATGCTAAAAAACTAATTAAAGGGTATATATCTTTTTTATTCCTTGGCATTACCTAAGATTTAGAAAATAAAGAATGACCAAACACCCTGGTTTTCCTGGGGCAATCCTGACTTAGGCCTGTTTTCCTGAATGTAGTTATTAACAGAACTCCATTTTCTTCTCAAACATGTCCTGATATGGATAATAAGTTATGTTATTGTTGTGCCTGTAAGACTTTCTTTGCAAAAGGAGTTACAAAGCACCATGAACAGAATCTAGTCATACTCACCCCAGCTTGTCTGTTTGGGCACTTTCTGGAACAGATAGACTAGACTGTGAACAAAGGTGTGTCTGCCAGGACCAAATGTTCCAAAAACAATTTTTTTTTATCAGATGAAACTATAACCTAGATCTTATAATGATTGAATGCAATTTCTGTAGTGAAAAATCACCTTAAGTAGTATAAGGATTTGCTAAAGTTGAAAATCAGGCCCCATGAGTTCCTCAATAGCTTGAACCGTGGAGAGTTGGTGCAGGCAGGGTCATTTGTCTACCACCCACACAGTGGATCAGGTACAGAGTACAGAGGCCTTGCTCTATACCTATATAGCTACTAGCCAGCTCCAGAAGCCAGTATTTCACTTACCAGGACTGTGACCTTGAGATTTCCCTTTATTATTATCCATTCATTCAATAAAGACCCACTCAATTCAGGCACTGCATTGAAAATACAGTGGTGCATAACACAAGTAAAAAATATTCATTCTAGTGGGAAGAGATAACCAATAAACAAGTAATCAAGTCAGTGAAATAATTCATATAATGGTGAATACTATGAAGTGTATAGATGCAAAATCATTGCATAGGAGAAAGGGAGGGCTTCTTTCTAGAGGTGATAGTTGTACTAATTCTGAAGAGGAAAGGGAGCCGGTCAAGGGAAATCTTGGATGTTCATCCCATAGCCCTTCTGGAATTAATGAAGCTAATGAATAAACAGTGTGCCAGGAGGAATATTATAGATGTTTACATGGTTTTTCTTGATAAGCACAAAGAAAACTAGTATTCTAGGTAATATTTGTGGGCACTGTAAACTTTAGAAATAATTGTTTTCTTGTTAGCAGTCATTTGTTATTGATTGGTCATTGTCGTCATCAAAATGCTAAATGATGTTGACCCATCTCTTCCACTTCAAGGCTTTCCCAGCCTGTTCCAGTTACTATGGCTGCATAACAAATTAGCCAGAGCCTTAATGGCTTAAAACAATGACAAAACTTGTTTTCTTTATGATTTTATAATTGGGAAGACTCCATGGAAATGGCTTATCTATGTTCCACTCAGCATTAACTAGAAAAGTGCAGTGAGGGGGTCCTTGAACCATCTAAAGTCTTTCTCATCACCTGTCTGGCAGTTGGTACTAGCTATTAGCAGATCCCAGCTAATGCTTTTGGCCAGAAAATTACATGTAACCTTTCCACGTGACCCGGGCTTCCTCACAACATGGAGGCTGTGAGCATCCTGACAGAGAGAGCGAGGGCCAACCGAGTGCTGTGTGGCTTCCTATGACGTAGCTCCAGAAAACACGTAACAGTACCTCAATGGTACTCAATTAGTCACAGTCACAAAAAAGGCTGTCCAGATTCCAGGAGGGGAACATAGATCCCATCTCTCATTACAGGTCGCAGTGGAAGAAGAACATGTGGGATGGCATTTATTGGTGCAGCCATCTTTGAAATACATAATTTTCCATGAAGCTCAATCCTTTGAGTTTCTTGTAAGACACTTCATTTTTCCAGTCCACATGCCTAAAATAACACATAAGACAACTGCAGAGATAAGAGAAATGAAAGAAACTGAGTGGGAAACTCGAAAATCCTCATGGGGAAGCAGGCAGACAAGGAAAGCCTAGAGAGTCATTCATTATTCATCTCTGTCTTGTGTATTTATGATAGGCATCAAGCTTGAATGAGTCATTGCAAATATGTTTAGAAAACTTTGGTTTGAACAAAGTAAAATGTTTTTCTATATTTCTTATCTTCTTAGAAACTTTAGTAACTACGTGTATGTCCTCCAAGAGGGACACAGAGTATGAAATTTATCTCCATCTTTGACATGGAACCCTTTTTGCATGCAATCCTGAAATAGCTCATGGGACCATTAGGAAATTATTTTAAGCCAATTTGTCCTAAGAGGGGTTATAGTAGACCCACAGAGTGGGATGTTTCATGGGTTTTGTGAGGGGAATGGAAAAATTCTCTTCCAGGTTGAAACTGTGAAAGGAATGTAATGTCTGCTTTTCAACTCTGGTTGGCAGAACATTGTACCCTATAGTACCTGAATGAAATAGCTAAGCTGAGTGTGCTCAATGAGTATGTTGTTTCTGGTATGCCAGAATTCAAAACCAGAGCCCATTAGCATGAGTACTTCAAGGATTGCCTCTGATATAACCTTTCGGGGAAAGGCTGGTCCATCTACAAATGACTCACGATGTGATGAACAGTAGGAAGCCAAGCAAGTGAGTAAGGGACGACATATGCTGCTGATGGAGCCCAACTTCAGTCTGCCTCATTGGACCAAGTTCATTACCTGAGAGTGATGAAATGAGGTGAAAGAGAATGTCCTCCAACACGAAGACTGCAGAAACTTACAAAAGGAGTGTAGCCTAGAAATCTAGACCAGCCTCAAGATGCCAAGATTCCACTTAGAGAAAAGGGAAATACATCTGTGGAAATTAATGAGAAACACAGATATTCCATGGGAGTTCAGAACCTGGAAATTAGTGAGGCCAAGAAAAGAGAGGGATATGACAGAGGGCAAATTTCACAGGAGTTTGCAACATAATATTTGGGTGGAAAGGATCTTGGTTTGCTTTTAGCAGCAGGAGGAAAATCTCCATTTCACATTCAACAACAAAAAGGGGATCCTGGTGAGGACTCATCTGGAATACCATCTTTGAATTTGGTGCCTTGTTACAGTAGGGGAGTAGTTGACCTGGCCAAAATTCCAAGAGCCAGCTGAATGCTGTTAGGTTTGGGTATATTGATTAAATAAGTCAAATCCTCTTGGCCTTCTGAGCATCTTAGCTCCCAGCAATCACCTTAGGAAACATTCAGGAAGACTGTGAAAGTCCTGGAAAATTCCAAGGGAAGTATTTCTACCTAAAAGTATATGAAGATTGAAACAGCCAAGGAAGGAAGGAGATTATTGCTCTTGGAGAGCGTGGAATTTCAACCAGAGACCAGAGAAGACACTCCATCCTCAAGATGCATTAAATTTTATACGAGGTCTTTTGTGGACTGTTTGGACACATCCTGCCTCTGGGCACTTCAGATTAGCTTCAGCACTAGTGTGTTTGATGATTTTTCAAAAACCATGAATCCTCTCTGACACTGGCAAAGAAGCTTGGAAAAGATGAGATACCATACATTATTTACTAGCTCAATGATTGCTAACTGGTATTTTTCTTCTTTTGATTGGATTAAAAATGTATTTAAAGAATGAAATGTATTAAACAGAAGCTATTTACACTTAGGCAAAAGTCCTGTTTCAGAGTTGGGCAAGTGTTTGCTGCAATTAGGATCATAATCACACCTGTCCGATTTCTAGCATTAATTAGAAAACCTACCCAGACACTGAAATAATAAGATTGTCAACTTTTGCCCTCTCTGGGATCAGTGCCAAATGACTGATTTTCAGTGTCCTGGCTCCATGTTGCTCTCATTTTGATCTCTCTTCTGATTCTTTACTTCTTACTTGCTTGCTATTTTCCTCCTTATCATTCTCTGCCCCCAACCTCCTTCTTCTTCTGTCTAGACTTCTGTCTTAGTTATAAGAAATACCATAGATGGGGGCTTGCAAACAACAGAAATGTATTTCTCAGAGTTCTGGAGCTGGAAGTCTGAGATCACAGTTCTTGTGTGGTCAGGTTCTGGTGAGGGACCTCTTTCAAGTTGAAGACTGTCATCTCCTCTTTTTATCCTCATCTCCTCTTTTTATCCTCCTCTTTTTATCCTGTAGAAAGGGAGCAAGGGATCTCTCTGGGGTCTCTTTTATAAGGACACTAATCCCATTCATGAGGGCTCTATCCTTATGACTTAATGTCCTCCAAAAGACCTCACCTCCCAATACCATCATATTGAGTTAGGATTTCAACATATGAATTTGGAGGGCACATGTACATTCAGTCTATTGCAGCGTGTCACCCCCCTTCTCTCTTCACTCCCTTCGTCCACTTCACTCCCTTCATCCTGTTTTTTATTCAATTCTTTTGCCTCTCCTTATAAAGGCATCCCCTTTTCTCATACCCTTGGTTAAAAACCACCCTGTATTTGTAAAACATTTCTTCTTCAGAGGAACTTTCTAGAAATTGTCTTCCCATACTCAAAGGATCTTGTGTGCAAGAAGAAATTACCTTCTCAGTACAGGTATCTTCTCCATGAATTTTTGATGCTCAGCTTAAATTTGGAAGGAAAAATTGATATCTATTAATTTACTTCTCTAAAAAATGACTGATTGTAAGGTAGGTGCTAGGAAGGAATATAAAGATTTGCCTCCTTTTCTTGAAGACGTGCCAACTGGCGGACTTCCTAAAACCCAAGTGAGAAAATGATGACAGGCCTTATGGACAAGGTTTGAAGTAAGTCTCATAGCATAGAGAGAATTTGGATGTCCAGAGGTAGAAGGAGATGATGATGTGGTATTTTGGACTAAGGATGCATTATAATAAGGGACCTGTTTAGAGATTATTGGGCAGGAAGGAAAGAAGTGATGAATGGTGTTGGAAAGTATGGCAAGGCCAGTGGTAGAGAGCTTTTAAGTATATCAGGAGATACATAGGAATATGAAGAAATGACAACACACACTTTGGAATCATATGGAACTGAGGTTGAATCCAGTCTTCTCCACACAGTCACACTGGTTGGCTCATCTGGTTGAGCCTCCATTTCTGATCTTTAAAATAATATTAATACCACTTACATTTCAGTGTTGTAAAAACAAATATTTCCAAATTGTAAACATTAAGTTTGGTAGTGAATGAAAAAATCCTTTGCATGGTGTCTGGTTTTTTGGTAAAAGCTTTAACACATGATGGCTATTGTCAATATTATTATTATGTTGAAAGCCAGTACGTTTGTTATTGGAAAAGAAGGGGGAACTTTAAAATTGTCATTAGTTTAAAGATGTTTTCTGTGGAAAGAAATGAAGTGAAACCTGTGTACTTATATATATATTTATACATATATATGTGTGTATATATATAAAATAAACTGCATTGTTGGTATCAACTCTCTACCCCTTTCTGTATCCATGTTTTTCACCATGCAAACGGTGTCTTTCTATTGTGGGGTATATGTGATTCTACACCCTTGAGCTCTGACACTGCCAGTGGGATTTGTAGCAGTTATGACGTAAGCAGGGCCTTGAAAAGTGCTTTCATGATTGAATTTGTTTGCTCTTTCCTCTCTGCCACTTTCATGAGGAAAAAACATGCCCAGGACAGTACACAGGTCCCAGGAGGAGGAAGAAAGTCGCTTCGAGCAGTGACACTTCCGTAACCTAGTGGAAGCCAGAACTGCCCAGCCAAGTGCCATCAAGATCAGCAAACTCTCTGTCAGCCTGCAGACAAGTTTTAATCTGTGAGTTCCAGTATGATTTGCTATGTAGCATTATTGTGACCATAGACAGTTGCTACAATATATATGTATGTGTGTGCATATATATAGCATATATGTATATATATGTTTATGTGTATATAGGAAAGCCTGAAGAACTTTAATTATAATATTTCATTTCCTGCTATAAGTAATTGCTCTATGATATTATGAATATTTTTAAAAAATCAAATAGTTTAAAAAAATCAAAAAATATATTTTCCCAAGATAATAACCTGTATGTGTGTAGGATCCTACCTGACAGCTAAACATTTATACTTCAATGATCTTTGAAGAGGTATTTATTTTCCTTAGGAAGCTGGGGTGACTTACACAGTCTTCTACTTGGTCTAGGTCATTGTGTTGTATTCAGTGAGTATAATGGTATGGATCAATTTGTGCAATACCAAATTATCATTGCAACATATTTTCTGTTGTGAATCTTTGTTTCTTTCTAAATTCCCGTAGAACAGAACTATCTACATTCTTTTCAATGAGACATCATCTTGATTGCTATTTATAGAGAAACCCTAGGTATCCAACCATTATTGCAAATGTGTCTCCATAGTCGCCAAAATAGTGCCAAATTTTTCTCATAAGAATTCACTCAAAGGTGCTTAAATATTGGCAGTTTCCCATCAGCAAATGGTGCAGGTAGTAGTAAGGAAAAGGAAAAATATGAAGAACAGTTTAAAGCATCAGAAAACAATGTATAGGAGGGCAGACAAGGGGTTTTGTTAAACTCTGGGCAGTTTTGTGGGAGAGCAAGGGGGACACTGGATGAAGCTTTAGAAACAGGCAGCCATTAAATGAGTCTGGATGTGCAAAGAACTTAGAATTGTGCCTGGCATAAAATAACTGCTCGAAAGATGTTGAAACATTTTGTTTCAAACCTTTGGAAGAAAACAAAACAAAAATAAATTCCCCTTAAAGTTTACCTTTGAAAATAAGTCAAGAATTTTCTCCTTGTGTTTGGACATTTGAAATAAACCATTATTACATTCATATGCTTTCAAGCACAAGAAACATTGTTGATAAAACACAATTTTACACCACCATCTTTTAATCAAGTGGCCCATAGCTAGATTATAAGAACACACAACAATATTTCTATTCTTTTCCTTCTCTGTTTAACAGGGTGTTTTTTGTTTGTTTGTTTGTTTTTGTTTTTGTTTTTGTTTTTTAATGGAGTCTCACTCTGTTGCCAGGCTGGAGTGCAGTGGAGCAATCTCGGCTCATGGCAACCTCTGCCTCCCGGGTTCAAGCGAATCTCCTGCCTCAGCCTCCTGAGTAGCTGGGGTTACAGGTGCCTGCCACCACACCCAGCTAATTTTTGCATTTTCAGTAGAGACAGGGTTTCACCATGCTGGCCAGGATGGTCTGGATTTCCTGACCTCGTGATCCCGCCTCGGCCTCCTTCTGTTCAGCAGTTTTTGACAATTACTATTTGTGGATACTCTGCCACGTCCATGAACACTAGAAAGCTGTTCCCTGCTTTCATAGAGCACTGGCTGGTTGAAGCAATGAGATGCAGGTGTATAAAGAGTGCTAACAAAAACAGGCAAGAATGCCATAAGGGAGAAAAAAGCAACAGTACAATTGATTCTAAAGGAAGAGAAATTGTAAGAAATTGGAGGGGTGTTTTAAGTAATGTTTCTCATAATACTATTAAAAACTGATGTCAGAGGCATGGAGAAAAAACAATCAGGTTGGGAGTTGGTTACTTCCTTTCTAACTGAGAATGTAGTAGATTGAAGCATTGTTCTCAGCCCTCCACAGGGACTCTAAGTTTTACTTAAGTAATTGATCTGAGGTAGCTCAGAGGCACCTTGGATTTTATGAAGATTATATTCAGCTTTTGCCACTTGGACACCCAGAACTATATTTGTGGCCAAATTTCGCCACTGTTTCGATCCTATCTTATTTTCTGTTCTCTCATAGTATGTCTGTAAATTACCTTAAGTCCTTTTATAAGATACAGAATGAATAAGTAAGAAATGACTTTCTTATAGTCATTCATCGTCCTCACCTCTCAATTTTCTCAATTATAAAATGAAAGACTAGGATTAAGCTAAACTGAGTTTATTTTTTTCTAGCTCTAATGTTTTATGATTACATGAATGAATGCAGGATTGTTCATAAATGAAGAATAGCTTAATTTAGCCAATCTTAAAAGTAGTAGACATGAAGAATTTCTCTGTAAGAACATAAATAACTTGACTTAAAACCATTGGCTGAAGTCAATATACCAGAATTTCAATTGTAAATGCCTCCTCTCATTTATTCCCTTCTAAGAATGGTTTGAGCATATAAATGCATAAATAAATAAATGGCTTTGTGTGTCCAAAATTTACTGGCATACATCAGGTCTTATGAGACATCACATTATCAATGATACATTTCAATTGCTTTTAAAAAATAACCAGCAACTTTTCAGGTTTTAGAGATCATATCAAACATACATTCTTAGAGGAAAAAAAAAAAAAACATGTATTCAATCCTTAACTAAAAGTTAACAATGAAAACTCTAAAGCGTATTCCAGTCTTGTATCATTAGCTATCAATACCTGTTAACCAACCGAGGAAGCTTCAAAAAATGAAGAATTTATTTTTTCTTGGTGGTGGATTATTTTGGAAGATGAAAACTATGGAGGGGAGAAACTTTACTTAATGCTTTAATAACAATAAGAGTAGATATTATTATGTAGTACTGGGAACTGCCGAGCTGGTAAGTTTCTGAACTCTTCTCATAACAACCTCATTATAGATTATGTATGAATCACATTTTTGTTTTTTTATAATTCAATTTTGATTATATTTAGTTTGATGATCTAGTATCTCTGAATATGAGACAAAAACTAAAAAAGAATACTGGAGTGAAAATGCAAACTTGCTAAAAAATAGAGAGACATAAATTAAAATATTAGAAGTCAGAGAAGAAAACAGAAGTCTTGCTTTTCCACCTTGACGTTACTTAGAAATGATTTGGATAATCATATTCTTAGCACAAAATCAAATTTACAATTCCTATCATCACAGTTGAAATTTCTTAATCAACTAAGGAAGCTTGCTTCTGAGCAATGAGTATGGAATTTATTCGTCTAAGAACTGACTAATTTTAATCATTAAGATAAGAATGTCAGGTGCTATGATGTTGATACGTATTTCACAGCTCCAAATACATCACTTCCGTGGAACAGAAAAATGATAACATGTTTGAGACAGGAAAAAAAAAAAAAAAACAGCTCTATGATTACTTTGGGTATAAGCCCTGACCTGAGATCTTAATAAGGGGGAAAAAACCATCTTTCTAAATGGAAAAACATCACTGAGAAGACAATCTTAACTGGATCAACATTCATGTTGAAAAAATGAATGTGCTTTAAAATTCTGAATAGATGTTTCCAGAGCTTTGGTTCCTGGGAAGAAGTAAAAATAGCTGTTAAGCCAGGTCAATGAGGAGGGGAGCAGTGAAGTTATTCTGTATCTCTAGTCATTTTTGGCTGTCAAATTTATTGCATTTTTTCAATAAAAATTGTTTTTGGTTTGATCGAATGCTTAAACTTGTTTGCAAGCCTCAATGAGCAGAGGATGGTGGGTTTCCAGAATCAGGCTGAGAGACAAAGACAGACAGCTTGGTATTGCCAGGTAGGGTGCCCATAGGTGGTAATTAAATGTGCCAGATGTCTGCTACTGAGCACTGTATTGGAAGTAACCAACATAGGTGGACAGGTGTGTACTTTAAGATTGAAATTCTGGTTGATCCTCATTTTATCTTCAGTGGTTTCACCATTTTAATAGATCCTCAAGTTAGGGATGATTTAATTCCTCTGAATGGCTAAAGATCCATAATAAAAAATCCAGAGAAATAAAATGAATCCACCTTTTTGGCAATGATTCCCATCTCCCAGCAACCCCTGTGAAGTTCACACTCCTGGGCAGTTGGAGATTCTGCTAACATAAATCATGTGAACCAACTGTGGGACAATGCTAGAGACCACCAGGATGAAGTATCTCTGTTTCAAACTAACTCTTGTTCCCAAGTAGTGCCTCTTATACCTGTTTCCCAGGGCTTATAACATGAAGAGTTGGTGTGAATGACTCCTTGCTACTGAGAAATCAGGAAAGGTAGAGAAGGGGTCACATATTCTGACACTCTTCTAGCAGTCTGACAACAGGCCAGGTCTGAATCACAGTGGACCACAGAGGGCCACAGGGAAGGGAAACTGCTTTACTTGAACAAAGTCACTATTTCCTGGAGGCTGAAGGGAGAATTTCATCTAAAATTCCCTTGCTAGGCTCCCAACAAAAGCAATAAAAGTCACTAGTAGTGCCTGGCTCCTTTATTCTATCCCTTTGTTTACTTCTGATTAACATTTTACATTCTTTTATTTATTTTGGATTGATTTTTTTTTAGAAAAAATAGAGCCACTCAACTTCCACCCTGGAGGCTGACTAAAGGAAGTAGCAATGGATATTTTTGAGTGGATACAACTTCATTCAGGGATGGGAAAACCAGTGCATTTTTAGAAAGTATTTAGGATGATACGGTATCTTTCCAGATAAAGACAGGCCTCCTTCTCCTTTGACAAAGTGAATTGGAGGCAATGTAGATGTTACTTGTGTCTGCACCCTTTGATGTATAGTAGAGACATTGGGTTTCACCTTGAAGGGCTCTTCAGGCTGCTGGGCGGACTTCCCTTTCCCTTGCTGCCCTGCTCCAATATCACTTACCATACAATATTCCTTTTGGCATGACATTTCTTTGCTTCAAGTTCCTACCCATCCACCCAATAGCTCCCAGCTGCGGTTGGAATAAAATCTGCACCTAACATTGACCTCCAAGATTCCATGTGACCTGACTCTTGTTTACATCTCCAAAGTCATGTTATACCCATCCCTCCAGCTCAATCCTACCTCGCTGCCTTAGGCTTGCGGTTCCTTCTCCTTGGAATATTCTTTCCCTGTTCTTTTAAAGCCACAGCTCCAATGTCATGTCTTTGGAGACACTCTCTCGTCTCCATCTCTCCTATCTAAATCATACACATCACCACACCACCTTGTTTTATGCCCTTTGCAGTATCTGTCACATCTGTCACTTTCTTCTTTACTAATTATTTCTTGACAAGCAGAATATGAACTCCAAGATAACAGAAGCATCTCATATAGAAGCCTGTATCCCTAGTACTTGAAACATTTTTGGGCACAAAGTAGATGCTCAATAAAGATTTGGTGCATGAAATAATAGATGAACTGTTACTATCATATGATTAGCTCGCTGCAACCAGAGGCAATGGGCTCAAATAGCTTCTTTTTATCCCTACTTCTAATAAATTCTGCTCTCATTGCATATATTGTTTCTCCATCCCTTGCTATGCCCACACTTAAGTGTCCTTTGTTTAGCTCACGCTTCAAATCTCTGTTTACTTGTCATCTCTAGGAAATCATTCTTGGCTGTCCCAGGCCGGATTGGGTGCTGCTTCTACACTTCTTCAGTTGGAGCACTACTCACACTGCATAATGGCTCCACAGAGCAGAAGCAATTCTCTTTCTCTTAGCATCTAGAGTGTCCAGCACAGGATCTGCCTGTGTAAGAGCCTTAACACCTGTTTGTTGAATCCATGAATGTGAATTTAGACTGTTTTTAAACGTATTAACTTTATTACCTTTCTATGTTGTACACAGAACACTCATGATACTTATTTGTTGAGTACATGAATGCATAGTTGGAATCATAGGTTGTTTTTGAATATGCCAATGTGATTACCTTTCTACATTTGTACATAAAACACCCATGGTGTTCCACAGGAAAGGCATAAGTCATCAACCTGGTGCTTTTTTAATCTCCTGTTTAACCTAGTAATTAACACCTTTAGAGCTCTTATGTTTTGCCAGACTGCAGCTGAGGCTTTTGCTTGGGTAATTTCCCCCACGTCAGCTCTAGGAGGTAGGAAGTGTTGGAACTACTACCATCCAGTTGACAAAATTGAAGCTGAATTGCCCAGCATCACACAGTCAGTTAGTGCTGTGGGCAGAATTGGAACCCAGGCAGTCATGGATAGTAAAGTCATCACTGTTAAACATGAAGCAATGGCACAACCTCACAGCAAATTTGATACAAATACCACCAGTAACTTCTGTGCTTGCTGACTTAGTGTGGTTACAAATATCATACTTTAAAACTCTGATTAGGGTAATCTGCTTTTCAAACACCTCTCTAATCTCACGAAGAACTAAAGAAAAAATTCTCAGCTCTCCATGATAGCAATCAAGACTTGCTACCTTTGCTCCCCGTCTGCCTCGGCACACTTCTCCCACCATTACTCAACATGAGAACAACCTTTTGCTGGTCTCTAAATGAGCCTTGATTCTTTCTCTCTTTGCTTATTCATTTTCTCCTTTGGCTTATACTCATCCTTCCAAGACAATCTCATAATTCTTTATTTTCTGGTTTCTTTCAAAACAAATTTACTTTCCATGTATTTCAGACTTATTCCTTGTTTAATTATGAAGCTTGATAGACTGCTTTTATTTGAGCTGGAGGATTTCTTTCCCTCCATGACTTCTGTTTAACTGTAGGAAAAATATGTCAAAAAGTAGATAAGATGGTAAACAAATAATCTTCTGCAAAATGCATGAAGAATAAACTAGGGGAGTAAGCAAAGCTTTAAGTAACACGTTCTTAAATATACAAAACAAGAAATTGGGTTATTAGCTCACATTATGAGAAATTTACATTACATTAAGTTCGGAAGCTTCACATAAAATAAAAATAAATCTATTCAGTTTATATATTCTTTGTCACCTCTTTGGTGAAATGCTCCCTTGTTGCTTCTCTGAATTTCATATTTACCTTTGTTATACATCTCACCACTGTGGATTGTATGCATTGTTTTATTTCTCTGTCTCTCTTATCAAATTTCTAAGATCAGGATCTGGCTCTTTGTGCCTAGGACGTGCTTTGGAACATGATATATCTCTAAAACAAACCAACAAACAAAAACCTTGCTACAAATAAAATAATACACACACCTGAATGGCTAAGATGTAAAAGCGAAAAACACCAAGTGTACAAGCTCTTTGCCAGTCTATTTGGCTGTGTCTCCTGGAGTTAAACATGCCAAAGAACCCAATAATTCTACTACTGAACATATATAGTCACTAAAACAATGGCGGTTGATGATCATCAAAAGACTTGTTCAAGATTTATAGTATCACTATTTGTTATAGTCAGAAACTGGAAATTACTCAAATACCCAGAAATAGAAGAATACATAAACAAATTGTAGCATATTGTGGTATATGGGTGCAAAGGAATACTATACAGCAATGAGAATGCACAAACTAGAACAACAACAAAAAGCTAGACACGAAAAGTACATCTGTATGATTTTATTTATATAGCTACACAGTTTAAAAAGTGGCTAAATGAATTTATGAAATTAGAGATCGGAAGAGCAGTTACCCTTGGTGGAAGAAGTAGGGACTACAAGCTAGCACAAGGCAGCTTTCTGGTGCTGGTAATCTTTTGTTCTTAACCTGAGATCCGGTTATACACTTGGTAAAAATGAAGTTGAGAATCTTTTCTGTGTCCATCTTGTACCTTAACAAAAAGTAGAGATAGACAGTAAAAGAGGAACAGGGGAGGAAAGAATAGGGAAGGAAAGAGAGAGAGAACATTTTTGAATAAAGTTGTTTTTTTTAAGTCCTGTGTCTTTACAAAATCCCAAGCCCCACAATTTACTGCAACTGTTTATTCAGAACTACAAGAGCTGCATCTTACTTAGTTGGCTGGGAAGCTTGAATGGGCCTTTTTTTATATGGAAAATTACATCTGATTGAATTGTAACCACTGAATTCTCAGTGTTTGCAAAGCAAAAGATGGTACCTCTAAGAACAGATGCATCCTTCTAAGCATCCACATGGCTACCAGTGAGTGAATGAGGAATTCTAGCTCATTCAGTTGAAAACAGAGTTTTAGTTAGCTTGCCAGGGGAGGCCTGATTGTCAACTGTGCCTGAAGGAAGTGGGTGCTGTTAAGCATAGACATTTCTCCTTTGTGGACAGTGGAAATGATGGGCACACACACCCCCTGCTAACTTGCAGTGACTGGATTCTATTCACAAGCCAGTGCTGCCATCTGACAATACTGGCATTGGAATGGCCACATTCATACCATTTATTTAGTAAGTTGCAAGGTTATATTTCTTCCTCCTGTCACAGAAGCGGAATTTGATCTGTGTTTGTTGGCACGGGTAGACACATGAAGATCAAATGCAAGCTTTGTCAAACAGACGGTAGACTTCTACTGAGGAAAATTACTTTTCCCCCCCATTTTCCTAAGGCAAGTAAGTGAGAATGTTAGGAGTTATGATAGTGTTGAATTTCAGATCAGGTAAACTGACAACGAGCCCTGCTGTGAATTGGAGTGTTTTCTTTTGAATGTTTTGGCAGCTCTTTGAAAACAGACAGTAAGCCTCAGACTGTCAGCCGTTATGTTTGATATTCCTTGATGTTGATACTGGATATGAAAGAACATTGCACATTTCGTTTAAAAACTCTGTGTGTGAGTGTGTGTGTGTGTGTGTGTGTGTGTGTTCAGTATATTAGAAATAACTTGAGGGTACCACTAAGAGAATCCCAGGTCATATAGTCAGTGAGTAAAACTATTTGAATGACATCGTGAGCTACCAACCTTTTCTAGAAAGGGACACACCTTTACTTTTTATAGACAGTTAAAAGCAATTGTGCCTGTCCTATATGCTTGTAAGTTTTATAATTGTCTTTGGTGTGTATGTCAGATTTTGTGTTCATATATAAATTCAATTGCCAGAGCCCCATCTATGTGATGAAAACACATGAAGCAATGTTTTATTAGAAGAACGCTCAACAATCAACTTGACTCTTTTCCTTTAATACTTTGACTAAAATTTTCCCCTAAGGTATCCAGAATTGTTTGGATTCCTTGTAGATACAAAGCCTGTATTTTCTACTTTGTGCTTCAGTATTGTTTCAAGTCAAAACGTCCCTGGGACGTATATGCCCTTAGTTATTATGTAAGTAATTAACAGTTATTAACTAAATATTAAAGTGCATAAATTTAAGATTCATTCCAGTAGATTTAACAGCAAGAGGGTAGCACCGAGAGGTCTGTGGAAGAAGTAAATTCCAAAGACAGAGGGAGAAGAGATTTCCAAAGGAGAAAAAGAATGTCTTAGCAGTGTTCTTAATCATCGTAAGGGAGTTACAGACTCCTTTTAGAATTTAAGAAAGTCTATGATGTCCTCAGAAAAAAATGTGCACATATATGAAAATGCAAAATGTGGATGATTGTCTTAGTTTAGATTCCTCAGAACCAGACCCAAGGCAAAGGTTTGAGGGCAGGTAGTTTATTTGAACAGTACGAGGAGCTTGGGTGGGTGAAGGGAGGAATTGATGTGGGGAGAAAAAAACAGGCAAGAAATGGTGTATAATTAAGGCACTTTCCACAAAAGTGACAAAAGTCCAGGGAGAAGCTCTACAACACAATGGAAAACACACACCTCAATATTATCTCAGCCAAAACACCCAATGTCCAGTCATTGGCTAGGGCTGCCCTGGTAGCATGTGAATTCATAGACACAGCCATTGGCAATGCACAGGGCAATGTGGGTTCTGAGCCTAGGGAATGTCCCATGACAAAGATGAAGGTGTTATCCCCAAACTGGTGTGTGCTATAAAAGAAAAACAAACAAACAAACAAAAAACAGAGAAGAAAAAAAGAGATGCAGGTTATGGACATGGGAAATCAGGCTGGCATGCCAGCAGTGGTAAGAAAAATCAAGAACCTATAGGTAGGCAATGTCTGCTGCAGATACGTCTTGGGATCCCCTATTCACCCTTTACAGGTCAGCCTGGACCAATTTATTAAAGAATTCTGATGTGTGGAAAAGGACACCTGAAAGTAACATGCCCATTCTGGAGATGAGTTCAGCTATTAACATCTTTGAGAAGGGCCAAGGGCCAAGTTATATGCCCAACCATGTTTTCAGCTTGTAAAATTATTCTAGAAGGAAGGGATTTAGTGAGTCAGTGGACACCTTCAGAAAGAGTGTTGGGAGTCTTGAGAACTCTTTAAACTCTTCTGACTCACTGTGTCTCACAGGGTCAGGCATGTGATCTCTCTTTATGAGAGAGTCTCCATCTAGGGAATGGGATAATAATGGTCTTTCTCATTCTTGGGAAAAAAGGTGTCCAGGCCCATGATGCTGTGGGACTGCCAGCATCAACGCCCCTGTGTGACACTCTTCCTATTTGTAATCTCTTTTCCCCAAGCAATGAGTTGAGTCAACAGGGCAATCCTATCTCAGACTTCAGGAAACGAAATCTCGGAGCATCAGGTTGATATACCAGAGTCATCCAGTGAGTCACTGTCACAGAAGGAATCAGGTATTAGAACATCTAAACTCCAGGTCATTCTTAAACTCCTCTGGCTTTACCATCTCCTCCTGAAAATGGAGAAATGGGTGCTAATAATAGGCCTGGTTCTCCCATGAGATAGAATGACTTATTCACAGAGTCATCTAGGGGAGGTGAGTTAACCCTTTTTGGTGATTATTTCCTGACAAAGGATGCCTAAAAACCCTGGAAAATGGTAATAGTTCATACACTGTTCCTGCAGCCACTGGACTGGAATCTTAAGTGGTCTGACCCACTTTATACCCATATCCTTAACATGTTGCTTCACACAATGCTTTTTGGCATTAATGGGAATGATCAGGAACCCTGCTGAAGTCGTTTCAAACTGTTAGATGAAAGAAGAAATGGCAGTTACCTTTGGAAACACTTGTTACTTTCTTATAATGTTAATGTACACTTATCAATATGGCCCAGCAATTTCACTCCTGAGGATTCACCCAAGAAAAATGAAAATTTTTCACAAAATTTCACACAAAAAACTATATACAGTTTACAGAAGCTTTATTCATAATCAATAAAATCTAGAAACAATCAACTAGTGAATCAATAACTGGTATACAGATAACATCCTGCAGTGCATCCAGTCAATGGAATAATACTCAGAATAAAAATCATCATAATAAAGTACTGATTGATGCAACAGCAGGCATGCCTCCCCAGCATACTCTGTTATGTGAAAGAAGCCTGAAACAAAAGATGACATACTGTATAATTCCATTTGTAAGATAGTCTAAAACCTATATAAGAACAGCAAACTGATCAGTGGTTGCCAGGGCCTGGGGGTTAGGGAAGTGGTAACTATAAAGGGGCAGACAGGGATGTTCGGGGCTGGGGAAACTCTTCTGTATCTTAATTGCAGTGTCAGTTACAGGACTAGGTGCATGTGTCAAAATAGGTTAAATAAGTTGCATCTCAGTAAACTTGACTCACACCCACCGGAAAAAAAAATAAGAAAGAAAAAATGGTAGATCCATGCTAGGTCACGAAGGTAGAGGTGACGTGGGAAAAGAGATTAGAAAGAGAGAAGTGTCATAAGGAACTCTGTCATAAAGAACTCGGACAATAATGTAATAGTATGTTGTGGTTTTTCTTTCAGAGCCAATACTCTGGCCAGTAGGAACCCAGGAGCCCAGAAGCCCCAGGCCTGATCCATTCCGGCAATTATGGTAATACTATTCTTAAAAGCCAAGTCTCTCTCTCTCTCTCTCTCTCTCTCTCTCTCTCTCTCTCTCTCTCTCTCTCTCTCCCTCCCTCCCTCCCCCGCCCCATCACTCTATCTCTCACACACTCACATGCTCACATGATCACACACACAGAGAGAATAACAAGCTTTGCAAAGTGCAAACATTTCCATTGCTGCCAAAGGTCAGGCTGAGGATGAGGCTTGAAACCTCGAATTTGTCCAGCTGTCATCTCCCAGTCTCAGTCAATACTGTGAATGTCCAATTCTATCCTGAACATATCTACAAATACATCTACTTGGAAAATACTGGCACATAAATTTAGAGAGGTTTAAAGTGGGAATGAATACCTCAACCTACGGGGTGGAAAAAACCTGTGCCCTGCTCTTTGTGGGCAACCCAACCTGTTTGAACTGCTAAAAACACTCAGGGCAAAACAAGGAGAGCAGAAAAAAATAAGCTTTTAAGAAAACAGTTCTCTCAATATCCCTAAGTTTAATGGCTCAATATTTAGCACGCGTTTCATAACTCCAGCTTTTTTTGGGTGGAGGTAGGTAGGGAAAATGGGAATATAGTAAAGAGTTTTCAAAACACTTGCTATTTGTAAGGCTTCTTTTTTTATGTACCATAACGCACACAGCCCTCTCAGGCATGGGGTCAGGCTGTTTCCTTGGATTGGAATTGAATGCGAATGAGGAATAGTGAGAAACTGGGTTAGGCTACCATGGAAAATATGAAGAGCCCTGGAAAACGTCATTCCAAGGTCTGACAATGATTCCAGGGTTACTGGAGAAACTTTTTTTTTGTTTCTCTTTTCCCTCTTTCCTCCAAGTACCCAGATCCCTCCAACAGGATCCCAGAAGTGTGACAGTAACAATGAATTTTCAATGCGTCCTGCGCCCAAGGGACTTGCAATTTAGTGGGACAGACAGACAGACAGACAGGTTAATAGACAACTAAACCAGTGGTCACAACATAGTGAGACAAAGGCTACCGCAGAGAGGCAGAGAGGCTGGAAAGCCAATTATCATGGATCTAGATGGTCATCGTTTCTGTCTTTGGCTCTACCATATGCTAGCTGTGTGGCTTTGGGCAAGTTACCTAATTTCTCTGAGCCTCAAAATTTTCATCTGTGAAGTGGAGATAATAATAGCACGACCCCAACATGTGATTGAGGGTTAAATGAGAAATTCATTCAAAGCACATGAATAGTGCCTGTCACATAGTTAAGTGGCCATAAGTGGTAGCCATGACAGTAATTTCATGGCAAGAGAGCTCACCTCGGGGAGGCTTCAAAGCATCAGGGATGTTTCAGCTGAGTCTTCAAGGAAAAGTAAGTACAAGTTAGGTAGACACAGTGTACCCGCTTATGAAACTGGGAGGACGTTTCAAGCACAGGGAGAAGGATATGAAAAGGGTTGTAGGTGGAAAATATCCTGACAAGTTCACATTAAGGCCAGATTAATCCTAGCACTTTGGGAGGCCGAGACGGGCGGATCATGAGGTCAGGAGATCGACACCATCCTGGCTAACACGGTGAAACCCCGTCTGTACTAAAAGATACAAAAAACTAGCTGGGCGAGGTGGCGGGTGCCCAGCTACATGGGAGGCTGAGGCAGGAGAATGGCGTAAACCTGGGAGGCGGAGCTTGCAGTGAGCTGAAATCTGGCCACTGCACTCCAGCCTGGGCAACAGAGCAAGACTCCGTCTCAAAAAAAAAAAAAAATGACCAGATTAAGATCTCTGGGGAATCTAAAGAATAATGGAACCATAGTGCAAAGCCCCTCTCAAAGGTATTCTAATATCAGTGTTAAATCAGAAAGTAAATGGGAGACAGATTTCTGATTTGACCTTCAACAACTAGGTTGAATGCTTTGTTTCTTCAAGAGATTTTTGCTTTCGTGAGTATCTAGGAATGTTGAATCGCCTTGTATCCTTGTAGGGTCATCCAGGGACCTCAGAGTTACCTATGAATGGAGTGAGCAAGGATTGTGGCAAAGACTGAAATATGAGCAGAAACCAAACTGTGAAGGGTCGATGTTGGGGGCTTTCTAAGGAGTTGTGCAGGGAAAATTTGGTGTAAAATTTCAGGCTGGTTGTGTGACATGCAAAGGTAACTCTGGTGGCCTTACAAGGAGTGGATTTCAGTGGCAGTTCTCAGTGGGAAGGAGGGGACTTGTTGGGAGATGAAAACAATCCAAGAAGCCTTTTAGCAATGCATAATAACCCTTGGCTCTTAGGGGCACAGTGCTGGGAATGCGTAGGGAGAGCCAATGAGGAGATGGAATGAGAAAAATCCTAAGAAAAATTATTGGGAGGCTGTTGAAATATCATCTCCCTCCCTAAACTTCTTTCTGCCCACATTTCAGTCAGGCTTAATTTCAACCTGTCATATATATACATACACACACACACACATGCACACACACACACACACACACTAATGTGCATAGTAGATACATACGCACATAGGTATATATAATGTAATACATTGCCAAATGTGTACAAACATTCTAAATGACTCTTTCACACTTACATCAACCCGTAGTTACCTTCCTGAATCTAAAACCAGAAGCAAATCTTAGTTTTATTTATTTGTTTATTTTGAGATGGAGTCTCTCTCTGTCACCCAGGCTGGAGTGCAGTGGCACAATCTCGGCTCACTGTAAGCTCCACCTCCCAGGTTCACGCCATTCTCCTGCCTCGGCCTCCCAAGTAGCTGGGACTACAGGCACCCACCACCACGCCCAGCTAATTTTTTGTATTTTTAGTAGAGATGGGGTTTCACAGCATATCTTATTTTTATTTTTATTTTTTGTAGTCCAGAATTACAGCACCATAGAGACGAAATATACAGGTGAGGGCAGGAGCTTCTGCACTCAATCTGTGTACATGGGAGGGTGGGGACCTTCCTATCAGACTTCTGGTCTCATATGCATTTGGTGAGAATGTTGCAATCTCAGTTAGTTTGGGGCCATGTTTGTACACTAATTCAGATGTGCGCACGTGTGTGCACATACACACCAACTTATACACACACACACACACACACAAAATTAGAGTGAAATCAGACTTAATGGAGTATGGCCACCTAAAGACTTCAGAGCTAGGAGAAGCAATTAGCAATCTACTACGTGAGTGATTTGGTGGTGGTGTCGTTACTATTCTTTCTTGCCATGGAACAATCCATAGTATTGTCATGTCATGTTTAATGATTCAGCAATTTAATATCCTTGACTTTTTTGTGGAATTTTTATTTAGTTGGGAATATTTTTCAGGACCCAGAAGTGTTAAGTTTTTGATATGTTTGGAACTTGATCTAAGATGTACTTCAGACACCAGACAGTGTTTTATGTTCCATGATGACTCTGAAATTCATGTAGCTTTTGTTGTCTGAGCTTTCATTTGTTCTGTGTTAATTTTTTGTGTTAATAGCTTGCCTCTTCATTTTCATTATTACTGACAAATATTTATTTAGTATCTACTACATATAAAATATCATGTAATTATTCGGTGTATGTTCAATTTGAAAAACTTTCTGATTTGGCAAAACATAGAGACTAATATAACAAAACTCATATAGTAGGATTTCAGAATTAACAAATGCCAACACTTAATCATATTTTCTCAAGATAAACAATGTATGTGTGAATAAAAGAAATAAAAATCGCTGGCAAAATTCAATTCTTTTTACTTCCTAAGTTTTTATTAAAAATGGCTCACAATTTAAGTGTTTGAATAGAAGGATTCAATATTTACACTACTTAATCACACTGTTCCTGGTATCTGTGCTTGGTACATAGTAGTTGCTCAATAAACACGTGTTGAAATGTTTTGTCCAATTCTTACATAGCCAGGATTGGCTCCTATGCCCACTCTGCTATACTTTTTATACATTTTGTTTGAGAGAACACATTTACTTGCTTGACTTCTAAAAACATCTATAGGCCGGGCGCGGTGGCTCACACCTGTAATCCCAGCACTTTGGGAGGCCGAGGTGGGTGGATCACGAGGTCAGGAGATAGAGACCATCCTGGCTAATACAGTGAAACCGCGTCTCTACCAAAAATACAAAGAATTAGCCGACGTGGTGGCGGGCACCTGTAGTCCCAGCTACTCAGGAGGCTGAGGCAGGAGAATGGTGTGAACCCAGTAGGCGGAGCTTGCAGTGAGTCGAGATCACGCCACTGCACTCCAGCCTGGGCAACAGAGCGAGACTCTGTCTCAAAAAAAAAAATCTATAAACATCTGAAACATCTATAAATATAGCTAGATGACCTTTCAGGCAAGTTAATCTTTCCAGACCTCAGTTTCTACATCTGCAAAATGGAAATAAAAATTATGCCCAACACGTAGGTTTATTGTGGGGCTTAGTTGAACTAATCCATGTGCTTGCTGTTTAGTAAATGCTAAATAAATGTTAGTTAGTGTTATTCCTTTTATTGTTTTTTAACCAACACCTTTCTTCATGGGTTCACAGTCCACTGCAGAAGCAAACAGAAATATTTACAACTTCAAAGTGCTGTAATAGACGTTAGCGCAAAGAAATGTAGATAAGGGAGTGAACAGGGAAGTGAGGAAGGCTTCACAGTGGAGAGGTGAACTTTGATTCATTTCCTGGAGAAGAAATCTAGTTTCACTAAGGAAAGAGGTTGTTGCAGGCGGAGGGAGTAGTGTGTGCAAAAGATGACTGCATGGAAATGGGCTTATGGTAATGTCTCTTAGGAGGTGAGAGGTGGGTTGAGGGTATATAGGGTACCATGCAAAAAAAAAAAAAAAAGAATAGTAGACCAAAGAGTGTACAACTCCATGTGTTTGTGCATATCTGGGGCTGCTTCTTTATAGGAACTTACATTCAAAAGTTAAATATTATTACATTATGTAAGAAAAGACTTACGCGTAATGCTCTTCCTCCCCCCCCTCCCCCCCCCCGCCCCACATTCCCATTCCTGCAGCACTAGAAACCCACCGATATGTCTTCAAGGGAAAAACCGTAAACGTAGTGAGGATGCTATGATATGAGTTGTTGTGATGCCACTAACATTGATGACAAGGACCATGGAGGCATTGGCAAGGAATTTACAGCTTCTCAAGTTCCAATAATCTTATTATAGTCTGGAATATGCAATACGCCTTCTTACACATCTGTCCTCTAGATGGACCCAGTGGGAAAGTTCATGGTCTTTGGACTCAGAGAGAGCAATGCTACAACCCTGGCTCTGTTTTGCTGATTATTCTCCATGTGGTCTCCGGACCCCTTCTCTCTTTTCTTCTGCCCTGCTGTTGTACCAAGAGGCTGACTTCAGGGACTACATTCCCTGGCTCCTTTATCCTTTGGCTTTGATTGTGTATAGGCAATGAGAGGGTCTAGCAGGATGTAGGAGGGCAGTAAGAAGGAGAGGCTGGGATATTTCTTCTTCTTGCTTCTTCCTTGCTCATCTGTGGTTCTGATGGTGGCTGTGCTCCTCCATGGCTCCAGCTCCAGACGGGTGTCCCGTCTCCTGTGCTTCTGCCTTCCCCAAGCTCCAGAGACATCCACTTCATTCCCATGTCTCCTTGGGCTTCCTTGCTTTTGACAGTTCCAGTGCCTGACCATTCCCCGTTGGTTGCTTTAGCTCTGCCCACAGATCCATAAGGAGCCCCTATATTAAGTTATTCTCAGTTAAATTCTTTTGAATATGTCATCTCTTTCCTGCTGAGACCCTTACAAAATCAACTACTTACTACGTGACTTTGTCCAAGGGCCATAATCTTTTATGGCCTCAGGTTCTCCACATGCAAAATCAGGATAATAATGTTCTCTACCTCATGAGATTATTAAAGGAAACAACGAGATCATGTGTTTTTATAGAATATATTTTAAAGCCTCTAGCATGGTGCTTGACACATAGGAGGTGCTCAGGAAATATTAGGTACTATTAGGTAATATTGGGAAATATTAGGTACTATTGTCATTGCAACAATTGTGAAAACTTCTGCCACTATTTATATTTGATAGAACTGAGGGATATTAGATCTAGAAAGTAGCTGGGCCATTGCCTTGGATGACCTGCTCATTTTATATTTGAGGAAACTGAGGCCCAGCATGCTTGTCCAAGTTCACACAGTTAATTAGTGGTGGTGCTAAGGATAGTATGAGTCTACATTGAAAGGAGGCCAGCTGTGTTTACATCCATTCTATTTAACTTCTTTAATTAAGGTGTTGATTCCTTCGGTGACGTCACCCACTTGTTTTAGAAATGAGTTACATAAGCGCGTCTCCCTCCACTATTTATTTGCTCCCTCTGAGAAGAGCATCGGGCTGTCCCAAAATAAGCAAGGATTCGAGAGAATACCCCTGTTTCATTGCTCCTGCTCCCTGCTGCTGACTCATTTACTCCTGGGCCTCTGAGCTCGCTCACATCAATCACCCATCCTCAGAAGAACATACTGCGTCCGGCCTCAAAGGCCTCGTGCAGCTGGAGCTCTGCAATGCCACCCCTGGGAGGCTTCATTGCAATGCAAGGAAAGGCCACTTTCAGGTCCTCCCCTCTGCACAGAGCATGGTACCCAGCTAATGACCGTGTCCAGCTAAAAACCCTTTTGGTTTTTAAAATCCAAGTCAGGCAATCCCAAGGGGAACAGCATCCAAACAGATGCGTCTTTTAACCACACAGTTTTAAAACAACTGGATAAAAAGAACATCTGTTCCGTCGTCCTATTACCAGGCATTCAAACTCAGTTTTAAATAGGTACACAAATAGCTGTGTATTTCGGGTTGATGATATCCACTCTCAGGGCAAGTGGCTAATTTCCTTCCTAAGCTTGAATAATAAATGCCTAATTATCTTTTTATTTTTCCTAAACAGTAACAAACTTTAAATTACTTTCTTGCCGTTGCTTTCAAAACATGCCGTGCATTCGGTCTGTATCTGTCTGCCAGTGGAGAGCTGACATTACCTGATCTTATTTCACAGAAACCCTGTGTTTGCAAGATGTCCAAATAAGTGGTTGATTCAGGGCAAAAATATTAGTCAAACCATTTGTTTCACTGAGTTAGAGAATCAGTTCAGGTAAAGTAGGCGAGTCAGTAGCCCAGCGTAGGCAAAGCTGCTTGTCCTCGAATGATCTTTCCAGCCGTCATTCCTAGGAGGGCTGGGCTCTTGGGGCACTCCTAAAGGAACTGCCTTGGGCTCAAGGCAACATTCCCTCTCAGCAGATTCTCCTTCCCCATTTCCAGTGGTTATCTCGACTACTTCAACAGGAAACCTTAAACTCAGCTACAAGCAATTTTACTTTATCAAGTTTGAATGTGAAACAGAGCAAGCAAAGACCTGAGTTTTCTATTACTTCTTTTCTCATGAGTAACATGTGATCTTTTAAAAATTACAGTAGTGAGAACACTGAACATGAAATCTACCCTCTTAACAAATTTTGAAGTGTGTATCAGCCTTTAAAACACAACAACCTGACTTTTTAATGATCACCTTTCTAACTGGCGTGAGATGGTATCTCATTGTGGTTTGGATTTGCATTTCTGTAATGACCAGGGATGATGGGATTTTTTTCATGTTTGTTGGCTGCATAAATGTCTTCTTTTGAGAAGTGTCTGTTCATATCCTTCTCCCAGTTTTTAATGGGGTTGTTGGTTTTTTCTCGTAGATTTGTTTAAGTTCCTTGTAGATTCTGGATGGATTTGGATAGATGGATAGATTTGTCAGATGGATAGATTGCAAAATTTTTCTTTGTCAGATGGATAGATTGCAAAATTTTTCTCCCATTCTGTAGGTTGCCTGTTCACAATGAAAGCTGGAGAGGATGTGGAGAAATAGGAACACATTTACACTGTTGGTGGGACTATAAAGTAGTTCAACCATTGTGGAAGATAATATGACGATTCCTCAAGGATCTAGAACCAGAAATACCATTTGACCCAGCAATCCCATTACTTAGTATATGTCCAAAGGATTACAAAGCATTCTACTATAAAGACACATGCACACATATGTTTAATGCAGCACTATTCACAGTAGCAAAGACTTGGAACCAACTCAAATGCCCATCAATGATAGACTGGATAAAGAAAATGTGGCACATATACACCATGGAATACTATGCAGCCATAAAAAAGGATGAGTTCATGTCCTTTGCAGGGACATGGATGAAGTTGGAAACCATCATTCTCAGCAAACTAACACAGGAACAGAAAACCAAACACTGCATGTTCTCACTCATAAATAGGAGTTGAACAAATTAGAACACATGGGCACAAGGAGGGGAGCATCACACACCAGGGCCTGTTGGAGGGTGGGGGACTAGGGGAGGGATAGCATTAGAAGAAATACCTAGGCACACCTACTATGTGTCACGCACTTTTGCATGCACTAACTTATTTAATTTTTATATTAAAGAAGTGAGGTCTGTGATACCAGAGTGCCTGTGTGCAGTGGTGTAAGTTGTTCAGTGCACAAGGGGCACAGTGAGGAGAGAGGGGCACTGGAACCCAGCCTGTGCTCTGCCCAACATGCTGCAAACTGGCCTGGAGGAAGGGGCATCATTTTCTAATTTGCACAAAGATATTATCTTAGTTTGGGTTCCCCCAAAGCAAGTGTGAGGCAAGAATTTGGATGCAGGTAGTTTTTTTGAGAGGTAATTCTGGGGAGAACAGTGGTGGAAGTAAGGTGAGAAAGGGAGGGAAGGAAGGCCAAATGAATGGATGAGTGGTTACCCTTATGAGCAATTGAGGCTTAATCCCACCATGGACCCTCTAAGACAATGGTCAACTTTTTTGGCACCAGGGACCAGTTTCATGGAAGACAATTTTTCCATGGACTGAGGTGGCGGGGGTTGGTTTGGGGATGATTCAAGCTCATTATGTTTATTGTATACTTTATTTATATTACAATTACATTGTAATATATAATAAAATAATTATACAACTCACCATAATGTAGAATCAGTGGGAGACCTGAGCTTGTTGCTTGTTTTCCTGCAACTAGACCGTCTCATCTGGGGGTGATGGGAGACAGTGACAGATCATTAGGGATTAGATTCTCATAAGGAGCACACAATCTGGATCCCTCCCATGAGCAGTTCACAATAGGGTTTGCACTCCTATGAGAGTCTAACGCCCTGGCTGATCTGACAGGAGGCAGAAGTTAGGCAGTAATGTGATCGATGGGGAATGGCTGTAAATACAGATGCAGCTTCACTCACTCTCCCGCCTGCCGCCCACCTTCTGCTGTGCAGCCTGGTTCCTAACAGACCACAGACTGGTATCAGTCTGTGTCCCAGGGGTTGGGGAGCCCTGTTCTAAGACACTGTGTGGAACATGCTCAGAGCTGTCCCAGTGAGGGGTAAAGAGCTTGCGGTATTCCTGCCATGTTAATTTCCATACCTCAGAAGTGACGTGTTGCTCCTACGGCACTAATGCCTTGGCACATGGGTCAAGCAGTCCTGTGGCCAGAGACCAACCTCGGGCAGAGAGACACAGGAGGCCATCTGTGTGTTGGGAACTACTGCAGGTGACCTCAGGTGACCCAAAAGGGTATGGTGGGCCTGCTAGCCAGATTACTCAGAGACGTGGGTAGATAACCCACATACAGATACGTGTTTGTTCACTGGACATTCGTTTTTCAACTGTTCCTTTTACAGTACAGTGATTGTAAAAATGTCAGCTGTCTTGTCTTTGAAAGGAAAGTTGAATAGCAAAAGAATAATCCAGAAGGCCGGGTGTCCAACCGCATTCCAGGCCCAGAATCATGATTTTGTGTCATTTACATAAATTCTCAGTTATGAATGATTCCATTTTAGGACATAAATAGGCTGAACTTCTACTGCATATACAAGTTTTTCTAGTCTTTTCCATCTCCCTGAATTTGTTCATTGTGAAATAGTTTGCCTGATGGCTGAATAAAGACAAAAAACTTCAAGAGTTTTGGCACTCCTCAAGGCTTCCATGCTGCCTCTGTTCATTTTATAATCTTAATGAATCACAGTGTGGCACACACTAATCATCCTAAAACTATGTCCAGAAAAGTTGCAGATTGTGTGTGGCCGTGTGTGTGTGGCCGTGTGTGTGTGTGTGTGTGTGTGTATGTGTGTTTATACATCTAGCTTCTTCCACCATTCCCCCAGCAACACTGTTTGGGTAGCCAGTCCCCTCATCCTCTCTAAAGCCCCATGCCCTGTAGTAAACACGGAGGCCAGGGCTGTGCGGCAGGACTCCCAGCCAAGCAACAGTAACTCCTGCTGCCACCTTGAGTAACCAGGAATTCTCCATGTCTCATGAGTCCAGTTCATTGGGCTGACAAATGGTGACTGAGAAATCCTCACCTTTTGTGGTGTCATTTGTTGTTATATGTCATTTGTGTAGTATGCCCTAATCATTTTATGTTCAAAGAGAGAAAAGAAGAGAAGAGGGAAATTAATTCCAATTTCAGCAAGATGTGATGCAAAGAGTATCATTTGGGGGAAAACGAAGAACTATGACTATTTAAGTGGCAATGTTTTATGGTTACTTAAGTCTGGTGTTCTGTTTTAGAGGTGAAAAACTGAGACCAAGGGAACTGAAGTGGTTTGGTCAATGCCACATGGACTCATGGGCTTTGGACCCTGTCTCCTGGCTCTCTCTTTTGCAACAGGATGATGCTTGTGTTCCCTCTCAGGTCTTGCTAGCAGACACTCCCTCTGCTATCCTAGAGAAGTTGCTTCACATGCTGGTCGTTCTCCGTGTGTCCCCCCAGATGCATTCTCTGCCCTTCTTTGTCCTGCTCTGTGCCCAGGAGGCTGACCCTTGGGGCCCACTTCCTGTGCCTCCTAGCTTCCATGATGTGAGAGAGAAGTTGGAGTGTTTGTCTCCACATTCCTTCAGGTCGGTTCTGGTGTTGACAGTGATCACGCCTTTGCTAATGTCCATGACCCCAGTCAGTGGCTTCCCTCCCATGGCCACAGTTCTTTCTGGGTTCTGTGGCATTGCCCCTTCCCCTTTGCTTTAAGCCTGGGGATGGTACAGGCTCCCACTGTTGCTAGCCCCTGGTGGCTCAGCCCCCTGTTGCTTCCCCCTTCATCCTGTCCACACCTCTACATGCAGTCACTTCTCTAGAGTCTTCTCCGTTCAGTATCTGAGTGGACTGGGAACTTCCTGCCAGGCCAGAAGAGTTTCTTCCTTTGACAACTGGGGATAACAACAGTCTACTCAGAGTTTTAGCGAGGATCAAATGAGGTCACGTGTGCAAATGTGCTGTTTTTGTCTGGCCCAGATGAAGGTTTGTCTTCACCAGGGATCATATAAGGATTTTGGGCCAATCATAGCTTATGCCTTAACTAGATTTTACGTTGGCATACTGCAGGGGCACCCCAACCATCCCTCTCTGTTTCTCAGGTCAGTCAAATTGACCTGTGGCAGAGCCTTGCAGTTTTCACTTTGAAGGCATAAAATTGTGAACTCATCCCTTGATCCGGAGGCAAAACTGGGAGATGTCACACATTCTAGCTCCATACCTAAGGCAGCTGCCAGTATTGATCTGCGAAGAGGGCCCTGCCTCTTCTGTCTCCACCTGTTACTTGAAAGCCAAAGCAGAGTGACTCATCAGCGGCCTAATGCAGCAAAGAAGACAAATAAGTCTCAGCAGGTAGGGTGCCCCCAACCATGCTTCTCTCAGAGTTCTGAGGAGCAGAGTCAGCCTAGGGAAAGAGGCAAGTGGGAAAAGTCTACTCCAAGGGCCTCTTGCCCCACCCCACTCTGCCAGTCTCTGCACTTTGGCACGTAGCTCCCCCCATCCTCATTCCCACCTGCCCCATCTCCAGAATACTAATCTTCAGTCCTCTAAGGACTTAACCAAAGAACATCCCACATCCTTTTAATGCCAGCCTATTATACTTGGTAAAATTCCAATAACATGTATGAGTGCCTCAAACATGCTGGTACTATCTCAGATGCAGGGAAGACAAAAATGATCGAGACATATTGTCATTTCATCTCTGCCAACAAATACCATTGTGATTATCTGTGAAATTAACTGATTACTTAAAATAAGCATTCCAAACAACCTGCTGATCAGAGGGGCCCTAGTCGTTGGCTCTAGCTGTGCTTTGTTAGTGGTTAAGAGTATGGAATTTGGAGCCAGTCTTCTCTGTGTTTAAACTTCAGCTTTACCAGGTACGTGCTCTGTGACAGGAGGGAAGTAACAACTGCTCTGTCTGGAGAGTTGTGCTGGAGCCAATTCAAAAAAGCCGATTGTGCACATCTCTCCCAACTCTGTGTTCACCAGCATCACACTGGTAGTTTAAAATCTTCCATGACAGGCCGGGCACAGTGGCTCACACCTGTAATCCTAGCACTCTGGGAAGCCGAGGTGGGCAGATGACTTGAGGTCAGAGTTCCAGACCAACTTGGCCAACATGGCGAAACCCTGTCTCTACGAAAAATACAAAAAGAAAAAATTAGTGGGCATGGTGGCAGGCGCCTGTAGTCCCAACTACTCAGAAGGCTGAGGCAGGAGAATTGCTTGAACCTAGGAGGCGGAGGTTGCAGTGAGTTGAGACTGCGCCACTGGGCTCCATCAGGGTGATAGAGTGAGTGAGATTCCATCTCAAAAAAAAAAAAAAAGTCTATGACGTAGTGAAGATTTACCCCTTCAGAAACTGGCAAATGTTACACATTGGGTGGGTTTCTTTTTTCTTTTCTTTTCTTTCCTTTCCTTTTCTTTTCTTTTTTCTTTCTTTCTTTCCCTCCCTGCCTCCCTCCCTCCCTTCCTTCATTCCCTCCCTCCCTCCCTGCCTCCTTCCTTCTTTGCTTTTCTTTTTTCTTTCCTTTTCTTTCTTTCTTTTTATTTCTTTCGTTCTTTCTTTCTTTTTTCTTTCTCTTTCTTTTTCTTTTCTTTCCATCTTCCTTCCTTCCTCTCTTCTCTCTCTCTCTCTTTCTTTCTTTTTGGCCTGTAGAGTCAGCTGTGAGATTTACCAGCACATCACTGACTTTTTACTTCATTCCTGATCTCTAGAATGGTAAATAGTAACAGTACCTGCTTCATTGGATTGCTGTGAGAATTAAGTGATACAGAAGACATTCATGTCACAATGTGTTTGGTAAATAAATATAATCTGCTCTTGTAAGTATTTTAATAGTCAATGGATTTTCTGGGTTTCTTTTGGTTAATGATGCAGCCATCAGGTGTCCTAGAAATTGCAGACTGTGCTGACCTGGAAGGAGGAAGTCCCTTCCAAACCCCTATCCAGACTCCTCTAAGACTCAGATTTTTAAAACAAAGCAAAACACAAAAGCAACTCTTTACTTGCGAATGACTCAATTTCCTTTTTGGGAGGCTCAACTCTGCTTCCCAGGAATCAGCAGTGATTAGCGATAAAAAGAGTAACCCTCATGACCCCAGGTGACCATCAGAACGCTAGAGCAGGAAGGAGCCTGTTGATTAAGTGCTGACCTGCAAAATTACCAGCACAGGTGTCCAACAATTTCATTCTTGAGAAGCCAGAGTTGAGTTTCTGGGGTTGCTTTGGAGGGTTCAGGACATGCTGCAGGGTAATAGGAAGGACATGGGGTGAGGAAAAGGTTCCTGCCAAGTTGCTGAGAGACACATGATAGCTCAACAGGGAACCAAGAGTCAGGTTTAATATTGTTTCTGCACCACACTTAATAATTGAGGTCAATGGTTTATCAAGTCCTCACTGAGGGCCACAGGGAGGACAGGCTTCTAAGTGCAGAGAGGCAGCAGTAAAGGCTGAGGCTGCAGGAAACATAATCAGACTTTAAAACACTAACACTTACCTGCTGGTGTGTTTGAGAGGCATTCCAATAACCCTTGGCCCCTGACTTTCCACTGTGCCAAAATCCAAACTATCACACTAGGTCTTGAATAACCTTTGAAAATGTGTGCTTTCCCACCTAGTTAAGGCAAAGTTGCCTCAAAGACAAATACCACATTAGCACAGATGCTCTTATAAGATCAATTACCATCAATGGTCACTGCCTGGGAGTTGGACCTGAAAATGACATGCTGGATAGTCATACTCCTGTTAGATGAGGTGTGCATCTGATGATAAGTGGGAAACAGCTTGATTTAAGGGACATTTTGGTCCGATGGCCAGCACAGTAATGACCTTGGAAAGCATGAAGCTATGTCTTATTTTGAGCAATAGGGTACGGGCCGCAGGAGGTGCAAAATAAGTCAGGGAGTCCAGTTAACATGTGAGATGGGAGCTTAAGGATAGGGACAGAGCATGCAGAAAGCACAAGGCACACAGATTTTTGCTGGACGTTTTGCCTGTGCTAACTGGTGAATTAGACTGCACAACAGGAAAGAAGCTTGTGATAGCAAAAGGGGTCGAAAACGGGAAGGGCACTCAGAGGGCAGGAACTATGACGGGGCTCTGCAGCCTTGTGGGCAGCAGGGAGAGTGTATTTTTGGCCCGCGGGTCTCGTGAGCTGGAAGAAATCAGGAAAGGGAAGCTGAGCATTTAATCCTACATAGATCACAGGCTAATCATGCCCATTTAGTGTTTGAAAGTGAGAATTTGTCAAGGCTTTGTGACAGCCTTGAAACCGCAGGCATTAGAGGATAGAAGTCCTGAGCCCAGGGGAGGCAGGCACTCCCATCTGCCCAATTTGGTCTTTAACAGCTCCTGACTCTTTAATATTCCAAAGCAGAATCAGATGAAGCAGAAGTGCTCATAATAGTACTCCAATTTAGCCTGTATCTTCTCTCTCTTTCTTTTGTCCTGGGGGCCATGTGCCATTAGGAGCAGAGGTTGTGAATGTTCCAGAAATCCCTTGGGATGCAGGAGAGAAGCAGCCTTCCTCCCATGCAGAAAATGACTACTGAACACACTAAATACCAGGCACATGCCTTGTACTAGGGTGCAATTGTGAGGGGTGACACCCAGAGGGAGTGTCCTCCTCTTCTGTGTTACTTTTTGCCTGACCTTTTCAGTAGACATCAGAGTTGGTCATCATGACTTCCTGAACTCATCTCCTTCCATCTTTCTTTCCTGAGCTCTGAGAAGCAAAGTCAATTCAAATCCAAAGTGCTGGGCCTAGGAGTTTTTTTCGTAATAATTCAAACTTTATTGTTTTACCTCTAAATTTGGCCTGCTTCTATAGTGCTTGAGACTTAGCAAGCTCTCGCTACTGTTAGCTGTTGTTGTTGTGGCTGTCAATATTATTTAAAACTGATAAAAACTGCACAGGGAAGTTGACACAGTCAGATATTAAGTTGATAGACCTATCGTTGAATGTCTGGAGCAAGGTAACCTCACCTCAGACTTGATTCCTAACAAACCTCAGTGAATATTCAGTTTTGAGTTTTATCGCATATGTATTACACATGACTATATGGGAAGGTGAAGACGGTCCAGTTGTTTGCTTTGAAAGAAGGAAAGAGTGAGAATATACAAATGAATGAAAAAAAATATTTTGGTCACAGACACTTTTTCTCTTGGCTTTACAATAATAAAATATGTAGTGGGATTTTTATTTTGCTTTAGAATTTTTAGTTGTTTTTTCCTTTTTGAAGTGCTCCTTCAGAGGAAACAAATCTTTCTATTGACATTGAAAATGAGTCATAAGAGAAGTGTTGCTACTTTCCTTTTGAGGGATTTTCTTTTATTTAGTTTTGTTTCCATTAAGTTTTAGCAACAGGAAAATATGGACTTTCAGCATCCACAGGGATATGATCAAATGGAAACATATGCTCCCTGTTTGTCCATTATTACAAACCATGAGAAAACTCACAAATCGCTCGTAGACTTTCTAGAAAGGTTGATTTCACAAAATATTTGACCAAATAGCCTACCGCTTCCTTAATATTTCTGAAACCAAATGGGTATTTGTGTTTCAAACAAGCAAAGTTGATTTAAAAAAAAAAAAAAAAAGCAGCTGATGAAAGGCCCAAATTGCATATGGGTCAACTATTTTTATTGCAGAAACACTAGAGAGTGGATGAGAGATGGGTCAGTGGGCACAGAAGCCCACCTGCAACTGCACTCACACCTTGGCCTGCATTGCCAAAGAGACCAATATATCAGCAATTGATTGGAAATGCCACAAAGATGATCTGAGATCAGGAAAGCAAATGCCAATCAATGATTGAGCCTAGGCAATAATATATGAGCTAAAGGCATTTATCAAACCTGTGGAAAATTAGAAGACTTGCCTAACATGGCTGAGAATGCTACATGTGAACCAACTTTTAGAATAATTCAGCCTTTTTTTTTTCAGTCCCCTAGAATAAAAAGGGCATATCTAAACTCTTGAATTTATTTTGATTAAATCAAGAATTTCCTCCTGTATCCTCGGGATCTGGTATTGAGTAGGGACATGATAAACACTTGTCAACTGGAAGGACTCTATCAGCAGCACCTGGTCTCCATTTGATTTTTTAACCTGATTAGGATGTCCAACTATAATGACCAAAATGTCTGCCTTCAGTTACAGTACTTGTACCCCGAGGAAGTGAAATAATTTAGCCCCCTGGCCCCCCGCCCCACTCCATTTTCTCAACTGCAAACAAAGTGATTGGACCTTATCTGCTTGCTTTCAGTTCTGTAAAAGAGAGAGGTCAAATCCACTTTATGTTGTCAAGGATTCCTTTTCTGTTTTGTGAGATACCTGGTTTTTAGATTCCTCTCCCTTTTAAATTTTTCTCCAGTTCTTCCTGCTTTCTGCATCCTCTTCCTGCCTTTCCATTGTTTTCTCTTTAACAATCACCCACTAGAAAATATGCAGAGGTAAGTGAAAAATGCATCTCATGCTCTGTTTAATGTATCCTCAAAAAGACTTCATGGTACAAGGGTGGTTAGGATGCTGTGTTCTCTGTGGGTTTCTACTTTTATTGTATTATAATTTATATTTTCATGCTTATTACAACTCTGAGTGTGATTTATTTTACTATCCCAGATATGGTGAAAAATAATACTAATATGTGTGTTTTTTGTTTTTAGCTGGGTATTAGCAAAAATCATTCCATTTTCCCTGAGACATCTTGTTCCAACCACCTTGCAGTGCAGCTATTTTGATTACTTCATGTCACTATTAATCATGTGCCTAAAGGAAACAGATAAACTTTGAAACAGAATTCAGCTCAGGAAAGGTTTATTCATTATCTCCTGGGTGCCTGGCTCTGGTGCTAGGTGTTTAGAGGGTACAAAGGTGAATACGTCAGGGCCTATGGTGGAGACGGCAGGAGAAGCTGAGTGAGAATTTACACACTCCTCATGTATGACTTACGTATCAAAGGAAAGGCCCAAAGTGCTTGGAGTATTAAAGCAAGGGACAAACGATGTATGTGTATGGAAGTGATTTGTTTGGGTAAAGTCCTTGGGGTCTGTGAGAGTGAAGCCTTTCCATATCCTGGAGTGCTTGGGTGTAGAATTCAAATCTTCCTTAGTTGGCAAAGAGGTACCAAATGGAAGGCTTTTACCCAGGAAACCATGATGCCACTGGTGCTTTGGGAAGATGAATCTGGCAGGAGCATGCAGGGTAGTCCGGGGGCGGGGAAGGGAGGCCTGGAAAGAGCCTCTCCGTGTCCTGCTCCTGGTTGCACTGCTTCTTTGCCAATCCCTACTCCATGTGGTTGCAGCAGCTCACAGCTATAAAAATGTGTTGACCCAAGAGGTTTAATATTAACCAAAGTTATAGTCAAAGTCAATTTGGAGGATTCAAGAAAAAATCTGATGCTAATAGAGAAATAGAAGTCAATATTTGTAATGTGAGTCACAGGCTCAAAATAGAAAAGTAAAACACATCACTGCTACAGTTCCCAGAGGGCTGTGGGTTACACAGCGCAGCAGATCTGTGAACCAGGCCTCACCACCCTCTAGGTCTATTTTAAAATTTCCTCTGGCCCCTTCCTCTAATTCCTAAATTCCAGAGCATGATATTCTAGTGGAACTCACCAGATATCCTGCCCTGGTGAAGTCATAGCTTGTTTTGAGTGGGTCAATGGAAAAAAAGATTTTTTTTCCCCTAGTTGTGTATAACCTTCCTCTCTAGTGACGTGGCATGGAACGAACTTATCATGATTTTATTTTGTAGTCCATACTTCATTCTACAGTGGCTATCATTGTTTAAAACTTAATCTCTTATGTGTTGCCTATTTTGAAGAAGGCAAAGGAGAAGAGAAGGAAGCAGAAATATTCAGAATGATATGTATTTTTTGTTTTATCACAAAATTTATATAGTAATACCAGAGAGGAGGGTGTTGTCCACTGGAGGGGCTGTGACATGTTGAGAAGCTTCTAGAATTTTCTTTGAATCTTCTTGTGAGCATTCATGATATGGCTTTATTCTGACTCAGATGCTAATCCTGGACAGAGGCTTGAATGTGTTTTCCTGAGTGTGACCAGAAAATGAAAAGATTCATGAATTTAAAGGAAAATAAAAGAGCAAATCATAGCACGCATACCCAGTGATCAGGAGTTACTTTCTTAACAGTGCTTCACCTAGTTTATGTTGTGGGATGTATAACACACAAGGCTAAAATTAGCTGCTCTTCACCCAATGTGTTGGAATGCTATGGGGCTAGATAGTATCTTATCACTAGTGACCACAGGAAGGACAACTCATTAAAAACTGAGTCTTCAAGGGCCAAGGCGGGTTTGATAGAGTCTGAGATTTACAACCCAGGCTGCTGTAAATGAATCCTCTGGAAGGCCAGAGAAATGTGTGATACTTAGTTCTCCCTTGATTTCTTTTTATTGCTTTGCAAGAAGCCCAGTTTATAAAGTTCAGTTTGAACACTATCTGCTTCAAAGAGGGGCCTGGTGATGAGACCAGAGATGATCAGACAAGAAGGAAACAGGAAGTGGTGAGGATGGGTGCAGCCAGAGCAGAGCAGGCAGGCAGCTGATGAACAAAGCTGGGCAAGGAATTAGCTTGAAGGCTCTGTCTCAGGATTGGCCATTTTTCCTCCTTTCTCATCCCGACCTTGTCAAGATCCTGTGGTTTATCATAAGTCACCAATCCCTAACCAGCGTCTGCTTCCTCATCAGCACGATGGTCATAGTCCCATCTCCCTCTCAGCATGTTTTCAGAAGTAATTAATGCTTATGATATGTTTTGAGATCACTGATAAAAGACATTCTGCCTGCCCAGGGTGTTATTACATTATCTTATTTTCCTCTTCATAGTCAGGATCAGACCCATGATAATTTAGAAACGAGACAAATTAGTAAAACGTCATATGTGAAGGCTGCCTCAACAATTGGATATCTATTGAACTGGGCATTGCACTTGAATTATATACACAAAATGTGGTGCTGACCTACATCTTAAGAAATCTTAATTACTTTCAGATTCTGTCAGGTTACATTTCATGACTCTACTTAGATTTCCTTAGAAATGGTAAATCATTAAGAGCAAGGCATCCACTGACGTTGCCCATCAAAATGGACTTAGTACCTGGCCCCAGAAATGCCCAAACTACACATGACCTTTTGCGCATTTACTTCTGTCTCCTTAGAGGACTGTGTATGTCTTTGAAGAATAGGAGAATAGACAGGATGTATAGCAACTGGTAATTTCAGTTTATGATGCTCATGTGAAAATTGGATTGTCACCAAAACCCTTCAGGGTAGGATCCTCCTCTTACAAAACTCAGCAATGTACTTCATGTGAGGCATAGATTAAGAGAGCTTTTTCCTTCTCCAAGGAAGGGGCACTGGCTTGAAAGCTTACGTGGTTATTAAAGGTACTTCCATCAGATCTTTCGAAAGAAAGGTGGAGATGACCAAAGGGCAGAAGGTCACCTACGTAATAAGATCCACATGAGACAATAATTAAAATGGAATGCTTAAGGAGGATGCATCTGTCCTGACCATATAATTCTCAATAAAATTACTCTAAATTGATCGTCATTGTAAATGAGATTTTCCAAAAGGTCACCTCCCATTTCATCTAAAATTCTTTATAAGAAATTCATGGATGAAACTCAGGGGATAGCCAAATGTTTTGAAATGAATGCAAAATGTTATCTACTTGAGCATTTTTCTGGGAAAATAGTTTATCCCCCTTTATTTATATTTCTAACAAACATGGTCCATGACGCTTAAGAACCACAGTACCATGTGAAATCGTATAGATTAGTCATGTGAAATTGATATGCAGTATAGGTTTGTCTCCAAATGCAGATTAGGCATTTTATTTTCAGACAATATTTAGTTGTGTTTTCCTTGATGCCATCCTGATTTTTATTTTCCTGTAATCCTCATCCAATCACAATGTTCTACCAAAGCCTGAAGGTGCATATAAAATATGTGATGTGACCTTTTACCCATTTGGAGATATAGAAAAGCATCCTAGGAGGTGTGTCAATTACAACTCTTCTCAATAGAGAACAAAGATCATCTCTTGGAATATGGCCTAAGGTTGTAGGGAGGGGGACAGCAACAAAGGATCAGCGTCAAGGTGGGGCTGAACCCACGCATTCTAATCAGTTGCCATTTCCCATTCTCCACCCCATGCAACATGCGATGCTGGCATTTTAATCAACAGAGAGATGTTAGGGAAAGGACAGGTAGTACAGGCTGACACCATAGGTCTTGGAACATGGCAGGGACATACAGCTTGGTGTTTAAGGGCACTTAAACTCTGAGTTGGGAGAGTAAGTTTGGGTAAGACCCAATGAGCCATGTCTGTAAGAATGTTTGCAGGGTGACCTAGACTGAAGATCAGGCTGGAGATAAGGAGACGGAGTAGAAATTACTCCCCAGCACGGTTCTCTTAGGAAGTAGCCCAGATGTCTTTGGAAGGCATAGGCTTTAATCTCCCCTTCCATCACATGAATGGTGACTGGCGTCATGAGTATGTATACCAGGAAATGTCCCAGGCCACGTCTTGAGTGAGCAAGGGTTAGCTAAGGCATATCACGTAGTTGGTCTGGTGAAGAGAGAAACTGAAATTGAGAAAAGCAAGAATTCAAGGGTTACCTTGCATATCAGCATGGCTGCAGAGAGCAGCATCTGTCAGTGGTCCAAACCACAGGGTCTATGGTAGATTGTCTACAGAGAAAACAGGCCACAACTTCTCTCAAGTCTGCATATGCGTGCTACTTCTCCCATCAATCGGGGGCGTCTATTTCCCTACCTCTTGAATCTGGGTTGATCTTGAGCCTTACACTAAGCTTTTGAATGATGCAGAACGGAGGTTCTGGGATTTCCAAACTCAGGCCTTAAGAGATCTGGTAATTTCTACTTTAACTCTCACTATTCTGAGACACCACATGAAAAAGCCCAGGCTACCCAGCTGGAGAGAGAGGCTAGGTAGAGAGGAAGGCGCTGGAGCATAAGAGACCACATGGAGGTCTCTCAAGGAGAGGCCACAAGGAGAACCAAGGTGCTCCAGCAGCCAGCCAGCACCAGGGCCATATTAGATCCTCCAGCTCAACCCAGCCCAGCCCAGCTCAACCGACAGCTGAGTGCAGCTGCATTAGTCCAGCCAATCCCACGTGAAGCAGAGACAAGCTGTTCCACTCAGCCCTGCCCGAATTCCTGACCCACAGGATCATGAGCAATGAAATGATAGTTGTTTTAAGCCACTGTGTTCTGAGGTGATTTGGCACACACAGCCATAGATAACTGAAACAATGTCCGAATGGTCCTGGGGAACTCAGGCAGAATTCAAGATTGTAACCTCTTAGATGTGCTAAGTGAGGTTTGGAAGAGGGAAATTTAGACAGAAAAGTGCCAGCCTTGTGGTCTTTCTGGCTTAAAATGAAACCCCAGAATCTTCCCAAAGTACAGCTCTTTGGGGAGAAGACTGGCAAAAATAAGAATGTACAGGTTTTTGTATGGACTGTACGTGCATATGGGAGAAAACCCATTCATCTTCCCCCTTGCTGGTGAGGAGACTTCTAATGGTCTCTGTCTTGGTTAGAACTGGTGTAGGTAGCCCTGCAGGCTGGATGCAGGCATGGCAGGTGGCGTTATTTCAAGCAGCTGGTGCTGTTCATACAACCAACTCATGTGCCCTCTGCCCAGCAGAAGACAGAGGAGAAGCCCAGGCCACCAACCGGACACTAAGGGAGGTTTTGTGCCAGACACTTGGGCAGTCACCTTAAAGATACAAAAAGATAAATAAGCTATAGTTTCTATTTGCAAAAAGTACACCATCTTGGGTTTTACTTTTTTTATATGTCTTACTTTCAGAGTTGCCCTTGGTGTCAAATTGTATCAAATCTCACCTAGCCAAAGCATGGCAGGGATTCAGAAATCTCTTGAGAGAGCTGTCCTAGGCCCTGCTGGCTTCTGGGACAAGAATGCAAGCCTGAGTTCATACACTCCAGCTCTGTCTGCTGGCGTAAGAGTGCACAGGTCTTTGAGGTTTTGCAGGTAATTCTGATACCTACTATTTTTATTTATTTATTTATGAGTCAGAGTCTTGCTCTGTCACCCAGGCTGGAGTGCACTGGCGGGGTCTCAGCTCACTGCAACCTCCGCCTCCCGGGTTCAAGTGATTCTCATGCCTCAGCCTCCCACGTAGCTAGGATTACAGGCATGTGCCACCACACCCAGCTAATTTTTGTAATTTTAGTAGAAATGGGGTTTCACCGTGTTGGCCAGGCTGGTCTCAAACTCCTGACCTCAGATGAGCCATCTGCCTTGGGCTACACATTTTAAAATAAGCAGATGATTTATCCTCAGTGACTCAGTGAATAAGGAAATACTTAAATATTTAGCAAGAATTTACGGAATCTCTATTTTATATGAGCCCCAAGCGGAACCAATTGCGGAAGGATAGAAAAGTCTTCTTGACATGTTTTCCTGGGCACTGGGGTGTTTCTTAATTTGCTGCTGTTGCTTCTGCTATTTCTAATTGGTTTTGTTACCTCCATTCTTTGTGCTGAATTTCCCTGAGGTGTGGAGAAGTTGAGGCCAGAGTTAACGTTTACAGCATTAATTCAAACCCCAGAAGACAGGACATTGATAAGAGAAGAAAGGAAAGGTAGAAAAAAGATTATCTACAAGCCAGTCCCTCCTACTACTCTTTAACTGAAACCATGAAGAATGAACCCAAGCTTAATACATTTGTATGCCCTGTGTTGTGTATTTGTGTGCATGATGTTGTGGGTTATTGTATGCATCACTGTTCCTTTGAGAACTTAGTGGAATTCCAGTAGGTTCCAATTTAACCCATCAGACAGTGTCATAAATCAGGAACAATTTACCTTCCTGATCTAACTGCAAAGGACTTTACTCAGATTAAAAAGAGTTAAAGTTCCAAGGGAATCACTAACTCTCCTTTGTTGGGAAAAGTCCCCCTAATCTGACGTTTCCTCACATTCCAGCCATACCTTATGGTGGAGGAACTAGGAGATTTCCGGGTCCATGGTGTATGATTTAATGATTTGTGAAAGGCAAGAATGTTAACTTAGTTGATTACTCAAAACTGACTGATAAGGTATCAGACAGGTTAATTTGCTACTTTTCTAACCTCTCCCAGAGAACTTGAACCAAAGCCTCCTTCTCCATAGGTCATCTTTATTGCCCTCCGCATGGAAGGCTAAGAATGTTTGAAGGAAACAGGCATTTTATTCCTGTGCTTTCATTTGCTCCATCATTTTATGCCAAGGAGACAGCCTTTATTTGTGATAACCTCATTATTTCCTCAACAACCAATGGTGATGTCACAGTTGAAATATTTTGATCTCAGATGGAGAAAGAACCCTGGCAGATAGGGCCTGTTTACACTGAGAAATAGGGCTTAGTGCTGACGGTAAAGAGCAAGGCATTCTAGTTTTAATTCAGACACCAACAGTTATCAGAGTGTTATCTGGGAGACAAACTCCTGGGGATTCTGTGATCTAAAAGAGTGACTTTTGACTCGTACCTTGTTCCTGATAGCCATCACCTCCATGGAATCCTACAACCCCATTTCTAGAAGGGACCAAAAGAGCATCAGTCTTTGCATTTGCCTGCAGAGGTTTAGGAGATCTCTGTTTACCTTGGTCTGGGAAGCTTGTTTTATATGTATTCTTGAGAAGATGCTTATTCTCTGAAAAGAGCCAATAAAGAAATTGTTGCTTTATATGCATTTATTACAGGAAATAAGGCTAAAGTCAAACGTTTTAAAAGTGAATTATAGGCCGGGCACAGTAGCTCATGCCTGTAATCCCAGCACTTTGGGAGGCCAAGGTGGGTGAATCACCTGAGGTCAGGAGTTCGACACCAACCTGGCCAACATGGTGAAATGCTGTCTCTACTAAAAATACAAAAAGTTAGCCAGGCATGGTTGTGGGCACCTGTAATCCCAGCTACTTGGGAGGCTGAGGCAGGAGAATCACTTGAACCTGGGAGGCAGAGGTTGCAGTGAGCCAAGATCGCGCCATTGCACTCCAGCCTGGGTACTAAGAGAGAAACTCTGTCTCAAAAAAAAAAAAAAAAAAAGTGAATAATAAATTGAAATGGTCTCAATTGCATCCTTGAGTACTTGGCATTTAACAAACCAAAGGATGTTTTTAATGATAAAATAACCCTGTGAGAGGACATAAAAATTCCACAATAGAATTCTATCATGTATGAGAGATTTAAAAATAACACTACTAACAATAACATGTAAGATTACATTTACAGAATTATATACAGAAGATATACTAATAATATAGACCCCCAATATATGTCTAAACAATTCAAAATGACTAAACTTATTTTCTGCTCAGATTTTATTATTTTAAGAAACACATGCATGTGCACATTTAGACTGTTAGTTATACATATATTTTTTCAATTTAATTGGGTGAGATATTTGTGGCAAGTGAATGCAGGCTTCAAATGCGGGTTGAGTGGGAAATAAAATTCAGATTTAAGGATGATCATCTAAAGCTATTATGTCATTAACATTATAGCAGGCACAGCAATACGTTAACATTATAGACCTGGGAAAGCTGGACCAAATTGGGAGATGGTGATGGTCCTAAAAAAAGCCCTGATAATTATTTAGCATGAAGGTATATAGCCTTCAGTAAAAACTTTATTATAATTCTGTGCATTAAACAAAGATCCAGTTAACTGACAATAAGAAAAATGAGAATCATCAGGTAAACCCTTGATCAAATCTTTTTCACCTGATTTTCTCCTAAATCCAGAGTCTTGAAGCAGTCTATATAGAGAGCACCCTCTGTGAATATATGGGTAAAATGCATCCTGCCCTGGTGGCCAGGTAAAGGAGCCACTAATTCTCCTTGTCTCAGGGTCACACATGCCAGGCCTCGAATCCCCTTGGCTTTCTAATAAGCCTTGGTTCTGGATTTTCATTCATTCCTTGTTGAAGGTGAACATGCAGAATTTATTCTGCAAAGTGTCGCTAGTGACAAACGAAGAAAAGAAAGAGCTCAACAGTTCCAACTATCTCAACCTTCATTCTACTGAAAACCACAGAATGCCTCACTTCTGTCTAAGGCAAGCAGTGCTAAGTAGCATTTCATTACTTAACGATTATTAAGAAATGAATTCTCTCAACCCTTAGGCTTCTTTGAAATAACTATTATGTGTTGTAGACTCAATGGACAAATATAGAACCGAATGCCACCCTTTTAACAGTGCTCTGAGACTGGCCGGGGAGGAGTGTGCTTATATTGAAGAAGCCTGGGAAAAGCTCTGCATGTTACCAGGAAGGAGAGAGGCCAGGGACTAGGGAAGAGCAGGCAGGGGCCAAAAGGGAAGTCAAATGTGGTACACCGGGCATGCATCTTTCAGCCAGTCTGGCGAAGGTTCAAAACGAGCTCTGTAACCTCCTGGGCATGTGACCTGTGGTATGTACTTAACCTTTCTGATCCTCGGCTCCTCGCCTCTAAAATTATGATAATAAGATTGCCTTCACAGTGCTGTCGTAAGGATTCAATGGCATAATGTATGTGAATCATTTAGCACAGTGCCTAAGACAAACTCAATAAACAGACGATGTATGTCAAAAATTTTATTACCTATGTTGTTATTATTATTATTCAAGTAAGCTTCAAAAGCTGGTCCTGTGATAAAATACAAATAGACCCCAAAAGAGGTCTGTAAAATAAAGCCATTTGGAACTAAGGTGGCATGTAAGGTAATATATTTATTTTATGAGTGATTTCTATTTATTAATTCATTCATTTCACCAATATTTATTTCTTAACCACATTATTCTAGGCACTGTTCCAGTCTTTTTTTTTTTTTTTTTTTTTTTTTTTTTTAAAGACAGGGTCTCACTCTGTTGCCCAGACTGGAGTGCAGTGGTACAATCTTGGCTCACCACAACCTCCACCTCCCAGGCACAAGCGGTTCTCCTGCCTCAGCCTCCTGAGTAGCTGGGATTACAGGCATACACCACTACCGCCCAGCTAATTTTTATATTTTTAGTAGACATGGGGGTTTCACCATGTTGGCCAGGCTGGTCTCAAACTCCTGACGTCAAATGATCCACCCGTCTCAGCCTCCCAAAGTGCTGGGATTACAGGCATGAGCCACCGCGCCCAGTCAGATCCATTCATTTCAGAGGGAAAAACAAATAAGCCAATAGTCCTTGCCTTCAAAAAGTACCTAGTCCACAAGGGAAACAGACACATAGATAGATAATATGATAAAATATAGGAAATAAATTAAGGGTACTATGGTAATCTTAAGACATGGGTGGCAACCTGGAAGCAAGGAGACTGGGACTGTGGGAGACATGGAAGCCTGCTTGGGGGAGGCACCCAATTTGAGTTTTGTATGATGAATAGACATTTGCCAGACTGTACAGCAAAGAAAGAATGTTTCATTTAGAGACAACCTCAGCAAAATTATCAAGGCATGAAACAGCATCATGTGTGAGGAGCATGGAAACCATGCGAATGTGTGAGGCAGGGTGAATGTGGGAGATGAGGCTGGAGAATTACAGAGGAGGAGAATTAACATATAGCATGCCACAGATGTGGGAAAAGGGGGTCGGAGGAAAACAGAGGCTAGAGATGAATAGTTGAGCTGATCCTGGAAGAAATGGGATGAGATGAGAGGTGATCAGGAGCAGGTGATTAGGTCTGGCCTTAGCAAAAGGAAGGGCACCTCATCATCTGAGAAGGTAGAGAAAGAGGCGAGTAAAGATGGGGGTGGATGAAGACAAGGTTATAGATAGCAGAAGAAAGAAGGTTCACCTAGGAAGCCTTCTCTAATTTTTGTGTACTAGAAGCATGGTTATTTACTGAGATGAGGGCCGTGGCATGGATTGAATTGGAGGTTTGAGGAGAAGGTGAAAAGTTCAGAAGAGTGGTTCAAGGACCTGAGCATCTATAAATGAATACATTGTAGAGTTGTGCACAGGCCCAGCAGAGGTTAAGACAACACATTTGTGGTGGCACAATTGGGTAATTTTTCTCTAGCCATGTTCAGTTTCCCAGGTGTAGGAAAAATAAGGGCAGGTGATGGGTTGTTCCAGATGCAGTGAGAGGAAAGAAAGAAAGAAAGAGAAAGAGAGAGAGAGAGAGACAGAGAGACAGAGAGACAGAGAGAAAGGAAGGAAGGAAGGAAGGAAGGAAGGAAGGAAGGAAGGAAGGAAGGAAGGAAGGAAGGAAGGAAGGAAAGAAAGAAAGAAAGAAAAGAAAGAAAGAAAGAAAAGAAAGAAAAGAAAAGAAAGAGGAAAGAAAGAAAGAAAGAAAGAAAAGAAAGAAAGAGAAAAAAAGAAAGAAAGAGAAAAACAAACTCAAGAAAATTGAGTGTGCTTCTAAGAAAAAAAGTCGGGGTGGTCATATAGAAGACACAAAGGCAAGAGGTCAAGAGACAGTGGTGACATCAAGGATGAAGGCATTGAAAGAACAAGCACTGCCATAGGGAGGGAGGAAGAGACTTGAAAAGACAGGAGGTCACGGAGTAGGTTATCAGTGTTGAAGTTCTCTGATACACAGCAGTTCTGGCTGGTGGCCAAGTCTGGGGTGTGGTCCTTGAAGTGGTAGCTGCAGTGGAACGAAGGTAAAGTTCATTTTTATTTAAAAAAAATAAAAAACCGTGAGGGCAGGTATTGAAGAGGCAGACTGTATAGTTGTTGTAGACTGATCACAAGAGGTGGATGGGTGACTATGGTTATGTTTTAAGTGCCAGCCTCCACCAAATGACTCGGATGGACAAAATCACAACGCCAGTGATAAGGGCAGAGAAGTGGTGCCATAGGCTTTAACTTCGAAGAGGAATGAGCTTTTTTACCCATGGGAGAAAAAGTAGTTCTGTATCTATGAAATTGCCATGAAACTGCTCTTCCTCGGGGTGACATAGCACAGAGGATCTCAGACAATGGGACATAGGATTGGTGAGTTTAGACAGAGACGGGAGAGAAGAGGAGGATCGGCCAGAGAGGACAGTCTAGACACTGTGGAGAAGGTAACAGTTGGGGTTGCAGAGAGTTCTCTAACACCTGGCCACAGTAGGTGTGGTCCAAATACCAGAAGCATAGGCATGGCCTGGCAGCTTGTTAGAAATGCAGGACCCACCCAGACCTACTGACTCAAAATCAGCATTTTACCAAGATCCCCTGGTAATGTGTGTGCCAATTAAAATTCTAGAAACACTACTCTAAAAATAGGCAGGGTGCTTACAGATGGGTAACGGAAGAGTAAATACAAATTCTTTCCATTGCTCTCAGCTCTCTCTGACCATGCTCATATGAGAAACTCCTTCTCCACGGAATAATAGAAGGGGAGTCTATTTCTCACAGGATGTCAAAGCACCTTAGAAACATCCGTTTTAATTCTTTGCAGGCTTAATGAACTGTTTTCTGTCTCACATTCATTTATGCCAGGTGAGAGGGTGTCAGCAATCAAAACCTTGACTTCAGAGAGACAGACAGAAAAGGACAGAGAGAGAGAGAGAGAGAATGAGAACAACAAAAATAAATTGCCTAAGGGCACATTGCTTTGAGACAAGGAGTTGATGGGAGAGCCAGGAGACAGAGCCAGGGCCCAGTCTTCTGTACCACTACGTGTTCTGAACATCGGACCACACTTCCTCTTCAGCCAGTCCCTCCTGGCCAAAACGCTGAGAGGAAACGATGCCAGGGAACCGGTAATTGTATAGCTTTTCCAGCATACTGCTCCAGTTCCACATAACGGGGCATGTCAAAACCTACTCTCCCATCTGAACACTCAGCAGTGACCAAATGGGCTGGAGGAAGTGGGAGAAATACCGTGAAAAATCCTGGGCTGCACCTCAGAGACTAATAAATAATTACTAATGGGAAAGAAAACAGAGGAAAGAGAAAGAGCAAAGGAGCAGGCGGGACGGGCGGAATGGATTCTGGCCCACGAGAGAGGAACAGACTGACGGTTAAGTGCAAACAAAAAAATTTAACACACCGGGAGCAGTGACCCAAAGACAGCGAAAGAAGGAGAGTCAAGCTGGCTGGGGAGACTTTCTGTTCTCACATTTGATACGTCTGCTCACAACATGTTTCAGTGACTTATTGAAGCTCCGAATTGGGCTGTTAAATCATTCAGCATATGAGATTTGTCCTAAGTTAAATGGATTACTTCCCTTTGTAGGTTTTTGGATAGTGGCTTATTTTAAAGGGGAGAACTGGAGGGTCTCTGCTAAAATATTGATGTGAGGGAGATTTTTAACCCAGGCATCGGGAATGACCGAATAGAGACACAGGGGCAGGTGCCATATTGTAATTTGTCTGCCTCTTAAATTATGTAGTATATGTATCACAATATATTGAATTTAAAACCTGAAGTATGACATTCAGTAAATAATTTATACCAGCTCTTTCATTAAGTGTGAGCTGAGGCTTAGGATAATGAAACCTGATTTTAGTTAGTGCCTCATTTAAATACAGATGGGGAAAAGGAAATTTCTTTAGCGCCGCTAAGGCAAAGCATGCTTGCTGTGTAGAAAACTTGAACTGAATCTCTCTCTCTCTCCCTCTCTGTCACACACACACACACCCCTTCCCCAGGAGTAGCCCAGGAGGAAAATGAATCATACAGTAATTTTTTAAAACATGAAGTTCATTCAGGCTTCTCCTGCCTAACAATTTCTTTAAAATATATAACTAAAAAGATGATCGTTTCACTTGATATACCATTTTTTTTCCTCACAGAAGATTCTGATCCTGAGAAACATGCCTGGGATTTTGGGGATGACTGTGACCCATTCAGTAAACATCTATAAAGCAACTCCTCTAAGTCATTCTTCTCTAGGTTCTACAGGGAACCCACAGGGAGATAAGTTTCTGTTGCCCCGTCACTCGTGATCTAGCTCAGGGAGACTATTCATGCATGTTTGAAAATGGAAATAACCATGCAAAACAACCATGCCCACAACGTTACAACCAATGGGCATCTTGGCTTGCAGGAACTGGTCCCACCAAGATGTGTTCCCTGTTTTGCAGAAAAGATGAAACTTGGGACTGATATGGCCACAAATACCTGAGCTTGAAAACTTCAGTGGAAGTTAATGTCTCTTTGCACTCCTTCATGTATTTGCTATTACAGTGCTACTTTTAACATCTTTTCTTTGTGGGCTTAATAGCCATCATGTTAGCATACTGCTTTTAAAATGTTGTAAAACCTTTAGAGAATATATTCAAAAGGAATGATTCCTCCCTCTCCCTCATTCTTTCCATATCATGTCGGAGATAATAAAGACATAAAGTCAACTGGCACACCTTCCAAGAAGGTTGAATTCGGAAAAAGATGGCTACTTGTCTGTAAAGCCGCAAGGTAAGCTATTTTTAAGTTGGTACACTCAAAGCCATGATTTTTCACCTTGATCTTGACTAATGTAATTAATTTAATATGCATTTGTAATAGAAAGAATATAAAATGTGTACCGAGTTCTTTAGGCTTGAAATGAGACATGAATCTCTTAGGTAAGTAGCCATTGGGCATAAGCCTGTGCCAGGTGAGGTGTCAACTGTATACAATGGTAGGGGTTGAGAGACAGGAAAGACCCCTCCTGGCTGGAGTAATTAAGGAAAGTTTATGGAAGAAATGGTGTCTTGTATGAGTCTTGAAATAAGGGTACGGTTCTGTTAGGCAGGCATTGAGAGTAGAAGGCGACATGCACAAAAACATAGAGCCGTGAAAAAGCAAGTGATAACTGGGAACATAAAGCTAGAAGATGTTGCATAGGCCACTTCAGGAAGAACAAGACAAGAAAAGGAGGTGCTCCTCCTCTTAAATTCCACATCTCACTCATGATACCACCAATGTCAGATGAACAAGGGTTCAGCAGAGAAAGGAGCCAGGATTGACTTGTTCATCCAATCATCCTCAAGTCTTCCTTATCCAACCACATACACATTTCTTAAATCAGCCCCTCGTGACAAGCCAGGCTATCTCTAGCTCATCCTATCATTGTACAATCACATTACCAGTGTGATCACAGTGATCAGATCTGTCTCATCCAGCCATATCAAAATAATGTAGTGGTTCAACATTTGAATTTGAACCCAAACTTCCTGGGTTTAAAGCCCCACTCTCACACTTTTGGCTCTATGGCCGTGGACAGATTTAGCTCTTTCTGCTTCCATTTCTTTATCTGTAAGATGGTCAATCAGAGTAGGCTGTTAGGAGAGTTACATGAGCTAATATTTGCCTAGCACTTAGAATGACATCTGGCATGTCATAGGTGCTATATAATGTTTTCCGTTTTAATTAAAATAGAAAATAATCCACCCTTCCACTGACGCGTGATGTTAACCATGCCTCTCTTCCTTAACTCTGTAGGCTGGAATCTAAGCTGGGTAACAGAATGTAGAAACTTTTCCATGGCCTGGCCCCTGGTTCATCCTCCTATCTCATCTCCTACCCTCACCTCACAGTTTGTGTTTAGATAATATTGTGTCACATAAAGTTCTCCAAGCCCACCACACTCAACCATGCCTTCCTGGTTCTCCTCCGAAGAGTCTGCCTGCTTGCCTTGTCCCCATCCCCCTCTCCTCAGTACTGCTTACTCATTCCTGAAATGCCAGCTCAGGCATCATTTCCCCCCAGGCAGCCTTCCGTGAATGTGCAGGCTGGGTTAAGTGCCTCTTCTCTCCACCTACAAGACAATTGTATCACAGCACGAATAGTATAGTGCTGAAATCATCTTTATGATCCTGCTCCCAGATCTGACTGAAAACTTCTTGAGGGCAGGAGCTGTGTCATATTCATCTCTAAACCCCACAGAAACAAGGGCCATGCTAGATATATAGTAGGTTTCCATAAGCATTTATTGAGGTCAAGAAAATAATTCAACAGGGTTGGAAATTAACTAAATGTGGAAGTAGCAAGACAGAGGGAGATTGGAAGCTGATTCCAAAGTTTGAAGTCCAAGTTAACTCAAAGATCAAGGTCATATTTATAGAAACAGGGAAGTCAGAAGGAGGAACTTTTTTGAAAGGAAAGAAAAAAAACAACCCTAATGAGTTAATTTTTAAACAAACTGAGTTGGAGATGCCAACAAAATATGCAGTTAGAAAATAGACCCTGTGGTGCTGGAAAAAGGCCATGGTAGGGTTGAGGGTCATTGAATTTGTCATAGTTTAGTAGATTATGCTACCTAACAAACAGCCCCCAAATCTCAGTGGCTTATAATAGCAAAAGCCTATTGCTGCTCACACAGCACGTCTCCTGTGAGTCAGTTGTAGCTCTGCCTGGGGCTTTGTTACTCCGTTCAGGGTTACATATGCATCTGGTGCATACTGTTCTCCTAGTGAAAGGTCAGAATAAGAAGGGACACAGAGCCAACCACACAAGCACATTTAAAGTCTTGCTCAGAAGTGACATACATAATTTCCACTCACATCCCATTGGCCAAAGCAAGTCCCACAGCCAAGCCTGAAGTCAATGGAGTGAGGAGGCATGGCAAGAACAAGGGAATAAAATATTATGAACAAATATTGCACTCAGCACAGTGAAGATAGATGGAATTATGTGTGTAGATCACATCATATATGTAATTTCCCATTGGACGGGAAAGAGAAACCAAAGAAGGAAGAAAGAAAATAGCATAAAGGTAATCAGAGAGGTAAAGAAGAGAACTAAAACTGTAAGTTCTAATGCAAGTTTTAAAAGACAGGAATCCAAGGGAAGGTATGTTCATTGTCCAACACTGCTGATGTCAATGAAAATGAGAACTACATATGACTACGAGGAGGAAAACGGAGCCACTTAAGAGAAAGGATTCATTAGATATCCTGAGACCATTTCTGCACAGATTTCTTGTCAAGTTATATTTGGCTAATGTCGATTTAAAATAACTTGCATTGGAGATTGTTTAGAATAGGTTTTCACAGCAATTCCTACAGCAGCTGAGTTGTATGGATTAGAAGTTAAGCGAAGAGAACATAATACAGCACTTCTAACTCTCATCAAATATCAGGAGAATTGTCATAAGGGGTAAGGAGACCCCTCCAGACCCTGGGCTTATCTGGAGAGGAAGATTACTGACAGTAGCTGCATGATCCTAGCCAATAGACTTGCTAAGAGGAGAATCTTTTACAACCAAGAAAGTAGAAAAATGGAGTGGTAGCCTTCATCAAAAATGGAGTTGTAGCCCTCATGAAATAGTCATCTCAGTGCCATTGGGGTTTTCAAGCAGAATCTAGTCCACCATACAACAAACATACGTGGAAAAGTGCATGCACTGGAAAAAAGGCCAACAGATGTATCTATACATCAATATATCTACATATATCTGTCTATCTACACACACACACACACATACATATGTGTGTGTGTGTGTATATATATATCACAAGTGAAGAATTCCATATGATGACAGAGGCAGAGACTGAGGTGCTGCAACTGCAAGCCAAGAAATGCCAAAAATTGCCAGCAAAAGTGCAGCACAAGAAACTAGGAAGGGGCGAAGAAGATTTTTCCCCTATAGATTTCAGAGGGAGCAAAGCCCTTCCAACAGCTTGATTTTGGACTTCTAGCTCCAGAACTGTAAAGGAATAAAGTTCTGATATTTTAAGCTACCCAGTTTGTGGTTCCTTCTTATAGTGGTCCTAGGAAACTAATACACTTAAATACATTTTGAAAAGCAATAAAGTAGCTTTTGAAATGTTGGCTGATGACTATTGTAAGCAATTTTAATTAGTAGTATTCTTTTTCTTGAAGTTAAAAATCTGTATCAGTATGAGAGATTGATCGAATTCCATTTGTTTTGAAGGTATAGGAAAATGTGTGTTCAGTTATGGTCACATTTACCTGCCAATGACTTGTTGGGAATTAAGAAACATTCCTCTAAGAATGCTCTTTGTGAAACCGACTTTTCAGAGTTGCTAGTTTTGTTTGCCTTGTAAATCATATTTGTATAGAAAATTTAAAATTTAGTTTGTGGTATATATTTTTGGAAACTCGAAGGAAACTCCCTTGAGATGTTTAGGAATTGTAACTGCTTTAAGGAGAGAGAGAATGTAAAGATTCTCATTTGATTAAATAAACTACTTCTGCTTATTGTTCGAAATGCAGCCTCAGTGGAAACCTTATATTCCATTATTTGCTTTTTCCTGAGAAGTTCTTGGCACATAGTGAACTGGAGGGTACAACGCAAAGTACATTAGGCTTTCAATCTGGGAATGCCTTTGAGACAGGTGGCCAGTGCTTTAGAATGCCTACTTGGAAGCTATGGTGGAATGTTTGTACAGGTACATAAGATGGCACAGACATGCACACGAAGATACAGAGAGACAACTGGATGTGGAAGCAATTCTTATGGCCATTTAATGCCCACCATCTTTATTTTATAGGATGTGCCCAAGGCCATTCATGCCAAGTATGGACTAGGCTAAATTCTACTAAACTCATCAAGTGCTTGCTAAGCACCCACTGTGTACATCTGTTGGCCACAGTCATTTGGACATTATGATATATCCAGAGCATGTGGTTATAGAAATATTGTTCTTACAAATCTCTAGATGAGACAACCAAGTACAAGGCAGGTACTGCTACACCCCCAGTGTCACGTATCAGGTAAATGGCAGAAGGGAGTGTGGAACCCAAGTCTCCTCCTACCAATCCAGTAACTTACACTTACATTACAACTGGAAAAACTGTGAGCACCACAGTTCATTTTCACATACGGTTACGTACAAGACGCAACAATTTGCCCTAATTGTACCCCCTCACTTTCAGAGGAGTCATCTTCAACCCAAACTCCAGTCTGCTGAAGATATTCTCATCAACAGCTTTGTTTTATTTTAAACCGAGGCTTTCTTTCCACTCTGAAATGCCACCAGCAATTACAGGACCAGAAGGAAAATCCATTTCGGTTCAACTGTTGTCATAAAATATTAATCATCTCGGCAAGTAGCCATTTCCAAACTGCCTGTATTCTGCATCGATATTTTCTTTAGAAACATACCAATACCTGTGTATCCATAGAGAATACAAGAGTTTGCAAATATTTTGAGAGTTTAGAGGCTAATCACTGCTGAGTCATAAAAAAAATCTCTTCTTTGTCTTGATGCCAACAGTTGTACCATTAAAATAAAATCTAAAAATCTCATTGCTGCTCTATCCTTGGTACCATGGATACTCATGGATTTTTCAGCTCTACTCAGGAGCCCAGTTCAAGAGCCAAGAGCCCACCTAGTTGAAGTCCCTCATGAGGGCACCCTGAAGGGAGAATTTGGCTGGAGAAAGGCCAAGGTTAGATAGAAAACCTTAGAATTAACTAACTAAAGACATAATCAACAATAATAAAAATAAAAGTGACTGGTTTTGGACACCTAATATATACCAAGAGCTTTCAATACATTATTACTATCACAAGCCAGGGATGCTTACAAATTATGGATGCTTCTCAACATTTTCCAGAAATTGATGCTGTGAGTTTTATGTTACTCAAGTTTGTCCAACTAGAAAGTGGCAGACCCGAGGCTGAGAGACAGGAGTGTACAACTTAAAGATTCCATTCTTTCTTTCTATACCATGTTATTGCTCTCAAAACACTACCTCCCACTGATTGATTACTAATAGAATAGAAACTTATCAGCACTATCCTTACAGCACTATTCTCATAGCCTTCCTGCTTACAAATAGGCATCGTCATCATTTTGCAGAGAAGCTGAAGCTGAAGAAGTTCCATTTATGATAGTAAAAGGGGGTGCTATCCCATGGAGCCAGGTCTCTGGACCACAAACCCTTCTAGCCAGGCTGCCTCTCAATGGATCAATGGAAGGGAAGCTCCATGCACTTAGGACAGAAATGTCAGTCGCTGGAGTTCAGCTAGTGACCTAAAATGCTGATCTGCTCTTTACAAGCCCCAGATTCCCTCTAGAAACGCCCATTTTCCACCCTCATTTCCTTGAGCCCCACAAGATGCGTGTTGACGCTCACAAGTTGGCTCTGTTATCAAACAAATTCCCTAACAGGTTGTGGAGACCAAGGTCCTGAGAAATCATTGCATCCCGGATTGCCCATTAGTTAATTTTAATAAAGTGCTAAGTTCTTGGCACATGAAGGTTTGTTATAATTATTCATCATCAGGGTACAGTAGCTCACGCCTGTAATCCCAACACTTTGGGAGGCTAAGGCAGGCAGATCACTTGAGGTCAGGAGTTCATGACCAGCCTGGCCAACATGGTGAAACCCCATCTCTACTAAAATACAAAAACTAGCCAGACGTGGTGGTGCATGCCTGCAATCCCAGCTAAATTATAAAAAAATTTTAAAAAGAATAATTATTCATCATCCTATTTATAACAACATTTCTGCATGGAATTGCCTACTGCCACATCAAGTCCACATGTTTCTTTTTCTCCCACCTCTTTCTTTAGAAATGCTACCTGGTAAGTGATCAAAGCTGACACTAGTAATGAGAGATATTGTCATAATATATCCTCTGATGTGCTGCCTTGAGAAGAGTCTAGCATCACTTTTTTGGTGTTCCTGTCAAAAATTCATAACTTCAATCTAATCATGAGAAAAATATCAGATAAATCCAAATAGGGAGACATTCTTTGAAATAACTGAGCAGTACTCGTCACAAGTGAAAATATCATGGAAGAAAAGGAAAGACTAAAAAACTGTCACGGATTGGGAAAAAAAGTAAGGTGACATAACAACTAAATGGAACGTGGATCCTAGATTAGATCCTGTAACATAAAGAGGATGTTCTTGGAAAAATTAGTAAGATTCAAAAAAAATTCTGTAGTTTAGTTAACATTGTACCATGAAATTCAACTAAAGTTGACCTGAGGATGCCTTCATACTTTGAGGCCTTAACAAATTACAACCTAACTTGGTACATAAACTAACTGAAAGCCTAGTTTAGTTATTATTTTGTAACAAATAGCTTTGTCTTAGTCAATCACAGGCTTCCAATGATTAGTCCATGTTCAAATAAGGCAAGCACAGAACGGGAGCCAATCAGGCTGTCTCTGTACCTCACTTCTGCTCTTTGTTCATAAAGGCTGCCTCCCCGTGCTGTGAGGTGAGCTCTCTGAACGTTTTCTGGTTCTGAGGGCTGCCCAATTTGAGAGCTGTTCTCTGCTCAGTTAAGTTCTGTTAAACTTAATTTTTCTAGTTTTTCTTTTAACAATACCAATGTTAATGGCCCTGTTTTGATCACTGTATTATGGTCATATAAGGAGTTAACATCAGAGGAAGGGCATCCAGGACTTCTTTGTACTATTTTTGCAACTTTTCTGTAAATCTAAAATTATTTCAAACTAAAATACTTTTTTTTTTCTTTTTCTTTTTTTAAGTTTTGGTTGGTAAGTTGGGAGAAAGCTTGAAATCAGACTGAGGAGGTAAAACCAGTTTTGTTGGGTTGGAATCCCAGTTCAACCACTTACGACCTGTGTGGCCTCAAACTAGTTCCCCAAACCTATCTAACCTTGGGTTTCTCAAATGTTCACATTCTGTCAAATGTGAACAATAATCGCTGTCTCACAGGTTGGTTACACGTGTAGACAATAACACATGTAAAGTGTGTAGCATAGTGCTTGACATACAGTAAGTATGCAAACTAGAAGTTTATTGTCATCTTTAATCAATATATGTCATTTTTCCTCTGAGATGAGTATATAATTTTTTAAAATCCTCAATAGGGCATTGACTGGTAACAGTTCATTGTATTGCCTTTATAGGAATCTTTGCATTTCAATAAAATTAGTTTGATGCCATGAGCGAATTCAGTAGCAGATTGTATTTTCTAAAGGTGACTCTAACAATATTTCCCATCCTACAATCTTTTCTAGAAACTTTCCATTCCTCCATCAAAGGTAGAATCTATGTACCCTCCTTTGGTATATGCAAGATTTTGTAGATGCCTTGGCCAATAGGGTATGGTAGAAGTGGTGGCATGTGATTTCCAAGGATAGGTCTTTAAAATGACATACATTTTAGCCTGTTCTCTTGTGTTGCTCATTCTTGGGACATAGCTACCATGCTGTAATAAAATCTAAGCGGCTCTTTAATAAAAAATAAATAGATGGGTGTGGTGGCTTGCACCTGTAATTTCAGCTACTTGGGAGGCTGAAATAGGAAGATCACTTGAATTCAGGAGTTTGAGGCTATGTGATCAAAGCCACTGATCATGCCACTTCATTGCAGCAGCTCATGGAGAGGTCCATATGGCCTCTGACCATATCCCTAGCTGAGCTCCCAGATGATAGCCAGCACCCACTGGCCAACCATTTGAATGAACTGTCTTGACTGCAAGCACATCATCCAGCTCCCAGTCAAGCTACTCAGCTAACACCACAAGGAGAAGATATGGCCAGCCCCATTGCGCCCTTCTCCACTTACAAATTTGTAAGCAAGATATATTATTGTTATTTTCACCCATTAAGCTTTTGGGTGGTTTATTAGACACATCTTTATAACATATGATTCTCATAGAGAAGGGAGCAGGAATAGACATGAGATTTTTAAAAATGTGGACAGCTTTGAGAATTGGAGCTAGAAATGGGCTTGGGTAGACTTGAGAAATATTTGGTGGGCTTGAAGTATGTTCATCCTTTCCACAATGCAAGAGAAGTAAAAAGTAGTTTCGTCCAGCAGACTAGAAATGGGAACAAAATGAGAATATTGAGATGGGGCCAATAGAGTAGGGCAGGGCCCTGGTGTGGATTCTCAGGGAAGATGGTGTCCAGAGTCAGTATCAAAGTTAGTCCCCAGGGCTGGCCTACTGCAGTAGATGAAGACTGGAGTTTGAGGTGCCAATTGATCATGCTACTTTTTCCTTCTTGGTTTAAATCAATTGAGAACAGACGCAACGAGAATTCAAGTCCAGTATCAGTGTTTTGACCTCCAAATGAAGGATTTCATGTGTTTTGCATTTGAGAAAGACAGGGCTTGAGTTTAAGGGCAAAGGGGAGCTGCCCACTTCTTCACTTCCTCATCTAGAACTCACCCGCAGGAACAGCTGGGTTTGTGGAGCAGACACTGGGCAGACCATGGGGGTCACTCCATAGCTCACACCCCAGGAAGGAGCCCCCAAGGTTTTAGGCCTATCTCTAAGAGGCCAGCACCACCTGACCTGCACCAGGAGTGCTTCCTATATGGAAGCAGACAGAGAATAAACAGCTGGGAGCAGGGACCTGCTAGAGACAGGGCCAAAAACAAACAGCCCAGTCCACACGGAGAACTGACCCTGCACCATCTCACCATCAACTATTAATAAGTCGTTCTTCACCCTGCAGAGGAGGAATTAGGAAAGACACAAGAGAGACAGGAGAAGCTTCCTCCCCATACTTTCTCAGGGGGCGAAGTGTCCTAGGTAGGGTCTGAGTCAAGACTTTGGGTGACAAGAGCAGTTTTCTAATTAAGTGCAGGCATGTGTCCATGCAGCATAGTGGCTCTCAAAGTTAAGTCAGCATCAGAAACACCTGGGAGGCTTGCTAAACTAGATTGCTGGGCTGCACCCCATGAGTTTCCAATTCATTAGGTCTGGGTTTAGCCTGATAATTTTTTTTAAGTCTGAGTCTCCCTCTGTCACCCAGGCTGGCATGCAGTGGCATGATCATAGCTTACTGTAGTGCAAGCTTCACAAGTAGCTGGGAACACAGCATGAACCACTATGCACAGCTAATATTTATTTATTTATTTATTTATTTATTTATTTATTTATTTTTGTAAAGAAGAGAGTCTCACTATGTTGCCTAGGCTGGTCTCGAACTTCTAGTCTCAAATGATCCTCCCTTGTCGGCCTCCCAAAGTGCTGGGATTACAGGTGTGAGCCACTGTGCCTGGTTGAAACGTCGCATTTCTAACAAATCCTAGGTAATGATGACACTGCTGGTCCAGAGGCCATTGTACATTTTATAATTCAGAAGACACATACACACAGCTTATCTTGTTTAATTCTCACATCATTCGTCATTGACAAATGAGGGAACTGTGGCTAATGAGGACTGAGGGTCTTACCTAAGCTCATACAACACTAAGCGAAAGACCTAGGCTTCAAATATGTCTTATGACGGCAACGTGAAGATTTCTTTTCACTTAACTATGGCTGTTTCCTGGAGTCAATGCAAAACACAGAGAGAAACCCAGGCATCTTATAGACATTTAAGAAACAGAGGTGGGTATTTTGTATGTTATCATTTTAAAAATTGGACTATTGTTAATTTTGCAATTCCTTGGAAAAATTCCAAAATTTCTTGTAAGTATCGACAAAAAAAGAACAAGACAAGCTTGTATGTTTGTTTGTTTTATGTCAAGTAGAGCAGCAGAGGTAGGAAGGGTTGAGTGCCCTTTAGAAATAACCATGGTTATACTAGCAGCCACCCTATTACCTAAAGACTGGGCAAAATCTGGAGTCATTAGACTAAGGAGTTGCCAGCTATCGCTGATAATTATTTTTCAAAAAATCATTCATTTCTTTACAGATGAAAAGCCTTAACCAAAACAAGTTCATCTACAACAGTACTATTTCAAACAGTATTAGGGAAGATACTTTGAGGATTATGAGAGCTTTATATTACCCTTCCTATTGCTTCATTTGGCTTGCAACTGTGATGCCAAACTCTCCATTAGTTTTTCCTAACCACTTAATTAACTTTTTGAAAAACCAGGACCAAAGACCAACCATTGAGAAGGATTCGTGTGGGTCATCATCTGATGAGGGCAATTTGCTGCACCTCCTTTTTTATGTTGTCAGAATGAGGACCAGAACTCTTGTGGACATTTCCAAAGATTCACACCAATATTATGATGTATCCTTATGTAGTTATCACAGGTATTTATATTTACAAGTAGATTGTGATGCCTTACCTAGCACAACTGAACCTATTATCGCAACTATCTGGGGCTTCTTAATGGCCTGGACTGTAAGGCAGCTGCTCCTGCCTTATGACCCCATTTTATGAACCAAAGTTAGTAGCAAGCCTGGCCAGCAATTCCTCAGTTCTTGTGATGTGTGTGTGCATTTATGTGTGTATGTGTGTGTAAGTGAAGGTAGAGGATTGAAAATACGAAAGAAATTTTTTAAAACAATTGCTACTCTTCACTGAATAACCTGCTTATAAAAAGTGCACAAATTATTTTTATTATTATTATTTTTTTGAGATGGAGTTTTGCTCTTGTTGCCCAGGCTGGAGTACAATGGCACGATCTCGGCTCACCACAACCTCCACCTCCCAGGTTCAGGCGATTCTCCTGCCTCAGCCTCCTGAGTAGCTAGGATTACCGGTATGCACCAGCACACCCAGCTAATAGTAGAGATGGGGTTTCACCACGTTGGCGAGGCTAGTTTCGAACCCTTGACCTCAGGTGATCCGCCCGCCTCAGCCTCCCAAAGTGCTGGGATTATGGACAAGAGCCACCATGCCCGGCCAAAAAGTGCACAAATTATTAAATGCAGATGTAGATGAATTTTCACAAACTGAGCACACTTGAGTAACTAGATAAATAAATAGAACATTACCAGCTCCATGGAAGTTCCTATTGTATTCCTTTCTTGTCGCTACCCTGATCAAGAATAACCCCTATTTCTGACTTCTAACACTATACATGAATTTTAGACACATATATAAATGTATCATACAGTATACTCTTTTGTATCTGGCTCTTTTGCTCACCATAATGTTTATGAAATATCCATAGTGTTATGTGTACTTGTATAATGTTGACTCTCACAGCCGTCTAGTAATCTATAAGTTTACCACAATTTGTTGATTCATTCTACCATCAATGATCACTCAAGTAATCTTCAGTTTGGAGATATAAATAGCACTGCTATAAATATTCTAGTACACGTTCACTGATGCTCATATGTATATAAACTCTATCGCATATAAACCTGGGAGTGACATTGCCAGATCACAGGTTTGTATATGTTATGTTCAGTGCATACTGCCAGTTTTGAAAAATAGCGGGCTCAATTTACATTACCCTACACACAGCATGAGAATTTTCTTTGCCCTACATCCTTGCCAACAATAGGTATTGCCAGAGGTTTTGATTTCAGCCATTCTGGTGAGGATATTTGGTAACTTGTTTTGGTTTAAATTCACAGATGTTAGATATTTGGATATTGTCTTTGTTGAACTGCCAGAGTAAGCCTTTTGCCCATATTTCCATATCTTTCTTAAAATCTCCTTCTATCTTCTCTACTCTCTGCACTCCTTGGAGGACTGTTAACTCCTTTCCATTAAAACCCCCAAATGTCCAACAGCATGTAGACAAATACATTGTGGCATATGCATACAGCAGCACACGATGCAACAATAAAAAATAAGTGACCTCTGGATACCCACAGCATACATAAAACTCAAAACCATCATGATAAGCCAAGTAGGCCAAATACAAAAGAATACATGTAATATTCTACTTGTATGACATTCTAAAATAGGCAGAACCAATGTAGAGTGACAAAACCGATCAGCGGTTTCCATGAGTCAGGAGGCAGAGTTCACTGCAGAAAGGCACGAGGGAACATTTTAATGTGATGGAAATGTCCTGTCTTGATTTCCGTAGTGGTTACATGGGTCTATCCATTTATCACAACTCTTTGAACTATATACTTAAAATGATAATTTAATTGTATTAAATTATACCTCAATAAAGTTTATTTTAAAAGAAACCCTTTGGGAGGCCAAGGCAGGCAGATCACCTGAGGTTGGGAGTTCGAGACCAGCCTGACCAATATAGAGAAACCCCGTCTCTACTAAAAATACAGAATTAGCTGTGCGTGGCGACGCATGCCTGTAATCCCAGCTACTCAGGAGGCTGAGGCAGAAGAATCACTTTAACCCCGGAGGTGGAGGTTGCAGTGAGCCGAGATCATGCCATTGCACTCTAGCCTGGGCAACAAGAGCGAAACTCCGTCTCAAAAAAAAAAAAAAAAAACACCTTTTACTGAGCCCTACCATGTGTAACCCATAAGATATGGTGAAATTAGGGCTTTTCATGGGCCACAGTGATCAGTCAGGATGCCCATAGACCCATGTGTACTCCACCCAAGAATCCTATCTTTCTAGAAGAAAAGGCCGAGTTGCCAACACCTTTTGAAATAACTGTTTTGATTGAAGACATCACAAAAGGCTGGTTCTGGCTACCTTGGCCACCTCATACCCCACAAATGGTTTTGTTTCCGCTCACTTACGGCTGCCTGCCAGTCACCCAGTGAGCAAGCCAGCACACTTAACAAGCTGGCCCATCACCACATTTAAAATATACAACGCAAACGCAGGCGTTTCCAAACCCTGGGCTGGGGAAAGAAACCTCCCCAGTGAGTTTTCCCAACATTTTACCTTTTAGAAGCCAAGCTGCAGTCATTTTTTCCTTTGACTCTCAAGGGAAATCTTACAGGGACCATGTTTCAGAAAGCTTGTCTCCCATAGCGCACCAGAGCTGCGGTATTTTAATAGCCTCTCTCAGCCCCTCCCCTGGGAACATATTATTATGTGATCATTAGTGATGGGCAAACCTCACTGGGTTTCCAGGTTTGAGTCTGTGCCAGAAGTTCAGAGTTCCTCCTTTCTTGACAACTCAAAATGTCCCCTATTTTTTTCCCTTTTATTTATTCATTTGTTTGTTTATGTGTGCTTTGCATGGTTTCTTCCTATCTATCTGACCACACTCTCCAGCGTTTTCTCCACTTTACACCACAGAAGAAAGGAAGGAGATGGGTCAGGAAGCAGGAGTTTCTTGCTGGTTCCTCTCTGTTGAGGTGCCCTATTGGCACAACCAGAAAAGAGTGACTAGACACCCGCTGTATGCCCATGACCACAATTCTGGTGGTGCCCAGTGAGTTAGTAGGTGAATAAAGGATAAAGGCTTTTCTTAGAAGGGTTTCCATTCCAACTGGGATGCTGGGACAAACAGGCCAATAGATGTATTGACAAAGGCATGCAGACATTGCTCCACCAATATACTTTAAGGACTAAGCAGTCAAGGTTACAGGAAGACTGAATGCGGTGCATTAAGAAGTTGTAAAACAAATGTGAACATTCTTCATTTGTGGCGACAATTGCTGTTTCTGAAATACAAGAATAAGGCATTGAATTCATTATATTGAAATTCAAACACTCCAATTGAAGATTCCTGTCTATATTTTCCCCTCTAGAGAATGGGAGCACTAATATTTATTCCATGAGCTATATTGTTGGTTATGGAGCTAAGTGGAGTACTGAACTTAAAAGTTAGGGAATACATTCAATTCAAATCCATTGAGCTTCGGCCAGAAGGCTGATACTCAGGCCTGTGTTTGTAAACTGGACCCACTAGCCAGGGACTCATAGGGTCATGGGGACAGTGGGGACACATAGTCTCAAGCCCTCCCCATCTTCCATTAGAGGAATCCCAGAATACAGCATGTCCCATGACCTTGAAGAAGGCTGGGAACGTCCAGGTCAGAGGCAACAGCTGGCCTAGGAGGGCTGCCAGAATTTCCGGGACACTGATGCATTCAGAATAGGAGAAAAGGGAACATTGGAGGGGGTGCCTGGCAGGGGGGAAAGGGAGAGGAAAGCAGAGGGAGCTCAGAACTGATAAATTCAGATTTGTGTGTTTCACTCAGCCTGAAAACACCAGTGAGTCACTTATGGTAATTTGTCTTTTCTCTTTAACACATTTTCTCCAGTTTGTCTGAAACTATACTGTGTCTACTATGAATAATTTCACACAGTTACAACACAAAATTTGTTCTTCTGCCCCAAAAGCAGCCACTTGTTTTTGGACCAGATTCTCCCAATGTGTACTAAATCAGGAAGATCATTTCTGCCACGGTTAAGGCCTTCCCACTGCTTTCTGTGAGGCTGCGCTTCTTAACATACCTATTCCTTACAGAAATTTGCTAACAGACTAAGGAGATGTGTGTCCTATTCATTTTGTTTGTTTGTTTTCTTTAGAGAACATTTTTATTCTCCCTTAACCTTTATCATATTGATTGCTGTTTGGAGACAATCTTGGGGCAGAAAAGCAATGTGTTCAGAGTACTGTAATTTATAAGTATTGTCATTTTATGATTGCATTGATTGTTATTTTAAAAGTGGTTTTACAAACTGAAAATTGACAGAAGGTAGAAATGCATAGAATTGGTGATATCAGAAATGCACAAAATATCTAAGACAAGGAAGGTAACTAGATTTCATCTCAGATGCCAATCTATCAATTAGTAGTGACTGCTGGCAATGTTGTTCTAAGACAGAATCTGAGGCCACTTCCAGGCTTAGCAGGAAAAAGGGCCAAGAGTTGATTAGTAATGTCTGCCATAGCGGAGTTGATTAGTAATGTCTGCTGTTGCAGTGCCTTTATGGTGAGTGGGGAAGAGGATGGGCAATGGGGTATTAGCACAGACATTATGTATATTCTATTTCTGGTCTGGGCAAAATATTCATTCAAACAAGCAATACATCAAGGAAATTATGTAGGAACTGACCAAACTGAATAGAGACCTGAGCATTTCCTTTTGAGTATGTGGCTGGATCAAACCACATCTCAAGATACTGTTAACCTGATGATTCCTCATCTATGTAATCATATTTTTATCCTGACACATAAGTAAATGACTTGGAGATTGCTCCTAGTTTAAGGTGTAAATAATAAAAACACACTTAAAATTTGCACTGGAAATTAAAAATCCCTTTCACATATAAACATTCAACATGTTATCCAACCCCTGCTGCCTTCTGCATCTTTCTGGTGCCATGTTTCTTGTGCCTCCTAGACAGAAGTTGTGGGACTGATGCTAGAAGAAAGAGAAAAATTTAAATAAAGAAATGATGCTGTCATTATTTTTAATGGTTGATTTGTTTTTCTTGTTTACCTAGAAAACAGGTGGAGAGTAGAACAAAGAGATTTTTGGCCTGAGCTAGGACTGAGAAACCAAGTCTAGTTAGTGAGTCAAAAAAAAGAAATGGTATCCCCTCTCTTACTATGCAAAACCTCATAAATGCATCACCTGTATGAAAACTCCTTGGACAAGTCTTAAATCTTTTCTTAAACTCTAATAAATTTGGTTGCTAATCTATAAAGAAAATGAATGTACACTTTCTAGTGTTAAACAGTCACTGTGTGTGTATGTGTGTGTAAGAACCTCAATTCTGCTAGTCATAGAGGGTGTACGTTACCCTTCAGGCTAAAGCAGGGTTATTTGTTTACATAGGATCAAAAATAATAATATGGCATATATCAATGTTTATAGTAGGTCCTGAAAAAGTACAGATGTATACAATTGTGCCAAAGAGAAAAACATTTTCTTTACAGCATTGTATTCATCAGCCCTTACCACAATAAAGCTGCATAACAAATCACCCCAAATCTTAGGGGCTTACAACAATAAGCCTTTGTTTCTCACTCACGGGTCTGCAGGGCAGCTGGGATTATTCTGCTTCAGTTGGGGAGTTGACTAGGGTTGGCTCTAGGCTTTAGGTTGGGTTCAAATCTGTTCATGATCTCATTTTGGTGCTCAAACTCATGAGGCTTTCGCTACCTGTATTATACTCTTCTTATTGTGATCACAAGAGTGGACGGGGTGAGTGAAACAGCCTTTTCTGGGAACTGTCCCACAGTCATTTCTACCCACATTTCACTAATTAAAATTAGTCACATGGCCAACCCCACCATCAATGGGTAGAAAAATTGAGTTTGCTTCTAGGAAAATGAACTGCAGAGTTATATGGCAAAAGGTTCATACATTTTGTGAAAATAGGAAGTGCCAAGGAATTGAGAAAACAAACCAGCTTACCAAAAATATTAAGAGGCTCTATTTAAAACATTGAATAGGGAAGTGGTATCATGAGGTAAATAATAATAGTAATAGTAGTTAGTATTAAAAATCAGGCTTTGGAGCCAGGGTAATCTGAGTTTGAATATTGGCATCATTCCTTACTGACCATGTGGCTTCAACAATAGGCAGGCCTTGCAAATGCTAGAACTGGAAAAGCATTCATTAGCAAGATTTTGTGGATATCTATGCCTGTGCTCTTCCATGAACGGTAATCAGTTAGTCTTTGCTTGTATGTTTCTCCACTTGGGCAGCTCAAGTTTCTTAAAGATATTATCTAATCAACCCAGCTAATGTTGTGCCAGTTGGGGCATATAATTTTGCAACAGGATGCCACTGTCCAGTTTGTGACCAAGGTATGTGCATACTCCAGGTTCAATCAGCTGTGGTGGTGAGGGTGGAGGGGGAGTCATACGTAATAAGATTTCCTTGGCAGACATGGCTGGTTGTCTACCAAAGAGTTATGCTCTTACAGGAAAGCTGCTGTTGGGCTGGGGTGTCCTTTCCTGCATTTCCCAGAGCCTCCTGAATCTAGGTTGGATCATGTGACTAGGTTTTCCCAATAGAATGGAAGCAGAGATGGTCTGTACCACTTCTAAACAAAGGACCCTAGAAGCTGATGCCTTTTCTACTCTCTACTTTCCCATTCAGTACTTAAATGGTGAGAACTCCAAGACCCTAGAGGAGGGCAGAGCCACAACAGGGAAAGAGGTTGGATAACTGATTGATCACATGGAAGGCTTCCTGTGAATGATACACTAACATTTGAACTCAACTTTTTTTTTTTTTAATATCAGTCAATAAAGACTCCATTTCACAGCATTGGAACAGAGCAATTGCCCTTAAAAAGGGCTGATGGCATAGCAGCCATTGGGATTAGGGTGTGGAATGAAGCAAAACATAAAAGGCTAATCAGCAGAGCAAAGACTTCAGCTGCAAAGGTCTGAACATGGCCTGCTGGGAGGGCCTCCTGATGCCACACTCAGCTGAGAAGGTTGAATTCAATAGGAAGTCAGCTGTAACTGCCAAGGAGTGTGGCCTTCGCAAGGGATGAGCTCCAAATCCAATCCACACAGTTGTCCACATTTCCACTGTCACTCATCAGGGAGAGCTTTCACTTAACACAAGGATGTGAGGATTTCCTTTGTAAATCAGTTGTTCCCCTGGATATGGTTTCCGAAATATCTGTCTTAAGGTCTAAGCTGCTCTCTCTTTCCATTAGAAGCTCTGCTCACCCAACTCAACCAGTTTTAACAAAATTTTAAAAGCCATTGACTCTCTAGGGAAGGCTGATTTCTCTCTTGGCCTCCATCTGTAGCCAGCACTGGCACCAGCTATACTTACTCAAGCTCACTGATGAGGAGGAGGAGCAGGGAGCTGTTCTCTCATTCATAACCATATCTTGATCCCAGTTTCAAGCTCAGGGCTTTCAGAGGTGATAGTGGCCTGGGCCAGAGGACTCAGCTAAAGGAAGTCCATCTTTGTCTGCAGGGTATTCCAAGGCCAAATAGAAGGGAGGAAGAAGAAAGTTCCATCTCCTTCTCTCCCTCCCTCTGTCTCTCTCACTCCCTTCCTCCTCTCTCTCATTTTCCTGACACAAATCCAGTTATCCAATTGCTGCCTTCCTCCAGCTGGCACGCTACCCAGGCAGTTGAATTTACTCCATGCTCCAGCACTTTCTCTGTGAGCTGTGCTACAACTGTTTCTGCTTCTCTGGTTAAAGACGGTTCTGTCTTCCCTTGCCTGGATCTAAGCTGCTTGCCTCTCATTAACAGAGTCCAACCTCAGCCTGTGTGTTGCCACTACCCACTTTCCTAGTGCCTCCCCTTTCCTCTGACAGACACACCTTTATACTGTAGGACTGACTTCCCTTTGGACCCCAAGAGTCTGCTAGCTTAGTTGCTCCCAGCCATGGGAATAAAAGCAGAGCTCCCTTTTGGAACTCCATGGTCATCATCATAAACAAGAACCTCCCAGACATCAGTGGTGGAATGGGGGCCTGTTCAGCTGTTGGAAACAAAGGCTTTATTCTGAATCTTTTCCCGACTGATAACCAGTCTGTCATTCTAAGTGGGAAGGGTGGGGGTGGCACGGCATTGAAGACAGGGGAGGAGAGTGCAGAGCAGAAAGCTTATTAACCTTTCCAAGAGGCTTGTGATTCAAGCTTGTAGAGCTTAACATTTTTTTTCTCTCCCAATTATTTTAATGATGCTGCAGAAAGTCCTAACTTCTGTGCTGAGACTGTGTTGCTGCCACGGTCTGGGCTGATCACATGGTAACATTCCGACCCAGGCTTGGTCACCCCGTAAGAAAAATCAGCTTGGGAAAACCACTCCTCCTTCTGCATGCATCTCAGTCTCTCTCTTAAGGAAAAAAAAAAGTCTCCTTTTTAAGAGCTTTGAAGCTTAAGTCTTAGATGTGAGCTTTGCTTCAGAGTTTATTAGTTATTATTTTATCCCCACTCACCACTCCCCTTGAAAAAGTTTATGTTCACCCAGAATGGCAATTATTTGACTCTAATTCAAACCATTTTGTGTCATTTAGATCCAGGCACATTGCTTGATTTCAATAATTAAGGGAAGGTACCAAATATTTTTGTTGCTAAAGGAGCTTTAGTCACATAAGCCAGTTTATCAATCATGTTTTTTTCTTTATTAATCTTAATGTATCCCTCCCTTATCTCATTTGAGCAAGAAAATAAAGCCAATAACATAAACTTAAAAGCTAACTACTGTAGTCTGTACTTTGAACCCAGATACAAAAGTAAACATTCCTTCCTATTAGGTTTAAGATCAAGACGTATTAATTTAGGAGGTTAACTAATACTTAGCAAGAGGCTGATTGGGGGCTGGAGATGTAGGAGGAAGAAGGCAGGAGGAACAGAGGAGAAAGTGACTTTTTCACTTCTGTGCATGCTTGTACAGTGTTATCTGGAGGCACTGATACATTTTAGGTAACCCACCATGAACAGCATCAGAGTTGGGAGAACTGGAAAGATGGAGAAATCTTTCAGCAACCCCAGTCCCCCTTTCCATTTAACAAGAGCAACTAGACCCTGATGAGATTGTAGAGAAATCCATTCTTGCCTGGATTGTCACCTACACATATCTTAAAGTTTTAACCATTTGTGTACACATCATCTACCGATGGGTAATTGCACTTATCGTAAGTGTACAGCTTGGTGAATTGTCAGAAATTGAGCACCCCTGTGTAACAAGCACAGGGAACATCAATTGCATCCCTAGAAACCTCTTTCATGCCCACTTCTAGTCATTACCTCCCCAAGGGTAATCACTGTACTACACCTAATATTATAATTAATCTGTTTTTGAACATATCATCTGTTTTAACCTGATTTTGGCCACATAAATGAAATCATAGCATATCCACTTTTGTGTCTGACTTCTTTCACTCAATGTTTGAGAACGTCATGGTTTTCATGTGTAGTTGTAGGTTGTTCATTCTCTTTGCTATTAATATTCCTTTATACACCAAAAATTGTATATCCATTCTGTTGTTGGTGGGCATTAGGGCAACTTCCAGTTGGACTACTATGAATAGTGCTGTTATGAACATTTTGGTACATATCTTTTGGTGAACACATGTACACATCTTTGCTGGGCTTAATTCTAGGAAAGAAATTGCTGGATATATGGTATGCATGTGAATTATTTTAGTAAAACTGCCAAATAATTTTCCAAAGTGGCCATAATCAATTTATACTCCTGCAGGCAATGTCTGAGAGTTCCAGTTGCTCCACATCCTTGCCAGTACTTCATATTTTCAGTATTTATTTTTGCTCTTCTGAAGGGCATGTGGTGACAATTGCATTGTAATTTTACTTTGCATACCTCACACACATTAGTTTTCATTTCTCTGCTTTAGTTAATTTCCAATCATCCCCTGACCTAACCGGAGCCAACCTGACCTTCAAGTCTTCCCTTTACAAAGACTCTGTCTTTACAGAGATTCTCATAACACCTCTTCCACCTACCTACATGGACATTTCCTTTTGTTGAGCTCTTGTTGAGCTTAGATATGGAGCCACTCCATTTATACTCAATTAGCTGCTGGGTAGTGTCATGGGCTAAGCATTTTTCCTGTGTTGTTCTGTCTTCCCAACTGGAGATGGGGTTCCTTGGCTCTGCAGAGTCCAGCTCTGTAGGCCCTGTTAACATACACAAACCCACTGGGCTAAATTCAGACGGGCATAGGCTATGCCTCTATTGGACTAGACTTTGTATTTTTCACCCAATCTTTCTGCTGCCCGATATCTTTAGCCTAGCTGCTTGATATTGATTAAAACCACTCAAGGAGTTAAGTAGTGTGGGAAATCAAGTAATGTGGAAAAACAACAAAAAAAGCACAGTTCTTACAGTTAGAACTGAACTTGAATTTCATACTTACCAGTTTGGTTCTTTCTGATCTTAAGAACTTACTTTCTGATCCTGAGCTTCAATTTCTACATATACAAAAAGAAAATAGAGTTGTAATGAGGATTCGACAAGATAACAGCAAAGTGTCTGGCACATCGTAGGTGCTGCCAAAGTTTATTTCTTTCTCTATGCCCTTCTTTGCAGAGGTCTTAGCCTCTCAGGTTTATAAGAGGATAAAACTCAAAATGATTTGTAGATCTTTAGTTTGGTTTGGCAATGAAGAATTCTTCCTTGTCAGCCTCTCTGAAATCAAGCAGTACACTAAATGAGGTGGTGACTTTTGAAATAAATTTAATAACTTCTTCAAATAATTTTTTGAAACAAAATTAAGGAGACTATCACTTCTGAAGTGTAATTAGGGCCCTTTTCTTTGAGGCAAAGCTAGTTAACAGCTTTTATATGATTTCCATCTTGCTATCTACTTGGCCCACTCTGACAAGGAAATACCTTAAGTGCTGCTCATGCAAGTGGCATCCTTCTCTGCTCTTAAGCGCGCAATTAAGATTCAGACATCTCTGCTTTTAGGAGGGTGTTTGGAGAAGTAAATGAGGGGAAGGATTTGCATAAGAAATTTCCTGCTTTTCCCCGGAGGATGTTGGCAGCCTTTTTCAATGGGCAAGCAAGCTCTGGAGTCACATACTGACTTTGCCCCTTAAAATGACTTAAGTCTTGGAAGGGTGGCCTCTATTTTTCTTCTTTTTAAACATTGCTGTGCTGTGCCAAGGTGGGTTGGTGTATCCAAAACCTATTTGGCAGGTCATTAGTTTGTTTCCTCTGATAGTGCTACACTGCAGGCAGGGTTACAAAACACATTCCAGCTGGCTGGACTTTCTGATATCTCGAAATGGTTCCATGGCCTTTAGTTAGATTTAGTGGTCAAGATTCTGGTAGGTTTCCCTTTCTCTTTCCTTTTAATTTACAGCCAATTTCAGTGGAACTACACTGTAATACAGATCAATGTCTTATATTTATATTTTAAATACCACAGGTCAAACTATGAAATAGAAATCTTGAATATTAATTCTTCAAGCATACTTTTTATAAAGTCATTTTCATATAGATGCTTGTTCTTTGCCCTAGTAGAAGAGGAATGAATGGAAATGTTAGAGTGAGAAACATGGGAAATACATTGGATAACTTTTCCAAGGCTCTGTCATTTAATTTTGTACTAAGAGAAAGGTGTTATTATCTTCATTTTAAGAAATGAAAAAAAAAAAAAGGCTTAAAGGGATTTCATATATTATTCAAGGTCACACAGCTCCGTGAAGTTGGAATTAGATCCTTAGGTTTGTCTAGATCTCTTCCTTTTCTTCTCTTTTCTCCCACCTAGAATCCATGCAACAGTTCTCTCCTCTTCCACCTAGAATTCATGTAACCTCAACACAAATTATTCTGTATTAGAGTTAGACATTACCTAAATGGTCTCAGGTCCTACCAAGCACAGAAATTCCCTCTATGAGGTCCATGACAGCTCATCAAACCTCTGGTTACCTACAATAATGATTAACTCATTCCTACACAGGACAACCGATAGCCATTTTGCATGGCTTTTCCTCTTAGACAAAATTCAGGGGTGCACAGGAGCAGATTCACACCTACTCTTACCAACTCTCAAGCTGATTGTGCACAACTCTTCCCAACTCCACACTTAGGCATGCCAATTTGGTGGCTTGAAATCAGCTATGGTGGATGTGTTTACATCACAGAAATTACCAAAAGCTATAGCTTAGGGCTTCTCCCTCCACAAGTACTACCCACTCTGCTACACCGAGAACCACTTGTTAAACATTTATCAGCACATCATTGCTTCTACCTTTGGGGAGTGACTCTGTCCTTTGGCCTTCCATAGAAGAAGTCCAAATCTTCTTCCACAGCAGCCCCTCAGAAATTTCAAAACAGCTCTTTGCCCGCTCTGTCCTTCTATGATAGCTTCAAAAAAACCCAGGTTTGAGTTTCAGGTTGGTCTCTTAGTTGCTGTCGAACCGTGAACAATTTAATCTCTCTAAATTTTAATTTCTATATATATGAAATAGAGATGGTAAAAACAATATCTTACCTCTGGGGTGGATGTGAACCTTAAATGAGACAGTGGGCATAAGATATACTGTCTAACCTACAGAAAGCTCTCAATTAACTTTATTATTAGAAAGATTATTGTTATTGATCATAACACTGAAACACTTACAGTTATCCAGGACTTCCAGCCAATGGATTATGCTTGCCAGGGTCTTGGCAAGAGCAGAGACTTGGTTACAAGGGAGTTGTAACACAAGAGACTTGGTTACAGAGAGTTTAATGCCCAGACCATGTGCAGAACAGCGAGAATAGTTGAATAATTAAGGAAACTGGTAAGGTATGTTGAGACACCCAGGAGCTACCAACAGCAAGCAACTGTGACCACTCCAAGGTCTAAAGGCACAAGGAAAATGAGCAATAATGCCAAGAGTGACACCCCATGGGAGCTGGAGCATAGATAAGGGATCATAACGACTCTCACACATGAGACCCAGCAGGAAGAGAACAGGGACCTCTCCATCTCCTTCTACCTGCCCTCAAATCTCTTGGCAGTACCCGTAGCAGCCAGAAGCAAGAAGCCAGAGGCTACAAGGTCCTGGATAGCATGGTTCCATCCATAGATATCACCTAATGGGACACAAAACAGGATAGTGCAAAGAGAGTGGATTGGGGAGAAGGAAGTGCAAATGAAGAACAATCAACATTTGAATTTTCAATCTTTCATTCAATTCATTGAATCCACTTTTGGCATCTTTTTCTTGTAGAAGCTCCAGACTAAGAAACCATGCAAAAATTTAACTTGAATTTAAATTCCAGGAAATGGGTTTGGTCCTTGAGATTAATTATTCTTTAGATTGTCTATGGTGCATTTACAAAAACCTAGACCTGGGATTTGCAGAGTGCCTATCATCCTGCACATTGAGGATTGCCCGTACCCCAGGAAGAAAGGTCTTGTATTGCCGACTGATTCAAGTCGTTCCATTCATCAGCCTTATCCAGTGCTTGCCTTCATTTTATTTCCTTTCTCTTTGAAACTGTGCCTCTTAGTAAATGTCATTGCTATTGTCCATTCATGTGTGTTTCATATTTTAAGGGTCTTTAATTGTTTCATTCTAACAGCATTCCCCTCCCTTTTAAACTACCTTGGAAGTCTGTTTTAAAAAAATCTACAGGACCTGAAATATATTAAAGACTTCAGAGTTTCTCATACAATTTTTTCATCTTTTTTTTTTTTAAGAGGCATTTTGTAGCTCAGGGAGAGTCACTTTAAAAATCTCATTCCACTGAGATACCACATGCCCCTGTTTGTTCAGAAGTCTTGACTGACAGGAACTGCTTTGCCACTCACCTGTGTCTGTCTAAACCTGCCAGATTCCAAGAGGTCATTGACTCTTTTCATAACTCCCTGTTTATGCAAAGTTCTGTGTCATTCACACAGTTAATAAAGGTGGTGTCATTTAGCCTTTAAAAGCTATTTCCAGGGATCATTTCTTACAATAATGAAAGAGTCAAATAAATCCCAATGACCTGAGCAGACAGATTCTTGAGCCAGTCAAACTTCTATATTTTTGATGTCCATGTTGACGTGTCTGTCTACAGAAAAAGGACAGAGGTAATGCCATCTCCCACAAGTGCTCATGTTTATACCACAGATTGATTTCTGTCCAACCCATTTTCATTCACTTTTCTATTATAAGTAAGTCTAACTCAGGTAATGTACATGAGTTAAGTAAAACAGGTATAAGAAAGCATACTTTGGCACACATAGATGCTCTAGGCCTATATCTGTTTCTTACATTTAATAGACATGTTGGTGTAATACATATTTTACTGTCTTATTCTATATTAAGAAAAACAATATTGTGAGTGTGATGACAAATGGAAACAGAGACCCGTATTTGGGGGTATGGAAAACTGGGGAGCATATATCGCATCTAGAGGGATGCCCGACTGCTTTGGTCCAGCGCACTGATGCTACATGGGAAGGAGGGTGTGGCTGGTGTTGTCAAATCTTCTCACTCTCAAAAAAACAAACAACAAAAACAAAAACAAACAAAAAACAAAAAAAGAAACACAGAATATTAGCTTTTTATATAAAAATTTCGAAAGTTTAGATTTTGGCAACAATTTTGCAAAAGTTAAAAAGCACTTTTTAGACCAAATCTGATACTTGTTAAAGCTAGATATTACTGACTGGCCACGAGTTAGGAGCTGCTAAACTCAGTGAGACCCAAATGCAAGGCATCTGGGCAGTTGGACATGGAGTAAGGAGAGGGAATGTTTGCTCTGATTAATTTTCTTCTACAATAATAACAATACAGAAATTGTGGAATGTTCTAGAAGCCACCAAGAAAGTACTCAACTTCTTTCAGGGCATTCCTGGATCCTAATCACCTTCTTCTCTACTTCTCAGAGTCACCTCTTCCCCACGCACAGACACTCTTACACACACACACGCACACACACGCTGGTTACCTAAGGATGCCTTTCTTTGACGTCCAGTCTGTGTTTAGAAAACTTAGCTTCCTGCTTGGGCATTATGCTATTAGAACTTGAAAATATTTCCATAACGATATTCCTGTTTCACTAAATCCTAATTTATCCTTGATTCAAAGTCATTTAAAGTCAGTTAGCCATATGAAACCTCTGGCTCCTATGATCTGTATACATACCCAGGTGCCTCTTTGCTAGTTGTATAAAGTTGATTGCTGATTTGTAAGCACTCACTTGGATCTCATTGAGAACAGCATCATGTCTACTAAACACTAGGGAAAATCTTAGGATTGTGCAATTCCTAGGGTTGGCCTGGGGTAAGAAAACCCATCTAAATGATTGTTTATCATTGTGTGGATAAAGGCTCCTCAAACAAGGGATCAGCATAGAAAATTAAGTATGCCAGAACAGTGGTTCCCAATCTATTTGGCACCAGGGACCGATTTCATGGAAGACCGTTTCTCCATGGACTTGGGGCAGGGGGATGGTTTTGAGATGAAATTGTTCCACCTCAGATCACCAGGCATTAGCTTCTCATAAGGAGCACGCAACCTAGAACCCTTGCATGCACAATTCACAATATGTTTCTAGCTCCTATGAGAATCTAATACCATCGCTGATCTGACAGAGGCGGAGCTCAGGGGGTGATGCTCGCTTGCTCACCACTCATGTTCTGCTGTGTGGCCCAGTTCCTAACAGGCCGCAGATCAGTACCAGTGGCATTAGGTACAGGACTGTGGTGGATGTTGGGGACAGCTGTGACAGAAGAGATCCTTTAAGGGATTTCAGAGCAGCCTAGTGGTTCCTGCTCCTAAAAGGGATACTTCACAGTGTTGTGGTATCTGAAAGCCTTAAGGAAACAAGACAATTCTGAAGTCACAAGACAATTCCCAGAGCAAGGGAAGAAGGAGCCCTTCCAGAGGCAATCCTGAGGTTAGCTCCCTCTCCCAGCCAACCTCTAGCTTGTGACCTCATTGCCATCCTCTACTTCCTCTTTCTTTGCCTCTGCACTGTTTGACTGGGGTTGCCATAATTCTGATGTGGCCTGCTGGCTGGATTAAGATCTTCTGGCTTTCTGAGATGGTCTGCATCCTGTTTGCTACATCTGTATCCCTAAGCTACTCATGTCAGTGTTTCCAATCAAAATGTATTAACTTTGAACCCTTGGATCCTGGACTCTACTTTGCTAAAAGGATGCTGGCCTTGACTCTGCATGGAGCCAATTTCCCGCCCCCTCCAAGAGCATCTACCTCATGGAAGGATATACAAGTTCCTTCCTCTGACAACAACCCTTCTTGCCAGATGCTGTGCCTTGGAAACGCAGTCATATTTAAGAATGGACATTGCCCCATCGTTTGCACTAACTTAAGCTGACTGACTACTTGTGCACAGGACATACCAGAGTCAGAGCACTGGAATTATTATTTTATGTCTTTTCTTCTAGCTTAAAAAATATATTTTTAAAAACTGGTTTCATAATGGACAGAAAGTATTACGTTATTGACCTGAAAATAAAAAAAGCAAATGCTTATTAAGGCGTGTTGGTCACTATGTGTTAGAGGACAGGAATTCCTGGTGATGCAATCGGCTTCATCCAGCAACTGAGTACAGAAAACCTTTTCATATGTGCTAAGCTGCAGTAAAGCCTCCGTGCAAACAGTCAGCTCTGACTGTGGATCCCAGCTTCTCTGCTGAGGTTCAGATCCCTCAGGACAGCATTTCCTGATGTAGTCAGTCACTCAATTCTGTATCCAGGCACTCACATTGATGAAATGCAAGCAAATAAAATGGTTTATGAGGAACGATTGCTACCAGGTCTTGGTAGTCCTGAGGGTCAATAAAAATGTCACTTGAGGAAAAGAATCTTCAGCATAAAAATTAATTATCTGTTAAATCATGGTAGTGAGAGTAGCTTTTTCTATTGGGTGATGAATTTTTATGCATGGTCTGACATGTATGAGTTTGACATATTACACAATTGGTATGACAAAAACAGAGAATGCACAGTGAGAAGCCCATGTGAAGGTGACTGTGAGAGGATTTGACTGCATCTGAGAGGCAATTCACTCTCTTGAGCAACTCAACTCCGATGTCTACTAAATGGAATTACTCCTATACACAGGAGTAGTTGCTGGAATTACTCCTAAGCGTATTACAACCATGGCCCACCACTTATTTAATAAGAAAATCATAATTAGTATGAATGTTTAAATATCTTCAGTATAGGCAAATGTTTGGTTTATAAAAGTCAGGTCAATAAAACGACACTACTCCTTTATATATTTTATCATAAATAATAATTGCTTGTGGAGTATCTAAGGTACAGTCAGGAAAACTGAAATTACTCTAGGTGTATCAAACAGAAGGAATTTAATAGAGGGACTTGACAGAAATGTGGAGGAGCAAGGAACCCATAGAGGGGATGGTGAGGCAACCCACATGTTAATAACAGCAATTAACCTCTAAGGTTAGCAGGAGGAAATGCTGTTACCAGGGCCAGAATTTGTAAGCTACAGCCATGGTGAGGTCTTCCCAGTGGATTAAATCATAGAGGAGACAACCATTGCCAGGGATGTAATCTGAAGCACAGACAGAGGGGGAGAAGTACCCTGGCTTCTTCCATCTCTCACCCTCCAGCCTTCCAACAGAGCATCTCTTTGCCTAAATCTACAAGAAACCCAGGGAGAAAAGCAGCCTTAGAAATGCAGTTTCCAGAGCAGGACATGGGAATTATTACTAACTGGCAAATGACTAGGACATTGGTGTCTCAGAAGACAAGTATATTTGTATATTTGCCCTAGATAATTAACCTATCTCTTAAGTATACTTTGACGAGTGAATTTTAGCTCCATTTTTATTATTCTGATTTAAAATGAATGAAGGAAAATCACAATCAGGCTGTGATGTGTTTGCCAATAATTTGCTCTATGAGATATCTAGTTAGGTCTCTCTGTACCCACATATCTTCATTTTTCCTTAAATGTTCTTTGCTGTCTACCTCCTTCTATCTTTTATTTTAGCCTTGGGATTATCCACTAAACAGGAATAATGATTTCATTCATTTTTATAACCTAATCCCTCAGAGGGTGAGACAAGCTGGAAGGTGAGGGAGTACATGTTGGTAACTATTTTAGACATGCAAATTTTATAAGTTCAAATATCTTACTCAGTACTAGGACATGAGTAGGGAAATGCCTGGTTCAATGATATAAACACAGCAAACATTAGCCCAGAATGTAGTAGGAGAAATGCAAGCAAAAGAAGTATTTCAGAAGCATCCTGATTTTTAGATGCTAGAATTTTCTTTCATCTGAATTGCTGATGTCCATCACAGTTTTAGCAACTTTTTACTTGCTGCCATGGGGATCTGTTCTCTGCAATCCAAAATGCAGAATGACTTGATTCTGAAACATATTGAGTGCAATCTGCTTCTAAACCTGCAAGGCATATCTAAAATAATGTGCATGTTTTATTGAACCGATACTGCCATAGTGTCTATTATTTGCCTGCATTATTCCAAGGACTTAATAAATATTATCACATTTTAGTTTTTCAAGCTATGGAAGGTACAGATATGAGAACAGGTCGTGTGCACTGGTCTATTATGTCTCATCATTTTGCAAATGAGGAAACTGGAACAGAGACATTAAGTAATAGTCCTACAGTTATAAAGTTAGCAGTTGGTAGAGCCAGGATTTGAACCCAGGTGGTCTAGTTCTAAAGTCTGTGTTCTTAACCACTAAGCTACACTATTCTTTTCCATATGGCAGCCTCAGGTTAGACCTATTGCATGAAGGCTCACAGCTCTATTAGTGATCATTCTAGCAAACAAGGTGGAAGCTGCCTGGTCTTGCATGATTTGGCCTCAGAAGTTACCTAGTGTAACTTGCATTGTAATCTCTTGGTCAAAGCGGTGATGAACCCACTCAAAACTAGGAGTGTGGGAAGAGTGTCAAAGCGTCAAAGAATTTGCAGCCATGCTTGAATCCATCACACTGGGCAAAATACCAGAAGCAATAACCACAATATACGATACCCAGAATGGTGTGTTGGTTTTTATTTGCTGAAATGACCTTATGGTTTCCTATATTTGGTCCTCATTTATCTACAGCAGGAAATGGAAGGAAATAGAGTCTTTCCTTTAGGCAGTTCTCTGTTCCAACTTGTATTCTTCTAACGCCTCCCTTAACTCTGACAACATTCTAAATGGCATCGGACAAGACTTCCACGGACTCAAGTTTCATTGATGTAGTTGTACCCAAACAGAAAATGTTCTGTTGCCTATATTCAAAACACATTGCTAAGCCAATTTTCTCTAAATTCTCCTGAATTTCCTCCCCTGGGAGGATTTTACAACTGCCAAGTTTGAATATTAAACCTTTAGGTACTTTTGAGTAATACTCAGCAGAGAGAAAAGAAAAAAAAAATATTTTAATAAAGTGATGTTGGGGAGAGATAGAGAGAGAGAGAGTGTGCGTGTATGTGTGTGTGACTCTCAGATAAAATGTAGGTATTTCTATTTTAACTTAACTATAAACTACTGAACTAATTTAGCTCAATCTTTTGAATACAAGGTCAATTTATGAGGCCAGTGACTATCAAAAAATTTAAGCTGAAAAATAATGGGAAAACCACTCAACTCACCAAAATTCTGTTTTTCATTAAAATCTGAGTTTGTGACTAATGTGGCTTTGTAAAAAATAGCTCTGGTGAATGCTACTATTAATGTACTCAATGACATTTCTTTATGATGTTTTCCCAATGGAGCAATTTGATTGGTATAGAGAAAAATTTCGAAAGAAGGTTTCCTTCTGTGTCATGATCTAAGACACGAATTTCACATGCAGACAAACAAATATTGGAGTGATCAGGCTGGTTGGTCTGTTGGGTCGTTATGGCCAAGGTTAATTCTAATTACATGACTGGCTGCAAATTTGTCCTTTCCTCTCCCACCAATGCAGCAGCAGACAAAAGATGGCTGTTGGAACACAACAGTTAACAGTAACATTCTCTGCCACAACCTCTAAATGTGCAGACAAAAATGGTAAAGGAGCTAGCAATTAAAATTATTTTTATTAATTAAGGATGGGTCAACATGAAATCAAATCACCCAATTAGTTCAGCAAGAACTTGAATAAACCCAGTCATCAGGAATATCCTACATGGAATATCTGAATGACAGATGGAGTTGAAGGAGTTGACTTAATTAGAAAGCTTTTTCAGTCTTCCTAGGGCAACTGAACTTCTTTTAAAGTCTACATGCTTCCTATCTTCAATGGGAAGCAATGTGCACTTGGAAGGTATGAGGGCAATCCAGTGACTATGTGAAGTATCTTCTTTATAAATCCTAACAAATGGAAGAGAGAAGATTAGAATATATAATACAAGAAAATGTTACCTGAATAAAAGCAATTTGAACTAGCCAATTTATTGAATGTGTTTTATAATGTGTTCTGGAACAAATGAATACGTGACAGCAAACACAGATATGTCTTACAAAAATTGCAACTTCAAAGATCATGAGAATTTTCTTAGGAATACAAGTAGAAAAAGAAAATTGAGTATAAGGATAAAAATCAAGCTGGCCATAGACTTAGCTACAGTAACATCTATTACTAGTGGTAATATAGCAATATCCTCAAGTTATTTGGGATGGAGGTGGGTAGGTAAGGTAAGGGTTCATGTAAAAATTCTAAACTAAGTCAAGAGGGCACACTTATTTGATGCCAACTGAATTATATGCAAACATTCAAAAATTATAGCTTTTATGATTAAATTGCTTAATATTTTAAATCACTTAGTGTGTGGCATATAGAAAGCATTATGTAACTGCTAGTTAATTCATTAAATAAGAAAAAAATGAATTTCATGAAGTCCATAAGCTCTTCATAATAAAATCTGCCTTAACAAGGGAAGCCCTGATAAGGCTACAAATGTGTGCGCTAAACCTATTTACATACAGAATTAAAATTAAATCAATGTGGGGCCAGGCACAGTGGCTCACACCTATAATCCCAGCACTTTGGGAGGCTGATGTAGGGGATGCTTGAGCTCAGGAGTTTGAGACCATCCTGGGCAACAAAAATGCAAAAATAATAATAGAGCAACAGGATATCAGGAAGTAAGGGGGCAGAGATGGGAAGATGTGTCAGTGTACTGATTTCTCCACTTTAGTATGGAGAATGAATGAATAGATTATATCTAAAGTAGACGAATCATGAAATAGAGCTTCCTCTTATTCATGTGTTCATCTAGTGTTTTTGAAGACCACTATGTGCCAGGCACTGTTTTAAGTGGTATGGATGTAACTATGGTAATTCTTCATTTTATATCATTGGTAGGTTCTTAGAAACAGTGACTTTGAGCCAAATGAGGTACGGCAGGTTCTCTGATAACATGGTTCCTTTCAAAGTCATTTTATTATAATTTTATGAGAAAAAAATGTTTTTCTTATACCTCTCTTCACTTACGATTGCAGTTTCCAAGAACCTATTGACATGGTAAGTAAGGAAGGACTTTGTGTACAAACAAGGCATACAAGATCCCTGCTCCCTCACACTTTATCCTCTAGTAGAAAGAGACTAGCTAATGCAACTAGATAAGATAAAAAGAAATGGATGGACAGGTAAATGAAAGACTCTCAAACGTAAGTGGGATAATATATGACAAATGTCATTTCCAACTAGTAATAATAGATAATTCAGTAAATGTGATGGGAAATTGGCAAACAAAAATAAATTTCAGATGAGTCACAGATTTAAAAATAAATGATTAATCCATTAAAATAGTGTGAGAAAGCGTTGGTAAATGTATAATCTTGGAGAACGAAAATACCTTTTAATTTAAGGCAGAAAGCACAGAAATCACAAAGCTAGAGATGAGTACATTTAATTACATCAACATTTAAATTTTTTGTACAAAAAGTATATAATAAGATCATAAGACAGTCAATAGACGGAAAAATATTTATAACACATTTCTGAGACAGGACACATTTCTTTAATAGATAAAATTCCTGTAAAAATAATTTTGAAAAGTAGATGTTATAATGGTAATGTAATTCTTTTTGTTTGCTTGCTTTTTAAGTCAATGAGGAAAAGGCAAACAAGCCAGAAAAATGGGCAACGAATCTGGTAAAAGCAAACTGAAATACAATGGCTAGTAAGTAGAAGGTAAGATTTTCAGCCTCATTCATAATAAAAAGAAATGCAAGTTGAAATAAGGCAGAATTGTTACCTTATCATTTTACTAACATTTGATGGCGCCCAGAGCTGAAATGAATTCCATTGAGGATAGAGTAAATCAGTACATACTTTTGTGAAATGCAATTCATGTACAATCTTAAATTTTTTTAATGTACATTTTCTGACCAGAAAATCTTTTGTTAAAAATGTCCCCTCTGCATATATTGGTAAAATTGTTTATAAATGTATTAATTAAAACATTCTTATAAGAGCAGAAAGAAAAAAAAACTGGAAATAGCTAAATGTCCATCAGGAGGAGAAATTAAATTATGGCAATAATCCTGCCCTTAGAAACAATGAAGTGGATATGTATGAATAGATCTCCAAGATTGATTGATTGATTGATTGATTGATTGATTTGAGACGGAGCCTTGCTCTGTCACCAGGCTGGAGTGCAGTGGCACAATTTCAGCTTGCTGCGACCTCCGCCTCCAGGGTTCAAGCGATTCCTCTGCCTCAGCCTCCCGAGTAGCTGAGATTACAGGCGTGCGCCACCATGACCAGCTAAGTTTTTGTGTTTTAGTAGAGATGGGGTTTCACCATGTTGGCCAGGATGGTCTCATTCTCTTGACCTCATGATCTACTCGCCTCAGCCTCCCAAAGTGCTGGGATTACAGGCGTGAGCCACTGCACCTGGCCGAGATATATTTATTTTTAAAAAAATCGAAAACCTAGGAAGATGTGGATATTAGTGACTGTGATGTCAGACATTTTTGCAAAGGTTTATACACAAATATACACACATGTGTACATCTGTGCAAGTGCCTTGATTCTCGTGTTTAAATATGCATGTTAGCCCTGTTTACCTTTAGAAAAAAAGTCTTTTATTAGTATTTATTATTTTATTTTAATTTTATATATTTTGGCACTTTTTAAAATTTTTAACGTGTATATCGTTTTTTAAGTTAACAGAGGTCATCTGGGTAAGAGAACTATGGGTCATTATATTTTTCTTTCTTTACTTTTCTCTATGAAAAATACTTTGGCTAACTATAGTTACTCACACCTGTAATCCCAGCATTTTGGGAAGCTGAGGCAGGAGGATTGTTTGAGTCTAGGAGTTTGAGGCTGCAGTGAGCTATGATCATGACACTGCACTCCAGCCTGGGCAACCAAGTGAGACCCTGTCTTAAAAAAAGATACTTTAAAATATTATTTAAAATAAAATATGATGTCATTATTGTTTAATTTTTAATAGTTTATAAACTTCTCATGTTAAAATGAGAGAGAATTCCCTAAAATATTCAGCTTTTTTGTAAACTGGGAGCAACATATCTGGTTTATTATGTGAGACATGTCTTGGGGGCGAAAGAAGACTAGCATTTGCCATTTATCTTGGGGGTGGGGTCCAGCTGCATTCTCCTCTTTCCCTGATGGCAGCCTGGCCCACATAGTAAGACAGTGGCCTTCTGCTCCTAGGACTCCTTCTCCAGCTCTGAACCTGCTTCTTCCAAAGCAAGGCCTTTCAAGTTGATTAAAAACAGAAATGTCAGCAAGTATTTTCTCCCATTATATAGGTAGCCCTTCCATTTTGTTGATCCTTTTTTTTTTTCTGAGCAGAAACTTAGTGGTTTGATGTAGTCCTACTTGTTTATTTTTGCTTTAGTTGCCTATGCTTCCAGTGTCATATCAAAAAAATTATTGCCAAGACCAATGTCAATGAGCTTTCCCCCTGTGTTTTCCTCTAGGAGTTTCATGGTTTCAGACCTTACATTTAAGTCCTAATCTTATGGTATATGGTATAAGAAAAGGATCCAATTTTATTCTTTAGTATGTGTATGTTTGGTTTCTCAACACCATTTATTGAAGATAATTTCCTTTTCCCATTGTTTATTCTTGGTGCCTTTGTCAAGGATCAGTCAACTATATGTGTGGGGATTTATTTCTGTGCTGTTTATTCTGTTCCATTGGTCTATGTGTCTGTTTTTATGTCAGTACCATATTGTTTTGATAACCATTGCTTTGCAATATAGTTTGAAGAGAATGTGCTGCTTCCAGCTGTGTTCTTTTTTCTCAAAATTGCTTTGGCTATCCAGGTCTTTTGTTGTTCCATACGAATGTCAAGATTTTTTTTCTATTTCTTTGAAAAATGACATTGGAATTTTGATAGATTACATTGAATATGTACATGGCTTTAGATAGTATAAACTTTTTAACAACATTAATTCTTCCAATCCATAAACACAGGATAGCTTTACATTTAATGTCGTCTTCAATTTATTTCATCAATGTTTTATAGTTTAAAGTGTACATATCTTTCACCTCCTTAGTTAAATTTCTTGCAGCATTATTCACAACAGCCAAGATATGGAAATGAACTAAACACCCATCCAGGGAAAAGTGGGTAAAGAAATTATGGTACATATAAACAATGAAATATTACTTAGCCTTTAAAAAGAAGAAGATCATGTCATTTGTGACAACATAGATGAAACTGGAGGATGTTCTGCTAAGTGAAATAAGCTAGACACATAAAGACATATAGTATATGATCTCACTAATATGTGGAACCCAAAAAAATTAAACTCATAAAAGCAGAGAGTAGAATGATGGTTTTGAGGGGATGAAGAAGGTAATGGGGAGATGTTGGTCAAAGGGTACAAACTTTCAAACATAAGAGGAACAGGTTCTGGGGATCTCATGTACTGCAGGAGTGGCGATGGGTGAGTTAATATGATAGTGGTAATCACTATACAATGTATATGTGTATCAGGTCATCATGGTGTACACCTTAAATATATTTAAACTTTGTCAATTAAATACTACATATATAAAATATAAATAAATATTTTTAAAAACAAGAAAAATCCCAGATATGCCTGGAGGCTTTCCTATTAGGTAAACTTGGTGGAGAGACCATAGTGCTCAGAAAACAGTGTGGAGCACGGGAAGAAAAGTAACTCAGAATACAATTCTGAAAGTGTTCATTAAAGCACACTCAATGTAGAATTAATTAGTCATTCATTTTATGGTTAATCCACCTCACTTAGGTTATTTCAAAAAGTGATAGAAAGACAATCACTTTCTATGTGAACAGAAAAGCTGTTCACATTAAGTTCCTTTTGTGGCTTAACTGAAGCTAGAAGCCAAATCAGCAAAACGTGGGAATCGCCCAATTTTGATTTTTAATTACTGATTGATATGGTTTGACTCTGTGTCCTGACCCAAATAGTAAACCCCACATGTTGAGGGGGAGAGTTGGTGGGAGGTGATTGGATCGTGGAGACAGTTTCTCCCACACTGTTCTTGTGAGTGAGTGAGTTCTCGCGATACCTGGTTCTTTGACAATGTATGGTGCTTCCCCCCACAACCCCTCCTGCTGCCTTGTGAAGAATGTGCTTGCTTCTCCTTTGCCTTCCATCATGACTGTAAGTTTCCTGAGGCCTCCCCAGCCATGCAGAATTGTGAGTCAATTCAACCTCCTTTATAAATTACCCAGTCTCAGGTAGTTCTTTATAGCAGTGTAAGTCCTACACTGATGTAGGGCATTAAACAAGAGTCAATTGATCTAAAATTTAAAAGTGCTTCTTTTGTTTGCTGCTGAAAATGAAAGAGGACATGTGGGAATGTAATTCAGACATCTCCTGGTAGCTCCATAATGAAAATCACTTAAAATATATGACCGAGGTAAAATTTTGGCAAATACATCAGTACTTAAAATAGCCAAATAGTTCTAGTTCTGTCTGATTCTATGTTTGGCACTTTGGGACACTGTATTAGCTCTCTAACTAAAGTGAGGTAAATCCAAATTTGCTCTGAACTAGATAAGAACACTCAAATAATTAGAGATCTTTTCTCCCTATAACGCTTTCATGAGAAATGAACAAGTAACAAGTAGACTTGATTTCTCTTTTCCTCTTCCTCCCTCACTCCCTCCTTCCCTCCCTCTCTTCTTCCTTCCTTCCTTGATTTCTTCATTCCTTCCTTCTTTACAACAACCACTCCATAATGTCTCAAATGGTAAAACAAATATAATACAATTTCTATATTTTTCCTGCATAACAGCTGGTTCAAGATAATACTTGGCCATAAACATGTTTCTGAGGTTTTCATTATAGGAAGCTAACCAAACTTAAAATTTTGAAAAATAAATTAAATTGTATTCAGGGATATTTTATTATAATTGTGTATAAGGTACATATAAGTAAAACATAAAATTTAATTTGCATTTCACCTTTAAGTTTTAAGTTTTCACCTTTAAGTTTTAAGCTTTAAGTTTTCATGTATTTTTCATCAGCATTCATTCCTCACTATATTAAAGTAACTAACTTCCCTGGAGCTCCATCTTTTCTGCCTACTTAGTAGTTTACTTGTGTAATAAGACATTGAAACAGTAAGCTGCTGAATCAATACCAAGTCAGCAAAAGTCAACTGCAAGAAAAGCAGATCTATTGCTAACATTAATTTTTAAGGCATTTAATGAAATTATAGCTGTTTTCCCTAATGATCTTATAACTTATTCTCTACTCTGGATCAGACCAAATACTGCCCATCTGTTAGCCACTGTATACATGCAAATTGGTGTTTTAATAATGAATTATTTAAACCAAAAAAATGGCTCCCTAATAACCTAAAAATGATTAGTCTCACTTTGTAAAAAGACAGCTTACCTATTTGATATACACCTACTGACATGAGTGATCTTAAGAGACTAATTTTCAGGATATAATAGTAATTGACAATTGTGGGAATTGACAATTTGGATTCTGGAACCTAAATGAGTTCGTTTTTTGTTTTTGTTTTTTTTTCCAAGAATTTTCTCAATCTCTTTGCATTTATAAGTAGAGCATATTCCTGCTTCTGTATTTTCTATGCTATCATTTCAACTCATTTTTCACTCCTTGTAGACCATTAAGTTCTACCACATCTTACCATTTCAATCTCTTACAGCGTTCTCCTTCACCCCACGCTTCTGCTGAGTGCAAGGACTCTCTATCTCTTGCTTAAACAATTATAACAGCCTTTTAATTTATCCTTCTGCCTGTAATCTGGCTGTATTCCAAGGCATCATGCCCACTTCTACCAAAGAGATTTTTCTCAAAAGCAAAGTAAAGCCTAGGGGGAAAAGTCCAAATTCCTTTGCCCAGCAAAATATTGGCACCCCTTTCTCCTCTTCTGTGCAGTCATACTAAGCTGCTGATCATTTCTTTAATGCATCTTGATGTTTCATGCCCTTCTGCCTTTACCCCTGCTGTTCCTCCTGCCTGGAATTCCCTCCCCCACCTTGTCTATCTGCCCAACACCTGCTCAGTTTTCATGATCCAACTCAAGTGCTATGTCCTCCCAGGAAACCTTTTCTGACCTTCGGCTGCAGGTGGTAACTCTATTCTTGGTTCAATTTCTGTACCTTGTATAAACTTCTGTTTGGTTGATTTGTATACATCACCCTATTCATCTTTGTAGCTCCAGAAACTTAGCAGTGCTTGGAAAAGTAAAAGTCATTGAATGAGTAAATGAAGCAAGTGCAGCAGGAAATAGGTCTCCAAAGCCAACAGTTTTATTTCATTTGTGGCAAAGTGCCATTCAATTTAAATTCAAAGCCATTTTGATAGGCACAATCTCAGTTCAACAGAAACTCCGGTATTCATTTTGGGCTCCTCCAGAAGCTTACTGGATGACAAGAGTTCAAGTACAAGTAAGTTAGAGGGAGGTGAAGAAAACACAATTAGGGGAATGGGAAGGTGAGATAGGGAAGGGAAGGCAGCCTATGAAGGATGCATTCTTAAGCCAGTTATCACTGTGGCTGACTAAAATAGAGTCAGTTCGGATCATGCACCTCAGAATTACCCCTCCTAGAGGCAAATGGGTATTTATATGCTAACTCCCATTGGTCACTGATTGAGGGTAGCCCCTAGGAGATATTAATTCCCTAGGGCATCCGGCCAGCAGCACGTGGGCAGAATAAGCTGCACCAAGTGGGAAAAGCCCTTAGTTGGCAATCAGGTATGCTCTGGGGTGGTCAGGGCTGAGGGTGCTGTGGTAGACCTTGACATGGCAGCTACATCTGGTCTTCGGTGCTATTGAGTGGTTATTGTAAATATAAGAGGATAAAATATGATATTTCTCATAATCTCTCAGCTCACATATATCTCAGACTATTTGCTCAGTTCAATATTAATTAGGGAAAGGAGCAGAACCTTTTGTTTCCCATTAAGACAATTAGTGAAATATGTCCAGGTGAGAATATCCACTAAAAAACACTGTCAAATTGATTCTCTTGGGTTGCTATTGTCCAATTTGAGTATGTTGTAATCATAATTCTAAAGTCATTACCCTCAAACCCTTTTTGCCTTTGCCAAATTATCTCACCTGAATTAACAGGTAACCAAGATGAAAATAATTTACAATTTACAATTGCGCCCTATGGAGAGACGCACATGACTAACAGCTCAGAGATAACTATGCCAGGCTGCTAGGCTTTGTTGTGGCCCAACAAGCTGTGAAAGGTGTAGAAATATGCAAATCAGTAGATGATGAATGCCTAGGTATTAATTAGAACTTACAAATATATTATTCTTTTAAATTAAAATATATTAATTAGAACTTACAAATAGATATAAAATATTCTCCTGGAAGATTTTGTCTTGTAAAGAAGCAATGACCATACAGAAATTCTCAAGCAAAGCCAATATATAAACTCTTTGTTGATTTTGTTGAAGTTCTCTAGATAACTTCAACTATTTAATGAACTATTTGGAGATACTTTCTACCTACTGATAATGCCTTCTTTTTACTTTCTTTTATGACTTGCATCACCTCCTCTGCTCTTGAATGTATTACTTACTTATTGGAGATAAATATATGTCTGGAGAAATCACTCATAAAGAAGAAGTAACTCCAACAGTTGTGTCAATAACCAAAGTTTCATTTGTCAACTGGTTATTTTTTTCTGTGATACAATCAGATCTTTTCTGAATCCGGCACTTAAAATCTTTTAAAAACTTGAGGGCACTTTGAATTAAACCAACAATTATTTTTACTTTTTAAATAAACATTTCTGACCTCAAGCAGCTTACAATCAAGGAAAGGACCTAACTATTTTATATGTACTTAGCCCCCTAGTAACTCTTAATTATTTATTTGAATAATGTTTTTGAAAATAAAAAAGATAAAATATTTCAATGTACCCAGTAAGTTAAATCAAACTTAAAAGCATTTATAAAAGTTTACTGAGATTTATCACTCTGATAGGTACTACCAATTCATACAAAGAAAGTTTAAGGAATTAAGACAATTACAAATAAATGTGGCCAGGGAAAGGAAGCTCAAGACCACTCTGAGGTAGACAAGAAATAGTGTTAAAAGTTGCGTAGATGAAGTATGGAATGGGGTTTCAGAGAAGAGAAAGAGCTGAGATCTGGCAATGTCAGGGAGGGCTTTATGGAGTGACCACAGGCCCTGTGTGCCTGGGACAGTTCTTGTTGACCCCTATTATTCCAGTGTATTCATATCTTCACATTTCACTCTCAAAAAAACCTATCTGTTTGTATGACAGATTATTGGGTCGCTTCCTTCACAAAGCAAAATGGAAAGAAACAATAGGATTGGGACCGCTATGGAAAATGGCAGTGGCCCCAAGGGTAATAAAGGACATGAGTGGAAGTCACCAGGGTGAATATGAACATCACATGCTGGAGACAGAAGAGCCTGATTTTGCTGTATTAGAAGTTTCCCTTGGGAGATAAATGAGATGAAGATACCTGGATATGGAGGAGCAACATTGGGGGGTTTCCTGAAGATCAGCTCAGACAGAAACAAGATCTTATTTTCCTATTTTTACGTCACTAGAAATGCACTTGCCCATTCATGTTATTTTCTATTAGCTTTCCATTCAAAGTCCTACACATATACAATAATTGGTGTCCTGGATTGGAAGAGAAAAGAATTTTCCAATCTGTCATCTCCATAGAAATTCTTTGTCTTTGCAGTGCTTAGGTTTCTACTCCTGTCCTCTTTCAGAGTGAACTCTGAAGAAGCTGTGTTCCGGGTTGGAAGTGATGAGCTTCCAACAGATCACTGTTAAGTTCAGATGAAGAGGAACCTCCTAGCAAATTGTTACAGATAAGACCTTAGGTCCACCTCATTGGCAAAGAATCACCTCTGCATAGCTAGCTCTGTCCCAGGATGCAGGGCAAGAAACCAGGAAACAGAAAGGTTGGGAGACTCAGGTGATTTGCTGGGAAGAAGGTTATCTTGAGAATAAGTTAATAAAGAGGAAAAGTCTCAGGCATTTCCACATTTGAGCAAACATCTTCTAGGCAATAACTGGGCTTCTACCACAAGGGCTGATTTCAAAGATCCATTTGAGGATGAAAACTCCTGGCTATCATATTGAAGAAATTGAGAACATTTGCCAGATGAGCCCAAAGGGCCATATAGTGAGGAGTTGATCAAATTTATTGTTCAGGTGAAAAGTTGAGTTCTTCTAAGTCACCCCGTTCCTACAAGTGTCGGTCATGTTTGCATTCAATTTTTTAAAGTCTCTCTTTTGACCCTAGCTTCCTCATTATTTGAATTTTTTTAAATAGCCAAATCACATATCCTCCAAAGCTACACCCCACTCTAACTCAGCTTTCTTTCCTTCTACTCCCACATCAACCCCACTAGCCTCCCTCCACTTCATTATTCTTCTATATCTACAATCTAAAAACCTCACCAAGGATCTGCAAACTCTTCATCTATTTGTTCCACACTCCTCACCATTATTTAAGACTGCAGACCGGCTTCTTCTTCTGAAAACTCCTCTCTTATGAATTCTAAGACAAATCACCATTGTCTGCTTTTTATTTTTCTGAACACTTTTTCTGTGACATCTTCTATGCACTTCCTTGGCATTTTTTTCCTCCTCAAATGGTTAAGCCTTAGCTCAGAAATCTACAACTCAATTCCCTAATCCTCCCCGTGAACTCCAGGCCAGTGCCTAATTATCACTCCAGAAGAACTCCATGAGGATATTTAACCAGAATTTTCTAGGTACTTCTAGAAAGAATCATCCCCGAGTCTCTCATCAGGCTTTTGCTCATAGTCCCCCATGTTAAGGGTCCCACTAGTTTTTGTTTTTGATTTTTTTCACCTGGGCTCCAATGACCCCTGATACCACTTCTGTGCATAGTTACAAAAGCTAGGAACTGGTTCTATTACCTACAGTCTCTCACTATACTTTCTATACTGCGCTATTATGCTCTACCAAATATGAGATTTGTTTTTGTAACTTGCATCTCCAACCTGCCATTCCTCTGTAAAAACATTTCACTTTGGAGTAGAAGCCAAGAGTCCTAAGATCCTGTAGTCCATCACTTTTCAAATCTTTCTAGGTTGGATATTCTTTTTCTACCTGGAGATCCACAACATGAGCAGATCTACTCTTTTCCTTCCTCCGTGGCTGAGAGGCCGACCTCTATAGGCTGCAGAGACAGAGAGTCTGAATATTTGGTGTGCAAGCTCTGAATACTCCCCTCCTCTTGAGTATGAGAAGTATCTATGACTATTATGAGATGTTACACCTCTTATTGGGTTATGTTATAAGGTAACAGTGAAGGGATTTTTGCAGATGTAATTAAGATTCCTAATCAGTTGACTTTGAGTTAATCAAAAGACAGGTTATCCTGGGTAGGCTTAATATAATTATGTGATTCTTTTAAAACAGGGTCTAGTAGTCAGAAAGACAGTCTCCTGCTGGCTTTGATGAAAAAAGCAACCAAGAATGAGTTCCACAGCTGCAAGGAAGTGAATTCTACCAACAACCACCGGAGCATGGAAGAGAACCCTGAGGCTTATATGAAACTGCAGCCCCTGTCAAAACTGAATACAGCCTTACAAGACCCTGAGAAGAGAACTAAGTTCTTTCTGCATTCCTGACCCACAAAAACTCCAAGATAATAAAATGGGCATCAAGCCACAAAGTGTATGGTCATTTATTGCACAGCAATAGGTAACTAATACACTTGCTCTTCTGGTCAAATTAGGCCAATGAGAGTTGTCCACAGATGTTCAGAGAGTAAAAGAAAAGAAAGGTTGACATATTTATTTGCCCTGCCAGTTCCCCGGCTTCTGTCAATGGCTTGCCTTCAGCTGTGGCTTTCTCTGGGCTCTAGCAACTGGCCCTTCTGTGTTCCTGGTTTGGCTACCCAATGTAGGGCCACGATACTTCATGATCCCTTGCCACTTTCTCTCAATTCTGCCCATGGTTTTGTATAATGTTCCTTTGTTCAGCTCTTGTCAACTGCCCCTTTAGAATATGTCATCATTTCCCTACTGGGGCTCAGTCTAAAGAATAGTCTTAAAAATTTCTAGTATAGCCTTATCCCTATCCAACCCCACCTCCAAACTTGAACCACCTCTTTGTATTCCTCAAAACAACATTCTACATTTTTTTCACATGACGTCTTGGCTTTGAGTTGTTACCACTGTATAGAATTGAGAGATCATAAGCATCGTGGGGGGAAAAGCCCAAAACTCCCAAAACATGAGTCTAGTGTAAGCTATGCCATTTGCTAGCCATGTGACTTTGGAAAAATGGCCATTCTAAGCACAGTTTCTTCACTTGTAAAATAAGGGTAGTGACATTCACTAAGCAAGGTTTTTGTTCCACATTTCAGAAGTGAGTTGCTCTTCATTAAACCTGTTGAGAAACTTGCTTCTCAACTCTCTTAAAGTTCTTATCTCATATGCCATGTATTTTATATTTATTTACTTGTAAACATGTTGCATTTCTTCCATTGAATTCTAAATAAATTATGTGCAGAGATTATGTATCTTTGTATTAACTGGAACCTAATAACATAGTGCCATGGACTTTGTAGCTGCTCAATAAATATTTGTAGACTGGGTATGTAAAAGGAAATACTATAGTTGACTCTTCACAGTCTAATTAACAGAAAGTCAAAACATTTTAATATCATTGACATGGTATGCAAATGTATTGGTATACGATAATTAAATAGTATGTAGTGGATATTTAAAACAATCGTACTTGGCCAATTTGGCCTGGCTTTGGCTTTGCATATAAATTACCCCACTCCATTCATCCTTCCTATTATGTCTAATCAAATGCAAAATAGGTAAACGTTTGAATGACTAAATGCTGCTTTTTTGCTGTGACTCCCAGTTCCCATGAAAAAACTTCATGGAAGTAAAGCAATCAGAACTGGTGTTGGGTGTTGCACTAGTAACAAAGTGGTACTCATGCTAAAAAGCCAACAGGCTTCTCATGGGAGTCTTATTTTGAAGACTATAATTATTTTCCAGGAGCATATGTTCATTCAACCCATATTTTTGAAATCTACCAAGGGCAAAAGAAAATCACATAAGACAAACTCATCTTTCAAGACCCAGAACCAATGGCCTTAATTTGTATGTATATAGTGATACAAATTTGCAACTTTTTGTTGTCTTTACACATATCTTCTCATTTATTCTTCACAACCTCCATGAGAAGTCAACTGTTAGTCTCTACAGAGTATTCACGAGGGAGCTGAGGCTATGAGAATTTGTTACTGCCTTAGATCAGAGGTCCCCAACCCCCACGCCATGAATGGTACTGGTCCATGGCCTGTTAGAAACCCCCAGGGTCAGGCGAGGGAGCATTACTGCCTGAGCCCCGCCTCCTGTCAGATCAGCAGCGGCATTAGATTCTCATAGGAGCTCAAACCCTATTGTGAACCGCACACGTGAGGGATCTAGGTTGCATGCTCTTTATGAGAATCTAATGCCTGATGATCTGACGTGGAACAGTTTCATCCTGAAACCATCCCCCTCAACCTGGTCTGTAGAAAAATTTTCCTTCACAAAACTGGTCCCTGGTGCCAAAATTGTTGGGGACCTCTGCTTTAGACTGACTGACCCAAGTGGTGACCTTTCTGATGAAATATCCACTGTTTGGCAATCTAATAAAAGCTGGGTGAAGAGAAGGAGAAGGAGAAGGAGGAGAAAGAGAAAGAGAAGAAAGTCATCCAAAGTCCTATCTCTTAAAACCAGGCCATATTGCAAACAGAAGGCCAAAGAATACATTTGAAGATACATAGAGTGAGTAGCAATCAGAAACTCTCTAAGTTCACACATGTTATCCATTTGACCTTCATCATGTCAGTCTGAAGCAAGCAAACATATATTTATTTACCCCAATTAACAGAAGAGATGACCATTTTAAAGTCAGTCATCCATGACAGAAGAAGGAATTAGAACCAAGGTCACCAAACTACATCTTGGACTGTGATCAACACAGCTTCCAGACATAAGGTGTACATCTTAAACTGTGTGACAGTCTACTCAATGCACAAAATTCATTCTTCTTAATTTTTAAGAAGATGTAGTTGGTACTTGCTGAAAGCAATGATCCAGATTTGGCCAACTTGGCCTAGTTTCTGATATAAATCACTTCACTTCTCCCATCCTTTCTACCACGTCTAATCAAACACCAAAAAGGAAAACATTTGATTTGCCTTGGCTCCAAGTTCCTGTAAAAAAAACTTCATCCAAGTAAAGTAAGTAGGGCTGGTTATAGGTGTCACACTTGTAACAAAGCAATACGTATGCTAAAAAGCAAAGAGGGTTTCTCAGGGCAGTTGCCACAGGTTTCCATGGAATGACAATTATAAGGTAGACGGATCATGTAATGCCTGCTGTGAACTTTACAATATGTGAGGATCACTATTTTAAGGTTAATATGGATAATGTTTGGCCTAGAAAGAACAATGCTGAATGCTAATAACTACAGAATGCAATAAAATGGAATATCATGTGAGCTGAAGTGCTAAAGTAAAAGTTGCTGAAGTATGACTGTAAGCACTTAATTTCATCCACACACAATCAAATGCAAATTCCCACTATCTCTTGAGAAACTGGCAAGAAATGACTGAAATGGAATAGCAACAACCTCCTTTATGTGGAATCATTATCTGGTCATCTTTGCTTTGTTACATAACTTGTCTGTACCCTCTGATGCACTTGAATTTGCAACTTCTACTAGTCCTTTCTTAAACAACTCCCCACTCCCACCTCTGCCGCTTCCACATTTGCTGGCAGATGCACCAAATCTGATAAATTCAGCAAGAATGAATTTCACCCTCTGAACTGAAAAACTTTGAACGAACCTTTGAAGAAGGTAGAATTGACAATGGTTAGCAGCAAGTGATATTTTCAAGGCAAACAGACACTCTCCCAAAGTATTAAATAACCCAGCATTCTGAATCACAGGTGGAAGGTAGCCATTAGTGAAGAGAGGAAAAAAAAAAAATACTTCGTCTCTATTTAGATTTGTCATTTCTGACTATTGCTCTTCCCTGGAAAATGGGTAGGTACAGTCATCCTGTACTTCGATCCCTAATCAGTGTTTGGAGACTATTTATTTATTCATGGACTTCTTTCTTTCCAGCGTTCAAACTCATTTCCACCACAAGAGGGCAGCCATCTCTTAAAAAAAAAAAAAAAAAAAAAAAAAATTGGGCCAAAATTTATGTAAGTTGTGCTTGGGACAAGCATTCAGTAAGTATTCCTCAGAAATCACACACCCTACATAAAAGAGATTCTGTAATGGGCAACACTAACATGAAACAGTGTTCAGAAGTGCCCATTCTCCCTCAGATTCTAAACTGACAAGGCTTCCACTTAGCAAGTTATGAAGTTCTAAAGCTGCAAGACATCCTTGATGTCATCCCAGGAGATTTATTTTTTATTTTTTCTTCGGGTGCATCCAATAGTTACCAACTTGTCTTCATCTTTAAAGGCTACTTAAATCTCACTGAAGTTTTGTTTTGTTTTTGCAATCTAAGTAATGACAGAAACGACTGTTAACTTCTTAATTAAACTTGATAGGAAAGGAAATAGTTTCAGAAGCCTGTGTCTAGGAGTAGAATACGTTTCATCGCCGAGTTGTTTGCGGTCCAGTGACTCTGAGTGACAATCAACTTCTATAGCACTTTTTTTTTTTTTTTTTTTTTTGGTCAGGAAATAAAGTAGCATGTTCCTGAATAATTCCCCCCACCCCGTTTTATTTTCCTGGTAGTCAGGCTTCCTCCAAAATACCTTATTTGACCTTCATACCTTTAGAAACAGCAAGGGCCTGATTCGCCTCTGTGGGTTGCTAATCCGATTTACGTGAGCGGAACCTGGTATTATTTTAGCTCCCCCACCGAAAAAATAATACACATGGATAATAGTTTTATTACCAGCTCCCGCTTGACTTTTTTCTCTCTGGTTTGCAGGCCCGATAGCTCTGGGAAAGTAGACCGTGGCCTCTTCCAAAAATGTTCTGCCCTTGATTTCGGGAATCATTTGGGCAAGCCCGAGGTGCTGTGCATGGGGGCTCCTGGAATCCAGGGAAGGCCAGAAAGCCTTGGCCCCAGACTCATCGTGCAGCAGCTCTGAGGAATGTTTCGGCTGAGGAGTGACTTGAGCGAATATTCAGCTGAGGAGTGACTTGGCCACGTGTCACAGCCCTACTTCTTGGGGGCCTGATGGAAGAGGGTGGAGTAGAAGGTTCCAAGGTCCCAAACTGAAATTGTCCTGTATGCTTGGTTCACACAGTGCGTTATTTTACCTTCCTCTGAGCTGTTAATCGCCTGCCTCTGAGCTGGGTGAGATAAACATCACAAGGCACAAAGTGGTTGTACCATGAAAAGAAATCAAATCCCTCCCATCCATCCCTCAGGCTGCCACACACACAGTCTACGTTACACACATGTCACGTAAAGCAGGATGACATCCATGTCACACACGTAGACATATATTTACCGAAATGTTTACCTTCGGTTGCATATGTTCTCATATATGAATATATAGAAATATATGTACATATTTTTGTATATTGGATATATTTATATAACTGTAACATGCATATGGATATGAAAATAAATGCACACACATATTTATGTAAAAGGAAATTTGTACACATGCATTTACATATGTAAATACATACATCTCTTTGTATTAATGTTTAAAAACACTCAATTTCCAGCCTCCTGTTTTCTTTTAATTTTCCTCCTATTCCGGGGAAACAGAAGCGTGAATCCGACGTCTATGCTATGCCAAAATGCGCTGTAATTGAGGTGTTTGTTTTGTTTTGTTTTTTGAAATTGTATATTATCGAAAAACTCCAAACTGAAAGTTGAATAACGGGCCCAGAGGGGAAATAGAAGCCAGACCCTGACCCTGCATTTGTCCTGGATTTCGCCTCCGGAGTCCCCGCGAGGGTCCGGCGCGCCAGCTGATCTCTCCTTTGAGGACAGGGAGTGGAGGCGCGAGCGCCCCCCTTGGCGGCCGCGCGCCCCCGCCCTCCGCCCCACCCCGCCGCGGCTGCCCGGGCGCGCCGTCCACACCCCTGCGCGCAGCTCCCGCCCGCTCGGGGATCCCCGGCGAGCCGCGCCGCGAAGGGGGAGGTGTTCGGCCGCGGCCGGGAGGGAGCCGGCAGGCGGCGTCCCCTTTAAAAGCCGCGAGCGCCGCGCCACGGCGCCGCCGCCGCCGTCGCCGCCGGAGTCCTCGCCCCGCCGCGCTGCGCCGGGCTCGCGCTGCGCTAGTCGCTCCGCTTCCCACACCCTGCCGGGGACTGGCAGCCTCCGCCGCACATCTGCCGCCACAGCCTCCGCCGGCGACCCGAACGTTCTCGGGGCCAGCGCCGCGCGGATCACCGGGGACCGCGAGGCATCCGCGCGCCGCAGACCCCGCGCGGGCTGGAGCACCCGGCAGAGCGCGCCACAGCGCCGTGGCCTCTGCTGCCCCGGCTGCGCCAGAGTCGCGGACGGGCGCGCAGAGCGCCGGCGACTCCGGAGCCGATCCCTAGCGCCGCGATGCGGGGCACCTACTGCAGGAGATCGGGGGCCTGGGAAGCGCCGGCCGAGGTGTGATCGGACCCCAGGCTAGTCACAAAGGGCATTTGGCCCCAGGGTTAGGAGAGAGAGGAGAGAGCACAACCACCCGCCTCGGCGGCCCGGGACTTGGCTCGACTCGCCGGAGAATGCGCCCGAGGACGACGGGGCGCCAGAGCCGCGGTGCTTTCAACTGGCGAGCGCGAATGGGGGTGCACTGGAGTAAGGCAGAGTGATGCGGGGGGGCAACTCGCCTGGCACCGAAATCGCCGCCGTGCCCTTCCCCGGACCCGGCGTCGCCCAGGATGGCTGCCCCGAGCCATGGGCCGCGGCGGAGCTAGCGCAGAGCGCCCGACCCTCGCTCCCTGAGTCCTGGAGCCGGCCCCGCGCGGGGCCACGCGTCCCTCGGGCGCTGGTTCCTAAGGAGGACGACAGCACCAGCTTCTCCTTTCTCCCTTCCTTTCCCTGCCCCGCACTCCTCCCCCTGCTCGCTGTTGTTGTGTGTCAGCACTTGGCTGGGGACTTCTTGAACTTGCAGGGAGAATAACTTGAGCTCCCCACTTTGCGCCGGTGCCTTTGCCCCAGCGGAGCCTGCCTCGCCACCTCCGAGCCCCACCGCCCCTCCACTCCTCGGCCTTGCCCGAGACTGAGACGCTGTTCCCAGCGTGAAAAGAGACTGCGCGGCCGGCACCCGGGAGAAGGAGGAGGCAAAGGAAAGGAACGGACATTCGGTCCTTGCGCCAGGTCCTTTGACCAGAGTTTTTCCATGTGGACGCTCTTTCAATGGACGTGTCTCCGCGTGCTTCTTAGACGGACTGCGGTCTCCTAAAGGTAGAGGACGCGGCCCAGGGGCCGGGGTAGGTGGTAGGTGGGAGGGGGATTTGGGCAGCCACTGCGGCAGAGCCCTTCCTTACGTCCAGGCCAGAAGTAAACAGACCCCTTTCCAGTCCACGTGCAACGGAGCCCTGCGGGGTGCCCCCTTCCAGCTGTCCCGGGCGACCATCAGCCTCACCCTCCCGGCCCGCACTCTTCCACCCCTCTTTCTTACCCTCTCCCCGGAATACTTTTGGAGCTGTTAACACTTAGATGAGGTGTTTTGTTTATTTATTTATTTTTAAATTTTTAAATTTTTAAATTTTTTAATTTTTTTTTTTTTTTGAGTCAAAGAAATCCCTTTGAGAGGGTAGCCCCTGGGTTTCACCCGTTAGCTGAGAACCTGTCCACCCTGCCATGGCGCTCTCCCTTCTTCTAGTGTTTCTGGGAGACTTGGTTTCTTTACTCAGAGCCCTATCCCATTGAGAAAAGTACTAGGAGTTGGGGCTCTCCCTTCTTGTTTCCAGAAATGCGAGGGGTCAGTACTGAAGAATCACTTGGTGCTGTGTTTTTAACAGCTGACACGTGCATTAATAGATATTCACCATGTATGTAATCCCAGGAAGATACATGAGTATCTTGACCGTACTACGGGGATGCGGGATGGAGTTGCCTCTCCAGACACCCCTGAGTGTAGGGGCGTGGGACACAAGTTGTAAGTGGCTTCAGAAGTTGTGGCCTTGAGCTTACAGGGTCTGGAAGTTATAGGGGTGTGTGTGTGTGTGTCAGGAAGTTCTATACAGTGCCTCTAAGGAAGTCACATGCACCATTTGTGTGTGTTTATATGCCAGAGAGCGCTCAGCGCTCTGCATTTGGGTTTGTATAGGGGACGCAGGGTGTCAGACCAAGCGGTGGTTCTCCCAGGTTCCCAGCATTGGCAGTCAGCGCTGTGTTACACACAAAAAAGTGACAGTCGTTGGCGCTGGTTTGGTTGGGAGGGGAGGGCAAACCCCAAATCTGATGTTAGACAAGTTAAGAGTTGGATGGGAGCGATAAATCACCTGGTTCTGGAACTTGGGGCCCTTCATTATCCCAAACATTTGAGCTTCGGTCGGTCTTACCTAGACTCGCGAGTGTGCCAAGCCAGGAGGGCACCCTGGAGGAGGCACGCCAGCCAAATGGGAGCCCGGGCCGCGGGGGCGCGAGGGGGGAGGACTGGGCGGGGAGCTCGGGTGACTCACGTCGGTCCTGTCCGCAGGTCGACCATGGTGGCCGGGACCCGCTGTCTTCTAGCGTTGCTGCTTCCCCAGGTCCTCCTGGGCGGCGCGGCTGGCCTCGTTCCGGAGCTGGGCCGCAGGAAGTTCGCGGCGTCGTCGTCGGGCCGCCCCTCATCCCAGCCCTCTGACGAGGTCCTGAGCGAGTTCGAGTTGCGGCTGCTCAGCATGTTCGGCCTGAAACAGAGACCCACCCCCAGCAGGGACGCCGTGGTGCCCCCCTACATGCTAGACCTGTATCGCAGGCACTCGGGTCAGCCGGGCTCACCTGCCCCAGACCACCGGTTGGAGAGGGCAGCCAGCCGAGCCAACACTGTGCGCAGCTTCCACCATGAAGGTGAGGCATGGAGCAGGGCGTGGGGGCGGGGAGTCACCCTGCAAAGCCCTCCACCGTGGGCAGACTGCAGCCATCCCTATAGAGGCAGCTTAGCCAGGGCGCCAGCGGACGTTTCCACTCTTGCTTCTGTACTATGGTTTCTGAATCTGATTTTAACTCACTGCTTGTGTGGTGGTGGAGCCAGGGATTCCCCTTTAGTAACTCCGCACCCTCTTCCTGGCTTGCAGCCAGAAGAGCTACTCCTCCCGGAAGAATTGGAGAGAAATCAAGTGATGGGGAAGATGAGGGCAAAAGGCATGCCCCTAGTCAGCTAAACGTGCAAGAATTCCACAGAGGGAAAAGGAGGAAAAGGGAGGCAGATTAAGATTTCTTTAAGTCTGTTTGGAAGCTTTTGCTCTATAAATCTGCTGCTTAAGCCAGGGTTTCAGGGTAGACAGAGCCAAGGGCAGAGTTTTCAGAGATAGTATTGAAAAATCAAAGCCCAGGGCCCCAAAGTCTTTCTAATTTATGGTTGATCTGGGCCTGGTGTGGAAGATTTTGAATCCCAATCTAATCCCCGTGGGAGATCAATTCTACAATCAATCTTATTGTTTCCACAATGACTTTCTTGTCCTGTGCTTAAATCCGAGATAGGCTCTGAGTAGAGACAAGGCAAGCCTTCAGATAAAAACGTTTGTAGCAGCTGCCTGTTTTTTTTCATGTGCACTGAAATGTGGATTTTTTTTTTCTTTTATGATACTACATGTGGTTTTTCTAAGGTGGGATATTTCTGCTTGTTTCATCAGAAGGGCATTTAGTGGACTGGAAATGTTTTACAGCAGCTGTTGAGATCTGCTGTACCTAAGTTCTTAGAGCAATTAGTCAAAAATATGTTCCACTTCAGTTCTTTTTCTACATTTTTAAATGCCTCTTTGGCTTAATACATTTAAAATAGAGCATGGGTTTCTTCAAATCCTAGAAAAGAGTACAAAATTGGATATCACAGAGCAACCACTTGAAGGATATTTGATGGGGTTGGGAGTGAAGTTCTCTTTCTTGCCTTTCCCTGCTTAGGTGGTAAATTTAAAGTGGGAAATTTACACTGATAATAGACTAATCAGAAATGGCACAGCCAGATGTTTTCTCCCAGTGTGAAGGATGACTTATACTTGTGAGAATATCTATTGGTAATGGGAATAAGTCCCAAAGGCAGGTCACATAGCAGAAGATACTTTATCATTGAGGCAGCTATACATTATGACAGGGACACTGCATTGATCATCAGTTCATGTACAAGCACATTTCTAAGTGAGGTGCTCTCTGCTAGCAGAAATCAGATTTGAAAGGCATTAAGATCTCACTCCACTCTTTCAGAATTCATTCAATGAAAGCAGAAGTACCCTGTTGTCATATGTAAAATTTGTGTGTATGTGTACATTCTGCCATCTTAACCCTGAAATGATTATAGATCCAGCTAATCATTCCCAGTTAATGCTGATTAGAATACTTTTTATTTTGTATAGAAATGTAGTAAGAATAGCTGTTTTAGAAACCTCTTCTGGAAATTTAGCATAGAAGCTCTTAACTTTATTTTTAAGGCCAAGAAGATGCTGTGTCTCTGTTATAACTTAAAAGGAAGATCATTTAGTTAACACCTAAAATATTCCATTGTGTGAGGATTTTATCAATGATGTCTGCATATTCTCATCATTCATCTAGAAGTGGTTTGATCAAAACTAAACAGGCTACACATTATTAAACTGTGTTATTTTAACTTAAAAAGCATGCTTAAGTTTATAAAGTCAGAATTTATATCTTTGTGAGTGTAAATGTTACCTGAGAAACAGTACAGAAGTTACCAACTTGATTAAAATCAACTTATAATAACTTCACTTCTTAATGCACTTAGATAATGGAGAAAAGCTATGTAATTTTGCCCCAAATTTCAACGAATCCATTTCTTGTCTCGTTATGACTAACATATCATCCTTAGTCTGGATGGATATAGCACTTTTTTCAAGACTAATCATTGTTGTATAAACCCAGGATTTGCTTTTTATAAACATCCTTGTGCCATGCATGCTACTAAAAGAATTTTTGGTAAACCATGTGATGAAGGTTGCTGGCTCAAGAACGGAATTTAGTTTCTACAGCATTAATGAGCATTTATTTGATAAAAGACCATAAAGACCCAATCATAAGAATTACCTGTTGGGTTTTCTTTGTGGATGTGATCGGATGGTTTGGTGGAATTACTGGACATCATGATGGCATTCTTTCAACCAATATGAGTATAATGCAACCATATCACAGGGGATCTGAGACAGAATTATCAGTTGTATTTTTCCTGTTGAATTTTGTCTAGTCCTTTCTCCAATGGCTTTTATTTGGGAGGATATAAGCTTGCTAAAATGTTATTGTTTTCAAGGTCATTAAAAAGTGCTTCAGCTACATAGGCCTTTCGAAACTGCCATTGAACATAGAAAAGTCACTTCTGCAAGTGGAAAGAGTGTTGTGGGCATTGCTGTAGTTGGAAACACGTTGACACTGGTTGACTTCTCTGGCCCTCCAAAAAGTCTTTATGCTTTTTTGTCAGATGGGAATATAGAAAGACCAGGTGCTTGTTCTCCTCACTCTGAAGGACACAGTCTTCTTTTTACATGAAATAACTGGATTATTTGCCTCTATGACTGAAGCTTTCAAATAGAGATTAACCCTCTTTCCACAAATACAATTATGAAAATATCCATATAATAGAAAAGTTCAAGAAACAACTATTGCTCTTCATTAGAGATTTTGTGGAACAAATTCCCAGTGCAAACAACACATTTGGACACAGATCCACCAAAGTCAATACTTCCCTGGTATGGTTCCCTAGTGGTCCCAGGTATTTCATTGTCATTACAGAGGCCGCATTAAGTAGGAAAGTTACTCTATTTGGAAATGGTTGTTGAGATTGAGGCTTTGGTGTCCAATGATACTTCCTTGGCACTGACATTTTCCATTCCACCTCTTTTTTAGTGGTTCCCCTAAATTTCTCTTGATCCCCTTGCAGTGAACTATTTTGTCTTCTTAGACTTGCTCTTTGTGTATTTTCTCTGAGATAATGAGAGAATACTTCATCTTTCCAAAGGTGTTGCTGTTAAGGGTGGGCAGAGGCCAAATCAGGGTTGTTGATGACAACCATGCCCTCTATTCCTTTAGTTGCCATTTCCTTTGTTGTATTTTTTTTTAATGGAATATTTTTAACCTTTTGTATTTGATATTTTTTTTCCTTGATCAGTTCTCTGTTATTTTATTATCTGGAAAATCTTGTCTATTATACTCGGCCTCTTTCATTCTGTGTTACGGCAGTGACTTCCAGCCTTACTGATTTGCCAGAATATCCCCAGGTTTTGTTGTCGTTGTCGCTGTCTTACTGGAGGTTTTTTAGCCCAAAGTGTGTTTTAAAATCCTCAAAGCATAATGGTAACTTACTTTTTTGCTAAAACTTACCATACTTTATTTAGAACGAAAGGGCAGCCACAAAATAGCAGCAACTCCGTATAAGAGAGACATGTTCCAGTGGACCCCATCACTTTTCTGCTCATTTCTGTCTGTTCTGTCCATCATACCTAAGTTGTATATTTCTGTTCATTTAGTTGGGACAGTACTCATCCAATGTTATCATTGTACTAAATATAAATGTGCCCCTAATGGTTTTGACTTTTGCTTCAGTTTTTGAGTCCTCGTGTATGTTAGGTAGTGCCGTCTATTTGTGCTGGCTAGTGCCACTAGAAATTTGGGAACTGGCTGGGCATGGTGGCTAATACCTGTAATTCCAGCACTTTGGGAGGCCGAGGTGGGCAGATCACTTGAGGTCAGGAGTTCCAGACCAGCCTGGCCAACATGGCGAAACCCCATCTCTACTAAAATATAAAAAAGTAGCCAGGTATGATGGCACACGCCTGTAATCTGAGCTAATTGGGAGGCTGCGGTGGGAGGACTGCTTGAACCTGGGAGGTGGAGGTTGCAGTGAGCTGAGATTGTGCCACTGCACTCCAGCCTGGGCAACAGAGCGAGACTGTCTCACAAACAAAACAAAACAAAAATTGAGAAACCTGAGAACTGCAGTAGATTCAATTACATATATCTACTCTTAATTTGCTAGCTCTGTGACCTTAGTGAAGTTACACAACCTCTCTGAACTCCAACTGTTTCATTTACAAAATGGAGATAATGAGTGTTTTTCTCAAATTGGTTTGTTGTGAAATAATTCATATAAATCGGATAGTGGCAGAATACACTCAAAAAAAGCATTCAGCTGTCATTATCATTATGACTTCTTTCGTTAATGTTATAGCCTTCCCTTCTGTAGGGAAAAGGAGGCCAGAGTGGACCTAGGCTGGCTGCGAGAATTCAGCTGTCTTTTGAATTATTTTAAGGTAGATCAATGATTGATGTAGTCTAGATTATTGAATTAGGACTTCACTTTTGGAGGAAGGGTCAAATATCATTGTTGTCTTATTTTTCTTCACTTTCTCACATTTTTGCAGCCATAGTTCCATCCATTTGGTTAAGAACTTAGGAGCTCAGAAACTCGGGTCAAAGATAGTTCGTAATCCTCAAATTCCTTAAGAACTTCAGCTTATTCAGGAAGGGATATTTACAGAAAACTAGCAATTGTATCAGTCTCCAAAAAAGCATATATTACTTGAGGATCCCTGTATTTTTGGCATCCTCAGGGTTGCTGTGATAATTTAGAGAAGGTTCGTTTATTTAATTGACTTTATCTCAAATAGGTTTTAATTTTTGTACCCCTTAAGAAAAGATTCGTACTCTGCCCTGGCAGATTAAAGAAAATGATGGTATATTCCCTAACCTTGGCCAGTTACTTTCCTGTGTTTGAGGGTTTCTGTGAACTTCTAACTTACCTCTGTGACCTGTCTCCACAATCAGGGGTGTTGCAATGGATGCTTTTGTATTGAGGATGGGATCTTTCAAGAAACAGATTCACTGAGGTGCAGTGGGAAGGTCAGAGAAAGATCTTCATATCACCTATTATTATTTGGTAGTGTATTTTTTTCTCCTTTCTTAAGGCCACTAAGTGATTCTCCTTCGCTAAGGCTACAAACTTCCACCGAGACCTTGAACCACAGAAAATTGCTGTTGTCTGTGTTTCTGGTCAAATAGTGGCAATTTTATATGATTCAGTCTTGTCATTTAATTTTTTTGGAGGTTATTATTCTATTTCATACCTTTTTTTATACCCATCTTCTTAACTTCATTTACCTGTCCCTCATACTTGCCTTGTAGCTTGTCCCTTCACTGTCATCATCTGGCCATGTGGGTGTGTACGTGTGTGTGAGAGAGAGAATGTGTGAGAATGTATGTTTCTTTATGGATTGGGATTTAGGGTTTTTCTTGCAATTGTGATTTCTCTGGGCACTTTTGTTAATATAACTAGTCAGTGAATGCGCTAGATAATTTTCCTTGCTTCCCCCTCTTTGAAAGAAAAGAGGTTCTTCTTATGTGTATTCTTATCAGATAAGCCAGCAGCTCAGGTGCTGGGCTGGCTTTGGTGTCACTGGGATCTGAGGTGGCTGACTTTTACCTTCTTGGCTGAAAAATTACCTTCAGCAGAAATATCTGAATTGCAAGGAGAAGGAGAAAGAAAGAGGCTAAACACAGTCCTTGGTACTTGTTCGGAGCCACTGAGAGGAGTCCAGGTTCAAATGGTCGGAAGGTTATTTTAATGATTGTGTCTGGCCTAAAGTACCATTAGCTTCCAGTGGAGTTTAGAATGTGGATGGATCCAGAACGGTATTCCCCAGAGGTTTGGATTAATAGGCACAAGGGACCCCTAAAGGACTCTATTGGCCTGATAGTCCCCATATCCACATAGAAGAGCTTTAGAAGAACCTTCTGTTCTGAGACCCTGGCTGGGCCCACCGAGAGCTGGTCCATTCAACTCTTACTCATTTGCCACCACTAATGGTTCTTCTATTCATTTTTATATTATTTAACAAAAAGGCCCTTTAAAAAGGCACTCCTCTGTCAATCTACACTTGAATAAGGAAAACATCCTACAAAACCTTGACACTTCAAGTGTGGTCTGGCAGTTCCCAGAATCCCCTCCTCAGGAGCTGCTAGAAATGCTGAATCTCAGGCATCTCCCCGGACCTACTGAATCAGAGCCTGCATCTAAAGCTTTACGGTGTACAAGCTGTTTTATGTGAAGGCTGAAGTTTGAAAAGCACTGCATTAAAGCGTTACTCCATAGTTTGGCATACACTGCCCCGATTGAACTTGGTGTGTCCACTTAGCTTCCATAATGACGGTTGCTTTGATGATGAAGGCTTATATAGGTAGATCCTTTGAGTGAGTGATCTGACATGATTCTCCTTTGCTAAGGCATCTAGATTCAGTGCACAACTTATAGCTGTTTGTCTTTAGGGGAAATACAACTGCAAAATTAATAAAAAAAAAACAGAGTCTCTTAGGATAACATGGAACTATGGCAAAATAAGATTTTGTTAGCACTTGGGTAGGAATTCTGAATGAAGCGGGCAAATTCTGTTGGCAGTGAAATGATAGGATGTGGTAAAGTTAGAATAAAATAAACTTAAATATCTCAAACTCTCATGGTATATACTATCAGTTTAATAATAATGTTGTACCTTTGATGATTTGCAGACTACAAGCATTTAAGATACTGTATTATATATTACTTGCTTGGAGAACAACACTTCTTAAAAATTGAGATTCAGAAATTTTAAATCAGACAAAGCTTTTGTGCATGGCCCACTTAAATGGCTATTTTGAAATAATGATAGTGGGTATAGAAGGATTATTCTGTAATAGGATGAGACTGTTCCTTTTGTCATGTAGATCATAATCATATTTTCGTAAATTTTTATCATTTTTTTGGTGTTGTGTCCATCCTGCAGCCTATTACTGGGTAGGTACATGGTTTTTAATATGGTTTATCTTTCAAAACTACAAAGGCATTACAAACAGAAGACAGGTCATTTATTTTTCTTCCAAAAGCGTCTAAAGTGAGATTTTGATATTTGAGGTCATAAAGAGGTGAGAGAACTGACAACAGTTGGGGAAGCTATTTCTCTTGAAATTGTTTGGCCTTAATTGCTACAGTGTCCTAGTACCACCCGTACGTTTCCAAAGAAGTAGATCCCTGTAAATGCCTTTGTCTCTGGACTTTTGAGTAAAATAGTAGGGTGTGCTTTGCAAAATGTCATCGTTGATGTTGAGTTTCAGAGTCTTTAATTAGGAAGCTGAAATCTGTATATCGAGATTTGTAAATCATCTAAATTGCAGAGTAATGTTTTAGAATACTGCTTAAGGGATTGACATTAAAGCCTTTTTTAAAAAAGAAATGCAATAATTTCCTCAAATCCTCACTCATTAGACCTCTACTAACTATAGTGCTGACTTTTTTTTTTTTTTTTACCCTAAAGTCTGGAATTCCAAAGAAATGCTTCACCATTTCCCCCATTATTATAGCCACCTGGAAGCAGTATTCATGTATTAGATCAAAAACACAACAAAGAATTATGAAAGGTTGTTTCCTGGTATGCAGTGCATGATGACATGAACTTACAGAACAGAGAGAAAGGAGGCTCCGTTTTTATTTAAAGAGGAAATTTGTATGTTCTGTGACCGACTTTTACGTGGGTTAAATCAAATCCCACAAGGAGGTTTAAAAATTTTCGTAGATAATCAAATGTCATTACTTGGTTTACTGAAAGACTTTTGTTTTTTCTTCCCTGTTTTTCTCTATCAAATCAGAATCTTTGGAAGAACTACCAGAAATGAGTGGGAAAACAACCCGAAGATTCTTCTTTAATTTAAGTTCTATCCCCACGGAGGAGTTTGTCACCTCAGCAGAGCTTCAGGTTTTTCGAGAACAGATGCAAGATGCTTTAGGAGACAATAGCAGTTTCCATCACCGAATTAATATTTATGAAATCATAAAACCTGCAACAGCCAACTCGAAATTCCCCGTGACCAGACTTTTGGACACCAGGTTGGTGAATCAGAATGCAAGCAGGTGGGAAAGTTTTGACGTCACCCCCGCTGTGATGCGGTGGACTGCACAGGGACACGCCAACCATGGATTCGTGGTGGAAGTGACCCACTTGGAGGAGAAACAAGGTGTCTCCAAGAGACATGTTAGGATAAGCAGGTCTTTGCACCAAGATGAACACAGTTGGTCACAGATAAGGCCGCTGCTAGTAACTTTTGGCCATGATGGGAAAGGGCATCCTCTCCACAAAAGAGAAAAACGTCAAGCAAAACACAAACAGCGGAAACGCCTTAAGTCCAGCTGTAAGAGACACCCTTTGTACGTGGACTTCAGTGACGTGGGGTGGAATGACTGGATCGTGGCTCCCCCGGGGTATCACGCCTTTTACTGCCACGGAGAATGCCCTTTTCCTCTGGCTGATCATCTGAACTCCACTAATCATGCCATTGTTCAGACGTTGGTCAACTCTGTTAACTCTAAGATTCCTAAGGCGTGCTGTGTCCCAACAGAACTCAGTGCTATCTCGATGCTGTACCTTGACGAAAATGAAAAGGTTGTATTAAAGAACTATCAGGACATGGTTGTGGAGGGTTGTGGGTGTCGCTAGTACAGCAAAATTAAATACATAAATATATATATATATATATTTTAGAAAAAAGAAAAAAACAAAAAAACCCCACCCCAGTTGACACTTTAATATTTCCCAATGAAGACTTTATTTATGGAATGGAATGGAAAAAAAAAAAAACAGCTATTTTGAAAATATATTTATATCTACGAAAAGAAGTTGGGAAAACAAATATTTTAATCAGAGAATTATTCCTTAAAGATTTAAAATGTATTTAGTTGTACATTTTATATGGGTTCAACCCCAGCACATGAAGTATAATGGTCAGATTTATTTTGTATTTATTTACTATTATAACCACTTTTTAGGAAAAAAAATAGCTAATTTGTATTTATATGTAATCAAAAGAAGTATCGGGTTTGTACATAATTTTCCAAAAATTGTAGTTGTTTTCAGTTGTGTGTATTTAAGATGAAGAGTCTACATGGAAGGTTACTCTGGCAAAGTGCTTAGCACATTTGCTTTTTTGCAGCGCTACTGTTAAGTTCATAAGTTCAAGTCCAGAAAAAAAAAAAAGTGGATAATCCACTCTGCTGACTTTCAAGATTATTATATTATTCAATTCTCAGGAATGTTGCAGAGTGGTTGTCCAGTCCATGAGAATTTACATCCTTATTAGGTGGAATATTTGGATAAGAACCAGACATTGCTGTTCTATTATAGAAACTCTCCTCCTGCCCCTTAATTTGCGGAAAGAATAAAGCAGGATCAATAGAAATAATTAGGAAAATGATGAACCTGCAGGAAAGTGAATAATGGTTTGTTGTTCTTCTTTCCTAAATTAGTGATCCCTTCAAAGGGGCTGAACTGGCCAAAGTATTCAATAAAACATAAGATTTCTTCATGATTGATATTGTGGTCATGTATATTTAAAACTGATATCTCGTGGCCCTCATCAAGAGTTGGAAATTTATTTGTATTTTACCTTTACCTCATCTGAGAGCTCTTTATTCTCCAAAGAACCCACTTTTCTAACTTTTCGCCCAACACGCAGCAAAATTATGCACATCGTGTTTTCTCCTCACCCTCTGTTCGCTGACCTATCAACTTGCTTTTCTTTCCAAGGTTGTGTGTTTGAACACATTTCTCCAAATGTTAAACCTATTTCAGATAATAAATATCAAAGCTCTGGCATTCATTCTATAAAGTCCAACCTGTAAGAGAAAATGGTGCATTTGTATAGTGCTCACAATGATGACCTTGTGTTTGCATTTTTGTTTCCGAAGTTAATATTTTAGAGGGGGTGGGGGAAAGGTAATGAATGGCTGGAAAATTGCAGGCAAGTTATTTGGTAAGTCATATTTGCACCAAAGGTGTTACCAGTGATTTAGCATTTTTCAAATGAACTTCTTTCGGGCAGAAAGATGTAAGGGAAAACTAAAGCCTACAAAACAAGCAAAACCTGGATAACCCGAGATGAAGTTTCAGAGATAATAGCCCATGCAACAGAGGCAACAGTGCCAAAAAATTAGAAAGGGAAAGTGTCTGAGATCAGCTTCTAGAAGAACATCTGCCAACTGGACTGACGCCCAAACAGAATGAAGTCAAATTAGGCTGCTCAGATTGAACACTTACCAGTGTGTCAGGGCTTCTGTACCCTGGGTTAGAATCAGACCCAAGGAAGGGTTCAGCAGATGTTTGTAAGAGCAGGGCACCCACAACTACCCACTATTTTACTGGCAGTATTTTAGGTCAATTTCCAGGACCTTGCATCCCCTCTGATCCTGCCATGCATGATTGGTGAAACCTACTTCTAATCTCCTTGGAAATGGCTAAAAAACAGTGTGTTTATAGTGGAACAGACTGTTATAATCAAATTCTTCCTAGGAATTAACTTTTGATGACTATGAGCTTAGTTACGGTATGGAGGTTATGAGGTTATATAAACCTTATCTTTTTTTTTTTTTTTTTTTTTTTTTAATTTATTTATTATTATTATACTTTAAGTTGTAGGGTACATGTGCATAACGTGCAGGTTTGTTACATATGTATACTTGTGCCATGTTGCTGTACTGCACCCATCAACTCGTCATTTACATCAGGTATAACTCCCAACGCAATCCCTCCCCCCTCCCCCCTCCCCATGATAGGCCCCGGTGTGTGATGTTCCCCTTCCTGAGTCCGAGTGATCTCATTGTTCAGTTCCCACCTATGAGTGAGAACATGCGGTGTTTGGTTTTCTGTTCTTGCGATAGTTTGCTAAGAATGATGGAACCTTATCTTTAAATGTGCATGATGGTTATCTTTTGCTAATACTGGTTAACTTTTAAAATCTTTTAGTTTCTTTTTACCTCTAGTTCTATTGTTCTTGATTAGGTGAGAACCATTAGATTATACTCAACTAAGGGGAATGGGGTCTTCTTTGTTCTCCAGCTGTTCTTCACCCTCTATTGCCATGGACATGAAGGACAGACTGCACAGTCTTAACATGTTAAAACTAATAACCCATGTTTTCTCATATTCACATTCTCTAGATGAGAGCATGAGAGTATAGCACAAGGATTTTATCCTTTGGCAGTTCCATCCACCCTTTTGATTTCTCTGCTTCATTGATTCTAATATTCCTGGTTAAAACTGTTTTCAGTGGTATCAACTAAAATGTGTTTTCTTGCATATGCATATTTAATATGTAAAACACAAAATACATAAATATACATATAGAGATGTATGTAATATATAGTACATATGTATAGATGCTGGCATTTTCAGTTTAGTTTCAGAGATTTTATAATCAGATACTCTGACCCTCTTGGCAGCTCACATGAGAAACAATATTTTTACAAACATTCTACATTGTTACAGACATTTTAGCTCACATGCTTCATTCCGAGGAATAAAGAGTCAAAATGAACATAACACTGAATGTCTTTAATTTCAGTCACTATTCTATAGGATCCTTTGAATCATTTCAGAGTTGCCTTTAAAAAGTCAACACATAGTCATTTCTGAATTTTAGGGGCCCACGGCCTTTCAAAATTGATTACATTGATCATCTGTTTTTGTGCTTGTTTCAACTGCGTGTGCCTCTCTGGCATGGTTTTAACCTGTATGGCACATGCAGGCTACCATGTTCATTATTTGCCTTCAAAAATTAGGAGGAGGGAGTGTGGGCAGCTTACAGATCTATCTGTGCTTCCATCTTTTCATAATTTCTACTCGAATCGCAGCTTTAAATTGTACCTTAAGAGGCCAAGAATAGAGAGATGATGTGTAAACCTGGTCTATATAACAAGCTGTGTAATCACTACATTACCAAAGCAATTCATATTTTTTTCCCTCAATTTTTTATTGGAGAGGGAAAATCATGTGCACAATTCAAAGGGCTTTCAAAAATAGCATATTTCTATTCTACTGGCATATTAATAAGATTCACTGAATGTTTACATGCCATAGCCTCCTTATCTGTTCTAAAGCAAAAGGAACATAGCCTTGCAGTCAAGAGCAATTAAAGCCCAGAGTAATTGTAGCATGGATTCACAATCCAAGAAATGTTAAGAATGTTCTGGTGCCATTTCTTTTCTGTTTATTTATTTTTTATTTTTTTATTTTTGCAGGGAACGGGTAGGCCGAAATGGGGGATAAGATGCAGGTCTGCTCAGCTTAGGTAAATTGCTTTCCTCTTTCCTCCGCCCTGCTGACATAAATTACAGCCTTTTGGTATTCTCCAGGGCAGAATTTTCTGACCATTTCCCTGCCTTGCAAACTTCAAAGTCAACTTCTACCTAACTTAGGGGACCAATGCTCTAAATAAAACTTAGATTTTAATGTGCATCCAAATTACCAGGAATTCTGTAAGGAGAATAAAACTTTAATGTGTGTACAGACCCCCTGGAATCATGTTCTATTATTGATTCTGTTTCAGTGAGCCTGGGTGGGGCCTGAGATCCTGGATTTCTAACAAGCCCCCAGGTGAAGCCCTTACAGGCCAAAGGACCACAGATTGAGTACCAAGGCTATAATGAATAGCTTCGTCGTCACTGTAGGAGTTGGACCCAGTTTAGGCCCCTCTCTAAGAAGCAGTACTTAAAGGAAAAAAAGAAAAAACCTGTATACAGGATGGCATCTTAATACTTTTCTCCATATCTGAAATGATGCCCTACATATTTTTTTTTTCAAAGGCATTTTTCCCCCTACAAGATGACTGGCAATTTTGTGTTCTAGCCACCCTCAGACATGAAAACACTTGGTTGCTTATCTTGTAAAATCTGCTCCGCTTGCTTGCTTGGGCATGTATGTAGTCAGTTTAGTCAAATACGTGTCAGTACATCTATGTGGATGGGGAGCAGGTGCAAGCCCTTAAAAACGTACTTTAAAAAAGTTTAACACTTAAGTCAGTCCACTGAGCTGATCCTGTGTGATCTTAGTGCCAAGCGTCTGAGTTAAAAGTTTTCCCTTTGAAGGCAGCAAATAGATGTCATACATTTGAAGCGTTTGTTTATACTAAATATGATGCTTGATTTTTTTTTTTTTAAAGTTCTAAGACAGTTCACTGTTCAACACCATTGGGCCTACACGGTGGTAGAAAGCTTCCAAAGCTGGTATTTGAGGTTTGATTTAATGGATATTGGCATTTTCAATGCTGCAGTTGGCTTCAGATAAGGTGTTTAAAATGGGCTCAGGCTAGAAAAAACAACAGGAATTGATTTCCCTCTGAGAAAGGGAGTCAGCAAATGAATAACTTTCTGCCTTTGCTTGGTGCTGGCACCTCTTGTAAAGTAAAATGTCCTGTGAGGGTCATCTGTGTAGCAGCCTCATTTTATTTTAGGGAGCACTTGGAAGATTTCTCACAAGTAATTCAGATTTGAATATTTGTTGAAGACATGCTGGAATGAATGGATTCCTAATCTCAAATACACCCCTTGTTGTGTGTACATACATACGTATATGCATATATGTGTGTATGTGTCTGTGAATGTATATGTACATATGTAATGATTTGTTCCTGTCTGGAGTCCAAATGCCAAGCGTAGGGTGCCTTCTTCTTTTTTATTGAGTTTCTCATTTTGCGTAGGTCTCTGAATTTCGCATTGAGTCCCTCTGAGGTGCTTAAGCAGTACTAAGCAAGACACTGACTTTAACACCACTTAAAAGCTTGCGTTTGCCCCGTGTCCTGGGCCCCACTCCAAGGCATTGCCAGGAGTACATTATTGTTGCAGTTCATTCTGATGAGGAGGTCTCTAAGCAAACCACCGATCTGCTTAAAGCCTCCCTCATAAGGAGCAGGATCTCATCTGGACTGCATTTACACTGGAACCGCTTGGCCACAACACTATGAGAGAATAATTATTGAACTATTTTACTGTACAACCATTTCCAAATTGTTGATTTTTTATTGATTTCAGGAGGCAAGCTAATTGCCCCATGGCAACTTGATGTTAACGTTTAATGAAGATCAGGAAACAGAGTTTATGAAAAGCTTTTGTATAGTAACTGCAAAGTTTCAAGAACTGTTTTATACTTCCTGACAGTGCTGGGCCTAGCTTAATGGTTTGTTTTTATTGCTTAAGAGTGTAAACCTTGCTTTAGCCCGGTGTGTGGAAACTATACCCTCATCCTGCATTACACATTTTCTCATTGCTTTTTACTCACTCCTGACTTCCTTTCCTGACATCTACAATTGAGACGTTTTCTGTTTTAATTGTCTCAAAATGAGTTTGTATCTTTGCATGTTGAGAATCTTACACACACACACACACACGTGCACGCATACACACTCATGAAGTTCAGTGTCTGCATTGTTTCACTTTGTTTAGGGTGGAGTTTCTTTTCGGCACTCGGTTGCTAGACGACCAAGCAGACAAAAGTTAAAGAATGAAAAGGCATTTTTAAAGATGCCAAATCTTGGCAGCTGAATTATTTTATCTGTGTCTTTCTATGGAGGGTTTAGTATTCCTACCAGGTTACCATTGCTTTTGTCCGACAGATGGCTGGTAGAAGATTGTTTGAAGTCTAGCTCTTAAGGCATTATCTGTTTGAGAACTTTGTTAAGTGTTGTTCCCATTTGAGGGTGCATGCTTCCCACCTGGGTTGACCAAAAAAAAAAAAAAAAAAAGCCAGCTAGTTTCCAAGGGTGTGTTTTAAATCACTAATAAAGTGGCGCTCCAGCTCCCAGCTGCTTCAATTGTTTCAAGGCAAGGAGGAAGAGAAAAGGTTGCTTTTGGAGGCACCATTCAGATATACAGGCTTTAGTGTGTAGAGAATTCTGTTTCCAGGAAGCTACCTTTGCTTTTTTGGTAGATGGTACTGGAAAAGTTTTTTTTTTTTTTTTTTTTTTTAATTCTTTAAAGCCTAATTTTAAATCAAAGTCATTTGTTCATTTCGGTAAGATGTTTCAGGAGCATGTTATAAATACAATCTTTATAGATCTGCCAAGTTGGACATGTGTTCACAAGTTCATCTTGCATGTGTACACAGTTTGTAGCTGACATGCGTTCCTCACTGAGAGCTTCCGTTCTTTCTCATTCATTCTCTGAGATGCTGAATCTTTGGCTCTCTTTGTGGGGTCTGCTGTGCTGGAATTAAGTCACATCTATGGCAAACTTCAGCTACTTTCCTGGTTCATTTCCAGACAGGGTTTCCTGGCATGGGGATCAGTTAGGGAGCCCTGAGGTATGCTCATCAAAGACTCTTGAAAATTAGGATCTTCTGAAACCTGTCTGGCCTATATATGTAAATTTGACAAAATATTCCTCTGGAAAGAAATCTGACTGACTTAGAAATTGTTCAATCACTTGGTTTAACTGGCAAACCTACAGTCCTCCAGGACATATCAGTATTGTCAACATTATAATATTACAAACCATGAAAATAATTATGCTTGAACACTAAGGCCCTGAAGTGAACCAGACTGCAAACTTAATGATGCTCAATCGGTAAGCTAAATAGAAATAGGAAAACAGATTCAGGAGAAAATTTCAATACTTCCTAACCTCATAGGATGTGAAGCATGTTTGCTGCCACAAGATAGCTCAGCTGAATACTAGAAAATGGGGAGAAATGGAGAAGTTAGGGGTGGTTTGTGGTTAAAAATATGCATATACATATATACAAATATATATATACATACACATACAAACACATGCACATATGCATATAGAAAAGGGAGGTCAATGCTGCTTTCAATAGCAGAACAGTGATTATTTTTTGCTTTCCTGAGACAGAGTCTCGCTCTGTCACCCAGGCTGGAGTGCAGTGGCACAATCTCGGCTCACTGCAAGCTCCGCCTCTTGGGTTCATGACATTCTCCTGCCTCAGCCTCCCAAGTAGCTGTAGCTGGGACTACAGGTACCCGCCACCACGCCCAGCTAATTTTTTTGTATTTTTAGTAGAGACAGGGTTTCACCGTGTTAGCCAGGATGGTCTCGATCTCCTGACCTCGTGATCTGCCCACCTCGGCCTTCCAAAGCACTGGGATTACAGACTTGAGCTACCACGCCCGGCCCAGAACAGTGATTTTTGATACAATTAAATAGCACAATCATCCCTTTCTTGGTGATGGTATGAAGCATTTTACCTGCATAGAGCAGGGTCCAGAAGCTCCTTTTGAAGGCTTCCTCTTTATTGAACTTTGGAGAAAGAACACTTCTCAACTGAAGACTAAGAATGCTAGAATCCTCTTACCAACAACAGCTGCCCAAAGGAAAATATCTTTCTGCCTGACACACAAGTATCAGATTTTGTATGAATGTTATGTTTTGTGGAAATACATCCATGGGAGGTTGTCATATTAGACATCTACATGGAAGCTCCAACACTTCTGTCTCTTTCACGAATACCCTGATGCCTGAGCAGCCCTTTTGATGGCACAGGCAGGTGGAGGCCAGGTCGTTGTAAGGACACTGCCTTTGTGCCTATGTTCAGCCTCACCCTTGGTGTACTGTCGAGCGCACTAAGGTACTATTAAGGATTCGGTACAAGGAGCAGAGACAGGGCTCCTTGAAATTCCTAAAACACAATCAGGTGCGTTCTTGTAGCATGGCAGGAATGTTGCAAAGCACTGTCATCCACAGAACCAAGAGGGATAGGACATTGAAACTGTGACACCATCATGAATCATGGGAAGATTAATTAAGGAACTTTTATGAGGGAGGGGCCACGTTTGTGTTTTATGTACTATTTCTGGAAAACTCAAGAGATGGCAATGTTTCAGTCCCAGTGGTGTGAAAATAAGAACCTTCGTCCAATGGCAGCTGGTGCTGAAATGAAACTTTCTGGAAGTCTCCTGTTTCATGGGTCTGTGAGATTTTGACCTCTGGGTCCCAACAGAGCCCAGGACCCACAATGCTGTTCTGTGATAAGGTAAGTTACCTGGGTGGTGGTCCTTTTTTTTTGCAGGAGTAGAAATCGGTATCTTTAATCTTGTCCCCATCACTTACCTAATCCTCCAAAAGTGTGACTAGACTTTTCCTATACTTTCCATTTTACATTCAGTTCCCTTTCTATTTCTCTCTCCTTTTCTCTGGGTGTCAGGAACTTTTGTGGAGATCAGATGTGCTAGGGGAAGAGGAGGTGAAAATGTCAACCTTATTTGCTACAAAGTGAGAGCGATGTGGTCCTGTGTCATCACAAACCTGAGCGTTTGTTAAACCTGACTGAAGCTGTGCCTAGGATCTCCTGTGAGAGGCCAGTTTGGACACAGAACAGGATCCTATTGTGTTTGTCCTTTTCCATGGTAATGCGACTCGGCTTGGGAGGAAGAGTCATTTCACAGACTTCCCTCGTGGAAAATGCTGGTGGTGCGGGAGAAATGGCTCTCCTCCCATCCCTGGAACACCAGTTCTGGGATGCTGAGAAGGGCTGCTCCAGCTGGGGGTGGGGTAGTGGGGTGGGGAGGGAGCTGGCAATCCATTGGCTTCAGCGGAGTGTAAGCGCAGACCGAAGCGCTTCTCCTCTGCAGCCAGAAACAGTGATTCATTTGATTTTAATTTTAACATTAGCATTTTTCTCATGACTCACTGATAATTTAATATGGAATTTAAAAGGTTGAAACAGTTATTTACTTTTTAGGAACTTAAAACATTCCCTAGGTGGATATACATTTTCCCTCTGAAACAGAAGATGTACTCGTGGTTGATTTTTTTAAAAAAAAAAAAAAAGAAAGAAAGAAAGAAAGGAGGAGTGGGTATTTCTCTCACCCTTCCCTCCCCAGCTTCCACCTGCATCCATACACCAGTTGATCTGATTAATGTTGACTGACTGTCAGCCAGTCTGTTTCTTCTTATTCTTTCTCTTATATTGAAATGCTCAGAAAACTGGGTGAAAATGTCACCACAGCAAATGCTCCGCTGCTATCATTTATGTCCTCTGGTCTTTGTTGTAGCAGCATTAAGTGAAGGCAATCTTTCTCATCTGTATTTTATGAATCTCATGAGCTAAGATCTTGCCCAAGATCGTAGATCTTTCTGAGTAGTTTCACTGAGGGTTTTGTAGGACTTCTGTTGAATGGGTGAGGAAAAACCTAGGCTGGCAGAAGGTACCTGTCATAATTTAAAAACACACACACACACTTATTCTCACCAACTTTCTGATATTAAATGCAGTTGTAACTGGTAAATTTGCTATCTAATAATGAGTTGTAATAAAAATGTGATTCGTCCAACAGCTCCCACTTCATAATTTTTTTGCACATCTGCAGAATAACACCAATGAGTTGATACTCAGAAACTTACGTTAATGAATAGGTAATAACTATTCGAAATCAGCGTAACAAGGATAGTTTTGTGTCATCGCACAATGCCGAGGACATTCTCAGGAGTCTAGGCATTTCCACTGGAAACTTGCATATTCATTTTGATGACTATAATAAAGAGGACCTTGGACCATGCTAGATCTCTGCACAGAGGATCCTTTCCCTGTCATATTTCCTGTTTTCCAGTTCTGTTCTCCAGGAGGAGAATGTATTAAGAAGGGCAAAAGCAAGTGGAAAGCAGGGTACTCCAGTTCTCAGTATTTATCTGCATGCTCAAATTAGTTGTGAGATGTAGCTCTAAGCATTTTATATTAAAATGAAGTATCAGATTTTGTGCATAATATCCTTAGAACAGAACTGTGCAAAAGGGTAGCCACTAGCCACTCAAGGCAATTAAACACTTGAAATGTAACTAGTCCAAATTGAGATGTGCTGTAATTATTGAATAAGCCCCTGATTTCAGAGTTAGTATGAAAAAAAAAGATATAAGATAACACATTAAGAATTGCTACCTTGATTTCATAATGAAAGGGTAATATTTTGGATATAGTAGGTTAAATAAAATGTATTTTTAAAATTTATTTTATCATTTCTTTTTATTTTTTAATGTAGCTACTAGAAAATTTTAAATTATACATATGGCTAGTATTATGTTTCTGTTGGACAGTGGTTGGTTAGAGCAATAAATCAGAGTGGACTCACATCACTTGCATTCATTTCCAGACTGATGGAGTTTCTCAGGTAACAGTGAAAATGATGGAGCTAGAGCCAACACTTAACTAGAAAGTCGTGAATATCTATAGGGCCCTGATAAAGGTTAATGATGTTCATCTACTGTGTCTTAGCAGAGAAAAAGCTGGGAGCCATCGACATGGTAGAAAGAGAGCGGGCTTCACGTTTTGGAAATCTGTGTTGCACTTCCAGCTTTGCAGGTTGCTAAATGCATGTCCTTTGGGAGGTGGTTTAACCTATCAGAGCCTCAATCTCTTTGCCTTTAAAACAGGTTATTCTAGCCCTTTCTCTTTCATAGGATTTTTTTAGAATGGATGAGACAATGCTTGTAAATGTATCATTATTCAAAGTAAATATGGTTTATAAAGTGAAAATTGAATAAGTGGACCCCATATTAGGTGTCTATGACTGCAAAACAAGTTACCTCAAACTTTGTGGTTTAAAATAAGCTTTTATCAACTCACATATTTTCTAAGGGTTAGGAATTCAGGAGTATCTTAGCTGGTGGCATTATTATGTCAGAATCTCTCAGGACATTGCAGCCAAGGTATCAACCAGGACTAAAGTCATTTGAAGGCTTGAACTAGGCCTGGAAGGTTTGCTCCTAAAATGGTTCATTCAACATGGTTGTTGCCAAGAGGCCCCTGTTCCGTCCCCTATGGGCCTTTCTATATGGCTGTTTGAGTGTCCTCATGACGTGGTGGCTAATCTCCCCACAGTATGAAACAATAAGAGAGAATGAAGAGGAAGCCACAAAGCCTATTTGACTCAGTCTCAGAAGTCAAACACTGTCACTTTGACCTTATTCTATTAGGAGCAAGTCACTAAATCCAGACAAGTCTCAAGGGAAGTGGGAAGGAGTACTGATTGAACCCCACCTTTTGAAGAGATTGTCAAAAAATTTGGGACATATATTTCACCTCCACAGACCTTTGCCATCTGAAAGTCGATGACACAATTTGGATGATTCTTGTCATATCTAAGTCAGCATCGAGGAACCATGGGAAAAAAGCAACAGGGACACATAGCATCCAATTCAAGAATTATCCTCAAACCCAGCTACTGAAAGGGGCTGCTATAGCCTTAACACCAGTTTTACCTCACAGCTGTTGAGATGACCTACCACGACCCTAAGAGTAATTTCACCTAAAAGCCATCATTCACCAATCAGAGCTTGCCAGCTCCCAGAAGCTTGCTAGTATTAATGAGCATTTTTTCAACACAGTACAGAACATTTCTCTTTCTAACAAAACTCCCAACCTTCTCTTTGTTCTTTGGACACAACAAAGACCACCATGGTCTATGTGTACGCCCCAAATTGCAATTCTATGATTCCCAAATAAAATATTGACTTTAGGCCGGGCGCGGTGGCTCAAGCCTGTAATCCCAGCACTTTGGGAGGCCGAGACGGGTGGATCACAAGGTCAGGAGATCGAGACCATCCTGGCTAACCCGGTGAAACCCCGTCTCTACTAAAAAATACAAAAAACTAGCCGGGCGAGGTGGCGGGCGCCTGTAATCCCAGCTACTCGGAGGCTGAGGCAGGAGAATGGCGTAAACCCGGGAGGCGGAGCTTGCAGTGAGCTGAGATTCGGCCACAGCACTCCAGCCTGGGCGACAGAGCGAGACTCCGTCTCAAAAAAAAAAAAAAAAAAAATTGAGTTTAGAGATTTGTCTCTATATTTTATTTGATGTTGACAACCACATTTGAAAAAAGAAAAAAAAAAAAACACTGTTTCTATAAAGGATTAAGCTCATGGCCTAGTTGTCCTCAGAGTAGAACAAACTTTTGGTTCTGTTGGAGTCTCTGAATAACAAAATCTCCAATTAAACTCCACATTCAGTAGAACTAACAATTTCAATACTTTGCCCATCATTAACCGGAATTCATTTTTTGAGATATAGCAGAACAGTCTCCTGGAGTTCTAACTCCTCTTCGGTCTCTTCCCAAGCGAAGGAGCTCCTGCAGAATCCAGGGATGCAGTAATAAGCATGAGAAAGACATAACGGTGCTGCAGAAGTCAGGAGGCCATAGGAGCAGGTTGGGAATGACTGTGGCTCTTGAGCCTTTCACCTACCACTGCCCCTTCTTCATACCCTTAATCGGTCTTTCTTTTTTATCAATGGAGATTTTAAGAAGAGGAGACTGCTTTCCTAGATTTGAGAATAAATGTGGAAGCATTTTATATTTCCCTGCTCTGCTGTCTTAGGGTAGCCGATAGGGAATTTTACTGGTACCTGGATTAAATTAAGTCCTTAGTCTTCCTTATCCCCTTTTTGTCCCAAAGCTGTCTCCCTAGCTAGAGAACATTTATTTTGGGAAAGCCTTTATGATATGAAAACTCATCCTATAGATAGTTCCTGTCTTACATGCAGGTGGACAAAACATTTCCCTTGGCCCTTTGTGGAAGGTTGACTATTGGATGTCTGTTTCTTTCCTAGTAATTGTGGTTTTCTTCTCCTTTTCTGAGTTTTGGTACTTCCCAGAGGAAAGGAAACTCATAATCTAATAACTGCCACTCAGAATTCTCCCTATTCTAGAAAAATATAAAGATGGACATTTCTCCCTATATTTCAGGGACATTTAAATGCATAACACCAACAACTTGATAGAAACTTCTTTCTCTTGAGAGGAAACACAAGAAAATATAAATCAGCAGAATACTGATAACCGTGTTAAAATTTTGGAGTCAAAAAGAAAAATAATTGTAGGCTGGGTTTATATTTTTGAAATATTTAGGTTCAAGATTTACCATGTCAGCAGGTGGGGTGCCAATCTAAACTACGTTTTAAAGTGAGCTTAAATACCAACTAATTAATTGTAAAACTGATATTCTTGAGAATCTACAAAAAAAAAAAAAAACAGAGTCTTTACCAATAAACAAGTAAACATACTGATGAATGAATAATTACTAAATACAATGTGCTGTAAAGGAATCAGGGCACTGGGCTAGAAAATACCAGGTACCTATTTAGGATGATCCCTCTGAGGAAGTCATCAAGCTGGAAGTTCATGGAAGAGACAGAGACCTACGGAGACCTGCTGAGCCAAAAGTTTGGATATGCGAAGGTAGGCAGAAGGGAGCATTCCAGGCCTCCGAGTGCCCCCAAAATGTTATGGAGTGAAATAGTTTGATGTCAGCGAGGAAGAGGGAGAAGGCCATGGCAGGAGGAGCATCTTGATCATGAAGAGCAGAATCAAATAAGACCAGAAGGTAAGCAGAGCTCATATATCACTCTGCTATTCTAAATCTGCCGGAAAGTTATTGAAAGCGTATGAAACAAGGGTGAAATGAGATGTAATGAATTTTTTTTAAAGGTACCATGACTGCCTGTGGAGAATAGATTGAATAGGAAAGGAGAAATGGAGAATGATTAGGAGACTGCAGTAGGAATAATTTTGAGCCGGCCTTCAAGATTTCTGCTCTCTGGTGTATGCACTCTATAGAACCCTTCCCTTTGAGAACAGCTGACCTGTAAATACGATGGGAGGCAATTAGTTGACTTTGAGTTAATCAGAAGGAGATTATCCTGCGTAACCTCGCCTCACCAGGTGAGATATTTAAAAGAAAGTAAACAGGCAGAGAGAGTACTCCTACTGGCCTGGGAGAAAGCAAAGAGCCACACTGTGAAGTAACCATGCGGGCCATGTGGCTAGGAACCGTGAGTAGCCTCTGGGAACTGACACTGGTCCCTGGCCAGGAGCTACCAAAGGAAGCAGGGACCTCAGTCACGAGGAAATAGATGTTAACAAGGAGAGGACCTTGGTCCTCAGATGAAGCTGACAGCCCCAGTCAACACATTCATTTCAGCCTGTGAGACCTGAGCAGAAGTACCAGCGGCCACACCTAGACTTCTGCCCATGGAAACTGTGAGATAACAAATTTATGTTATTTTGGCGAGGTGCAGTGGGTCATGACTGTAATCCTAGCACTCTGGGAGGCCAAGGTGGGTGGATCACTTGAGGTCAGGAGCTCGAGACCAGTCTGGCCAACATGGCAAAAATGCGTCTCCACTAACAGCATAAAAAAAAAAAAAAAAAAAATTAGCTGGGCATGGTGGTGCATGCCTGTAGTCCCAGCTACTCAAGAGACTGATGCAGAAGAATCACTTGAACCTGGAAGGCAGAGGTTGCAGCGAGCCAAGATTGCTCCACTGCACTCCAGCTTGGGTGACAGAGTGAAACTCCATCTCAAAAAAAAAAAAAAAAAATATGCTATTATATTTTAAGTCACTACACTTGTGGTAAATTGTTACTTAGGAAATAACTAATTCATAAGCTATTTGCAGCATTCCAGCTTAGAAAAGACGGTGTTTGTATTAGATTTGTGGTAGGGAAGAGGAAGAGAAGTGAGTGGATTTGAGATCTTCTTTAGAGGTATATTTGACATTACTGGCTGATGGACTAGACATGTCAAGGAAAGAAAAGAAAGAACTAAAAGTAATTTTTAAGATTTTTTACATTTGAGCTACTTAGTGACTAGTGATCACAATGAATGCTATCACAATTTCAGCTGTCATAATTTCGGGAGGGGAAGCATGGAGGAAGAACATGATGCTGGGGAAACATCATGAGTTCAGTTTGGACATGTTGAATTTGAGATGTTTGGGAAATATGCAAATGGTATTGTCAAGTAGGCAGTGGGTACATGAGATGAACTCAGAGGAGACTCCTAGGTTGGAAATGGAAATTTGGAAGTTATTAGCATATCAGTGCCAAAGACATGGGAATGAAATAGGAAAGAAAAAGGAAAAGGGGCTTCGACCAAACACTGAGGAATTTTGACATTTAGAGGTCAAGAGAGGAAGTAGAAGTGAAAAAAGGCTGAAAAGAGGTGGCCTGAAGAACAAAGGGAAACCTAGAGAGTGTGGTACCATGAAAACTTTGAGGACTTGTTCACAAAGGAGGACAGAGTCACAATATTGAGTGCTACTGACATCTCCAGTAAGAACAGGGGTTTGTGACCTTGATTTAAGTGAGCCATTAGAGCTTTGAGCAGGAGCCAGGTTATAAAAGGTGAAGAGTGAAAATACTGAGACAGTGAGCATGGACAATTCTTTGAAGACATTTGTCTGCAAATATAGCAAAGTGATAAGGCAGCATTTTGACGGAAGTTTGTGTACGAGTGCATGTTTGTTTAATGTGAGATATTAATTCATAACTATCTCCTAAAAAAGAGAAAGGTTGACGATAACAGGGGAAGAAAAGTATTTCAAATAGATCCAAGTATCTGAGAGGTTTGGAGGAGATGGATTCAGAATACTTGGAGGAAAGACTGGCTTTTCTCAGTTGAAACTAGAAAAAAGAAGGTGGAAGTAGAAGTAGGCAGTTTTTCTTTTTAATTTTTAATCTTGAAATCAGTAGAGATTCCTGTGTACCTTTCATACAATTTCCCCCAATGGTTATATCTTGTATCATTATAGGACAATAGCAAATGCTGGAATTTGACAGTGATACAATTGTGTCTATTTCTTTTTTTTTTTTTTTTTTTTTGAGACAGAGTCCCGCTCTGTCGCCCGGGCTGGAGTGCAGTGGCCGAATCTCAGCTCACTGCAAGCTCCGCCTCCCAGGTTCACGCCATTCTCCTGCCTCAGCCTCCCAAGTAGCTGGGACTACAGGCGCCTGCCACCTCGCCCGGCTAGTTTTTTGTATTTTTAGTAGAGACGGGGTTTCACCGTGTTAGCCAGGATGGTCTCGATCTCCTTACCTCGTGATCCACCCGTCTCGGCCTCCCAAAGTGCTGGGATTACAGGCTTGAGCCACTGCGCCCGGCCCAATTGTGTCTATTTCTATGGCATTAATCACGTGTTTAGATTTGTGTAAGCATCACTGCAATCAAGGTGTTCCATTATCACAGAGATCTATTTTACGCTTTTGTGCTACTCCCTAATAAGCATTCCCACTCCCTTCTTCTCCAACGTCCCTAACCCTCTGCAACCACTAATCTTTTCCCCAGGTCTATAATTTTGTCATTTAGAAAATATTATATAAATGAAATCATACAGTGTATGATCTTTTCAGATGGGCTTTTTTTTTTTTTTTTTTTCACTCAGCATAATGCCCTTGATATGTATTCAGGTTGTTGCACGTATCAGTAGTTCATTCCTTTTATTCTATGATATGGATGTATCATAGTTTATTCAGTCATTCACCTTGTGAAGAGCATCTATTTGATCTGATTCCAGTTTTTGGCTATTATGAATAAAGCTACTATGAACAAACATGGTTCTAAAGCTTCTATGACCAATCAGGTTTTGGTGTGGATGTAAGTTTTAATTTCTCTGAAATAAATGCTCAAGTGTGCAACTGCTTGGTCATAAGGTAATATCATTTTGGGTTTTGTTAACAAAACGTCATACACTTTCCCACAGTACTAGTTTACTATCACCAGCAATGTATGAGACTCAGTTTCTCTGTATCCTTGTCAGCATTTGGTGTTGTAACTATTTATTTTAACTATACCAGAAGTTGTGTAGCTTGTGTTCTTAATATCCATTTTCCTAACGCCTGATGATGTTGAACATATTTCCTCGTGCTTATTTGCCACTTCCTTCAATAAAATGTCTCAATTTTTTTTGTCATTTTCTAATTGGATTGCTTACTTTTAACGATGAGTTTTAAGACTTCTTTATATAATCTAGATATGAGTCTATTCTCAGATATGTGGTTTGCAAATATTTTCTCTCTCAGTCTGTAGCTTGTCTTTTTGCATCTGAATATGATCTTTTACAAATGTTTTTTCAATTTTTTTTTTTATTTTTGATGGGATCAAATGATCAATTTTTCATTTATGGATTCTGCTTTTGGTGTCATGTCTGAAAACTCTTCACCAAGTTCTAGGCCTTAAAGGCTTTTTTCCATGATTCTTCTAAAAATTTTATGAATTTACATTTAAATCTATGATCCTGATCCATTTTGAGTTAATATCTGTATAACATGTAAGGTGTAGGTTTTTTTTTTTTTTTTTTTTTTTTTTTTTTTTTTTTTTGGCTAGGGATATTCAATTACTCCAGCATCATTAGTTGAGAAAAAAAGCTTCTTCCTTCATTGAATTGTTTTTGTAACATTGTCAAAAATCAGTTTTTCATATTGAAGTGGGGCTGTTTTGGGGTTCTCTATTCTCTTTTATTGATCTATATGTCAATTTGTTTGCTAATACCATACATTTTCAGCCAGGTGTGGTGGCTCACACCTGTAGCCCCAGCATGTTGGGAGACCCAGGCAGGAGGTTTGTTCAAGCCCAGGAGTTTGAAACCAGCCTGTGCAACAAAGTGAGACCCTGTCTCTACAATTAATCAAGCAATCTATCAATACAATAGTATTATACATTTTCACAACTATTGCTATGTATGTCTTGAAATAAGGTACAGCGATTCCCCCCACTTTCTTCTTTTATAGAATAGTTTTAGTTATCCTAGTTCTTTTGCCTTTCCATATACATTTCAGAATAATCTCACCTGTATCTACAAAAATACCATACTAGGTTTTTGTTGGAATTTTGTTAAACCTGTATATCAGTCTGGGGAGAACTGATATTTTTACTCCATTGAGTATTTGAATACATGAACATTTTGTCTCTCCATTTATTTCTAATTTTTTAATTTCTTTCATCAGCATTTTGTAGTCCTCAGTATCGAAATCCTATCCATATTTTTTCTTAGATTTGCAACTAAGTATTTTATCTCTCTCTCTCTTTTAATGATTTTTACATAGTATTGTATTTTAAATTTGTTTCAACATGTTAATTGCTAATATATAGAAATACAATTGATTATTGGATGCTGACCTTGTATCTTGCGAACTCGTTGAATTTATTAGGTCTAGAAGTGATTTTGTAGATTTTATGGAATTTTCTATTTACATCATAATGTCATCTGCAAATAGGAGAGTTTTATTTCTTCCTTTCCAATCTGTATTCCTTTTATTTCCTTTTCTTGTCAATTGCACTGGCTAGAAATTCCAGTGGGTTGAACAGCAGTGATGAAAGTGGACATCCTTGCCTTGTTCTTAATCCTATGTGGAAATCATTTAGTCTTTCATCACTACATATGATGTTAGCCAGAGGTACTTTTTAAAAGATGTTAGATATTCTTCATTAGGAACTGGGTATAGGATTCTCAGGTGATTATTATGTTCTCAAAGAATTTCAAAAATATTGTGCCACTTCCTTCTGGCTTCCATGGTTTCTGATGAGAAATACACTGTCATTTGAATTGTTTTACCCCTCTCTGGCTGCTTTCAAGATTTTCTTTGTCCTTAGTTTTCAGAGGTTTGGCCACAGTGTGTCTTGGAATTGTTTTCTTTGCCCTTTTTTTGTTTGTTTGTTTGAGGTTCATTCATATTCTTGAGTCTATAGGCTATTTTTTCCACCATATTTAGAAAATCTTTTGCCATTTCATTTTTGATACTTTTTAAGCCTCATCTTTTATTTCTCCTTTCCTTCTGGGACTGATGACAAGATCTTTTGTGATAGTCCCACATAGACCTGAAACTGTTCACTTTTTTTTTCCACTCTGCTTTCTCTCTGATCTTTGAATTGGGTAATTTCTATTGTTTTATTCTAGTTCACGGATTCTTTCCTCTGTCTTCTTCATTCTATTTTTGAGCCCATCATTGAGTTACTCATGTCAATTATTTTGAAAGTTCCATTTGATTCTTCTTTAGATCTTCTCTTCTTTTGCTGATATTTGCTATTCTTTAATTTATTTCAAAGCTGAGTGAGATGCTCATGGAAGCAAATTTATGGTGGCTGCTTTAAAATTCGTCTCATCTTAGGGCAGCATCTGATGATTGCCTTTTATCATTAGTTTGAGTTCTTCCTGGTTCTTGGTATAACCGGTGATTTGTTATTGAAACCTGGACAGTTTGGCTATTATAGGATTTTAGATCTTATTTAAATCTTGTGTTTTAGGAGGCCTGCTGGATGAAGGGTGAAAAGTGCCACCTTCACTCTGCCAGGTGGGGATAGAAGTCCAGGTTTTCCACTCTGCCTCCACTGACACTCAGGGGATGAGGGGCGCTTTGTTACTGTTATGTGGGGGTGGAATTTCGGGATCCAAATCTGGCTTGCACTGACTTTGTGGATAGGGGGTATCATTATCCCAAGAGAGAAGGTGCTGGAGTACCTATTCCTGCCATGAAGCCTAGGCTCTCACTTGGCTTTTGCTATCAGAGGTGTGGCTAGGACTGAAGTTTCTTTCTGTGGTATTTGGCTGAGTAGAGTGGTTATTATCTAAATGTTTCTTGTCCTGCTAGACTACTCCTTACCTGGTCTTTTGGCCAGAGTGTAGGCTTTCCTATGGGCTTTATTTTTATTTTTATTTTTGGCTGTGTCCGTTTGTGTTTTTAAGATGTCACTTCTCTATTATCCAGTCTGGGATGTATGAAGTAAAAAGAAACCCCAGGGAACTTACCACCTGTGTTCTTCAAGTCCTAATGTCCCTAGGGAGCCTGCTTTTCTCTCTCTACCTTTCAGATATTCTTAATTTATTTAATATATAATGCCCAGGGTTTTTAGGTGAACTTAGAGGAATAGAGAAAAGTATGTCTACTGCATCTGCCTGGAAACAGAAGTCTCAGCAGATAGTTTTTACTTAATCTTCAAATATCCTTATAAATCTGCAGAGTAAAAGGTGATAAATGATTTCAATTTTCTGAAGGAAAAAATTGAGACACTTAAAGGTAATTTACCTGATCAAAGTTACCTAGAAATACAGTCTTGGTTTCAAGTAAAACCTTGCAATTTTAAATAGCTATTATTTTACTTTTCTTTTTTTCTCTCTCTGTTTGCTAAAAGGAAAAAAATAACTGGTTGGTAGAGGGAGGGGAAGAAATAGTTACCCACAAAAAGACTAAAAGGACTATTTTTTGGCTTGGAAGCAGTAAGTGTTTAAAATTACTAAAGGAGGACTTTTCAGAAGTGATTACATAATCATCTCAGTTACTCCTTTATATCTTATCTTATAAATGAATGACTTCAATTATTTATACTGTGTCCTGAAACTTAAGTGTCAAGGTGCACATTTAATAATCATTGTCACTCCCTTGATTAAAGACTCACACAAAAACAGGAAAAAAGGATGAAAAGGTTTCATTACTATCTTAGGCCATTCTTGTGTTGCTATAAATACCTGAGGCTGGATAATTCATAAAGAAAAGAGGTTTAATTAGCTGATGGGTCTGCAAACAGTGCAAGAAATGAGGTGCCAGCATCTGCTACTGGTGACAGTCTCAGGAAGATTACAGTCATGGTGGATGGTGAAGGAGGAGCAGCCATCTCACATGGTGAGAGTGGAAGCAAGAGAGCAAAGGGGCAGTGCCACACTCTTTTAAGCAACCACATCTCATGTGAACTCAGAGTGAGAACCCACTGTTGCAAGGACAGCACCAAGTCTTTCATGAGGGATCCATGCCCAAGACCCAGATACCTCTCACCGGACTCCCTGCAACGTTGTGGATGTATATTTCAACGTGAGATTTGCAGGGGACAAGCATCCAAACTGTATCGATTACTTTGCTGGGCGTTCATCTTTCATCAGAACACCTTTGGTCCTAGGATTTCTCTAGGTTGCTTAGCATTTCAAGAAAGATTTTAGACTGCTCCCTTAAAGCCCATTATCTGAAGTTCTTGAAAGGTTTCCAGTATTGCAGAGGCAATGATGAGCTCAGGGAATTAACTTCCCTGAGCAAATTTTCCCAATTCTAATATATTTCCTAATAGAGCATTCATAGGCCCTCTTTCCCTATTTGAGTTTTGATCATTTAGCACCACACTTTAAAATTTGCTGAGTCTGAAATCTAAAGGCTGGGGAAGATGGGAAAGACCTTTCAGGGACAAGTGAACTGGCCTACAGATTGCTCCTATCATGGCCATTTTGATTTACCGAGTTCATATGAGTTTAGATGTGGCATATATGGCAGGAAGAAGGGTGGCAAATGGCATGATTTCTTCAAAAGAACATAGAAACCAGCAGAGGGTGGTTGGTAGAGCAGAGGGAGATAAAGGTGTCATCATTCCAATGGAAGGTTCTCTTTGCTTCCATGGAGAGTCGAGAGTTATAACTTTCCCGGATTTACTGAGGGATGTGGGATTCCATCCCAGCTACCTATGGCTCAGGAATGTAGTGAATTGCTTCTGTCCTGTATTCTGCGCCCTGGTCTTCCCACACAGCTCAGCACAAGAAAAATGTTTCTTTGAAGGAAGCAGCCTCTAGGACCTATGACAATTTCCAAGATCTTTTTTTTCTAAGGTGCATTCTCTCAGCTACAGAAGTGGCTCAGTTGATACTTTGGAAGTTGTCTCAGCTGGTTCAAGAAGCTCTTACGTTACCTTCATTTTCACGGACAGCGATGAGCCTGAATCTCCTGCGTCTCCTTTGTCTGAGACATAGGCCATTGACTGCTTATGGAAAATAACAGATAGTGATACCCATCTCCTGCTTCCACCCACCACTCAATGTAACTTTCTGCCATGAACATAACCAGCCACACATAAACTGTCTGCAGAGAAGGAAGTCCCATCCTATAAGCTTGGCAGGAGGGTATTTAGGGTCAACAAAGAAATCTCTGCTACTAGTTGGCAGTCATTTCCATGAGGCTAATTGTCACCTCCAGAAATCAGCCCAGAAGTAATAAATGCATTTTCCCCTGATAAGAGAAAGGACCTAAGGAAATGGGGATTGGAGATTAGCCCTTTCACAGGAACTGACTAGGCCTGTAACAGGCATCTGAGTCCTGCTAACCAGCAGATAAACTAGATAAGAGTTTACATTAGCTTTGGCTGCTATGAGGATGCCTCTGCTCTCTTGGACTCCAGAACAGTTGGTTCATGAAAGTACCAGGGTTGGCAAGTGCCAGGGGTCATACGTCTGAGTGTTTATGTTTTATAATCCTCCATTTGATGTTCTTTTTTCTGTGTGTCTAGAGATAACAGTTTCTCTCTAGATCCATTCCATCCTTCTAGGTCACTGTATGGCATTCAGGAAGGCATCTGTACAATTTCTTCTCTCTTCAGAAATCAAAACTACTGCTGACTGTAGCAAAGAGTAAGGAACACTTGAGAGATGGAACAATATTTCAAAAATACTTCTTAGAAAAGAATTGAAAGTCTTTGCAATTCTAAATCCTACGCTTTGTTTTCAAATGAATCAGATGATATTGCATCAACAAAAGCATATCTTATTTCAACATTTATTCCTATATCTCAGTTCGAATTTGGATACCCTTTCTGTCATTTTCATTTTCCTCACATGCCATGGAACCTTGTTCTGTTTGAGAAGGCAAGCTAAAAACTTTGCAAAGAATAATGCAGTTTACTTCTATGTTCAAACATTCAGTACTCTTCCTATATAATACTTCTAGTTGCAAAATTTTGTGCACCTAGAAGGATCTCTCTATCTAAATATTGATGTCTCAATAGGTTCATTGTATGGATGTCTTACTTATAATCTCAAGGAAAGAATTTATTCGTAATGCGGCAATTTCAAAGTGCAGGTGTCGTATCTTTATTCATGTTTTGCTTTCAGAATCCATTGAGTGCTTTAAATGGTAATGAAAAGGCTCAAAGGTTGATAGTTGTGCCTGGAGAGGGATAATGAATTAGAAAGATCTCCTACCTGATGATGCATTAATTTTCCAATTTTTTGGAATACATTTTTCAAAATTCAACAAATATTTATAGGATGACTATTATGTAGTGAATGGCATTATAGGCCATGGGAATTCAGCAGTAAATAAAAATAAAGTCACATTTTCATGAAGCTTTTAGGGCTTCCATATCTATTCCAGATCCATCCCCCCGTCCTCTTGTATTCAAAGTGCAGAGCATCCACGTTGCCTGGGATGTTGTAATAGAAACGCATGACTTCAGACTCCTCTCCAAATCTCCTGAACCAGAATCTAGTCTACTAAGATTCCTAGAGGATTCAGGTGAATATAAAATTCTGAGAAGTTTGCCAAATGTCAGTTTAAGAACCTAGGCTGCAGCCAATCATATAAGGTATTCCTTTGACCACAGAAATTGGCTCAAAAGGGTATGTTGTCAAGGTGATTCTAGTTAAGGAAGATTTTTTTTTTTCTCCAGAGGATAAAATAATCCCTTTATTCCTCTGTCTGGTGTGCTGCCCAGGGATGATTCCTTAAACTGCTACAGTCTGATGATAAAGGTGAGGATGGACAGAGACAAGGGAGACACAGGAACACAAAGCAGAAGCCTGATTGAACTGTACTTGATCCCCACTCTCCCTCTGGACCTTGTCAGTTACAGAAGCCAATACATCCCCAATCATCCCAACTGATGCACTTGCATAGGCTGTTTCCTAGATACTTGGTGGAAAAGCCTATATATCAAAATACAACCTACACCAAAGTGGGTAAATGTGATCAGCTCAGGCAACCTGTCAGCCTGGGGACCATCCTTACCACCTCCTGCAAATGGGGATAAATGAAGCACAGTTTTGGAAAATCTCTGGGCTTGGGACCAATCTGGGTGGCAAGGTGGAGTGAAACAGTATATTTTGCTGATAGAGAAGAGATAGTGGTGAGTCATACAGATACACAGATGCTTGGGGTTGTTGTGAAAGAGAGAAGGGAGAAGCCCTTGGATGACTGAAATGGGATCTATGCAAGGTGACCTTAGGCAGAATCAGTACTCCCTGCCTGCCTCTTGCCACCCTCACTTACTCTCACTTTGTTTCTTCCAATACCCCAAGCAAATCAGTAGCTCTCTGTGGCCTTCTGTTCAGTGCCCCCTCCTTTCTCATCTTTTCTCCTTCCCCTCCCACCTCATCCCATTGCACTTTCCCATCAGTTTCACATGATGGAGTTGTGAGGAAATAATGGGTACTAATATTTGCTTCAAGAAGGAGTTTTCTCCTCCTCCTCCTCCTCCTCTTCCTTCTCCTCTTCCTCCTCCTCTTCTTCTTCTTCTCCCTTCTCCTTCTCCTTCTCCTACTTCTCCTTCTTTTTGTCCTTCTCCTTCTTCTTTTTTTTTTTTTTTGTTGAGACTGAGTCTCACTCTGTTGCCCAGGCTGGAGTGCAATGGTGTGATCTCAGCTCACTACAACCTCCGCCTCTTGGGTTCAAGCTATTCTCCTGCCTCAGCCTCCCAAGTAGCTGGGACTATAGGCATGTGCCACCACACCCAGCTAATTTTTGAATTTTTAGTGGAGACAGGGTTTCACCACGTTGGCCAGGCTGGTCTCAAACTCCTGACTTCAAGTGATCTGCTGGCCTCGGCCTCCCAAAGTGCTAGGATTACAGGCGTGAGCCACCATGCCCAGCCAAGAAGGAGTTTCTTATGTGACTTATCCTAGCATCGACCTAATAAAGGGGAGAGAGATCTGGTGTGGACTCCCATCTTCCATGCAACAGCTGCCTCCACTGCCATCACACAGGACCATCCTGGAGATATAAAATAATTGTAACTAACTACCATTTGTGGAGCACTTATGTATCATTTCTGCATACTATCTACTTGAAATGCCGCTTTTGTTTTAATCATCTTAACTGTCAAGAGAATAAATGATTTTATATATATTTTCCAGTTGAGGAGCTTGAGGTCTAGAATGGTTAAAAATTCTTGCCCGGCCAGGTGTGGTGGCTCACGCCTATAATCCCAGCACTTTGGGAGACTGAGGCAGCTGGATCACCTGAGGTCGGGAGTTCGAAGCCAGCCTGATCAAAGTGGAGAAACCCCATCTCTACTAAAAATACAAAATTAGCCAGGTATGGAGGTGCATGCCTGTAATCCTAGCTACTCAGGAGGCTGAGGCAGGAGAATAGCTTGAACCCGGGAGGCAGAGGTTGCGATGAGGCAAGATCACGCCATTGTACTCCAGCCTGGGCAACAGGGGTGAAACTTCATCTCAAAAAAAAAAAAAAAAAAAAAATTCTCGCCCACAGTGATTAAGTGAGAAGGAGAGATTTGAAACTTTGTCCTTAAATGGACAAACGCCATGTTATACTACTCATTTGTGGTACTTAGGCCTTGGTTATCTAGTTGTAATTTATATTCTCAAGCAAACCATTTGTTGAAAGTTTTGACTATAAGAGCCTGTCAAAGGGGTATGGGTGCCTGAGTCTCATGACACATTCACATTCTCTGACTATGTGCTGAGCCAAGTTCATGTTCACCCGTGGCTTTTACCAAGATGGTACGCTAAGTGTTTTAGTGCAGCAGTCTCACTTATACTTTCACTGTTACTGTGATACTTTAAACATCACTTAGCTATGTTTTGCTATTTTAAGTACAACTATTCATCCTATAAAGACCCTTGTAAAGAATTTAATTACAGCTGCTTTTGCTGATAGCTGAGGAAGACAATGCTCAGCTAGATAAACCAATATACTGGGATTTGTGGTTCATGAGCATCAGTGGCAGGACCAGAACAAGAACCCAAGTATCTTAATTCCTACACTTTCCAAAATCCAGGTTAACTGTTGATTTTTATTTTATTTTGTAATAAAGTGATATTTTGTAGATTTATTCCCCTCAAGAGACCCTTTGCTGGAGTTTCAAAGATACACAATTTTATTTTAGAGGCAAATTCTTCCAGATAGAAACAGTGAGGAATAGGGTAAATCGTGTCAACAAAAAATGATTAAAATTGTGGAAAACAAACATTTCAGAATTCTTAAATCCACCAAAGATATAAAATACACATAGAAGCATTTGTTCAAAAAATCCTGCCAAACCTTGGTTAAGAACTATGAAAATCTAAGGCCTTTTAGCCTGGGATGCTCCTGTTCAAACCCATCCACATGACCACTTCTTCAGATAGTGAAGAAGTTCTACTAGGGCATGGCAAGTTGAGAAAACCAGTAACTGTACTGCTGGAAGAGGATGGCTTGATTTGAAACAGAGTGCACAAGAAAAACCTTATACCATAAATGTTATTGAAAAGAATATGATCTCGTGGCAAACAAATAAGAAAGGCTATCATGACAACTAGCTTGAAGCTGTAATCCTGATAAGGCATAATAATAATTATAATAATAATAACAGAGAGAGACAGGGAATGATATGGCTGTAGAGGTCTTTGATAAGCTCCAAGATATCTCTAAACTTCTGAAAGGGTAAGTGTCTGTGCAAAGCTATGCATTCAGGAGAGATCGGAAAAGTCTCCAGCTATATGCTCATTCTGGCTGATTATAAGGCTTTGCATACCCAGAAAGTAAAAGCCAGGAACCAAATGCATTTCCAAATCCACACACAGTTCTACTGTCAAATGGTGTAGGCATTACTGGCTCGGAGTGTTGAGCACAACCTCTGACCAATAACTGACTGATGACGAGACTATGCCAACACAAGGAAAACCTCTAGGAAGCCAGACTCAACAAATAAGAGCAAGAACAACAACAAAAGTCTAAGCAAAGACATTAGAGGCTGTGTACCATGAAGGAGGCAGACTCCACAGAATTAGTTCAGGTAAATTATTAAACAAACCAAGAGCAGCAACAAAAGTAAGCCCCCTCAGGGGCAGGGAATAGAAATCCTGAATTTCTACAATGTATTATCTAAAATGTACAGTTTTAAAAAAAACATTGCAAGACATAAAAAGGAAAAATGTGACCTATGTTTTAAAAAATACGTCATTACCTACCATTTTTGAGGAGTCCAATTGTTGGACTCAGCCAACAAAGACTTCAAAGCAGATACTAAAAATAACATTTGAACAATTAAATGTTAACATTTAAGGAACGAAAGAATAGTATAAGACAAAGACTAATCAAATAGCACATCCTGATAAGGAGACAGAAGGGTGTGGTGGCTCATGCCTGCAATCCCAACACTTTGGAAGGTCAAGACAGGAGGATAACTTGAGGTTGGGAGGAGACCAGCCTGGCCAATATGGCAAAACCCTGTCTCTACTAAAAATACAAAACTTAGCTGGGTGTGGTGGCATGTACCTGTAATCCCAGCTACTTGGGAGGCTGAGGCAGGAGAATTGCTTGAACCTGGGAGGCAGAGGTTGCAGTTAGTCGAGATTGTGCCACTGCATTCCAGCGAGACACCATCTCAAAAAAAAAAAAAAAAAAAAACTATATAAAATAACGAAGTGGAAATTCTTCAGTTGAAAAGGAGAGTAACTGAAGTGAAAAATTATTATAGGAGCTGAACAGCAGATTTGAGGTCACGGAAGAAAAAAAATCAATAAACTTGAAGAGAGATAAATAGAAATTGTTCAAACTAAAGAACAGAAAGAAAAAAATAAAGAAAAAAGAGGAAATCCTCAGAAACTATCTCCAGGATAGTCCACCAATCATGTGGAGTACTATCAATCATACCAACTCTCAATCATACCAACATGGGATACTCTCAGTCATACCAACATATGCATGTTGGGAGTCTCAGAAAAAGAGAAAGAGATAAAAGGTCAGAAAAAATATTAAGAAATATTGTCTAAATATTTCCAAATTTGATGAAAATCTAACCTACGAGTCCAGTAAACTTAATGACTCCAAGTAGGATAGACACAAATACAACCACACCCAGACACATCATAGTCAAACTGTTGAAAAACAAAGTTAAAGAAAATCTTGAAAAAACAAGAGAAAAGTGACTCATCATATACAGGGAAACAACAACGTGATTGACAGCTGACTTCTCATTCAAAACAAAGGAGATCAGAGGCACCGGGATGACATACTGAAAAATGCTGTAAGAATATGCCTGTCAACTAAGAATTCTGCATCCATTAACACTATCCTTCATAATTGAAGGTGAAATAAAGACATTCCCAGGTAAATCAAAGATGTGTGAATTTGTTGCTAGCAGACCTATTTTACAACAAATACTTAAGGAAGGCCTTCAGGCTGAAAGTAAATTATTCTAAAGTGGTAATCCACATGAATAAATAAAAGCATGGCAAAAGATAAATATACAAGTAAATGCATAAGACTTTATACACATATTTCCTCTTTTTTTTCTCTTAACTGGCTTAAAATACGCAAGATTGTGTAAAACAATACTCATGAAACTGCATTTCTGGGCTTATAAACTATAAAGTTATAACATATATAAATAATAGTGTACCATTTTAATTTCTTATTTTTTCACATATATATGATGTGTGCATGTATATATCGGTGTGGTTATGTGTGTGCGTGTGTGTGTGTGTGTATATATATATTAAAAAATGGTTGATTTAAGACTTTCAAGACAGAGCTTAGTTCATTATAATCTACTTCAGATTAATACTAATTTATTTCTTGGAAAATATAGAAACGTATTCTAATATAACTCTATTTTTCCCTCCCACCTTTTTGCTATTCTCTCCAAACTGATCTATAGGTTCAACACAATCCCTATCAGAATCCCAGCAGACTTTTTTTTTAAAAAAAACGACAAGCTAAATTATATATGAAAATGCAAAGGACCCAAAATAGCCAGAACAACTTTGGGGGAAAAGGTTGAAAGATATATATTTTTCAATTATAAACTTACGGTAACTGCAGTAATCAGGACAGCATGGATAATAATAAGGATAATAATAAGGATAGACATAGATTAAAGGAGTGGAATTGAAAGTAAAAAAATTAAGTCTCATATTTATGGTAAGTTTATTTTTGACAAAGTTACTCTAATAATTCAATGGGGGAAAGGATTGTGTTTTCAACAAATGGTACTGGAAGAATTGTCTATCCAGTTGCAAAAAGAATAATTCAGACTTCTACCTCATATCATGCATAAAATTAACTTAAAATTTATCATCTGCCTAAAAGAAAAAGATAAAACTCTAAAACTTCTGGGAGAAGAAACATAGTAGAAACTCTTTATGGCATTGTGATAAGCAAAGAGTTCTTAGATACGACGCTAAAAGTAAGATACATAAAATAAAAATTTTGTGAAATGGACTTCATTTAAATTAAAACTTTTTGTACTTCAAAAAAAGAACACCATTAAGAAATGAAAAGATAAACCACAAGCTGGGTAAAAATATTTGCAAATCACATATCTGATAGCGGACTTATATCCAGAATGTTAAAAACTTTTACAAGTCAATATCAAGAAAAGCAACAACCTAATTAAATAATGAACAAGCCAAGGCGGGCAGATCACCTGAGGTCAGGAGTTTGAGACCAGCCTGCCCAACATGGCAAAACCCCATCTCTACTAAAAATAAAAAAAAAAAATTATTTTTTAAATTAGCCAGGCGTAGTGGTGGGTGCCTGTAACCCCAGCTACTCGGGAGGCTGAGGCAGGAGAATTGCTTGAACTCGGGAGGCAAAGGTTGCAGTGAGCCTAGATCTCCCCACTGCACTCCAGCCTGGGCGACAAGAGTGAAACTCCATCTCAAGGGAAAAAAAAAAAAAGAAATAATAATAATTAACAAATTATCTGAATAGATATTTTGCCAAGAAGATATACAAATAGCCAATAAGCACATGAATAGATGTTCACCTTTATTAGTTATTTTTTTAAAAAGTTCAATTTACACTGCAATGAGATACCACTGAAAAGGCCATAATCAAAAAAGCAGACTATAGCAAATGTTGGAAAGGATGTAGAAAAACTGAAATATTCATACATAACTGATGAGAACGTAAACCGGAAAACACTTTGGAAAACAATTTGACAATTTCTTTAAAGCTTAAACATAAATTTACTGCACAATCAAGTAGTTCCCCTAAGTTATCTACTCATGAGAGGTGAAAACAAGTTCTCCTAAAGACTTCAAAGTTTCTTTTGTATTTATTTTTAAATTCATGGCATTGCCATTATTTTAAAACTATAAAAAAGGTAAATATTGCTCAAATACATAATAGTCCCCAAAATAGTCTCTCCTAAAAACTTTTTTAGCATTGTTTTATGGTGGTAAAACACACATAATGTACAATTCATCATCTTAACCATTTTTAAAGTGTATAGTTCAGTGGTATTAAATACATTCATAATGTGCAACCATTACCACCAACCATTTCTGTAACTCTTTTCATCTTGTAAAACTGAAACTCTATAGTCATTAAACAATAACTCCCCATATTCCCCTACCCCCAGCCCCTAGCAATCACCATTGTCCTTTTGTCTTTATAATTTTGATGACTGTAAGCACCTCATATATGTGGAATCATACAGCATTTATCTTTTTGTTACTGAATTATATACTTTAGCATAATGACCTCAAGGTTCAACCATATTGTAGCATATGTCAGAATTTCCATTTTTAAAAAGGCTGAATAATATTTCATTGTAGGTATATACCTCATTTTGCGTATCCATTCATCCACAGGTGGACAGTTATGTTGCTTCCACGTTTCAGCTATTGTGAAATATGCTGCTACAAACATGGTTGTCCAGTCTCTCTTCAAGACCCTGCTCTCAATTCTTTTCAGTAGATACCCAGAATTGCATTTTCTGGATCATATAGTAACTCTGTTTTTTAACAAGGAAATCCTATTTGGTTTTGAGCAGTAGATGTACCATTTCACATTCCCAACAGTGTGCAGGGTTCCAATTTCCCCACATCCTCACTAATACTTGTTATTTTCTAACAAGTATTTTTTTTTTTTGATAGCAGCCATCTAATAGGTGTAAGGTGGTATCTCACTGTAGTTTCGATTTGCATTTCCCTAATGATGAGTAATGTTGACCATATTTTCATGTGCTTCTTGGCCATTTGTATATCTTCTTTGGAGAAATGTCTATTCAAATTCTTGACAATTTTTGAATTGGATTATTTGGGTTTTTTTTGTTGTTAATTTTTAGGAGTTCTCTATATATTCTTGATATCAATCCCTTATCTGATATTTGATTTGCAAATATTTTCTCCCATTCTTTGAGTTCCCTTTAACTTTGTTGGTGGTGTCTTTTGATGCACAAATGTTAAGGAAATTATCATGAAGTACAATTTGCTTTTTCTTTTGTTGCCTGTGCCTTTGGTGTCATATCTAAGATATCACTGCCAAATCCAACGTCATGAAGCTTTTGCCCTATGTTTTCTTCTAACAGTATGATAGCTTTAGGTCTTTAATCCATTTGAGTTAATTTTTGTATTTGCTATTAGTTATGGGTCCAGTTTCCTTCTTCTCTGAAATAAAATTTTATATGTATGTTTATAGCAGCATTATGCATAATAGTCCAAAAGTAGAAATTATCCAAGTGCCCATCAACTATTGAACAGATAAAATGTGGTATATTCATACAATGGAATATTATTCACCAATAAAATAAACTACTAATACATGCTACAATATGGATGAATTAAAAGAAAAACATTATATTAAATGAAAAAACTCAGAGGCAAAAGGGCACATATATGTGATTATTTTCATATGAAAGCTCAGCAAAGGGAAATCCATAAGATCAAAAAGTAAATCAGTGGGTGTCTGGAGTAAAGACTGACTGCAAATGGGCATGAGGGATCTTCCTGGGGGGAATGGAAATGTCCTAACACTGGATTGTGGTGATGGCTGCACAACTCTGTAATGTAAGTACACTGAAACTTTCTGAAGTTCTTAAAGTGAGAAAAGTATAGCACGTAAGTTAGACCTCAAGAAAATTCTTAAATTTTTAAAAAATCTCTAGGTAAATTCAACCAATCAAAAAATAGGCAAACCAAATACAAAAAAAAAAAAATACTGTATCAAAAATGTGTGTGTGTGTGTGTGTGTGTGTGTGTGTGTGTGTATGCCCGTCTTGCCTTGAACCTCTTGGTCAATATTGAAATAATGTTCCAGAAACAAGGCTACTTTTGTTAAGTAAAAAATCAACACAAATGCCCTGCACTTTGAAAATGTTAGATGCATCATATACTATGTGTTCCTAAACAGTTGCAAGCTCCTTTAGCTACTTGTTTCTTCTATTTATTTGCTATCACCTTCTAATGGTTTCCCTCAGGAATCCACCGTCGAAGCTGAGTCAACATTGACTGACACTCCTGAAAGACCCTGTTGTCCACGCCCAGTGTGGGGAGAACTGTATGTAATCCTTTCTCAACCTAAATTCTTGTGGGAGGAGAAAGAGGGCACAGAGCCACGTATCTGATCAGGATTGAACCTCTCACAGGGGCCAGCGGAGACCATTGCAGTCTGTAACTACAGTTGTCACACATTCTTACCCCAAAAGGGGCTTTCAGAGGTCACCTGGCTGAGCGCACCGCTTCCCAGCTGGCGACCACCTGTCTTAGTGACTTTAACACTCTGGATTCAAAATAGTAAAAATGTGTGCTCTTACTTCTTTGGCTCAAGGCAAGGTTTAAAGATTTAAAGCTCCCTGGGTTCTTTGGGTAAGGATTTCTCATTGTGAATATAAAGGGATTCTTATCATTACCAAAACAATCTGAAAACAGTGCTGTTCCTGGCGTTTAACACAATTTCATATCTGCATACAAGATAACTATGCACTGAAATCTTACTATCTAATGTTTTCAAGGTTTCAAAAAGCAAGAGAGTGGTAAATAAGGGGAATATTGCAAATGGAATTTCTCTGCAGCCTCACCATTAAGCTTCTGAAAACACCATTAAAAAAAACACTAAGTGAATTAAGCCTATAATATCTGTACTGTCCCCACTTTTTTCCTCCTTGATTCCTCAAAGTCCTCAGGCTTAAAGACCCCCGGGAACTGGCAGGTGTAGATTTCCATGGAAACCAACCCTAAAAGAATGAAAACCCAAGGAGAGAATTGTGTGAAGTGCCCTCACTCCTGTGTCATTTCCTTGCCAACAGTTTTCGAGGTCAACCTGGCTTATTTCATGAAATTAGAGGCCCTGCTGTCAGGATTTCCCCAGGCAAAAAGGGTTTGCTCAGCTCCATTGGTTGTAAATCCACAGACTCTGGTTGTTCTCTGCTTCTAGAAGAACAGCCTTCACGATTCTGCCTGACTTTCAAACACTTCTTATACTGGCCTCATTCTGATTAACCAGAGCCATGCTTTTTTCCACAGTTAGATTGGGTGTGCTTACTTTAAAATATTCCTTGAAAAATAAGATATTACTTAGTGTGATGTTATGGAATACAATATTCAAAAATAATGTATTTAAAAATATTTTTTAAAAACCACGTGAAAAGAGCAATATGTGTATAGAGTATGTATATGTAAGCATATGGTTAAAAAACTTCCAACAGTACAGAAAGTAAAAAAAAGAAAAAAGGAAAACTTCCATGGGTCCCTCTTTCCAAAGGCAAAATGGATAAAAAGTCTTAGGAGTCATCATGATTTCTCCAACACTGGCCTAAGGAACACCATCATTAATGTCTGCGTGGATGGTGAAATAGGCCTCAATTTTGGAAAATCTCTAGGCTTAACATCTATTAGGGAACTCCTCTGCACCTTGGTTTTGTAATTTAATAAAAATATAGCCTAGAAGATGTTCTTCTTTCTTTTTTTCGTTTTCCTCCTCTCCCCTCGAAGATGTTCTTTATCTGTTCACAGACCCAACTCATGTTGTAGAGCAATGGTTCTTAAACTCAAAAGCACATCAAATTCCCTGGAGGACTCAGTGCCCTTCAGATGATCAGGTGCTGTCCACAGAGCTCCTGATTTAGTAGGTCTGGGGTGGGGTCTGGGAATTTGCACTGCTAACCAGCTCTCAGGTGCTGCTCTGCTGTGGGGTGGTGTACTATCTTTAGGTAGTGCTGTCATTGATTGCTTCAAGCCGACTTAGAGAGCCACCTCAGCGGTTGTAATATGCCATTATTTGAACTTATCCTATTTTAATCCAATCTCATATTGTGGGACACTTTTAAGTTCTTTCCATTGTCTGACTGTTACTCTCACAACAACCTTAAGATGAAATAATAAGAATAGCTACTATTTTTGAGTGCTTAGAATAGGCCAAGCACTGCGAATTACTTTATCTGTACAGCACTTCTATCCTGAAGGTACTACATTATTCTTGTTTTACAGGTGAGAAAACTAAGTCTTAGAGAAATAAGTAGTGTGATTAAGGTCATCCAAATAAGAAGTGGGAGAGGCTGGGAATCTAAGAAAGACTCATCTGGTTGCAGAGTCCATGCTCTTTCCAGAGTTTCCACCCACAAAAAGTTTACAGGCTAGTTGGACAATTAAGGATGAAACACAGTGAATAAGAATAACAGAAGTAATGATTGCCATAAGCAAGGCAGAGGAGAGAAGTTGGCTTGATCAAAGAAGGAATCCAACTGTGACTTTGCATCCTACAGGGCCCTGTGTTTAGAAACGCTCCTGTTTGCTTTCATGCTCCAGTGTCACCACCTTGAAATTCTTAACAATTTTTTAACAATTGTCCCATATTTTCATTTTGCATTGGTCTCCACAAATTATGTAGACACTCCTGGAAGGGTTAATTTAGTCTTCAAACTTCAGCCAGCCAAGAGCTTCAGCAATGACTTAGTAACCACATTTTACAGATGATTTTTGCAATATTTTTCCTACCATGATTTGTTTTTACCTTCCAAATGGACACACTCTTGGGCTGATGTTTTCTACCCGGAATTTGCTCAGGGAGGTATTTGCATGACAAGAATAAACATCATTAGGATGATAAGTATGAACGGAGATAATACTATACACAGCTTTCCAAAATCAATCAGAAATGTTGCCTTTGGTGGGGGAATGAAATCATTTGTTAATGCTGCATCTCTTGTCCCTCACTGGTTTGCTAATATATTGCTATTTAGCTGTAGTTTACAGCCTCTGAAATTTATTATTTTTATATAAAGCAAAGCAGAGATTCTTTTATAATTTTATTTATTTTTATTTTTTATTTATTTATTTTTTTGAGACAGATTCTCACTCTGTCACCCAGGCTGAAGCGCAGCGGCACGATCTTGGCTCACTGCAACCTCCACCTCCCAGGTTCAAGTGATTCTCCTGCCTCAGCCTCCCAAGTAGCTGGGGTTACAGGCGCCTGCCACCATGCCTGGCTAATTTTTTAATTTTAGTAGAGACAGGTTTCTCCATGTTGGCCAGGCCGGTCTTGAACTCCTGGGCTCAAGTGATCCGCCCACCTTGGCCTCCCAAAGTGTTGGGATTACAGGCGTGAGCCACCGTGCCACGCCAACAAAGGAAAGATTCTGAAGTTTTGCTATATTGGGTAATTTTCATATATTTCCCAGGAAAAAAGAATTATTTTCATTTTTATACAGTAAAGCTGGGAGAATTCCATTGCGAACACAGCGCATATCAACTATGCCCCAGGGGAGTATTGCCTTGTGTATTACATATTTCACACCATAACAATGTTATCCGATTTTATAATTAACATTAAACTTTTATAGGAAAAAGTACCTTGTTATACTAGTTGTTAACCTTTGGATATATTTAAAGCTCATTTCATAAGGAGCCATATGCTGCTTCATCACCATTCTAAGTGGGCTGTATTGCTAAGTGTTATGGGATCTGGTAATAAAAGATACAAACACAATGTGTACGCCCAACAACAGGGGCTGAATTAAGGGAGCAATGGGAGCCTTAACTCTTGAATTTCCTGACTTCTGTGGGTTTCATTTACAATTTCAGCATTCCAACAATACTTTGCTTTCTCACATTACTTTTTTATTCTTTCTTCTTCAACATCCCCACTTCCTCTCCAATCCCGATAATAACTGTTTAAACATTCATACTCACTTTCCTACTGCATGGAGTTATATGATTAGTTTGTAACCTTTTAGTGCCATCAATGATGGGGACTGATTATTGAGTCAATGTTTCTAAACTATGGCTCTCTGACACAAATCAATCTAGCAAAACGTGTCAGAAGAAAGCACTAGTGAACCTAACAAGTATTCGGACAGTTTTTAAAAAATGTAAGCAGCTTACATGGGGATACATTCTCAAATGTATGTTTAGAGTAAAAATAGAGAATGGTAAAAAAAAAAAAAAAAATGACCATTGGAAAATCTCTTACATCATTTCTAAAGAATGTGTGTGCATGTGTATTTCATATAACAATGATCTTCACAAAATCTTGAATTAAAGAACCGTTACACCAGGCCAAAAGAAGGAATCAAAGAATCACCTTCATGCAGACACCTGGCAAACCATCTGTGTCCTAGCATTTTCCTGGTGGTGAAAAGGCAACGGGTGGGTGAGGCTAATGTGTGTCTTCTTATCTTTCCAGGGTTTACTTACTTTTTAAAATAGTAAGCATTCAAATAATAATTTATGTTCATTGATTTCTTGTTCATGAGGATTAAGAGAAATTGTGGAGTCTCATTGGATGGAGGGTGACGTTTTAAAGTCAGCACCTGAGTTAAATTTGGTGCAAATATATATTTCTGGCATTAACTTGAATTTCTGTAATATTTCTATTCAGAGAGTTGAGACATTTTGTTTGCCTTATTCTCCAACTTCTAGGAAAATGTAGTAATTCAATGACATTGTGTGGAGCCTAAAGCAGTGCTTCTCAAACTCCAATCAGCCTATGAATCCCCTGGTGAATTTTTTGAAATAGGGATTTGGTCGGTTTGAGATAGGACCTCAGATTACATGTTTTCAACAAGTTGCCAAGACATGTTGCTGCTGTTGGTCTGCAGACTACATGCTGGCTAGAGAGAGTCTAATGGAGTAAGTACTGCAAACTGGGAAAACACTAGTCATGATACCGATCTTTACTTCTGCCTTTTTGTGCAAAATGTCTTTATTTTAGCTTCTTCACTTGAAAACAAAGTGAGGGAGAGGAGGTTACCTTGCTAAGTTTCTTCCACAGATGAGTGTTTAATCCTAGTTGGGGCATATATACACAATACCTTTAATATGAAAATATTTATGTTACTATTTATAATGTATGCATGCATATTTTCTGCTTAACATTAGAAAAACACAACACTGAAACTGTTAATAGCTACTATCCAGATACGAATTTTGAGTTGCAGACGAAATGTACACAGGTGAAAGCATCTCTAGGGGTGAAATCAACTCCTGGTTGGCTGTCTCCTATGTCTGATGTTGTTCGTTTTACTTTAAAAGAGCCCAACCTGAAATGTTATAACCTTATTTAACATAGCCTGCTCAGTATGTAATTATCTTTTAAATTCAAAACAAATTCTCTATGTTTCATTTAAACTCTGCAATTTAAAAGACTGTGTCCCTGGATAGGATCTCAGCTAAATGTGAGAATATATATCCAATATCTATTTAAAGAAATCACTGTAGGATATGATTTATTTCCCACAAGCCATGCAATTTCCTTTCAATATAACAAGGCATTTGAGGGTTAAAAATTAGTTTTTTTATCTTGTAAATTTGTTTAAGTCCTTTGTAGATTCTGGATATTAGCCCCTCATCAGATGGGAAGACCGCAAAAATTTTCTCGCATTCTGTAGGTTGCCTGTTCACTCTGATGACAGTTTCTTTTGCTGTGCAGAAGCTCTTTAGTTTAATTAGATCCCATTTGTCTATTTTGGCTTTTGTTGCCATTGCTTTTAGTGTTTTAATCATGAGGTCTTTGCCCATGCCTATGTCCTGAACGGTATTGCCTAGGTTTTCTTCTGGAGTTGTTATGGTTTTAGGTCTTACAAACAAACCCATCAAAAAGTGGGCAAAAGATATGAACAGACACTTCTCAAAAGAAGACATTTTTGCAGCCATCAGACACATGAAAAAATGCTCCTTATCACTGGTCATCAGAGAAATGCAAATCAAAACCACAATGAGATACCATCTCACACCAGTTAGAAAGATGATCATTAAAAAGTCAGGAGACAACAGATGCTGGAGAAGATGTGGAGAAATAGGAATGCTTTTATACTGTTGGTGGGACTATAAACTAGTTCAACAATTGTGAAAGACAGTGTGGTGATTCTTCAAGGATCTACAACTAGAAATACCGTTTGACCCAGTGATTCCATTACTGGGTATACACCCAAAGAATTATACATCATGCTACTATGAAGACACATGCACACGTATGTTTATTGTTGCACTATTCACAACAGCAAAGACTTGGAACCAACCCAAATATCCAACAATGATAGACTGGATTAAGAAAATGTGGCACATATACACTATGGAATACTATGCAGCCCTAAAAAAGGATGAGTTCATGTCCTTTGCAGGAACATGGATGAAGCTGGAAAGCATCATTCTCAGCAAACTAATACAGGAACAGAAAACCAAACACCACATATTCTCACTCATAGGTGGGAGCAGAACAATGAGAACACATGGACACAGGGCAGGGAACATCACACACCGGGGCCTATTGGAGGGTGGGAGGCTGGGGGAGGGATAGCATTAGGAAAAATATCTAATATAAATGATGAGTTGATGGGTGCAGCAAACAAACAAGGCACATATATACCTATGTAACAAACCTGCACGTTGTGCACATGTATCCTAGAACTTAAAGTGTAATTTAAAAAAAGAAAAAAAAATAGTTTTTCAATGATGCAAATTCTGTATAAAATATATTACAGGCTGAGTGCAGTGGCTCACACCGGTAATCCCAACCAGCACTTTGGCAGGCCGAGGTGGTGGATTGCTTGAACTCAGGAGTTGGAGACCAGCCTGTGCAACATGGCAAAACTCTGTCTCCACAAATAAATACAAAAAAATTAACTGGGTGTGGTGTCGCATGCCTGTGGTCCTAGCTACTCAGGAAACTGAGGCTAGAGGATCACTTGAGTCTGGGAGGTCGAGGCTGCAGTGAGCCGAGATTGCACCTCTGCACTCCAGCCTGGTCAGCAGAGTGAAGTTCTGTTTCCAAAAAAAAAAAAAAAAAAAAAAAGTGACTGTAATGCCAGGCACTGTCATTTTCTTGTAGAATGGGGCATTCCACCAGAAGTTATCTAACAGTTGGAGCCTCATCCTCCTGATTATTCTGTAAACCAATGACTAATATTTCACAATGATAATGTCTTTTTACTGGATTCCCAAAAGCACATTACCAAATTTTGATAATTTAAAGATTCACACTTAAAAAATATTTACATTCATTTTCCTTTTTATATGGTTTTGCTGTGTCCCCACCCAGATCTCATCTTGAATTCCCACATGTTGTGGGAAGGACCTGGTGGAAGGTCATTGAATCACGGGGGCGGGTCTTTCCCATGCTGTTCTTGTGATAGTGAATAAGTCTCACGAGATCTGATGGTTTTAAAAAGGGGAATTTCCCTGCACAAGCTCTCTTCTCTTGTCTGCTGCCATGTGAGACGTGCCTTTCACCTTGAGTCATGATTGTGAGGCTTCCCCAGCCACGTGGAACTGTAAGTCCATTAAACCTCGTTCTTTTGCAAATTGCCCAGTCTTGGGTATGTCTTTATCAGCAGTGTGAAAACAGACTGATACACTTTTTATGATAGATTAAATTTTCCATGTACTGAGAAAACATAAAAAAGAAAAGTGCAAATTGTAAGGAAATTTAAAATGTAAGTTAACCAATGTGATGAAAATAAACAGAAGCCTAGATCTCCCCATAGAAGAAGGTGCTTTAGGATTGCTGGTTTCTGTAGTCTTCTTTTACCAGCAGGATGGAGACAGGGTCCCTGATGAGAATGCGGTGAGAGCTAAGGGTGTAGGTATGGTGAGAACTCAGGGTGAGGCTGCTGACCAGGGTACTGAGAGGGGAAATTCTTAGAAGTGCAGCTGCCTGCCCATTCCGGTGAAGAGTGAAGATGGACAGAGCTTTGCACTGACCCTGCTGCTCTTCCCACTGGGTGGCAAGTGTGGCGTCCAGTGAGCTACTAACAAGGACAGTTACCTTTGCAGATAAAACAACAGTAATTTAGAGGAGAATTGCAATTTACTGGGATTCACTAAAAGACTATCCAGGAGGGAACATTACTTGCTATTTTATATTCATCCAATCAAATTTAAAAGATGTTTATTAGCTCATGCCTTTCTACAGTAATGCATCATCTTTCATGGGATTGTAGAGAAGCTCAGTGCAACAATTTCTTTGGTTCAATTCCTTTGCTACATATAATTAATCTGCATTGATAACTATGATATTTTTGGGATGTATCATTTGGGAATTGCATTCTCAAATACCTTTATTGTGATGCTAAAGAGTCCCAAATCACAGTATATTAAACCAGACATATATATATATTTCATTATAGAAGCTTGAAAGGAGGTAGTGCAGAGATGAAATGAAAGTCCCTAGCCCTACCAAGGCCTTAGTGGGTTCTTTCTTTCTGTTTTACTCTCATTAGCATATGGTTCCCTGAAGGTTGTTTCAGAATTGAAAGATGGCTGCTACAACCACCAGCCATAGCATTCATTTCATAAGCAGAAAGAATGAGCAAGGGAGAAAAGATTCCTACTAGTTCAGCAGGCCCCCTTTGGATAACTCTCTTAAATGTACCACATGAAGACTTCCTCTTCCATCTTATTACCCACCATGATCTTCTAGAGAGGTGGGGAAATGCTCAACAACATAAGGATTCTGTTAGTAAAAAGGAAGGGTAATATGAATATAGGGTAGGCAACTGGTAGACTCTGGCTACCAACATGTGGCATTTTAGTGAATGAAAGATGATGACGTGGAGGATATATGCTTAGAAAGGCCATGCAAAATGACGTTATATATGGGTTCAATGAATTTCCCTTCAGGTGACCAAAGTAGCTACACACATTCCTTACAGGCATTAAAAAGAAAAACAAAAGGAAGGAAGGCAGGGAGAAAGCCACTGCCACAGTTGTGGCCAAGTGAAAGGTGAACACCTAGGTGTGGTAGTTCCAGTATGGCAGATGGAATTGTTCACTCTTTCAGTGCCCCCTTGTGCCCAATATACTGTAACAGGATAATACAGTGAAACAGTCAAGAAAGAGACTGTTTGAAAACTCCATTCATTAAAGCTACAGTGTAGCAATGGGTGGTTTTAGCTACTAGAAATGCAAAAAATAAAAAATAAAAATACATATACAGTATATAACTTCATGATGTCAGGGCAAGAAGTCACAATGTTAAGGCATATCTTTCTTGTGCTAAGTAGTTCTCTTGTCAAAAAATATGTTTTACTTACATTTAAATTTGGAGCTGTTGGACTTTTTTCCTCCCTTATATTTATGTATGGTTTGATTTTTTATTTGTATTGGTTGGTTCTTCATTAATCTACCAAGCTAACTGTACTTATATGTAAACTCAACTTAAGCCTGATGAAAAGGTCTTTTTTTGTTTCTTTTATTTGATTTTTAAATAACTGTCTGAAAAGCATTGGAATATGGGTTGCAAAATTTACCAGCAGCACTGTCATCCAACAATCGGTTAAAAATGGTGAAGCAAAAATAAGGCTGCTCTCACCCCTGTTATGGGTAGGCACTCACTGAGCATTGTATGTGCCCTGCAGACCTGCATTCTCCAGTGGTCCCAGGCCAGTTCCACATAACTAACTTTTAGAACTGTAATCATCAGTACACACCAGCTTAATCGACTGCCTCTTTCACAGATAAAGAAGCTGAAGTCACGAAGGAAAAATAAATCCTCTCACAGTCTCATGGGACAGGGTAGGAACTAGAACCAACGACTCATCCAGAGTTCATATGAACTCTAAACTGTTGCCACCATTTACAGAGATTCACAGGAGAAGCCGCTAGCTCTACAGTGTGAGGATTGCAGGAAGGGCTAGGATTCAAGTGCAGAGTCTCTGAGCCTTTGTCTCCTATTCTTTCCTGTGTGCTTACGTGGTCAGTCCACTTTCCTTCTCCGACATGAAGGCTTGGCCCATCCCAAGCCTTCTTTGGAAGAAAATAGGTAAACTGTGCCTGCCATTGTTTACCACTGTCAATTGGAAAATTAAAATGTTTCTTTCATTAGAAATAAACTTTTGTCAATTTAAACAGTGGAAGAGTAATTCATCACAGGGGAAGAGGAATGAGAACCTTTGGAATTTATTTTCAATAAAAGATCCTGCTAGTAGAAGAAAACTCCTGAAACCCTGGTTTTATTGATGCCCATTAATCAATAAAATGTATACTTGAAGCAAGAGTATGAAGCTCTTAAAATCTGCCCTTTCAAAAACTTTAAAAAGTTATGTAGGGAGTTATAAGTACATAAGATGAAAATGAACACCTTCTCTTAGTTAATGTATTTTAGGAGCATAGAGAAATTGTAAAGAGAAAGGTGAGAGTAATAGAACTTCACCTGGTAATTTTCTGGGGTAAAAGAAAAGGGAATAAAGGGCCCAGGGCTATGTTACTAAAGAAAAAATGAGAAAGAAGGGCAACACACTATTAAATAATGTATGTAACATTCTGCCCTGAAATTCTTATTTTGAGTAAGATCTTTTACCTTCCCTGACAATATGATCATATTGAACAGTTTGATTAAAAAAAAAAAAATTGTGGTTTTGGTCAGTTAAAACCTAAATACCAGGGGAATATCTGCTTTCTTTATACCCATATAATTAGGTGTAAAGTGGAAAAATCCAGTCAAGCTGTGTCTGACTGTATATCTAATCTGATTGGCTTTCAACTGGATCATAGAGGAGATACGTGACATTTCTACAAAACAGTCATTCAGTCACTTTGTTATGAACTTTTTTCTTACCTTAAATTCATCCATAAATGCCATTTATATCCTGGTCCCAAAGGTAGTGAGGCAGTGAGTAGAAAATAGAATCTTCACACCCACTTCCTCTGTTCAGTTATGTCTTTGCTCCTTCAAGTATGGTCTGCAGGCTGGTCATCACCTGGGAGCTTGTTTGAAATGCAGCTCTCAGGCCCTCACTCTGACTTGTGCAACCAGAACCAACATTTTCAAAAGATCTTTGGGTAAACCATATGCACATTAAAGTTTAAAAAGCTGTCAGTCATCTATACAACTTCTATTTATATGGAAATTCTGATTATGAAGCTGCTGCTTAAATCTAAGATGTACTTCACATGACTTACACACCTATTCTGGAAAATATCTGAAAATATCCAGGAATAAAATGCATGAGACTCTCTGTGTATATTTAGCTTTCTATGTTTCTGCTTGACTTTTCTTTTATTTTTACTGTTTTATGACAACAAATATTGTATTGAAGCGGCTTCGACTTTTTTGATTGGTTAACTGACTTATTCCTTCCACAAATCTTTATTAAACACTTCATGTGCCAATAAATTAAAAAAGATGATGAAGACATGCCGATCTCCTCAAGAAAATCAGACTCTGGCAAGGGGAGCAAAATTAAGCTTTCAAGGAGCTCAGATATTCATAACCTCAAGCGAGTCACAGACACTCTTGCTATAATGATGAAAGCTAAACAAAACTTTTCTAGGAAAATATCCACAATTTCAAGGAATTCATGGTACTACCGGAGACCCTTTGTAGAACTCCTCAAGTAGGTTTTCCTAATCTGGTGCTCACCAGTCACAGTGTCCGGGATTCATGATTTCTTTCTTTTTTGAGACAGGGTCTCTGTCGCCCAGGCTGGAGTGCAGTGTTACAATGTCTACTCACTGTAACCTCCACCTCCCGGGTTTAAGTGATTCTCGTGCCTCAGCCTCCCGAGTAGCTGGGATTACAGGCGTGCACCACCATGCCCAGCTAATTTTTTTTAAATTTTATTTTTTGGTAGAGATGGGATTTCACCATGTTGGCCAGGTTGGTCTTGAATTCCTGACCTCAAGTGATCCTCCCACCTCGGCCTCTCAAAGTGCTGGGATTACAGGTGTGAGCCACTGCACCCAGCCTATGATTCTTAGAGGTATTTAAAATCTCCTGAAATTGTATATAAAATTCCATTTTATGTGCTGTTTTCTGGGAGGAGAAATCATAACTTGAATCTGGTTACCAATGAAATTCACTGCCCAAAAGCAGATCTGGCAGGTAATAATAATTTTGAAGGTTTACATAGGCTTTTTTTGCTACTTAGAAAAGTCTTTACAGGTGTCATCCTTAGTGACGCAAGAGTAGGTAAACTGCAGATTCGGAGCCGTGGGGGTAGAGAACGGGGCTAAAGAAAACGGAAGTGAATTGGTTTAGCTTTTCACTCAAATCACATTTCCTTATCTGTTGAGCAGGCATACCCTTGTGTGTTCTGACTCCTAAACTTAGTCTTCTCTGGGCATCACCAATCAACTCCATCATCCCAGGAGGTCAGTTGGGTCCTTAAGAAGCAGCCTCCCAGGTTTCCTGTAGAAGACAAGCCAAGTAGATCCTCTTTAAGGACATTCATGACCAAGGACCTTCATGAAAGAAAAAAGAAAAGGAGTGTGAAGGGAGAGAGGGAAGGAAGATGTATTGCTATGACCTTGTCTTTCACTGATAGTACTAAAACAAATTCTGCCTTGAAAAAGTTTGCTGAAAATGCAGCCAAGATGTGGGCAAGCCTTTTCTTTGGGCAGGATGAATTTAAAAATGATTTAAGTTTATTTTAATAAGATTATTTAAATAAAGAGTCTCAGCTTGACTAAGGATACTCTGTTAATAGAGCTTCAGTTCTATTTCATAGTGTTAGTATTTTAAAATATAGCTCTCTGTATTCTTTTTCTTGAGTAATCTTGGTTGTCTTCACAAATATTAGCAATTTTAATGCTTTCTTTGTGATATTTTGTGCTTTAAAATATCTATCTTTGGTCAGGCGTGGTGTCTTATGCTGTAATCCTAGCATTTGGCAAGGCCAAGGTGGGAGGATCACTTGAGGCCAGGAGTTCAAGACTATGCTGAGTAACATAGACAGACCCCATCACTACAAAAAATAAAAAATTACCTGGGTACTGTGGCATGCACCCATAATCCTAGCTACTCAGGAGGCTGAGGCAGAAGGATTGTTTGAGCCCAGAAGTTCGAGGCTGCAGCAAGCCACTGCTATACTTTAGCCACAGCAACAGAGCCAGACCCTGTCTCAAATAAATAAATAAAAATGAAATATCTATTTTCTTTTGGTCTTGAAGGGTAAGATACATAAAGCAGGCAATGTGCTAAAATGTAGTTATTTTTCTCTTTAATGCTAACTTTTGACCTGTAATCTCAGTCACATATACAGAACTAGATTTGACAACCAGGGAACATTCTAGGTTACTAAAAGTTGGCATGCAACTTCTTTGAAACTGAGTTTCTTCTTAGACGATGAAAACTTGGAAAAACTCTTTTTCTTTTCTTTCGGGTAGAGCTTTTTGTAGATTGTTTTATAATGTACATGTTGGTTTCTTCTTATTTTTTAAAGCTGGGCTTCATGTATGAATTATCATTTTAATTTATCTAATAGTAACAATTTACTCTAATTGAATCTTTTAATTGAGAAATACCAGGATATTTTACAGGCGTTAATTAATGCTTCCTACTTCCCCGTGCGGTAGGTAAATGTTAACCTTGTTTTATAGGTGGAGAACTTAAAGGACACAGTTAAGTGTGCTGGGGCCACCCAGAAATTCAGCGGGTGGAGGGCCTAGACAACCCGTTTTGGTTCTGTACTGATGCTCATTCCCTTGGTTCTCAAGCTTGAATCTGGCCTTTGCTCTGATTTATGTGGAGTAATAGAACAAGTTAAAAATATGGAGATCTCTTAACTTTTATTCTTTGCTTTATAAATGAGGAAACTGAGTCAGAGAGCAGTAATGTGAATTCACTATCCATGATAAAGTTACTCATTTCTTTATTCATTGCACAAATATTCATTTAGTACCTGTTGCATGGTGTGCATGCTTAAATTCTGGAAACAGATTGTACAAAACAGGCAAAGTCCCTCTTCTTAAGGAGCTTATATGACAATGGGAGGAAGACAACAGTCAATAAACAAATAGAAAAATAACTTCCATTCACAATTGCTTCAAAGAGAATAAAATACCTAGGAATCCAACTTACAAGGGATGTAAAGGACCTCTTCAAGGAGAACTACAAACCACTGCTCAGTGAAATAAAAGAGGAGACAAACAAACGGAAGAACATACCATGATCATGGATAGGAAGAATCAATATCGTGAAAATGGCCATACTGCCCAAGGTAATTTATAAATTCAATGCCATCCCCATCAAGCTACCAATGACTTTCTTCACAGAGTTGGAAAAAACTGCTTTAAAGTTCATGTGGAACCAAAAAAGAGCCCGCATTGTCAAGACAATCCTAAGCCAAAAGAACAAAGCTGGAGGCCTCACACTACCTGACTTCAAACGATACTACAAGGCTACAGTAACCAAAACAGCATGGTACTGGTACCGAAACAGAGATATAGACCAATGGAACAGGACAGAGTCCTCAGAAATAATACCACACATCTACAGCCATCTGATCTTTGACAAACCTGAGAAAAACAAGAAATGGGGAAAGGATTCCCTATTTAATAAATGGTGCTGGGAAAATTGGCTAGCCTTAAGTAGAAAGCTGAAACTGGATCCTTTCCTTACTCCTTATACAAAAATTAATTCAAGATGGATTAGAGACTTAAATGTTAGACCTAATACCATAAAAATCCTAGAAGAAAACCTAGGTAATACCCTCCAGGACATAGGCATGGGCAAGGACTTCATGTCTAAAACACCAAAAGCAACAGCAACAAAAGCCAAAATTGACAAATGGGATCTAATTAAACTAAAGAACTTCTGCACAGCAAAGGAAACTGCCATCAGAGTGAACAGGCAACCTACAGAATGGGAGAAAATTTTTGCAATCTACTCATCTGACAAAGGGCTAATATCAAGAACCTACAAAGAACTCAAACAAATTTACAAGAAAAAAACAAACAACCCCATCAAAGTGTGGGCAAAGGATATGAACAGACATTTCTCGAAAGAAGACATGCATACAGCCAACAGATACATGAAAAAATGCTCACCATCACTGGCCATCAGATAAATGCAAATCCAAACCACAATGAGATACCATCTCATACCAGTTAGAATGGCAATCATTAAAAAGTCAGGAAACAACAGGTGCTGGAGAGGATGTGGAGAAATAGGAACACTTTTACACTGTTGATGGGATTGTAAACTAGTTCAACCGTTGTGGAAAACAGTATAGCGATTCCTCAAGGATCTAGAACTGGAAATACCATATGACCCAGCTATCCCATTACTGGATATATACTCAAAGGATTATAAATCATGCTGCTATAAAGACACATGCACACGTATGTTGATTGCGGCACTATTCACAATAGCAAAGACTTGGAATCAACCCAAATGTCCATCAGTGAGAGACTGGATTAAGAAAATGTGGCACATATACACTATGGAATACTATGCAGCCGTTAAAAGGGATGAGTTTATGTCCTTTGTAGGGACATGGATGCAGCTGGAAACCATCATTCTCAGCAAACTATCGCAAGAACAGAAAACCAAACACTGCATATTCTCACTCATAGGTGGGAATTGAACAATGAGATCACTTGGACTCCAGAAGGGGAACATCACACATCGGGGCCTATTATGTGGATGGGGGAGGGGGGAGGGATGGCATTGGGAGTTATATCTGATGTAAATGACGAGTTGATGGGTGCTGATGAGTTGATGGGTGCAGCACACCAACATGGCACAAGTATATATGTAACAAACCTGCATGTTGTGCACATGTACCCTACAACTTAAAGTATAATAATAAAAAAAAAGAAAAAAAAAAACCTATGAAAGTTAAAAGAAAAAAAAAGAAAAATAAAATGTGACAGAACTTGAAAAAAAGAGGAAATATAGGAATTTAAGAAAAAAGTCTGAACAGCATCATTTTGGGATATAAGTGAAGTAGAACTGATAGGAAGGGGAACACATCCTCTTTGCCTGAGGAAGTTGGACTAGTTCTACCTCTGTTATGGCATTTAAAAATTATATATTTAATTTTTCGGTGTAAAAAAAAATTCCTCCTGGGTGAATAATAGTAAATGCATCTAAGTGTTCTTCAATGAGTGCTCTGTAAGGTACAGCTGTCAAAAGATAACCAAGAGGCAAGCTGTACCTTAGGCATAGATCCATGGTCACTTAGATGAGCAGCTTTCTAAGATTCTGACTCTACAGGCCAAGAATAAAAGGAAGTAAAGGAGTTGCTGATGGGCTGAATATTCTTGCTTTAGCAAGAACATTATAGGCTGCAGTAATTCTGCTTGTTCTTTGTCATGAGGTATTTGTACTAATTAGGAATGCTTTCAGCTGCATATAACAGAAGAATCTGACCAAGGGTCTTAAGTGATTAACGTATGTAATTATTTTACATGCCAAGGAGTCTAAAGATCGGTGGAAGAGGATTTGGTGTAGTGGCTCAAAGATAAAAGTCCTGAGCTCTTTATATTTTCCAATTTAACTATTCTTAGTATGTTGGTTTTTCATCATCATGCTGCTTATTTCATAGTCACAAGATGGCTGCTGCAGCTCCAGGCATTACTTGTTCACAGTAGAGTCACATTCAGAAAGGCAGTGGTAGGGGCAAAACACACCCTCCTCATTAGAATTGCTCTTTTTTTTCCCCCCTTGGAAGAACAGCCCCTAACAGACAACCTCTCACCTCTCACTGGTCAGTAGAGGACCTCAGGAGATTTCTAGATCCTTTTGCTTCATTGACAAAGGGCAAAGGATTACCTTGCCAGTTATAGAGCAATCGTGAATCATATCCTGTGGCTAAGAGGAGGCCACATGCCCCGAGATCAAGGTCTCCTTACCTGCTCTTGGACACATCAGGATCCTATCAGTAGGTATGAAGTATACTTGTGTTTGTGGTGAAGGGTAGAGGGGATGGGGCAGAAATGACAGTTGGGTATGGGAGTGGCTGAGTGAATACTTTCGATAGGATAGTTTGGGCTCATTCTTCTAGACTTCATATTTAAGCTGTGACCTAAATCTTTCGAAGGAAAATGAGCACAATCTGGTTTGCTGGAGGAACAGAAGTATGCCAACAGTGTTGGCAGTGATGGAACATGAGGCTGATAGCTGGGCAGGAACCATTTTAAGAGATTGGATGTTATTTTAAGTACAATGGGGAGTCATTGCAGGTTTTAAGTACAAGATTAACTTATGTTTTCAAAAAGATAGTTCTGGCTGCTGAGTGGTTAATAGATGGCAAGGAGAGAAGCAGGATGATGGAATAGAAGGCAATTTCAGGTATCTAGCAATAGAGGATGAAGACTGGAGCTACAATTCTGTGACAGCTAACCTTCATATTTGCGCTCAGTTATTCTCTCCTTTTGGTATTTACACCCTTTGGAAGTCACCTTCTGCATTTTACCAGGGTTAGTCTCAATGTAACCAACAGAATACAGCAGAAGTGATGGTCCGCTGCTTCTGAGACTAGGTTATAAAGGCTATGACTTCCATCCTGGTCTCTGTCTTTCTTGGATCTCTTGCTCTGAAAGAAGCAAGTTCCTAAGTTTTGAGCTACCTTACGGAGAGGCCCATGTGGCAAGGATCAACAGCCAGCAAGAAATGGAGGCCTGCCAACTACACAAGTGATCCCAGAAGTAGACCCTTTTTTCAATAGAGATGGCAGTTGGCAATTGGCTGTGATTCCAAAATTATGGGGATAAATTAGGAATGGAGAAATAGATTTAATAAAATCTAGGGCCAGGTGTAGTGGCTCATGTCTGTAATCCTAGCACTTATAGCAGCCAAGTGAGGCAGATTGCTTGAGGCTGGGAGTTCAAGGCCAGCCTGGAAAGTATTGCAACACCCTGTCTCTATAAAAAATAAAAATAAATAGGTGTGGTGGCAAGTGCTTGTTGTCCTAATTACTAGGGAGGCTGAGGTGGAAGAATTGCTTGAGCCCGGAAGTTCGGGGCTGCAGTGAGCTGTGATCACACCACTACACTCTACCCTGGGCTACAAAGTGAGACTCTGTTTCTAAAAAAAAAAAAAAGAGAGAGAGAGAATATCTAAAATACAGGTAGCATTTAAAGCTGTGGAACTGGATGGAATAACCTAGATAAAATTTATTGAGAAGAGACAAGACCCAGGGCATGAATGAATGAAATATGAATATCTATATTAAAACACAGTTCCCTTTAAAAATTAAAACTCAAAATGGGAATACACATAGGTGTTAAGTTGTCCATACTGGGAATATTCAATACTAGACATTACTACTGAAGAAAATTTCTTAAACCTCTTTATGATGTGACATTTATACACCGTGAGTGTGTGTTAAGGTTGCTGTGGGGACCTTAATTCTTGAACTTCCTGATACCTGGTATATTTTCATTTTAAACCTTCCTATTCTAGCACCATAAATTTACAAGTTAAACGTATAGCTATGCGCAGTGGCTTCGAATGTGTCTGAATTTCCAAGGGAACATGCACTATGGTATTGGCTATTTATGAGTGTAGAGAAATCTAAAGAAATGTATCTTTATTTCATATTCCTCAGCAAATTACAGCTCGACATGGGCCTTTAAAAAATAGACTTGCTTTACTTCAAACAACTTGCTTACCTTGAGGTTTTCTGGGAACGTAGGGCCGTATACTTCTAAGAGTTCTTTCATAAATGATGGGATGTGCTGCAACCTCTCGGCTCCAGGCACCTTGAAACAGGCAGAGGGGTTTATCTTTTGCCTTCCGTGTTTGCTTCAGGAAAACTAAAAGCAATCTTCTATTTGAGGTCAAGTTCTATTACACTGAAAACATTTAGTCTTCAACATACACGATTAAGATAGCACATCCGTAGTGGTCATGAGGATACACGCCCAACATGCCCCCTAGAAAGATAGTAAAGGAATCTCTTGTACTGGTGGAATAATAGGACTGACACATAGCAGAACTTCTTGAAGGGAGAGTATAAGTAGCATCCTCTCTTTTTGCTTTCTGGACACATCTTTTCCCATCTCCAGAAAGACTGAGTCCCCAGGGAATGAAGACTTTTGATGTGGCCTTAAGTTTGCAATTTGTCCTTCCCATAAAAATTCTTCCTCCCTCAACTATGTACTGTATGTCAATCATGATATGTCACCAGCAGGTGGCAACAGCGAGTGCAATAGAGTGGAAAACCCCAGGTCAGAATCTCTGCAGATCACTGGGAAGGGTGGCTTGCCAGTGTACACAGTGTATGCAGAAGGGAAATGACTGTTATTTATTTTTTTTTAAGTGCTTTACCATTCTGTCCCACCTCTCCAAGAGTCCGTTTTCTTTCTTCCACAAAAATTGATTTCGACTAGAGGTCAATACTCTAATTAATCAGAGGGAGGTCCTTTTAATAGCCTGTAGGTCTTTTCCTCTACATCAGGGATAGGGTGGTTTGCCCTTGTTTGTTAAAGAGTTCTCATTTTCTGACTTGCCTGCCCCTATGGGTCTCTTTTTTTTTTTTTGAGACGGAGTCTCGCTCTGTCGCCCAGGCTGGAGTGCAGTGGCCGGATCTCAGCTCACTGCAAGCTCCGCCTCCTGAGTTCACGCCATTCTCCTGCCTCAGCCTCCCGAGTAGCTGGGACTACAGGTGCCCGCCACCACGCCTGGCTAATTTTTGTATTTTTTTAGTAGAGATGGGGTTTCACCGTGTTAGCCAGGATGGTCTCGATCTCCTGACCTCGTGATCCGCCCGTCTCAGCCTCCCAAAGTGCTGGGATTACAGGCTTGAGCCACTGCGCCCGGCCCCAATGGGCCTCTTAAAACAACTCTGAAAGCAAGTGGCAAAGAATAATTTTTTTACTAGAAGACTTAGCAAGAGCCAACTAATTCGACCCATTAAGTGGGATATCAGAAAGCTAGGAGGAGACGACGGAGTTTTTTGCCAACATGAAAGAAAGAGAGATATCACTGTTTTTGTTTGTTTGTTTGTTTGTTTGTTTGTTAAGCTGGCAGCAGCTGTAGTCAGAGGGATTCACCAGCATGGACTGCCACCTGGTTGGGGAGGAGTCCTATATCTTTGCAGATTCTATCTCAGAGATGGGACGTTGTCCCCCTGTAACTGACTTTGTGTAATTTCAGGACTAGCATCATGACAGATGCTATGTGGCAAAGCAGGCATGCTTGGGCTTGTCACATGTTCAGTGAGGGACTCAAGCTGTCTTTCAGGTTCAAGGAGCAAGGTTATTTGAGGAAAGCTCAGCTGAGATGAGTGCTCTTGAGGAAACATCTGCTCCATAGGGATGCAGACCCCGAGAAGAACATCCTTTGCAGGTTGTGCATGAGACAAGCCATAAATGAGTAGGATGAGCTCCCCCTGTAGTCCACTCTGAGCACAGAACTACCTTACAGACTTAATAACTCAGTCAGAACTCAGACATCACAGTGCACCAAGGCAAATACATCCAAAAGTGGGAGGATATGCTTACAGGCACAGCCTTAGTGGGGGCAACTCTAAAAATTATCCCTTCGTGTTCCTCTTAAAGCAAGTGTATAAGCATTTTATGGAAATCTAGTGCCTCCCATCCCACTTGGAATCTGAATTGCTCACAGTTTCCTGAGATACCACTCCAGCCATCAGTGGGGCCTGTTCTCACTTCACACATATTCTAAGACCAATGACTTGTCATATTATTGAGAAGGTGGGAAGCTATCTATAATACCACCTAAAGAAAGCGCATTATAAGAAATCAGACTATGACTTTGGTTTTGTTGATAGCTGACATTTCAAATTCTGGCAAGTCACAAAATTTTCATTTCCACTTACTCATGTGTCAAGTAGGGTAATGATCCTTCCTTGGAGACCCTATAGAATATTTAATGATAATAATAATGATAACTAAATGATTATCACTTATTCATGTGCTGATTTCCAGCCTGATAGACAGGCTCTTCAGCCGTCTATCTCAGAGAAAAGCCGCTGTCCTACCACCATCTCCAGGGCCCTATATCATTTGACCCCTTTACTTCTGACCTTGTTTCCTCCTGTTCTCCTTTCACTCATTCAAACTAAGCAACTAGCTTTCTTGCTATGTCTTGAATACACTAGGATCTTTGCACTGCCTGTGTGCTCTTCCTGGACTGCTCTTCCTCCAAATATGCAGATGATAGAATTTCTTACCATCTTTCCATCGTTGTTCAAATGGTGCTTTCTTAATTAAGTCTACCTGGACCACACATTTTACAATTAGAACCTGTCCCCCAACCAGACTTCTAACCTCTTCATTTTCCACATTCAAAAGCACTTACCTGTTAATTGTGATTACTGTTTACTGTCTGTCTCCTCCAATTAGAATATAAATTCTTTAAGTACTGGAATTTTTGTTTCGTTGGTTTGTTTTCAATGGAGTGTCCAAATACATTGAAGTGCTTAACATACAAAGGGATTTGATTAATATTTGGCAAATGAATGACAACACAGCAGTCCTGTTAGGTACACACGCAAAACACACACATATACATATATTCACACACTCCCACTCTCACATACACTTGTATAGAGAATTTAGATTTATTTTATAACTTGATGAGGTTAATTAATAACCCATTCTGTGCTGCTATTACAAAAGTAGCACAGTTAGAAATGTTTGAATGTCTTCAGGTGAGTCTGTTAATTTTCTTTGGAATAATTTTAATCAAAATCAATATGTTTATGTTACAGAAGAAATACAACTCCTTAGGCATTTTAAGAGAAAATGCAGTTTTAATGCCTTCGGTGACGTATGATATAAAGTAAGAGTAAGGGGGCTACTAAGACGCTGCAAATAAACACCCTGCTAGACCTAGTTGAATGGATTAGTAAAACTCATTTACAATTAACACACTGTTTGTATGCAGTTGGGTTGTTGTAAATGTGTTTGAAAACAATTTGTTCTCAAGTAAATTGAAACACCCTCTACATTCCTCCTTGTTTACATTAATTTTATTAATCTATTTTGTATAGATAATGGGAAAATAAACTATAGAGACATAGACAAAGCTGTGTTTGAATTGTCACAAATTACAAATCACAGGGAATCTTAACTGATGAGTTTCTTTCTTGAAAATGTGTTACTCTGCAATGTAAACATCAGGTGCTTTGATTGCTTTTGGCCTACTCATATTCATGTTTCTTTATCCAGGACACTTCCAAATAAAGCATTCCCAAAATGTTTGAGTCACAAAAATATGGGCTTTGTATTGTTCGAAAAGGAATATTGGTGGTAGAGATGAGGGATGGATTTCAGCTCTACTTAGTTCACCTCATATTTGGTTTAGTGTTTCCCATTTTTGGGCTATGATTACATGAAGGAAGCCTCCCAAGTTTTGCCAGGCACTTTGCATCTTCCCTTGTTTTGAGTGAGAAGTTCTAGATTCTTCCCCATGTCTTCTACCACAGCTTTAGGATGGCTATTTGGCTTTGACTGAACACTCCAGCAGAGTCTTATCATTTTCCCAAACAGAGCATTACATGATTGTATAGTTGTAGATGTTAGAAAGTTCTTCCTCATATATAGCTAAAATTTGACTCTTGAGAGTCAGCCTTTGTAGCTAGCTGTAGATCTGCCTATAATGGAATAAGATGCTATCTACCTCTTCCTTCCCGTGCATGTCAAGATCCTTTCTCGAGAAAGCTAAGAGTGGTATTGCTTCTCAGCTTTTTCTTCTCCAGACTAATAAAACTGTTTCTCAACTTTTTTATTTTTAAGGAAGTGAGCGTTTATAGGCACACACACACAATAGTTTATATCACCATTTTTTAGAGGTTAACTGCTTTCCTAGATGTGATCTTGTGCTTTTTGCCTTTTGGAAGGAATATTTAATTGATAAGAAAGTAAAAGGAAAAATAGTTTGCTCTGCAGAGGCTTTCGACTGGATAACTTCTGAGGAACATATATTGTCTGGAAAAGAAGGCACAAAATTATTTCATGGTGCAGGCTACATAGGGTACACTGGCAATAACTGTTTACCTCTTTCTGGCCAGATTTAGATGTTCTTACTGACATCATTGGTCCTCAAAACATCCCTGAGATTGAGCCTTACTTCTATTATTCCAGGAAGGATAATACCAATATAAAGATTGACTGAGAAACTGTCCAAATATTAGACAAATCTAGCCAAGAATCAAGTCCAACTCTTTGGTCATAGATGAACAACTGTGAGGGAGGGTAAGTGCATTTGCACATATCTACCCATGAAAATGGCATTATTAGAAGTAATGACAATTTCAAGCCGTAACCGTGATGCTTTAGCATTTTCTACTCCATCAAAAATAAGGAGATGTGGGCCAGGTATGGTGGCTCACACCTATAATCCCAGCACTTTGGGAGGCCGAGACAGGCGGATGACTTGAGGCCAGGAGTTCGAGACCAGTTTGGCCAATCTGGTGAAATCATGTCTCTACTAAAAATACAAAAATTAGCTGGGTATGCTGGCACACCCCTGTAGTCCCAGCTACTGAGGTGGCTGAGGCACGAGAATTGATTGAGCCCAGGAGGTCCAGGCTGCAGTGAGCCAAGATGGCACCACTGCAATCCAGCCTGGGGAACAGAGAGTGACTCAGGGAAAACAAACAAACAAACAAAAAACCAAGGAGATGTGGAGAGAGTTTGCCATCTTTGGCAGAAAGTTAAGATCACTAATTTGATGATCTTAATTTGATCTCTAAATGTTGTTTTGCTTTGAAAAGTAGCTCAACACATAGCAATGTTCAGTTTAAAAATTATAATTAACAAAATTATGTATCTTTTTTCAGACCCAGATAACAGAATTATCGGGAGGAGATTAAATATTGGAACACAGCAAGGTAAAAAGAATCATGAAGGAAAATCATCTGTAACTTAACACTAAATTTGGTAACATCTAATATCAAAGGAGATTCTTACAGCATGTGGAATTGTTTAGTCACTACCATAATCATTTCAAAACCAGATTTTCTGCTTTACTGCTACAGTAGTTCTTGTCTAGCAAATGAGGAGTGGGTCTTGAGTTTTTGGAAACATTCATGCTATTTTATAGAACTTCTTATGGACACCTGGAGGGAATGGGATTGTAAATTAATGGTTTACATAGCTGTCATCTGAATTCCTAGAACTGGAACATTTGACTTCCTTCATGAGCTCAGACTTTTGCTTCATGCCACCTATGAACATATTTCCAAAATTTGGAGAATAAATTAGTTTAGTTTCAAAGTTTGTAAAATTTTTTTGTGAATTTAGAGAGAGAATTAATGCGGTGGAATATGGTTACAAAGTAATGTTATTAGCTATAATAAATTAGCATGGACAAATATTGTGTCCTAGGATAAAATTTTAATTAGCAATGTCTTAATTAAGAATGAATAGAAGCTGTCAGCGAATTTATATATAATTCTGTAAATTCAGTAGATAGCAACCTATGACATTATGCAAATGACTGTTTTGCATATTTATTAAGTTTTTTTTTATATTTTCCTTATTGGGAATCAAGAAATTTGTGCACATTAAAGTTACAAAATGTGCCACATTATGACAAAGACTGTAACCTCTTTAAGAAATGTTTCCCAGCTGGGTACATGGCTCACACCTGTAATCCTAGCACTTTAGGAGGCTGAGGTGGGCAGATCACCTGAGGTCAGGTGTTCGAGACCAGCCTGTCCAACATGGCAAAACCCTGTCTCTACTAAAAATACAAAAATTAGCCAGGCGTGGTGGTGCATGCCTGTAATCCCAGCTACTCAGCAGGCTGAGGCAGGAGAATCGCTTGAACCCAGGAGGCGGAGGTTGTAGTGAGCTGAGATCCTACCACTGCACTCTAGCCTCAGCAACAGAGTGAGACTCCATCTCAAAAAAAACGAAAGAAAGAAAGAAATGTTTCCCAGTTTTTCATGGCCCCTGATGGTTTGAACAAAGGCACTTGTTAAATAGAAGATGAGATACACATGACACCTTCACTCAGAGGTCCTCTCATCTCTCTGTGCCAGACAATTTTAAAATAAGATGTGATTTCTTCCCCCTGTTCTCAAATAATATATTTGTTATTATGGAAAACATGTAAATTTGTGAAAAGTATTTAAAAAAATCAGCCTGATCCTATTGCTTAAAACTAGCAATGTTAGTTAATTAATTAGTTACTTTATTTACTTTTAAGATAGAGTCTCACTGTTGCCCAGGCTGGAGTGCAGAAGTGTGATTACGACTCACAGCAGCCTCAACCTCCTGGGCTCAGGTGATCCTCCCACCTCAGCCTCCTGAGTAACTGGGACTGCAGGCACATGCCATCATGCCTGGCTAATTTTTTGCAGTTTTTGCAGAGACAGTGTTTTACCATGTTGCTCAGGCTGGTCTTGAACTCCTGAACTCAAGTGATACACCTGCTTCAGCCTCCCCAAGTGCTGGGATTACAGGGGTGAGTCACTGTGGCCAGCCAACTGTTTATATGTTAGTGTTTCTTTCTCATCTTATGTCTAACCCTGCATATTATAGAGTCTACATTATTTTGTGTTTGACTTTTTACTTCCTATTATTGTTTTGTATATTATGAGCTTTGCATATTATGAGCTCTTTCTAAATACATTTTGTCATATTCTGACAGGATATTATCAATGGATAACTGATAGCACAAATTACCAAATCTTTCTATGTTATAACAACATTGTTTAGAAAAAGCATGCTTTAGATGTTTTCAGGAAAAACATGAAACCTAAAAAGCAAAGCTTCATTTATTACTGATCACTATTATGAAAATATTAGGTGCCTGTGAAATACCTCTTGACTGCTGGATTTCGCAGCACACTGATAACGGTGGTCTAAAACTATCATTTAGATATTCGGAGGAGATTTTTGAAAGCTGGACTTCAGACGGGGAGGCTTCCTGGAAAATAAAACCACCAAGAAAAACCCTTTGAAATTCATGAAACTTCTAAAGAAAAGTTACATATTTTAGGTTTTCCTAAGTTAATGTTAGGCCTGAAGGAAAGCTGAAAATGAAAACTTCTTAAGGACCAGTTTTTTATCCTGTGATGTTAAATGTAATAGAAAAAAATTCCCGATATCTGTAACACACACATACACTATCGTTTATAACTAGAAAGGAAAAGATACTGTTTTTTAACAACCTTTTGTCTTTTTGATTCTTCTGGGTTCAAAGTTCATACTATAAGATGACAATTGTTTGCATTTCTCTGATTTAAGTTTTTTTGAGGGGGACAGAGGAAAGGGGGAGTTCGTATTAGTACGGTTTTTTAGTCTATTGAAACTTTTCAATACACTGAAAATGTTTGAGTATAATATCCTCACCTTTCAAGATAACACATAACTCTTGCTTATTTAACAGGGGAAAAAAACCCCCAAACCCAAAAAAACCTCTAATCAAACAAGAACATAACACTCTTAGATCAAATTGTTCTCCAGGCTATTTCTGAATAAGTCAAAGCAACATATGGTTAGTGGGATATTTTAGTTGCTGAGATGGCATTCTTTTTGTACCCAGGGCTTTGAGACTTTTGGATTTTCAAAATTCACCCTTGTCAACCTAAATAACAAAGGGAGAGGCTCTCCAAAAAAGAAGATATATATTTGGGAATAAAGCATTGTAATGGTAATACACATGTCATAGTGAAGTATATGTCTATTCAGGGAGGTAAAGGCTCTGTCTGTCTGTTTCTTAACATTTGTAATTCTACTTTGATTCTGACAGCTTTTACACCCTGATCATCCTATACCCTAGGGTGATATCCTAGAGCTTCAAATGCACTTTTAAATTAAGCAAGGTGATTAAAAATGTAATAACATAATTGAGAGATACATAAATTCTTCTGTAGATTTGCATTTCCAAATAAAGACAGTAGTTATGAGTTCCTACTTAAAAATTTGAGGGTTCACATTGTAAAAACCTTAGACCTGGAAGGCTTATCGCTGTCTTGTCCCAACCAATCTTTATTTTCCTTAAGAGTAAAATCTCCATATGTTTTAGTTTGCCTAGGATAGTCTCAATTTATGCCCATTGTCCTTGTGTAATTATAACAGCACCTTTTATTAGTATCCAGAGTTTCTAGCTTAAAGGATTAGTTATATAATCATCTTACTAATGAGAGAACCAAACCCCAACCGTTGAAGGGGTTGCACAAGCGTTTGAACTAGACCAAACTAGTTTCTGGTGAAGTAGAGATGCACTCTTTAAAATTCCAAACCAGAGTTTAACTTATTATTACCATTCATGATTTAAGATGAATTGGATGCATGCAAAACTCGTAAGATTTTTGACCAAGAAAGGTAGGTACCAGTGGTTCTCAATTTTTAGCTTGCATTTGAATCACCTGGAGGCCTTGTTAAAACAGATTCCTGGGCCCCACCCCAGAGTTTCTTAATTTGAAGATCTAGGGTGGGACTGAGAATTTGCATATCTAACAAGCTCCCAGAGATGCTGATGCGGCTTCTACAGGGAGTTCTCACTTTGAGAACCTCTGTCACACAATGTTAAGGCAACCTTTCCATGCTGTAAAGGTAGACAGAGGTGACAGCATGCCCTTCCCCAGCTGTAAATGTTCACCTCTTCTTCTCAATATATAACTTGTTTGATATGCACCAGAATTTTCTCACAGCAAAAACTAAAGGTGTGAAGTGAAATACAAAATTCACAGAAGAAGGTAGGGTTATGCAGGGTTGGGTTGGTTTTTTTATTAGGGGGTGCAGGGCCATTCTTTGTGGACAACACAGGGAGGCTACCAAACCAACAGGAAGAAATAGCTTTTATGATATGATCTAGAAATTTGCTGCTCAAAATATACGAGCCATCAGCATCATCTGGAGATTGCTAGAAATACAGAGATGGGAGACACCAGGCTCCTCTGACAGCTTCTTAAATTGATCATGATTAATTTGCTACTGTGAAATGTGGAAGGAACTGAGTTACTGAATTGGAGAGAAGACTCCAATTACCTTGATATGGAGGAGGCATCAAGAGAGACTGAACAGCAAAAATTCTTTCCCACTGATACACTAGTTCAGAGATTCTCTGCTTTCCAACCACTATAGAAGTGAGATTAAAGTTTACCAAAAATTGATGTGAAATGGTTCTGTGTTCTAAATGCTTAATAAAATCCTGAACCAGAAATCTGGGTATGGAAGACAAAATTGTCTTCTTTTTTTCTCCTTTCTTTCATTTGGAGAAATAAGTAGCTGGAATAGTTGCTTAAGAAAAACCAGCATCACTGCAAGAAAATGGAGACAGATGAGTTTAGAATCAGAAGGAAATCATCAGGTAGTTCAGGGAAAAGTTTGTTGCAACAAATGTTTAAGCCTGGGTTAGGGACTGTAGTTGGCTAGAATGAAGTTATATATTGACAAGCAGTATTGAAATCAGATTCACCAGAGGGTTCTAAAAGCAGAGTTAATAAGGAGAATTTCCGGTAGTGTTATTGAAACTACTTGGAATTTTCTAAGAACAGTTAGTTCTGAAAGAGAAGACCACGGCAATAAATTCTCATTTCCTGCTTTTCTTTAAGGACAACAAGAAAATGGGAAGACTATTTTCCTGTCAAACACACATTAAACACAGAATTTCATGTGAGTCAAATAGAATCACCTTTGCAACTGTAGCAATGGTGAGTCACCATGTAAAATTACTTGTCAACTCTCAAAACTCTGTGGTTGCTATGAATGACATAGCCTTTCCTGGAGACAGTCTCAAAGATATTCAGCCCACAGAGCACCATTTTCCCTCCGCCACTATTCCTTTGTGCACCTGTAGCTTTGAGTCAACAAAAATTGCCAACCCAGGGTGATAAGCTCCATATAAATAATTAATGACATGGAACTAATTACTCCTGTATTAGGCCACCTGCACCCTCAAAGCTCAAGAGCCCCAGGTGTGAAAATTGCAGGGGCAACTAATGGTGAGCTGCATTTCATCACGTAAGCCCTGTAGAGGAGGCCCTGGCTGTTTCCTGCTCATGCTTTTTTCAGGGTTCAGCAAGCAGAGCCCGGGTGGGACTGACTGCTTTTGTAACATCTCAGAAGGCAACCAGATGACGTGGTGACGCTTGAAAATCGAGCTCTTACAGGCCACCAGGAGGTAAGAGGGATTAGGTTTAATTAGAGGAAAATACACCTTGAAGGATATGGTTGGAAATTGTCCCTTGAGGTATGCGAAACCTGCTCCAACAACTCTATGTGAGCATGCTACATTTAAGAGTTAGGGGACTTCTGTTCCATTATTTCAGCAGATTCGCAGGATTTCAATCTTCAAATATGTGAATTAAATTATATACATATCTACACATCTGAAATGTATATTATAACACAACATTATAACATTTATATTACTACTTTTTGGTGGGGATCTTTATTTTCATGGCTTGGTGGTGAGTGTGTGTGTGATTGATTGATTGGTTGGTTGATTGATATAGACTCTTTCCAAGTGAGATCTTAAAATCTTGTTTGAAGGCAATCTACTGCAAAGTAGTCTATAGTTTATGCTGACTTAAACACCAGTAGAATTTCTCAGGCCATCTTGTAGAACATCATTATTAGTTTTGCACTGAGTTTGGAATGAAGAAGAAAAGGAGAAAATATGACTGAAGTTACTACGTCTAGGAACTTTAAGTTCTTTGATTTCGATGAATGCAAAGCTCAGTATAGGAGATCCAACTTCTCACTTAGTGACAGCCTCTTATCAGTTATTATTCTTTTGTTATGATTTGAAGGTGAGTTGAGGAAAACAACAATTGGATACTCAATAGAACATTTACAAAATGCTAGAATTAGAGATTCTAAAAGACCGTGGGGAAAATTCCAGGAGAATTTGTCTAACTGTATGTTTTTCTACAAACACACATAGTATTTTACACTAATTAGCCCACCGAATACCTGTTTCTATTGTTTTCATCTTGCGAGTTGGAAAGCTTAGGAAAAAACTTTTTTTGTTGTTTTCATCCTCTTCTATTCCCTTAGCCCCACAATTACGCTTAAATTACATTTTTCTGTGCTCACCATATTTAAACTTATATCCAAATATATATAGTAGTCTCTAATAATTTTGTCTAATTAATAGACTTTGTTTTTGGAGCAGTTTTAGGTTTACAGAGAAGTAGAGTGGGAAGTAGAGTTCCCATATATCCCTCTTACCACCTGCTTCCCAGTTTCCCTTATTATTAACATCTTGCATCAGCATGGGACATTTGTTATGGCCAATGAGCCAATAGAGCTGGTAGAGATACATTATTATTAACTAAAGTCAACAGTTTATATTAGGGTTCACTCTGTGTGTCACATATTTTATGGGGTTTGACGAATGAATAATGACATGTATATACCAATACATTACTGTTCAGAATAGTCTCACTGCCCCCAAAATTCTACCCTCCCCCCTTTTTTTAACAAAAATGAGATATTTATTACTCTTTGATTTTTCTTTCAATTTCTTAAAGTCAACTGACCGGGTTGATCTACCCCATTCCTCTTAACAGCTGTGCAATAGTTTGTGATGCAATGATGCCATAGTTGATTCAACATTTCCCCTTGTGGATTAGAATTCATATTATATCCTTGTGCAGATTATGCTTTTACACTCACAGAATTTGACTCCCAGGAGGAGGGCTGCAGAATCAACAGCTATGTGCACAATTACTTTGCATGAGCATTGCCATGTTGCTTTTAAATAAAGCTGCATTGAGTGACATTTCTACCTGTGATATGAAAGTACATTTTTGCCCCAGTCCTCACCAGGAGCAGGTATTACACACCCACAGTTGAAAACATTTGGTAATTTTTATTTGAGAAGGATGAATAACACACTAGTTGTATATGTCGGTTCTGAATTCTGATTGGGCTACAGCTCTAGCACTACCACTTTCCGCTCAGCAACCTTGGGCAATTCATTTCACTTCCAATGCCTCAGTTTCCTCACCTATAATATATGGATGTAATAATCCTATTACATCATAGGGTTGATTGGGTGATTAGACAGGATAATACATAGAACAGGCTGAGCCTGTACCTGGCTTAGACTAAGCATTCAGTTAATGATAGCTTTTATTACTAGAATATTATGGATGGATCATGAGATCCTTTGAACAATATCCAGGAATATTGCTTCATTATAATATTCTTGGATAAATTGTGGAATTCTACTAAATTTTGAGGTAATTAGGTGAGATCAAAGCCGATACAAACATTCCCTTAATGCCAAACCACAGAATGTAGAATACAAAAACAGAAGGCTACCTCTGATCATCATCCCTCTGTAAATGTGCAAAAATAATTAACTAAAATTCAGGTTATTAGCGAATCTCACTTTGTATAAGCACAAACCTTTTGTCAGAGTTGAAGCTAACATCTTGGCATACTACATTTATTCAGGTGTTATTTCTTCTCTCCTTATATTTAAAAATAAAGTCAAAGCTGTTACTATCAAATTATTAAGTGGCCAATTTCTCTTCAGCTCTTATTTTAAATCCTTCGTTGAGGTATCTCTGTAGACTGTACCTCAGGGCACATTATAGCATTCTCTGTGATTCTTCAAGACTAAGACTGTATTCTCCAACTTTCCCCATATATCGTGCTATTTCTGTTCTTCACCTGTAACCTCTGAGGCTGGACCAAAAGTTATTCCTCAAATTCCTAAACAGAAGCTGAGTGTATCCTTGAGAGAAAGAGACATGAGAGAGAGAGAGAAAAAAAAGGACAGAGAAAGGAGAGAGAAAGGAAGAATAGAGAGTTGGAGGCAGAGAGATTTGGAGGAGAGATGGGTGACTGGTCTCTACCTTTAAAATGCAATCATTATTCTCCCTGAGCCCCTGAGTGATGGCACTTCCAACCATATGAAATGCCCTCTCCTTCTGATGGAAATTCTTGTGATAGTTTAGGAAATTGTGAATGGTGTGACAACATGGCTCCCTGTTGCACACTGGGCAACATCTAGTTATGACAGAAAGCTGGTTATATTAGATAAAGGTGGTGAAGAATCTTGAGAATTTTTGCTTGTTTGTCTGGGGGTTTTTGTGCTATCCTGAAATAGGAACTGTGGAGTACAAACTGTATGACATCCTAGTAGGCATGCCCTGCTACGCTGGCCCATCTTTCTGATCCAAGAGTCAGAGAATATTGTCTACAGGAATTTTCAACAGCTGCTGTAATGCCAAACGTGGAAATTTTCAAGATCTTTTTACTTTTTCTATGGGATTTGTGGAAAAGAGTATTCAAAATTGTTATTGACTTAAAAAATCAAAAGTGTAGCTCATGAACATTAAAATTGAAATTACTGTAGTTATGTATTTTAAAAATAAATTGCAACCAATTTTTATATGACTCCATACCAAACAGCAATTTATCTTAGATGTTTTAAATTTTGTATTCAGTAACACTCTCTGAATGCCATGCTATATAGATAATGAATGGACAATGGCAGAAGACCTGCTCTAACTTCCCTTCAGGATTGCCATGGGAAACGTAAAACACGTGCCTATAAATTCAATATTTACGAAGCTCTGAGCATGTGTGACCCTAAGTGAGTGTGAGAGGAAGAGGGAATAATAGAAAGAAGCAGTGACATGTAGCTGAGAGTGGGAGGAATGTTCTAGAGTGCATAAATAGATTGGATTGGACTCTGGATGTTATGGGGCCAGTCTGAATTTCAAATATTCCCTCTTGCTCTTTAATTAAACACATTTGTGAATCAATTTAAAAAAAAGAAAAAAAAAAAAAAAAACCTTGTCGGTCCATGAATGTCTACTCCGGGTTCACAAACATGTTCACCCAAATCCAAAAAAAAAAAAAAAAAAAAAAAAATGATGGACACTAACTCTTGAATGGTGGTGGGACTGTAATGTGGAGGGTCCTAAACAACAACTTTTTTTGAAAAAAGGGACTTCCATTCTGGGGTCCACAGGTAATACAATGTTTTGAGCAGGCATGGTTGTAGAATTGCCAGAGATGAGAGGATCTCTAAAACAGTCAGAGGAAAAATGACTTGCCAATCATTTATGTAGAAGAGACAATGAACTGGGAGGACCCAGAGAGGAGCCTGAATTTTAAATTGTTGTGGGTCGATTGAAAAATAATATAGCAATTAAATGCTTGACCTGCAGAATGCATGATGTAGTTTAACTCCCATTTCCCCCACTTCCTAAGAGTGCAACTTTAGGCGAGTTCCCTTGTCTTTAAAATAGAAATCCTATTAATACCCAGATTGTAGAATTGCCTAAAATAATCTGTGCGACCTAAATTTTAGTTCTTTATATTATGAAGACAATATTTCAGGCAAGAAAGCCTAAACATTCTCACTTGACTGCCCATCTATCTTGCCTTTGTCAGACTCAATACATCAGAGGTAGAAATCAAAGTTAGCATGAAGTAATGAGTAGGATTTTGCCCTCTTTTCCCATTCCCTTCAGAATGCCATTGATGATTTGTGCAAGTTCTAGTAGTGAAAGATTGGAGAGGAAAAAAAGGAAAAATGGGAATGATAAGGTGAGATATCCTGAACGACGGCAAAGAATTATTACAGGGAAAATAAAATGTAATAGGGGATGGGAAGCCGGGAGAAGGACACTGGATCATGTGTGTTTTCACTACATCACTTATTTTGGAAAAGATGTGGAAAATTGCAGAGTTCAAAAATGACTGTCCCAGCTATGATTCACTAAAGAAGTCACTCTCAGCCACATAGACCCTGGCTTTTTTTTTTTCAGAGGTCATGTTTACACATAATTTATAAAGTTCTGACATGCAGTTGAAACTTTCTCTGGCATATTTAGAAATGTCTTGAAGAGCAGTTCTCACCATTTCACTCTGCCTGCCTTTGATTTCTGCCTATGTTTTAATTCAATAAGTATTTATTGTGCTTAGGGCAAAGAAGGGCTTCAGTTTTGTGTGCTATGAACTGCAAAGCTGGAGCCCTCTGGAGAATTCAGTTACTGTCACGTCTGCCACCTGATTCTCACCTGGCAAGTTTTATTTTTAATTTTTTGAGACAAGGTCTTGCTCTGTTGCCCAGGATGGAGTGAAGTGGTGCAATCTCAGCTCACTGCAACCTCTCCTATGCTCAACCGATCCTCCCACCTCAGCCTCCCAAGCAGCTACTCACCTTGGCCTCCTAAAGTGATGGGATTACAGATGCAAGCCACTGCACCCAGCCCTGGTAAGATTTCAATAATGAAGAAATGTCTGTGCTGTGGACTCTGGATGTCTGAGCATTGCTTCTCTATCCCCTCACATTGGTCCTCTTCATTTTCTGGGTCATAACTGGGGAGAAGATTTTACAGATGCTTTGAAGGAAGGTCAGCAGGTCTGGAGTATGATGAAATCCCATCCGGCCGCTCTTTTTCTCTTGCGATTTGATACCATGAAAGGAAGATGCCTTCTGCAAAGGCACCTGTCTCATTTCTAGGCAGTTCTAGTTGCTAACAGGCTCTTCCTTAAAATCTGGGTCTAACATTTGCTTAATGCTGCTGGATCTCATTAGAATAATTTGATTTCTTTTCTTTTCTTTTTTTTCTTTTTTTTTCTTTTTTTTTTTTTTTTGCACAAAGAGAGATTAATTTGGAGTTTCCGTTTCTCTCCTTGGTTGTTTCTTCCTCCTTCTAAACCCACCCAATCCCTTCAACAATTTCTCACAAGACAATGTCAACACTGTTTCCTCTTTTCAATATTTGAACACTGTCCTATCATCAATAATAGGTGAGTATTATAATTAAAGGAATATATATACGCACTTATATGTATACACACACACACCCCTATATATACACACACTTCTGTATATATGTATAATTCTTTTTTTAAAAGAGACAGACAGGGCTGGTCTCAAGCTCCTGCCCTCAAGCAATCCTCCCTGCTTGGCCTCCCACAATGCTGAAATTACAGGTGTGAGCCACTATGCCTACACAGGATGATCTTGATAGGTAAACAAGGCTTTCACATACATGAGCATGCACTTTCAAAAACTAGTTTCTTTCTGAAACCCTGTTGACTCACGGAAGTGATAATTTCAATTGTCTGATCAATTTTCTTTGTTTTGAGACAGAGTGTCACTCTATCGCCCAGGCTAGAGTGCAATGGAGCGATCTCGCTCACTGCAACCTCCGCCTCCCGGGTTCAAGCAATTCTCCTACCTCAGCCACCCGAGTAGCTGGGATTACAGGTACCCGCCACCACGCCCAGCTAATTTTTGTATTTTTAATAGAGACAGGGTTTCACCATGTTGGCCAGGCTGGTCTCGAACTCCGGACCTCAGGCGATCCACCTGCTTCAGCCTCCCAAAGTGCTGGGATTACAGACATGAGCCACCATGCCTGACTGTCTGATCAGTTTTCTAAGGAAAATCCCATGGGCCTGATTTAGAGTTTGTCATTCTGCTTTGCAAAGAGGTTTCTGATGACTGATGCAATTTGAATATGCTTTAGATATTTTTAAAAAGGAGTTTCTGGCTTTGGGGAAAAATTATTTAATATTATTAGTTTCTTTGTAGCAATATCAAAGTAGTCTCCTTTATTCATTTATTCATTCACTTGTTCATCAAATGTTTACCGAGTGCCTGACACTTACTAGGCTAGAAACTGTAAAATGTGAATAACGCTCCTGCTAGTCATCAAAAGCTCCCCTGGCCTCAGTTGGCTCTGTCCTTTCATGGATAAAGCTCCTTCTGCTGTTCGAGCTGCTTTCATCTGTGCTATGGCATTTGAACCACCTGACACTGGAATCTGCAGGAGCAGAAGGGCTGAAGGCCTCACCTGAGAACCGAGTTAACTGAAACCCAGAGTGTTAAAGGCATTTGACCTTTGTCCCACCCTATCCACCAGACCCTTCAAACAAAGAAATGTAAAGTCACCAAAGCCAGTTTGGTATTGAGCAAAACAGTCCTTACTTTGAAACCAAAAATAATGCGAGAAGGTTTAAAACGTACAAATGAGTTATTTTTTTATGTTATTGAGTGGAATATGTTACTCTCCATACATCCCAGAGACTACTTCTGGTGTTTACTGAATAGGAAGAACTCTTGGGGAAATGTTTAGAGGTTATTATTATATGTCCTGACACCTCTGAGATAGTAGCATATTTGTGTGTGTGTGATTTGGCAACAAATGTATCTATAGGACATTTTTCTAGCCACTTCAACTTTGGGAACAAAGATAAAGACCTGAGGGACTCAAAAATTTGTTGAGCAGCTAATTGGAAGTTACAAATCCTATGACTAAATTTTAAAGAGAGGATTCTGCAAATGCAAGAAATAGCAAAATGTGGTTTACACATTATCCGTAAGATGGCAGGGAAGAATTTAATAAATTTTAAAAGATGGTTAACAGATACACCTTTTAATGACATTAAAAAGTGGAAATCTTCACTTATGTATACAAATTACTAAGGTAGAATGATGTTGGATACATGAGCTGTTACGATGATCTATTTAGTGGAGCACAAAGGAAGCTAGAATTGAAACTGAAGCTGTTGGAAGGAGAGAGATAGCAATTGATATTGGTCCAGAAGGAGTTTTGTTTTTTTGTTATTTTAAGTGATGTTGCTAAGTAAAAGGATTTTTGAACTGCAAGACTTGAGGCTTCTCCTTACCCTTTGAAGCTGTGATTTTTGCCTGTGGCTATGCCATCTTTTACCTAAATTTCATCACTATCCTTCCACTCTGTCATTAAGCACATTACTTAGCAGTATAGGTATACTATTGTCAAACAAATATCACTAAAATGCAAACGAGATTCCTAAACATCACTAACTTTACATGGCATTGCATATAATAAAATTTTAAAACTGTAAAGTAATAAACCTGAGAGCTATTGTATAAGAGAATTTGGACTGTGCTCAAGTTATCTGAAGCCCAATACTGTTATCCACCTGGGCTGAGCCTGAATTCCCATGAGCTTTGGCACTGACATAGGGGGTCTTGCGCTAATTAGTCAATTCTTGCCAGAGGCCAGGGATTAAATCATGTTTCCTGGAAACTGTATAAATCTATAGATCTATTTCCAAAGGCTTGTACTTCTCAACAGTGTCACCAATTTGCAAAGTGGCATGGTATTTTTTTCAGCTTGAGTTTAGGGAGAAAAAGCATATGGTTGGACTGATCTGGAGTTTGGAGGTGCAGTAAAAGGACAGGCAATAAGAAGTTAAGAGGTAAGTTGGAAGTGGAAAAAAAATATTGAGTGAGGGAGTGAAAGACTGAGGAAGATGGAATAATGTGCTCAGAGAGAAGGGTATTTGGAAATAAAAATGTGGAAGTGGAATGATGCTGAAATTCGATATGGCTAGAGAAGTAGATTAGCAAAAGGCAGTAGAAATTTTAGTCATTGGATTTAGGGAGACAGAATCATAGGTACCTGATAATGACTGTCTTGTCTACTCAGATGTTGTCAATTGGCAAGAGCTATGGTGATCTAAGAAGACAGTGATCCAATTTCCAAAGTCTTCAATGAGTGAGGGAAATATTCTAGGAGCCAGTAGGTGCCAACCCTGCAGACAGACAGGGAATGATGGCATTAAGTGCCATGAGGCTTTGTGGGAAGGAGGTTTTGCAGGAGGTTGTAAGGCAGTGAGGAGAAAGGAGGATGGCTGAACTGGTCCATGAGTGGTGGGAGATTGAACAGTCTGCCCCTAGGAAAGGGAAAAGGAGTGAACTTGAAAAGGGCAAGTTTACTTGAGGTGGGGGGTGGTGGGTGTGGAACCCATCTGACTTCCAGTTCTCTAGTTTCTTTTTCTTTTTTTTTTTTTTAATTATACTTTAAGTTCTAGGATACATGTGCAGAACCTGCAGGTTTATTACATAGGTAGACATGTGCCATGGTGGTTTGCTACACCCATCAACCCATCATCTACATTAGATATTTCTCCTAATGCTATCCCTCCCCTAGCCTCCCACCCCCCGACAGGCCCTGGTGTGTGATGTTCCCCTGCCTGTGTCCATGTGTTCTCATTGTTCAATTCCCATTTATGAGTGAGAACCTGTGGTGTCTGATTTTCCGTTCCTGTGTCAGTTTGCTGAGAATGACGGTTTCCAGCTTCTTCCATGTCCCTGCAAAGGACATGAACTCATCCTTTTTTATGGTTGCACAGTATTCCATGGTGAGTATGTGCCAGATTTTCTTTATCCAGTCTATCACTGATGAGTATTTGGGTTGGTTCCAAGTCTTTACCATTGTAAACAGTGCTGCAATAAATATACGTGTGCATGTGTCTTTACAGTAGGACGATTTATAATCTTTTGTGTATATACCCAGTAATGAGATTGCTGGGTCAAATGGTATTTCTGGTTCTAGATTCTTGAGGAATCTCCCACAGTGTCTTCCACAATGGTTGAACTAATTCACACTCCCACCAACAGTGTAAAAGCATTCCTATTCCTCCACATCCTCTCCAGCATCTGTTGTTTCCTGACTTTTTAATAATCGCCATTCTAACTGGCATGAGATGGTATCTCATTGTGGTTTTGATTTGCATTTCTCTGATGACCAGTGACAATGAGCTTTTTTTTTCATATGTTTGTTAACCACATAAATCCAGTTTCTTTAATCCATAAGTCATGTAGGATCTGTTTTCAAAGTTTAGACTTCTCAGCATCATCTACAGCAGAGTAGCCAGTGCTCCAACCTGCAAATAAAGAGATCTGGTTACTTGGTTTTAACACCTTATTTGAAAATCAGCAGCCTGAATCGGCAAGCCTCATCCTTCCCCATCATGTCCCACAGCTGTGAATTCCCCAGTTAATTATATGTTGGGTAATGAGGACTTGCTTTTATCTGTACTAAATTTTAGTTTTAAGCCCTATTAATGGGCTTTCGTTTTGGCACTTGTGGGAAAGGGGCAGTGAAGAGGCCTATTAAATTTTCTCTTGGGTTTTTATATCCTTCCTTCCAAAGAGGAATAATAAAAATTTCCTTCCTTACTTCTCTTGTAACATTCTTTTTGTTTTAACCCAGATGCCTTTCCACCATTTCTGTATTCCAAATATGCCACTTATTAGTTCTTGAGCTTCTCTGTGCCTCAGTTTTCTTGTTTATAAAGTAATGACAATAATGTGATTTACCTTAGAGGGTTATTTGAGATATAAGTGAGATGGTATTTGCAAAAGGAATAATAAGAATGGCAATAGTAAAGCCCCATTAAATTGTTTGTTAAATAAAAATACTTTTTTAAAAAGTTTTGGTTAAAACCAATTGCTTTCGGTTAAAAGTATTAGTTTTGGCTAAAAACAAAGCAACAAAACCTTGCTGGGAACTTGGCCATAGCAGTATAAAGCTATGGACTAGTGTTGTCCTCTTAAAAATGAAATGCTTCTTCTTGGGGCTCCCCATTGTGGTTCTGCAGACTCGAATATCTCCAGTGAAATCTTGTGAACAAATACATCCTCAGTATCACCCTCATAACTTCCTCTGCCACTATCACCCCAGGCCACTTCTCTCTATGATGTCTCACACTTGTTCCAGCCAAAGATTAGGAATTTCAATCAAAGTCTTAGTAGTGGATTAGGAAGCCTTCTTCTGCTTTGGTGTGCTGTACCAAAGCCTCTCAAGGCTGGTAGTTGGGCCATTAACGGGCCTTAGCTGAACTTAATTGTCAACCCACTTCCTAACCAAACCTCTAACTCAATTAGCACTTATTTGACTGTCTAAATCTTTGGCTTGAAGCACCCTGCCAGTTTGGGTGGGAGCTTTTGGTATGAAAGACACCCTTTTCCTGGGAACTCAGCCCGGACAAACCAATTCATTTCACACTCCTTTCCAGCCGCCTACAAATGGGAAGCAAATCTTCATCCCAGTTTGTGTTCTGGGATTGCAGCCAGCAAGCTGATATATCCCATCAGCCCATCTCTTAAGTTACCTGGTCTTTTCAAATGTATAATGACTTTTGAGTAACACTTTTGCTTTGAATAACCACTTCATTGAAAGACTTCCCCTGCTCTCTGGCAGCACCTTTGGGGGGAGTGACATTTTTTGAAGATGATGTTTGTGTCCCTCTTAAGACCCTTTTATAACTTGAGCGTTGAAGATTGTTGAGCAAACAAGTACAGCCTTGGGTTTTGTACTAACGTTTTATGACTGGTGAATTCAGTGACCTTCTCGTTAGGCTTTGATCTTAATTATTTTAAATATCATAGGGTCTGATTCACAAGGCAGTAACGGCAGGTCATTATTCCTGGCATGATTAGTCTAGGTTAGAAATTAGCTTTGAGGCCCCCCGGCACTATGCTCTAATACTTTCTGAAATGGAACACCTGTGTAATGGCTGTACAATCATTTGGTTAAATCAGTCTCTAATTTAATGAGCTCTGACTTCACATTTTTGTTGTGATTTTTAACAGTTAAATATACATGCACAGTTTTACATTTGCCATGTCGTATGATTTTCTCGTATGTTCTTGTATGCTCACCTAGTGTACCTTATTGCTACTAATTTGTGTAAGAAACTTTTACTTAGATAAGCACCTGTAAATTGAAGAATCAGTCTTTAAGAGAAACAAAATAGAAATGCATAGTAATCTATCTGTACATCAACTTGCTGGCTAGAATGTAAAGAGCAGCCGACGAAGACACTCGTGATTCATCCTCAGAAACTTTGGATGAAGTCACGGTGAAGATGAGCCTTTAGCATCGACTCCAGACGTTCAAAATTCAGCATGGCCAACTGACATTTAGTAACTTTCTCTTTCAATTTTGATTTCTGAACTGTTTGCCTCACGGGGAGCTTAGAAATGCATAATCTCAGGCTTAACCAGAATCTGCATTTTAACATGATCCTCAGGTGATTTGTAGGGAAAGTGAAGTTTGAGAAACACTAATTAGCTCATATGCTTTAAGCTGATATTGAATTCTGCCCCCATTGTTAGTATTAGAGTGCAGAATTCCTGGAAAGATCAAATCAAGCAATACTAAGAAAAGCTAATATAATGTGTATTTCCAACAATATCAAACAATCCTGACTCCAACCGTTTCTCAGTTTCTCACCAAGGCCACCCTAGCATACTTTTCTTTTTTTTTTTTTTTTTTTTTTTTTTTGAGATGGAGTTTTGCTCTGTCACCCATGCTGGAGTGCAGTGGCATGATCTTGGCTCACTGCAACCTCTGCCTCCAGGGTTCAAGCAATTCTCCTGCCTCAGCCTCCCGAGTAGCTGGGACTACAGGTGCACGCTAATTTTTTGTATTTTAGTAGAGACGGGGTTTCACAGTGTTGCCCAGGCTGATCGCAAACTCCTGACCTCAAGCAATCCACCTGCCTTGGCCTCCCAAAGTGCTGGGATTACAGGCATGATCCACCATTCCCGGCCCTTACCATCCTTTTCTAAGCCCTCATCAAGTCTTGCCTGAATTATTGCAGGAGCCTGCTTAGTCGTTGTCTTGTTTCTACCTTGTTTCTACTCACTACTCATCTCTCTCTCTGCTTAACACGTTTTGTTGACTCCCCATGTTACTCAAAGTAAAATAAAAAATAATCCATTACACATAGATATGGTCTACCCAAGCATTTAGAGCTAATGAGCACTCTTAGAATTATGTGAATTCTTCCTGGAGTGGGTGGATATTGGCCATCAACCAGATATCCATTTCCCTAATCATATTTTAATATGGAGTTACTTTTCATTTTCCTAAATCTTTGAAACTACTGGGGTTGATGTTACTGAACTTACCTTGCTAGATAAGGTAAGGAGTTGCTCCTGGCTGCTTACTTCTCCTTGCTTAGATTCTAGGAAGTCAGGATTGTGGGAGGGAGGGAGGCATGCTGAAATAGTGTGTTGGAGATGTGGTGCCTATAATTTGGCTGTTGCTGGAACAACTATTTTCGGTAATCTCCTGTTACGCTGATACAGTTGCACTCCTTGCCCTATCCTCTCCCTACCTTTGTCTCCTTCCTGCTTGCTATATAGTTTTTCTTTCTTCACATTTTTCATCTACTTTATTTTTCTTCTTTATTTTCTTTCATGCCTTCATGTACCCTTGAGAACTGAAGTATACTGTGAATTACTGACTATATTCAAATGTCTTTATATTCCCTTTTCTGATTTTAAAGAAATTTTCAATTATTATTTATATTTCTTTAAGTATATCCTCTAGCCTAAAACATGAAGTATTTTAGCCAGGTGCAGTGGCTCATGCCTGTAATCCCAGCACTTGTGGAGGGTGAGGTGGATGGATCACCTGAGGTCAGGAGTTCAAGACCAGTCTGGCCAACATAGTAAAACCCCATCTCTACAAAAAATACAAAAATTATCCAGGCATGGTGGTGCATGCCTATAATCCAAGCTACTTGGGATACTGAGGCAGGAGAATCGCTTGAACCCGGAAGGCGGAGGCTGCAGGGAGCTGAGATTATGCCACCGCACCCCAGCCTGGGCGAAAGAGCAAAACTCTGTCTCAAAAAAAAAAAAAAAAAAAAAAAAAAAAGCAAGTCTTTTACTTTAGCAAGTTAATGGATCTAAAAAGACAAAAACTCCCATCTCGGCCCTGAATATTCAACTGCATTTGAGCAAACACTACGCAATTAGTTCACTCATGGGGATGTTACTGGAAAGGGGTCTCGATCCTGACCCCCAGGAGAGAGGGTTCTTGGATCTCACACAATAAAGAATTTGGAGGGAGTCCATACAGTAAAGTGAAAGTGAGTTTATTAGGAAAGTAAAGGAATAAAGAATGGCTACTCCATGGGCAGAGCAGTAGCATGGGCTGCTGGTTGGCCATTTTTGTGGTTATTTCTTGATTATATGCTAAACAAGGGGTGGATTATTCATGAGTTTTCCAGGAGTGGGGTGGCCAATTTCCAGAACTGAGGGTTCCTTCCATTTTTAGATCATGTAGGGTATCTTCCTGATGTTGCCATGGCATTGGTAAACTGTCACGGTGCCGTTGCAGTGTCTTTTAGCATGCCAATGCATTATAATTAGTGTATCATGAGCAGTAAGGATGAACAGAGGTCACTTTCCTTGCCATCTTGGTTTTGGTGGGATTTGGCTGGCTTCTTTATTGCATACTGTTTCATCAGCAAGGTCTTTGTGACCTGTATCTTGTGCTGACCACCTATCTCACCCTGTGATTAAGAGTGGCTTCACCTCCTGGGAGTGCAGCCCAGTAGGTCTCAGCTTTATTTTACCCAGCTCCTATTCAAGATGGAGTCACTCTAGTTTAAATGCCTCTGACAGGGACACCTGTCTGTGGCCAGTAACCTTCTATGAGCCAAAGTTTTTGCTTTGGGTTGAGCAAACTCAATCAAAAATCATTTGAGTATTGAGTAGATTATATATCGTATTGTCATTAGATGGCAGCAACAATATCTTCCATCCCACATAGTCAAGAACCTTGACACTCCCTTACTGCCATTCTGAGGTGAAGTATGTGTCCCCTTTCATTGAAACTGGATGGGCCCTTATAACTGTGTCAATGAATAAAGTAAAATGAAAGCAAACACTGTGTGACTTCTGAGGCTAGCTCATAAGAATCATGTGCTTCAGGACATCTGGGATGTTCACCAGACAGCCCATGGTGAAGCTACATTGAGAGGAATCATATCCCCCAGCTCACAGCCCCAGCTAAGGTCCCTGCCAACCATCTAGTACAATCTTGAGCCAGGCCATCGTCAGCCATCTCCAACCTGGTACCTCCAACCCCTAGTTAAACCACATGGAGCAGAGATGAGCGGTCCCTGCCAAACCAAAACTACATATTCATGCACAAAATATACAATTGTTTCATCCTGGCTAACACGGTGAAACCCCGTCTCTACTAAAAATGCAAAAAATTAGCCGGGCATGGCGGCAGGCGCCTGTAGTCCCAACTACTTGGGAGGCTGAGGCAGAAGAATGGCATGAACCCGGGAGGCGGAGCTTGCAGTGAGCCAAGATCGCGCCACTGCATTCCAGCCTGGGCGACTGAGCAAGACTCCGTCTCAAAAAATAAAAATAAATAAAAAATTATATATATATATATATATATATATATATATATATATACACACACACACAATTGTTTTGAGCTGCCAAATTTTAGGATGATTAATCATGCAGAAACAGATCTAATACAAATTTATATAAACATTTTGTTTTTGAATTTATCCAAAGAGGTTGAAAACCATTAATGATCAAATATTGCAAATCACTTATTTTAAAATGGGAGCCACCCACAAAGAATAGACCCTGTCTCACTTTTCTGAAGCATTTACTTTGCCCCATTGTCATAATTTAAATGCAAACTCCTTGGAACTCTGTCCAGGATTAGCTTAATTTTCTAACAACTTGTCACATGAGTATAAATGGTATGCTATTATCCTCAGACCTATCTCAGGCTCCTAGAAGCAATGGTGAAGGCCTTTGAGATGCTTCACAACACGAATGAAAGTGGCAAGTGTGAATTCCAACCTCAGTCACTACCATCATCCGGGCAGCTTTAGCTTTCTCAAGGCCAGGCAGTGCCTTAAATAAGACATGATCTAAAAGGTAGTGGGTCTTTTTCCTTCCAACTTTTATTTTAGGTATGGGGGTACACATACAGGTTTCTTCCATAGGTAAATCGCGTGTTGCCTGGGTTTGATGTACAAATTATTTTGTTACCCAAATAGTGAGCATAGTACCTGATAGGTAATTTTTCAATCTTCACCTCATCCCACCTTTCACTCTCAAGTAGGCCCCAGTATTTATTGTCCCCTTCTTTGTGTCCATGTGTACTTAACGTTTAGCTCCCACTTACACATGAGAACATATGGTATTTAGTTTTCTAATTTACTTAGGATAATGACCTCCAGCTACATCTATGTTGCTGCAAAGGACATGATTTTGTTCTTTTTTATACCTGCATAGCATTTCATGGTGTATGTGTATCACATCATCTTTACCCAACCCACCAGGATAGGCATCTTTCTAGGCTGATTCTATGTCTTTGCTATTGTGAATAGTGCTGCAGTGAACATACACATAAGGCAGTGAGTCTTCAGTGAGAAATAAGACTGAGACTAACAAGACTTAACGGTTCTCCAGGATTGATCCCCAAAAAACTTGGATGGCAACTAAGTGGAGAGAAGGATTGTACATTAAGAACCATCTCAGCTGTCCTCAGTATCCCAGGAATTCAACCTGTTAGGTGTGGGCCTAGTGTTAGGAACTTTGGGGCAAAAGTGGTGTTCAATGCCAGGCAACTGCTAGCAAAGCTCATCCATGTGGAGGTAATGTCTTACCTGGTGTTTATGATCCAGCATCTCTGAGAGTGAGAGGCCAGCTAGCATCAGGCAGCCTGTCTGAGCTGTGGTTCAGAAAAGGACTTCCAACCCAGAGGGGAACTGGATCATCAGCCAGTAAGGAAATCAAAACAGACTTTCCCAGGGGAGAGAGAGGGGCTAAAATTTGTGGTGTTGTTGTTGTTGGTCTATTTATTGTGTATCATTCTGAACATTTCTTAGGTCTAAAAAGGAAACTGGAAAAGAATATCAGTCTGTAATATCATCAGCTGTTTCTTAAGATGTTTGCCTTGCTCATGATATTTGTCTTAATGCTCTACTGTTTTCTTTTCTTTCCTTTTTTTTTTTTTTTTTTTTTTTTTTGAGATGAAGTCTTACTCCGTCACCCAGGCTGGAGTGCAGTGGGCACAATCTTGGCTCACTGCAACCTCCGCCTCCCAGGTTCAAGCAATTCTCCTGCCTCAGCCTCCTGGGTAGCTGGGATTACAGGCACTTGCCACCATGCCCGGCTAAATTTTGCATTTGGTAGAGAGTTTCACCAACATGTTGGCCAGGCTGGTCTCGAATTCCTGACCTCAAGTGATCTGCCTACCTCGGCCTCCCAAAGTGCTGGGATTACAGACATGAGCCACCGTGCCTGGCACGCTCTACTGTTTTTAACACAAGCTCTCAATTACTAACTTATGTGTCCCTTGCAAATTTCAAAGACCCATTTTTATAATAGATTCTCAAAAGCATTGGAGAGGTCATCCCTTGGATAAACGGATTCTTCTACCAATTTGCAGAGGTGGTGGTGAAGAAGCAGGCAGGAGGCAGATGAGTTGCCAAGAGGATTACATGACAATTCTACGGTAGGAAGAGGCTTACAGAAGTGTCCTGTGAACACTAGAAAAATGCCGAAACATCCTAGAGAACAGTGTGGGGCAGTTTAGTCCTCATGTAGAAGAAAAAAATAGAAAAAAAAATTCACGTATATGTCTGTTTGATTCCCTATTATATCTCTGGCAATTAAGGCAATGTCTGGCATATAGTGAGTACTCAAAAATATTTAGAGAAGAAATGACCACACACAAACCCTACAGCTTCCCCAGCACATCTCTGGAATAAACCCAGGCTATTGGCCCTGAGTTTCCAGGCTTTGTGACCATCTTCCAAAGTCTCTCTTGCCTCTTTCTTTAAAATTATTAGTGGCTGTAGAAGAGTAAGAAACCTCTTCTTTAGAAATCCTTGTAAATATTAGGGAGAAAATAAATTTTTTTCACCATCCCCTAATTAATTGGATCTTTCAAATGCATTGGGATGGAGACTATGAATTCTAAGGCAGAAAAGTCAAACAATTTCCCCAGCTCCCTGGCCTGACCATAAACAAACCCCTTTTATTTCCTGCTTGAAGTTATATAGGTTAGAATCCGGTACCATTAGTTTGGGATCCTCAGCCTTCTGTTGAGGAGGCTTCTTCCTCTTGTTTTAAATGTCCAATGTATGGAGACCTGTCCGCCCCCCTTAAATAAAGAAAAACAGAAGTTAATTCACCAGAGAGATCTATAGACATGACCAGGTTACAGTTTCCCGGGAGGCAAGGAAACTTGACTCTCTTTCTAATAAGCAGATGCTTGACCTTGGTGACATCCACTTACCACTTTTCCTTTCTCATCTGAGGCCTTGAGAGATAGGTTTCCTCTCTTCTCTAACAGACATATTATGAAATTCTGAGCATACACGATTTCTCAGGACAAAGAGCAATGTATAAAAATGAGCAGAGTATCTTGTGCTTCAGGCTGTTTCTTAGGTTTTAGTCTTTCTGTATCATCTTCTGGAATGAAATGACCCCAGCTTTATGCTCCATGTTCCAGGAATAAGAGTTGTCTGTTTATCAAGCTATTTTTTCCCCCAGTTCCAGGGTGATTCCAATGTGTAAACCTTGATTTTTGTGCCTTATGCCACCTTCCCTCTGAGGACCTTGGATTTCAGCTGCAGCACATCCAACATGGTTGGATGGACTCAGGGGTCCCCAGGAGCTGGAGCCCAGTCGTGCACAGTGTGAATAGATCAATTCACCTTTCGCCTGGCTTTCCCTCATTTCCCATTTCAGTCTCCTGGGATCATTCCTGGAATCACCTTTTAAATGAGCTACCTGCACCCAAGTCCCTAATCAGGCTTTACTTTTGGGAGAACCCGAACTAAGACAAACTGTTATATGCAAAAGCACAGACAGTATTGCAACTTTTCTATGAACCACATAGGCAGTGGTGTGCTGGTTATCCAGGTCTCTCAAAGAAAAACTCCTAATTTGTAGTGTTGGCTGATTTCTGTGGCACAAATACTTCCACCATGGCTATTTTCAGCTAACAACAGGATATTGCTGACCTCAGAGTGGGAAGAAATGCACACCATCAGCTCTCCAAACTCATGCTGGCTCCAGTGCACCACTGCTAGAACCCAGGCCAACGCCATTGTCATAACTGACCATCAAGAAATATCAATTAAGAGTGTGGATACTATTAACGTTCTGTTAGATACCCTAACACATTACACTGCATATCATTTTCTTTCTTTTTTTTTTTCTTTTTTGAGACGGGTTCTCATTCTGTCGCCCAGGCTGGGCTGGGGTGCAGTGGCATGACCGTGGCTCACTGCAGTCTCAACTTCCCAGGCCCAAGAGAGGTTAGTCTCCACCTTAGTCTCCCGCATAACAGGGACTACAGGCACACACTACCCTGCCTTTGGAAAGACGAGGTCTCACTCACGTTGCCTAGGCTGATCTCAAACTCCTAGGCTCCAGCTACCTTCCTGCCTCAGCCTTGCAAAGTGTTGGGATTACAGGCGTTACCCACCAAGCCTGGCACTTTATTTCTTATTAAGCATTTAAATAATACATGTTTTATAAAGATACCTGTATTCAGAATGTAAATGACTGAGATTTGGAACTGCCTTTATCTAATTATGTTGTCTAAAAAGGCAGCCAGTTGTCATCTCTCCACAGGGTAACAGGTGGAGGAGAGTTTAGTAAAAGAGCTATTTACAAAGAGGTGGCAGAGCGTAGAGAAAGCGAGATTTGTGACACGCCACTGAGTCTCTGTTATTAATCCTAGAAGGGAATGAGGAAGGTATAGCTATCAGACCCAAGGACAGAAAGGGATGTATGGAAAGGGCCACCTGGCAGAAGTCGAAAGTTTGCAAAAGATAAAACCAGTCCACAGTAATGTCCCCAGAGGCTGCAGGGAGGAATTATTCCAGCTGCACTCTCCTCCTTCCTTCCAATCTCCTACTCAGGCAACCCACTGGCAAAACCCTCCCTGCTCTTACGAAGCTTACTGTCTGGTTCTAGTAGAATCTGCACACTCCTTTGAGCCTCAGAAAATTCACTATCATGGCACAAGAATGTGTTTTCACAAAATGTACTAATTGAGTCCATAAGAATTAGGTTACAATAAAGTTAGGTTGTAATATGAAATAGTAACAGCACTTGGGCTGTTAGGAACGATCACGGGAAGTGGAATCAAATGCAATGCTGACCTGCTTACTGGAAAGCTGTGCTTTAACTAATGAAAGTACCATAATCGAAGTTGGAAGAATTGGTTCACCTTGTGAGAGGCGGAAAGTTACAAGGCAAGTGTGCCAGGGAAATTCTGAAGGAAATCCAAGAGAAAGGTGTCTAGACAATATTAAGGAGTGGCTGGACAACACTGTCAGCTGGTGACACAAATAACTATCTTTAAAGTTAGTGGCTCAAAATGGTTGCCATAGATACCCCTGGAATGGAACAATAGGGTTTCTAGCAATGCTTTTTTTCCAACATATTAAAATGCTTGAAGGAAATCTCCTTAATTTTATTTTTAATTCTTGACTACTGATCTGTTCACGTGGAAAACTGTAGGTTTTAGAATATGAGCCTGGAACTAGTATTCTATCCTGGCCTAGATTTTGACCTTATTTTCCTTTCTGATTTTTGGTCAATAGGTTCCAGAGAAACTATAAAGTAAGAACGTGGATGTTGATTTCCAGCCTTGGTTTCCATTAGTGAGAATTTGGGAATAGAATAAGGTGAAGGAAAGGTTGCTTTAAGTAAGAACTTTTGGAAAGCTGTCAATTAAATGAAATGATGTCGATGATTCTTAACTTGCAGTCACTGGATTCCTGGCACCTGAAAATTCTATCTGAATTGGTCAGTGTTGCCTATAGGGCTTATGATATCCTGCAGCTTGTATGGTCTATGCCAATCTGTTCCCTTCAATCTGTTCCCAGGTCTCTACCTGGTACCACAGCTTCGGCATGAAATTTTTGGGGAGTATGCTTAGAATGCAGTTTGTAAGTTCATCTTTGTTACAAAGAGATAGGGAGAGAATGATGTACTGAACACAAAAGCAAGAGAGTTTATCAGGATGCATTCTGCTTATGAATAAGAGAAGACCAACTCAAGCTGGCTTAAGCAATATGGGGTTGTATCAGTTTTCACATCTGGAAGGTTTATAAGCTTCAAACTTCGTTTGCTCAGGGTTCAGGCTTCTCTTCTCAGTCTCTCAGTTCAGCCTTGTTTTGTGTGTTTTTGTGCTCATGGCACCAAATCCATACCCTGCATCACACAGAGAATGAGTCCCATTCGAGAATCCTCAGGGAATCCCCAGAAGTCACTGTGGCCATATTGACTTAAGCCACACATTCGTGCTTGAATCAATCCTGGTTAGAACAATAGAGAGAATCTTCTTTACCCCTCCAAGTCTGTACTTCCAGGCACTTTCACAGGAAGGGAGGTGTGGAATGAATGCAAGAGAGATTGCCCTGAAACTCGCTGCAAAAAATGAGTGTGGGATGGAAAGAAGAGAGCACCAAAGGAGAGTGTGACAATAAAAAGTGAATTTTATTCTGCAGCTAGTTCAGGCAATACCAAAAGTGGATCTGAGGTATTATAACTGAATCAAGTCAAAGTGGTTCTATCAAACAATAAGATATTTGTGCCATCAGCTATAGATTGTGAGGTCTTGGATGTGGCAGTTTATTTTTCTGTCTCTTTTTTTTCAATTGTAAGATGGATAATAATTACTATTGTGTAGGGCTTTATTGATGATTAATAAATATAGTGTTTTATAAAGTCCCTAATGTAATATCTGGCAAAAAAAATAGGCACAAAGTGAATGGTAGAATTAATCATCAAAATGATGATTTATTACTATCATTTTTAGTACATTTTAGGTACTCCCAAAGTGCTAGTTACTACATTTTAGAGTTGTTTTGATAAATATAAAAGATAGTATCTCTAAACAATGTGGAATAAGTGGATAGAAAATCAATGTTAGAATTAATAACAATATATTCTATTTAATGTTATATAACATGTAGTTAGTATCTATCCATAATAGTTTATTGTTAATTTCACATTTTATATAATTCCAAGGTGCTAATTTGAAGAACAATGCTTCCCTAAATATTTAAATTTAATGATGGTAGCTTATAAGGTTTGTCTTGTTACTATGTGGTTCTATATCACAGTCATTGCAAAAGGACAATAAATTAACAGTGCTTTAGTGATGGTTATAATTCACTATTATTACTTGTCAATAGTTGTTAATAAAAGGTTAACTCTTCATATGTGTTCATTTGTTTACAATGATGTATACTTTCTGCCTTTTCATACTAAACAACTAGTGTATACAATGATCTAACTTTTGGGAAAGCAAAGTACAGATGGCCATAACTGGATTCTGGGGATGGGGTCTACCCCTGGCAATGCCTTGCCTGGTTGTACTTTCAATTATGTTCTAAAGGGCTTATCTTCAGCAATCTTATTCTTATAAGCTGCTTTTGAAAACTTAGAGATGTCAGGCAGTGGGTCAGATGACAGCTGTGCAACATGGCAGTATTTAGGGTATTTCTGTTTTGAATTGTTTTGTACCACTCAAAACCTTAATAGATTTCTCACATCATAGTCTTCCATAGTCACACATGCAATTTCATATTCATAATCATACTTGTTGATTATTCATCTCTGATGCTATTATTAATTCCTATGACATTCTTGTTTCTAGTTCCAAGTGTTCTCTTTACTTAAAAGCCTTTATCGTAATCAATGGTTAATTTTAGTGTTATAATCCATGTGATTGTTTCTGTAGTATTTCCTAAGAATTTTTTCTGGGTTCTTATTCACCTTTCAACCATTTTAATACATCCTAGAACACGTAAACTTTTGCTTAAGTCTCAGAAGCACATACAGTTATTTGACCAAATAAGTACATGATTAGAAATTCATAGGTCTCTTAAAATATTTTAGGTCCTATATTAAATGTCAAATAAGAGACATAAGTTTGTGATTAGATAATATTAGAAAGTTGGACTTACTTTTATAAATTAAGTAAACTAATGTTCAGATGCATGCCATTCTTATTAAATATCCCACCTGTAACTTTTAAGCATTGACATTTATCAATTAACAGTTGTTTTTATCAAGCAATCATTGGATACCTGGACATTCGTTTGCTGACATCTTCATGTGAAAATCATTCCTTCTAAATGTGAAGGATACACACATAAGTGATATATTCCCCTTATAGGTTATAGATGACATGAGGAATGATTTGCATTTAGGATGCATGATCAAGTGCATTAGCTCTTCGTGGAGTCTGATCACCAGTGAAAAGAAATCCGGGGAATTTTGACACTGGGATGTAATAAAATGAGTTATCAAAAGACATGCTTTAAAAAAAAAAAAAAAAAAAAGAAAATATTTTAGATTGAAGTATGCCTTACTTACAAAACATCAAAGTTGGCCGGGCGCGGTGGCTCAAGCCTGTAATCCCAGCACTTTGGGAGGCCGAGATGGGTGGATCACGAGGTCAGGAGATCGAGACCATCCTGGCTAAAACGGTGAAACCCCGTCTCTACTTAAAAATACAAAAAACTAGCCGGGCGAGGTGGCAGGTGCCTGTAGTCCCAGCTACTCGGGAGGCTGAGGCAGGAGAATGGCGTGAATTTGGGAGGCGGAGCTTGCAGTGAGCTGAAATCCGGCCACTGCACTCCAGCCTGGGCGACAGAGCGAGACTCCGTCTCAAAAAAAAAAAAAAAAAAAAAAAAAAAAAAAAAATTCAAAGTTTAATTCCAAGATGAAACCATTAAAAGATAGGGGGGGAAAACCACCGTTGTGCTGATGAAATGGTGGCTCCAGAAGGCATAAGGGCTATCTTTTAAGACAGTCACATGACCAACTACAAATTATTTACAACCAGAAAAAAGGGAACAACAGAGGAGGCACTACTGGATCAAGGCCTCCAAACTCATTTAGTAGGATTAGGTTTTTTCCTTAAAAAGTAAAGATCTGTGAAACTCTTCCTGGAGACTTCACTTGGAATATGATGCGTCTGATGAAGGATGCTTTTCATCCTTTATTTTGGTAAAAATAAAGCAACATAATACAAAAAATAAATAAAATTAAAATAGTAAGATTGTTGAGGCTGGGCACGGTGGCTCATGCCTGTAAACCCAGAAAAAATGCTTAGGAAATACCAGAGAAACAATCACATGGATTATAACACTAAAATTAACGACTTTGGGAGGCCTAGGCGGGCAGATCACGAGGTCAGGAGATCGAGGCCATCCTGGCTAACACGGTGAAACCCCGTCTCTACTAAAAATACAAAAAATTAGCCGGGTGTTGTGGCAGGCACCTGTAGTGCCAGCTACTTAGGAGGCTGAGGTAGGAGAATGGTGTGAACCCGGGAGGCAGAGCTTGTAGTGAGCAGAGATCGCACCATTGCACTCCAGCCAGGGTGACAGAGCGAGACTCTTTCTCAAAAAAAAAAAAAAAAAAAAAGTAAGATTATTGAAATAAGATTAAAATAAAATTATGGAGCATATTATAGGATGTGAAATTTTTATGTGCATGAAACCAGATTGCCTCACTTAACCAATTTAGATGAATCTTAGAAAGTATTATGCTTAGAGCATGTAAATACTATATTTTTAGTTGTTGGCATTGGGCATTTAACCTCAGATCCCTTACTACACTGCGGGTTCATGGGAAAATAAATCATGACTTACAAGCTTACCCTGTTGAGTGCTATTTTAGAGAATGTAATGTGCCTTGGGTAACAGAATCACATTTGTTAATTTGCATCCCTGCTCTCAGATGTGTGTTAACAAATTTATAAATATTAAGGAGAAGTTTTATCTCTATGGGACTGACATAAATCACTTAGAGAGTAGGTTTGTGGAAATGGTATGTTGTTTCTTCCATTTTCCAATGAATAGAGCAGAAAGACCACTGGAGAGTCTTGAGTTCTTTGTGGGACTGTGGGCAAATTGCTTCACCTTTCTGAATCTCAGTTTCTTCCTCTGTAAAATGAGGTGGTTGAAGCAGATTATTTAAAAAGTGTCCTTCTATTTCAAATTTTTAATCTCAGACAGTGGATTAGCAAAGTGGAAGTTATTCCTTGCTAGAACACTAATGTGGGAAAGGCTGACACATGGAACCTAACTGCATACTTCTTGTCTCAACCCAATGCATGGAGACGCGGTTCCATTGGTGTGTAGGAAAGTGCTGGTCATGATACAGCACAGCTCAGGTGAGCCTGCATGGAAAGCAGGAAGCCCCAGGATCTTTCTGAGTGTTGTCCAGGCAGAGTGATGTTTCCTAGGTCTCCCTGTGAGTCAATAACAATAAGGTATGAGCTTCAATTAACTTTGAACTCCCAATCCTTAAACAACTTTCACTCCCAGAGCAAGAATAACCATTTTAGGTATTTGATTAAAATTCTACGAGTGCTTTTGTAGCTTTAGAACTTTTCTTCAGCACTAACTTTAGTTATACACACGCAGTGACCCCTTGGTGTCCATGGTTCCAGGATTCCTGAGGATACCAAAATCCATGGATGCTTAAGTTTCTTATATAAAATGGTGTACTATTTGTATGTAAACTACCAACATCCTCCACATACTTCAAATTATCTTTAGATTACTTATGATACCTAATACAATGTAAATATTATGTAAATAGTTTTTATACTGTATTGTTTAGAGAATAATGACAAGAAAAAAAATCTATAGATGTTCAGTACAGGCACAACCATCATAGGCCTAACTATGTTTTCTATCATCAGTTGGTTGAATCCACATACACAAAACCCATGGATATGGGGAGCTACTGTAGGTGTATGTATGCTACACATATATGTGTGTTTATACATACATGTTTACTAATATAGGTTAATATGTATGGATAGTATATGGTAAGAAATATATACATATTTCTGTCCACACTTTTAAAATATGTGAATTATTTTTACAGAACACCCACTCTTGATTTATTTCCAGAAAATTTCTAACGATTTTCCCAGCTATTTTTCTGTGTATGAGCCCTGAGTATGTTTCCTTCATAGTCTTTGCATTTATTTACATTTATTCACTTATATGTGTGTTTTGTCTATTAGAAAACCATTTCTAAGAGGACAAAGCCTTAGCTTCCAGGACCTAACAATTTTACTGAGAACGTGATACTAATAGATGCATAATTAATATTGTTGAATAAATACATGAAATAAGGTTTATTGTTTGCAATGTTCTAGGAAGACACTGTGTTAAGAATTATCGAATACCCTCCTATAATTTTGAGGTAAGTTAAATTATGATCTCCTTCTTGACAGGTGAAGAAACTAAATATCCATAATAAATACAAGAAGATTAAACTCTCCTATAAAAACAGGTTTGGTTGAATATTTAAAACAAACATAAAACAAAAATAAAAATAATGAAGTATTATATCTTATAAAAAACTTAAAGCAAACAACAAAGCAGTTTGAAAAACTAAGAGATGGACAAACATCCACCAGAAAGTTTGAGAATAAAAAAATCAAGCATAGCAATATTATCAGAAAAAAAAATCGTTTAAGTCCAAGAAAATACGTAAAAGGAAGAATAGTGGATACTGTAATTAAAGATGTAGTAATCATCAATCTATCTGTACTTTAACAATACAGATATATATATGCAACTATAAGAAAAATGAACAAAGGTACAATCATAGGGGTATTTCTAAACATTTCTCTCAAAACTGACAAGCAAACAAAAGATTATTATGGCTATAAAATTTTGAATCATTAAAAAACTTAATATTAACCTTACTCTCCAATGTGGCTATTACTTCTGTTATTTTTTTTAAAAACTTAACTTTATTGAATTATACGTAGAATAAAATACATAAATCTTAATTGTACTATTTGTTGTACTTTGATAAAGGTATAGACACATGTCACAGTCACCCTTGTTAAAAAATTAGAGCATTTCCTTAACCAGATAGTTCTCTTGTGACCGCTTCCATCCAATTCCCAAGACTTACACTCCAGAAGCAACCCTAATCTCATTCCTATTACTAAAAATTTGTTTTTCCTGTTCTTGAACTTTATATAAAAGATATCATATAGTATATCCTTTTGTTCAATCTGGGTCTTTTCACCAAGCATAAAGTTTTTGAGATTCATTGATGATGATGTATGTATTAGTAGTTCATTCCATTTTATGGTTAAGTGGATAGGTATGGATGTATCATAATTTGTTTATCTCTTCACCCGTCGATCAACATTGGGATTATTTCCAGGTCTTGGTGATTATAAGTTAATTCTCTAGGAACCTGTAAATACAAGTGTCCTTGTAGACATACGCTTTTTTTTTTTTCTGGGTTAAATACCTAGGAGAGAAATTGCTGGATCATATGATAAGTGTAAGTTTAACAATATAAGAAACTGCTAAATTGTTTTTCAAAATGATTGTATTATTGTATTCTGATCAGCAATATATGAAAATTCTAGTTATTCTACGTTCTTGCCAATACTTGTTTTAATCATAGTGCGTGTGAAGTGGTAGCTCATTGTAGTTTTAATTTGTATTTTCCTGATGACAAATGATTTTCATGTTTACACATGCTTATTCAATCAAGTATTGTATTACAAGATTCAAGTTCCTTGCCCCATTAAAAACAACTGGGTTATGTGTGTTATTATTATTACTTTTTTATTACTATACTTCAAGTTCTGAGATACATGTGCAAAGCGTGCAGTTTTGTTACATGGGTAGACATGTGCCATGGTGGTTTGCTGCACCCATCAACCCTTCATCTACGTTAGATATCCCTCCCCTAGCCCCCCACACCCCGACAGGTCCTGGTGTGTGATGTTCCCGTCCCTGTATCCATGTGTTCTCATTGTTCAACTCCCACTTATGAGTGAGAACATGCAGTGTTTGGTTTTATGTTCCTGTGTTAGTTTGATGAGAATGATGGTTTCCAACTTCATCCATGTCCCTGCAAAGGATATGAATTCACCCTTTTTTATGGCTGCATAGTGTTCCATGGTGTATATATACCACATTTTCTTTATCCCATCTATCACTGATGGGCATTCGGGTTGGCTCCAAGTCTTTTCTATTGTAAACAGTGCTGCAATAAATATATGTGTGCATGTGTCTTTATAGTAGAATGATTTATAATCCTTTGGGTATATATATACCCAGTAATGGGTTGGCTGGGTCAAATGGTATTTCTGGTTCTAGATCCTTGAGGAATCTCCACACTGTCTTCTATAATGGTTGAACTAAATTACAGTTCCACCAACAGTGTAAAAGCGTTCCTGTTTCTCCACATCCTCTCCAGCACCTGTTATTTCTTGATCCTGATTTTCTAATGATCGCCATTCTAACTGGAATGAGATGGTATCTCATTGGGGTTTGGATTTGCATTTCTCTAATGACCAGTGATGATGGGCTTTTTTTCATATGTTTGTTGGCTGCATAAATGTCTTCTTTTGAGACGTGTCTGTTCATATCCCTCACCCACTTTTTGATAGGGTTGTTTGGTTTTTTCTTGTAAATTTGTTTAAGTTCTTTGTAGATTCTGGATATTAGTGTCTTATTATTAAGTAGTATGAGATCTTTTTAAATGTATTTTGAATATGTCTATGGTAGGCAGAATGGCCCCCCAAAATCTCCATTCCCTGTTTCCTGGATTCTGTATATATGTTACATTATAAGGCCAAATGAATTCTCCGGATGTAATGAAGCTTAGGGACCTTAAAATAGGAAGATTGTTTTGGGTTATTTGGGTGGACCCAATCTAATCACTTGAGTCCTTAACAGCAGAGAACTTTCTCTGTCTTTGGAAGCAGAAGGAAAAGTCAGAGGGATGTGACATCTGAGAAAGGACTGAGTATACCATCGCCGGTTTAAAGATAGAGGTGACAATGTGACAAAGAATATAGACAGCCTGGGAGCTAAAAGAGGCTCCTGGCTGACAGCCAGCTAGGAAATGAGGACTTCAGCCTTACAGCCTCAAGAAACTGAATCCTGCCAACAACCTGAACGAGCTTGGAAGTAGATTCTCCCCTAGAGTCTCCAGATAAGAGCCCAGGATGGCTGACACCTTGATTTTGGCCTTGTGAGACACAAAGCAGAGCAACCAGTCCAACCCACCTGGACTTCCAATCGGCAGAGCTGGGAGATAATACATTTGTGTTGCTTTTAGTCACTAAGTTTGTGGTAATATGCAACAATGCAAAACTAATCAAAGTTCTTTATCAAATACATTTTGTTAGTATTTTCCTTCAATTTTTGATTCAACTCTTCATTTTCTTAATAGTGTCTTTTGATGAGTTTAAATTCATGTGAAGTTCACTTTATAATTTTTTTTCCCTTCATCATTAGTGCTTCCTGTTTTGTGCTTGGGAACTTATTTCTTATATTAGATCTCCTGTTCCAGGAGATCTGGGGCTTTTCAAAGTTGTTAAGCTTTATCATGTAGCTCCTAGAATTGTTCAAGGGCAATCAAAGTGTGTCAGATCACTGGTGAACCTAGGATTTTAAATATCACACCCACATTTATGGGCTAGGGTCTCCCTATAAACAAAATTATTCTTACTTCATTAAACTGATTTTGCTCCATTTTTCCCAAACCATCTTCTTTCCTTATAATTATATAGTGGATTATTTCGATTCTAAGAGAAAGTAAACCATCTTAAATACATACTTTCCTTAGCTCCCACTTACTGAGTCTGTCAATGTGGCAGGTACTCCTGGGAACATGATATATCTTTAATCTCCATAATAATTCTGCAAGATAGATTTTACTGACATCGCAGCTAAAAGTAATGTCATAGCTTAGAATTTAAAGGACAACACAAACATCCTGAAAATCTACTGTTTTGGGTTTTGACATTTTCCAACTTTGATTCCCATTAGGATGTTAATTCATGTCCATAGAATTATCTTCAGAGTAGCACTTTACTTGTTTTTACTTTTAAAATAATTTGATTCTGATAAAATCTAAGATCTTCCTGTTTAAATGTTCTTGCACGAAGACTATAGAAAAAAAATTTAGGAATATATTTGCATAGTTTTTTTTTTTTTTTTTTTTTTTTGAGATGGAGTCTCGCTCTGTTGCCCAGGCTGGAGTGCAGTGGTGCAATCTTGGCTTACTGCAAGCTCTGCCTTCCTGGTTCATGCCATTCTCCTGCCTCAGCCTCCCGAATAGCTGGGACTACAGGCGCCCGCCACCATGCCTGAATAATTTTTTTTATATTTTTAGTAGAGACAGGGTTTCACCATGTTAGCCAGGATGGTCTCGATCTCCTAACCTTGTGATCCGCCCGCCTCGGCCTCCCAAAGTGCTGGGATTATAGGCGTGAGCCATCACGCCCAGCCTATTTGCATAGTTTTAAAGCATACATTCTTTAAATAAAAAGAAAAATATAGTAAGTAGTGAAGAAGTCAGACTCGACAACAAAATAAAATAACAAAAATAATATAAACATGAGGCAGATAGACACTCTATGTCTGCAAGTGTGACACCCTGAGAAAGACACATTATATACAATATTCCAACCGAAAAGGCATAAACTGAATCTAAACACAAGGCAATATCAGACAAATCCCAAATGAGAAATATTATATTCTTTTTAAAAAGGAAACTATTCTTCAAAATTGTCAATGCCCTCAAAGAAAAAACACGAGGAACTGATCAAGATTGAGTCTTAGGAGGCTTACGGTCAGCTTGCACTGGTTTGCGAGAGCCAGTTTTGCACATTTCTTTTCAACTGTAGGTTTGGTGATAACATTTTGGTAGCTTAAAATTGGTTATATTGGGAGTGTTTACAGAAATGACGAAGGTTACAAATTGGGGCATCATCCGTTGGAGCACTGGTTGTTAAGCGTTTACCAGCAAATCACTGAAGACATTACATTTAAGCACAATATGTGATCCTAGACTACATCATGAACTGAAGAGAAAAATATGCTCTGAAAAACGTTACTAGGTCAAATGGCAAAATTGGATTAGAAGAGAAAGAAGTATTGCACTAATGTTAAATTTACCAAAGTTTATAATCAACTGTAGTTATGTAAGGGGATATTTTTATGGTTAGGAAATGCACATTGAAATGTTTAGAAATAAAGGGGGATGATGTATGCAACTTACACTCATGTTTTAGAAAAAAAATGTATAAAAGAACAAATGATAAAGCAAATGGGACAATATATAACCTGGATAAAGATTTGGGAGCATATTTTTATTCTTGCAACTTTTCTGTAAGCTTAAACTTATCTTTAAGTAAAAGTTTTAAGATATCCCAAATGATAAAAGAGAAGCTCGATCACAAGTAATCTATTTTAAAACCAGAAGATTTGTCTGTGCGTTTTATTTCATGTCTATTTTCAAGATAGAAGGCATTGTTCTCCTGAGCCACACATGGAAAAGAAAGGGAATTTTACCATGTGGAAATTTTACCTCCCTTGGTAAATTTTATATTTCGGTAGGTTTAGGAATTCATGAGAGATGTGCCCTGGCTGTTGCAGTTTTTGTACATTTATGCCATCTGGATCAAAGACAGCTCAGACTCTCACCTGTATTGGGCAAACACTGCTACATGAAACTCAATCCACTGTAATTCATTCTCTTGAAATCTTTATAAAGAAGTTGCAAGGGAAATGCATGGATAATTACTGTTTATGCTCAAGGACCAAATTTACCCCTTTCATTGGGTTTGAAGGAGATGGTAATGAGCTTCTTTTGTGGCCCTGCCATTCACCAGATGACAAGCTCTTTTAAACTGAAGCCTGGTTTAATTCCTTCTCACAGAATAACATTTTAGCAAACTTGACAGCAGAATTTTATTTTTGTTATTTTTCTTCAGTAAACGTAGTATGTACAATTGTTTTTAAAAATCTAACCATAGAGAAAGGTACAAGATGAGAAATAGCAATACTCCCTGTGCCCCTAACTCCACAGTCACTGTGAAATATTTTTTGTACACTCCTGGGGGTAGTGAGTACACACTTTCACCCATATGCATACTTTAAAAAAATACAAATAATTGTTTATGCTTTACGGTAACTTATATTTTTTCCAAATAGTGATATATCTTACTCCCCTCCCCCCACCTTGATAATATGTCTAGAACATGTTTCTTCTGGGTTGAACCATATGAAATTACTGTTTTGCTAGTTTGACCTAATATCTCGGGACATGGGTACAGCCCATTCTTTAGACCATGCTGTAGATTTTTCTTGTACAGATACACAGATACCTATTAGTCCCATATTGCTGGACATTTAGTTTGCTTGCAATTTTTTTTCTGTTATACATAATGCTAAAATGATCACTGTTTACACATATCTTGGGATACTGTCATGACTTTGTGCCAAATTCTTAGTAGAAAAATGTCTAGGTGGAAGAAAAGATATATTTTTAAATCTCAATTTTGTCAAATTGACCTCCAACCATGTTTATCTTTACAGGGGCCCCGGTTATGCAGAACACTGTGGCATCTCAGAAATTTTAAATTTTGACAGTCTTTTTGGTGAAAATTTTTACTTTTATTTCATTGTTTTGATTGACATTTTAAAAATGGTTTTGAACCTCATCTTATAAGCTTATTTGCTTTTTGCATTTATTTTCCTGCAAAAGTTGCCTTTTTCATATCTTTTAAAGATCATTCTTTTAATTCATTACCATTAATTTGTGGGTGTGAAGTTTAAGTTCAAAAAATTTACTATTTGTCAAGTATTTTGCAGTAATTAAATGAGTGGAAAGTATGAGGAAAGTTAAGGAGGAAATAGTAATTTTGAGACTATGCTACATTCCACATACAGACTTCTTTTTTTTTTTACAATTTGATTTCATTGATTTTTTTTCTTTGCTATTGGATTTATTAATTTTTTGTGGCTTCTGTATTCTGTCTGACTTGGAATGACGTTTCTAATATATCTGGGTTTTTCTTGTTTACTTTCAAAGAAGCACATAGATTCCTGCTTTTCTGGAAAATTTCTGATTACAAATGTCTGTAGTATTTGCACAGTATTATCGGACTATGCTACCAGAATTTGATTTTAAAAATAAGATAGCTACAGTAACTCTAGTTACAACATAGCTATGTCATGGTCTACATTAGTTAGACATCCTTTGAAACTATTTGTACTCATTCTTCCACCTTCCTGTTTTATGCTCTCAAAAAACAACTTTCCAATCATTCCTTCAGTGTTCAGGAAGGTGATGCTCTAGAGAAGGAATGCAGTTAGAAAGACCCCTGTAAATGATCAATTTGTGTTCTAGTGCAAAGCACTGTTTTCTGAGAGCTGGGTTTCCCCTCAACATTCCAGACTTGCTTAGATGAGACCTCACTCTGGAAGTCAGAGTTAAAAGTGACTTGGAATTATAGGTTAAGGAAAGAGGTAGATCCTTTTTCTATCTTAAGTTTCCATCTGAAGGATGGTCCTGATACTTGTTCCACACAAACCAAAAAAAGAGTCTCCAGGTAACAAGATCTTCTCTGGGACAAGCAACAGTTAAGGCAACAAAGCATGAGGTTTCGGTTGTTGTTTTTGTGAGTTTTCTGTTTGTTTGCTGGCTTGTTTTTTCCAAGGGTTCATTGGCTCTAGGCAGCCCAGCTTTCATTTAAGGAAAGGTTCGTGGGCGTCTTGTGGCCTCCACTCCACATGCCTCTGCACTATGTCTATGACTTGCAAAAACAACCGTGTGGGATGCTAATTCAGTCTTTGGTTTCTTTTTCATATCAAATACTGCCAACTTGGCCTTCAATATGTGCCAGATGCACGATGGTTTTATGATGTGATACCGTTAGGAAGTCTGGGCTGAGTATAGCTGGATGTGAGCTGGCTTCTGCTATTGGAGTGGTTCCTGTCACTGATGACTCTAGCACAAGCTTGAGAGCTTGATGGCTTTGCTGGACACCTTGGCAAGTAGTGCCTGGCAGTGGATGGTCATTGAGTCGGGGTGAGAACTGCAGGTTCTCTTTTCTCTGATGTCCAGATTTCTGAGGCCTATGAGAACTTGCATGGTGCTTTTCTGGGAAAGGAATGAAAAGCCTCACCATCGTGCAGCACACAGTGTCAAAATCTTGTCACAAATATCCCGGGTACTACCTCCTGATATCCATACCTAGGGCACTCTTGCCTTTCCAATTAATATTTTAAGGAAGTTTTCATGGCTGATGGGCCCAGCAACTCAAACATATTTAACTTGGAGTTAAAATTAAACACAAAAGGACTGAGAGAGATATCCAGTTGAAAAATAACTAGAAAGTTTAGGGAGATTATTCGATCTAAAATGACTATTTTGGAGAGTAAAACCTCTGGGCAGTTTTCTCAGTTCTTGTGTGCGAATTTTACAAGAGACGTAGTCCAAGCACCGTAAGTGCACATTATTTTTATTTGTATACGTTTTCTCTTTTGCTTTTATTGCCTGCAATCAGGTGAAACAATGGTGGCAGTTCAGTGCTTTATTTCTGACTTTGACCAAAACGATCTCTTTTATGCCTAACTGTGATCAGAGATTTACTACCAAGCCCTATGAAAAAAATTCAACACTTACAAAATGAATCAATGTTATGACTCAATGAAATTCTTAACATTTTTAAGTCTTGAAAATCCAAGGATAACTTGTGTGCAGGTTCTGTTGGTCACTGTGGAGACGTAAATATTTTATTTGTGAAATCTGTTTGCTTACTCTGCAAGTATTCAGGGTGAACTAGGTTGTGCCAGAATATTTAGTGGTACTGATAATAGTAACTACAGATGGAGAAAATCATAGAGGACGGTGGTGATATGTCTTGGACATCATTTCCATAATATTTACAAAAAGCAGAGCAACGAAAGGGCTTTCTACATTGAATCAAAATGATGTACCAAAGACCAATCTCTTTTCAGGATGTGGCAGGCAGCGACTCCCATTTCCTGTAATAGGGTCAAAACATCTTGCTAACAGGCTATCTTCTCCCACACCTCCGTGGCTCCAAAAAGATTTATAAGTTTTGCTGCCCAGAATCTTTCTTAGTAAGGGGTATATGAAGAGCATGCACTTGTAAACTTGGTGTAAAAATAAAAAATATAATCCATTTCCTTTAGTTTCTCCTTTGTATTATGAACATATCCTAGGGCAGAGCTGTGCAACAGAACTTTCTTCAGTGATGGAAATGATCTAAATTTGTGCTAATATGGTAGCCACTGGCAACACGTGGCTATTTGAGTGCTTGAAATGTAGCTAGTGTGAGGAAAGAACTGCATTTTAAATTTTATTTACTTTAAACAGATGTATGTGACTAATGGCTGCTGTATCGGACAGCGCAGCCCTTGATTAGAGCTTAATTTTCTCAGTTAGGATTGGCTTGAGAAAAACACCACTAATGAGCACTTCCTAAATAACAGCACAGGTAAAATAAAATTGAGCAGATGTTTAGATTTTCCTGAATTCAGCTTAGGCAAGATTTCATAGGATCACAGTTTCACCTCTAATGGCTCCAGGAAAAATCATTGATTTTATTAAAAACAAACAAAAAAGAAGCTCTGATACCACTTTCTAAAATGTTTAAACAAAAATGCATGATTTGATAAATAAATCTATCACTTAGATCTTTAAGATTTTCTTCTTCTCAAATACATGTATGTTCATCTGGTGTGACCTTAAGTCAGGTTCAGGGTCAATTTGGAGGCTTCTTATCTTTGTCCTACACGATCTCCTTCAAAATCCTACGTGACAAGATTTTCAGTGGAGACTTTTTTTTCTATGTTTTCATGCGTTGCATTGATCTTCTTTTAAATCATTAAAAGGTAGGGAAGAAGGCATGAAATTACTGTCATGAATACATGCTGCGATTGGCTTTGCTTCACAGATCTGAGGAGAGTAAAGGTTTGGTTTCTGTGTGATCCAAGATGACTGCTATCATTCCAAATGATATATCACCCAAAGAAAGCTTTCTATACCCAAATGAGTGATTTTTACTGTATTGTTCTATTTATTTATTTATTTTTGTGTATTTAGCGGGGTAAAAGTACAGGTTTCTCACATGCATATATTGCATAATGGTGAAGTCTAGGCTTTTAGTGTACCCATCACCCAAGGAGTGCATTGTACCCAATAGGTAGTTTTTCAAGCTTCACCCACCTTCACCCTCCCAGGCTCCATAGTCTCCAGTGTCTATTAATCCACTCGGTATGAGCATGTATACCCATTGTTTGCTTCCCACTTATACATAAGAACATGCGATATTTGACTTTCTGTGTGAGTTACTTCATTGAGGGCAATGCCTTCAGTTCCATGTTGCTGCAAAAGTTGTGATTTCATTCTTTATGGCTGAATAGTATTCTATGGTGTGTATATATGTCTATGCCACATTTTCTTTATCTAGTCCTCCATTGATAGACACTTAGGTTGGTTTCATATCTTTACTTTTGTGGATAGTGCTGTGATAAACATAGGAGAGCAGGTATCCTTTTGATATAATGATTGACTTCCCTCTGTGTCTATATCCAGTAGTGGGCTTGCTGGATTGATTGGTAGTTCTATTTTTAGTTCTTTCAGAAATCTCCACGTTATTTTCTATAAAGGTTGTACTAATTTACATTCCTACCAACAGTGTAAATGTTCCCTTTTCTCTGACTCTTTGCCAATATTAGTTGTTTTTAGGCTTTTTAATAGCCATTCTGACTGGTGTGAGATGGTATCTCATTGTGGTTTTGATTTGCATTTCTCTGACTAGTGATGTTGAACAATTTTCATACATTTCTTGGCCACGTGTATACCTTCTCTTGGAAAATGTCTGTTCATGTCATTTTCCTAGTTTTTAATGGGGTTATTTGTTTTTTCTTGTTGACTTAAAGTTCTTTGTAGATTCTGGATATTAGCCTTTGTTGGATGCATGATTGCAATTTTTTCCATTCTGTAGGTTGTCTGTTTCCAAATGAGGGGTTTTTAAACATGTAGACTAGCAGTCGCCAAGGTGAAAGGTTTTTTTAAAGGATCACAATATAAAAGATGAAACCAAGGCATAGAGTTTAAGAGATATCAAATATGTGTGAGCAGGGTCCATGAAATAAATAGTTTGACTTTCTGGGTACTGGCTTTATTTCCAGAGTATGGATTGTTATTGCCCTCCAGGAACAGAACATCAGAATTTATAAGGGTCATTTCAGGCAGGTGTCTTGGGCCTTGCTAAGGTGCTATAGCTAATGGGGAATCATGGAAAGATTTAGGCGGAGGGTTTGCAAGTCTGATTTGCATTTCAAGATAAATCATACTCAAAGCTTGATGGTAATGAACTTGTGAAAGGGATATCCTTCAGGGTAACTTCAGCAGGACTCAGAAGTTGATTGGATGTGAGGTACAATGCGAGTAAAGCAGAAGATAAAAAATAGAATTCAGTGTTCTCACTTGGGACTGGGCAGATATTGCTGTCAAGAATTACAACTGGAACTGTTGCTGGGGAATAAACAAAATTGAGAGAAAGATAATGAGCTTAATGGACCCTTGGAATATATCCTCAGGAAACTATCCAGAAGGCATTGAGATGTTTAAGTTGGGATTAGAGGAGCTATCTAGGCAGAAAAGAGAAATTTAAGAGTAATCTGCATTCTGGCAAGTCACTGTGTATGGGCAGTGATGAGCTAGAATCATCAACTTGTAAAATAAGCCAAAGAAAAAGGAGCTCTTTAAGGAAACAGAGAAGAAATGGGAGGAGAAAAAGGAAAACAAATAGAAGTAAATAATCAAGAAAAGAAGTAGTTTCCGGAATGTCACCAAGGTAAACATACACTATATAGTGGGGACCGAAACTATCCTGTAGGCATTGTGTTATATGTGACAAATACCTGCCTTCTACGGATCGCTTCTCTTTCTCACTTGCTCCTCTCTGTGCATATTCCTGCATATTCTCCCACACATCCTTCAAAACTCAACATAGAGGCATTGTCCCCTGCAGGCAAACTTTCCTGCCTCAGTGTCTCACCCAGTCAAACTACATGAGTTGCTTTTCCATTTGACCCTATTGCTCCAGTGCCATCCTGTGTTATTGCAGAGATAGTACCTACATGCCAGCCTCCTTCTCTGTACTGCAAGCTTTTCAGAGTTATTGTGGGGGACTGATTTGCACTAAGGATTACACATTTAATGTATTCACTCCTTTGGTAGGATCCCTTCCACACTTGGACTTGACTGTGTGTCTTCTTTTGGCCAATGGAATGATACAAACTTGATTTCAGCAGAGGCTTGAACGTGTTTGTGCATTTTGAGTTTCTTAGACTCCTGCTACCACATGCAGATACGTCTGGGCTTACCTGATGGTGGAAGAGAGATTACTTCAAGTAGAACCAAGTCATCCTCATCAAAACCCTTCTAGATTAGCCAGCCCCTAGCTGACACAAAAGCTGAATTCATGAGCATTAAGTTTTGGAGTAGTTTTCTATACAGCAATAACTGATACAATTAGGAATCATACCTTATACATCTTTTTTATTTCTAGCACATTAACCCAGTACTTAACATCCACTGGATGCTCCATAAATATATGTTGAACTGAAAAGCCTAGAAGAGATACAATGAAAATTCCAATCTACTGCAAAGCATTTTTCTTTCCTCTCTTTCTACTGAACATTATGGCTATACCCCAATTTTCCCACTAACTTTTTTTACCTCTGAGATTTTAGGAGCTAAGACTGCAGGGGTGGTTGTGGGAAATCCAGCATGCGCAGTGTGGTTTGAAATCCACAGACAAGGGGCGATGGCTTCCTTCCTTGGCCCACTGCCCTACGCGCGGTGAGCAGAGCAGCCAAGCCAGAGTGGCAGCCACAGTGTGGGAGCCCAGCTCTGCTGCCATAAATTACCCAGGGGCAGGAAGAAGCAGTGAGAGTCAGCGGTTTCAGCTACCTAGTAGTTCATTTTTGTTCTTGTTTTTCAGTTAGCAATCTGTAAAATTTATTGCAAAATTAAGCTCCCTGCTCCAGAGTCAATAATATTCCTGGTGCCAGGTGGTGTAATAATTCACCAAAAGGGCAGAAGTTGGAGGGAATAAGACTGATTTAGGAAGTAGACTTCCAAGCCCTATTGCTGCTGCCTATTCCCTGCTGCTAAAGGTCAGGTAAGTAGAGGGCTAAGGTTACAGCCTCCTGATATCCTTGGAGGGCTAGACTTTCTATTGGGTTTGAAATTGAAAACAAAATCTGTTTCTATTGCATGATGGATTCCTTTTATCCTTCCCACCTCTGTTTCCATGTTAGCATAAAAATAGAAACGTTCACTTTCATATTTTGTTTCTGGCTTTGCAAGGAAGAGGTACTGTAGAAAACTTGGCCATGTGCAAGCTTCCTGCAGTGCTTTCTAATACCCTAACATCAATGTCTGTGAACTGGAGGGGCTATTGGAGATCTCTCTAATCCAACTTCTTCATTTACAGATGCAAACATCAAGTCTGGGAGTAATAATGATTGTTCGGGTTCTGTCCAGATACTTACTTGAGGCTAAACACTAAATCTCATTCCCAGGTTATATGCCAACTGCTTCACTGGACATTCTGCCCCTGAAAGGACTTCAATATTTCTTTGCTCTTTCTTGATTATGTACAGTATCTTTAAAAAATTATCTCTTCCTCTCCTATTATTTCTTAAAGAGTCTTAATTGTGGGTCTGATTATCTAAAAGGACCATGAAGCCACATCTTCATTCCAGATGCAAGGGACAAACTGTTACCATCAACTAGCTTGTATTTAATTATCTTTACAAATTAATTCCCTTCCCTAAAGGATGATTGAAATGCCATATTTGGCTATTCCCTATGTCTCTTTCTTGAAATGCCTACAAAATCATCTTTGCAACCTGGGATGCAAGTTTGGTATTTCTTGGGACAATTAGCAGTTGGGAATTACACTCTACAAGTTAAATGTGTATGAAATTTAGCATCACCATCTGCTCTTTTAGAAAATTTAGATGGAATTTCTTCCTTTCACATCCTCAGTTCTTTATTGGTGTTGGAACCTTAGCCACTAGCTCAGTGCTAGCTATAAAGCTCAGATTAGAAGAAATTGCTTTGATGTTTTCAAAGTCAAGAAAGAATTTTACACCTCTCTGAGTAGCCCTTGACTGCAGGTGAGGAATGTACCTCTGAAGACATACCATTAGAGCTAATTGTATATGACCTGATTGATCCATCAGAGTTCTTAGAGTTTCTAATTGAATTTGCTCTTGTCTTCATAAAATGAAGATTTGATTTAGTTGTAAGTTGTGGATTGGAGGAGCTGGCTACATTCTGTATCTGATCACGGGGATACAGTTGATATGATGATCTAAAGTGGGCTGCATAAATCCACCCTTGTTACCCAATTCCTCCTCCGTTCCCCGTGTAAATCAAGGATGGCTCCCAGAAGCTCATTCTCCATTTAGGAGGGAATGCCCGTTTCACCAATTAGAAGCTGAGGCTTTTCTCCAGTTATTAGCATTGGGGTGAGAAGGGGCCTAGAAACCAGAACATTGTGAAACTTTTGTAACCTGACCTGAAACTGGACAGGAGGAGCTTGGCTTCAGGCTTCACCAAGACCTTGAAACTCAGCCCAAGCTGATTAAAACTTGAGAGTGTGAGTCTTTTCAAGTGCACTAATTGTGTTATGTTGTGGATAGAAACCATGAAAACCCGATGTTTTGAAAGTCTCCATCTTCGGTGAATTTTCCTTCTAAGCTAATTAAACATCTGTTTCATCCTGAGATTTGGATCAAAACTCGAATGAAAAGTTGGAAAACAAATTAAATAGTCATAGTTAAGCCATCAGTAAAACGGATACACGCACTAGAGACATTTATTCTGATGTAGCAAAATTAAATGCCCAAACTGAACATCATCTTTTCAATTCTATCTACCAGTATGTTCAAAATATAACTAAATGATCTTTTTAATTCCACAAGATACTGACTGTCCATATCAAGTTGTCTAAAAATGGGAATTGTTTGTACTCAAAAAGCTTTATTTAATCTACTGTCTCCCGTATATATATACACACTCACACATACACACACACGCACGCACATGCACACACACATACACACATGTATGTGTATATATATGGTGAGCACTCTATGATTTCCCATTGGAAGCAAAATTAAATCTAGTTTAAAATGTTATTTAAAATTTTGTGGTAGGCCGGGTGCAGTGCCTCATGCCTGTAATCCTTGGGAGGCCAAGGCGGGTGGATCACTTGAGGAGAGGAGTTCGAGATCAACCTGGGCAACATGGTGCAACCCCATCTCTACTAAAAATGCAAAATGGAAAAAAAAAGATTTAAAAACTTTTGTGTTCAATTGTCTTCCTCACTTCACACACACAGATACACTTCATTTGTCTACCCACCATGCATCCTTGTTCTTACAGTTGAAAGTGTCAGCCTTCCAGAATCCACTATATACAATCAAGAGAAGAAAGTCATCTCTTCTTCAACGAGCCCTCAAATCACATAACAACAAATGGTCTGCAATTGATTTTATGTGGAGCAGATGTATAAACAGTATATAATGGTGTAGTGAAAGATGTATATGCTTCGAAACTGGACAGCCTGAGCTCAAATTTCTACTCTCCCACTTATTAGCTGTATGACCTCAGGTAAGTCATTTAAACTGTTTGAGCCCCAGTTGGCTCATCTATAAAGTGGGGTAATAATTCCACCCATCTCAAGGGATATGGATGAAACGAATCAATCTACATAAAGTTCTTGAAATAGTGCCAGGGTGATATTACACTTACATAAGCAACATGCACGTGTTTCTCCCATAATACCCTAAATATCTTAGTAATCACATATTTGTGAATCCAAATGTTGTTCATGCAGTAGATAATTTTTCATTAATGCCAAGATATACCTAATTAAGGTGCTCCCAGTGGAACTTGTTTGGTATCCACATGCCACCCTCCCCTTGAATCAAGGGTATTTTCCTTGCAGTTAAGAGCTCTTCTGCTTGTAAAGCATATGCCACGAAGCCCCTGCATACCAGTTTAGAGATTTTAAAGATAGTTTTTTGTGTGTGTGTTTGCTTTTGCTTTTGTTCTGGTTTGTATCAACATTTATTCTTCTTATCATCGCAAAGGAGAAGGAAGGCTGGCTAACCTGACGGAATAGTTTAGTTAGGAAATGAATGGACATCTCTGGCATCTGTTCATCTTTCACACACCCCTTACAATAGTAAAATGTTATTTTTCTAGGGTCATTCTCATTGGGAAAAGCTTTAAAAGATCCACTTGAAAGTTAATCGTACACAGGGTGATAAGGCTTTCCTGGTTCAGGGCTTTGTTTCAAATTAAGCTATAAACCCGTAAGTGTGCTGCATTCGCTGGTCTCTTTATGATCCCGAAGGGGACTGCTCCATTCTTTAATTTGAACCTTAAATGAGAGGGAAGGAGAAGGGGAAGTGAAAGGAAAATTAAGCCTTAAGATTTTAAGGAAACCCATCTATATAGCTAGGCTCTATCTTCCAGTCTTTTCCTAAGACAGGTAAACTTTGATGAAGTTTAGGCACCTCTCTGTTAGGCAAGAGACTGGATAAATACCCACATTTCCATGTCATGCGACTTTTATTCTTTCCCATAATACAAAGAGGACAGATGATCTCTTAGCCCTTTTTTGCTGTATTAACTTTTATATTTTGACCGAAACATGTTTTTCTTCTTGTATGGATCATGGCTACATTGTTGCCCCCATTTTGGAGTTTCTCCTCTGTAAACCCAAGTATAACTGTCTCTATCCTTATTTCAATAGCCTTTGGTAATCTCACCAATTTATCAGATGGTAACTCCAAGAATAATTGAAGTATATGCCAAAGGAATTCAGAATAAGAGCACATTAATCCTTGTGTGCATTCCCTTCTACAGCGTGAGCTAGCAACTTCTCATCCAGAAGGTACCAAACCATCAGTAGGTATGGGAGAGCCAGTCATTACTAATGACGGCCCAGGAAAAGACCATTTACATGCATAAGGAAAGACAAAAATACAGTGTAAAAAGAAAGTACTTTAAAAGGGTTCATAATGTCTCCTCTGCAACAAATGTCCTTTCTAAAATGTCTTGACCTTTCCCATCTGCCTCTGTTTTGTGGGTCATCCTTTCTCAAAGCCAGGCAGAAATTCCCAGTGGCTGCTGATGTGTTATCTTTAGGAATGGAAGGTTATCATGTAATATGCATTTTCACTGCTTGAATCTTAATTTCCTGCAAGCTGCCCCATCTGGGAGTCAAAATAATCAATGTGTGGAGGACGTTTATAGAACGTCCTCTGGCTTATTTGTCATTACTGAGTGGATCATTGGTGGTGTGACTCTGGCAATGAAACCAGGGCATTTTTGAGAGTGAAAGGAAAAGCCACTACTAATTATCTAGAATAGCAGAAATGGGAATGATCCTATACTAATTGGGATGAATTATTAAGGAGTAACTGGGCAATAAGTACAAACTTATTCAGTGTTGGAGTTTTAAAAAGAAATGAAGAAATCAAAGTAGGAGTTTCTTTTTGCTACTATATTTAGAAACTGTGCCATGTACTTTGTATCTATTAACTCAGTATAATACCTGTTTTAAATGGGTGTCATTCCCATTTTATGGATTAGAAAACCAAGGCTCTAGGAACTAGTCACTTACTCAAGGATACAATATATTACATTTTGGGGAAAGTATTGAATTAGAATGCTTGAAATGAATTAGAAAGCATTGAACTAGAAGTTCTGTAAATTTCTAACTTGCAGAAATTAGAAATTATGAAAGGAAGTAACCAAAAATGAATAAATAAATGATGGAGAGAGTGTGCAAATAAATGGTTGAATAAATAAAATAATCTTTAAAGGCCCAGCAAATCTCACCCATGAGATGAGGAGAATCCTGTGCATATGGCCATTTAGGTTTGCAGAAATCTGCCCATTTAAAAATATTCACAGTTAGCTTACATTACATGCTCTTATTTTACTTTTACTGCATCATAAAGATGATAGCAAATTCCAGCAAGTAAGAAAGTTAAAACTTGGGACTATTGTTATGGCAATTTTTCGAAATGGAGGGGGAAAAATATATATATATATACGTTCCCAGTTATATATGGAATAGTTTAAAAGAGCTTTTACACTTTTACCTGCTAATTTCACTCATGATGATATATTTTAAGGAAAAAGAGCTGGGCTTTGGCACCCCTTGCATAGGCCAGTAGTTAGATGCAGGCTGCTCTGGGGAGGGGTTAAAGTTTTGGGCTGGAGCCTTTCCTTAGCCAAAGGCAATCCCCAGAAAGAAATCCAGGCTAATGTATGACCTTTAGCAAGTTACTTTATCCTCTTTGGCTCTCTGCTTTCTCATAGTAAAATGAAGGTTAATCATTATCATCTTATTTACTATGCAAGGTTGTTACGAGAATCAATAAAATGTCGCTGTATCTCAAAATACCTCAAAATATAAAACATGAAATATGAAAGATGTTGTTATCAGTCCTATTGCCCTGAATAGATTAGAAACTCAGGCTGGGCTGCCTCTGAGACCTGATCTTTTAAAAGCAGGTCCTTCAGCAATATATTCTGCCTTTGAAAATGTTCGTAAAAGCCAACTATGTTGAGTGTATTTCTTCTCTTTATGCTCTCTTCTATTTCAGAGTTGTTTATTTATTTTTTTAGAGAGACAGGGTCTCACCATGTCACCCAGGCTGGAGTGCAGTGGCAGGATCATGGCTCACTGCAGCCTTGACCTCCCAGACTCAAGCAATCCTCCCACCTCAGCCTCCTAAGTAGCTGGGATCATAGGCGTGAGCCACAGCACCAGGCCTATTTCAGAAAGTTGGTTTCTGCAATCCCCAGCCTGCTCTTCACTGTTTCCAGTGACTTTTGAATAGACACTTTGATTTTTCGTCTTTAAGAACTCCCTGCTATCTTCAGAATGATACATTTTAATGACCACTAATTCTTGCTTTATGATGCATTATTCTTAGAGATATAATTCGATTACAAATTCAAGGTGTTTGAGATTTTCTCCCTTTCTTGCACTATGTTTTATGAAGTAGTAACTATTCTTCTTTCTCAGGTAGATCCTTTTCTTGTAAGTCTGATTTACTTAGTTTGTTCTATGAATATATAACAATTTACTTCTCCATTCTACTATTGGTGAACTTTTAAGTTTTTTCCTGTTTGGGACTACTACAGTAATACTGGGATGGCTTTTTTTTTTTAATATTTATTCTGGTTCATATTTTAAAAAGTGGAATTACGAGGTCATGTGTATGCACATCTTCAACTTTCCTTGATAATGCTCAACTGTTTTCCAAACCAGTTGCACCATTTCATGGTCATACCAGTAGTGCAGGTCTTCAATTGTCAGACGCTGTGGCAGATGTTGCCGATGCCCCATATACTCGGCACTAACCATTTTCATGCATGACCAACTCAAAAGCTTTCAACTACAAACACCTGCAACTGTGTGCCTGAGGGCTTTCTTTTACTGTCTGAGCCCACTCAGCTCACAAGTGAAACAGAAATTAACCTTTTCCCCACCTGGCCCTGGAAGTCACCCTAAAACAATTCCTAACTGGCTGGGGGTGGTGGCTGACGCCTGTAATCCCAGCACTTTGGGAGGCCGAGGCGGGTGGATCATGAGGTCAGGAGTTCAAGACCAGCCTGGCCAAGATGTGAGACCCCGTCTCTACTAAAAATACAAAAATTAGCCGGGTGTGGTGGTGCATGCCTGTAATCCCAGCTACTCGGGAGGCTGAGGCACAAGAGTTGCTTGAACCCAGGAGGCAGAGGTTTCAGTGAGCTGAGGTCGTGCCACTGCACTCCAGCCTGGGCGACAGAGTAAGATTCCATCTAAAAAAAAAAAAAAATTCCTAACCACAATGACGTATAATTCCAGCTCCCCTTTCCCTTCCCACAAGTGAGAAAACTCTGAGGTGCATTCACCAACTCCTGGTAGTTTTAGGAGATAAAGCTCTACTTGCTCACAGTGATAACTCACTCTGTAATGATCTTTTATTTGGCTTTTCATCTCTTCATCTCACTGCCCCATTTTCATATTAATATTTCCTGGGATCATTTTCCAAATAAACTATTTGCACTTGAGTCCTTCACTCATACTTCTCCATGTGTACCGGTCGAGCCTCCCTCCTGTCATCCATCAGCCTTATGGACTTACTCTCATGATAACATTCCTCACACTCCATTGTATTGCAGAGTGTAAGCACCATGAGGGCAGACACTTAAAGTGTTTCTTTCACAGCTGCATCTCTCATGTCTAGCACGGTCCCTTGTAGGTAGAAGGTGCTCAGTATTTTCTGGCGGAATGACTGTCTCAAGGGGTATCAGGTGAGTTAAGGGGGCAAGATGAAAAATAAAGCAGATAAAGGTGACAGTAAATATAGGGAGGGTGGAGTACTGATGTATCTTAGAGAGTATCTCTGAGGAAGAACATTTGAACTCAATGAATTGAGGAAAGCCATGAAGATATCTGAGGAGAAAGCATTCCAAAGACAGGAAGAGCATGTATAAATGCCTAGAAAGGGAAATATGCGGCTAGGCGCAGTGGCTCACAGCTGTAATCCCAGCACTTTGGGAGGCTAAGTTGGGTGGATCACAAGGTCAGGAGACCAAGACCATTCTGGCTAACATGGTGAAATCCCATCTTTCCTGAAAATACAAAGAAATAGCCGGGCATGGTAGTGGGCACCTGTAGTCCCAGCTCAGGAGGCTGAGGCAGGAGAATGGCGTGAACCCGGGAGGCTGAGCTTGCAGTGAGCCGAGATCGCGCCGCTGCACTCCAGCCTGGACAACAGAGCAAGACTCTGTCTCAAAAAAAAAAAAAAAAAAAAAGAAAGAAAGAAATGGGAATATGCGTGACCATTCTAGGGTGAGCCAATAGACCCGTGTAGCTAAAGCAGAACAAGGGGAAAGTGGTAGGAGATAAGATAGAAGTAGCCAATGATAATAAAAGTGATAATAGAATGAATAAATGCAAACATATCTGAATAGATATGTAAGTGAGAAGTGGCAAGTTACCATTACAATATATTTGAGTTAGATCTTCTTGTGACTAAATTTCCTAATTTGTAAGATGGTAATATTAATGCTTAATGTAGAATAGCTGAGGATTAAAAGAATATGTATTATACATTGTTTTAAGCCAAAAAAAAAAAGAATATGTATTATGTACTGGCAAACTGCCTAGTCAGAGTAGACTCTCAATGAGAAATTATTAGTAGAAGCAGTAGCAGTACTAGAAGTAGTGATCATCATTCTGGTGGTGGGGTAATGTTATAGTATTCTGACCACGTTGAGTAGAAAAAATTAGTTTTCTTAAGCAAAGGGAGGGCCAAGGGCAGGTACAGAAAGCAACTGGTATTTGAAGTTCAAGTTGGAATCTATGGCTTTCAACATAGCAAACTAGTTAATGCATAGGGTTTACAATGGATATTCAGAAAGAGAAATTCACAAATAATGTGCATCACTGTAGGCCCTATGACAAAATAAATTGCGAAATGTGAAAAATATGTGTGACAACATTGGGCCCAAATATTTCAGATAAGTTGCTAAGAAAATTAGAAATCTTTTTTTTTTCCTACTCGTTTTTCCTTCTGTCTGCCTTCCATTAAATCCACTCAAGCTCTAAGCCTTTGTAAATATCTTACTCAAAGCATTGCCTTTGCAAGCCTGCTGTTAATGTTGTTAAAGTGAGTGGGAAGACATCTGCTGGTTCTGGAGTTTACCTGCAGTTGGACGCTCTTTGCCTACTGACAAGGATGTTCACAGAGAATGCCAAATCTAAAGCATTTGAGGCTTAATTAGAAGAAAGACAGGCTGATGAATTATGTATAAGGTAATCTATGAGGAGTCCATGAAGCAAAAACCTATGGCATTTGGAAGACATCGTTATCTTAGAAATTTCAAAAGTCTTGCGTCCATTATTATCTATTGCTTACAGAATCAAAACTGACATACCAATGAAAAAACATTAGTTACACAGGTGATGGAAGAGCCAAGAAGCTAAAACTGGGATATTTTTAAAGTAACTCAGATATTAGCAACAACAGGAAGTTATTACCACCCCAGTGACTGGAAGAACAGAGAAAGAGGGGTTATTATCAGAATTCAGTAACCAGGTTCACCAATGCAAGCTGGAAGCATGGTAGGCATGTCTGGTAGGAGCTAGTGTCATGGAAGAGATATAGCCAGCGCTGAAGATGTCACCTGTGGGAGCCAGAGTGGGGCTTGGACAGAAGGAGACCATAACCTGGTCTCTCCATCACACTCTCCTTCCATTCTTCTGCCAGTGACTGCCTGACATTGGCTGAACCCAGAAGAATAAATGCTGATTGGGAAGCCCGGGAAACAGAGTCTGCAGAGGTCAGCCCCAGCATGATTCAGACCGGAGCAGAAAAAGAGTAAGAAATGGATATAAAGGCAAGGCTAGGATGACACACAAACAGACAAATGAACAACCAAAGTTCAAGGATTTTAGAGAGACACCTACTCTCGAGAGCTCTGCTACTAAGATATTCCAGCTCCAAATTCTTTGTCACTCTACCACAGTCTGATTTTCTAGAGAAATAATCTAATTTGTTTTGTCTTCATCCTGATGCAATCAGTATGGTCAAAGTGAGGCATCAGCTCATACAAATATGGCAGACTGGCACTTAACCCCATGTGAATTCCATTTCTGAGTAAGGTCATGGGGACACAATTTGGAGAAAGGGGTCGCTTAAGGGCTAGACATATACTCTACACTTTACCTCACTCTGCTAGATTTCAGCTAGCTAGTATCTTCTTTATGGTTTTTGAATCTGTATTCTTTTTTTTTTTTTTTTTTTTTTGAGATGGGGTCTTGCTCTGCCGCCCAGGCTGGAGTACAGTGGCGGGATCTCAGCTCACTGCAAGCTCCGCCTCCCGGGTTTAGGGCATTCTCCTGCCTCAGCCTCCCAAGTAGCTGGGACTACAGGCGCCGCCACCACGCCCGGCTAGTTTTTTTTTGTATTTTTTAGTGGAGACAGGGTTTCACCGTGTTAGCCAGGATGGTCTCAATCTCCTGACCTCGTGATCCGCCCGTCTCGGCCTCCCAAAGTGCTGGGATTACAGGCCTGAGCCACCGCGCCCGGCCTGAATCTGTATTCTTAAGTGAGATAGACTTATTCTGAGATATATTTGTCAGATGTGTTATCAGTATTATGCTAACAACATGCCATTAATTGGATAGCTTTAAATATTTTTGGAATAGATTATGTAGTATGGAGATTATCTTTCCCCATGATTGTTTAACAGAACTCAGGAGTAAAACATCTCATCAGAACCATGTTTTGGAAGCAAATCGTGAACAACTCACTATTATTATTAGTCCTTCATTTGCCAATATTTTTTTGCCTTCTCAAAAATATGCTATATAAATATCTATAAATTTTATACATGACAGTGTGCTTTCTATCTCACATTTAAAATATTCCGTCTCAGTTATATATGTGTTTTCATTTCTAATTTTGTCTTTTTTATCCTCAATTATATTCAAGATTTAACATTTTTAAAGAGATTAAAAAGACATCAGTTTTACAATTGTTTTCTACTTTTTAGCTTGTTAAAATTTATGCACAAAGCTTTTCCTCTTGCTTAGGCAATTGTTTGATATTTTTGTTTATTTTGTCATTCAAAAATTGTCCAGGACATCTCTACGTATCAGTTAGTTCCTTTTCACTAAACTTAGTACACTTTTAAATAATTGTTCAATTGCTTTTTTCCCCTCAAACCCCCCAAAATTGTAATGCTGTTGTGATTACCTAGGCTTTAATTTTACTTAGTTTCTTATTGAGAATACGCTTAAGTGTTTGGTGGGATTGCCATTCCTTTGTTGTTTTCATTTCTTTTGTTCTTGCTCTCCACATTGAGGTAAACTGTGAATATTTGTCCTGGTTTGCCCCAGACTGACAGGCTTCCTGGGATATGGAACGTTTAGTGCTCAAACTGGGAAAATTCTGGGCCAACCGACATGATTTGGTTACCCTAACTACATATCACTGACAATTTGCCACAGCATCCTGCCTGTATTTTATTCCTTCTTTCTTCGCAATATGGGTTTTCTTTTTTTCTTTCCTTGTTTTTTTTTTTCTTTTCTTTTTTTTTGGAAATAGAGTCTTGCTCTATTGCTCAGGCTGGAGTGCAATGATGTAGTCATGGCTTACTGTGGTCTCAACCTCCTGAGGCTCCCACCTCAGCCTCCCAAACTGCAGGCATGCACCACCACACCTGGCTAATTCCAATGTAAAAAAAAAAAATATAGAGACAGGATCTCACTATGTTGCCCAGGCTGGCCAGTATAGGTTTTAATTATCTTATTTTTTAAAAATCATTTTCTCCTAGTTTTTCCGCACCTCTGTCTTCCCTTTTCATCATGCCCCATAGTTTTTCACTTCAGTCCACCTAATCCCTTTTTGTCTTCTGTTCACCTTTAAGCTAACAATCTTCTAGCTAGTAGAGATGCCACCAGTTTTGTTTAAAGCTGTTTAAAATGTACTTCATTTCCATAGTAAATAATTTTCATAGCTGTTATCTTTAAAAATTCCAGCTCAACTGGAAAGAAACCATCATTCTGAGCAAACTATCGCAAGGACAAAAAACCAAACACCACGTGTTCTCACTCATAGGTGGGAACTGAACAAGGAGAACACTTGGACACAGGAAGGGAAACATCACAGACCGGGGACTGTTGTGGGGTGTAGGGAGAGGGGAGGGATAGCACTGGGAGAAATACCTAATGTAAATGATGAGTTAATGGGTGCAGCACACCAACATGGCACATGTATACATATGTAACAAACCTGCATGTTGTGCACATGTACCCTAGAACTTAAAGTATAATTTAAAAAAATCCAACTTGATATTGTTTCTCTATTACCCTGTATCATGTAACATTGCCATTTTAAAAGCAAAAAATGGTCAAATATCTAAATTTCCAAAAGATTCTACAAATATTATTATGTAGTCATTTTCTTAGTTTTCATTGATTCCTTGTATTCATCCTTGATAGGTACAATTAATGTTTACTTTCACCAAAGACCAGGGATGTGGATTTCCCTTGCTTTTACCTACTGTTTGGATGTACCTATACTCAGAGCCAAAGCTATAGGACAGGGTTATATGCACTTGGTCTAGACTAAGTGATTCTGCTTCCTTTTCCCATAGTCTAGGCTCTGCTTTACTGCTTGTCTTTCCCATGACCACCAGAGAAATGGGAAGGGCCCCAGAGTGTGGCCCTTCCGGGGCTTCTAATAACTCACTTTTGCAAACTACCCTCCTGCCTTGCCTCCTTTGTCTTTCCTTCCACCTGTTCTCTTATACCAACTTCTGCCCTATCATTTCCTGGAAACCAGAAATAAATGCAGAAACATAAAGGTTGTGTTAAACTTATGTTTAACTTGTGTTAAAGGTTGTGTTAATCTAGCCTCGTCAAGTACCATCAACAACATAGCAATGACAACAACAATAATATTGGCATTCATGGAATACTTGCTATGTATTAGATATTGTGATAAATGCCTTAGATAGGCTGTCACACTTACTGAGTGTCCTGATGTTCTTGTTAATGAAGGTCATATATCTCTACATTAGGGACAGATAGTAAAGAAGAACAAAATTCATTCCTATTCTTTTTCAGGTGGCAGGCATCTTCTGATTTATAGGCACATCATTTATTTATTTTTTGGCTAACCAGCTCCATTAACATTCTCATTGGTGACAATTCCTTCTACATTCTAGCATCAAGTTGCTTATAAGTTTTTAGTGTCAATGTTTTTGGGAGTTGTCATCTTTTCAACAGGTTATTTAAACATTTGATGAGAAGTTTTTTGTAAAAAAAAAAACTTTGGTATTTGTAATCGTATGACTTTGTTTTGCTTATAAATTGGAGTCCTATATTTTAATAGATAGAAATAATGTAATATGTTTTATGGCACATTGTAGAAGATATAATTCTTAAGCAATAGAAGCGATTTATTGGGTCATGTTACTGCAAAGGTCAGAGTAAGGATGAGACATATGAGTTTTAATTATGACTTCCTTTCTTTGTGGTTTTCTTGATTTTCCCTCACCTGTGTTCATACCTTGTTTTCAGGTTTGTTTCCCTAACAGTGACAGATTTGCATATTAAACTCTGAACATTAAGCCATGAGGAAAGCATAGGTTGTTCTGTCAAATCCTTGAAAAATATTCTAGAACCTGAGACTGTAACTGTAGCAGCACTTCCCAAACTTCTGGCTACTATCTATGCCAGGCAGGGGGAAGGGAACCATCACCAGCAAGACAAGTACCACATTCGTAGTTATAGACACATCTACGTTCGCTCAAAAGTCAGAAACACACAATGGACAAGACCATGCTCCCTCTTTCTGAAACAAATATCCAGCAGGTGGTTTGCATTTGAAAACTTTTATTAAAATGTTGCTGGGGTGAGAATATATCATTATTTGTCCTGGAAAACTCCTCATCTTTGATTTTGGCCATTCAGTTCCTTCTTCTCTGGGAAATCTCATCTCTTCATGGGACCTTTCCTGATTTCATCAAATCATGTAATGAAATAAAACATGTATTGCCCTCATTTTCAGTATTTCTTACTTTTACATTTAGGATCTTTACTATACCATTCTTTGCAATGTGGTTAGATCAACAAGACATGATCTCTTGCAATGTTTTCAGCTCTAAAGCTTTACATGACTATTTTGTGTGTGAGTTATCCTTATGTTTTCTATTGAAGTCCATAGCACATTGAAAGTTAGTCTGATAGATACTTGCCCTCATTCCAGGCACCTACTGTGTTATGCCTGTAGCATATGCTAAATTAAATTCATTAAATAAAAGAAATAAAAATATTCCACTGGAATAGAAAAATTTGCTCTAAAACAATCACTACCTAGATAGGACTCTGAGATCTACTCTCTCATCTCCATCCAAATTATATGCTCAGCCTTATCTCTTCCCTCTAATTATACCCCCTCTTGACCTGTAAGTGATGGGAATGACTCACTGACCTTTGCTGAACTGGTTTTAAGTTTCTCTCCTATTTGCAAATCTAACGCATCGAGTGTTTTTCTGCTATAAGTTCCTCGAGGGCTGTGCCAAGGTCTCTCCTTTGAGTTACAATGTACCTAGCATAATATTAAGCCCAATTTGGTTCATAAGAATTGGTTTATGATTATATGGTTATTTTTTCTTTATATGGTGTGATTATATAGTGTGACTCTGAACAAAGTCACATAAAGTGGAAGTACATAATATAAAGGAATGCACCCTAAAAAAACCCCTGCATTAATGCAAACCTCATGTAAAAGAACAGAAATACAGAGGGTGCTAACATAGGATAATTAAAATGTACTTCAATAATTTGAAAGCATAAACAAATTCTTCCTCTTTTAAATATCTGGTATATATACACATGTATACTATCACTGGACAAAAACAAAAATTATATTCAGACGTGAATTTTTTTATGCTTAGAAAAAGTTAGCTGACTTTTAAACCTCATTCCTGAGAATCTTCCATTTCAAATTGGAAAGATTTATGTGTTTTTATTAAAGTTTTTAAATACTTCAGAATAATAAATAGCATTTTTTGAGATTGATTTAATCTTTCTCTTTTTCACTCCCATAGCAACAAGACTGTTGATTTGCACTAGTCATCACTTTTCTCCCCTTGCCCAACAGACCTCTCCTAAATTACTCTGAGTGGATTTTAGAAACATTGGCTATAATATAAAGTGTGCTGCCTGTCTCTTCTTCCATTTCCCCTAAAGGCAAAATGCAGTGAAAACAAAATGAAATTAAAACGCATAAAGGAGCTAAACTAGAACGAAGTAAAAATTTCTTACATTTGTCAGAACATTGAGATAGTTGAGAAACTCCAATGCTTTAAGCATTTCAAAAGAGATGTTAGCGTTCTGAATTTAAGAGTGTTGACTTCTCTTAAAATCTGAAGTACTCACAATTTTTAACATGGTAATCCAAACCAGAGGAAACAGAATCTAGATCATTCTCAACTTTGCTACCTCCTCTGAATTTTAAAAGGAATATTATCAATGATGCATTTTTTTTACTATAGATTCTATCAATATAATTTGCACAATCAACTAATTTCTATAAAAATTCCATTGAGAGCTAACTAGATTGATAACCTAGAAAATAGCATACGTTCAAGTGAAACTGATATGCTATGCAGTTGCAAAGACAGTAGTTAACACTCTGAACAGGGAAAGTTGATGTTTAACATCAAGGAATGAAGTAAGTGATAATAAAAATGCTGTATCTTGCAGATCTGCTCTTCTGTGACTCAACTAAAAACTTTTGAACTCAACTTAATTCCTTATTCTCTCTGCAATGGTATTCATTAGACACAGCTCAGGGCATAGTTCATATACAATGTTGCAGTTAATTTCACTTTATTCCCAAACCATGAAATGAATTCCCAAACTTAGTCTGCTACCTTGCAAATGTTAATTTGGAACAATGCACTGTACAGATCCATCACCGTTTTTTAAAAAAAATCTTAAAATCTGTGATATGGATAACTAGGATTCATATAGATTTAACTGTTTAAGTAATATCTTTATGTTATTATCAGATTATCAGTCAGCTGATTCACTAGGGTGGTAGCAAGGTCTTTGAATGTGAGAACATAGAACACCTTAGCATTAAGAATGCATCTTGGTCGACCCGGTGGCTCACGCCTGTGATCCCAGCACTTTGGGAGAGTGGCAGATCACTAGTACAAGGCCAGGAGATCGAAACCATCCTGGCTAACACAGTGAAACCCCGTCTGTACTAAAAATATAAAAAATTAGCGGGGCATGGTGGCGGACGCCTGTAGTCTCAGCTACTCGGGAGGCTGGGGCAGGAGAATGACGTGAACCCAGGAAGCAGAGCTTGCAGTGAGCCGAGATAGCGCCACTGCACTCCAGCCTGGGCAACAGAACAAGACTCCGTCTCAAAAAAAATAAATATAAATAAATAAATAAATAAATAAATAAATAAAAGAAATGCATCTTATCAACTAGAGAGGTTGATTTCTCAATTTAATGAATTGTATTGGGAGATAATTAGCCAAGTTTTGACAGAGGAAGGGAAGTCTATTACCAGGGAAACAGTGTTAATAAAGAACAGCATTTATCCATTATTTTCTTGTTCTAAATACTGTGCTTTGTATTGGTTAGTACTTACAGGCCATGGCAGAGGAATATTAGATGCTTCATTTTGTTGTGGAGGAAACTGGGTCATAGATTGTCCAAAGCTACAGAGTGGTATGTGGCAGACATAGAATTCAGACCCAGGCTGTCTGACCCTAATGCCTTTTTCTTATGTACTGATGAACCATAAAACACAGAGTGTTTTCCAGTAAGGGCTGCTTTATTTCCAAGTAGGGGAATATACATCAACCTACATAAAGGCAGAAAGTCTGGCTGGGTTTTACTGAAAACTAAAATAGGAAGCTGGAAAGCCACTAGGAGCCAAAATTTCGTCATATCTGCTGTCTCTCTCCAGCTCTTTCTTCTTTCTTGCTTTCCTTCAGTTGGTTTTCTATGCTTTCAAATTTCTACATTGTCCAGCATGAGTTAACAAAAGTCTGTGTATGTCTTTATTAAGATTTTCAACAGACATAACCCTGGTTGATTCAGTTCATCACTCATATGCTGCTGGATGAACAATGACTTGTCTGGTTAAGATGTTCAATCTTGGTCCCCAAATGGGAGAGGGTAAGAGGCACATAGACTAGAGCTACAGCTGCCATGGACCAGGCTAAAGATAGAGACTCTGCAGACACAGTGCCTTCTCCTTCTCCTCAGGCCACTGGCCTATGCAAGCATCCATACTTCAGTCAGCTCCTGGATGCCTTAGTTCTCTGTAGCTTAAGGGCCACCTTCATAAACTGATTGAGATCCAGGGAAAAAGAAGAAGCTACCTAACCTTTCAGGTCACTTCTCTGTGTGTGATGGGGGCTTACTAAAAGTTAATGCTGCCAGGAACTACAGTCATTTTTATTTCATCTTAGCAAGAGAAAACTCATGCCTCTATTTGGTTCTTTAATGGGTGAGGGATTTGGGCCTAGTAAATGAGAGGAAATTGAGAAGAATACTCTTAAACCTCCCAGGAAGAGAAGAAATGTCTTGCTGGGATCATACCCGTTCCAAAAGACCCAAGCATTTCTTACTCCATCTTCTTCACTGAGGGGAGTGGGACCATATTGACTTTCCTGCTGAGGCAATACCCTCTAGGATACAAGCAGAACCCACAGGAAGAACTCATACTTTTGCCTTTGTCTTTGGCCTACTTTAGAGTAGCCTTTTCTATGTAACAAGATTTCCCTGCAATTTAGACCACCATTGCCTCAAGGTGTGAGCCTAAAAGCTACTGTTTACCTTTCTAGGTATCAGGGTGAAACAATTCCTCTGTAGTTTAGATTTCCCCAAGCACTAAGTTGTTGTGTTGTACTACCGAAAATTAGCCTCTGTATCTTTATTATGGTATGTGACCTTGCTGGCAGAAAAAACACTGGTGACATTACAGATCCTTAATTATATAGATCCTTAATTAATCCTTATAGATTCTTTATTCATAGTTGAGTGAAATGAAAATGGAACTATTTTGCCACCTCTGGATAGATCTCTTAAGTTGGCTTTGGAATTTGTTGACTTGGCCTCTGAAGAAGAAAGAGTTGGGAAAGTTTGACCTCGCCTGCGATTAATTTTCTCAGTGAATGGAATTTAGAGCCAGACTGGGCTTCTTTCTGCAGTCCCTTTAGTCAGTCCATGGGCCAGTGGAAGCACTAGGTTTTTAAGGAAAAGCCAACTCTTGACATAGGAAGATCAGAGCTAGAAGGCTAGGAAGCATGCTTGGCTGTACACGATCCCTCTAATTTCAAAGCAAAGCAATGTAAGGAGACAGCTTGGTAGTTGTTTTATTTTCTCTAGAGTGGACTTATGTTGTCAGTGGCAGAAATCCATGAACCATGAAGATAAAATAATGCTAACCAGAGTGCTAAGTAAAGAAAACAAAGATGGCTCCACAATTAGTAGCATTATATATGTTAGTGCTAAGTAACAACAGATGTGTCTGCAGGGAGAGAAGCATTCCTTGCAATCCATCAGAAACCAAAGTTCTCTGACACCACAAGGCATTATGATTATCTTAGGCTTGGGGGATGATGGCCGAGTCCACTGGGTTGGCAAAGCAGGGATGCTGTTGAGGGTGTTCCAACCTACCTGTGTCATCCTTCCCGCGTTGCACACTTGTGCTGAGTTAACAGGGCGATGTGCGCTGTAAAACCCGGTTCTGTAAAGACATGCACTAGCCATGAGTCATTAGCAAGCATGCGAAGCTAATTGGCAAAATACTCATAAAAGATTTTGAAGGTGGGTTAATTACAATTCATTACACAGTAAACTGTCCCCAGGCTATTGTTAAAAAGTGCAGGAGTTTCAGGGCCCATTATTTTATGATTCATTTTGCCATGTTGTGAAAAACAGACTCTAAATCAAACTACATGTATTATAGGTCAGACCACAAAATCTTTATTGGTTTTTCCAACATTCCACCCTTGTTATATGAATTCATATGGACTGCACATTTCTGTCAATTGGCAAGAAAGCATGAAATAAAATTTATGATATTTTCTTACCTTATCCTCAGTGCAGCCTTAAAAATCACAAGATCTAATTGCTTCCCCTACTTCCCCAAGTTCATGCAAGAAATAAGTATTTCAAAATCAGCTCCAAAGTTCTAATGATTGAAAGCAACTAAAGGATAATGAAATCTGTCGTCTAAAGTAAGCATCTTAAAGAAAAACTCAAAGCAACATCCACTTGAAATGTGTTAAAGCTTTTTTCCCACTCTACCCAGTAAAATAAGTAGAATATACTTTACATTTGGAGGACAATTTGAAGTTCATTGGCTTTATAACACAAATCTTGTTCTCCTCATCTCTACCTTTGAAAGCATCTTTCTTTTTTTTTTTTTTTTTTTTTTTTTTTTTTTTTTTTTTTGAACCAAACCAAATCCTCAGCATTTATTTCTTGGGGAAAAAAAACCTCTGGTACAGTTGTGTGCCTCCTGTTATTACCATAGGCAGATTTGGTCAGAATCATGTAAAGCCTCATAAGTAGTCATTCTGTACCATTACATGTAATTGTTTGTTGATTAATGCTTTCAATTATGTTGATTTTCACTATGTGACCCAAACCACCTTGACACAGCCAGCCTGGTATACTCATTACTGGGGATGAGCAAGGAACAAAATGCTAGGTTCATTTCCAGCCTCCAAGAGTTCAGCAGCTCATTTGAACCTTATCTGAACTATCAAAAGTTTTGACTCTGCAGAAACCTGTGTTTGGGGAAGGGGCAGGAATGTGTGGCTCAAGAAAGGCTTTAGGGCGAAGTAGGGGTTGCAGGGGGAGATGTTGGAAATTGTGCAAAAACTAGTTTCCTTGTGAGCGATCAGGTACTTCCTGATTCTGGCTGGGCCAGAAATACCACAAAAGCCTTTCTTGAAATTTCTGAGATCTTTGGAAGGTCTTCCTCTAAGCAGTTTGCCACTTCTGCATGCCTGGGTTTTGGCTCGGGCTGGAGACTAAAGTATGTGTGAGAGGAAACCGTTTAATAGAAAGTTACCTGTATACTTGAGAATTGTCCAAATAGTTTTACCTCTGCTAGAATAAAGCCTGAATAGTTTGATCAGTGTCAATGATCTTAACCACTCCCATTCTTTGTAGAAAGATGAAGCTGAAAGATGACATTGGAGATTGCTAATGCAACCCACTTATTTTATAGGGGCAGTCAGGATATCCATAAAAACCATTCACTGGGTCTATACGCATGTGGACCAGAGTGAGAACTAAAGAGCCAGTAGAGGAAGAAAGGGGAATCAAGCTGTTTCAAAAGCTTGAGTTCTGTCTTTTCTCTGCCATATTAGTGGTGTGATCTTGGGCAAGTCACTCCAATTCTCTGATCCTCTCTGGATCATTTCAACCACAAAATACTAAATTAAATGTTGTTGTAGGATGAAAGTACTAAGAAAGGGTGATTTGGAAGCCAGACCAAGCTGGATGAAAAGAGTGTCAAATTGGAAAGAGAAAGAATGGCAGCTAGGAAAGGCTGGTGAGTTGGAAAGAAAGCATTGAGTGGAAACAAGAGGAACTTGATGGGAAATGACTGTTTTGCATTGAGGAGCAACAGATAATCGTAATATAATTTGAGGAGAAAGTAAAGTTGTTTGATGCAATTTTAAAAGACGTCATAAATAGCCTGAAGTTTTATGAAATAAACGAATAATCCAAAGAGGCAAGCATGAAAGGAAGAAATGTTCAAAAAAGGGAGACCCTAGGACAAATTAGTTTCCCAAACCATGCTTCATGGGACTAAGGGCTAGAGCACAGAATACCCCACTACTTCGTCCTCAACCAGAGCAGCTGCAGTTTCTCTCTTCTAAGCAAGCTTTTCTTTAAAGAATGTTTTCTGAAGCTAAGGAAAAAGATTTCTAATTGCTAACCTTGCAAGAAATCAGAAAAACGAGTGGTACTTTAAAGAGTTCATGTATTGTGATACCTTTTTACAGACAAAACTACAGGCCCTTGAGTGAATGAAGATCTGAAGTGACTGTCCTGTGTAAAATACATATGGATTTTGCAATGTGGCCATTCTAATTGGCAGGTAACTTTAACATTAGAAATCTCCAAACTGGGCTCTCTGAAGGGAGCGGGACTAGCCCTCTTACAGGCACCAACATCACAGTTTGGATTATGGTTTTTTGACGAAGGGTGTTCAGTGTGTGAGAGGCAAGTCCAGGGCAAGGGTCAGCCATTTTTCTTTCTGCCCGCAGTAACGCTGACCTCTGGAGGAACTGATGACAGTGGAAGAGTTGGGGAAAGGAAAGGGTGGTCAGTAGCCCCAGAGTATAAACATTGGGAACAACTCTGAGAAGAATGTTCAGGAAAGTAGAAACAACTAACCAGCAACTAAACAACTAAATTGCCTGACAGGGAATCATGGAAGCTAATCAATGCAAAATTGGTGGTCAGGTAGGGGCGGGCAATGTTGACATTGAAGTCTTGTGGACAGGCTTCCTGTGTTGATTTAGTAACCACACAATGGGTATGGAAGAGGGGATCTCTGATCATAGCACCACTAATACTAGGATGCTTCTCTTTGACAGGCATAGGGTATTTTTTTTTCTTTTAAGCATTAAGTAAGTGAGAAGATCACCTTCCTTTCTTTCTCTTTTGCCCTAAGGGCCGGCCCATTTCCAGCTGCATAATTACCTCCTTCATACGCCTTTACTCTGAGGCATGAAGGCTCTAGCCAGTACCCTGACTAACTCCCTGCTGGGGATGCCTCCGCTGAACAGAGCAGAGAGACCTGCTGATTTTAGAGCCAAGTGCAGAAAGCAGCTGGCTCTCAACTTGTTGCTTAAGAGAGCCAAGCAGAACAGAGCTGACGATTGCCTGGCCAGTGGGAGCCTGAGCCAGGCACCTGTCAAATCCTGCTTTGCTGGGCTTTCCTGCACCCTGCTCTGCAGTGCACTTTTCCGAGACTGGCGGTCCACACCCCACAGCCTTTTTCCCTCCACAGACGGCCAGCTGCCAGCACCCCTGTAAATTCTTTCTCCAGCTAATATTTTGATCCCTAAGCAAGTTTATCTCTCTTTTACTGGCAGGAAAAAACAAATGCCAAAAAGGGAAAATGATGATGTCTCTATTTTCTTCTGATAGCAGGCTACCAAACACTCCCAGCATATCCATTCTTTTCTTTGGGAAAGAGGGAAGTCAAAGTGGTCTTGATGGTGTGTGTGCAAGGAGAGAGATTCAAATGTGTATACTTAGCCATCATTTCGGTCTTGAGAAGGTTGAAGTCTGCATATGGAAAAAGTGGCCCTTTCTCTTCTCAGTTCTGAGTTTTAGAGTTAGTAAACTATGTACATTATTTTATTTCTCTGTGCTCTGCATCTAGGCTAATTTCCTGGAGACAGGGCTTTGAAAAATGGACACTGAAGCTATTGGCATTAACTGAAATTGATGTTTCACAGGACTGGGATAAAGAGGGTTATCAGCAGCTCAGGCCTGGCCTAACTTGAGGACCACTGCGCACTGGATTGACCCATTGGCTTAGGGCATAGGAACTGGCTTAAGAATTAAAAGTACTAAGTTCCAGACAAACTCTGTTTGCGAAATCCTCTGTTAGGCCTCCAGCAAGCTTTTGCTTTTCCAAGGTTTCAGTGTTCTCATTTGTAGAATGAGAGGGTCAGTTAGACATCACCTCCAAAATGTTATGAGTTTCATGAATCTGGCCGCACTTACTTTGTGGAGCCATCAGCCCTAACCTGAAGCCTGGGAAACAAGTAAACTTATTTCAAGTTTCTTGAAAGTTGCTTTCTCAAGTTACCTCCTTTCTTCACACAAGAAATGAAAGGGAAACACTGCTGCAAAGAGCCCTGGAAACAGGTCCTGATTTTAGAAGAGAGCCTTGAGATGACAGGGGCATGGATGCCCTGCACATTCCTTCAGCATAACTGCGGAAAGCCTGCATATATTTTTCGTTGTTTGTAATTGCAAACTTTTCTAAAAATCTACCCTTTAGAAATGATTGCCTTTCTCTGAGGATCAGATCACAGTCCAGCCAATTCTCAGAGAAAATTAAACAAAGAATGCTGAGCCTGGAATCTGTGATTAGGATGCCTGGTGAAGTAGAAATGACGGTGTACTTTCCCAAATGGGTCAGTTATGGCCCCAGATATCCAAACAGGATGGCACATGAATCATGCTGACTTGATGGGCTCTCTCAGGCTGGATTTACAGCTGGATTTAGGGCTAAATGTTGGAGGTAAATCTAAAGGAACAGAAAGGAGCTGGGGAGGGAATGGGAAATCAAGGGAGTTTCCATCAAAGCTTTGCAGAAGCAGAAATCCATTCTACCTTTGTCGATGACTGTGGTTTGCTAGGATCAAGATCAAAGGAATCACCGTGGGCAGAGCCATGACAAATGCGCGGCTCAGTCTGGTGCAACCTAGCATTAGCCCCTCTCTTAGGCTGCCGTCTAGACTGGAAGTGGGTGCTCATGCCAGACTGGGCTGAGTGTGTAGTCAGGGTACTCTTTCATGACGAGGCAAAGGACTTATAAAGCCTGTCTTGAGCTCCCCAGGAAGGCTCACAGCCAGGGGCAGTGAGGCACAATGTAGCTATAACTCTGATTATTTCCATGGGAAAACAGAGGACATGGAATGACCGTGAAGCCAGGTGGTTGATAGGGACGAGGAACTGATTTTGGCAAAATCCAACTGACTTGAGTTGTGTATCGTTCGCTCTCCTCTCTGATTGCTTCAGAAAGCTGCTCTAAAAGTTTACTAAAAAGTTGTTCATTTGCAGGCCTAAGACTTGATATTTGAACTAGCAGGTCTTCTTATCTACACTTTACAGACTGGAAAACTGAGGCACAGTGGGGTTAAATTAGGTCACCCAGCCATGGGTGGAGAATCCGGGAACAAATCAGAACAGACTCATTCCACAGCCCATGTCATCACTACTGAGCTAACTACTTTAAAGGATGTTGGTAAATTTGAATCTTATTTACTGGAAAAGCCCCTCTTGTAGAGCTGGTGCATCACAGATGCCAGATAGACCTGGTTCTTTCTTGCATTCCTTCATTTATAGGACTCACAGTATATCTATTAAGTTACAAAGCTGAAGATTAAAGAATTTGGTGCTGAGAATGTCAATGTAAACTCATCATTTGTTGCTAAATGTATTGGGGTTAGTCAGCTTGGGCTAGTGATCACAAAGAGGAACTTTTAGGAGGCTCATGGCTAACGTTAGAAATGCATGGTTTTTGCCTAAAGCAGAGTCACCTTGAACATGTTTTGATATTATCTAATATTCCTTATTGTTTTCATAAACACCTAGAGCTCAAAGGAAACCCAAGCTCACCATGCCCAGAAAATCTTCAATCTTCCTCTCCCCATTGAGGCTCTCCTCCCAGGACTGGAGATGGTAGGACAGGAAGCTAGCACTCTATCTGAAAAATGGAATCTAGCTAGTGCTGACTCATTTCCTTGCGAAATGTTGTGTGTGAGCTATTTGATGCCCCCAGAATGTTGGGAGTCCTTTTGGATGAATTTTATAAGCTGTTCCTTGATGTAGATACTGCATGCTTGGATGTTCCAGGTTGCCAAGATAACTCAACACCAAAAGACTTAAGGTAAATGAAATCTCCAAGTCCCAAAGATTAGGGATGAGTTTTGGCTGCTTGTGTTTTCTCACATGAATGCCTCATATGGCAGCAGAGCAGGTAGCACCCTGCACTGAATTGGATTATCTTGATGTTTAAGTTTTGCAAATGGACCATTCTCAACTGACCATGTGAATTGAAGAAGGTTGCTGAACTTTTGCTGGCCTCTAAGCCTTCGGCAAATAGAGTGAATCCTATTGATTAAGCCCAAAGCTTCCTCACGTGGAAAATCCTATTTAAGTAGAAGGATTATTACTATTACCCATTAAAAAATAATGACTGTATTGTACCTTCCTTATTTGAAAGGGAGCCAGAAACTAAACAGCGAAGTGTGGTGAGGGGGTTGATGTTCACTAGGGTGTCTCCCATAGTACAAGTTTATGATTCCATAGTTCCTCCCTCTGGTGCTTCCCTCCACTCTCCTTGGCAGGTTTTAAACTAGATAGCAAGATTTTAGGTGCTCCACTGCATAATAAAAGTATATTGGAATACCATGTGGATTGGAGCACTGGCTTCTTGGCAGGAAGAAGAAAACCCTCATGAAGGGTCAGAAGTGGAAGCCATACCTGCTACAGGTCTTGTTAACTGAACATTACTCTATTAGATTCTCTTAATTATTTGAAAAGTCCTCTTCCTCCTTGCTCCAGGTTCCCTCCCTTTAGGTTGAACCTTCCATGAATTTTACAATCCATATCATTTTCTATCTAAATGATTAAAGCAAGAGCTGGCAGCCTCTCAGGACCAGCCTGCTAAGTATTCATTTATTCACTGTAATTTAAGGCTTTCTCTGCCAGGAGTAATAACCCTCCTCCTCCCTCAGGCCACTCTGGATGCAGAATCTGAATGTCAGCCTGGGTCGAGGAAAGGAAGGGCAGAAAGGACAGAGGGGAATATAATTGTCCATAGGTTTCCATAGGTTTGTTAATACTTTTCTTTGGTGGATTTTGACACTGGGGGAAGGTGCATTAACCTTCGGACTACTCTTTAGGGAAGGTAATCCTGGAAAAATAAAGAGGAGTTTGTGATTTTGGAGCATTTCGGCCTTACAAAATGGAGTTTCATAAAATAATAATGAAAATCAGAAGCTACTTGAGGAAAAAACCTAGAAAGAAACAAAATACCAGGAACAAAGACAAAGGAGCTGTTCTTCTCTTCTTTTAGGTTCTTTCTTTCTGGTCTCTGTTTTTTCTTTTTTTTCTTTTTTTTTTTCTGGAGGTCACCCCGGCTGGAGTGCAGTGGCATGATCTCAACTCACTGCAACCTCCGCCTCCTGGATTCCAGCAATTCTCCTGTCTCCGCCTCCCTGGTAGCTGAGATTACAGGTGCACACTGCCACACCCAGCTAATTTTTTGTATTTTAGTAGGGACAGGGTTTCACCGTGTTGCCCAGGCTGGTCTTGAACTCCTTAGCTCAGGCAATCTGCCCACCTCGGCCTCCCAAACTGCTGGGATTACAGGTGTGAGCCACTGTGCCCAGCCTCTTTCTCTTTTCTTTATCATCAACATTCATTGAAAAAATGAGTATGTGGATAAAAAACCAGTGATTGAATACATTTTTGAATGAATAAGTGAATGAATCATAGGTCAGTGTTCTGCAAATTTGTTCATTTTCAGAATCAAATGGAAGCCCTTTTTATAATACGGATCCCTCGTCTAGCCCTTTCCTTTCCACCCCAGAGTTTCCAGTTCATTAGGTCACAAATGGAGCCCAGGGATCTGTGTTTTCAACTGCTTCCCAGAGAATTCCAATGATCAGCCAGGTTTCAAAACCCTAGACCTACAGCACAGCTATCATTTAGGTTCTGTCTCTCATTTCTCCTCCTATTGGCCCCACACTGAATTTAGTTGCAGATTAATATTAATCAGTTGTTTTTTCCTCCTCCATCTGACTAGCTGATTGCCCTGCCTGTCATCCTCGTGAATTGCAAATGAAATATGGTGACATTTTTCCAGAACTTTTGCCTTAGAAACTTTCCAATTAAAATAATCATCAGGGCTGGGTGAGGGACTCACGCCTGTAATCCCAGCACTTTGGAAGGCTGAGGTGGCTGGATCACCAGGTCAGGATATCCAGCCCATCCTGGCCAACCTGGTGAAACCCCATCTCTACTAAAAATACAAAAATTAGCCTGGTGTGGCGGTGCATGCCTGTAGTCCCAGCTACTCGGGAGGCTGAGGCAGGAAAATTGCTTGAACCTGGGAGGTGAAGGTTGTGGTGCCACTTCACTCCAGCCTGGGTGATGGAGCAAGACTCTGTCTCAATAAATAAATAAATAAATAAATAAATAAATAAATAAATATAAAATGATCATCAGATGTTCCATCCTGTTCTATCCAACTCTTGTGGAATTGTCCATTCATGTACAAACCAACAGGTCCCTTGCTTTGTTTGCTTGTTTTTGGTTAGAAAAGAGGTTGCTTCTGAAATCCATTGGTTTTAGAAATGCCTCATCATCATCTCCTTGCTTACTCATGGATATTTATTCAACAAATACGTATTGAGTATCTCTAGCATCCTGGGAACACTGTGGATACAAAGATGAAAGATATCACCCTTTTCCTTAGGGAATCTGCAGACCAGTGGTAAATTAGATACAAACATGATTATTTGACACTCTAGATATAGTGGAGGTATGCATAGGTTAGGAAAGTTGGGGTATATATTGGGTTAGGAGGAGGATAAGTCTTGAAGAAGAAAGTGAAAGCTGAGATTTAGATGATGAAGAAAACTGAGGTATTATGCCTGCAGCCTACACTTAAAACTTGGGAGAACTAAAGGCAAAGCTGTGTTTATGTTGAAAGGGATGGTGGTGGGAAATGAGATTGGATGTGTAGACAGGGACCACATTAAGAATAACTTCCTAAACTATTGAGTTTTAGTCTGAAGGCATGGAAATCACACATGGGACCTGAGCATGGGGTGGACACAAACAAAATAAAAAACCCGTATATTTGAGGAAAGGCACTCTTATCATGATGGGGTTTGCCTGACTTTAAATTTGCCATATTTGAGAAAGTGATAAGGACCTGAATGAAGTTTCAGCCAGAGGCTTTAAAGAGCAAGAGCAGAAGAAAGAACAGAAGCAGGAGAATTAATTGCTTGACCACCTAGAGAATGACGATGTGATTATGGAAGCAATGGTTTGACTGATTTTTATTCATTTTTCCTGTGAAATTCAAAGAAAATGCTGACAGCATCGTAATGTGACAACCCAAATCCAAGCACTTCGGCAAGTGGGGATTTATTTATTTTTTTCTTCTTATCAAGGTTGAAAAATCTTCTAAGCGCACATGAAAGAAACAGCAGGGCCAAGCCTACTTTGAACTTACTGCATACGATTCCTTTCATATGAGATGTGCTTGACAAACATTAATTAAGTCTCCCAGCACCTCTTTGAAGTAATGTACGAAATATGTAGAGGTGGGTAAACTGAGGCCCTGGGAACTAGAAGGAGAGCCTGAGGACATACCAGGGCAGGTGCAGCATTTGAAAAGACCCTCGCAGGAGGCCCCTCTTTCTCTGATGAGGCCAGATGTAGGTGCTTGTTTCCAAGCAGAGGTCTTCCAACAAGTTCTCTCAACCAGGCAGCGTGAGGCAGACAGGTTATTTGCTCCAACGGCCATACTTTCTGACCTAAAACTTTGGAGAACTAAAGGCTCCTCAGACCTGGCAGCCTTGAGCCTCAGAGCACACCCTATCTACCTATAATCCAGACGTACCATCTCCTTCCTGAAATTGACAACCGTGTTGCATCTCTCCTAATGCTTGTTTTGTCCTTATAACTGGCTGAGACCACTTGAATCAATGATTGAAAGAAGTACCCTGAGTCACTTTGGTGCCTGAGTTTCTGCTTTTTTTTTTTTTTTTTTTTTTTTTTTCCATTTTTGGAGATTAGCCTCACTGGTTTAGCATGAAGGATGTTTATTATGGGCACATGGAGAAGTTGAGTTGTGATACAGGTCCCTTGGCATCTTTGGCCAAACTCACAGGGGGATCTAAAGCTGAAATATCCCTTCAAAGTTGTCCCAAGTTAGTTACTTCCATGTTGATTAATCATTGGATGTGGCTCTTCGGGGAGGGGCAGAGACTGAATCAATTCCTGAAAAAGGTGAATGGCTGAAGACCGTGCCCAGGCCACATTAGGAAACACATCTTCTGCTTGCTAAACTAGGTGCATCCAAAAATATGGACCTCGATCAGTTTTATCGGCTACCCAAATATCAATTCATTCTACACATTCAACTGGTCTTCTAGCCGATATATATATAGAGAGAGCATATATGGTGCTGGAAATGATATTAAACACTAAAGCAATAAAAGACAAAGTATCTGTGCTCAGGAAACTTAGTCTAGTAAGAGAGATACTAAATAAATAGATAAACCTAGAAAGATAATTAGTTCAGAAATGGCTAAATGCTTTAGGCAATAAAAGAATCAGAGAGGAAATACAAAACAAACATGCACATGTATTACTGAAGAGAAAAATATGGAAAACACTATCATTTACTGTTCTTCTCATCTAGTGGAATAAAAAATCTTTGATAATCCAACAAGGTATGCAGATCACTAGTAATTTAGAAGGCTAGAAAACTAAGCATTATGATTGAAACCTATGGTAAATAAGTGAAAATATTTTTATACTGCAATTTTTTGGCAAAAAGAACAAAATAATTAAAATAATTACTCAGAGAAAAATAACATTTTTAGAAAGGAAGATTTAGAATTAGTAAAATCATAAACAAATATTCTGTACAACATACCAGTAACAACAAATGAATATTTTTGTCACCCACTGACTCTTTTTATTTCTAATGTATTCTTCTAAATCCATTGTCCTTTTTTTCTTATAAAAGTTTTTTTGGCAATATTTCTTAAAGAAATCTTTGACTATAAACATGTTCAGTTGCTTTACCAAAAGTAATAATTTCTTGCAAATCCTGTTCCTGTTAAAATTTCTAAGGAAGCCATTCAAAGATGAGTGACATCTAGACATTTTGTTCATTAGTTTGGTTAACCATTGATTTTCTATTTTATTTACTACATTTTCCTTTTTGTCTATGATTTAGCTCTCCAAAACATTTGGTCGGTTTATATGAAAGGGGCTATATCATAAATGCTTTTAAGGTCTATGTGATTTATACATACAGCTCTCATGATTCATTTCTCAAATAGCCATGTTTGTGGATTTTTTTAAATTAAATTCTTGATTTATGTGAAATAGATAAATACACGGATCATTCAGAACAAGGGTGTCTGTGTCTGGGGGTGGGGAGGGGAAGGACGGGAGGGATTTGGATGCATGAATAACTCCCTATTGGTCCTAATGGGATTTGCACAAGGAAGACTCCTGTATTCCAAGATACAATCTTCCTTCATTCTGACATGTGGTTAGGTATATGTTATTGATATCATAACTTTAATTTCCGAGCCATGTTAAATCGATACATGTTTTAGATGTCCCCCTTAAGGAATGAAACATAAAAGAATATGCCTTTTTTCTTCTACCTCTCCCCATGTTTTATTTGGCAAATTACCTTGACATTCTAAAATATCTTATCTACTTCTGACTTTAAATCGCTTAGGGCTGCGTGCTGGTCTTTCCCCGTGTTGTAAACAATCCCCTATGTTTAATCAGAATTTACCATCATCACAGCAGAAAATAAAACCAAGAATGTGTCTTAACAATGGGAGCATTTTATAAAAGACGATACTTACACAGCGTTTCCTGTAATAGTAATAAAACATTTTCAAGCTCACTCTCAGCTGAAGAAGGAAACTCTTACCCTGCCCAGAACTAGAGTTGTGTGAGAAAGTGTACGTGTACATGTTTCAAATAACCAAACTAATAAGTCTTATTTCTCTCCTTATTATAATCAAGGGAACAACCATTCTAATAAAATTGTGTTCAACAGTTCCTCTATAAACTCACTCCCTTATCCTAGCTCCACCTGGCATAATATAAAATGTAATATACTTTGGAGGTATTTTTAATAAAACTTTTTCAGATGACTCTATGTGGCAACACAATTCATTTATAGTTTCCTATTAGTTTGCCTTTATGGAGGTTTTAGTCTTTCCTATCTCATGGGGTAAATCACTTTTTTTCACAGCCACCATGTAGTTCTATTGATCTAAACTTTTTAAAAAGTTTTAAATATAAGAACAAGGTTGGGATAGGAGGAGAAATAGGCTGACTCATACCACTGTGATATTAAGGTTGATATTTGATATGGATTTTACATGACACTGATATATTTTATTATAAGGCTCTGTATTAACTATGTTACTTATGAAGGTAGGGAGAATGGAAGGAGATACTTCATGATTTATTTTTATTAAAATAGCTGCAAGATCATTCTGTGTTATTCTCAGGGTCAAAATAGTGCTATTCATTCAAAGTGACTTCTTATGAAGGTAAGATGTTTCAGATGGTGATAATTTGGAATGACTTCATGGCAAAAAGACTTAGTGAAGCCTCCTGTGAGCCTGGAAGGAGGGAATATTCAAATGAAAAAGAGTCACTTTCAACCACTGGCTGAAATCTGGCTGCCAGCATTTTGAAGTCCACACCCTTCTATTTTTTAAGGGCATGATATTGTCCAAAGGAAGGGAAATGAGATCCCCTGAGGTGGGGGTGGGGGGGCACATTGCTTCTTCAACTTTCCACCACTTCTGTTTTTAGTCTTACCCTCAGCTCAGAGCTAGTGAGGCTATATTTGCATGGAGATACCACTGGATTGTTGGACTATGATGGTGCTTAGCATCCTGTTCTTAACATTCTGCTCCTTGGGCCTGTGCCCGTGTAGATGATAGTTAGCAAAGTGCAAAATTGAGGAGCAACTCACTGCATATTGAAGAGTCCCCCAAAATCTATGGAATTAAAGCATCACATACCTCTGCAAGACTGGTTATGCAGTTTGTGAGGCTCAGTGCAAAATAAAAGAGCAGCCCTTTTATTTTAAAATAATTAAGAATTTAAAGATGGTGGCAGTAGAGCATTAAACCAAGTGTGGGAATCTTCTAAGTGCAGAACCTTATGTCACTGTTCAGGTTGCACACCCATGAAGCTGGCCTGCCCTCAGACACCTCTGGATGTGAAGGCTAAAGTAAGGCTAAAAACAAAACTCTATTTAAGTAATGACATCAGATTGCCATTTCTGCTCTACACAGATGGGCTGGGGTCTGTCTTCCTACCAGCAGAAGGCTGAAGTTGAGCATTCAGGGTATGGCCTTGGATATTCTACTGTTTGCTGCATATAAATTCATTTCTCTAAGCCCAAGTGTCCTTATTTCTCAAATCATAGTTTAAAGCAGATCTTCCAGATGCCTGAAAACTGAATTTTATCTATCTATCTATCTGTCTCTCTATCTATCTGTCTATCTATCTACCTATCTATCTATCTATCTTTCTTTCTTTTTAACGATTTATTTATTTTTTTTTTTGAGACAAAGTCTCACTCTTTCACCCAGACTGGAGTGCAGTGGTGCAATCTCTGCTCACTGCAAGCTCCGCCTCCCAGGTTTACGCCATTCTCCTGCCTCAGCCTCCCAAGTAGCTGGGACTACAGGCGCCCACCATCACGCCCGGCTAATTTTTTGTATTTTAATAGAGACAGGGTTTCACTATGTTAGCCAGGGTGGTCTTGATCGCTTGACCTTGTGATCTGCCTGCCTCAGCCTCCCAAAGTGCTGGGATTATAGGCATGAGCCACTGCGCCCAGCCTTAAGATTCTTAAAAATGTTCAAAAGCAAGACAAAAACTTTCAAAGCAACCATTGGGCGGTTTGAGGTGGCTTCCTGAAAAAGTTGGGGTATAAAGAGGCATAAGTGATCAATATTTTTCTCTAGTAATGGCTATGATTTCTCTCAAAAGGTAGCAGTATATTAAAGTAGAACATGGAAGTTATGAAAACTTTGATATGAGGCAGATCTGAGATGCACCCATGCTCTGTCCCTTACAAGCTGTGTCATAGTTTCTTGTATAATGTGGTCAGTAATAGTACTTACATTAAAGAGTTGTTGATATATAAGATAATGCATGAATGGTACTTCTTTGGATGCCTGGCACATAGGAAGCATTCAATAAATGGATGTGGATGAAGGTGAAGAAGGAGAAGAGGAGGAGGAGAGGAAACAGGAGGAGGAGGAGGAGGAAAAGGAAGAATACGATAATGGTAGTGGTGGTGGTGAAAAAGGGAGCCATGGTTATTGAGAAAGCGGGAGCTGAACTGGAACCAGTCTGTGCTAGAATCTTCTTATCACCACTACTTGTGAGACCCTGGACAAGTAACAACCTCTTGGTGGGTTCCTGTATCGGTAAACTATCACTGAGTAACAAACCACCTCAAAACTCAGTGACTTAAAATGACTATTATTTATTCTTGCTCATGTGACTACACAATAGGCAGCTAGTCAGTTGAGCAGCTAGGCTTCAAGTTGCAGATCTAGCTGGCCTGGGTTCTAGGCTGGCAGCTGGGCTCAGGTCTGCTTTCTATGTCTGTTATCCCCATTGGATCTGCAGTCTGACTGGAGCATATTCTTATGGCAATGGTGGAAGCACTAGAGAAAAACTCCCTGTGCAAATCCATGTCAAGGTTTGTCTGACATATGGCTATGAATATCCCATTGACCGAAGCAACTCACACGCTGAGACTTGAGACAATGAGCAGGGAAGCATGCATTACATCCACTGGGAAGAACCCCTATGGCCAAGGGGAGGATACAGACAGGGAAAAGAACTGGGGCAATGATTGTTTCTTTACATGGAATATGGTGCTAACAAAGTGACTTCACTCATAGACCTGTTGTGAGCATGAAATAAGATAATCCATGTAAAGCATTTAGCACAGTGTAGGCACATAATTAACACTTAATAAATGTCAGCTATGTTAGTAGTGATGATTCTGATCATTCCATGACCCTAATATAATGAAAGATTTTACACAAGAAAGGCATGTGTAGTCAAGGGAAGTTGGAAAACGTTGGAATAAGTTTAGTGGTGAAACTTTTAGCCGGGCCTTAGAAAAAAAGGGCAGAATTTTTGTGAGAAGAAGGAGGGAAAGGATGCCACTGAATGAGAAAAATAATAATAAAAAAAAAAAGCCTAGCGGCAAAATAACGTGGATCCAAAACACAGATTGTGTTTAGAGTTTCAGGTGAATTAACCACCCTTTATTTCCATCACTTTTCTTCTAAAATCCTTGAGGTGAATTGTCATTCCCAATCCTGCTGTTTGTTTGGAAAGAGAACAGAGAGTACATATATAATAAACCAGCTGTAAACCTGTGTTCTCGGCTTGGAACTTCCTCCAGCACTTCCCCTCCCTGGGCAGGTGCTGCTTCCCGCGGGTCTCCTTCTATCCTGAATGGAAAGCTTGTCTGCAGCAATCCAAGGATGCCCAGAATTAGGAAAGGCGCCTTGAGGGCTCCATCCTGCCTTATAGCCATGAAGAATGGCTATTGCTTACGTGCAAGACTCCAGAAAGGGCCCTGAGTCTCCATGAATTCTTTTGTTCTCACTGAGCAGTAGGGATTTGAAGCAGAGGACCCTGTTAGCAATGAATATTGTAAGCGCTTCTGTCCAAGCCCCCTGCATATGCCATACTGGGCTTTCCCAGCCCCGCCCTTGTGGCAGCCTGCTGCCTCGCTTGCACCATGGTGTGCCGATTAACCAACAGGGGCAGAAAGCCTGCTGCTAACACAGCCCAAGTTGTCCAGGCCTGTTAGCATCTCCCTCAATAGACACAGCCTGAAAAAAGATAAGGGGCTTTCCTCCCCTCTTAGGAAACATATGTGTACTCTGAGGGTGTTCTTTTGAAGACAAACCTTTAGAGAGATCATATATAGAATAAAGTTGAGCTTAGAATTCTTCCAGCTCTAACATCGTCCTACATCTCGCTTTTCATCTCACCTCACCCTACCCAAAGAAGCATGGTCTGAAACCTCTCTTCAAATGGTTTCGGCTTTCAACTCCAGCCTTCAAATGCATTTTGATAAATCATTGCTCAAAACCATTTTACCTGGTTTTATTCCTGTGTGTATCGATGTTTTCCAGAGTGGTTGTGTCCTTACACACCTTAAAGGATGCAAGGTGAAGGAGATGGTGATGGCCGTCCAGTTATTTAACAAATATTCAGTGTTGAAGATGCTGTGGTGTGTCCCCCAGTGGCTGGGACTGTTGGCAGCTAACACCTCTCAGCCTTGTATCTCTCTGATCACTCATCCGCAAAGATATGCTCTTTTCTTGGGAACAGTCTTCTCCATGACAGGTGGGTAAAAGGGAAAGCACCCTGCCTCAAAGTGGGACAACTTAAAAGGGCTGTCTCAGCTTCAGAGCTGTCTTGGGGTTGGTTGAGGCCTTTGTTGTAACCCAGTCCTCTTCTTAGTCCTGTTATCCTCATTCAACCATGTGTGTTGATCCTGGGAACACTTTGTAGTAACTTCTTTTTTGTGGCGCAACCTTGGCTCATTGCAACCTCTACCTCCCAGGTTCAAGTGATTCTCCTTCCTCAGTCTCCTGAGTAGATGGGATTACAGGCACACGCCACCATGCCCAGCTACTTTTTGTATTTTTAGTAGACACAGGATTTCACCGTGTTGGCCAGGATAGTCTCAATCTCTTGACCTCATAATCTGCCCGCCTTGGTCTCCCAAAGTGCTGGGATTACAGGCATGAGCCACCACGCCCAGCCTGCAGTAACTTCTTTACACAGATATCTGCCTTAAAGTCATTTTCCTTAGAACTCTGATCTAGGACATCTGCTATGGGCCAGGCATGGCTCTCAGCACTTTTCATAACTTAGCCGTTTTATTCTATTCTATTCTATTCTATTCTATTCTATTCTATTCTATTCTATTCTATTCTATTTTTTGAGACAGAGTCTTGCTCTGTGCCCAGGCTGGAGAGCAGTGGCGTGATCTTGGCTCACTGCAACCTCTGCCTCCTGGTTCAAGTGATTCTCCTGCCTCAGCCTCCCGAGTAGCTGGGACTACAGGTCTCAACCACCACACCCGGCTTTTTTGTATTTTTAGTAGAGGCGGGATTTCACCATGTTGGCCAAAGATGGTCTCAATCTCTTGACCTCATGATCCACCTGCCTCAGCCTCCCAAAGTGCTAGGATTACAGGCGTGAGCCACCACGCCCGGCCTCCTTAGCCCATTTAATACTCAGAACTGCCATCCTTAAGAATTAAGGAAACCAAGGTCAGAGCAGGCTAACTAACTTGCCTGAGCTTCCTCTTAGTAAGTGGCAAAAATGTCTGCCTTTCTCCAAATTCCACAATCTGTATGCTGCCTCACAGTTTTAAAAATAGCAAAGGCAGCTTAAAGGTATGCCAAAATGTGGACCATTTGTTGAACAAATGAATGAATAAATGAGATGTCAAAGCAGACAGGAAAGTGGTCAAATGCACAGTAAAATGATCTTTCTGTAGGGATGTCAGAGATGAGTATCAGGGAATCTACACTGGGATTCAACTGTGTATGAGTGTGTCTGATGCACGGATAGATCTGCAGCAATGGGTAAAATTAAAACCCCATGAGAGGGCTATGCTCTGGATTCATCAAGGTGAGGGTGGACGGAGGAAGAGCTAGCACACTTAAATGGAGGTATTTGAGAAAGGAACTATTTACAAGAGCGTAGACAGTACTAAAAGAAACTTACAGGGGATGGTGAAGCTTTCTGTGTCTGACAACAGCAGGGAGCCATTTTCACCCATAAGACTGAAGAGACTTTTTGGAATATATTTTAATACTTATGTCAATATAATTCATATCCTTTGTAATCTAATGTATTTTATTTTGTGCATTGAAAGCTATGTGGAAAAGGGATTCAGGGCTTCACCGGACTGCCAAAGGGTTTCATAGCACCAAAAAAGTGAAAAGCTCCCATAGAAGGCACTGGGAACACTGCATCTACCTTCAAGAGGCTGTCTTCAAAGTGGAGAGGACAGAATGGTGCATAGGGCACACTGGGACACAAAGCATGGCAGAATTAATGTACCTGAAGGATGGAAAAGGATTGCATAAAGGAACTAATACTTAAACTGAATTTTAGAAGACAGGTGCATGTCCAGGTGGGTGAAAGGGTGGAGTAAAGGCAAGAGGCTGCTAGAGAGGGAAGAACATGGAAAAGGAGAGGTCTCTGCAGAGAAAGCGAGTTACCCAAACATCCTGGAGCAACAAGATAGAGAGGTGACAGCAGGTATAGAAAGAGTTGGACAGAAGCCAAGAAGAAGTTGAGGTATTTCCATGAGCTTGGAGAGCTGTTAAAGGACTCCATGCTAGGAAGGACATGATCACATCTATATCAACTGTAGAATCATCACAATGGTCTACTGTGTAGAGAATGAAAGAAGAAAGCAAGCGTGGGAGATAAGGAAACACATTAGGATCCTCTTGCCAGAATCAAGGCTCAGTGTCACAAGAACCTGAAGTAAGGTGGTGCAGGAGACCAGCATGTGTGGCTCACTTGGAAGCCACTGAATAATGCACCAGAACACACCAAAGGCTTTCTGCGACTCTCTTCCAAATGTGTTTTCTGGCAGAAGGAGGATGCTTGGCCTGTGTGTAGACCCTCAAGGCACTAAGGGAGATAATGTCCCAGGAGCAACCCTCAATTAATGAGGGATGGGAGTAGGTGGATAAATACTCCAGCTTCCTCACCCCTTAGGCCAACTCTGCTGAGGCATGTTCAGTGCTGTTTCTTAGAGGACACCAGTGAGGGTGAGCTTTGCTTGCCCACAGTGGTAACTTGATGTCTTCCTTTCTCCATATCGTTTCTCCACATTCTCACTGTTTTTCCTGGAATCACCTCCCAAATAAACCACTTGAACTGAAACCTGGTTTCAGGGTCTGATATTGGGGAAATCCAGACTAAGACAGGCAGTTTTAGTGGGTCTGGAGAGATGAGAATATAGGGGAAAAAGCTGTGAGAGACATGGAATTACATGGCCTGGTCGTTTATCAACTGCAGAAGTGCAGGAATATGTGGTATCAAGCATGATGTCAGTTTTTCTTTCTCCTTGTGTGATTGGTAGAAAGATCTGCAATTCTCTGAGCTGGAGATGACAGGAGGAAGAGCAAACTGTGGTGGGAGGGCATAATGAATTTCATATGGGCACCATGAGTGAACTACTCCTACGACTCTGGACAGAGATGTCCAGCAGGCAGTTGGAAATTCAGAGGTAGACACTCATGGAGAGAGTTGGGCTGGTGGGCTTTACTTGGAGGCATCTAGGATTTTGATGAGATTTTTCCAGAGGAAGTCTAGGGAACTTAAACCTAAACCTTTTGAACAGGACATCTGTGGAAGGTGCTGCCTTTCAAGTTGGCCTTCTTTCCCGCTTAATTCTGACTCTGCCACTTGCCCCTTACACCCTAGTTGCCCTGACTCAGTCGAAAGAATTTTCTTGTCTAAAACTTCTTCCAGCAATAGAAAGTCACAACTTTTTGTTTTTTTCTGGGAGATTATTGACTGTGATTGTGTTGACAAGAGTATGTGCCTTTCTCTTCCTTGCTTTGGTTTCTACAAAGGCAAGTGTTATTTGTAGAGTGGCCATATTACTTATCATCCAAGTCAGGATACTTTTGAGAGTAAAAGAGAGCACTAGTTATAATTATAGTTATAATTATACCAGAGTATTAAGCATCAATTGAAACTATCTTAAGCAAATCAAGACATGGTTATCCTGATTATCTAATTAAAAATGTAGACCACCTTGAATCTTCCTACAAGTATGTGGATGTAGAAATAACACATAGGGTGAAAGAGAAGGACAGAGAGAAAGAGAGAAAAAAAAGGGAGGGAGAGAGGGAAACAGGGAGATTAAGGATAAATCAAAGATCCATTTTGAGAGTCCCCTGTGGCACAGCTTTACCTAAAACAGTTTTTCCTCCCCTTTCTCTGCCTCTTTCTTATGAGTGCCTACAGGGTTATTTAGCTTTTTATCTCCAGCCTATAACCCAGTGCCTCATATGTGCTAGAGAGTCAGTAAATAATTTTTAAATACATAAATGAGCAAGTTTCTCTATTAAAATTCTCCTAAAAATTCCATTTCCCAACTACTCTGGCCTATATGAAATTTTTTCTCCATTGAAATCCTATGTCATCTCTAGTTTTAATTGCATATTAAATATTTAATGAAATGCTTTTCCATTTTGTTGATTAATTTAGGCATGGGGATTCTATCTCTATTATACTGATTCTATTAAAATGTACTCCTGGCGAGGCATGATGGCTTACACCTGTAATCCCAGCACTTTGGGAGGTTGAGGCAAGCAGATCATGAGGTCAGGAGTTCAACACCAGCCTGACCAACATAGTAAAACTCCATCACTACTAAAAATACAAAAATTAGCTGGGCATCGTGGCAAGTGCCTGTAATCCCAGCTACTCAGGAGGCTGAGGTAGGAGAATCGCTTGAACCCAGGAGGCGGAGGTTGCAGTGAGCTGAGATCATACCCCTGCAGTCCAGCCTAGGTGAAAGAGCGAGACTTCATCCCAAAAAAAAAGGGTCCTCTTTTGGTATTTTCTTCTGTAAATAGGGATGAGTATAGTGCCTATCTCATAAATCTCATAAGTTTATTGTGAGGATTAAGTCAGCTAATAAATATGAAGAGCCTGGCCAATACTAAGTTCCCATTTTATGTTAGTTATTGTTATTTTTATTATCTCTTCTGGGGAAGAGATGAGGCCATTGCACTTACTAATATTTGAACAAAAAATAGTGACTTCATTATTTAATGACTTAAAAGCATGTTGATCCAAATAAGGTAAAATGGTCATGTCTGGTAGACTCATGAATGACATTCAATGTGCAGTGATACCAGATTTAAAAATTATTTTTTCCTGAAACACTCTAATTTCAATATTTGAAGCTGTGTTTGTGGGTATTCAGTTTTCTTTACTCCTTCATATGAGAGCATATTGGCTATAGTGAAGTGGGTGGGAAAAAATGCCTGGAATTTAAATTTGAAAACCATAGTTTAACAGATTTTCATGGGTTTTCTGAAAGTAAGATGAACTTAACTCACCACTGTTATTAATATTCTTTTTTTTGATTTTATAATACAAAAGTTAAAATGTGGGCTGGGCGCAGTGGCTCATGCCTGTAATCCCAGCACTTTGGGAGGCCAAGGCAGGTGGATCACTTGAGGTCAGGAGTTCAAGACCAGCTTGGCCAACATGGTGAAAACCCATCTCTCCTAAAAAATAATAAAATAAAATAAACTGAGCATGGTGGCACATGCCTGTAATCCCAGCTGCTCTGGAGGCTGAAGCAGGAGAATTGCTTAAATCTGGGAGGCAGAGGTTGCAGTGAGCCAAGATCACACCACTGCACTCCAGCCTGGGTGACAGAATGAGACTTCATAAATAAATAAATAAATAAATAAATAAATAAATAAATAAATAAATTTGTCCTTGCAGGTAGCATTGGCAGAACTTCTAATTTACCCAGAAATATGAAGCTTGGTAGATCTTAGGCAAGTGTGTCAAAAGAGTCCCTACAGTAGAGTTGACTTCTCTGCTTAAGGAAGACTTCATCCCCTCACGTCAGAGCTTATACTTGAAGACCTTGCATTCCTTGGTCCTTAGTTGAAAGTTCCCCAATCCAACTTTCAGCCCTTTCCCTTGGAACACATTCAGAAACACATTGGTCCCCGGCCCCAGTCCTCTTATCTGTAGTGGAGGCAAGTGCCATGTTACAGCTTCTTTATGACCCTTGTCATCTTCTTTATTCCCTCCTGACTTTCTGACCTGAAATGCTGGCAGTATTTGAAGATCTGGAACGTAAGTTTTGCTTCACTTAAACCTGGTTTCTCATTGACTTAAGGTTCCCTTAGACGAGTGCTGTTCAGTGGAACTATTCTACAAGGATGGAAATGTTTTATGTCTGCCTTGTCCAAGATGTTAGCCACTAGGCACATGTAGTGACTAGAATGTGGCTAGTGTAACTGAATAACTGAATTTTTAATTTTATTTTAATTTAATTAATTTAAATAGCCATAGATAGCTAGTGCTATCATCTTGGACAGTGAACTATCTTCTCCTACACAGATTTTATCCGAGTTACAGTTCCTGAGGAAAACAAAAATAAGCAAATATGCTATTTATTTATGATGACAATCACTGTTTAAACCACATACCTCAATAGCCACAAAGACATTGAATGAAATTGTGAGATACACTAGAACATTGACTTAAATCAAAGTCTTCCCTTGACTTGGATAATGCTGTCAACCTCTTGCTTTTAGTTTCACTCCTTTCATCTCTCTTTAGGTACATACTGCCAAGTCTTAATGTTGGAGATCCTCAGGAATAGGTCAAAGACCATCTCCCTTTCTAGCTCCATATTCTGTTTCCAGTTTACCGCAATCATGCCTATAGCTTCAGAATCTTCTCTACATCGATCACTTCCAAAGTTGTATCTTTAATATACACTTCTCTTTCAGGCTTTCTCAAATATAGCATGCTCAGAACTGAATGTGTGACCCCTCTCACAATCTTGGTCTTTACATCACTGAATAACACCAATCTAGATGGTCAAGCCTGAAAGCTAAGAGCCATCCTTGAACATCTCTATCTCCTTGCATTAATGTCAAAGTCATCTCCAACTCCAGTTGTTTTCACTTGGAAAATAGCTTTCAGATCCATTCACCTCACTTAATCTCCACTGTTGGCACCACAGTCTAAGTTACCATCATCTCTTACCTGGATCTCCTGCTAGAAGTTTCTATGTGTCCATAGTCACACAGAACTATAGAAACAGAGTTTTGTCATGTGTCATGCTCCCTCAAGTCTCGGAGCCATTATAATGTCTCTAGAATTAAGATTGCTCAAAATAAACTCCAAATTCACAACCCTCCCCTCATCCCCTCTGCCCTGTCCTGCCCAACCCCTGGTTCCTGGTTCATCTTGAAGTTTTATTCAGACCCTAACTCAAATGTCACTTCCTTAAGGTTAGTTTTCTTGATTCCCCAGATCATATCTGGACTCTGTTATACATTTTCCTATCACCTTGTACTTCCCCTTCTGAGCACTTATCACAATTATAATTATCTTTCGTATTATCTCTCCTGTTAAAAAGATAACTTCCATGAAGGCAAGGATTTGTTTGTCTTATTCATCACTTGATTCTTGGTGCTTGAGTAAGTACATGCACATAGTAAGTGCTGAATAAATTGATTCCTTGGATACTTAATGTGAAGTTAATTGTATACTCTTACTGCCTCAGGTTAGTAAGCTGGACTGTCACTCTATATTCACGTTAGGAAATTGACAGGAAAATGAATTTGGTAACTTGTTATTCACATTTAATCTTAATCCTCAAAACTGAGTTTCTCTGTGAATAAAACAATAAGTTACTGGAAATGTGGAGTTTTCAAAACAAACTCTTGATGTAAAGTTTTATCCTTCTGTTATTGCAGGTGCAAACTTTCCAGCTGTTCTGTGATATTTTAAATGTGTTTCAAATGATTCATTTACTACTTTGAGTAGTTTATCTTGGAGATATATATGTATTTTAAATTTAGTTAACTTATTGATACTACTCTAATTATTATTTTGTAGAACTATGTTCTTCCAAGAGATCTTGTCAGAGACTCACCAAAGCCATTAATTGACCGTGGTTACTGAATTCCAAAGAGTCGTCAATCCTTCAGGAATAATCTTTGGGATCAGTTGTCATTATTTATCTAGCATGACACCATCTACGAACTGTGTTATTCAAAAGTGGAACTTTTTCTATTTCCTGTGTCATTGTTTCCAAACACAAATTTGACAATTTCCATGCAGGAAGGGAACATGAGCGCTTCTGGACTTGCACATGAATTTTTTGTCCTTACCTATTAATTGCTCAACCGACCTTGTAACTAGCTTCCTCCCTTTGATCTGATACTTTCTTATTTCACGCTTGCAGATGTTTTTAAGTGTTCTAATATTTCCCCACCTGGGGAAACTGGATGTTCTGTGGTAGTTGATGACATAGTTTGCTAGGCCACCATGGCTTTATTTCATAACTTTTTCCAGAAAGTAAACTATTTAGGTTGAGGATAAGAAAAATTGTGGAGTTATACTAATCTAAATGTGACATACTCTTCATTGACTTTCCTGGTTGACAAGTTATCCATCTATTTATCTATCTATCTATATCTTTTTTAAAAATTAAAGCCATTTAAATAAAAATTACTTAAAGGAACTGTGGACTTTTAAAGATTCAGAAAATCAATTTAAAAAATACAAATGTCCACATCATTGAGAATATTCAAAGCAAGTCACAATATCATTTAAAAATTAGCCATGTAGTAAATATCAAATAAATTATTAATGTATATTAATTTTATTGTATTTAGTAATTAAAATGGTGAAAACATCATGAAATATTTATACTCCTCTATGATCAATAACTGTTTATACAAATCTTTTTTTTAGGCCACAGAAAACTTTGGTTCTCATTAATTAATGAGTTATTTCAACTAAACATTCAACTTTTGTTTCTAGAAGCACACCTTTTTTTCATTTCCTAAGGCAATTTGTAGTTTATTATAATTCTATTAATCATCAGACTTTGTTACTATTAAGCAACAACTGAGAAATTAAATAAAATAATTCTTTTGAATTGAGGAACAACTATTTCCAGGTGATTGTAACAATAGTAATAATAACAACCATGCATATATTCTGTTAGCAGAATGAAAAAATGTTAAAATAAGACCAAACTTCATTTAAAGCAAAGGTCTAGGTTTCATATGTGCATGAGAAATGGAAATTCAATTGCTAACCCAAATCTGAACTAAAGTCATAATCAAACTAACTGAACTGTTCCAGAGTGTATGGGGGAGGGGACACTGGAAGGTTTACCTACTTTGGAGGAGGGTGTTAGCTATTAAACCATACACCTCAACAGATTACTAAATTCAAGAGATTGATTGAAGGAGCCATTCAGATTATATACCATATGCTATTCTAAATTTTTGAATGGCTATTAAAAAAAAACAAACACGGGTTCAGATTTTTTTCCCTATTAAAATGCACCCTGTTGAGTGTCTCTGGGAACACACACATTGTCCTCATCCAAGCATACCTGTGTTCTACGGTATACTGTCTTGAAGGCATGTTATTTACCATGGGGATAGAGAATTTAGTTCTGTGCCTCAGGTGCAATCCTGGCCTGTCCCTTTATTACCTCAGGCATCTCGCTTAACCTCTCTGAAGTTTAGCTTCCTCCTCCTGTAAACCATAGGAATAATTACACCTAATTCTTCACATACTTGTGTGGATTAAACGAGATAATTCATGAAATTACACCATGAGTGTTCAGTAAGTACTAATTTTTGTTAGTTCTATTATTCACCCCATGGACTTTGAATGAGTTCTCTTGGTTGGGCTTCAAAGCCTTTACATTTCTTGTTGCAATATTCTCATCAGAAAAGGATGTAGTATGAGCTTCAGTATGACTGCATTTGGTAGTGTGAGTCCTGGTGTTAGTGCATTTGGGTTTCTAAGAAGACTAGACATTAGGACCGGATTGGCTGCTTCTGCCAAAAGAAACAAACCACTTCAATTTCATTAGCACAGCCCTGCAAATAGCTTTTCAAGTAGTCAGGGAAGTAAAAGTTCTATTGAGCTTGGGGCTATTTTGCATTATCTCCAAGGGACACTTTCTCCCTGGAGAGGCCACCTGCATCTTATAACTTAAGAGGGTCTCTCTGCTAAGTCCTGGAGTTTCCACACAGCTGCTGAAGACAGACGTACGTTCCTAGCATTTGGCATCACAAAGGGAGCTCAAAGGCCAGGCGGGAATCTTGCTGTCATTTTGTCAATCCCTTGTCTGTTTTTCCCCAGGCTTCCCCAAAATTTCCATTAATCTTGGAGCCAAGAAATACAACACAATCAGCTTATGCAGTAGCCTTGAAAAAACTTAAACTTTTGATTTAGAGGTAATTGTAGGTTCACTTGCAGTTAAAAGAAATAATGTAGAGAAATCCCATGTACTAAGCATCCTTTACCGAGTTTCCTCCTATGGGGAAGTTAAGATACAGAATAATCTCATCATCACAAAAATTCCTCTTGTTTAGCTTTTATACCATGTCTCCCTCCCATTTCACCCTCTCCCTCATCCTCAATCCTTGTCGAGCACTAATCTCTTTTCCATTTCTGTAATTTTGTCATTTCAAAAACGTGATATAAATTACACCATACAGTGTATAACCTTTTGGCATTATCTTTTGAAATTCAGCATAATGCCCTGGAGAGTCATCCCAGATGAGGGTGCATCAATAGTTTGTTCCTTTTCACTGCTAAGTAGTATTCCATGATATAGATGAAGGAATCTGGGTTGTTTCCAATCTTAGGATAATATGAATAAACCTGTTATGAATAGTTATGTACAGGTTTTTGTGTGAACCTAGGTTTTTACTTCTCTGTAATAAATGCCAAGAGTGTGATTGCTCGGTGGTATTGTAATTACACGTTTAGTTTTATGAGAAACTGCCAAGCTGTTTTCCAGGGTGACTGTACCCTGTATATTCCACCAGCCATCGATAAGGAATGTAGTCTATCTGCATCCTCTCCAGTATTTGTTGTTGTTACTATTTTTAATTTTAGGTATGCTGACAGGTGTGTAGCAGTACCTCATTGTGGCTTGACTTGGCATTTCCTCAATGGCTAATGACGTTGAACATCCTTCTTAGCAGTATTTTGCAGATGGTATACTTTAAGAGCTAGTATGCCATCTGAAAGGGGGATCCATTTTCATAATTGAGACCAAAATTAATTTATTTGGACGAGAATCAGGTCCGAAAAAGAGAGAACGTGTGTGAGCTGCAGTATGCTTCATCTTGAACTCAGGTTTCCTGAATCCAAGCCAAGTGAGCTTAACCAGACCCTATCACTAGTACACATCAGAGATGATTTACTTGCTCTGAATTGGGTGGTAAAAATAGAGCAGATTGATGGCCAGTTTAGAATATCTGAGTAATATAGTGATTCTCTGTGTAGTATCTAGCAATTTATTATCTACTGGGAAATCAATAAATAATTGAATTTTTTATACATACATTATATATGTAAATCTACATACATATATGCAAATATCTGTATATAGGTGTATCTATGTCTCTCTAGCTAGCTATTTATCTAGAGAGAGAGACGTATTCTTCCAAAAAACTTCTACCTTTTTTTTTCTAAAGTAGGCACATTAGAAGTTTTGTTTCACTATTTATAGCAGGGAATATATGACGAACGTGGTGTTTTTATTATCTCAAGTTAATCTCTAATGTTGGTAGACATCCTTTAATCAATTATCAATGGGGACAATGCTACATCATCCTATTTGGAGAAGCCTCAAATAGGATACATCGGGAAGAACAAAACATCACTGCCATTGTATTTCTGCCCAAAATGCACAAACAAAATCTAATGATAAACAATCAGACCTACATAAATTAAGGAAAACTTCATACAATAACAGGTCTGTACTGTTGAAAAAAAATCAATGTCTTGAAAGTCAAAGGAAGACAGAAGAACTTCAAGATTAAAGAGAACTAAAGAACCTTTGCTCAAAATGAAGACTACTGCAGAGATGATGAACAGTATGTGTAACTGAGACATCCAAATACTCAGAGAGTCTGCATTGCATTATTGAGAAAACTGATGAAATCAAAATAAGTCCTATGAATTAATTACATTTAAGTTCCCTTGTTTTCATCATTGTATTGTTTTTATGATCTTTGTATGCCTTATGTATTGGCACAAAGTCCTTGTTGCTAGGAAATAAACACTGAATTATTCAGGACATAATGCCTGCAACTTACTCTCAAAAGTTCAAGCACTACAAAGTGTGTGTGTGTGTGTGTGTGTGTGTGTGTGTATGTGTTTAGAAAGACAGGAAATAAAGCAAAGCAGTAAAATGTAAACATTTGTGCATCTGGATTAAGAATATGTGGAAGTTTTTTGTACTATTCTTACAACTTTTCTCTCAATTTGAATGTATATTAACTAAACTCTCCTCCACCCCCAACAAAAGAAAGGAAACCCACGCCTGTTCAATGTATTCTGTAGTTCTCATTAAGTATTAATAGGGTCAGTAATGAAGGTCCTTGGAGAAGACGGAGTTCACCTTCTTGATATGCAGATGAGGAGACAGAAGCTCCCAGAAGTGAAATGCCCTCTCAGGTGCTTCCCAGGAGGGTGATGGAGGAGCTGGGACTGAAGATGCCTTCTGATGCTCTCCAGTGGCCTTTGCTTGAGCTCTGGCCAGGCTCACACACAGACAGAGCAGGGAAAATGGTAGTCAAGAGCTCTGTTTACAGTGAGAGACTTTTTGGGGAGTGGGAGGAGAAATGAGGTGAACTGAGAAGTTGTAGATCATTTCAGAGATTCAGAATTGACACATGTATTGTGACTCCTTACTCTGATCTGAGAGCTGTCTTACCACTTTGACTTTGCTAAGAGACACACTCTTTCCATTTGAACCTAAACAAGGACAAAACTCTGATGACCACCTCCAAAGCCAGCTGCTGTGCAGACCCAGCTTGTAGATGGTGTAAAAATAATCCAAAAATGGGCTTAATACAGGAAGGAGTAAACAATGCATGTATCTAATTCAGAAAGAAGGTATTTCAGATAGGGGCTGATGTGGCCAGCAAAAGAAATAGTTACAAGATGGAATAGATACGAAGTGAAATGTACCCCAGAAGTCATCTCAAGTAAGATAGGATATTTATTTCATATTTATAGACTCATGGAGAAGCTGAGCTTTTCAGATTGTGAGCTTACACTGGCAGTTTCTTCCATGTGCAGATAGCCCTAAGCACCTGCTTGTAGACCACAGGTTAGGAGACATCCAATAAATAGCTGGAAGGTCGTAGTTCTTGAGGTGATCTCCAGAGCTGAACTCTAGTGCTGAGCATGACAGCTAACACAGTTTACTCAACACGTTGCTGTTTAAATAGAACTTCAATATGCTTTCTCATTTACCCATCACAGAAACCCTCCAGATAGACTACGTTGAGAGAGGCAGGGCTTGAGCTCCACCACTTGATATAAATCAGTGCTCTTTTCTTCCCAAGATGGGGCAAATTCCCAGAGATCATCTCCCCCTGCACCCACTGTATTTACAGAAAGGGTGAAGGCCAAAAAAGTTGAGCCCTTGAAACCAAAGAGCAAAGTGTGTTGCTACCTCTGGAATACAGCATCTTTTAGATGCTGGTGTCTCATGTCCATTAGAAGAAGACATTTTAAATCTAAATATTGGAAGGAGTAAATAAGGATCTACTTTCAATCATTCAACAAATATTTATTGAGCATTTACTATGTTACAGGCACAGTGCAAGGCTATGCAAATACAACCTTGACCAATACAGGTGTGAATTTTGCACTTGTGATACATATAGGCTAGGGGGCAAATAGATAAAAGCAACTCTGCCACATGTATTCTAAAGAAGAAGCCCAAAGGGCCAGGAGGTAGGATAGCAGGAGTCCAGCTCTGTCCTAAAGATCAGGAAGGCTTCCTGGAGGAAGTGAGATAGAAGGCCTGGGGTGGGGATGGGATGAGAGGAGAGAGAGCTTTTCAGGCACAGAGAACAGCTAAAGAAAATATATAGCTATATGACTTGAAAGAGAAAGAAAATGTGGCTGAAACAGAGTAAGGACTTTAATGGTAAGTGACCTCCAACCACCCCCTCACTTCCTCCTAACCACGAACACACACTCATTTTTCCCATTCAAATTCCCAGAGATCCTTTTACCATTATTTTCAAAACTAGCCTTGAAATGATTTATTTTGTCAAGTTCTCAGCAGAGAAAACTGCTAACACTATTTAAATCAGAATCTCAGGCAGTGGTACCAGGCCTGAGGATTCTTTAAAGCTTCCCAGGTGATCCCAAAGTTCAGTCTAGTCAAGCTGGGGCCTTTAAACCCCTTCTTGACCATGGACACTGGTTAAGACAAGGAGAAAAAACACTTCTGGCCTGAGAGGTGGAGGGGAATGGTGAAGAGCTATGTTCTAGCTTCTGAGGTTTGTAAAATATGTTATGGAAGTGAAGGGAGTGATGCCCAGAGAACCCAGGATAATGTCCTCATTTGGGATCTTTACAAAATTTAATTTTGAGCATTTATATATTTTTTTATTTTCAAAGATTTTTGGGGAACAGGTGGTGTTTGGTTACATGAGTAAGTTCTGCAGTGGTGATTTGTGAGATTTTGGTGCACCCACCACCTGAGCAGTATACACTGTACCGAATTTTTAGTGTTTTATCCCTCACCCCCTCCCACCGTTTCCCCCAAGTCTCCAAAGTCCATTGGATCATTCTTATGCTTTTTCATCCTTATAGTTTCACTCCCACTTGTGAGTGAAAACATACGATATTTGGTTTTCCATTCCTGAGCTACTTCACTTAGATTAATGATCTCCAATTCCATTCAGATTGCTGAGAATAACATTGTTTTGTTCCTTTTTATGGCTGAATAGTATTCCATGGTGTATATATAGCACAATTTCTTTATCCATTCATTGATTGATGGGCAGTTGGGCTGGTTCCATACTTTTGCAGCTGCAAATTATGCTGCTAAAAACATGCATGGCAAGTACCTTTTTCATATAATGACTCCTTTCCTCTGGGTAGATACCCAGTAGTGGGATTGCTGAATCAAATGGTAATTCTACTTTTAGTTTTTAAGGAATCTTCACACTGTTTTCCATAATGGCTGTACTAGTTTATATTCCCACCAGCAGTGTAAAAATATTCCCTTTTCACCACATCCCTGGCAACATTTATTACTTTTTGATTTTTTTTATTATGACCAGTCTTTAAGGAGTAAGGTGGTCTTCTTGGCCAAAAACCCTAAAGCAAATGCAATGAAAACAATCATAAATAGGTGGGACTTAATTAAATAGAAAGTTTCTACACAACAAAAGAAACAATCAGCAGAGCAAACAGACAACCCACAGAGTGGGAGACAATGTTCACAATCTATATATCTGACAAAGGACTAATATCCACAATCTATAAGGAATTCAAACAAATTAGCATGGAAAAAAAAAAAAAAAAACAAATCCCATAAAAAAATGGGCTGAGAATGTGAATAGACAATTCTTAAAAGAAGATATATAAATGACCAATAAACATGTGAAAAAATGCTCAACATCATTATTGAGCATCTGTATTTGACTATGAAAAGATTGAGGGCTAGGTATGGTGGCTCATACCTGTAATCCCAGTGCTTTGGGGTGCTCAGGCAGGAGCATCACTTGAGCCCAGCCTGGAATTTGAGACCAGCCTGGGCAATATAGTAAGACCCTGTCTCTAAAAAAAAAAAATTGAAAACATTAAAACAATTAGCTAGGTGTGTGATGGGCACCCGTCATTCCAGCTAGTCAGGAGACTAAAGCAGGAGGTTTGCTTGATCCTGGGAGGTCAAGGCTGTAGTGAGCTATGATCCTGCCACTGCCATCCAGCCTGGGTGACAAAGTAAAAACTCTGTCTTTAAAAATAGAAAAAAAAATCAGGAGCTCAATGTTCGGGATGCCAGTGCAGACTTTTCACTGTTGTTGTTGGAGAAGGAAGAGGGTAGTAGATGGTGTGAGCCCTGGAGAATTCTCTTCCGGCATCATCTTCCTGTAGAAAACAGTGTGACAAAGCTGTGATTCCCCAAAATTCATTCCTTGATAACAATTGTGTTTGTGCTACATAGCCTGAAGCAAAGCTAACAGAGGTAATAGCTGTTGAAAAAAAAAATTAACGGGCATGATGACTGATTTACAGCTTTGTCATAACATAAATTATAACAGGAGATGGAGGGAATGGCTTTTTGGAAGCCCTGCTTTTCTGCAGAGGTGCAAGGCCCTTGCTGCTTTTCCAGCTATTGTTAAGTTTGCTAAAAATAAGATCTGTGCAATATGTAAACATCACCCCGCCCCAAGTAAAAATATGGATCATTCAGATACTAGAGGCAAGAGAAAGTCAGATGTTGGCCTAAGGCCTTAAGTTCATGTCCCTGACAGGCTCTGAGCTTGTCAAAACTGCTCTTCAATCCCCTTGCTAATAGCATGGTGTGCTTCAGTTACTGAATTGGTCACGTAATTAGCATACTCCTCTGGCTGGGAAGAAATCTGCGGGTACACTCTAAATTAAAGAAAACCAACTTGTTGTGCCAGGTTATATAATTTAATGAAGAATCTGTAGACGGTGCCTTTTAAAAAGTATGATTCTGTGTATAAAATTAAGCACTCAAGCCGAATGTTTCTCTTTTAGCTCTCAGCCAAGGCTCACTGTTGTGTAAATGAATTAAATGCAGCCAAAGGCCCATCTGCTTCACAGGACAGAACCAAATGAGACCGAGATGCTTGGGGTCTATTTGCCCTTGCTTTGTAGCATCTTGGGCAAACCAGCACTGATGTCCAATGTGAGAGGCGAATATTTCTGCTTTTATCATTGTCGTAAGCCACAATTTTTTTTCTTACCTCTTCTCTGTTTGTTATTTAAACAACAAAAAAATCTGGTGGTAGATCCATCTGACCTCATTGAGTCCAAAATGGCATCTCCCTCTCCTTGTTCTTCCTCTCTAGCCGCTCCTTTATTTTTCTTCTTTTCTTTTTCTCTTTCATCTGGCTTCTCCACCCAAAAAGCCAAGGGAAGTGAGGTAACAATAACTTTGTTGCATTTCACCTGGCCCACCCAGAGAAAATCTATTTCTAGGCAAATGCGGAAAACCCAAACCTTGTGGAACACAACCAGCCCTTTAATCTAACATCCTCTGTGCGCTGCAGAGTCTAATGTTTAATTTGAAAAACAATCTGAAAATAGCATGAAAGGAAACGTGGAATTTGCATAGCTATATATATGTTTAAGATAGTCATAGTCGTTTTGGAAAATACTGTGTTTGAGAGCTGAGCCTTTACTTGAAGTTGCCTGAATTTTCTGGACTCCTCTGAGATAAGGAGTGTAATTTTCAGTTGAGTGATGGTTGCTTTTCTGCACAGTTGTCTTGATATTAAGGAGTCAGAAGTCAAAGCCTGTCATTTTGGAAAACTGAATGCTGATATTCAGAGCTGTTTGAATGATCAAAACTAAAGTCACAATGACGACGAGGTTCTAGTTTATTTCTAATATCCGTTGGATTGCCATGCTTTTCAGAATCTTGTTAAAAATCTTCTGTTTTCTCTTTCTTTCCTTTTATCTTTCGTCCATCTCTTTCTCTCCTTTTCTTTGCCATTTTCATGGCCTTTTTAAAAATCTTTTTTCTGCATATTCCTTTTTTTTTTCAAAGTTTAAATTGCACTAAAATCTTTTCATAGGCATGGCCTAAGTTTGGCTTATTCCAGCCCAGTTGCCAGATGAAATCTTCTCTCCATAAGCCATTTGAAGGACAACTTCCATTTCCAAAGCCTTAAATTTAATAGCTGGAGAAAAGAAAAACAAAAATATCTGCTGTTTCAGGCTTCCTAACATTTCTACCACATTCAAGATGCCTTTTAAAACATTCTGAAAGTTGCTGGGAACTCAGGTGTCAAGCATAAGCTCTTCATTTGGTGAGAGACGTTCTGCGGGTCAAGGAGACAAGGTAAAGAGTGCAGAGGTGTAAAAGTTTAAGGGTGATTGCAAACCAATATGTATGCCTCTAGGAAAAGGATTTTAATCTTGGGATCCATGGATAGAAGTCAAGGAGTTTGTAATAATCCATTTTCTGTTGCTTATAACAGAACACTTGAAACGGGATAATCCATAAAGAAAAGGAATTTGTTTCTTACAGTTATGGATGCTAATAAATCCAACATTGAGAGGCTGCATCTAATGACAGCCTCCTTACAGGTTGCATGGCAAGGAGGATGAGCGTGCACATGTGCTAGCTCAGGTCGCTCCTTCCCCTTCTTGTAAAGCCACCAGTTCCCCTTTTATGATAACTCATTAATCCATTAATCCATGAATGGATGGATTCATTCAATTCTCATTGAATTGAGCCCTTGTGATCCAATCACCTCTTAAAGGCCCCACCTCCCAATACTGGCATACTGGGGATTAAGTTTCAACAAGGGTATTGGAAGGGACATTCAAACTATAGCAGAGTCCATGAACTTAATCGGAAAACATTACTTCTTTGTATTTCCTAAGCTTTAGTTGAAATACAGCTTTTCTACCGATTATAAATATGGACAAATAACCCGTGGTAATGTCAGCAGTCTGTAACATATTACAATACAGTTGTTGATGTAGAGACATCTGGTCTCAACAGATGCTTTATGTCCAACACTACTTAGATATTATGGTAAATATTAGACCTATCACTAGATCTTTCTATTTAAAGCATTAATAAGGGAGCACATGCCTCACAATAGCAATTAAAAATATTATTATAGATACATGGGAGCTAAGCTATGAGGAGGTATAAGAATCATACAATGGACTTCAGGGACTTGGGGAGAAGAGGGGGGGACGAGGGATAAAAGACAACAAATATGACACAGTGTCTACTGCTCGGGTGATGGGTGCACCAGGTTCTCACAAATCTCCACTAAAGAACTTACTCATCTAACCAAATATCATCTGTACCTCAATAACTTGTGGAAAAACAAAATTTAAAAAAGATTATAAATATTTCATTATTGATATTTTTCTTAATTCCTTATATTTTATTTAATGCATTTAAAAATTGTTATTCTGAGAAGCAGTCCACGGCTCCATTGAATTGTAAAATGAGTCCATGTAACTAGTAAAGGTTAAGAATCTTGACTCTGAGACGAAATGATTCTTCCAACTGGATTCTGAGTGGTCCTTGATTTTGGAGAAGGGGAGGGGTATAGAGGAAGAGGAGAAAAGGAATCTGGAATTTGTTTGGGGCCTAACAGAGTTTCCAATTGCTTCTGTTGGTTCTGTATCCAGAGCTAACCACCTGAATAGCCTTTTACAAATGTGGAGAAAGGAAGAAAGAAAAAAACATAATTTACACTAGACAGGGACATCTAGGGCAGCACCAAAACAAAAACCCGGCTGGGTGCAGTGGCTCACACCTGTAATCCCAGCGCTTTGGGAGGCCGAGGCAGGCAGATCACTTGAGGTCAGGAGTTTGAGACCAGCCTGGCCAACATGGCAAAACCCCGTCTCTACTAAAAATACAAAATTTAGCCGAGCGTGGTGGTAAGTGCCTGTAATCCCAGCTACTCGGGGAGGTTGAGGCACAAGAGTCACTTAAACCTGGGCGGCAGATGTTGCAGTGAGCCGAGATCATGTCACTGCATTCTAGCCTGGGTGGCAGAGTGAAACTGTCTCAAAAGAAAAAACAAAAAAACGCAACAACCCCACAAAGAGTCTCACACCAAAACAAAAAACAACAGCCTTCTTATGTTTTCTTCCCTCTTTTTGGACAATTTTTCTTTCTGGTGCTAATACTTAAGCTCCTTTTTTTTTTTTTTTTTTTTTTTTTTTTTAGCAGTTTTGGAAATGTAATTTTAGCTATATTCTAGAAGATGCTCATGCACTTCAGTGTTACTTTCCATAGGAACTTGTAGGCAAAGCTGCTGTGCCATTGATTGAGCCCTTTTTCCAAACTGTCACACACTCACAACTTTTCCTGCCTAAGTCTTTGCTGATATTTACAGCCATAATAAAAGACCAGCTTGCCATGGAGATTGCTATTATCTGTGGGAGAGGTTGGTTTATTTGCAAGACTACAGAAGGGTCTATGAACTTACATGGGAAAATAATACTTCTTTGTATTTCCTAAGCTTTAGTTGAAATGTACCGTTTCCATCTATTATAAATATGGACAGTAAACCCATGATAATATCAGTAATCTGCCACATATTACAACACAGTGGTATTGTCAGTAGGGGCTAGAGATATAAACTGACAGCCACTGCGTATGCTAAATTTCCAGCTGTGAACCACATTGACTTTGGGAGTTAATAGTTGAAGTAAAGTGAGTCTAATGAGACATCATGTTTTTCCAGAGTTTCTGTTAAAATAGTCTCATCAGAGTAATATTGAGAGGAGGAGGCCCTGTCAGAAAAAGCTATTTTTTGCTTCTATGATATCTTTTGATTCTGCAAGGTGGTGGAAAGAAAAAGCAAGGAGGAGGAATGTGGGAAGAAAATGTTGGCAGTGAACTTTATGGGGCCTGGGGGACAGACACAGACTTTAGTCAAAGATATCTAGATTTAAATCTTAGCTCTGCAACTTTCCTAGCTGTGTGATCTTTGGCATGTAGCTTAACTTCTCTGAACTACCAGTTCTTCATTTGTAAAAAGAACATAATAGTGGTATCCACTTAAAGAGTTATCATAAAAATTTGATAAGCTAGGCATGGTGGCTCACACTTGTAATTCCAGCACTTTGGGAGGCCAACGTGGGCAGATCATTTGAGGTCAGGAATTCGAAACCTGCCTGACCAATATGGTGAAACCCCGTCTCTACTCAAAAAAAAAAAAAAAAAAAAATTAGCCGGGCACAGTGCCGCACACTGGTAATCTCAGCTACTTGGGAGGCTGAGGCAGGAGAATCGCTTGAACCCGAGAGGCAGAGGTTGCAGTGAGCTGAGACTGTGCCACTGCACTCCAGCCTGGGCGTTAGAGTGAGACTCATCTCAAAAAAAAAAAAAAAAAAAAGAAAAAGAAAGAATTTGATGGCATATAATGCATTAAGACATTTGTCACAGTGCATGGTATACCATGTAATAAGAACTTAATAGAGGGTAGCTTCTGGAAGGCTGCTGCTGTGACCAGGTGAGTGTGTCAGCTGAGCTGGCAGAAGTGACAAGACTATGAGCAGCTGCTGTTTTGACACATCTGCTGTGTTTGTCTCTGTGCTCAACCAGCAATCCCGTCCCACTGGGGAGGGAGTGTTTTACATTGGTCTTCCAACAGCCTGGCCTACTTCCTTTATTCTTAATAATCTTGTTTTTTATTATTATTATTATTTTTTTTTAATTAAGTAACTGGCTCTGTCAGTTTTGCTAACTAAAAAATCAGGGTCTTAATAGTAGTTAGCATTTACCTGCCTCACATGCTGGATTAATCAGTGTGCGTGTGAAGTCATGGAATTTCTTAAAGTCGAGATAGTGATTCTGCTCCTCCCATAATGAGGGTGTGAGCACTGAGGTAAGTGTATATATACAGATTCATATCTGCACTTGAGCTTTTGTTCATATGTAGTTAATGTTTTAAATGGGATAACCGTTTGACTGATAAATAAGATAATTCATGTGAAAGTCTTTGTAAACAGCTAAGCATTAGTAAAAGCCAAACTTCATACTTATTAAAGTTGTTGCTCAAAACAAAAATCATGTAACTGTTGGAAAATTGCCCACTATCACGGAAGAAGTCAAGTCCCTGGGGAGTAAAAGGGGATAGGAGATCCCTAAGCTTTAGCCCTGGTTGATCGCTAAGAAACCAGGGAAGTTACTGCTCCATTTATAATCTCATCTTCCTCTTCTGTAGAATAAATATACCCCAGACTTGGCCTATGTTTCAGCCTTCTTAAGAATCATTCTTGGAGAACGATGCTAAAAAGTGGTTGATGAAGAGTATGGTAGGTGAAATTTTGGGGTGGTCCTCTACGTATTTCTTGCTTCTTCCCATAGTTGGTAATATAAATCTCATTCACAAAATAACACTATTTTAAAATCTACTTAGTTCTTAGTAAGGACCTTTTTAAAAAAGTTCAGTGAGTGGTTAGAAACCCTCATAATGGTCTCTAGCCTCCTGCCATTTGGACCTGGACTAACTTAAAAATGATACGTGCCTTGCCTCTAATTACCTGTGTGTTTATTGCAACTAATAAATGTATTTTATACAAGTTATTATTTTACAGCTTAGATTTAGCTGCATGTTTGTTTTAAAAAGTTCGACAACAACAAAAAACATAGCTCATCTCCTAATGGACTGGGGCATTCATCTGTTTTGAATGTGGAGACAGAAACTTAAAGAGAGTTTCAATTTGTCTTATATTTATTGTGTATACAACTCACTGGGCTAGACACTATGAAGACGACAGAGGTGGTAAGATATAGTTCTGCCTTTAGGAGTGAAATGATCAATCATTCTCTAAAAGACTGTCAGTTTGCCAAACAGCAAAAAGAAACCAACTGGTTGCTAAATACGTGATTTTCATTTGCCTCATATCTGCACTGGTGTCCAACATGGAAGGAGTAAGTATGTATCCACATGTGCAGAATGATTCGCCCAGGGCTAGTTTAACAATTGCTATTATTCATAGTAATAGGCTAGTTTGCATTGACACTCCTAATTCAAAGTGATGTCCCGCCTGCTTTAAAAATAGGTCGGCGTGATAACTTATTGGCATAGTCACCCTTGGGAAATCACAAAGGGATAGCTCTTTACCAAACTGGTGGCTGATATCCAGGCTTGGTTTGAAAACTGTGCTTTGAGGGAGCCTTGTTTCTTGTGCTTGGCCAGAAAAGCACAGAAACGCTGCATTATAATGTACTGCTTTTAAAATCAAGATTTGGCTATACATTTAGGATAGTTTATGCAAAACTGGCAGAGGTTGGTTTCTAGCTTTTTTTAGTTTCTAGGTTTGATCATTTCCCTCTGGTTAGTGTGGAGAGAACTAAAGCCTTCTGTTCTGACCAAACAACCACAACCCAAATAGGCCAAGAGACTAGGAAAATACCAGGACAAGTGAAATGAGGAGTGTCCTTTAGAGCAGCCAAGTTGAGGCACAGAGCTTAAAACCAATGCTAGGGCATGCCCAAGAGATTTCTTAAGAGGGCTGATGGCACTTCTTTTTGAAGCTGTAAAGTAGTGGCTGTTTACATAAAGGCAGAAAAAATGTCAAATACTATATAGCTGTGTCTGTCATGCTCTTCTGTTATTTTTTCCTCTGTGTACCATTTTGGTAACAGTTTCTTAATTTTTCCCTGGGGAACCATTTCTTTCTTATTTTCAGTTCCTGAAGTTTGGATGGGACTTACACAGCCTCTCTCTGCTTCCACCGCCACCAGTGATAGTCACGTGGCCCATACTTGACCAATCCGAGCACTGTATCCCCAGCCAGAAGGATTAGTTTGGAGTATGCTCCTGGTGTACCATACAATTAGAGAGCCTTATTCCCAGGGCTTCTGCTAGAGATTTTAGGGAATAGGTGCTCTGTTCTTTCTAGATTAGATGTACCAGCAGTATGTAAACCTAACACTCCTGGAGACCATCTTTGTCACCACATAAAGGGATCTCCTCTGAGAATGACACCAATCCAGAGGAAAATAGAATTGAGAGATGGTGAGGGGTTATATTCCTGATAACACCAACTGAGTTATATTAAAAGGGGATCTAAGTTCAGCTTTGCCTAAACCCGCAGATCCAGTTAATTGATTTTTCTCTTTGCATAGATTAGTTTGGGTTATGTTTCTGTTGCTTGCAATGAAGAGTGCTTTGAATAATATGTGGTATTTTATAAAGTCTATGTATCAGTCATCTATTGCCATGATAAGGCTGCATAATGAAATACTTAAAAACAAAAAACCTCAAGGACATCCGACAATAGTCATTTCTTTCTTATTTATTTATTTTCTTTCCAATTTTTATTTTAGTTTCAAGGGTTACATGTGCAGGTTTGTTACATGGGTAAAGTCGTTCTTTTTAATGTATTCATGAGGTAGTTGAGATTGGGTTTGTCCATGCTGGGTTTAGCTAGGGTAGGTTCCTAGCTTCAGATTGTTCAAGTGTACTCCATGTATCTCTTATCCCTTTTGAACAAGTGGCTATTTGGGGCATGTTATACTTTTCATGGTGACTGGAAGCAATGCCAAACAGCAATCCCAATTATATAAGCCCAGCTCAAGCCTTCCCCTCTGGCATGTTCACTAACATCCCACTGGATGTAAGTAACTTGGTTAAGTCCAACATCAAGGGAGTGGAGAATGGCACTCTTTCCATGAATATGGGGGAAAAGGGAGTGAGTATTTGATGACCAATAATCTACCACAGCCTAAACTTAACCAAAGGAAATAAGGACTAGGTATTATAGAATCATGGAATTCTAAATCTGCTGTAAATACAGTAACAAACAATGTGAAATATTTTAAATACATTAATGTAACAAAAGGCTACTTTTTAAGAACTGAGATATGTGCATTCCTGAAAGATTCAAGTTTTGTTCTAATATTAACAATGTTGAAATTAGTTTTTTTTTCTTTTTTTTGCTTTGCTTTTGTTTGTTTGTTTGTTTGTTTCGTTGCTGTTGAGACGGACTCTCACTCTGTCGTCCAGGCTGGAGTGCAGTGCTGCGATCTTGGCTCGCGGCAAGCTCCGCCTCCCGGGTTCACGCCATTCTCCTGCCTCAGCCTCCCAAGTAGCTGGGACTACAGGTGCCTGCCACCATGCCCTGCTAATTTTTTGTATTTTTAGTAGAGATGGGGTTTCACCGTGTTAGCCAGGATGGTCCCTATCTCCCGACCTCGTGATCCGCCCGCCTCGGCCTCCCAAAGTGCTGGAATTATAGGCATGAGCCACAGCACCTGACCTTGAAATTAGTTTTGAAATAAGTGGAATACTGTATGACTGCTTCCTTCTGACTAAGGGATTAGTTCAGTGTTATAGTTATCAACTGAGGTAGACATTCAATAGCAATTTGTGTAATTTGATTTTGAAATTCAAAATCTTATATCAAACATTGTACAAATATAATGAACTATAGAGGGAGTATAAGATTAAAGGAGAATAGCTGGATGTGGTGACTTACTTGTGCCTATAATTCCAGCTACTAAGGAGACGGAGGCAAGATGATCACAGGAGCCCAGGCATTTGAGACCAGCCTGAGCAACATAATGAGACCCCATCTCTACAAAACTAAAATCAGAAAAAAATAGCTAGCCTGTACCATGCACCTGTAGTTCCAGCTACTCAGGAGGCAGAGGTGAGAGGATCGTTTGAGCATAGCAGTTCAAGGCTGCAGTGAGTTGTGACCACACCACTGCACTGCAGCCTGGATGACAGAGAAAGACTGTCTCTTAAAAAATATAAAGGAGAGTATCTGAAGGCATAATGATAATGCCTGTCATTCTTTTGGGTGCCTCCTATGTTTCAGGTACTGTGCTAAAGAGCCTCAGTGACATTAAATAATGTGGTCAAATTCCCACATTCTGGTAAGAGCCGGAGAAAGGACATCTACCCGAGGATGTCTTGTGTCAGAGCTTGGGCTCTGGCTTCACTACATTGTAGGAAATTTAAGTTAGACAATAAGGATGAGTTGGCAGCTTACTAATGGCAGATGTGTCTTCTCAATTCTAGAAAATGCTGCATTGATAAAGAAAACCATGTTCCAGTCTTGTTTTAAAGCAGGAGGTTGAACTAGGTGAAGAGAGACTGGTTAAAGAATACAACGAAGGGATCGGCTGGTACGATGATGCAAAGTACAGGACCTTGTGAGGCTCCCATGGGAGTTTTCTGTCTTGCACTATGGGTAAAACAATTGTCCTGGCAATTCATCATGAGGAGTTAATGTAACATGCATGAAAAGATTTTTCATATAGCCTGTGGCTGAGGGAGCGCAGTTGTTATAAAGTTCAATTCAAAAACAAAAACCACACTAGCTCTCTGTCCTGATTCTGTTACCAACCTGTCTAAAACAGAGGCTGAATTTGGTAATCTCTTGAAATCGCTTGTGACCCTTCACTTCTGGGGTTGTTTTGATTTGGGGACTTTTCTAGCCACTTGAAGAAAATATCTTTTAAAGGGTGATACTGTCCCTTGTTTTGTTTGAGTTCCAGCCGTGAGTATTAGGCTGCCTAAATGATCACAACTGGGCAGTAAAAATTCCTGAGGAAGCAGAAACATTCAGTTTCAAATTCCACTTGAATTAATGTATCTGGAGGTAAGGTTTTATAGTTAAAAATTTGGATGGAAAACATAATGTTTTTTTTTTTTAAATCTTTCCTTTGAATCGAGGTAACATCAGATTGAGGGTTGAGCATAAAGTAGCTGGAGGCAGTAACGTAGTCAGTCCACCCCCACTCAAGAAAACGAAACCAGTGAAAAATGTCTTCTTAGGATTTGTTATGTCTCTGTTTGACTAGCTAACAGTTTACGAGTGATAATGTGGATGATGGCTGTGATAATATCTTTAACACAGTTAATATAAGAATATGATTCTGTTTATAAGGCACTTTTCAAACAAGGTAAGCACAACTTGAAAGTAATTGCATGGGAGGGTTGATTCCAGACACGTGGAGGCACGATTCTCAATTCTAATTTGAGCCTGGAGACAATTAGATTTAAGGCAACCAGGAAAAGTGCCCACTTTTCATGGGTTGTGAAGGGGAAAGAAAACTCGATATATTTTTGTGAATCTCCTCCTCCTCTTCTACTCTTAGGATGGGAGGGTTGCTTCACTGCTGGGGAAGGTCCTGTGCAAACACACAATGCTGGGAATAATCAAAAGCCCAGAAAACTGAGTCAGGTACCTGCCTCTGGCAAAATTCTGAGTGAATAGATGGGTGCCCTGAGTGGCAGCAAGCAGGTGATCTGTCAGAACATGAAATGAGAGGAATTTCGAAGTTATGGCCTTGCCCAGAGAATATTATGCCTCCCACTTCTGAAGGTTTCAGTCTAAGAACCCAGAAAAAGAACACTGTATTACTCCCTGGGAGATCTGCTCAGAGTAACATGGGTCAGAAGAACTATTTTGAGTTTCCTAGTCAGAGTGGCATGACCTAGCCATGTTATTATTTTTGTGACTCTTGCAACTCATTGACCTCTTCTTTCATTTTTTTTTTTTTAATTTGAGGAAAATAAAGGTGATGAGTTGAATCAGTGGTTTTAAAATTGTGAACTTTGGAGCTCTTGTAGTCTTTAGAAACCTCAGATGATCTCAACAACCACTAAAGCCCATCACAGGTTTGGCAGACAAGTAGGGCAAGCAGGAAGAACTCTATTCTCTCTACTTCCAATTCATTGCATACGGGGCTTAAAACCTAGATGATGGGTTGATAAGTGCAGCAAACTACCATGGCACATGTATACCTATGTAACCTACACATTCTGCACTTGTATCCTGGAACTTAAAGTTTAAAAAAAAAGAATATTTTCCTAAGTTTAGGTTTGGATGTACAACTCTGAACAATAACTTCTGTACTTAGCCTGTTTACTAGTCAGTGTACTCGACCTTAAAGCTTGCTCCTCTCTAATTCCACCATCCTGGGTGATCCTGAGCATCAGAACCAGGTTCAGAGTTTATTCATTCTCAGAAGAAACACAATTCAGCATTATAAGTATCACCTTAGGCCTTAGGAATATAAAGAACAAAAAGATGATCCCTGCCCTCAAGGCTTTTATGGTTGAATGAGGAAAATACAGGCAAACCTATCATTATACTGCAACAAGGTGATTGATTAAAGGGAGGCCAATGCCAAGGAGACAGGGAATGTAGAGGGTGGATTGCTTAGTCCAGCTGAGAGAGTGAGATGAAGCTTCAAAGAGAAGGAGGGCTTTGACAGTTTAAGAGCAGATGTATGATTTTAAAATATAATTCAGTTCGTTTGAGTCCTCTGCTTGAAATACTCCAAGGGCTTTCCCATTGGATACACAATGAAATCCAAGTCCTTCTGTAGTTACAAGGCTGATATGATGTGGCCTGCGGCCTTTCTCAGACATCTGCTTCATCCTTTTTGGCTCCTCCACGCTCATTATCCTCTCCTCTTCATTCCTCGACAATCCATGCTCATGTTCAGCTTGTGGCTTTTACTTTTGCCATTCCCTTTAGCTGAAATGCTTTCCCCACCGAGTCTTCAGTAATGACTCTTCCTAATCACTCTGGAGTCAGAATAAATGCAGTAGCCACTTTCAATATTTCCAGTTTTCCTCCTTCTGGATACAAGGGAGGGATCAGAACTTGCCTGCCTTTTGATGTTAGGGAAGACTAATCAGGTGGCTTGCTTTGGCCAATGAAATATAAATGAAAGTTACACGTGTGACTTCCTGGCAGAAGCATTTCCTTTCCAGTGGGAGGGTCTATGAAGTTTCCTTCTTCTGATATGGAGACTCTAGAAGTCTATGCTGATACGGAAGAACAATGCTGAGCCATCACGCAGTGGATAAGTCACTGCAGAGCCTCCTGGGTTCATGGACGTCTTTGCCTAAATGAGAAATGAATGTTCATTGATCTTAGTCATTGAAATTTTAGGGCTTGTTTGTTATTACACTATAACCTAACCTAGCCTGACTGATAAATATTCTTTTGAACTCCCAGTCTCAAAGTAGACATCCTGCTTTACTCCCCCTTTGCTACAAATTATATTTATTTTTTACATTGCACTTCTGTGAAATAATGCTGTTTGAATGTTTATTTGTGATCTGTCTTCCTCCATGAAAACATAAACATCACGAAAGCAGGTATCTTACATGTCTTGTTCCATATTTGGCAAGTGTCTGGCACAAAATAGGCATGTTGTGCACAAATGCAGAACACAAAGTGTATCTGTGCCACGTGGGAACCAGTGTCTAACCTCTGGAGAAAGAAAACATATTTAGAAAGGCATGCATGAGAATGCTCCCATCAATGGGCCCCCCAAATTAGGAAAACATGTATAAGGAACATAAGCTATTTACATAATCTTTTTCAATCTCAATTTTTTAAGTCTTAGACTCTAAAATCTAATAATATGAAAGAATATGCAATTTATCCTGAAATATTATTGAGTATTTATTGGTAACAAAGTTAGATACAAATTTTTTGCTGAGTTTACAATCCACAAGTCCAGTATTACAGTGAACATCAGTGTTTTCTTGTTGTTTATTTAAAAAGTGAACTTTATTAAAGGTTACTACTCTATGTAGTGTGACTATGATAGTGACAGGGTCTTATGTGGTTTTCCTTTAAGATCTGAGAATCAAAATGATATCTTCTTTGTTTCATACATGTTGGCATTGCTTATTGCCAATACATTTCTTTAAACATGTATTGCACATAAGAAAAATAAAACACAAAAGTGGAAAAGTTAAGAAGTTCAATTGGGAAAATTATTGATTATAAATAATTTCAAAAAATAACTGGGCAAACTCTAGACATAGGAGAAATTTTAAGAAGTGTTAAATTGTCTATATAACAAAGAAATGGAAATTGTGTTGAAATAATTTGTTCAAATGTTATTGAATTGCTCATTTTTATAAAACTACAATGGCCCTTTGAAGCCTGTGGAATCTGTTAACATCTTTAGTGCTTCTGATGCAATACAAATGGTTTCCAATAAATAAGCTTTAGTTTATTTCTCAACAGTAAGTTTTGATTGAAGATCTTAAAGATGACATTTCCCTCTTAGGAAACTGTGCTGGAATTGTTAGCTTTGAACTTATCTAACTTTACAAGCTGAGCTCCTTTTACAGTTAGATAGTTGTCCTGCATTTGGGTGCTTACAACCTAACGCACTACCTCCTTCCACCTATATAAGGAAATTTTGAGGCTGGGTGCAGTGACTTAGGCCTGTAATTCCCACACTTTCATAGGAGGATTGCTTGAGGCCAGGAATTTGAGACCAGCCTGGGCAACACAGCAAGACTCCATCTCTACAAAAAGTTTTAAAAATTAGCCAGACATGGTGGTACATGTCTGTAGTCCCAGCTACTCAGAAGGCTGAGGTGGGAGGATTACTTGAACCCAGGAGTTCAAGGCGGCAGTGAGCTAGGATTGCACCACTGCACTCCAGCCTGGGCAGCAGAGCAAGACCCTGTCTCTTAAAAAAAAAGTTGACATGATTAAAACCTTATAGAATCAATACAATTAAATCATTTGCATTATTGCCCAGGAAATGTTCAATATTATCAACATGATTTTCTTAACAGGAAATTTTAGCATGAAACCTAGGATCAAGCAGGAAGTTACTTCACTTTTCATAACTGCAAGCATTGCTAAGCAAATTCCTTTGTTCCAATACAAACTTCGGACATCTTTGGCATGTCTTTCCTTCATGTCCTCATCTCAGATGCCACAAGGAGATGTACAACATGGCATTATTTTCAGTCCTCTGTTGTGAGCATTCAGTACCGGTTGTGTTTGCATCCACAACAGCAATAAACTATGGGAACTGTCTCTACTTGACATATCTGATTTCTACACTAATGGGAATTCCAATCTTTCTTTCCATCAAATGCTTAAAACACTGTTGAATGGATGAAATTATCCTCAAGCACTATGAGATATCCAATGGCATAGGGAAGGTACATGTACACATTGGACAGAAATGGAGTTAGTGTTGAACTCAAAGCCAGAGGTCAAACTACTACTATTCTTTTTTAAAATGGGATTCTTTATGTGACGGTGCTGTTTTCCTTTAAGATGATCCTTGCAGCACATGATAGAGGGGAGAAATCCTGCCCAAGGGAAGTTAAACTACAAATACTTCACAAGGGAGTATCTACCCATATATATGGGTAATTATACAGGCTGTGCAGAGCGTAGGCAGATTATTTCATGAGAATATTGCCTTGTTTGTGAAAGCAGGAATGGATGTTCACTGAGGTAACCTGGCAACCAAAGAGATAAAGTAGGGATTCAGGGTCGTTATGGTGGCCAAAGGCATTGTCTTCTCAGACATTTTCCCAGGCTCTGTCACCTTCTCTGGAGATGCCCCAAAGCCACTACTGAAGGGGTAGGCCTAGGCAGATATGTTCAGACCAGAAGACCTTGCTTCAATGACTAACGTTATTTGGATCAAGCTGAGCCCATCATATTCTCATTTTAAATTGGAACTAAGATACATAGAAAATAAGGCAGTGAATGTTAGATGCTGTCAGGTGCTATCCAGTTCCATGGGACCTTACCATTGTGGAGCACCATGGATGGATTTTCCAAAGCTGAGTGTTTTCTCTGGTAACCAAAGACATCATTGCACATGATCATGGCAAGTCAGAAGTACCAGAAATTGATATTCCTAGGAAGAGCTCTTGAGCAATGACTTAAAAAGTTGGGATATAAACACCTCAGCTTCTTTGCCTCTTGCCTGGGTAACTCTGAGGCATGTGTTTTGTACCAATTTCCAGAGTTTCTTGGCAAGATGAAGTTCCACTTGCCCACAGAGGTAACTGGCTTGATCATACACATTGTATTTATTGTCTTCTCCTCCCTGTTTTACTCCCCAACCTCCTGGTCAGTATTTCCTGGGATTACCTCCCAAATAAAATACTTGTACTCAGATTCCTGTCTCAGAATCCACTTTTAAGGAATCAAAAATTATGACAAAACAATAGGTCAGGTAGATTTAAAGTCGGTTGGGTCATAGCAACCCAAAGTGACATATGTTCAATTTAAAGTGGTGAGAGGAAATAAAATTTTTTTTAAAACCCTTAGACTAGCTTACATAACAGATAATGGAGAGGTGAGTAGAGGGTAGAGATGAGAGACCACACCATAAAAGGAGACAGCCAAGCAGTAGGCCAGAGATACTGCTTGGTAACTTTCTAGCATTTGTGTTTTGAGAGATTACAAATAGGTTTTCTTCTTGAGATAGTATAAAGTCTATCTGCTTCTTGCTATCTAAATATCCCTGGTTGACACAAAAGTCAAAAATCAACTAAGCCGGAAGTTTGAGGGTCAAAAAAAGCTGTTTGTAGGGAATTGCTAGTATACAGCCCATTGGTCGGGTGGTAGAAAAGTACAAAACACCAATGAAGAGGGCTTAATAGGGGAGGACCAAAGGCCTGACAGAACTGGCACAGGAGGTGAGAAAATTAAGCTGTGATAAGAAAAAGCATGTTTTGTCTATTAACCTGTAATAAATATTATGGTGAAGAAGAAGCCTGAAAGTGCTTTGAAAAGAAGCACTTACTGATATTCTCTGAGCGTAAGTCGCAAGTGGACTTAAAGATGCCAAGTAAAAATCCCTGCCAAGCTCAGTGGCTCGTGCCTGTAATCCCAGCACTTTGGGAGACTGAATGAGGAGGATCACTTGAGGCCAGAGGGTTGAGACCAGTCGAGGCAACATAGTGAGATCCCATCTCTACAAAAGTTTAAAAATTAGCCAGACATGGTGACAGTGCACCTATGGTCCCAGCTACTAGGGAGCTGAGGTGGGAGGATCACTTGAGCCTGGGAGGTCGAGGCTGTAGTAAGCAGCGACAATACCGCTGCACTCTAGCCTGGGCAACAGAGTGAGACCCCCATCTCAAAAACAAGTCCTCATGCCACATGGAATCTATACTGGTTATCTTTTCACTCTTTGCCTTTCAGTTTCTACAGAGTGGGATTGTGCAGCATTCTGAGTTCTGTTTCACTGGTTTTGTTTTTTAAACAAACGCTTACATTCTTGGCCTAATGGGAAGGAACATTAAGCGGATAAAGATAGAAACTAGGGTGGAAAGGGACAAACCATTGGTCATCCAGGGTGAAGCTGGAGCAACACTGAGTGCTAAACAAAAGTTATTAATTCAATGAGCTTCAGAAATGATTGGGAAGAAATTATTGGAGATTCTAGATTACAGCTTTTGAAAAATCAGCTATCAGTAAAAAATTAGTAGCAACCTTGGGGATTCTCGTGAATCTAATCAATACTTGAATTAAATAACAAAATTGAAAGACATTTGAGGAAAAGGATAGATAAAGGACGATGATGTGAGAAAAGCACAGATAAATAAAAGATGGAGAACCTTCCTGGTAAAGTTCTGTAATAGGTTTTCTTCCTTGTTAAATCTTGTTCAAGTGCTTTGGCCTATGACGTTCTCCCTCCCCCTCACACCCACACTCATTGAAATTTACATTCTTTTCAAAATTTGTCCAAGGACAACATTATGTAAATTTCCCTTTAGAATACACGAATGGGATTTAAAAACTCGTCAAAGGAAATTGAATGAAAAGGATTTCAGTAAATAGCACTATTAGTCTGTTATCAGAGGGGCACAGAGAAAAAAAAGAGAGAGACAAGGACTGACATTAGTATCTGATGGCAGTTAGTCCCATGTCACAGCCAACCTTACCATGTCTTAAGAAGAATAAACAATGCTTTCTTTTTTCTAAATAAAGTTTTCATTTTGAAATAAGTATATATTCACAACAAGTTGCAAGAAAATGTACAGAGGGGTCTCCTGCACTCTTTTTCCAATGTTAACATTTTGCATAACTATAGTCAATATCAAAACCAGAAAATCGACATTTTGTCAGATATACATGAACCCATTTGTGTGTGTGGGTGTGTGTATGCATGAATGCGTCCTGTGCAATTTTATCATAATGTGTAGGTTTGTGTAACCACCACCACAATCAAGATACAGAAGCTAACCCTTTATAGCCATTTCCCCCTTCATTCCAAACTCCTGGCAACTACTAATTTGTTCATTTCTATAATTTTATTTCAAGCGTGATGTATAAATGAAATCATACAGTCTATATAACCTTTTGGTGATTAGCTGTCATCATTCAGTATAATTTTCTGGGGTCTATCTAAGTCATTGCTTATATCAGTAGTATTTTTTTTTAATTGTGGAGTAGTATTTCATAGTATCTACGCATCACATTTGGATAACCATCCACCCATTGAAAGATCTCTGCACTGTTTCCATTTTTTGGCAGTTACAAACAAAGTTGCCATAAACTTTCATGCATAAGTTTTTGTATCAACATACTCCTTTATTTTTCTATAATAAATATCCAGGAGTATAATTGCTAGACCATATATTTAGAGAATTTTTAGTTTCATTAGAAGCTGCCAAACTATTTTTCAAAGTAACTGTGCCGTCTTACATTCTCATGGGAAGGTATTCCCCATATTTGGTATTGTCATTATTTTTACTTTAGCCATTCTGATAGGTGTTTATTGATATCTTATCGGAGTTTTAAGTTGCATTTACCTAATGACTAATGTTGAACATTCTTTCCATCTGTGTATTTGCTATCTGTATATCCTCTTACGTAAAATATCTTTTCATGTCTTCTGCCCATTTTTAAATTGGATTGTTTACTTTAAAATACTTTTGAGAAGTTTTTATTTATAATTTCACCATTATTTATGTCTATTTTCCTCCTTTATTTTAAGATCAACCACCCTGTAAAATGAGCAAGTATTTCTGTCCTTATTTACAGATGAACAGATTGAGCCCCAATATACCTTCTTTATAGTACCTAAGAATTGTGATAAAATCAAGGGTTTAAAAAGGTACCTATGCTTGCATACTGAGTTCATTCAAGTTCTAGTGTTTGACTAAGAAATAAGTATCTAGAATTAATAGGATGTGCTAGATTGAAAAGTAAATGACTAGAATAACAGTAAAGTTAAGAAAAACCATCAACATCATATGGGATATCTCTTATAAAAATTTATAGATATATAAAAATACATTCTGAAAAATGCCATTTAACGGAGCTATAATCCAGCTTTATTTTTAGTTATTGATGTTATATTTGAATGAAGTTATACCAAGGAATGTTAAGTTTTCTCTTTAACTTGAATGTGCTCTTTTTTTTTTTTTTTTTTTTTTTTGGAAAAATTCTATCAGGATGACTGAACTTTCTACATTTTTCTTCCTTTAGTTTGAATGCTATACAGTTTTTTGTTTTTATTTTGCTGTGGTTACTCTTATATTTTAAACATGCTTTATTTATGTGACAAAATCTAGTGTTAACCAATATCTCAATCCTCCTCCAAATCAATACAAGGAACTATAAAAATGTCTAATCAAGTAACTTCCATCTTTCATGCTTTTGTTGTTTAGTTTATCCTTGATTTCAAGTGATACAAATTAGTAAACATATACTAATTGTTATATACATTGCTGTATATTTACCACTTAGAATCTTTTAAACATTTTTATATCACTTTGCATCTTCACCCTACTACTTTTTTTTTTTTCGTTTTTCTTTTAGATGGAGTCTCACTCTGTCGCCCCAGCTGGAGTGCAGTGGCGCAATCTCGGCTCACTGCAAGCTCCGCCTCCCGGGTTCACACCATTCTCCTGCCTCAGCCTTCGGAGTAGCTGGGACTACAGACGCCCGCCACCACCACGCCCCGCTAATTTTTTTGTATTTTTAGTAGAGACGGGGTTTCACCATGTTAGCCAGGATGGTCTGGATCTCCTGACCTCGTGATCTGCCCGTCTCAGCCTCCCAAAGTGCTGGGATTACAGGCGTGAGCCACTGCGCCCGGCCAACCCTACTACTTTCTATCAGAGTTCATGTTTTTGTTTTTGTTTTTTTTTATTTCTTGAGTTTCCATTTAGTCCTTTTAAAAGTATGTGTTCTTTATTCATACAATCGCTCTTTTTTTCAGTATATTTATTTCTACTTTTAGCTCGTTGAACATTTAAAATACGTTTCTTTTGTAGAGTTTTAGATTGTTTTATAATTTCTTATTTTTCGGATGCTGATTTTCCTATTGGTTACTTCTAGGGATACTCCGAGTTACTTCCTGTGATGGTGAGTTTCCTTTTACAATTTGTAGTTTTTAATAGCAAGCTCCTCTTTGATAGGGACTTGGGTTGTGGATGTGTCTGTACATCAGCCAGTGTCATAACAGCTTCATGGTTTGGACCAATATCCTGGAATAGCATTTTCCTATGTTGCCTGGGATACAAATTCACATTTTATACTTACACATTGTCTAGACTAGTTCTAATGTGATTTTGAGCCTTGATTTTTACTGAGATCAAGATAGATGTTTTTAAAAATACCATTTTTCTAGGCCAGTAGATAGAATTTTTAGTACTCCTTTCACTTAAAAAGATAATTAATAAATATCATTTATTATGGTATGCTTAAAAGGGCAGATATGGAGCTAATTGATGGATCCTTTGATTAATACCTTGTATTTTTATAACATTGATTTAGTATGTGGTAAACTCAAGACCAGAGACAAAATTTTGTTTTCTTTGCATAGAAATAATCATCACCAATTAAGGACGTATTATGTGGAAGATATTATTCTGGACACATTAAATACATTGCTGCTTCCCTTTATATCACATACTCGAACTGGTTATTATTCTTTCATTTAACATTTAAACAAAAACCCAGATAGGACATATACCATGGCTATGTTGTGTACTTTGCTCAATTTGTACTGAAAAGAGACTAAGATTTTGTAAGATGTTACATTTTTAAAAAAGATTCCCTGTTCAAAAAACATAGGAAACATTGAAAGCACTATTATTTACTTGATCTTCTGAGTTCTGATCTTCTCTCTCACAGATGTGCAATAATCTCCAGCACATTCAATACACCAACCCAAAGTTTCTATTTTTTTTTTTAATGTAACACCTATAATATCCCCTGAAACTCTAAAACTAGCAATTAGAGTAACTCATTTTTGGAAATTCTGTGGGTTTTTTTTTCCATTCTTTCTCAAAATTCTGTGATATTGAAAGGGCAAGCTAATATTAAATTTTAAAAAATGTAAAACTCAGGGTAAGAAACTTGTGAGACAATGACAGTCATTGAATGAAATCCCAGGACTCCAGAGAGCTAGCTTGGAGCTACCTCTGCCTCTAAATACTTACCAGAAATATTTACTGAGTGTAAAATACCATAAATAAACTTACTTTAAAATGTCCAACTGAAATTTTCTTACATAATGTGAGAATTTAGCATAGTAATGGGGAATTACAAATCAAAGTTTCAAGACATTGCAGTCAGTTTTCTTTCCAAATATGGCCCCCACAATATCTGTCATCCTACACGCTGTTCTTTGTTTTTGTTTTTGTTTTTGTTTTTTTAGATGGATCTCGCTCTGTTGCCCAGGCTGGAGTGCAGTGGCATGATCTGGGCTCATTGGAACTTCTGCCTCCCTGGCTCAAGTGATTCTCCTGCCTCGGCCTCCCAAGTAGCTGGGATTACAGGCATGTACCACCACGCCTGGCTAATTTTTGTATTTTTAGTAGAGATGGGGTTTCACCATGTTGGCCAGGCTGGTCCCGAAATCCTGACCTCAGGTGATTCGCCCACCTCGGCCTCCCAAAGTGCTGGGATTACAGGCGTGAGCCACCGTGCTCGGCCTACATGCTATTCTTATAATGTAACTCCAATACTTTTCCTATTGAGCAGTGGGGTCAATGTTCCCTCCCCTTGAATCTGGGTGCATGTGAGTCTGGCAGAAGTGATGACCTGTGGTTTCTTTTTTTTCTTTTTTTTAGAATATATATATGTATATTTATACTTTAAGTTCTAGGGTACATGTGCACAACACACTGGTTTGTTACATATGTATACATGTGCCATGTTGGTGTGCTGCACCCATTAACTCGTCATTTACATTAGGTATATCTCCTAATGCTACCCCTCCCCGCTCCCCCAACCCTATGACAGGCCCCGGTGTGTGATGTTCCCCTTCCTGTGTCCAAGTGTTCTTATTGTTCAATTCCCACCTATGAGTGAGAGAATATGCGGTGTTTGGTTTTTTGTCCTTGTGATAGTTTTCTGAGAATGATGGTTTCCAGCTTCATCCATGTCCCTACAAAGGACATGAACTCATCCTTTCTTATGGCTGCATAGTGCTCCATGGTGTATATGTGCCACATTTTCTTAACCCAGTCTATCGATGATGGACATTTGGGTTGGTTCCAAGTCTTTGCTATTGTGAATAGTGCCGCAATAAACATACGTGTGCATGTATCTTTATAGCAACATGATTTATAATCCTTTGGGTATATATCCAGCAATGGGATGGCTGGGTCAAATGGTATTTCTAGTTCTAGATCCTTGAGGAATTGTCACACTGTCTTCCACTATGGTTGAACTAGTTTACAGTCCCACCAACAGTGTAAAAGTGTTCCTGTTTCCCCACATCCTCTCCAGCACCTGTTGTTTCCTGACTTTTTAATGATCGCCATTCTAACTGGTGTGAGATGGTATCTCTTTGTGGTTTTGATTTGTATTTCTCTGATGGCCAGTGAATGACCTGTGGTTTCTAAGGCTAAGTCATGAAAGGTGATATGAATTCTGCCTGCTGCCATCGAGGTACTTGCTCTTGGACCCCAGCAGCCATGCCGTAAGGAATCCCAGGTCATGGGGAGAGGCCATGTGTAGATTTCTGTCCAATATCTCCCAGCTGGCAGCTAGCATCAATTGCCAGACATATGAGCCAGGTATCCCTGGGGATGATGTCAGTGCCAGCCACCATCTGACTGCAGCTGCATGAGATATCCTGAGCAAGAACTGCCTACTGAGAATAGTCAACCTTCAGAACTGTGAGATAATAATAAAAGCATTTGTATTGTTTTCTACTATTAGGTTTGGGATAGTTTGTTACACAGCAGTAGATAACTAATACAGAGATCAAAATGATAACTAATACAGAGATCAATACAAAGGTTTGCATAGACCAATGAGGGAGAAGGTACTCTAGTAGGTGCATATAGCATTTAGTACCTTGAGTAATAGAGAACATATAAATAGATTATAGTGAAATAAGAGGCATTTTGAAACATTTCCCTTTCGTTCTAAAAATGACACATTCAGCATAGAAGCCTCTGCCTTCTGGGTACAAGCGATTATCCTGCCTCAGCCTCCCGAGTAACTGGGATTACAAGTGTCCATCACCATGCCTAGCTAATTTTTATATTTTTAGTAGAGACCAGTTTTCACTATGTTGGCCAGGCTGGTCTTGAACTCCTGACATCAAGTGATCCACCTGCCCCGGCCTCCCAAAGTGCTGGGATTATAGGCTTGAGCCACCGTGGCTGGCCTGTTATGTATATATCTTCTACATATCTCTTATTTTTATAGAATAAATTATCTCAAGTAAAATAGATGGGCCAGAGTTTGCCCTTTGTAAGGTTGTGATACACAGGGTCCTACATAACTTTTATCCACATTTAGCTTTAGTCTTCCTCCTTCCCTGGCTCCTTTCCTCTTTCCCTCTCTTCCTTCCTTTTTGTTTTTCCTTTCTTCCTCTTTTCTCTTTCTTCCTCTTCCTCCATCTTTATTTCATCTTTTTTCATTATTTTAATATGAAGATACTTCATATTTTAATCAGAAGATTAAATTTAATAAATGTAATAGGAAGAAATTAGCTTTGTTTTGCAGACATGACAATATTGGTATCCTTAAAGTTTCCTGCTTTAAAATACCAGTCCCATATTGAACATACATGAAATGTGTCTACCGATGTCCTTGACCCTTTCTCTTACATTTCTTTATTTTCACTTTTATTTCTCCTGATTTATTTCCCATTGACAATGAAGTGTGGGTGCCTTTGAAAACAGACATCTTGGGGACCTTGGTTGTTGTATGTCTTCAGTGGCCTATACATGGTCTTGGATTGTGCTATTTCAACTGATCGATCCCTAGAGGCTAATGGTTTTGTAAGCCACACACACATTTTTGGAAGATCACTGGCCAATCCTGCCTGTGCATAAAATATATAAAGGCATGTTAGAGACACCACAAGAATATTTACTAAAACCCCAGACAGACACATTTCAAGGAGATGAGAGTGAGGAACAGGAGGTTTTAGAATTACTTTTGACCTGTAGGTGTGTTTGCAAAATTGTCTGCTATCTCCCTAAACTTCCCGTCAAACAAATAATTGCCTTCAACAATGAAGGGGCTAAACATGTTCACATTGGGAGTGTTTGCAGGTGAAACAAGCAATGCTTGGAAGGGAAAAGACAAACTTAGAGACTGTTTGCTGAAATGTTTGGGAAGCATTTGCCATTGTAGGCAAATTCAGTATCTGACCTGTATTATTGATTCTTGTGAGCAAATTTGGGAGGGGTAGAGGGTTTTATATCTAAGTCAGAAAAACAAAGATTTGTGGTCTGTTGGGTGCTGCATACATGGAACAGATTCCTTCAAAATTATTTAATTCTGGGTAGTTTTTCTTCTTTAAACAAACATAGGAGTTCTGTGTCAATGTGAAAACACCTATGTTTGCTATGATGATAGAGTGAGATTCACTAATAGTGTTTTCATTTGACAAAAAGTTGATGTAATTCTTAGGACAGGAGTGAAAAAGCTTAAGATGTATGATGACCTGTTCTTTACTTAAAATTCAGCCCAGTGATGAATCGTGTGGGTCTGTACTGTCCCAGGCCTAATACATGATTAGAAATTGGGGACCTGTCCTCAAGACACTTTACTGCCATCTGCCGGAAAATCTTCGTAGTAAAACTACAGATCACTGGTGATCATGTCACGGAAGGCGCCCTCTATGGTTGTGCAAGGTATAACTTGCACGATCACACAGTGACCCTCTAGGGGATCTTACCAGGCATAATTAAAACATCTGGTAGAGGTTGACACTTAAGAAATAGTCAGTGACCTTAAGGCTTTCTATTAGAATGAATTTTGAACTGAGAGGTTTGGATTTCCCCACTGATCCAGGCTGTAGGTAACATTATTCTATTTTGTGAGGTGCTGATGATTTGAGATGAATTGCACACAGTTTTTCCATATTCAAATATTGACTTATACGAAAGTTGCTGTGGGAAAGAGAAAAGGATTATGGAGGGTTGGGGTGGGGGTCGTCTTTGTCAACACCCCTGCAGAAATCTTGGTTTGTGCTGGCCAACATCTGTGCTAATATATAAACTGGAGTTGTTGGCAGCAGGATGGGAAATCTCCAGGAAGACAGCCTCTGCTAACCTTTTATTATTTTTTTTCCTTTATTAAATGCTAGGCTGGAGGTAACCATGTAGATCTGAAAATGCAGCCTGGTTTAATTAGCCAGGACTTTCAGGAAGCCGAGTAACAAATGACAACTTAATTAAATACAATTAAAACATTTTAGAACTTCTCGAGGCCTCTTTCAATAGGGCAGTGATTGCAGCACGAGAGGAGGCCATGGAAAGAAAGACAAGGTGCTTTCATTTTCCTTTTCCTTACTTTTTTGGTCACAGCGCCTTTTTTCTTTTCACTATTAGAAATGCAGCTGGATCCTATTTATAATCCATTTTCACATTTGTTTGAATTAAAATCCCAGATTGTTGTGCTTTCAAGGTTGAATGTGCATGGCAGCCAACATTTATCCAGCCATTTCAGGAGTTACTGGGTAACTGGGCTCCAGGAAGGGAAACTACACCATGCATTTGAACCACAGGGAGGAGAGAGAGAAAACAGACTCACACCTAAAACCTCTGACATCACCGTTGTTTGGAGAGAGATTGTTCTGCTCTGAACATGTGCTGCCTACTTAAGACTCTAATTACTCTAAATTACTTAAATGGGCCCTAATACCTACGTTTTATTATTTGATATTAAAGAACAAACCATCTTATGAAGAAATTCATAATGTCATCAAAATATTGGCAACCCATTCTCCCAGTAGAAACCCTGGACTTGGAAATACCTATGCTTTCTACCCTACCACCTGAATTCTAATCTGAGAGCTGCCGTGTGCTCTCCCCCAGCCTTTTCCAGTATCCTGTTTATGTCTAAATCCAATAGTCCAGCCATGCCAGCTTGTTACCACATGGAAAACTCCATTGCTCAGAGAAAGTTATGAATCCCTATATTCTTTATGCTTTAAGATTCACTATGACATCTCAAAGTAATTGCCAGGTAAACCTACCAGATGGTTTTTGGGGGATGAGGAATAGACTAATAATTTCCATTAGCATAATATTGTTATTATAAAGATTTAACGACTTCACTGATGTGGTGTCCTGTCCTGGTGGAAAGTTTATGAGCCAGAAATAAAATAATACGTATGGGTACCCATGAGGCTATTTGAGAGAAGTACTAGAGAGGTTAATGAGATCTCAGGTCCCTAAGGCTCCTAACAGAATGTTCCTATTTGAGCTGAGCTAAGTGATATGAGAAGTACAAGGCAGGCTGCACAGGGGGCAAGCTCAGTGCCAGTCTTGCCTCTGCTGCAACATTGCAAGTTGGAATGAGGGCTCTGATCTGGTTTTGGACTGCCTGGATTTCACTCCTGGCCCCATTGTGCACTGGCGTGAAGACCTTGGGCATGTTACTTAAGCAATCTGTGCTGCAAGGTTTCATCTGCAAAATGGATCCAATAGCAGTATGTAATCAGTGGTTGTGAGGGATGAGGCGACCCTCACAAAAGTCTCAGGGCAGTGCCAAAGACATAGTAAACATGCACTGCATATTCACCGTTATTAGTTTTACTAGTAGCAAATCATCAGCCTGTGCTGAACCTTAATTTTCTAATCAGTCAAGTGAAAGAGGTTGGCCTAATTCTAAAATTTTGTGATTCTATAAGCCAGAATCCGGATATAATTAAAAACTATTCTGTTTTGAAATTTGAATGTGGACTTTGTTCTTTCAGACCCATCACCAGACTTTGGAAACAAAGTGTATTGTACAAAAAGTGTTAACTATTAGAATCAGAGTTCTGGGGAAGGTCTTTGAGAGAGGAAGAGGCTCCCACCTTGCGGACAGAAGGAATGGTGATAGTCATAACTTGTACTTGTGGTAACTTGTTTGGGAGGTCATTAGTCTCTCTTGTTTAGGGGTCATGGAGAGGAGAAAAGGTGGTTTTTTTTTGTAGGGGCTTAGAAATGGATTATTGAGACTGGTCATCCTTAGTCATCAGATGCAAGAACATACCCTTCTACCCTGACGTGGAAGTATCTTCCTCCATTTTCCTCTTTTGTTACAGAAAAGGAGAGGATATTTTTGGAAATACAGGGCGATGAATCAGGTGGTTGCTACTTCTAGGTGGGATAAGTCTTGTATTTCCAGCCCTACCAGTTGCCTGTGTCTAGTAGTATAAATAATATATGCCCCTTGTTTTTACAAGAATTATTTTGGTTTCTAGTAGTCTGACTATAATCAGGCAATGTAGTTGAACATGCTCTGGGAATATGATCGTGTAATTCATCAGGCCATTGACTTCTCTGTCTTATATACACAGAGCAATTGCACTTTTCTCCCATGAGGAAGACAATGTGTCCTTTTTCTTCCCATGTGGCTTCAACAGAAAAGTTCTCCATCCCTTTAGTTATAGTTACCTTGGTGAAAAACACAAATGTTCTTGAGCTTTGTATTAGATCAGCCATATTGAGGAAAACTTTGACCTTCAAATCTTTACACTGTTGAAATACATGAAGCCAAGCTCCCTTTGCAAAACCATTTTTTGTTTTGAGGTAAAAATATAATTGATTTCTCTGTCCTCTGCCAAAAATGTGCTTCTCCACTTGCCGTATGTCTTGAGTGTGTAGGGACATGGTGTGCCCATAGATAACACAGGAAGAACTTCCCTCCAAAACCCAAATTCCTAGGAAAGCAACACAGTGATAAATGAAGGCAAGGATCATTAGTTTCTTTTAAGCACATTGCCTGATTTCCTTGAGGGGCAATGTTGATTTATTTTTCTTATTTTATTTATAAGAAAGCAAATAATTTAGGTGGATAACTTACATATCTTTCAACCACCTGACTTTGTATAAATAGCATTTCTGTCTTTCGTTGAAAGTCCAGGACTCAGGAATCTCCTCTTTCGAGTGCTCATTGATTGGCATTTCAGTATTTGCAGTTAGTCCATGTGGTTCCATTGAGGTTAAACACTCAGCCCCATGAAATTCAAGCAGTTCATTTCCTATTCAAACAAGTTAAATGCAAGAGACAAAATGAAGATAAATTCCTCAATGGACCAAGATAAGCTGGTTGGGTGAGGAGAAAGATAATTAATCAGTCTTAAGCCAACTCTAATTCTTCCAGGTTTTTTATCTTTGCAGCTTTTGGTGGTGGACCCTCTATCTCTGAATCTGACTGATTTCTATCTTGCTTTTACACCTAAGGCATTTCAGTAGCAAGGTTGAAGGCAGTTGGAAGTTGCTCCCAAATAGTCCTTTTATTGAGTGGATTTCTCTGGGTATGAGGGGAGGTAGGGAAAGATACGTAGCAGGGATGACCTTAGAGAGAAGCAGGATGGAGTGCTCTTTGTATAAAACACCAACAATACAAAGAATTTCTTGTTGAAAACTTATTGGGAACCCAACTTGAGGTCAACTGGCTCCTTGCTAATCAAAGTGTGTTTGTAGACCGGTGGCATTGATATCATCTCCTGGAAGCTTGTTAGACACGCAGAGTCTCAGGCCTCACCCTCCACCTCCTGAATGAGAATCTGTATTTTCCAAGATCCCCACATGATCTATAATGCACGTGGAAGTTTGATTCTTCTCGAGTCATCATTGGCTGATGGTCACAGTATTTAATATTCGCTGGTCCTCAGACTCTTGATGCCAAATTTTGGCATTTGAAGAAAGAGTAGATTATATTAAATAGCTGATTATAGCAAAAAAAAAAAAAAACTACTAGAGGTAAAATTGGGAAAGGTAATTTTTATTCTCCCATCTGTCTCTAATCAGCTAGATGGCCTTGAGAAAGTCATTTCACCTGTCTAGGTCTCAGGGTATTGGTACTGATAACTTCTAATGATTCTGACTGCAATATTTAATGGTTGTGTGAATATAGGACTCTTGATATATGGAACCAGAAAAGTTCACTTAAGAATTTGTTGCACCAAACACTTAGATCAATACTGCATATATAGGGTGAGAATTCTTTCTGTCCATACATTTCAATTTCATAGCTCCCTCCTTTTTCATGTTGCACAACCAAATCATTAAGCCCGTGGAGGGGCTGCTTGGTTGATTCGTAAAAAACGTCAAAGTGGTTGCAGAAATGAAAACTGCAGCCAAATAGCGTGTAGTCCCTCAAAGTGTGACTCAAGAATAAAAGAGTAAAAATGGTTTTGTTTCCAAAAGGGCTGTTGAAACATACAGGTGAACATGTTAAAAACATGGCTGGGCCATCAAATACTTAGGGCTAGATGCTCCAGTGCTTCCAGAACCTGAGACTTGAATTTCAGCTGGATCTTTTGTATACTTTATATAGTGTAAACTGTAATAAGGCATAAGGTTGCATGTTTTCAGGTATGGAAATATAAGCAAGAAATGTATTTATATATGTATGTGTATATATACACATATGAATGTATACATACACAATAATGATATATATAATCTACATATACATATAAATTTTTCTCAAATTTCAAAACACCTTTGCATCTTATTCAAATGATCCTCAAAACAATTATTTTTTGCTTGTTAAAGTTCATGTTATTTATACCCCAGTTAAAAGTTTATCAATGAAAACTTTCCCAAACCTATTGAGAGTTAGTCAGTTTGCCTCTAACATAGCATTTATGTTCGTTTGATGAGCATCATAATGAGTCATTTCTCAACTGTCTTACTCATTGGGTTGTAAATTCTTCAAATGCAGGAAAATCAGTTTTTAATATTTGCCCTATGACTGGCTAGAGTAGTTCCTGACACATTGCAAGTATATGGCAAATATTTATTAAATTAAATTGAGTTAGTATTACATAATATCTTGACTGCTATTGTTGTTATAATTAATTTTTAAATATTTCTAAATTTTTTATTTATGAAACTAAGGCCAAACTACATTTTAGAATAATGAAAATAGGATAGGATCTAGAAGATTCAGAAGCAGTGCAAATCTCTGAAAATAAACTACTGCATGTACTGGAGAAAATTTCTGGAAATTTTTATTCGTTATATAATGTAAGAATATACGAATTCCACGAAGCTGGCACATAGCTTGATAATGAAAAGGCAATGGTTACAAGGAAAAGAAGGTACAATAAGATAAAATTACAAGGAAAAATAAACAGCTAATCAAGCTTCAACATTAGAAATAAATATTTGCTCCTGCAGTGCACGTGGTGCTAAGAAATATCTCTAAACTAGAGAATGAATTTGAGAAACACTCTCAGAAGTCAGAGGAAAGGTCAACAAAGTAAAGACGGTGAGAAAGTAAGTGATCAATAAGGAGAATAGTGAATAGAGGGAGGACTTAAGAAAAATCTCCCTTTCCAAATGAGCCATTGGGAAAAATAGATCCATAGCAATTTATCAAAAAGATATTAACTGAGGATTGAGGTTTGCAGAATTATAGAAATCCTCATTTTCCTTCTCATGAACAACTGTCACATTGTAGTCAAAACTGGTACACAGGGCTTACACCTAGCCTCATCTGGGCAAATGTTTCAAAGTGAAAGGACTTTAATTCTGCAAGTATCCAGACATGGGAGAAGTGTAAAAGGCTAGCAGTCAAAATTATAAAACTCAGGGTGGCCTCTGGCATCTTATTGATACAAACAATAGCCTTTTGATCTAACAACTACACTAGGACTTTATCCTAAGGAAATAATAAATATTTAGCAGAAACAAAATTTAACACTGTATTTATTCAATAATTCTTATATCCATCTATGAAATATTTATCAAGCACCTACTATGTCATGGAATTGTCTCAAATATTCAAAGTCTCAGCCTTCTGAAAGTTCATGGCATATTTCTAGCAATGAAAACTTGGAATTAAAGATCATAGAAATACCTAACAAGGATTGATTCGTTTATTATATCTGTGTTTATCTATTATATTAGAAAACAAATTTGCCATTTAAAATAATTTTATAAATTTTAAAATATATTTATAATAACATTTTTATAACTTAAATAAAATAATTTACATGCTGTGACCATACTTGTAAATTAATATGCTTACAAATCTGTATTAAAGGATGTTATTTATTTTGGGATGTTGTAAAATGTTTAGGCTTTGCTTATATCTATGTTTTCTATTTTATCACTAATAAACATATATATCATGACAATAAATACAATGTTTTTAAAATTAAAAACAAATACTATAGAATATAATTTTTATAGGATAATATCTGTAATACATAAAATCTACATTTAACTTTTAAATAATAAATTAAAACATTTGGAATCAATTTACAGAAAAATACTGAAATTAATATTGCCATCCCCATTACATATTTATTTTATTTTAAAATTTTTGAGTGGCACACATCCTTTGACCCAGCAAGTACATCTCTAAGGATTTACTTAATAGATACACCTACATGTGCACACAATGTTCATTTCAGCATTGCTTGAAATAGCAAAACTAAAAACAATGGAAATAACTATCGATGAAAGGATTAAGTACAATCCAAATAATAGGATGTTTTACAGCAATACAGATAATAAGGCAGCTCCATATAAACTGATATGAAAATGAAAAAAAGATACAGAATAATATGTACATGATATATTTTACTAATTAATTTGTACATACATAAATATAAAAGCATTAATAAGAATCTGATGTTTTTATTCTTTTGAGTTTGAGGGGACAGAGCCTCGCTCTGTCAGCCAGGCTAAAGTGCAGTGGCTCAATCTGGGCTCACTACAACCTCTGCTTCCCAAGTTCATGCAATTCTCCTGCCTCAGCCTCCTGAGTAGCTGGGACTACAGGGGTGCACCACCAAGCCCGGCTAATTTTTGTATTATTAGTAGAGACAGGGTTTCACCATGTTTGCCAGGCTAATTTCGAACTCCTGGCCTCAAGTGATCCACCCTCCTCTGCCTCCCAAAGTGCTGGGATTACAGGCGTGAGCCACCGTGCTTGGCCATATGATTATTTTTTGGTGAGGGTAAGATTTTATACTTTTCATTTTATATAATAATATTGTTTCATTTTTGTTTTCAGGTTTTATGATTAAAAACTTTACATATATATTTCAAAAATAATCTGAAATATTCTATAAGTCTTTTGTATGTATTGATGTCTTTGTATGTATTGATGACTTAGAATACATATATATTTCATTTTAAATTGTAAATAGTCCTAAAACTCCATTCAAATCTATTTTGTAATGAACCACTTATGCTAAGCATAATATCATTTTGAGACAGCAGTGAGACAGCAGCCATCATTCAGCTATTTTACTCTCTTTCCTTCTGAAAATACAATGGTAGAAAGTATTTGCACATTTGAACTATAGTCTATGGGCATCTTTATTTCCTTTGCACATCTTTGAGATGACTATATTTGCTTTCTGAAAAACTCATTCAACAATTTGATACAAAATGTATCAGAACTTTATTTTGCTTACATCACTGTTTAGCAAGTTCTTGTACATAGTAGAGTATGCAATCTAGAAGTCTTTGGGCCATATGTAGGTTACTGCTGGCTCAACTTTTTGGCTCAGAACAATGCTGAAAAGAAAAGTAAAGGAAAATGTCATTCTTGCGGGGCGTGGTGGCTCACACCTGTAATCCCAGCACTTTGGGAGGCCAAGACGAGTTGATCACTAGAGGTCAAGGGTTCGAAACTAGCCTGGCCAACGTCATGAAACCCTGTCTCCACTAAAAATACAAAAAATAGCCAGGTGTGGTGGTGGGTGCCTATAATCACAGCCCAGCTACTCGGGAGGCTGAGGCAGGAGAATCACTTGAGCCTGGGAGGCGGAGGTTGCAGTGAGCCAAGATCATGCCATTGCACTCCAGCCTGGGCAACAAGAGCGAAACTCTGTCTCAAAAAAAAAAAAATAAATAAATAAAAAATAAAAGAAAAAAGAAAGAAAGAGAGAAAAGAAACGAAAAGAAAAGAAAATGAAATATAATTCTTTGCTAATGAACTGGCATTTTAAAATTGGAAGATTTCTCATAAAACTCGCATGTTTTGTCTCACCTGGAAAAATTAGATCTTATATTTGACCTACATTCCCACTGAGAAACATTTGGCTAGAACTAAAGAGCAACTGTTTCCTTTAGTTTGGGTGGCCGAAAACTCCCCTATTTTTCATAGTCCCCACCAGTCCCTAATTAATTACACCCTATTTGTGTTGCTTTATTTGTTTTACATGCATCCCGAGTTTATAGCCCATGAATTAAAAGAAGAATTTGGGCAGAAGGGAAAAATAGCTCCATGAGGAATTGAAAAAAAGCTCAAAACAGTTATGATAGTATGGTATTGAACCATGGATAGACAAACTGACCAGTGGAATAAAAGAGAAAGCATGAAATAGCACCAAGTACATATGGAAATTTAGCATGTGATAAAAGTGGTGTCTTAAGCCACTGAGAAGAAAAGCAGCAACTTTTAAAGATATGATGCAGGGACAATGAATTAGACACTGGTAAAAAGAAAAATTATATTCAAACTTCACAGCGTAAGAATAAACTTCAAATGGCTTACATATCTAAACACAAAATAATGGAAGCACACATGGACTAGAAGAAAACATGAATGAATTTCTCCAGCCTTTAGAGTAGTCTAGGGAAAGACTTTCTAACCATGGCTGAAAATCTAGAGGTAAGGAAAGAGAAGACTGATAAATTTCACTGCATAAAACATGCATTAAAAATTAAAGCTGGGCGCGGTGGCTCACCCCTGTAATCCTAGCACTTTGAGAGGCCAAGGCGGGTGGATCACTTGAGGTCAGGAGTTCAAAACCAGCCTGGCCAACATGGTGAAACCCCATCTCTACCAAAAATACAAAAAAAAAAAATTAGCTGGGCATGGTGGCAGGTGCCTGTAATCCCAGCTACTTGGGAGGCTGAGATAGAAGAATTGTTTGAACCTGGGAGGCGGAGGTTGCAGAGAGCCAAGATTACACCACTATACTCCAGCCTGGGTGACAAAGCAAGATTCTTTCTCAAAAACAAACAAAAAAAATTATAAACAAGTCAGGAGACAGGTAAAAACTGGAAGAAAATACTCGGGAAATCATGATACATACCACAGACAGAGTTAATATCACCAATATCAGAGAAATATTGTAAATTGTGGGGCAGAGGTCTAAAAACATGATAGAAAAATGGGCAATAGACATAAACAGGTAACTCACAATAAAGAAAGTAAAAATATCCCTTAAAATATTTTTTAAAAGTTCACATCTATTCATAATTAGAAAATCACAAATTAAAACAATGCTATTTCTCACCTATTGGATTGATGAAAATTTCAAAATAGGACAACACATTCTGTTGGCAAGGCTCTGGGGAAGTAGTCACTCCTTTACATTTCTGGTAGCAATGCAAATTATATGAACCTTCTGGAAGGAAACTTGGCAATATCTAACTACATGCACCCTTATCTCTTCACCCAGAAATCCTACCTCTAGGAACCTATCCTGAAGATACATTTCCAACAATCCAAAAATAATTACAGGAAAGATTGTTCACTGCTATATTGTTTGTGATTTAAAAACATTAGAAACGGCTGGGTGCAGTGGCTCACGCCCCGTAATCCCAACACTTTGGGAGGCCAAGGCGGGCAGATCACCTGAGGTCAAGAGTTCGAGACCAGCCTGCCCAACATGCAGAAACACCGTCTCTACGAAAAATACACAAAAAATGAGGGGGCATGGTGGTGGGCACCTGTAATCCCAGGTACTCAGGAGACTGAGGCAGGAGAATCGCTTCATTCTGGGAGGTGGAGGTTGCAGTGATCCAAGGTTGTGCCACTGCACTCCAGCCTGAGCAACAAGAGCGAAACTCTGTCTCAAAAAAAAAAAAAAAAAAAAAAAAGAAGCAACTTAAACGCCCATGTACAGTGGTTGAAGAAACAGTAGTGCAGCCCCACAGTGAAGTCCCGCTGTGCAGATGTGCAGCTGAATGAAGATGGTCTCTAAAAATGGATATGTGGTGACATCCAGGAAACACTGTTAAGTGAAAAAGGCAAAGCATTAAGGATGCCTGTAGTGTGCTACACTTCATGTAAGAAACAAGGGGATATAGTAAAATATGCGTGTGTCTGCTGATTTTTGTAAAAAAGTGATACAGGAAGGATAAACCAGAAAATAAAAAGGCTGGTTGGTTATGTATGGTTGGTGTGTGTGTGTGTGGGTGTGTGTGGGTGTGTGTGTGTGTCTGTGTGTCTGTGTGTTCTGGAATACAAACAATAACAAAATAATACATAATCACAGAGAGGAAAGGGAGAAGAAATGAGCTGAGTAGCTTTAAAATGACAATGTTTAGACTGCAAAGTTAAGGCAAAAGACAAAAAGAACTATCTACAAATATTGTTCTCTACTTAGTGAATTTATTTCTGACATATGTATAGGTTGGCAGCTCTGGAACTACTTTGTATGTATCCTAGGATTGAATAAATGAGTAAACATATTGTGGATACTGAGAGCTGAGTTTCTCCCTGTCAGAGAAACAAGATACAAGGAGAAAGGGAAGGCTGTGGTGCTGGATTGAAGTTATAAGATCAGTATGAATTTATGTTTGTTTATATATACTCACACACATACACATATGCACACAAACAGGTGGATAGATAAATAAATATACATGTTTGTGTATGTGTGGGTACATAGATTACTTTTTACCTTTAACTGCTGCAAGGGTCTAGAGGCAGTGACACTTCAGCAGCAATCAGCATGCCTTCCATCAAGATCTTAGTTTCTAAATATTATTCTCCAATAAAAAAGATATAAAAGGACACAGGGTCTACCCAGTAGGAGTTCTCAGCAAAAACTGGCACTAATTTGAGCCCAAAACATGACAATATTAAGTTATAACACATAGAACAAAACAAGTATCCATGGAAGTGACACAAATAAATAGCCAAATAATAAAAAAGGAGAAAGGACAGCTTTTTTTAACTGGAGAATTTCAATCACTAGGCTGGGCGTGGTGGCTCACACCTGTAATCCCAACACTTTGGGAGGCCAAAGCAGGTGGATCATCTGAGGTCAGAGGTTCCAGACCAGCCTGACCAACATGGCAAAACTTCATCTCTACTAAAAGTACAAAAATCAGCTGGATGTGGTGGTGCACTCCTGTAACCACAGCTACTTGGGAGGCTGAGGCAGGAGAAACACTTGAACCAGGAAGTGGAGGTTGCAGTGAGCCGAAATCATGCCATTGGACTCCTTCCTGGGCAACAAGAGTGAAACTCCGTCTCAAAAAAAAGAATTTCAACCACCAAATACCAAATATAGAGGGAATGAAAAAAATAAAAAAGTCACCATCAAGCAATCACAAATAATAATTATCTCAGGCAAGAACCACTGATGGATGCTAAAATGTGGGGGGGGGAAAAGGACTGGAAACAAGGTATTTGCGTAGTCTCAAAGTATCTGCCCACAAGATACTTATTAATTATAAAGATAAAAGGAGTAATTTTAGAGCAGAGAAATTCAGTAGACACCATAGTAAAACAAAATGATCTAGGTTTACATTATCAGACATTAGATGGGTTGACATCACCTACCTCCTAGTATGAGGCACTGAGACGAGCACTGTATCACTTCTGTGCTATTCTTGACAAAAGTGCATAACAGCAGTCTAATCACAAGGAAAACAAAATAAAACCAAACCTAAAGATAATCTACAAAATCATTCACTTAAAAACACCAAACATCATGAAAAATAAGGAAAGATGGAGCGACTGGCACAAACCTGAAAATATGAAGGAGACATGAAGAACCTTAGTGGGAAAATTGGTGACATTTGAATAAGTTCTACTAATTAGTTAATATTTTTAGCAATATCAATTTCCTTATTTTGATGATTAAATTCTAATGATATAAATTGTTCAAGATTTAGGAAATCTGTGTGAACGGTATGGAAGAACTATCTGTACTATTTTTGCAACTTTTAAATTATTGAAATTAAATATTTGAAATAATAAAATTATTTCAAAATAAAAAGCAGAAAATCATACTTAATCAGACTCTGGGAAGATGGTCTTAGAATAAGCTGAAAAATGTTGGGAAAGGAATTATTGAAGGGCAATGATAATAATAGGAAGTCAGAAAAAATGTATAGTTAGCATTTTTTTAAAATGTAAAAATTGAAATGATGTTTCAAATCCTAGGGGACAATAATTGATATGCTTAAATGAAAACAGGTGGACGAAGAGGAAGACAAAAGACTAAAATACCAAGCACTCAAGTTGAAAAGATATAAAAAGTATGTGTAAGTGTGAGTGATTTGAAATATCAAGTTCAGCTGGGCTAAATAGATTAGTGTCTATATTTTCCAAAATGCAATCTTATCTCTCTTACTGAAGTAAACGTAAAGCTAAATAAGAATAAAGATGAGTGTGTGTTTGATAAAATTCCAGAAAGGTTGCTGGAGCCCAGAAACCATGTGATATTTTAAAGATGTCAGAATGTGGCCCTCAAATATGGCAGCTGGTTATGAATGTTAACCTTTAACTCTGGGGCTATCACTAGATCCCCAAGTAAGACTTCACTATTTGAAATTTTTTCATTCTTCTGTTGCCACCCAATTGTGTGGGTAAAGCAGGTTTTATCACACTCTGCAAGTTCATCACATGTAATTTTATTTCTGCCACGCTAGATTAAATTTAACGGTCACTGAAGTCAGGAGCCACTGACCTTTGCCCTGTTAATGGTTCTCACCATTAATACTTGACCCTAAAAGCTATGTATACAATAAACCGTATTTATAGGGTGGAGGGAAGGGAAGAGCAGAAACAAAGTGAATGGAGTGATTATTTGTTTTGCCATGCTGTGCAGAGATTAGGAATGTTCACACAGTCTATACGGATGGCCTGGGACTGGCTGCCTTTTATGGTGTCTGAACAAAACATGAGGATGGAATCACATGTGAGGGTAATACAGTGAGGTCCTAGCGTATCTCAATCGCTCAGGCATTGCTGACATTTCACCTTCATCATGCTTTAACCACAGCTCTTGCTCTCTGGTTTTCTTTGGCTATAAAAGAAGAAAAATAAAGGACACGTATTACATTTAAGATTATCCTTGGCAGAAGGGAAAAAATTGTCAAACAATTTATTTTCAGCAATTAGAATTGTGAAAGCTCCGAGAAACTTATTTTGGGATTGTGTGAAATATCTTTCATTACTCCATCTGACTGAAAGAGAACCAGCAGAAAAATCTTTATGAATTAATATCACCAGCATTCTGTTCTTGTAAACTTTACATGCTTGTGTACACTCAGTTACTTCTGGGGTTAGTTTTCTCTTCCTTAACATTTGGGCAAAATGAATGAATTTGTTTGCTGCTTTTGCTTTCTTTCTTTTACTTTTTAATGTGTTCAGTATCCAGGACATTTCATTATTTGCACAATCAATTAAAAGCCATTTGTTTTTCATTGGTGAGCCACAGCATGTAGGCTGGAGAAAGGGATTCACTTCCTGGGAACCAAGCTTTCAGGGCATTCTGTCCGCCCGTCAATTCTTGGATTAACAGGAAACATTGCTTTCCATGACCTGTGTGTGTGTGTGCATGTGTGTGTGCATGCACACACGAAATAGTGCAATATTAAGAGTTGCTAAAACACACATGCAAATACCACAAAAGAGCACCGAGTTTATTATTAATTTACTCACAGGAACAACCATTATAACTTTTTAGGGAGTGACTAGACAAAATCTTTTCTGAAGCTTAGTATATAATTATTTTGGCAATATACAGCCATCCCAAAAAAAAATGCCTAGTGATTAAGGCAAAGAAATTCTCTTGGTCACAGATTGAGGGAGAGTCTTGGGCTTATAAAATACTCTATTTCCTCCATTAATTGTGTCCGTGTGGAGTTGTAACCAAGTAGCTGAAACAAATAAAACTTAAGTAATATTGTTTCCTTTTAAAATATTTTACTTAATGTGTGGAAGAGGTTTGAACTCATTAAACATGCACTGTTCCTTTTGCTCAAGCGCCCCCATCCCCCCCACCCCAAAGAATACCCCTACTCCAAGTCGGTCCTCCTGAAACATTCCAGCAATGCCTATAGCACCACCATGTCCTCTTCCCTGGGAGGGAGGCTCCTTTAGCCACTCTCTAATTTGAGGTGTACGTGGAAAGGAAAGCAGAGAATGTAGTTAGCCTGGGGCCCTGCAAACCTCTTCTCTTTGACTTGGCCTGGAACTGAAGCTAAATAGTCCATTTTGTTTGACTGTAGTTGCCATGATAATTCTAACTTGTTATACTTCTGAAAACTTTGGTGAGAACTCCTAGTACTTTCAGAAGGATTCTTCTGGTGAAAGAATGAGGTGGTTTTATGAGAGAGGGTACATTTTCCCTACACACGGAAGCCGGCAGTCAGTGGATTCAGACAGGAAAAGCCAGGTGGCAAAAAGAAAGGAGAAGCTGGAAAGAGAAAGCGTGTGTGTGAGTGGAGAGCTGAACTTCTTTTTCTTGTGCTGGCTTGTTACATCTATCCATTCCTTAGACTGCAAAACTCACCAGGGTTAACAGAGAAGCCTTCTCTTAAGCAAATTCCCTCAAGTTACGTAAGATAGAGAAAAGCTTTTTATTTACTTCCCCCCCCCCCCCGCCCATTTCTTTCCCTTATTGTGAAAGAAGCTACAGGAATGGATAGTTCTTATTCCCCTTAATGTAGACACAAAAAGGCATGGGGAGATAGAACAGTACTTAGACCATTTTTAGTAAATTATTTTCTCCCGTAATTGTCTACATGTACAGTCAAGAATATTTGGGGTATTTGGGCAGTGTTATTTAGAGAAAGCAAGCTAAGAAATCTACGTATGACAGAATTACCTTTGGATCTTATAAATTCTAAATGGGGATTATTTCAAAACATATTCCTTAAATATCAACAGACATATTTTCAGATCATCGAAATATCATCATAGTGATGGGTTCATTCATCTTTTCCTTCAGTGTGTGGTGGATGAGTGAGATCATTCCCCTGCTAGTCTTCTCTTTTAGGGATCAACACATCAAGGGTTTGCGCCAAACACCTTCCGCAGAGAGTCAGGGCTTTGAATTTAATGAGTCAGACTTTTCCTGTTAGGCTGAGTCAAACTTTATTTTCGTCTGTCACCATTGGGAAATGTAGAGCTATGATACAGTCCTTCAGGTTTACCTCTTCAAGTTTAAGGATGCATGAAAAATAAGAAAGGCTATTGACTTTCTATATGATTCATTTCTAAATTCTTTTCAATCTCTCTCTCTCTCTTTTCCTCTCTTTTCAATGTACTGTGGGGGAAGAATGCAGCTATAAATGTGTTATAGACAGTACATAGTGAATGAACCTATTCTTAGGGTATAATTTTCCCTCTTCTTGGTAACACTATAATTTAAATGTACAGAGAACAAGCAAGTAGACCATGTGAGGTAGATCAAGATCTCTTTATTCAGTGAAGAGCTGAACTTCCCAATTAGAAGTATCCTGGCCAATGATATGGCCAGAATTTAATAAAAATATTTTACAAATTGGAGGATATTATTTTTACTATTTCAAAAGGAATCTTTAATAGAACTATAATTTCATTAATTTTTATTGTAGTGAAATATATATAACATAAAATGTATCATTTTTACTACTTTTAAGTGTACACTTCAGTAGCGTTAAAACACATTCACAATGTTGTGCAGCTGTCACTACTATTGTTTTCCAGAACTTTTTAATTATTTCCAAACAGAGGCTTTCTATGTATTAAGCAATAAGTCCTATTCTTCCCTTCCTTCAGCCCTTTGCAATCACAGTGCTAATTTCTGTCTCTATGAATCTGACTATTTTAGGTTCCTCATATAAGTCAATTCACAAAATATTTGTCCTTTTATGTGTGGCTTATTTCACTTAGCATAATGTTTTCAAGGTTCATTCATCCTCTAGCATTCTGTACCATGTGTCAGAATTTCATTCCTGTTCATGGCTCAATAATATTCCATTGTATGTATATACCCCTGGATTTTTTCAAAAACATATTCATCTGTTAATGGACAGTTGAGTTGTTTTCATTTTTTGACTATTATGAATAATGCTGCTATGAGCATTGACATGCAAGTATCCATTTGAATCTTTACTCTCAATTGTTTTGCATACATATCCACAAGTAGAATTAGCCTATTATGCAGTAAGTTTGTATTTAACTTTTTGAGGAACCACCAAACTGTGTTTTACAGTGGTAGCATTATTTTACATTTCTATCAACAGTGCACAAGTGTTCCAATTTCTCTCCGTTCTTGTCCACACTTGTTATTGTCTGGTTCTGCTTTTATAATAGCCATCCTCATGGATATGAAGGGCATCTAACTGTGCTTTTGGTTTGCATGTTCATAAAAGTTAATGAGGTTAAGCATCTTTTCATGTGCTTATCAACTATTTGTACATTTTCCTTGGAGGAATGTGTATTCATTTCTTTTGCCAGTTTTTGAATTGGGTTTTGTTGTTGTTGTTATTCAATTTTATGAGTTCTTTATGTAATATATTCTGACTTTTCTGCTTCTTTTCAGTCAGATGTTTTCATGCTACATCGAAATGAATTCTCTAACGTATATTATTTTGCTATATTTTATGTTTTATGTATGTATGTATAGGAGTAGATAATTTCATGTATATAGTGTGTGTCTTATGTATATGCATATGTGTGTTTGTAAATTTTAGGAAATTAAGTTTAAACTTTTTTTTGCTTTCTTTAGCCATCCTCAATCAGAGACACTAAAATAATAGTACATAAACAACAAAAAGTAAATAGTTCCTCTTGAGTTATTTAATTCTTGGTCATTTCTAATATGTTTCAAAGTGAAATAAGCAGTAATTTGCATTGCCATTAATGTAAGTGGAACTTAATAGTTAAGATCTTGGTCTCTGGGGGTAGCCTACCTGAGTTGGAATAACATTCTGTCACTTACTGGCTTGTTTAGTCTCTCTAAGCCTCACCTTCCTCATATGAAAGTTTAGATAATCATAGTTACATAGGACTATTGTGAGAATTAAATGAAGAAACCTAGTGAAGTGATCTCTACAGTTATTACTTGGAAAGAACCCACTTGGTGCTAGAGAATCCTCTAATAACAGAGGAAGTTCATAACCCCCAGTGATGCTTTCCTAGACCTGCAGGTAGAAGCCGTGGCATAGATTTTACCACTGTATTGCAGGGTAATCATCAGAACTCCACAGAGGTCAAGAAATGAACAAGAAATTCTTATAGCTTGAGAGCCCAAGCACATTTTAAAATAAGGAAATGCCAACTCAGGGTTATTAAAATGTGGTGTATTTTAAATGCCTGTGTCTAACAAATTAACAGTTAACACATATATACATGGGAACACACAAACACATTGACTGTATATGACTTAACTTGGTGATAAGATCAAAAGTCTAAACTCATACGCTTTAATCAATAAGAGGCCTAGGCCAATCTCCTGCTGCCTACCACCACTATCCCATGATAAACCCTGGCAGTCACACAAAAATAAGACACAATGGGAGATTAGGGCTCAGATAAACATGCATATCATTTACTCTAGTGGATTTCATACTCTGATGCCCAAATTTTAAAAACATATGAAAGCGGAGCTTCCATGGTTAAGGTAGAATGGGTTGTAGAGGCTGCCTGACCCACCAACCTATTTCTGTTAGAGACGTTGGGGACACAAACATAACCCATGGCTTCATAAAACAAGTTTAGAAATGATTGCTTTAGTTTAATTTTATAGATGTCCTCCTCTATTCTATAATCTAAGACGTGAGTATTAGGGAGGAGTGGTACACAAAGGTGAAAACTGTTAATTAGTGAAAATATACAACATGTGACCCTGGAGAAATAAACTGATATTAACATTTTAATTTTCAAGAAGTTGAAATTAACACTGGGCACAGGGAGCTGTCAGTTCTACTACTTTATGTAAACTAATTGCCAGGCATGTCTAAAGTCAAACATGTCTAAAAGAATTAACTCATATGCACACAAACATAAAAAGGTCTATATCACAGAATTATTTTAAATAGCTTTAGGTTGTTTTCTCTTTTCCATTTTTTTCTCCTCCTTCTCCCCCTACCACCCCTATTTTTTGTCTTTTTCTCTTCCTCCTTCTTTTAAAAATAATTTTCTAAACCATACAGGTCAGGTCAGATTTTATTACCTCTAGCCAAAGGTGGTTTTAAGAATAAAGAGCAAAGAGCAAGTATCCTTATCTTTGTGCTGTTTGACAGCCTATGTAAATATACAGTCACAAGAAATTCTACAGATGGAGTTATCACAGCAGTGAAAAACTGCACAGATTATACTCTCCTTATGGTATTTACTAATTTTTGTGTGATGAATGGATGCAAGAAGTCATCATTAGAGAACATAATGGTCCCTGATGATGTATTTATGACATGGAAAGATGTCATGTGATGAAGTGTTTACAACCTTTAATGAGGTTGTGTAACAATCTCTTTACAGCCCGCAATTACATTGACTAATTCCTTATAAAAATACTCAACAATATTCTCTCCATGTGCACGTGCTTGATATCACAGCACTTTAGTAACTGACGCCTATAACTGCAAAATCAAGCAGCTTGGATGACTCAATACTCTGTTTCCTATCCAAGGCATATAAAAGATCCTATGTGTTTAGTTAGTATACTCCAATAAATTCCTCTTATTGGAGGTGACTCGAGTAACTAATACGAGGCATATGTGTCAATATCCTTATGGGTTGGAGAATTTGAGAGGCAAATTTACACCTGAAATAACCATTAGTGTAATTTCTTTTTGTTGTAATGACGGGAGAAGTATACATATCTGCACTCTGACATCCAGGAAAATATTTGTACCTGATCTTCCACATCAGTCACTTATCTAGACCTTATCCCTTGTCTTATTTCACTAATTAGCGAGCAATATGACTCAAATGAGGTCTCTAAATGTTAAAATATGGGACAGAAATACCTTCCCTATGAAGTTGTGAATAATCTATTGTATATAACTACAAAGATGAGTTAGACAGCTGGGGAGCTGGAGTTGTTAAGTGGCTAAAAGGTTGAGGTATAGGACCTGAAATGAGTCCCTGAACCTCTTACCAGGAAGTGAGCTTCAGGATGTAGATGAGAAAATTCTGGAGCGATCCTGTAGATGTGTGAGAATTTGAAGGAAAATGAGAAAATAGTATGATGAGCACACAGGGAAAGAGGCAGTAGGATGTAGAAATACCATCTACCAAACTTTCATCAGAATATGAATAAGCAGTTGAAAGTGGTTCTAATCCAAGGGAAGTAAATGGGTTCTCAGACTAATAGAAATTAGTCTACATACATTGAAGAGAAAGACAAAGTAGGGTTACAATATTTACTTTGGAAATATGTAAAGAAGTATAATGTAGGTAAACTGGTTTAAAAGTAGGTAAACTACACAAAACCAATTGAAATTTTATTATGTTGAAAGAGTTTAATTCTTTTCAACAGATGATGACAGACACCACAAGATTTTAATACCACACAGAACGTGGCTAATCCCTTATAATAAGACTAAATAATATAACATTGACAGGAAGTGAATATGACTGGGTGATATGATTATATCTTGCATTTATTTACATCTTTATGATTTCCAAAACACTTCTCATAACTTAATCAAACTTAAGAATAGTCCAGTACATGAGCTAGAAGAGAGATGTTTGTTTGTCTGTTTTATTTTTTTAAGGTAGAAAGTAAGAGCCTTAGAAGTAAAACAATCACTTTCAGGTCTTGTAAGGAATTCATGGGGGAGGTCATAGACTGTCTTTCCTCATCCAAAGGGGATGAGAAAAATCACCATTTCCTCAGGCATGGTGGAGGTACTGAGTGGCCCATGGCCAATCCAACATACCAACTGGAGACACTTAACTCAAAGCAGCTCCACACATGCAGAGAGGGCACCACAGGGAATGTGATGGTTTTTGTTTTTCTCAACTTGCTCCAAGACGAAACACAGTTAATGTGAAAGCAACACAATAGAGCTACAAAAGAAGACCCGCCATGAAAATGGTGTTGAACCTGAGTGTCAGTGTCTAGTAGAAGGGGCACCAGGGCATGTCCTTTATATGGCTCATGGGACAGAAACATCTCATTAACACCATCACATGGTATTTAGTCTTCACCACAAAATCATGTATTTCAACAAGACCAGAAATGTCATTGGTTTTTTAGAGATTGATTATTCTACTCCTCCGTGTCCCCCTGATTTTTTCTGACCCCAGACCTCTAAGAAACTTTGAAAAGAACTCTGCATAAAGAGGAGCAACTGGATTTGAACAGATACTTTGGATTTGAAGACTAATAGGGTTCTTGACAGTAATACCATTAGAGCAATTTAGCTGAAATGCTCTGCTTATAATTTTGTCTGATTCTACCGTGAAAGTTTTATAAAGTCATTTTACTTTGATTCATTGCAAGAAGTCCTAAGAAAAGGAGGTCAGTGGTGTCTTCATAGCTCAGTTGTGATGCATTTTAGTCTAGACTTATGTGCTACTCATTTCTGAGTTACATGTTTCATGATATGTAAGTAGGCAAGTTTTAATGGTATCTTACGGTAAGGTGGGACAATGTCTTAGGTAGGGAAAAAAGGGATGGTGCTGCTCCACCTTTACATTGCGATTCTTGGTCTTCTAGATAATAAGAATAAGAACACTCATTGGTTTGCTGAGAGGGAGTAGGGATTTTTTTTTTATTAGTTTCTTTTTCTGTGTGGACAAGCAATGAGAAGCATGGGATTTGCTGCAGTGACCAGTTATCCAAAAAGGAGGACAAATGTAGTAGGAGAAGATGGCATGGTGGCTCACGCCTGTAATCTCAGCACTTTGGGAGTTCGAGGTGGGTGGATCACCTGAGGTCAGGTGTTCAAGAGCAGCCTGGCCAACATAGCAAAACCTCATCTCTACCAAAAATACAAAAATGAGCTGGGCATCGTGGCGCACACCTGTAGTCTCAGCTACTCAGGAGGCTGAGGAAGGAGAATCACTTGAACCCAATAGGCAGAGTTCATGATTTCACCAAAATAAAGAAGAGAAATATAAAATTTAAATAGCACTAATGGTATATGTGGTTAGCAAGGCAACTGAGGAGAAAGATTCAGTGATGGGCACAAAGACTAGAGCAGTTTCTTCTGATTTTAAATATTATTATAAAGTTGTGGTTTGTTTTTCATTTGAATCTCCAATGAAATTAATGGAATTTCTTTTAAAATTCATATTGGAGTATAAAAAAATTTAAAAATCGATTCGACATTGACTTTTGATTGTTGCCTCATCTTAAACTTCAAAGAGACATATTCAATGTCCTCTTCAAAGCCAACATCCTATTCTGACAAAGGCAGAATATTTCACTAGCACTGTACCTTATCCAGGAAGCATTCTGGAATTCTGATTATGAAAACAACAGTATTTTCACAGTTCTGTTTGTAGCACCCTGAAAAGGAATGTATGTTGCAAAACTTTTAACCTGTAGGAATCATGACAATCTCAAATATGATCCCCCACTTAAGAATATCAAAATTGAAAGTAGAGGAGAGAGAGAACAAAAGATGACTTGAATTAATAGAAACTACTGTTAAAAGATAAAGTACTTAGTATTGGATCTTAATTTGTCCAAAATATTTATTAAGAACCTTTTCACATATCAGGTGATGGATGCCAAGCAGAAGCAACCGAAACCAGTATTTGAGAACCTCAGCCTATTGCCAATTTTGGTTTTCTTTTAATTAGAATGATACAGACCAAGTTATATTCATTTGCCTCTAAGGAGCCTCCAAAACCAAACTAAGTATTGAGTGACTTTATAATTTCCTTGAAGAATCCAACCCATTTCAGTATTTTTACGATAAGCACAAGAAGGCTCTGTTTTGTCTTGACTTTGGAGAGTGAAGCATGCTTCCATGTGCATAATTTCTGTTCTGCCGTGGTAAATGATCCTCCATTGTCAGTCTATCTTCTGAGCTCACAACAGTTGATAGTTTCAGCAAATAATAGTTTCATACTGCTTTATCACATGCAAAATGCTTTTCAAATTATTTTATACTCACTCATTATTCGCTTGTTATGGATGAGTTAAATTGAAGTTTAGAAATGCTAAGTAACAGCCGGGCACGGTGGCTCAAGCCTGTAATCCCAGCACTTTGGGAGGCCAAGACGGGCGGATCACGAGGTCAGGAGATCGAGACCATCCTGGCTAATATGGTGAACCCCCGTCTCTACTAAACAATACAAAAAACTAGCCGGGCGTGGTGGCGGGCGCCTGTAGTCCCAGCTACTCGGGAGGCTGAGGCAGGAGAATGGCGTGAACCCGGGAGGCGGAGCTTGCAGTGAGCTGAGATCGGGCCACTGCACCCCAGCCTGGGCTACAGAGCGAGACTCCATCTCAAAAAAAAAAAAAAAAAAAAAAAAGAAATGCTAAGTAACTTCCTTAAGGATTCACAATGAATAGGTGGTAGACCTAGGAATGGAGTCTATTTATGCTTGGACTTTCTATTGCACCTCAACAGTGTGCAAGTAATACAAACATACTTCATACCTTACCTCCTGCCCCAGTTTGCTGTCACTGATTTCTCATTATTTACCTTATTGAAAAATGCCTCATTGAGAAACAGGAGAAAGGCATATTGTGGGTAGAAAGTTTGAGGGACTAGAGAAGTAATGACAAATGTATCTTAACCAAATCTTGAATAGATGACCTGTACTACATGGTTAATTTCCTTTGAAAATATTTCAAAATTTAAAAACTTATTTTTTGACATTTCACATCTAAATATCTAGAGTAGTTTGAAAGATTTTCTTTCTTTTATTTGTTACAAAGTCAATAAAATTACATTCCATTGTGGTTTTAATTTTATTCCAGAAAAGTATTTCAGAAAGGAAAAAAAAATGATTTGTGTTTCAAAGATAAATAAGAATTTTGATCATGCTGTGGATTGAAACTCCAACCCTGTTGAAAGAAAGGGATCTCCTGAACTTTAGTGGACCTTGTTTGTCAGCCTTACTTCCAACCTTGGGGCATGGCCTCTTGACATAACCTACTGAAGGTAAGTGGCTGAGGGAAGGAGATAGGCCAGAGGGCAGAGAAACTATACACCAGCCAGTCTCAAGAAGAGAAGTGAAAGGAAGCTTTCTAAGTCCAAGGGCCTGCTTTTTACAGCTCATCAGGCTTAGGTCAATTGCCAAAAAGGGAAAAAAAAAGATCCCCATTAGGCACAACTTAAGTATTTTTAATTTTAAAAAGTCACTAAAAGAAAAAGAGTCCAGAATTCAGAGTTTTTGTAGCAGCAAGTGTGTCATTTGAATTTTTTTTGTTCAAAATTGTTATGCCTTGTATTTTAAGTTTAATGTTCATTTGAGTGTGTACTTTAAGTATTGCTCTCATATTCAGTGTCCATCAATTTGTGAAAATGCTTAAAAAGCCATCAAAGATTTTGTGAGACAATTGAGGGAAACTTACTTTGGAATGGTTCCCTGATTTATTTATTACTTTTCAGAAAGTACATTATAATCAAGCAGGTATTACCCTAATCGAAAGAAATATATACCACTAGAGCTTAAAAGGATTTTTTTTTTGGTTTTCCTAAGTTTAATTGCAATAATTCAATTTATGATAATCAATAAAATGTGTGAGCCAAGTTTATTGAGGTGTTAACTTCCCATTGCATAATTTCCCCTGAGAATCTTAATTTTTAATTCAAAAAGAAAGTGGAAGATTTGTCGTACAGATGCCAATGAATGTGTGGGGTTAAGGAAAGCACAAAACCCTTTACAGAAATCAAAGTGGGGTTTAGAACAATTCCCTTATCACTTCTTCCCATATCCTTTAGCTCACCATTAATTTTCAGGAGAATGAGTTCTTGAAATGGTCAATATGTAGACCTTTTTCCTAGATTGCTGAAAGAGATATGGGACAGTAAGATTTGGTCTACAGTCGAGAGTATTCAGGGGTGGAGAATATTATGGTTGGCTTACAAATGTCAGACAATAAAAGGAAGTGAGTCTATGAGTTTGACTATGGGTTTAATTTACAACCATACATACACCAGTGTTAAAATAGAATGTGAGTCCTCATGGACTTAAGAAATGAGGCTAAAAGTCCAACTAATGAAGATGAAGACATTTATTGGTAACATGCAGATTTTTTTCTTTTTTGGTAATGGTTATGTAATAAATACATTAGATTGGTCACAAAAATATCCTGATTTTTTGCCCTCTCTATATCCGAGCTCTGTGCAAAGTAAACTTTCAGCTCTGCCCATCAAGAGGAAAATCTATCTCCCCAGCCCTTGAATCTGAATTGACCTTGTGACTTGTTTGGCCAAGAGAAGAATATAGGAGAAGTGACAGTGTGCCAATGCCAAGCCTAGGCTTCAAAGGGCCTTGTACATTTTTATACCATGTGGCAGAACCCTGCCCAGCCACTGTTAAACAAGTCTAAACTAGGCTTGTGGAAGATGAGAAACCGCATTCAGCAGAAATCAATTTTCCTAGCTGAGGGCATCCTAGACTAGCCAGGTTCCAACCAACTGAGTAGTTGGCCATGGACAAATGAGTGAAAGCAGTCAAGACAAGAATTACCTTGCTGACTGGTAGACCTGTGCCCAATGATAAACACTGATGGTTTTAAACCACTGAATCTGGGGGTGGTTTGTTACACAGAAAGAGCTAACTGATACAATGTATGAGTCATACATTTAGGAACTAACATCAGAGCTGATTTCTGGATTCTAGATACTAAGAATTAATAATATAAAAACTACCATTTACTGATTGAGCACTAAGTAGGTATAAAGTGATGAGCTAAACATGCTTTCTACTCTGTGCTGAATGACACCCTTAGGGGATCACATTGATATTATAAGTTGAAATGCCGAGATGGTGAAATTCTGACCCTCAGTACCTCAGAGTATAACCTTATTTGGAAATAGGGCTTTACAGAGGTAATCAAATTAAAATGAGGTCATTAAGGTAGACCCTCATCAATATGACTGGCTGCCTTATAAACAAGCACGATTTGAACACAAAACCAGAGACACAGGAAAGATGATATAAAATTACACAGGGAGAAGATGGCCATGTGACTGGGGCTATGCATCCATAAGCCAAGGAATGACAAAGATTGCAGGAAAACACCAGAAGCTAAAAGAGGCAAGGAAAGGCTCTCCCCTAGAACTACCAGACAGAGCATGGCCCTGCCAACACCTTAATTTTGGGTTTCTAGCCTCCAAAGGTATGAGAAGATACACGTCGATTGTTTTATGCCACCTAGTTTTTGCTACTTTGTTATGGTACTCCTAGGAAAATGGAGGGGCAATGGAGGAATCGGCAGTTCACATTTAAATTATAAAACAATCTCTAATGTCCAAGGACTATGTGGCTGCATGAGTGAAATAATTTCTTTCAACTTACAAGATACATTATCTGATTGTTTATCATTAAGTAGATAATTTTTATGCATGAATCATCAGATAAGTTAACAGACTTACAGATCTGATCTTACACAATTGCTGATGTCTACAACATGTATTTTTAAATCATCTGATTTCATTTGAGCTACCATAGAGTTTTTTTTGTTTATAAATAAGATATAGACCCAAGATACCAGACTAAGGGACTACTAGGCCAGAGGCCATTTGACAAAGCCAGGTTATTACTTCTGAGGTGGAAATAGCAAAATGACTTCACAGAGGGAAGTAGAAGTATGTGGATTTCAGAGTTTGAATATGCCAGTGTTCATAGATCTACAAAGAGATGTAAATATATATGATAGTTAAGAATTAAGTTTTTTTCCCTAAAGATTAGTACTATTAAATGAAAGAATACAATTCTTTTTACACTTAAAAAATAGGCTACACATTTTTTGTCCCAGGGCCAACACGCTGTTGATGTCAACATACTCTGTTTCATCCAGGACAAGGCAGCCCCACTGATCTCAAGCACACAAAGAACCTTCTTACCTCAAGCTTTTAAACAGTATTCTGCCTGAAATATTCTTCTGAAAATATTGGCTTGGTTGGATCCTTCACTAGGAATCAGGACTCTGCTCAAATGTCATCTTATCGGAGGGACCTCTTATCTCCATCATTTTCTGTATGTTTATGCTGGGTTTCATGCAGACATTCATGTATGTACACAAAAAATGAAATGTAAGCTTATGAGCAGAGGCTCTGTTTTGTTCACTTCTGGTTTTTTTGTTTTTTGTTTTTTGTTTTTTTGAGACGGAGTCTTGCTCTGTCACCCAGGCTGGAGTGCAGTGGCCGGATCTCAGCTCACTGCAAGCTCCTCCTCTCGGGTTCACGCCATTCTCCTGCCTCAGCCTCCCGAGTAGCTGGGACTACAGGCACCCGCCACTTCGCCCGGCTAGTTTTTTGTATTGTTTAGTAGAGACGGGGTTTCACCAAGTTAGCCAGGATGGTCTCGATCTCCTGACCTTGTGATCCGCCCATCTCGGCCTCCCAAAGTGCTGGGATTACAGGCTTGAGCCACCGCGCCCGGCTTTGTTCACTTCTATATCTCTAAGGCCTAAAACAGTGCCTGGAACCTAGGAAGTTCTGAATAAATACTTGAATAAATGAATGGTATGAATTTTAAAAACCAAGAAGTACTAGATGCCTGATTTCTGGCTGCTTATTCTCTTTGTCTTTCAAACATTCTTAGACAAGATCTTTTTTTGGCCAAATGTGTTATTTTTCTTAGACTTCTTCAGCCTTTCTTGTTGTGCATCTGAACTGATGATTTGTCTGCCACAAGTAACTGCAAATGGAAACAGGTGGTTCACTTTCAATATTGCTAAACTTTGAGAGTATGGTTTTTTTGTATATATGAAAACACTTACAAAAGGCTTACAACGCAGTACTCACTGGATTTATGGGCCACAGAGAATCTTAGAGATCTCAACATAGAGCCAGGATAATTTCATGGGGCTCATGGTGTCCTATGTTTACAAGCCACAGGCACCTTTCCCACATGCTCCCTTCCTGTTCTGATGTCACTTAGTTGATACATCATTAGAGCTGGAAGAGATCATAAAGATAATCTAGTCTAACCTAACACCCTCATTTTACAGTTGAGAAAATAAATGGAGAACATTTATAAGGCTTTCTTAAATTCACATGGAAAGTGCTGTTGTTTTATTGTGGCTATGACAGTGCACATGCCTGTGCCTCTGTGTTTGTGTGTGTGTGTGTATATATGTGTGTGTGTATATGTGTGTATATGTGTGTGTGATATGAAGTATGAGATGTTGCTAGATTAAAATGATAGAAATAAAACCCTAGTATTTTGAGAGTATTGATACATCAGGTGATATATATGTGTAGTCTTAGCTACTGAGTCTAACCTCTTTTGTTGACAAAAATAGAAATGGAAGGTTGTGCCCAAGGCACTCAGGTTGTTAAGGGCATAACCTCACAATGATACCGAGAAACTGGTGCAACCTGTGTACCACCCATTCACAGAAGATACTACAGTCTAGCAGTTCCAATTTCCATTCTCTTCCATTGTGATAAATTATTTTTTGTTTCAAAAACTGTTTCCCAATTCTTCTTCCGATGGAAACAGGATCAGCTGCTTGCTAATCTATTCTCTTCTCCAAGCTAAAAAGAACAAGATGTTCATGTTATTCTCCCTTCTCTAAAGTCTCATTCTTGATAGTATCTTTCTAATGTTTATCTTAGTGGGAATTAGCCAAAATTGATAATAATCTGATTAAATACATTTGGAGGACTGTCTTATGAGTCCCCTATATGCATTCTAATATGTCATTTTTTTTAAGCGGAAACTTAGCTGACATACGTTTAACTTATAGAAATATTTTTAAGTTTTGTTCCTAAAAGATAGCTCCATGAAAAGGCAGACTGATCAAATTTAAGACATTATTGAAGTTTATGTCTAGCAATAATTCATTTCTCGGTTCTTTTCAACTAGTTCTTTTCCCGCACACATCTTATTTTTTGTTAAAATAAAAAGTTACGAGCTTTTGATGTCCACCATCAATTTAGACTTAATTGAAAGCCATTTCAAATCTAATTCTTTGTGCAGATAAAACCACAGCAGAGAATTATAAACAAAGCAATTACCACTGTAATAGCAAGAAATACATTGATTCTTTATTTTCATGGCTTGAACCAAATGCATGCATAATTTTTGCCTAATTGTGACCATGCTTTCATTAAAAAATGTAACAGAGGGAGTGGTGTTTTTCCACCATGGGGTTTGGAAAATAGAGATCCCAAGCTAAATTCATTGATTTCCCAATGTCCTCAAATGAATGAAGAGGCTAGCTTTTTCCTTCCATATTTCCTCTCTCATTCTAGAAGCTTAAGAATCTATTACTGAGTATAGACCAGGTGGCTTGCTGCCAAAGAGAAGTTCTCATTTGGCAATCATGAAAAGTTCAGCAAGACTAGATGTGGGTGAGAGGCACCACTCACAGATGTGCTGGAGCACAGGCCATGGGTCTGGGGACACTGATTCAGCTCTTCCATAGATCCTGTACTCTTGAACAATGCTCTCTCATTGATGTCTTATTTTAAGATATATGAAACATTTCTTAATAATATACACAAATGAGAAGGATAATCAGAATGCAAATTAGTAATATTTGAAAAAGCAAAATAAAAGAGAAATTAATGAATGTATATAACGGATACAGGAATGGATCTAGTTTAACAAAAACATATCATTTTTTCTCAAATGCAAAGAAACTGATTGAGAAAAGAACTCTTCCAAATAAACATTCAAGAATTATCTCAAGAACTCTCAAGACAATTAAAATGCTCAATTTATCATCTCATATAGACGCTTATTGCCAAAAATGTGGTTCTTATACCAACAACAGTGGCCTCACCTTAGAGCTTGTTAGAAATGCAGGATCTCAGGGCTCACCCCATCTTTACTTAATGAGAATCAGCATTTTAATATATTCCCCAGGGGATTTGTGCACACTGAAGTTTGAGATGCCTTGGACCACAACATCTTTAGATTTGACATACTTCTGGAAGCATGATTCTCCAATTCATTCACTGTATCTGGAAGATATGGTGATGGATCCTTGACACAATCATTCTATGAGTCTTGTTGATGTGACTTAATCCAGAGGTAGAGGTCAGAGATTATCCATTTGTGTAGACAACCTGTCCGTCCTTTAGACAATCTCCACAAATGTAGCTTCTCACAGGCAAGATCTTATATCTTGAAGAATTATAATTTTCTCAGCCAAGAGACTGGACTGGACTGACTTATATTTTCGGGGTCTTGAACAACCTAGGGAGCCTGATGGGGACATGGGTATATGCAGAAGTTCTTTCAGCCTCTAGCACCGAAGTAGGCAGGGCCAAAGCTCTTCTTAGAAAAGTGTTTTTAAAATTCTAGATGGAAAACCATAGATGGGACATAAAATTAATATTGTGGGCCATAACCAACATGGAAAAATAAAACAGAATAGCCAAGAACAGAGAGAAACGAAGTAAAATAGAAAATATAAGAGCAAGACTTACAGCAAGGAAAGGTTTTTGTTAAATTTAATGTTCCAATTATACATATATGTGTATGCATGTACCGAGTCTCAATGTAACACAGTTTTCTTTCACTGGGCACCAGTCTAAATTGTGGTAACCTTGCCTTAGAATATACTTTTGAATACACTCTTATGGAGAAACATATTAGAAAGGTTCACTCTCTGAAATATTAAGGGAAAAAAGGCTTAATTTCCAATATTTATAGGATATATTTTATATTACAATTTTTAGATGAAAATCTATAATATGTTTTGTGATTTTTCACCAAAATTAATATTCACAGTTTATACAAAGATCATAAAAATAAATTCATCATTAGCATAATGTTTCCTCAGACACATGGGTGCCTAGTTTAATTTTGGAAATATGGGGTTTGAGTATGAAACAGAATTTTGGAAATGTTGGTGCTCATGATTCCTCAATTGCAATAGCCATTCATTATTTGGACATTCTTCTGACAAAAGTATCATGTCCAATTTCTAAGAAGAAAGCCAGATTTAAAGACCCCTCCATAAAACTGGTTGAGCATGAAATCTCTTCTAAAATCAAGATTTTATTAATTGAGTGTAAAAGCATTGAAAAGATGCTTATTTGACTTGCCATCAGGTTCACATGAGGTAATTTAATGGCAAGAAGTATTCTGAATTTTTTAAAAGAAAATTTGTAGAGAACAGCACAGAGAATTCCCTTTTACCACGGAGAAGTTCCTTCTCATAAAAGTAAAGGAGAATCATTTATGCCTACAGCTTTGAATTCATGTACCAAATGCCCTAACACGTGGAATTCAGATTTTCACTCTGTTCTCTTTAAAAGAGCTATTTTACAGAAATATTTATGAGCTCAGAGTCAATATGGTACTATGTTTATAACTAGAAGCTTATGTATAAAAAGTTGTTTTAAAAAATAAAGTAGTATCGGAACCAGTTTAGTAAGTACTCATTTAAATAAATTAAGATTCATCGGATTTTCTTAATCTATAGTATTTGGAAGAGTCATTTTATTTTCTTCTCTAAAAGTTCAATGCTTGCTTTTCAGTAAACATTCTAGATTAATATGTATTCATACATTTTACTTATGTCCTCATACATATTTAACTTGATTCTTAATTCAATTTAAATTCTGAAAATAATCTGTACATGCCGTTAATTAGGCAAAATCAGTACAGATGTTTGCTATGCTTGATTTTTTAACAGCTAATAACTTCAGAAAAGTTTCCAGAGGATAGGTAGATAATATAGTCTAGATGATTTTGCATTCTATGTATCAAGGTGACATCAGAGAAACTTCTATGGAAGATGCATACAAATGATGTTAAAATTGTTTCAATTTATATTTGCTGGTTAAACTAACTTCTACTGAAAGAAATTTTCTTTATGGCACATGGGAATGAACACTGGCTAAAAACTATGAATGAGTGCAGAAACACAACAGTTTAAGAAGAGGAGCATTAAAACAATCTGATTTGGGCTTTACGTGATGGAGAAATTCTTAAGGGAGCAAAAGGGTAATCATATATTCCAAAATACAGGTGATCTTCTGTATATCTAGTCATAGTTTAAAATTATTTCAGCTACTTATTAAACATGATTCAGAACTTTACCATCTAAGCAAAAAAAAAAAAAAACATACAAATACTTCTGCTCCCTGGCAGGACCAAAAAAAAAAAAAAAATTATGGTAGTACACCACTCACTGAAGTCAGAGGCCTAAAATAGCCAACTATAATCCTTTCTGGTAGACTTGCAAGTAAATTATATTTACCATATTAGAAAAAAGTTTGCCTTTCTGATTAGAAGTGAAAGGACAGTTATGCAATGAGTATGAAGAGTTGACTCTTGAAGATAAATGCCAATTGCTTTTTAATATGGGGTGTGTGTGTGTGTGTGCGTGTGTGTGTGTGTGTGTGTGTGTGTGTTCACGCATTAAGAATAGCATGATTTTCTGGGTTTCCCCTAAAGAGAAGTTTAATTTGTTAAGTGTCTAAGTTAAATTGGGATGCCTGCACTTCATGGGCCTATGGAGACACAATTGTGCCTGGGACACGATGGGTAATTTTCAGGTTTAAGCCTCCTTTGAGTATTTGGATGCATTGGTGATTGTAATTACTGCTCACAGCTGAAAGGTTGAAAAGTCCCAGTGAACAATTCATTCATTGTCTTGTTCACATCTGGGTTAATGTTTCCTTCTTGGAGAACTCTGTACCAGTCTGTTTTTTGCTTCTTGCCACAAGATAGCAATGCCAATTTCCCTCTGTTTATTTGGAAGATCTTGAGGCTGATGCATCAGTGCTAGCCACAAATTAATGGAATTCTTTCCAGCTGCAATGTTTTCAGATCATCAAACAATAAGCCAAAAACACCGAACTGCTTTGGCTGTTTTTCTCTTAATTGTGTGCCATTCTCAGAGATGATGTAAACACAATTACTAGTTGAAATGACCATAATATCTCAGGTATTCTAACGAAATAGATGACAATTTTATGGAAAGCAGTTTGTCAAAATACAATTCATTGTAGTCTGAAGCCAGAGGGCATATCATCTCATGAGAGAGAGTATTAGAAAAAGAAAAAGTGCTCACACTTAACAGAAAGGTACAGAGGTCAAGATTTGAAGTGAGGAATCCAATTTCCTTCTTTGGCTTATGTCTGGCCTGTGTTCTTAGAATTAGCAGTGTCATTTCAGCTCTGCATTGAGATTAACCTTTGGCAAAGGATTCTGTTGGGGAAGACACTGTGGCAGGCTTCCAGTGTCCATCTCAAAGTGTAGGCTGAGTTTGAAGCCAGATCACCTGGTTAGTCTAAGAACAGAACATATGATGAAGCCAGGCGTAGTGGCTCACGCCTGTAATCCCAGCACTTTGGGAGGCCAAGGTGGGCAGATCATGAGGTCAGGAGTTCGAGACCAGCCTGGCCAACATAGTGAAACCCCCATCTCTACTAAAAATACAAAAGTTAGCCGGGTGTGGTGGCGCATGCCTGTAGTCCCAGCCACTCGGGAAGCTGAGGCAGGAGAATCGCTTAAACCTGGGAGGTGGAGGCTGCAGCGAACTGAGATCACCCCACTGCACACCAGCCCAGGCGACAGTGTGAGACTTCATCTAAGAAAAAAAAAAAAAAAGAACATATGATTAATCCAGCCATTATGTTCCAAATAAAAGGAGTCAGAAGATACATGGACAATCAAGGCAGTCTCAGCATTCCTATGGCCTTAAGTTAAAAAAAAAAAAAAAAAAAAAAAAAAAAAAAAACCACACAGGCCAGGCGCAGTGGCTCACACCTGTAATCCCAGCACTTTGGGAGTCTGAGGCGGGTGTATCACGAGGTCAGGAGATCGAGACCATCCTGGCTAACATGGTGAAACCCTATCTCTACTAAAAATACAAAAAAATTAGCCAGGCGTGGTAGCAGGCGTCTGTAGTCCCAGCTACTCAGGAGGTTGAGGCAGGAGAATTGCTTGACCCCAGGAGGTGGAGCTTGCAGTGAGACAAGATTGCACCACTGCACTCCAGCCTGGGCGACAGAGCAAGACTCTGTCTCAAAACAAAAACAAAAACAAAAACAAAAACAAAAAAAACATGAACTAATATGGCTAATATGGCTGAACTGAAAGACTCTTTGGAATGGCAACTTTTGACCCTTGTGTCTTAAAATCTCTGTTGACTCACCTCATAACCTTGTACCAAATTGGCAGTCTCAACATATTTGTTGGATAGATTTGATTCTAACATTAATTTCACTCTCAGTTCACTTTCTTTGAAACAATCAAAAGCTTCTCCACTTGTCAAGACGTTCAAGTTGGTAACTATGACTTTGGCCATAGAGTAGTCGTGTTCAACTTGGCCTGTACTTTAGAATTGTCTGAGGAGATGTGTGTTAAATTAAATTAAATTTGGCCTACATCTTCCTCTTTATCCTGGCTCTGTACATAGCAAATTGCAACCTAACTTGGTATGTAAATGAACTGTGACATTACTTAAGAGTACCTTCTTGTGACAAGTAGCTGAGTCTCAAACAATCACAGCAATGGAGTTGCATCCAATCACAGAGTGCCAACTAATCAGACTATGTCCCTAGATGACAAATGCCTCATCATACCATGTCCAAATAAGGCTAATGCCAAACTGTAACCAAGCAAGCTGTTTCCACATTTTACTTCCTTTTTTTGTCCATACATACTTGCCTGCTTCTACTGCTAGGTAGAGCTCTCTGAAATTCTACTGGTTAAGGGTGCTGCCCAATTCATGAATTTTTCTTCACTCAAAAAAAAAATATGCTGCTAAATTTAATTTCTCAAAAGTTTTGTCTTTTAACATGTATGAAACATTCATACTGGAGTCACACACTTAGATTCAATCATTTTGGGGTGAGGCCTGTTTATCAATTCTTTATTAGCATCTCAAATGGCTCTAATGTCTAGCAAATATTGGAAATTGCTACTCTAAAAGAAATCTGAAACAACTGAAATATTGATGTAATTGAAAGGCAATTGAAATAAAGAATTTTAACTAATTTTGTGTGTATGCTTGTGTATATACTTAATTTTTATCTTACACATAAATTTTTTACTTAATTTTTATGCTTGTTTATATACTTAACTTTTTATCCCCAAGAAGTCACCTTTCTATCAAGAAATATTAATATCATAAGGTCTACATGCAAATATACCTGGAAAATTGTTTTCTTGTAGGAATTTAATTTTAAAACTTCATCAAATAGTCTGAAATCCAGGGTATGTACATATGCATATTTTAGAACAGCAAGAAGAATAGTGTGAATTTATCTAACTTCACTAGTTTCAGCAAATTTCATAACTTAACACTATACATGTCTGTTAGTAGGGGTAGGGATTTGGACAAAAATATAAACGAAGTATGTGCTGTAGTTGCTGCACTGGAAAAAATGATTAATCTTTTGCAAGATGGAGATAAGATATATACATAAAATAATTACACAGAAGTCAAATATAAATAGTCTGGAATAGAAATAAAGTTGTGCCAAAATTTGCAACACAAGTGAACTCAAGTTTTCCCTTGATCTCATACTCTTTTCATTAGTGTTATTGATTGAGGAAAGAAACAAAATATGTTGACTCTATGAAAAACTGGAAGTTTAGAAAGTTCAAGATTATTATTTATTTATTAGTAACAGAAGAAAATAATCACCATATAAAAGGTCTAAGAAAAGAAAAAAGAAGTGAGCACATGCAGAGCATGGATGAATAGAATAGTTGCTGGAAAATGTAACAATCCTGAAATTTGATGATGTTGGGCAATCTGGTCCTGTCTAAAATATCTGCCAGGCAGAAATTCTTCTTTCAAGCCTGAGTTTGATGAAATCATATGGTTATAAATCAAGTCCAGAAATGGAAATCAGCAAATGGACCACATCCTCCAAATGGTTTTGAAAAACTCGATTCTGCCTTTCTCAGGAAGAAATGTCTGATTATGAGTGATCTATCATTTTCAACTCTACAACATAATTCAAATCAACAGTCTTTTCACTAACTACCTAAGCTTTTGAATACTCAAAAATTTAATTAGGGACCATGAGAAAGTGGTCACTTGATTTACAAGCATTTTCTTAATATCGCAAATCTAAGATCCTCTTCTTTCACTATAAACATGCCATCCTTTCTCACCAGTGCCTTATCGATTATGAAAATGTATTGATTAATGACTTTGGTAGGGAGAATTTGATAAATGTATTAAATTATACTCTGACCTCTCAATCCTCTTGAGGGTTTTTGACTAATGGAAATGTCACTAGTGCTTCTTTCTACAAAATATCCTTAATTATCAATTATCTCTACAAAGTACTGTCCTCTACCTGGAACATCCACTGGTCTCACTGTTCTTCCTCCTTCTAGTAAGCTCCCACACATCTTGTAGGATTTAGATCTAATAGTATCTTCTCTGTAAAGTTTCCCTGGGACTCACCCACATCTGATAGAGTTACCTTCTTTGTACTTGCTATATAGCAAACTGTTATGAAACAAATTACATTGTATTTTAATTATTTCTTTATGTATGAATCCCAATTCCTCTGTTTTAGTAAGATAATGATTTCAAGTTCTGTCTAAGTTATATGTTAATTTAATTCATCTTCATGTAAGTAACCCTGCTCACTGTAGACAAAATAGAAACTAAACAGAAACAAAAAGAAAAATACACCCATAACCCCATCAACCATAGATAACTAAATATAATAAATACATAGTGTATTTCCTTCCAGAAATTCATCTGGTTCTTTTGAGTTTAGACTTTTTTTTTCAGATATTTGCTCTTTTGAACAATATTTGATTAATATCTTTGTACGTGCACCCAAGCATACTTATTTAGTTGTTTTCTTCAGCTAAATGTTGAGATGGAAAGCTGCTGAATCAAATGATATGATTTTTTTTAACCATTCTGATTTATATTCCAAACTGACGTCTTGAAATGTTATTCTGATTACTCTCTGTCTAGTGAATGAAAGTTCTCATGCGCGGTGGAGATATTGTTTATGTTTCTGTCTTAGTTGAAGGGAAGAGGAACATTTTTTATTCATTTTGCATTTCCAGCTCCTGTAGCAGTAGAGGAAGAAAGGTGAACTTATTTTTATTGTCAGGGCAGTGTTCCTGATCTCAGTTGTTTAAGTCAGGAGTTACTTAGAAAGCAGATTGATTGCTGGCTCCATTAATCCATCCTCTTCTACATCTTTACCTTGTGGTTGCCTCATGGAGGGCATATTTCATCTTTCCTCCCTTTGATTTGGGACTCAGCCCTGGCTTTGTCCGATGTCATGTAGAAATGCCAACTTGCCATTTGTAGCCTAGTTTCATAGGTTTTCATTTGCTTTATGTTTTTGCCATTGTCAGGAGAAGCATATTCCCCAAGCCATAACTGCCTGTTAGTCTGAGCTGCAGAAGGAAACATGGAAAAAGACATGACCAAGCTATATCTGCAAGCTACATCTAAATTCTCTCACCAACCTGTCTCATGAATCAGAATCCTCCATGGACTCCACAAGCTAAACTGCCCCAAGAGTCCAGTATAGATTGATGAAGCCTCAGCTGACCTGTAATCATGTGTGAGCTATGAAAGTTTATTGCTGCTTTAAGTTAACTGAGCTTTGGGGTGGTTTATGCAATATTATTGTCACTTTTCTGATGAAATGTTCCCATGGCTATAGACAACTCTCTGTTTTTCTTCAGAGCTACCCAACTATAAAAAAGCTCCGTAAAGTCCAGTGGTCACCTTTTCTGCTCTGTCTTTTGGACTCAGGGACTTATGACATCATTTGGATATCAAGATCTCATGAACTGCTCAGTGGAAAGACAACGAGTTTCTGGAAAGATATTGGTTTAAATATTGCGTCTGCCCACTGTAGTTCTGTGACACTTAACATTTCACTTAATGTATCTGAATTTTAGTTTCTTCTCTCTAAAGTGAAGGTAATAAAAGCCTTATCTCATGGGGCTATGGTGAAAATCAAAATATAAGATATACAAAAAGCACTCTTAAATGCTAGTCAACGTGTCCAAATATGCTTTCTGTGAAAAACTTGGTATTTAGTAATAATAGGTGCTTAGGACATTTACATATTTGCAAAATAGGTTAATTATTCACTTACTTATTTTTTTCTTTTTTTAAGGACTGTCCCAATGACTCCGTTAGATCTAAAGACTTTGCCTTAGGTTTATTCTAGGATACTGACCTGCGAAAATATTGGTGAAACTTTGGCTGTCCATAATTGACCTGTTTCTAGTGACAAAATCTAAATAGTATAACAGACAATTTTATGGTGATTCTTGCCTTTATATGCTGAGAAGTGTGCATTACTGGTTTAAAGCATTCTTTTATGTGCTAAATGTTCTTCAGGTGTTCAAAAGTAAATATGAGAACAGTAAGAGACATCTGCATAAAAATTGAAAATCTAATTTTGGCCGGACAAGGTAGCTCATGCCTATAATCCCAGCACTTTGAGAGTCCGAGATAGGAAGATCTCTTTGAGCCCAGGAGTTCGAGACCAGCTTGAGGAACATGACAAAACCCTGTTTTTACAAAAAATATAAAAACTATAATATAAAAATTAGTCATGGTATTATGCATCTGTAGTCCCAGCTACTTGGGAGGCTGAGGGAAGAGGATGGCTTGAGCCCAGGAGGCAGAGGTTGCAGTGAGCGGAGATGGAGCCGCTACACTCCAGCCTGGGTGACAGAGCCAGACCCTGTCTCAAAAACATCTAATATTTCACAAAATCCTGCAATCTAAACAATTATTAGAAATGCAAAAGTAATTCACATGAGTTCTAAGACCACATGGAGCAATACGAAATTTGGCTTAAAAAGAATAGGAATTATTAAAAAATTCTTATATTAAAGGTATTGACCTTTAGCTGAATTAGCATTAGGAAAGGTGATATTTAGAAAAACCAATCAACAATCAGGGTGAAGGGCACTCCAGGCTTCAGGACTTCATAGCTTGTGGGAATTCTATATAGGCCAGAAAGCAGGAGGAATCTGGAAATAGCCAAACAGGAGTCAAACAGAGAAACTGGGTTGCAACAGGACAGGAAGTTAAATGAGAAAGGACAGGTTAAGAAGTTGGAATTCTTGTACCTCTGGTAGAATTCAGCTGTGAATCCATCTGGTCCTGGACTTTTTTTGGTTGGTAGGCTATTAATTATTGCCTCAATTTCAGAGCCTGCTATTGGTCTATTCAGGGATTCAACTTCTTCCTGGTTTAGTCTTGGAAAGGGCTAATATCCAGAACCTACAAAGAACTCAAACAAATTTACAAGAAAAAAACAAACAACCCCATCAAAAAGTGGGCACAGGATATGAACAGACATTTCTCAAAAGAAGACATTCATACAGCCAACAGACACATGAAAAAATGCCCATCATCACTGGCCATCAGAGAAATGCAAATCAAAACCACAATGAGATACCATCTCACACCAGTTAGAATGGCGATCATTAAAGTCAGGAAACAACAGGTGCTGGAGAGGATGTGGAGAAATAGGAACACTTTTACACTGTTGGTGGGATTGTAAACTAGTTCAACCATTATGGAAAACAGTATGGCGATTCCTCAAGGATCTAGAACTAGATGTACCATATGACCCAGCCATCCCATTACTGGGTATATACCCAAAGGATTATACATTATGCTGCTATAAAGACACATGCACATGTATGTTTATTGCAGCACTATTCACAATAGCAAAGACTTGGAATCAACCCAAATGTCCATCAGTGACAGATTGGATTAAGAAAATGTGGCACATATACACCATGGAATACTATGCAGCCATCAAAAAGGATGAGTTTGCGTCCTTTGTAGGGACATGGATGCAGCTGGAAACCATCATTCTTAGCAAACTATCACAAGAACAGAAAACCAAACACCGCATGTTCTCACTCATAGGTGGGAACTGAACAATGAGATCACTTGGACTCAGGAAGGGGAACATCACACACAGGGGCCTATCATGGGGAGGGGGGAGGGGGGAGGGATTGCATTGGGAGTTATACCTGATGTAAATGATGAGTTGATGGGTGCAGCACAGCAACATGGCACAAGTATACATATGTAACAAACCTGCACGTTATGCACATGTACCCTACAACTTAAAGTATAATAATAATAAATTAATTAAAAAAAAAAAAAAAAAGAAGAAGTTGGAATTCATTATAAGGAGAATGGGGGATCCCCTGAGGAGTTTTAGGCATATAAATGGCCAAGATGAATGGCTGTAGTGTGGATACTGAACTGTAGAAGCAAGTATAGAGACAAGAGCTGTGTGCAAACTTTTGTAATTGATCATGTGGCAGCGGCTCTGACAAAAGCAGTCCAAAGGAATCCATTCGAAAGCAGTCCAAAGGAATCCATTCAGACTGAAATGGGATCTCCACTGATTGCCTAACAAATCTACCAAGAAATAGGACTCTCTTCGAAAGTGCACCTTAGTTAGTACAGGGAGCACAGTTCCATCCCCAGAAGAAAGGGGACTTCAAAGAGCTAAAGGGAATAATCAGTGTTCTCAGTAAGTTTCAGAGGGGAACCAAGATCTGGGTATGAAGCCCCTTCCTCATAGTGTGAGTTCAGTGAAAAGACTTAGGGTTGGCTAAGTTGCTCTAGGTGTCTCTTGCACAAGAGACAAATTCCAGGTTGTGACCACTGGTGGGAGAAGAGACTCTTGACTTACCATGAGGGCTCTTATAGATTCTTCTTGACTTGAAATGAGAGAAAGGCTTTCAGGGTCTCAGTCTGGGACAGGCAAGCACGGGAGCAATGTGATTTGCTCTTCTCACTCCCTGTGTAAGGGTCTTTCTGAAGCAACAGGTTGCTCCATGCTTCTCCTGTGTACTGGGGAAGCTATTACTGTGTGACTGTTAGTATTAGAGAGAGATATTTTATAGTACAATCAAGAGCTACCCATGCCATAGGAACACAAATATCTATTGTAACACAATCCCTTTATAATTTGAAAATACAGTTCTTCCTCTCTTCTTTACATTGATTTTTCTTTTATAGTTGCTCTACATTTCCTTTGCAAAGTTCCAATTCAGAGCCTTAATAGTAGACCACATTTTCCAAAAACCTGATCCAAATTCTGGCTCATGCAGACAATTGAATGATTTTGAATCCAATGATTTTTATCCAACTATGAAGTTCATGATATAGTTTCACACTCAACAAATTATTCTTTGGATTTGAATCATCAGAATTGTAAGGATTCTTTAAAATAGGCACAAGTTTAAAAAATATACATGACCAGGAACTAAGTTTAATTACATTTCTCCAGCAATGTTATAATTCCAATGAGTTTAAATATATAACATTTTAACTATTAGAAGTTTTACAATTAAAATAGTTTTAATTACAATTTATTTAATGTTATAGAGTGGGAGTTGTAGGTGTAAGAAAACTCATACAATTTCTACCTTTCAGTGTCTAGTTTAGCGTAAAAACTTGACGTTTTAAGCCCAATAGTGTCATGAAGAGTATACTACATGAGAGATCATGTGGCTAACAAACAAGACGTTAGGCCGAGCCCAGTTAATAGCTTCTTAATTCTCCCTGTCCTTTCTGCAAGCAATTTTTAAAAAACATAATTTATTATCTCATGCCCCTGTTTGCTCATTCAAAAAACTAAAATGATTGCATAGTGGTATTCTCGGGGTAATTATAAATCTATGAAGTAATTTAAGCAACCGTCAGAACTATTTAATAACATAAGATATATTTTAATTGCCTTTATTTTATTACTGACACTGTGAAACTTTTAATTTGTCTGCTAACATTCCCAAACCAATGAATAAAATGCATAATTGTTGTTGTTAAACTTATCCCAGAGACTTCTACTCAGACCAATTGAGGCCTGCTCAGTTCGCTAGAATTCACTGAGCATCCATACTATAATGTTCCGCAAGGCATTTCTAGAAGCTTAAAATGCCAAGGCAAAAATACATGAGAATCAGTTTGATGTTTAAATGAGTAACTAGTAGACCTGATGTCCAGGGATTTCTCCCCATCCTTTCTTTGAGTAATTTGTTATTGGTAGTGTTTTGTGTCTTCCTATTTTGAATTCTATATAGACAATTATTTACCTCAAAGTAAAGAAATACACATAATTTTTAAAGTTGCGGGGAAAGAAGGTAATTTGGAGCAGATGGAAAAGTGCAACTCAGACCACTGGGCTGATCGGGAAGGAAGTAGGGACCCTGCACAGGGCTACTGATCACCAGGATTCATTTCTGGCCTTCAGTGACTCCTGAGGAAGGGAAACGAAGCCAGTCAATGCAACCCACCTTATACCACACTCAAACTCCCAGTGGCATTAAAGAAAATGAATGCAAAAAATAAAGTAAAGCCCATCCAAGGGACAGCAACTTCAAAGATTGAAGGAACATCAGCCCATATAGAGAAAGAACCAGCACAAGAATTCAGCAACTCAAAAAGCCAGAGTGTATTCTCACCTCCAAATGGCCATACTATTTTCCCAGCAATGGTTCTTAACCTGGTTGAAATGACTGAAATGACAGAAATAGAATTTGGAATACAGATAGGAACAAATATCATCAACATTCAGGAGAAAGCTCAGACTCAATCCAAGAAATCTAAGGAACACAATAAAATGATACAGGAGATGAAAGATGAAATGACCATTTTAAGAAAGAATCAAATTGATCTCATGGAGCTGAAAAACTCACTTCAAGAATTTCATAATACAATCACAAGTATTAATAGCAGAATTGACCAAGATGAGGAAAAAATTCTCAGGGCTTGAAGACCAGTTCTCCAAAATAACTGTCACTCAAAAATAAGGACAAATAATAATAAATAAGAATAAACAAAGTCTCTGAGAAATATGAGATTATGTAAAGAGACCAGATCTACAATTTACTGGTGTCCCTGAAAAAGAAGGCAAGAAAGTACACAACTTAGGAAACATATTTGAGGATATTGTCCATGAATATTTCCCCATCCTTGTTAGAGGGGCCAACATTCAAATTCAGGAAATGCAGAGACCCTCCCCACCCCCCATGAGATACTATATAAGAACTCAAAGACGCATAGTCATTAGATTCGCCAAGGTTGAAATGAAAAAAAAAAAAAAAAGAAAAAAGAAAAAAAAAAAAACAGGTTAAAGGCATCTAGAAAGAAAGGGGACAGGTCATATACAAAGGGGATAGTTCACATACAGAGGGAACTCCCTTAGGCTAACAGCAGAACTTTTAGCCAGAAAAGATAGGGGGCCTATATTCAGCAGTCTTAAAGAAAAGAAATTCCAACCAAAAGTTTCATATCCAGACAAACTAACTCACAAGTGAAGGAGAAATAAGATCCTTTTCAGAAAAGTAAATGTTAAAGAAATCCATGACCACCAGACCTGCCTTCTAAGAGGTCCTTAAAGGAGTGCTAAATATAGAAATGGAAGACCATTACCAGCCACCACAGAAACACACTTAAGTACATAGATCATTAACACTATAAAGCAACCACACAATCAAGTCTGCATAATAAGTGCATAATGAAAGGATCAAACCTGAACATATCAATATTAACCTTGAAAGTAAACTGACTAAATGCCCCAATTAAAAGGCACAGAGTGGCAAGTTGGATAAAGAAGCAAGACTCAACTGTATGTTGTCTTCAATTGACCCATCATACATGCAATGACATTCACAGTCTCAAAGGAAAGGGATGGAAAAAAAATCGAAGCAAATGGAAAACAGATAAAAGCAGGAGTTGCTATTCTAACTTCAGACCAGACTTTAAACCAGCAATGATTTAAAAAGACAAAGAAGGACATGACATAATGGTAAAGGGTTCAATTCAACAAGAAGACCTAACTATCTTAAATACATATTACCCAACACAGGAGTGCCCAGATTCATAAAACAAGTTCTTAGAGACCTACAAAGAGACTTAGATAATCACACAAAAATAGTGGAACACTTCAGCATCTCACTGATAGCATTAGACAGATTATTGAGGCAGAAAATTAACAGACATTTAGGACCCGAATTTGACATTTAACCAAATGGACCTAACAGACATCTACAGAACTCTCTACCCTCAAATTCCAGAATATTCATTCTTCTCATCTGTACATGGCACATACTCTAAAATCGACCACACAATTGTTCGTAAAATAATCCTCAGCAAATTTTTAAAAAATGAAATTATATTAACCATGCTCTCAGACAACAACACATTAAAAATAGAGATCACTACTAACGAATAGCTCAAAACAACATAATTACATAGAAATTAACCAGCTCCTGAATGACTTTTGTGTAAACAATAAAATTAAGGTAGAAACCAGACTAATGCAGGAAGAGAAAATTCTTAGAAACTAATGAGAACAAAGATATAACATACCAGAATCTCTGGGATGCTAAAGCAGTGTCAAGAGGGAACACTTTTATAAATAAATATTGCTAAACACTTACACCAAAAAATTAGAAAGATCTCAAATTAACAACCTAACATCACATCTAGAGAAACTGGAGAAACAAGAGAAAACCAAACCCAAAGCTTGTGGAAAGCAGTTTTGAGGTTTTTCTCAAAGAACTTCTAACAATTGGCTGGGTGCAGTGGCTCACGCCTGTAATCCCAGCACTTTGGGAGGCCGAGGTGGTGGGTCACCTGAGATCAGGAGTTCGAGACCAGCCTGACCAACATGGGGACACACCGTCTCTACTAAAAATACAAAATTAGCTGGGCGTGGTGGTGCATGCCTGTAATCCCAGCTACTAGGGAAGCTAAGGCAGGAGAATCGCTTCAACTCTGGAGGCGGAGGTTGCAGTGAGCCAAGATCGTGCCATTGCACTCCAGCCTGGACAACAAGAGTGAAACTCCGTCTCAAAAACAAACAAACAAACAAAAACAAAGAAAAACAATTACTATTTGACCCATCAATTTCATTACTGGGTGTATATTCAAAAGAAAATACATTGTTTTACCAATAAGACACATGTGCTTGTGTGTTCATTGCAGCACTATTCAGAGGAGCAAAGAGCAAAGACATGGAATCAACGAAGGTGCCCATCAACAGTGGACTGGATAAAGAAAATGTGTACATACACACCGTGAAATACTACACAGCCGTAAAGAAACAACAAGATCTTGACCTTTCCAGGAAAATCGATGCAGTGAGAGGCCATTATCCTAAGCAAACTAACACAGGAAGAGAAAACCAAATACCACATATTATCACTTGTAAGTGGGAGCTAAACATTGAGTATCCTTGGACACAAAGACAGGAACAACAGACACTAGGGCTTACTTAAGGGTGGAGGTTGGGAAGAGGGTGAGGATCAAAAAACCACCACCACGGCCGGGCGCGGTGGCTCATGCCTGTAATCCCAGCACTTTGGGAGGCCAAGGCGGGCAAATCACGAGGTCAGGAAATCGAGACCATCCTGGCTAACACGGTGAAACCCTGTCTCTAGTAAAAAAAAAATACAAAAAAAAAAAAAAAAAAACTAGCCGGGCGTGGTGGCGGGTGCCTATAGTCTCAGCTACTCGGGAGGCTGAGGCAGGAGAATGGCGTGAACCCGGGAGGCGGAGCTTGCAGTGAGCCAAGATCGCGCCACTGCACTCCAGCCTGGGCGACAGAGTGAGACTCCGTCTCAAAAAACAAAACAAAACAAAACAAACAAAAAACACCAGCACTATGCTTATTACCTGGGTGATGAAATAATCTGCACAGCAAACCCCTGTGACATGCAGTTTACCTATATAGGAGATCTGCACAGGTACACTTGAACCTAAAATAAAAGTTAAAATCAAAACAAGCCAGTCACCAAAGTTAAAGAAAAAAAAAGAAGTTCAGGTTAAAGATAAAATTTTGAGAAAAAACCTGGACCTTTAAACATTTAATGATGGCGGTGAGCAAGGCTATCTTGCTAGGAGAAGGAAAGTAAAAAGTACAGCTTGAACTATAAGAGCAAAAAGGGTAATGGCATTAACAGAAAATGAATGCTTTTATTTCAAAATGGTAGAATAGATAAAGCATTTTTTGACACCTTCTCCACAGGTTGTCAAAAAGTAAAAGAAAAAAAAAGAGAGAGAGAGAGTGGAAAATTTTGTGTATTAGTTCATTATTGCATTGCTTTAATGAAATACCTGAGACTGGGTAACTTATTAAGCAAAGAGATTTAACTGTCTTACAGTTCTTCAGGCTTTACAGGGAGTATGGTGCTGGCATCTGCTCAGCTTCTGGTGAAGCCTCAGGGAGATTTCAGTCATGGCAAAAGGGAAAGCAGGAGCAAGCACATCATATGGCAAGAATAGCAGTGGGGGCCCAGTAGGTGCCACACACTTTTAAACCACTAGACATCATGAGAACTCACTATCACAAAGACAGCAGCTAGACATGAGGGATCCACCCTTGTGATCCAAACACTTCCCACTGCTAATACCTGCAAGAGCCTTGGAAGTTCATTCTCTAGAGAAATTGAACTAGAAAAATCTCAGTGATTAGGAATGAGGAGCCCCGAAGAGGATAAGCTGGAGGTTTTGTATTGCTTATAATACCACTAAGTAAAAGTCCGAAAATCAAAAGGTGAGAACCACCTTTCCTGCCTGTAGTCCTGCCTTTAGACATACCTCTTCCCAGACATAACATTGGAGGTTAATTTTGTGAAGCTCCAAAATGATCCACAGAAAGAATACCAGGAGATTCATAGTTTTGAGCTACCCGCAAAGATGCTAGCTTCTCTGCTTGGTTCTATGCAAAGATGCAGCCATCTTTTCATCTAATCACCTGAGAATCAGCCTCCTCTCTCTACAAACCCCACAAACATAAATAAAGCTTCCATTCAACTATTTGGTGTTTTACTGTTAAGTAAATGGATGAACAAGCAACATTAGCCATTTGAGGAAATCCTACTACAGGGAAGATATGGAATATAGCAAACAAGAACGAAGAAGTCTGAAAAAGAAGATGTAATCTAGGGAAGAAAAGACTGCTTTAAAGAAATTCTTATTAATCAAGTTAAAAAGATAGATGGAGATATTATAACCATTGCATATTAAAATGTTGTCAAAAATGGAACAAAGAATAGAAAGACATCTTGTAAATTAATAATAGGATTAAAATTTAACAAAAAAGTGTTGGAAAACAAATTTGAGGGAGATGTCCAAAATATAGAAATAAAAAGAAAATGAGATGTGTGACAGCAGTTATAAGAATACTATCAGATGATTCTAGGGGACCTAATATGTAGTTAATAAGTGCTCGAAAAGATGAGAATAGAAAAAATAGTGAGGAGGACATTATCAACCAAATAATGTAACAAAATTTGTCAGGTACTAGCCATGAGTGGTAGCGCAGACCTATAGTTCCAGCTACTCAGGAGGCTGAAGTGAGAGAATTGCCTGAGTCCAGGAGTTCAAGAAGCCAGCCTAACAACAATAGCAAGAATCTGTCTCTCAAAAATATGAAATTAAATTAAAAAATAAAGAAAATTTGTCAGTTCTAAGGGCATTGAACTTTTCCACCAAGTATTCACTCTAATGAATTAAAAAAATGACTCACACCAAGGCAACTTTATCATGATAATTTTATGAAACGAGTGATAAAGAGAAAATTGTGATAACCTCCAGGGGTTGAAGAAATGAGAACATAACAAAGAATAAAGTGTAGGAATGGTATCAGAGAGCAACTAGAATGCACTGGAATAGGTCTTCAAAACTGTTCATGAAAATGATTCCTCAAACCATAATTGTATACCTAGCAAAACTTTTGTTCCAGTGTTAGGACAGAGTAAAGTCATTTTTAGACATACAGTGTCCCAAAATAATCCTCCCTCACCCAACCAAGCACTCAATCTCAGGAAACTCCTGGAAAATATATTTCAACAAAATAAACAAATGAGACAGAGGCATATTTGGATCCAAGGAATCATATGTAAGAGAAGCAAATAGAATTTACAACATGAGGAAAAAGGAACTTTCTGCAGGGCAGGTGTTTTGGCCTAGAGAGCAAATAGCCCAGAATGAAACAGGATGATGAAGGGCGCCAGGAAAAATGCCTCTAAGACAAGAGACACACTGACAAGTGATCAGACAGGACTGCCCTGGTTGACAGGCTGTTTTCCAGGATGCATTATCAGAACTGGAGAATATGAGAAGCATTAAACTTAAGTAAGTGTAAAAATTTTCTCCAGCATGCAAAAATATATACTGACTTTAGCTCATAGTTTCTCGAATAGCCTTACCAATCCTAAGTCTGCACAGTGGCCTAGGATGTTTTCTGTTGACATCTCTTCCCTCTTCCTTCATTCAGGGTCAGGGGTCAGGTTTCCTCCATGGTCTAGTGGCTCTCTGGCCTCACCTGGATCCTCTTCATTTTCTTTTGCACAAGCACTTTCCCTTAAAATACTATCCACATGTGTTTCTATCTCAGTGTCTCTTCTTCAGAGGATATGGCTGACAAACCTAGCATCTGTTGTAAATTCATTATGGTGGATAGAACCGTAATATTCAGAAACTACATTTTGTCTTAATTATAATACACATTTTCTGGTGCTTTTCTCATAAAAACTCACATATAATTCATCATATTTACCCTACAAGGCAGATAGTGTTATTATTTTCCTCATCCTAGAATAAGAAAACTGAAGCACACACACAGGTTCAATGATTTCCGCAAGGTTGCACACTAGATTGAATCCATGAAACCTGCTTGCAGGTCTGTTCTTAAACATTCCATTAGCTGCTTCTTAAACACTATACTAAGGTCTCCTTCTAAAATCCACATATATGAGGCTTTAATGGTTAAAGACTTTCAACAGGCTTTGAAATATTTTCATTCTGAACATTATTTTTTCTCAGGAGAGTGTGAAAGTAATGGTGTTAATACAGTAACAGCTGCTCTTGGGTATATAGAAGAGCTGGTCCTTGTGCATCAGTAGCTGATAATGGGGATACACTCTGAGGGGCTATAACTTAGTGTATCACCAACTATAGTCATGGTGTATTGGGTTTCAAGGTAACTTCCAAACAGATGTCTACATCTTAATCCTTGGGACCTGTGAATTTTGCCCTACATGCCAAAGAGTAAATATTACCTTAGATGGCAAAAGATGTGGTTAAGGATCGTAAGAAGAGGCATTTATCCTGGATTTTATGGGTGGAACTTCAATGTAATCATATATGTCCTCAAGAGAGAGAGGCATATGGAGTTTTGAGGTAGACACATGGAGGAGAATGCAAGGGGAGGCCAGAGCAAAGAGAGGTGCAGCCATAAGACAAGGGATGACTACAGCCACCAAAAACTAGAAGCAAGGACAGGATTCTCCCCAGAGCCTCCAGAAGGAGGGCGACCCTGCTGACACCTTAATTTTGTACTTTCTGCCTCTAGAAGTGTGAGAAAATCAATGTCTATTGTTTTAAGAAACTAAAGTTGTGATTATTTGTTACAGTGGCCCTAGGAAATTTATACACGTTATGCATAATATTTTCCATTGAACATCAAATAAGGATTGACTAATCCTCCATGGGCCAAGTACAAAGGATGCAGGAAATATTTCTCAAGAAGAATGATTTTAAAATTGAGTTTTGAAGGGTTCCCTTGGTTAGAAAATAAATGAAAAGGACATTCAAGAAGGAGAAATAGCACAAGTGAAGGCATAGGAAAGTGGAATGCAATGGCTTCTGGACAGAAGGTGGTTCAGTGACTCTGGATTAGAGACATGGGAAGGAGTCCTGAGAGCTGGGCCTGGTAAGTGGGAACATGTGAAGAGGCCTTGAATGGCAAGCTAAAGCTTTTGACATGGTGGTGATCTGATAGACAGTGAAGATTAATCAAGGCTCTTAGGACAAAAGTAATGATAAGATATAATCATTTGGAGCCCCACAGAAGTGGGAACTAGGAGATCAGCTAAGAGAATTTTGCAATAGTCTGATGAGAGGGAGAAGAGGGAATGCACAGGTGGCTATGGCTGTAGAATAGGATTCAAGGTGACAGACCTGCATATATATGGGTAGTAAGGAGGAAGAAAGTTGAGAATAACTTGGAAGAGTCTAGTTCCAGATCTGGGTGGGAAGAAAGTGGCATTGACAAAAGAGAATGCAAATGCAGTAGAGGGAACCTTTTTTGAAGGAATATAAAGACACCCTATTATATGACAGGATAGGTGATGTGGTCAGCTTTGCATCCTTACCCAAATCTCATCTTGAATTACAATCCTCATAATCCCCACGTGTCAAGGGAGAGACCAGGTGCAGGTAATTGAACATTATGGCGGGTGGTTCCCCCATGCTGTTCTGGTGCTAGTGAGTGAGTTCCCACAAGACCTGATGGTTTTATAAAGGGCTCTTCCCCTCTTCACTCAGCAACTCTCCTTCCTGCCACCTTGTGAAGAAGGTGCCTTGCTTCGCCTTCCCCGTCCACCATGAGTGTAAGTTTCCTGAGTCCTCCCCAGCTGTGATGAACTGTAAGTCAATTAAACTTTCCTTTGTAAATTGCCCAGTCTCCAGCAGTTCTTTATAGCAGTATGAAAATTGACTAATACAGTGGGTATTTAATCAGCCCAGTGACCTTGACCACTGCACCTCTCTCTGCTTCAGCCTTCTTATCCGCAAGGCAGAGAGTAGAGGCATTGCAATATTATTTGTCTCGCAAGGACGATGTGAAGATTTAAAGAGATAACATCTGTGAAAGTACTTTCTAAACCATTTTTTAAAAGTATATGAAGGTGAGCTAATTTATAATGGCCTCTATTTGGGAAGTGATCATCTTTTGGACATGCAGGTGGTTAATGCCACACAGGTCTGGAACCAGGGGAGGCAACAGGGCAGCAGGTCCAGATTTGGGAGTCCTCAGCAGCCAGGTGATTTCAATCATCTGAAATCCCACAGGGCAGAGAAGAGAGAAGGCTAACGTGGAGCCCCTAAAAATTGTTGTCTCCTTAGATGTAATCAGAAAATAAAAACAAATGAAGGAAACCAGTATCATGTGGAAAGACAATCAGAGACTGGAGGAAAGATCTTCGAGAAAGTGCAGGGTTGGGCGTTGGGTCTCTACATAGTCCTTTTAATAGCAACAGCTGCAGTAGATCTAAATAGAAGTAGGCAAGTTTGATCACATAGGATATGTAAGAAATAGTCGAAAGCCATGTGTTTCTTTCAGAAGCTAGGCTCTGGGGCTTATTTGTAAGGGTAGCTCAATACCACTTACAAGCTTGTGCGGAAGGGGGCTGGCTTGCAAACTAAACATTCAGCAAGCCCATGCTGAAGTTCCAGTTTTTTGTTTATTAATTGAGGTGAAATTCACATAACATAAAATGAACCATTGTAAAATGTATAACTCAGTTGCATTTATTCAGTGCATTTAGCATGCAATGCAATTATTACCGCTATCTGTTATAGGTCCAAAACATTTCATCACCCCCAAAATGAAACCCTGGACCTATTAAGTAGTCACTTGCACTCTCCCCTGTCCCAAGCACCTGGCAACAGATAATTTGCTGTCTGTTGCTATGGATGTATCTGGATATATACCCCCAAATAATTGAAAACAGGTATTCATACAAATACTTGCATGTGAATGAAGATCCAATTTTAAATGGGAAACTTTGAAAAAAATCAGTCTGTAGACCAGTTAAACTTAGAAAGTGAGTCTATAAAGAACAGGCTGGGTGGACACAATGCCCATTGAATTTATTAAAACCTGTTTTTATTTTGTACCTTAGTTCAGACTGTTCTCAGTGCCAAAGGCAGAATCAGAAGAGCACAATGGTTTCTGGAAACAAGATTGATTAATATGAAAGGTGAATTCTTAGTGAGCCAGATAATAACTTTCAGTAAGAAAAGCACAGAATCCAAATGTCATTGTTTTGAGTTTTTGTTTTAACTGTTTTATAATTGGGAAATTTTGCCCTCAAATGAATACTATTGGTAAATAATCCTCTCTAATTGAAGGCTTAAAATGTCTGGGCAAAACTAAAAATGACTCCCTACCCAAGGTTTAGTAATAGTTAAGGCATTCAAACAGGAGCAGGCTGAAGAATCATCCTCAGGATTGGTCTTAGCAAACCTGCAATTACTCATCTCCCCATCCAGACTTAACCTGAACAAAGCAAAGGGTAACCAAAGTTCATTAATCGCTCACTGATGACTCAAGATAAACAAAAACCTTATAATCTTTGTTTCAAATAGTGTACATTGAGATAGAGAGAGAGAGAGAGAGAGAAAAAAAAAAAAAAAAACAACAGTTCCTCTTAGGTGGTGAATAACTGTTTACCCATCAGATCTTCTCCAAGTCAAGAGTTCCACTGCCTATGTCAGGCTTTTGGACACTGCACATAAAACAAATTAAGCTTTATTAACTTAGTGAAATATTTGGAAATACTAATTTTACAGGTGCATAAAAGAAAACTGCAGTTCCAAGTATCAGAGTACCATTAAATATAATACACTCCGTATGCAGGGGCAGTTATTTAATATTAAACCAATAAAACATTACCAGTGCCGGTGAGAGTTTTGGTTGTTGACAGCAGGCTAGGTGTCCCACAGCCATGCCGTCTTTCTGTTTGCAGGCCAATTTTACACAGCTGCTTTCTTCTGGAAATCATGCCTCATTTGAAGCCTTTGCAAGTATGACAAATAGCCTCTCTAAGCCTTAGCGACGGTGGAGAAGCTTGAAAATATTTAGGAGCATTTATTAACTAGAACACGAAACAAGATTTAGTTTAACTACAGCTCTTGACTGTGTGGAGGTCTTGTTATTATAAGAAATGCTATCTGTTCGGGTGTGTATATCTTTTGCAGGACACTGTGTAAAATTATCACCCTGAGGGCAAAGCTAAGTTTAAACTGCACAGAAATTCTAACGTTGATCTATAAGTGGACAAAATTAGAATCAAGTCTTTACTTTTAAACTCAGCTGTCCGGTGGTACGGCTGATCTACATGCTGCTATCCTACGTATCACGAACGTCAGACAGAGCTCCTTGTACAGGGAGCTTCAAATCTACGCAGGAATTTAGGATTTATAGGAAAAAGATATATAAGACAAGAAAGGGTAGGTGCTAATTGAGTTGTTCAAACCAGGCTTGCAGCATGCAAAGCACACTGGGACTAAAGTCAGGGGAGGTGGACCCAGCTGTTGGAGTTTGGGATGAATAAGGGAGGAGGAGAGGACATAGGCAACTGGCAGGGGCTAGGGATGGGGTGGGGTGGCTCTGTGCACACAACATAACATATTTTAAGAAAAAGTGGACCAATATGGCTAAAGTGGAGAGTTCATGAAAAGTCCATGGAGGCAAGTAGAAGGAGAGAAATGTAGATACATTGAATGGTCCCATTACAGAGGCTCTTGAACACCAGGATAGGATGCAGATTTTTTTTTTTTTTTAACTATAGGAAATGTGGGGTGATGAGGGGTTTGGGAACATGAGTATGACATAAGAAGGAAGGGTTTTGGGAAATTCCATTACAGCAACCTCTTAGATTAATTGACATGGAGAGAATTGAGAAATGCCCAGTGTGCTTAGAGGATTGAGTAATGACAGACCCGCACGAGTTGGAATTGGCAGTGATAAAAAGGAATGGAATGTTTTAAAGAATCATTTGAAAGAGAAACATTTTGAAGGAAGTATTTATAGGACCTGAGAACTCACTTGGTGTAGAGAGTGACGTGTGGGCAGGTTCAGGCGGATTCTGGGACTTTGAGCCCAGGCTGCTTAAACAACAAAATAAGAAAACTCAAAGAGTGAACTGGCTTGGGGAGGAAAAGATGAGATCAGTCAGTGAGATTTCTGAGGAAGACTAGAGAGCTGGAGCAGAACAGAGACAGAATCCCTTTTTGGCTTCTAGATATTTAGTGATAGAAGCGGAAGTGAAGCCAGGGGTGTTAAAGAATGGGCCAGGATGTAATGGAAAATGAAACCTTTTGTTTCAAAGCACCTAGTCAATAAAAATTACTGCATTGAGGATTGAGAAAAAGTCATTGGGTTTCCTGAGTAAACGGCTATGCACTATTGCTAGGTAGGTGGGGTGCTGGGGGAAAACCATTTCTGTAGGTTAAGGAATAAGTGGCTGCTTTGAAGATGGAAGCCATGAATAGACTCCACTTTTGGAGAGATGAAAGTTAAAGCAGAGAAACAAGACAGGCATTTTTGTCTAACAGAAGCATCAAGAGTACACGTTTTTGAGATAAGAAACAAGAGCTTAACTTAGATAAGGGAGAAATTTAAAAGAAGAACATATCAAAGACACTAAGTAGAGTGTGTATCATCATGGAAGGTAAAAAATCGAGTACTTATGAAGCAGATCATGACTTCTACCAAGGCAGGAGATAATTAGAGATGATGGCTGAAAACGACAGGGAGAAACGTATATCAATATTAATAGAAGTATTTGAAAGTGGAAACTGAATAACCATATGAAGTAAATATTCTCGGTTATATAGAAAGTACGATTGTCTATTGGCAGTACAAGGTGGGAAAGAAATTTAACCCCTAGTGAAGTTTTGTAGAACTATTTTGGGAGTTTTATTTTGTTTTTTGTTTTGTTTTGTTTCGTTTTTTGAGATAGAGTCTCACTGTCACCCAGGCTGGAGTGCAGTGGTGCAATCTTGGCTCATTGCAGCCCCAACCTCCCCCAGCTCAAGCAATTCTCTTGCCTCAGCCTCCCGAGTGGCTGGAATTACAGGTGCCCACCACCATGCCTGGCTAATTTTTGTATTTTTAGTAGAAATGGGGTTTCACCACATTAGCCAGGCTGGCCTCGAAGTCCTGACCTCAAGTGATCCGCCCACCTTGGCCTCCCAAAGTTCTGGGATTACAGGTGTGAGCCACTGCACTCCCAGCCAGGAGATATATTTTTAATTGGGAGAGTTCATCAGTTTCCTCTTATTCTATCGGGATTTGCTCATGGTGGCCTGGAGCACACTGTTTTGAGAAGGGTTTTCTGGGGGCATTCAGACTCAATTGCCGGGATGAATCAACGATGGTTGCCCTGAGCATGGGACTGGGGAGTGGCAGCTGCAGTGTTAGCCAGCAGGAGGAACTCTCAGGCACCAATGAGTGTCAAAGATCCCAGCTCCATAGCAGGGTTCAGGAAACTTGTGTTTCTCAGAATGGCACAGGTGTGAAAATACACAAGGTGAAAAGTTGAAGTGGGAAGTTTAGGGTGTTCCAGCAGCCTCAGTGTCACGGAGGGGCTTGTCAGAAATGCAGCTCCTCAGGCTCCACTCCGGACTCACTGACACCAACTCTTTATTTGAACAGTGCCCCAATGGAATCATGTGCACATTCAGTTTTGTAAAGAGCATTGCGGGGGTCCTCAATAAAATGACCAACCACAGGGTTTAAGTAGATGCGGGGAGGAGTCCCAGAAATAGAGAAGAATACTTATGTCAGTGTTTCTTAAGGCACGGTCTCCAGATAAGCTACCTCAACTTATCTGGAGCTACCTCCAGATAAGCTACCTTCAACACCTCAGAACTTACTGAAAATGCAGATTCTCTGTCCCTGCTCCAGATCTACTGAATCAGAAACTTTGGGTGTAGGGCACATGAATATGTGTTTAACAAGCCGTTCAGGTGATTCCTATGTTCCCTAAATTTTAAGAATGACATTCTAGATAATACTGGTAAAGTGTGCATACATAGATCATAAACAGGTGTAAAAGGTGAAGAAATTTAGCTTAAAAGGTTGGAGGCAGAAGGGTGTTAAAAGTTCAAAATGCAAAAAAATAAAAAAGTAAAAGCCATCAACATTACTTTATACTACCAAGAGCTTAGCTAAATCAACCAAGGTGGAGGAGGCTGTTTGGCATTGTAGACACAGCAAGCAGCTGTCTGGGTGATTTTTTCATGATTAGTAGGTAGGCAAAGCCTTTACTCGAGGGAGTGCATGAGTTTAAGAGAAACTGGGTGATGAAAAGGTTAAAACATACAGTAAAACACCATTTACATACATATAGCCAATGAAATTGCAAAGTAAGCAAGCCAAGTCTAGTTTGGGGTATTTACAGGCTAACTGAAAATAGTGATATTTCTGTAAGCCAAGCAGGACTGCCACTTTAGCAAGCTGGTTCCCTTTTTGTCAGTAATCACACATATCTGAAAGGAAAGTGATTATATTGTTTTAGAAAATTGTTTGCAGTTCTAACTTCTCTATCATCTACTACCAGAGAGAACTTCCACCCCAATCCAAAGGTAGCTAAAATGGTGCTGTGGGACAGAGGTATCTTTGGAGCTGCCACTAGTGAGGAAAGCCAGCAGGTGTCCTCTGTGCCCATGTCCCATGTAGTAGCCCCAGTTAGTACTGTGTGGCCATTTACATTTTAATTAATAAAAATTAAATTTCATTAAGAATTCCTTAGACCTGCCACATTCCATGTGGTCAATAGTCACTTATCCAATTAGCTGCCATATCGAGCAGCGAGGTTTACAGAACATTTCCACCATCACAGAAAGCTCTGTTGCACAGGGATTGAGCTTGTGATTCAAAATTCACAATGCAAGCTTTGTCCGAATCAGGCTTACCAAGGAGATGCTTTATAGCAGGGCTAACAGCAGATCCCATTCGTGAAAAGGGTTGGGTTGGGGGTCCTAAATGCTCGCCATTTCCACCTGCTCTGAGTGTACAAATGTTTTCTAGAAAACACCTCAACTACTAGGATGTGGAGACATTTTAGGGGGTCAGGGGATGACAGTATTTTATTCATTTTCTTCTTTATTTTTGCTATTGCACAGGAAGGACACAGAAATCACCCACAAGGTGACTTTGATTGACATTCCAGGACTCTCTTTATAATTTTATTTGCACGGTTTTGTTTTGCTTTGTTTTTGCCAAAGCCTGTTATAGAAAAGGTGGCTGTACTTAGTATTTATTTATTTGTTTGTTTATATTTTTTATTGGAAACCAAACAAGACAAATGAATTTTAAACCATGACTCTGATGAGTAGCCAGCAGATTCTGGTGCCTGGCAGAGGCTGACTTTTCAGACTTGGTTTGAGGCCCCTGCAAATTTTCAGTTATTTTTAACCCGACTTTCATGAAAGCAGTCTAGAAAGAGAACAGTATTCACCCAATTTTGCTACATAAATCTCTTTGAGGGCCTTGTTAGGTACCTTTACTTTGGTTAGACAAAGCATGTCCGAAAAAGAAAGATAAAAACAGACAAAAATTATTGATTTGAAGCTTGAAACTGCTACCACCTGAAGGTGTGGAAGTCAAACCTAAGACAATAAACCTTGAATTACTGGGAAGACCTCAGGACACTTTCATGCTTCCTGGTAAGACAGACTACAAACCTTAGGGCTTGAATCTCTAACTTTGATATTCTGATTTTATAATAAGGATTCATTAGATATTTATGGTAATAAAAGGCCTCAGCCAGAATAATGCCACATTCATCATGCACAGGTATAATTCCTTGAATAATCTGAAGTTAGGTAAGTAAGTGACTTTTGCTATATATATGCAAAAGTATACATATGTATGTACATATATATAAATATACATGTACACACACATATATATATATGCCTAAAAAGTCCCCTCAAAGAGATTTATGTAGCAAAACTGGGTGACTATATGCAAAGTCTAAGATTAAGAAGAGGTCATTGCCTTGGGAGACTTGACTTTTGAGCTGTCCATGGAGTCTTAGGGGCTTATGGCAACATTTTTTGTTTATCCTTTGGTGGTGTTCCCTTGGGTAAACACAAATACCTCTGTGCCTCATCTCTCCTGTGTTTCCCAGAATTTTTTTTCTCACTCTTGTCCTGGGAAAATTAATGTTCTAAGCCTTTCTGATGAGGCTTCCAACATCTTCCCTATGAATCTTTGTGAAAAGCTAAGAGGTCTTTTCTGGGCAATTAGCCTCATATAATTTTCCAAATTATATGTTTAGCTCTGACGTGTGTCTCTCCAAAGTTGGTGCACTATTTGTTTATTTGGTTCTGAACTGAGAGTGGAAAGGAGTGCCTCCTGCCGCAGGTGACCCTGAGTGAGCCCCAATGTGAGCAAATTGTAGCCCAGAGAGGAGGTGCTTTACTGGCACGTCCTGTCAAGGCGCTTTCACAATCTTCATGGAAAATGGAAAGCTAGCATTCTTTCTTTCTTCTTAATTCTCATCACTTATTCCATTTTAAAGTGACCAATTCCATGGCATTTAGTACATTTGCAATGTTCTTACAATTACTACCTCTATCTAACTCCAAAATATTCCATCACTCCAAAGTAAAACCCCTTATCCATTAAGCAGTTCCTCTCCATTGCCCGTTCCTCCAAGTTTTTGGCAATGGGTTCATCAAAGATTTCTTAGATAAACTTAGCCATGCTAGTGTGATAGTCAGCTAATCTATTACCCTTCCTGCCAAAACCTTAACTGTTGTTTCTTAGAAACCATTAAAGAATAACTGGCAAGAGGTCATTAAGTTCTTGCCCATTTTAAAATTGGGTTGTTTGTCTTTTTCTCGTTGAGTTTTAAGAGGTGTATGTGTGTGCATACGTGTGTGCGTGTGTGTATTTTGGATCCTTATCAGATATATGATTTACAAAGCTTACTCTTTCTTGTTATTGAGTTTTTGTTTCGAATACCTTCCACAAAGAAAGGACTTATCTGATCTCTCTGTGGTGAAATCAGGCTCCTTTGTCATTGGCTATTCAACAACTCAATTATAATTTCTCTTGAGATGGGGTCTCACTCTGCCACTCAGGCTGGAGTGCAGTGGTACGTTCATGGCTCACTGCAGCCTCAACCTCCTGGGCTCAAGTGATCCACCCACCTTAGCCTCTTAAGTAGCTGGGACCACAGGCACGTGGCACCAAGCCCTGCTTATTTATTTATTTATTGTGGAGATGGGGAACCTTTATGTTGCCCAGGCTAGTCTCAAACTCCTGGGCTTCAATAATCTTCCCACCTCGGCCTCCCAAAGTGCTGGGATTACAGGTATGAGCCACCAAGCCTGGCCTCAATTATAATGTATTGATATACTTGTACTCTTTAAAATTATTTTGCTAAATTATATCTTTCCTTTACTGGAATGGGGAAATCAAATTTGTTTAGCAATATTTTATTAATGCCCAGAACACAGTATATCATTTCAATGAAATGAACATATTCATAGAATTTTGATTTTGTAATCAAGGAATCTGCTGAAACCAATGTCGGTTTGCTCCTACATTATTTGTATATGGACAATAATATTCTTTTTTAAAAAAACAAAATTAACAGCGTCTACATTGTGTGATTCTACTCACATCTCTTGAGATGATTATTGAATCTTGAAGGTTCCAGTCAATGGACAATTGGTTAAATACAACAGTATTTTATTCAATTCTTCACTCATTTATTCATCAGATATTTTTTGAATTGGATAAACAATGAATAAATGTTGAATACATAACTGAGTTAATAAAAGAATAGATTTGTTTTCAGTTCACTTTAACGAGAATAAGAACAAACTGAAAATACTTTAAAGGAATCATGCACTTTCTGAAAGCATTGTAGAATTCTGTTTTTCTCAATCATGGATGGTCTTAAAAACTTGGATGTTTTATTGCAACTCTGGAAGAGAATGATGAAAAGTAATCATCTCCTGAAATACCCTTTATTTCATATGACATCTTCAAGGTGAAATAAAGTATGGTTCAGGCAAAAGAGAAGGCAACCAAAACTTGAATAATATATGCAGTGATGCATGGATAAAATGGTAATTATTATAATGTTGAAGATGTTGCAAAGGAAAAGGAGAAAGAGCAGCTACCTGATATGGTTTGGCTGTGTCTCCACTCAAATCTCATCTTGAATTGCAGCTCCCGTAATTCCCACGAGTTGTGGGAGGGACCCGGTGGGAGATAATTGAATCATGGGGGCGGTTTCCCCCATACTGTTCTCGTGGTAATGAATAAGTCTCACGAGCTCTGATGATTTTATAAAGGGTAACCCCTTTCGCTAGGCTCTCATTCTGTCGCCTGCGGCCTTGTAAGCATGTCTTTCTCCTTCCACCATGATTGCGAGGCCTCCCCAGCCACGTGGAACTGTCAGCCCATTAAATCTCTTTTGCTGTATAAATTACCCAGTCTCGGGTATGTCTTTATCAGCAGTGTGAAAACGGACTAATACACTACCTAAATAAGGTAGTAGACTATTCTTTCCCTCTCCATTTCTTACGGGAAGAAAGGCAGAGAGAGGAAAAAAGAGATGTGTTCATTTTATGTTAAAATGAAGTTTTCATATTATTTAGTAAGAAAAAAGGTAAAATATTCTCATTCTCTTCCACCATATTATAATGTGCTGTAATTCACCAGTCAGATTCTGCCCCTGCATCAATGCCACTGAAGAGAGGGTTTTTGGTTTTTTTTAATTCTAAAATACATCATAAGTAACACCATAGCTCTGCTTGTGATTCTCTAACTTCTCACTCAAAAAACAAAAACAAAACATAAACAAGAAAGTAAAAGTTGACATGTTTGGAGGAGAAAGGGGCAGGTAATCAAATGTCTAGTATCTGTCTATAATCTGTTCTATTTAAAAGATAATTTTTTTGCAGATTATGATTCTTTTATATAACATTGAGAATTATAGAATGTTGGTTCTATCATGGATCTTAAAATATCTAGTCTGATTTCTTTATTTGGGAGACAGTGAGCCTCAGAAGTTATGACATGGACCTATGTGGACCTGAATTTAAATATCAACTACACACCATGCTGTGTGACTGAGGCACAGTGCTTTACCTGTCTGATGCTCAGTCAACTCTTTGATAAAACAGAATGATGTGTAGGTTTAGTGAAGAGTAAATGAGATAATGCATATAAATCCTTGAGCCCAATATCTAGTACATTTTAAACAGTCAGTATTAGTTTCATTTATTAATTTTTTTCTGTGACACTACTCCTTCATCCACCCAAATTATGTCACCCCTCTTCTTTGCAGTATAATTTTTTACTGTAAATTTTGCAGATGCAATTTTTACCTTAAGATTCCTAAAGTCTCTCGTGGCTTCCCTAGAATAAAGTAATCTGTTTGTCTTCTAAATTGCTAATGCATTTGCTCTGTGGCTTTCTTATAATATAATACATCTAATATAACAATGGGGTTATTTAAACTACAAGTTCCTAGAATATGCTTTTTATGCTAATAATCCACATAGGATCTTAGACAATGTAACAGTGAAGAGTTTTGGAATGAGTAAACAGATGGCCATTAGAGATGGAATAAAGCATAGAGATATGTGTTGTTATGTATATCTCCATTCAATTCATTCATTCATTCATTTAAGAAATAAGTATTGAGTCCCTACAAACAACATTCCTTGCCTCGCTAGCCAACATCTTTGCAGATGCAGGTATAGATACTTACTTTTGAATTGTGCTTTTCAAGTTATTTTGGGGATCCATCAAAATATTGAAATAATTGACCCACTGGAAGTCAGATAAATTAACAGGTCATTACATACAGATGAGAAAAAAGGGCCTTTTAAATTGTTAAGCAGTTCCAAATAACCATACATTTGGAAAGTACGTTGACCCCAGAGTAAATCTACCCTCTACTACAGTATTTAGCACTATTCCTGTATTGGTAGAGTGAGATAAGCACATGTATCTACTTTATCTTCCAGTTGTATGTTTAAAGTGCTGGGAAAAGCTACCCAACCTGTAGAATTTTCAGACTTCTGATGTTCTTGCTTCTAGCCCTAAGCCAAGATCTGTTAGACACTCTGAACATCCCAAGATGTTGCTGCTGAAAATTAGATAGGAAACATAAGAGCTCTTGAATTTCCTGACCACGCAACTCATACTAGACAAATGGAATGACTCCAACTGTGACCCAGCACTTCCTGCAGACTTGACTTGCCATTTCCTTCACTTTAGGCTTCTTTAGTTACATCACCAGGACTCCTTTACCCTGGGTAAATGGTACCTTATATGACGTCCCTGTTTTGTATTACATCACAGGTTATGTTCCCTTAATATTTAGGTGATGTGACTGAGAGTATAAGATGAAATGCCATTTTGTGGTTTATAATGAATGTCTTTATAGGGCTCTATGTTTTAAGTACATATAGGCAGTACTACAATAATGCCAACAATTCTGGTATCGGTTTTGTTTAAGAAGTTATAAACTCAATGACTTAATATTTTCTGCGTTGAAAGGATGTGAAGGAATTATCAATGCAAATAGCCAGATGTTTCTAAAGGTTCTATTTCCAGGTAGATAATTAATGCTGTTCTTAACATTGTCCTGCATCTGTGACTTTTTTTAAAATTAAATGTCTTGTTTCAAGTTAGTCGTAGATTCACATTCCATTGTAAAATATAATGCAGAAAAGTACTGTGTACCCTTTACCTAGTTTCTGTCAGTAGTGATATCTAGCAAGACTATAATATAATACCACAACAAGGATACTGACATTGATGCAATCCACTGAATTTATTGACTCTTCAGTATTACTTGTAATAATGTGTAGCAAAGTGTGTGTACATGTGTACATGCATACACATCCATGCACATCTATGTCTGTGTGATTTTATCACATGTGAAAATTTGTGTATTCACCACCACAGTGGTGAATTCTATTTCCAAAATAATTTCTTGTGTTGTTATTCATGTTCTAGCTAATTGTTTGCTTTTAGTGTTAAGTTTTGAGTGTACTTTATATATTTTAAGATACTAGCCTTTTGTGGCATATGTAGTCTACAGACATTTTCTCCAGCTCTGTTGCTTGCTTTCATCCTTTCCATAGGGCCTTCTGTAGAGCAAATGTTTTTAATTTTGATGAGGTCCAATTTATCAATTTTTTTCTTTGACAGACAGTTGTTTTGGTGCTGCCTAAGTACTCTGCTTAGTCCTAAATCCTGAAACATTTCTTCTGTCTTTTTCTCAAAGCCTTATAGTTATATGTTTGACATTTAAGTTCACAATTCACTTTAGTTAATTTTTATGTGAGTTTTGGAGTTTAAGTTGAAGTTCATTTGTTGCCAACAGATGTTCAGTTGATTACCATATGTTAAAAAAGCTATCCGTCTCCCATTGAATTGCTTTTGTATGTTCATCAAATTAAGTTAGATTTATGTATGTGAGTCTATTCTGGGTTTTCTGTTTTGTCATATTAAACTATGTATCTATCCCTCTGCCACATTGTCTTGTTGTGACTACAGAGTAAGTGTAAACACCAGGCCCTGTGATTCTTCCCACTTTACTCTCCTTTGTCAAGATTGTTTTTTAACTGTTCTATGATCTGCATTTTTCTCTCTGCATTTTAGAAAAGCCTTGCCCATGTCTCTAGAAAACGTTACTGGAACAACAAACAGTATGAAAAATAAGTTAAGACAACAATCCTATTAACAATAGCATTAAAATTACTGAAGAGTAGATTTAACCAAGAAAGTGTGCTGGACACGGTAGCTCTTGCCTGTGATCCCAGCAGTTTGGGTGGACGAGGCAGGTGTATCACTTGAGGTCAGGAATTTGAGACCAGTCTGGCCAAAATGATGAAAGCCCATCTCTATTAATAATACAAAAATTAGCTGGGCATGGTAGCACACGCTTCTAATCCCACCTACTTGGGAGGCTGAGGCACGATAATCGCTTGAACCTGGGAGGCAGAGGTTGCAGTGAGCCACGATTGCACCACTGCTCTCCAGCCTGGGTGACACAGTAAAACTGTGTCTCAAAAAAAAAAAAAAAAAAAAAGGAAAATGAAAGATTTGTATGCTGAAAACTATAAAATATTGGTGAAAATAAATGAAGACAACACAAATAAATAGAAATATATTTCATGTTCATGGATTTAAAAAAATACTACCTGAAGTGATTTAAAAATTTCAATGAAAACTCTATAAAATTCCAATGTTCTTTTTGTAGAAATAGACAAAATAATCTCAACAATTCATATAGAACTACAAAAAACCCCAAATAGCCAAAGAAATCTTTAGCCAAAGGAACAGAGTTGGGGGCAGTACGTTACCTAATCTCAAAAATATTACAAAGCTATATTAATTTAAAAAATGATACTGGCATAAAAACAGACATGTTGATAAAAGTAACTGGAGAGACAGCCTGGAAATAAATTTACACATTTACTCTCAATCGATTTTTGACAAAGGTGCCAACAATACACAATGGGGAAAGGGAAATCTCTTCAATAAATCATGTTAGAAAAACTGGATATCCACATGCAGAAGAATGAAACTAGACCCCTTTTTTACCATATATAAAAATTAACTCAAAATGGATTAAAGACTTATATGTAAGATATGAATCTCTAAAACTACTACAAGAAAACATGGAGGAAAATCTCCAAGACATAGGTCTGAGCAATAATTTCTTTGATATGACCCCAAAAGCATAGGCAACAAGCAAAAATAGACAAATGAGATTACATCAAACTAAAAAGCTTCTGCACAGCAAAGGAAACAATAAAGACAGAAGCCATGGATTGACAGAACATATTTGCAAATCATAGCTCTGATAAGGGAATAACATCCAAAATATGTAAGGAACTCAAACAACTTAACAGCAAGAGAACCAACAACCCTATCTAAAAATGATCAAAGGACCTGAATAGATATTTCTCAAAAGAAGACATATAAATGACCAATAGATATATGTGAAAATACAGTCCTAGACTATCTAAAACAATCTTGGCAAAGGAAAGTAAAGTGGAAGGAATCACTGAACCCAGTGTTTAGGCTTACCCTATAGTCACAGTAATGAAGGTGATGTGGTATCAGCAGAGGGATAGCTACATAAATCAATGAAATAAAATGAAAAACCCGGAAATAGACACATACAAGTAAGTATAACTTAATTTTGACAAACATGGAAAAGCAATTCAATGGGGGAAAAAGAATTTATTTAACAGATATACACAATGGAACACTATTCAACCTTAAAAGAAAAAAAAATCCTGTTATTTTTGACAACATGGTTGAACCTGAAGGCCACTATGTTAAGTGAAATAAACCAGGCACATAAAGATAAACACTGCATGGTCTCATATATATATATCAAAGTTTTAAAAGTCAAACTAATAGAAGTAGCGAGTAGACTGGTTGTTAGCAGAGGCTGGCAGGGTTGGGGGAAGGTGGTAGATGAGGAAAGGAAAGATGTTGGTTAAGAGTACAAAGTTTCGATTAAGAGAAATAAGTTTTATTGAACTATGGCACACCATAGTGACTATAGTTAACAATATTGTATATTTCAAAATTACTGAAAGAGTAGATTTTAAATGTTCTCACCACAAATAAATGATTATTATGCGAGTTGATAGATATGTTAATTGGCTTGATTTCATCATTCCACAGTGTATACATACGTCACAACATCACATTCTACCTCATAAATATATACAATTACTATTTGTCAATTTTTTAAAAGCTGCTGGAATTTTGATAGGAATTTCTGAAAACCTATATATCATTTGGGAAGAATTGACCTCTTTATTATATTGAGTAATAAAATCCATGAACATTTTTGTCTTTGACTTCTTTCATCAGCATTTTATAATTTTCAGCGTATTTGTCATGTATATGTTTTGTTAACTTTATATCTGAGTATTTACTTTTCTTTATAGTGATTGCAAATAATATTGTTTTAAATTTCTGTTTCTACATATTCATTGTTAGTGTACAGAAATAAGATTAATTTTTGCGTATTTATATCCTATAATCTTGTTGAAGTTCAATTATTCTAGAAAAGTTTTGTAGATTCTTTCTGATTTTATATGTAAATAATTATGTCATTTGTAAGCAGGAATGGGTTTCTTTCTTTCTTTTCCATCTGTATGCTTTTATTTCTTTTTCTTATCTTTTCTTACCTTATCTCACTGGCTAGAACTTACAGTACTAGTAAGAGTAAGAGAGGTTAGAGCAAAAGAGGAGGAGAGCTGACATTCTTATCTTATTCTTGATCTTATGGGGAAAGCATTTAGCCTTTTGCCAGTAAATATTTGAGTATTAAGCTACAGGTTGTTTTATAGGTTTTTTTTTCAAATTGAGGCATTTCCTTCTTATTCCTATTTTGCTGAGAATTTTTATTGTGAATGAGTGCTCACAATAAAACTCTTAAATGTTGTCAAATGCGTTTTCTGTGTCAATTGCCATAATCTCATATGCTTTTGGCTTGTTAGTGTATTCATGTGATGGACTACACTGGATTTTGAAGGGATGTTGAAACAACCTTGAATACCTAAAATAAAGTTTACTTGGTCTTGGAGTATAATTCTTTTTATACATTGTTGAGTTTAGTTTGCTGATACTTTGTTGAGAATTTTCACAGCCATATTCATGAGAGATATTGGTCCATAGTGTTTCATTTTGTTTTGTTTTGGTTTTGCTACCGTTTTTGTCTTGTTGACATAACAACTTGAGTGGTACTGGCCTTATGAAATTTGAAAAGTGGTTTTTCTTTTGTTTTCTGGAAGAGATTGCATAAAATTGGTGATAATTTTTTAATGGTAACATTTTCCTGTGAATGGTAGCACTTTCCATCTGGCACTGAAGATTTTGTTCAGGAGATTTTAAAAAAGAAATTCAATTGATTTAATAGTTATAATGGTATTAAGATGATTTACTCTGTTTTGGTTACATTTTAATACTTGGTGGTTTTTTGAAGAATTGACCAATTCCCTTTTTTTTTTTTTCTTTTTCTGAGATGGAATTTTGCTCTTTTGCCCAGGCTGGAGTGAAGTGGTACGATCTTGGCTCACTGCAACCTCCACCTCCTGGGTTCAAGTGATTCTCCTGCCTCGGCCTCCGAAGTAGCTGGGATTATAGGTGCCCGACACCACACACAGCTAATTTTGGTATTTTTAGTAGAGACGGGGTTTCATCATGTTGGTCAGTCTGGTCTCAATCTCCTGATTTCAAGTGATCCACTCACCTCGGCCTCCCAAAGTGTTAGGATTACAGGCATGAGCCACTGTGCCCAGTCACCAATTTCTTTTAAGTTGACAACTTTATCAGGGCAAAGTTTCTTATAGTCTTCTATTATTCTTTAATGGCTGCAGGATTACTACAGATGCTGATAGAGCTTTCAATGATAACTCCTATTTCATTTCTAATATTAGTTGTGTGTGTGTCTTTTCTCACTTTATTTTTGCAGTCCTTACAGAGTTTTATCAAATTGTTAATTTTTAAAATAACTATCTTTGATTTCACTTTTCTATTATTTTCCTTATTTTCAATTTCTTTAATTTCTGTGTTAATAGTCATTATTTTCGTTCTTTATGCTGCTTTGGGTATAATTTTTTTTCTTTCACTAGTTTCTTGATGTAGAAGCATAATGATTCGAGATTTTTTTCTCTTTGTTAATGTAAATGTCTAGTGCTATAAATTTGCCTCACAGAACTGTATTAACAGCATCCCACATTTTTTATGTTTTATTTTTCTGTTACTTTATTTCCATATATTTTTAATTTTTTGAGGCTTCCTCTCTGATCCATGGATTATTTAGAAGTATGTAATTCAATTTCTGTTTATAAATGTTTCTGTGGTATTTCTGGTATTTACCATTGAACCAAAACATTGTATGATTTCAATTTCTTTTAATGTTTTCAGGTGTAATCTATGATCCAGGATATTAACTGTCTTGGTGAATATTGTGCATTGTGAAAATGTGCATTTTGCTTTTGTTGGGTGGGATATTATGTATACCTTCATTAGATCCTGTTGGTTGATTTTGTTGTTCACGTCTTCTATATTCTTACTGATTTTTTGGTCTAGTATTTCTACCACTTGCTGAAAGTAAAATGTTGAAGTCCCAGTTATAATTGTTAATTTGTCTATTTTTTAGCTATACCAGTTTTTGATTCATGTATTTTGAAGCAGTTATTTGGTGGCTTCGCATTTAGGATTGTTCTTCTACTCTTAATTGTTGCCTTCCTGTGGGTTAAACATTTTTCAGGATTTCATTTTTACTTATAGTGTTTTCCAGTTTGAGTTTATATCTTTGTATAGCTGTCTTAGAGTTTACTCTGCAAATTGCAACACGCACATATGGCTTATCACAGTCTACTGATACCAACATTTTACCATTTCAAGTAAAGTGTGAGAATGTCTCTTGTGTTTAGTTCTCTTTACTTTCCCTATTTGAAACATTATTGTCTTGAGTATCAAGTGGGTTTTATGGATTTTGATTCAGTCATCAAATATGACTTATAAAACTCATGAACAGAAGCATAGTGTATTGTATATGCCCAGGTTCCTATTCATTCTATTGCTCTTTCTTCTTGAAAACCTTCTGTTAGCCAGTGATTAAGAGTATGTCTCTAGTGACAATTTTTTTTTTTTTTTTTTTTTTGAGACGGAGTCTCGCTCTGTCGCCCAGGCTGGAGTGCAGTGGCGCAATCTCTGCTCACTGCAAGCTCCGCCTCCCGGGTTCACGCCATTCTCCTGCCTCAGCCTCCCGAGTAGCTGGGACTACAGGCGCCCGCCCCTGCGCCCGGCTAATTTTTTCTATTTTTAGTAGAGACGGGGTTTCACCATGGTCTCGATCTCCTGACCTTGTGATCCGCCCACCTCGGCCTCCCAAAGTGCTGGGATTACAGGCATGAGCCACCACGCCCGGCCTAGTGACAATTTTTTTAAAAAAAATTTCCTTCACCTGAGAATGTTTTTGTTTTCCCTTAATTTCTGAAGAACGATTGCAATGATTATGGAATCTGTGGTTGATAGTTCTTTCCTTTTATCAGGGGCATTTAAACCAGAGTAGCTCCATTTTGTATAGAGTCTGAGTAAAATGAAGCTGAGATCTACTGGGCTGCATTCCCAGGAGGTTAGGCATTCTCATCACAGGAAGAGATAGGAGGTCAGCATGAGATCCAAGTCATAAAGACCTTAGTGATAAAGCAGACTGCAGTAAAGAAGCTGGCTAAAACCCACCAAAACCAAGATGGTGATGAGAGTGACCTCTGGTTGTCTCACTGCTCATTATATGGTAATTATAATGCATTAGCATGCTAAAAGACACTCCCACCAGCACCAAGACAGTTTACAAATGCCATGGCAACATCAGGAAGTTACCCTATATGGTCTATAAAGGGGAGGTACCCTCGGTTCTGGGAATCGCCCACTCCTTTCCCAAAAAAATCATGAATAATCCACCCCTTGTTTAGCATATAATCAGGAAGTAACAATAAGTATCCTTGGTTGAGCAGCTCAAGCCGCTGCTCTGCCTATGGAGTAGCCAGTCTTTCTTTCGTTACTTTCTTAACACATTTGTTTTCACTTTACTCTATGAATTCATCTCAAATTCTTTCTTGAGCGAGATCCGAAAACCTTCCCTTGGGGTATGGATTGCCACACCTTTCTGGTAACACTTTCAGCATTTGAAAAATATTGTATCATTTCTTTCTGGGCTCCATCATTTTATATAAGAAATACACTGTTATTCAGATCTGTGTTTCCTATAGTTAATGCATTGTTTCTCTGGAAATTTTCAAGTTTTTTTCTCTCTCTCTTAATTTTTCAGAAGTTTCTTTTGAATATTAATTAAAGTTACACATCAGATGCATATCTAGGCTATTGAATTTATCTCTCAATTTGCATCATAGTATGACACCACTTTTGAAAAGAAGGAAATAGAAAAAAAAAATCCCATCAATAGTCTTCTTACATTTTTCCTTTCCAGACTTCAAATGCATAGATGATGCTCTTCACAGTCTATGTGGACTGAAAGGCAAACTTCCAGCCACTGACAAAGCATTTGGCCAAAAATAAACCGTGATCTGATTTTGATCCTTTCTTTGTTACGGTATCTCTCATTTTCATTTTCCGATGCTCCTAATCTCAGTGCAGCAGTTTCTTATCAGGAAGAACTCCAAAAGTCAGCTTGTTTGATAAGTGAGGATGCACACACAGCCTTGAGTGGCAGGAGAGGACTGGCTGAGTGGATGAGTATGAGCCTGTTGCAAGATAGAAGCCCCTGCAGGTGAAGAAATGCAAAACACCATAGGAGCCCAATGGACTCGGCATAGAGTAGAGGATGAGGTTGAGGTTTTCCTTCTTTCTAGAGCACATGAAAACAAAGACCTGGGTTTTTTAAAAATATAAGAACTTAAATGAAAGTTTAGATCATTGTGATTATGCCTTTGTGCTACAGTAAGAATGGCCCTTTTCCTTTCTGGCCACCTTTAGATAGCTTATTAAGAACTTATATGTTACCCAGTATGCTAACCACTACTCCGATATGCAGTGTAGGTCTGTTAATAATAACAATGATGGTGGTGGTGATATAACGATATTTTATTAATAGCCAGCAGTGATGGAACACTTACACTATTCTATTTGCTTTCTAAATATTAAGCCATTTGATCTGCCTGATAGTGCTAATAGATGGTAACTACCATTATGCCTGTCAGAACAATTGGGAAACCGGGCTGATAATATTAAATAAGTTAATCAATGCCATGCAGCTGATAGAAAGTTTGGAATTCAAACTTAAGCAGTGATACACCATAAAAGATGTTCTTAGCCATTAAGCTATAACTACTAGACACTATGACTGTTTAATCTTTTGTAAAATCAAGGAGTTGGACCACCACCAACAACATTACAACAAATATACCAGTAATGACAAAATTGGCTGAGTTCTTACTATGGGTTAAAATCTGGGCCATATGCTTGGCATGTGCTTTTTTTCATATAGCATATGTACTTTTTTTTCACATTCTATGTGGGAAGAACCATTATTATCTGTATTTTATAGTACTGCAGAAATGTGACTTGCTAAATATTACACAGCAAATAAGTGGTAGCATCAAGATTGAAATCCAGGTGTTCATTTTTCTATGGAGGCAAAAAATAAAAGCTCTAGATTAGTCATTTCCTATTAGTACAACTTTTACCACAATTAATATATGTAGATTTAAACCCTTAGTTATGAATATCTTTTTTCTTTCTTTTCTTTTCTATTTTATTTTTTTTGAGATGGAGTCTCGCTCTGTCGTCCAGGCTGGAGTGCAGTGGCGCCATCTCGGCTCACTGCCAGCTCTGCCTCCCGGGTTCAAGCAGTTATGAATATCTTTCTAAAGATGGAAGCAGCATTCCCTTCTGGGCCATTTATCCAAAATTAAGATATTAGAAATAGAAAGCAGCTACAATGAGAGATAATCAGAGATGGGGTTGGCAAACTACACCGAGCTGCTTCTCACCACATGGAAGATAGATTCGTTAGGCTGTCAGTTTAATGGAAGTTTGACACTTAACCTTTGAACCTTTATCAAGTCTTCAGAAAACCTTAGACAGCAATTTTATTTTTCAGGATTTTTTTTTTTTCTTTATAAGTGGTTCCAACTGGATTGCTATTTAACTGTGGTTTTGAAAATAAAAGGAAAACTGATATAAATTACAGCACTATCCAAATACACATTTTGAAATCTTTCTCTCATAATTCCCAGAAGGAACAGAAACTTCAGTCTGATAACTGAAAATACGGTTCTAGTATTGTAAAGGCAGCATAGTTAATAATCTAGATAAGCAATTCACGTTTTATTTGAATATAAAAGAGAAAATCTATAAACTCACCCTTTCTATAATCATAAATTTTGAAAACTGGTCCATAAGTTTATATTTTATAAAAATAGTGTTTATATGGCTAAATAAATATGCAGTTTAAACTTAATTAACTCAGTACAGTTTCACAGATATGGCCCACTTAAAATGGAGTTTTAAATGCAGATTTAATTATATGCATTTATCCAAACATAAAATTTCTTCTTTATATTTGAGATTCATTTTAATATTTTGAGGAAAATTAGATTATTTTTTATTTTGGTAGATTTCAATCACACTGTGAATTTTGATATTCCCACTTTAAAACATTGCTTTTAGTCACATCTACTAGACTGAGCCCTGTTAATTTTTTATCATGGAAACATTAGTTACCTGTGTTTACTCTTGTTTCATTTATATTTCAAGTGAACAAAAAGGTAATTTGGAATGAATAGGAAACTTTATCGTGTGATTATTTAAAATTTCACCAGTAGAAGTCAAACTTTTGGTGATCAGTCTATAACAGGAAATTTATAAAAGGTCTTCCAGCTCTAGGCTCTATGTGGAGCTGCTTGTTATTTGTCGAACAAATATTTACTGTGTTCCTACTATGCACAAACACTGCGTATGAGGAGGGGGGAGGGAGGAGTTTCAAAAGTCAATGAGTAAGGCAGGATCTAATCTTACTATCTCGTTAGAGAGAAAGGATGATAAAGAACATTCACAAACATAACATAGGGAAATATGTGATTCGTCCCATAGACAAGACACAAATAAAATATTAACCGAGTCTTGAGAAGGCAGACCAGCCTGGGTTACCAGAGTAGAACTCCAAAGAGCAGGGGATAGTGGAAGACGGCCTGGATTTCAATCAAGTAGAGGTGATGTCCCAGGCACTTCAGCCACAATTATAGCTAAAGCCATAGCATAAAGGAGGGAACACAAACAAGTCTTGGAAAGGAAAGTATCAGCAGTCTAGAGCAGAGAGTTGAATAAGAAGGAGGCATAACCCTATTATTAATTATTATTCATTAGTAATTAGTGGGAAAACCTAGTTAAAGCCTTTGAAGCTTTGTAAATAATGGAGAACTACTAAATTATCAGATCACAAGAATGGCATATCTCAAGTGATGTAGAAAGAATAATTTACTAAGAGAATCTCACAGCGAACCGGAGAGAGAAGAGACAAAGAAAGCAGCCGTGTGACTGTTAACAATAGAGTGATGGCATTGAGAACAGGATATAAAGTTCAATATAGAAGATATAACAAAGGAAGCACACATGGAATTTAACAGAATATTTGTGTGTGTGCGTGTGCATGTGTGTGTGTGTGTGTTGCTACTAGTTACAAGAGGGCAGCATTAGCAAGAAACAGAAGAGTCCCTGGGTCGAGCTCTGTGGTGGAAGAGAAGATGTTGATTTAGATTCTAGTTTTATTGAATTTGAACTGACAGAAAATAGAGATGTTGAAAAACTAGACATATAGAAAGGGAGTTGAGACCAAATCTGATGGAAATTGGAGCATTAGTTACCTCAGCTCTCAGACCTCAAGTTGTGCAGGTGACTTACTCAGTTCAAATATGCCTTTCAGTTAGGGCTCAGAATATATTTCAGAGCCTGTGTATGAAAAGAACACAAACATTCTGATTAGAATTTAGAGGCCAATAACAATTTACATTAAACCGATGGCAAGAATGATGCCCCAAATTACAGATACAGATTAATGAGGATAAAAAAAAAACTCCTTGTGTCTTCCTTCTTAGTATGCACGAATGAATGTGTTTTTATAGCTCCCTGGAAATTTAGCATGCTTCTTCAGAGGTATTAGCTCTCATTCAAGTCTTCTTCTCATTTGTTTCCATCGATCTCCTTTTAATCTATTCACTTAGGAAATTAACAACAGTATGGTTAAAATCTTGTCGTAGTCACTCTTGACATGAAGGATATTTACATGCTCTTATCTTACACTATCAATTATTCTGTAGCATTTAATATAATAAACATATATACTATTTTTAATATTTAAAAGGTAACTTGTTTTATAAATTTGCTTCAGTAGAGCAAATTTTAAACAAAATTTCCAATTATTTACATAGATAAATGAAAATTGATTATAACTGAAAAATAAAAATGTCTTACAAAGAAATAGATTTTTGATAGCCTCAAGTAAACAACAATATACACACTTTTTAAGGTAAGACTTACCAATTTAGTATCAAACGAATAAAGCTGTTTTCTTTCTGAGAACTAGATTCCAAGATTTCTAACCCATTCTCTCGTTTAGCCCATGTCATTTTGTCTTGTTTTCTTCCCATTTTGTCAGATTTCCATTTGTGATCTGTGTATCCATGATTGTTTAAAAAAGGAGCATCTAGCCCATAAACATCACTTCTGCTGTCTCCTGAATTTATTTAAGTGGCTGGTACTTGAGCCCAGGGGATTATTTATACTAACACCATGGAGTCAAGAGTACTCATTACCACCACTCTAAACTCTCCAGAGGTCAACAACATGAAGCAGGGCCCTTCATGCTTTACTACCTCATGTCCTAATCTTTCTTAGTCCTTCACTTCCCAACCTTTATGCCTTGGGTCGTCACTTACCCACTTTGTTGATGAGTTAAGTGAAATATATGTTTGTAGTCTGGTAAAAACTACATTTGCTTTTACCCCCAGCTCACTGTTTGTATTCATTTGCATGCTCTCTATCATCATAGAAATCACAAATAGCCATTGATCTATTATTTTTAACCAGCTCTGAAAGTCTGTGTGCCTTCCCACTGCAAAGAGAGATAACTCAAATTTCCAACTTAACAGATGAGCAATTTTTCTGAGAACAAATTGGATGAGGCCACTTTTCTAATGTACATAAATGGTAGCATTTTTCTTTAGATTTTTTTAAAGTCATATTTTTATCAATAGATTTGAAGGCAAACTAAAAGCCTCTTCATCAATGTATCTTCTGATGAAATTCTCCATGTGACAGATCGTTTTATTATTTAAGTTTAAAAAATAACATCGAACTCTATTTAACTTATGCAACTGATTACTGTGAAGAAATATTCCCTAGGTCATTTATTTTTAACAGACTTTTCTCTCTCACTAGCCAACAAAATATCTATCATAATTCATTTTGGCTTTGAAAATGTTTCCCTTAAATTTTTTCTGTTCTGAGTCAAAAAGTTCCTGAATTATGGAGGTCTTATGGTAGAAACTATGAATAGTGATAGGGAATAGAAGTTGTATTCTGGTTCATTAGTGGTATGCTTTCCCCTTGGGAGATAAGCACGTGCTTGGTGTGTGGAGATTTTCCAATAGTTGCAAAGAATTCAGTCCTTCTCAAAGGCCGTTCCCACGTACAGACAGGCCATAACCTGCAGTGCTTTCCACCCTGAAGGATCTATCAGTTGACTTGATGGTATGACCTTGGACACTTAGGGGTTATTTTCTAATTCCTGATTCCCTGCCAGGGATGTGCTGGTCTTTTATTCTCTAGTATAATGTCTCATGCAAGAACAGGACTGATTGCTTTTCAGAGATTAAGGTTGAGGAGTGATCAGGTCTCAGAATTCATCCATGAAGAGTTCACTTAGGGTAGGCCAAGTGGAAAGCCAACTCCCAATATGTTACTTAGAAGGGTTGGGCCCTCCTGGTATTGCCCTTGTTCTCCTGTCTCATTTATGAGTCAAAATAAATAATAAAAAAGTGGTTTCTATCTCGTTCATCCCCACAAACCTCTCCAATTGAGTGAATGGTAAGCTAGAGATGAAGGAGCACAGGTCACAGGGAATACACAGCTGCAGATGTATCATAGGTGGTTCCTGTAGGGAAAGTTGACATAGTTAATTCAGAGAGCCATAGCTACCCTTGTTGAGTTCCTGAAATGCCTCTGTATATGTCACACTATGGGCAGGGCTTACCTGTCTGCATACCCTGTCACTCTGTATACACCCATGCAGACTTTACAAATACTGATTCTTTTTAAAAACCTCATTGTCTAACTAGTAACAGGATCATGATAGGTACTTTACAAGTATTTGTTGAATAAATCAATGCATGACTGCATAACATGGTAGGGATGTCTCAGATACATCTAAACTGGTTGATTGGTTTCAAATTGTTGTCAATACACAGAAGTGGAATAGCCTTAGGGACCAGGAGCCAAGAGCCAAATCCTCGCCATATGTTTACTTTCACTCCATGCCTCAGACTCTACTGCCGCATTTGAAAACTGTCACCAACCTCATACATTCAAATGATCTCATTTTAAATGTCTAACAATTGAGCTTTGAAATATTTTAAATTACCATGTACAAATGAGGAATATTAAATGAAAGTTTAGAAAGTTCATATTTTGTCTTTCTGCCTCTAATACATAGTAAGAGATTGACTTTACATTAACTTTTTATTAATCGAAAGAATGAATGAAACACTCCAAGAGTTAATAAACCAGGAAAAGAGAACAAACAGTTCTCAAGCACACTCACATGCTTTGAGGTATCATTTTTATATGTTAGAATAATTAGTAACTACTCTTACCTAAATTAGGATAATTACTAGGCAATGTTTTTAGTTATTTAAGTTTAATTATTACTAGTATTTAAAAATTAACAAAACTGCATTTATGAAAGTCTCTATAATGTAGCTTGACACTATTTAAGAATGATTTTCTATATCAGATACTGTGAATTGGTGAATTGGAGATAGAACAAGTACAGACTACAGCACTCAACAGTGCATGTGTGACTGTTCTCAGGCTTATATGAAACTCCTCTATTAAAGATGCTTGACTCTTCTATGTCTTGGCTTTAGGTTTGATATAAACAACACTGATGCTTCTACTTCCTAAGGGCAAGTGATTTCTAAGGCTCAACCCACAACTCTTATTTTAAACATTTCACTCAGGCCTGGCTTACCTTCTTTCAGCCTCTCACCACCTAAATACTTAGAAAAAACATTCACCCTAGAAATAAGCACTGGCCCTTGCCTATCTGTAGAGCGAAAAAAAAAATAGCTTATTTAAACAATCTACACTTTATTCACTTCTATTCTACCTGGAATTTTTTCATCTGCAATGTTTCCAGTGCTAGAGGATCATGGCTGTGTGTGTATACATGTGTTTTGGAAGAGAACTGGTCTCATTGAGCAGAAGGCTCTCTTGCTTTCACATTAACCTGATGAGGACTGAACTTGCCTTAGTGAAAATTTGAGAATCAAATAATTCTCATTTTCCCAAAGAAATGATAAGGAAGGGTCACCACATAAGCTCAGAAATGAAAAATAGTAGTTCATGGTTTATTAGAGTTTTATGAGATGTTAGCGGTCCATTGGTTTTTCTCTGTTTTTCAGTTTCATTTAGGAAAAAACAACTGCTCTTCAGCTCTATATGGGCAATATTTAATGCACCTGGAAGTTAGAGTAGACTTTGTAAAATGCCACTTTAGTGTGCAGGTCACCCAATTGACCCACGGAATATACTGGGTTTTGTGTCATATAAATAATAATTAACATTGAAATAGTTTTCATCTTTATTAAATGTTGTCTTCTGTCAAAAGTAAATAAATTATATGTCTGAGGTTATAATTCATAGCTAATGCATGGACAAATTGAAGGCTTACATAAAAATTTTATTAATATGTATCTAAAAACATTTTTAAAGCACCAAAACAACTCGTTAAGTGTATTATAAATGAACATATATATGTATATTGATGTGTATGTATAAGTGTATGTATATATACACATAAATACACCTACATATACATAGATATTCACATAAGTATGTCATTATCATTGATATACCAAATGTATGATTAAGCAAAAAGTTATATCTACATAAATATATGTGTGTGTGTATATATGCGTGTGTGTACCTATATAGAAAAAAGTGAAAGAATTCAAAAGGCACAAACTATAAGCATAAATTCAAAACTGCTGAAAAACCTGCCAAATCATCAATATGGGTCAATGTCTACTTTAGACAATGAGCCTTAAGAACGATATTCTTCTTTTAATACTTCCAGTAAAGTCTGATGTGAACACTTCCTCCTAAGATTTTGAATATAAATTTTGATCCACAGTTTGTATTTTCTTCTCATATTTAAAGAAGCTTTTAAAAGGAGAATATGTTGCATTGTGCAAAGTATCTACTTGCCCTACAAACACATACAGTAGTGTTTAGATGATAATTATTCTGAAAATAAGAAATAAAAATACCATACAAATAATTTGACACCTTAAAAAGAGCTGGACTCCTTTGAAAATGCCTATTGCTATAATTATACCATTATTACAGGCATTTTTATCTAAGGTTCTTTCCTCTGAGGTTTCTATTAGGAACCACTATTGTTCTTTCTGTTTTTCTTGAAGAGATCTCCATTTTCTTGTTATTGTGCTATTGTTGTACTATTCCAATTGTTCTTTTTTCTGTTGAAGTTTCTGAGCATTTTTCTCCTTTTCCTCAAGTGAGTACATATCAAAGCTCCAGACACATTCACAACTTAATTGTTGTCTTTTAAATTAAGCATTAAATGTGCATAAACTCCTGCCTGTTGGGTGAAGCTTATTCATTTTTCTGGGCATGCTACTGCATATCCTTTAGCAGAGAAATGCAGGCATCTGCCAAGGTATTTCATTTAATTAATTGTTTCCTCAAAACCTTTTGCCTAACGATATATTTTAAGGAAAAATTTAACTTATTTGAAGTATATGTTAAGGCCTAATGCTGGTCATGAAAACAAACTTTGAGTGTGGCCATATTGTATAATTATTGATAAAAGATTGATATTATTGACTAGACTCTCTGGACATTAACACAAACAATAATTGGGAGAATCCATTTCAAGACACAGGTCAAATAATATTTATTAGTGAATATTATTAGAACTTAGTCATGTAGAACTCAATTGATAGGTATTTTTGTCCGTATTTCTTATTTTCAACTTAATTTATAAGGATAGGAGTGTGGCTGGGTATGGTGGCTCACACTTGTAATCCCAGCACTTTGGGAGGCCATGGCAGGAGGATTGCTTGAGCCCAGGAGTTCTGGACCAGTCTGGTCAACAATAGAGAGACTCCTGTCTCTATTTTTTAAAAAAATAGCCAGGTTAGATGGTATACTCCTGTGATCTGAGCTACTCTGGAGATTGAGGTGGGAGGATGTCTTGATCCCAGGAAGTCGAACCTGCAGTGAGCCATAATCACATCACTACACTCCAGCTTTAATGACAGAGTGAGACCCTGTCCTCTACCCCTCAAAAAAAGGACAACAAGAATGTATTCAAACAATTATCCAATGTTGAACGACTTTCATTCAATGTATGTACCATATAGAAAAAGAACAACAAAGGCCTTTCTGTCCAAGGAAAATTAAATCCAAAGGTGCTGACCTGACTAGATCTGTGAACTGGATCACTTAATAGCAGTTAGAATCTTTGGAGAATTAGAGATCAAAGAAATGGTCGTAAATGATTGAGTCTGTACTGTAAAGGTTCAAGTGTTGAACTAGCAAGTTTTACATTGATTTTAAAAATTAATCACTGTACAAATTGCTATTAGGGAATAAGAGACAACTGGAAGCAATGGGGTTTGTATAGCAGCTACTGATTGCACAGCAAAACCCAGAACTGCACCCTTCTTGACCTCTGCTTATTTTTATGACAAGGTTTTCTGTTACTATCCTCATTTTACAGATGAAAAGAGTAAAATGCACTCATTTATATCAGTTTGCAAGAGATCTCATAAGCAGAAAGTAAACTTGCTAGGAATCAGACTCCTGTCTCCCATTAGCAGAAACATACATCCCTCTTTGATATTTTGTAAATTGATAATATGTATATATATGGTTTGTAATAATAGTATTTGTAATAATTTTACATACCTTTACTAAATAATATGATTGCATACTTATTTTAAAATTTTCAAATAATGCAAAAATATATAGAACATAAACTGAATCTAATAAAATTAAAAGGTATTTGATCAGTATCACTCTTTAACTTGTAAATACTAAGAGAAACAATTTCATAATTGCTTTAGGTTAGTCCAGTCTTCAGTACCAATGTTCAGTGTGATAAGATCATTGGTAACATACCACAAAAAGCAATTGGAAAAGTATTTTATCAAATGGACATCACTCCAAATCAATGGTACACACATGGAAAGGCAATGAACACTTGAGCTTGCTCAGATTGTAGGGCTGGTTCAGCTCTTTGCATGTGCGTGGTGATATGGTTTGGCTATGTCCCCACCCAAATCCTATCTTGAATTGTAGTTCCCATAATCGTCGCATGTCAGGGAAGGGACCCGGTTGAAAGTAATTTAATCATGGAGGGTGGTCACCCTCATGCTATTCTCATGATAGGGAGTGGGTTCTCATGAGATCTGATGGATTTATAAGGATTTTTTTCCCTTTTGCTCAGTACTTCTCCTTGTTGCCACTATGTGAAGAAGGACATGTTTGCTTCCCCTTCTGCCATGATTGTAAGTTTCCTGAGGCCTCTCTATCCCACAGAACTGTGAATCAATTAAATCTCCTTCCTTTATAAATTACCCAGTCTTGAGTATTTCTTCATAGCAGCAGGAGAATGGACTGAAACAGTAAATCAGTACTACAGAGAGTGGGGTACTGCCATAGAGATACCCCAAAATGTGGAAGAAACTTTGGAACTGGGTAATAGGCAGAGGTTGGAACAGTTTGGAGGGCTCAGGAGAAGACAGGAGAATATGGGAAAGTTCAGAACTTCCTAGAGACTTGGAGGGCTCAGAAGACAGGAAAGTGTGGGAAAGGTTGGAACTTCCTAGAGACTTATTGAATGAGTTTGACTAAAATGTTGATAGTGATATGGACAATAAAGTCTAGGCTGAAGTGGTCTCAGATGGAGATGAGGAATTTTTTGGGAACTGAAATAAAGGTGATCCTTGCTATGCTTTAGCAAAGAGACTGGCAAAATTTTGCCCCTGCCCTAGAAATCTGTGAAACTTTGAACTTGAGAGAGATGATTTAGGGTACTTGGTGGAAAAAATTTCCAAGCAGCAAAGCAATCAAGAGGAAGCAAAGCATAAAAGTTTGGAAAACTTGTAGCCTGGTGATGTAATAGAAAAGAAAAACCAAATTTCTGGGGAGAAATTCAAGCCAGAAATTCTTCAAGACTGAAGAAATTTGCATAACTGACAAAGAACCAAAGGTTAATCACCAAGACAATGGGGAAAATGTCTCTAGGGCATGTCAGAGACCTTCACAGAAGCCCCTCCCATCACAGACCTAGAAAGTCTAGGAGGGAAAAATGATTTTGTGGGCCAGGCCCAGGGCTTCCCTGCTGTGTGCAGCCTAGGGAAATGATGCCCTGCATCCCAGTTGTTCCAGCTATGGCTAAAAGGGGCAAAGGTACAGCTCAGGCTGTGCATTCAGAGAGTGCAAGCCCCAAGATTTGGCAGCTTCCACGTAGTGTTGAGCCTGCAGGTGGAATCAAGGTTTGGGAACCTCCACCTAGATTTCAGGAGTTGTAGAGAAATGCCTGGATGTCCAGGCAGAAGTTTGCTACAGGGGTGGAGCCCTGATGGAGGACCTCTGCTAGGCCAGTGCAGAAGGGAAATGTGGGGTTAGAGCGCCCACACAGAGTGTCCACTGGGGCACTGCCTAGAGGAGCTGTGAAAGAGAGTCACTGTCCTCCAGGTCTCAGAATGGTGTTAAATAGATTCACTGACAGCTTGCCCTGTGTGCCTGGAAAAGCCACAGATGCTCAATACCAGCCCATGAAAGCATCAGGGAGCAGGGTTGTACCCTGCAAAGTCACAGGGGCAGATCTGCCCAAGGCTGTGGGAGCCTACTTCTTGTATTAGCATGATCTGGATGTGAGACATGGAGTCCAAGGAGATCACTTTGGAACATTAAGTTTTAATGACCACCCTGTTGGATTTCAGAGTCGCATGGGGCCTGTAGCTCATTTATTTTGGCTAATTTCTCCCATTTGGAATGGGTATATTTACCCAATGCCTGTACACCCATTTTATGTAGGAAGTAACTAACTTACTTTTGATTTTACAGGCTCATAGGCAAAGGGGACTTGCCTTGTCTTGGATTAGATTTTGCACTTAAACTTTTCAGTTAATGCTGGAATGAGTTAAGACTTTTGGGGACTGTTGGAATGGTATGATTGTGTTTTGAAATGTGAGGACATGAGATTTGGGAGGGGTCAAGATGGAATTATATGGTTTGGCTATTTCCCCACCCAAATCTCATCTTGAATTGTAGTTCCCATAATCCCCCACTTGTCATGGGAGGGACCCACTAGGAGATAATTTAATCATGGGGGCAGTTACCTTCATGCTGTTCTCATGATAGTGTGTGAGTTCTCACAAGATCTGATGGTTTTATAAGGGCCCTTTCCCCCTTTTGTTTGGAACTTCTTGTTGCCACCATGTGAAGAAGGACACGTTTGCTTCCCCTTCTGCCATTTTTGTTAGTTTCTTGAGGCCTCTCCAGCCTTGAAGTACTGTGAGTCAATTAAACCTTTTTCCTTTATAAAGTACCCAATCTCAGATATTTCTTCATAGCAACATGAGAACAGACTAATATAACTGGTTAAATACATGAGGGCAAAATGATGCACCAAAAATCCATTTTATGGAAGAAGGGTTTTTAAAATGATTCTACTAGATTCTTTTTAAGAGCCATAATGAAGATTGATATATATCCTGAGAGGCACTGATGATGTATGAAATGAGAAAGACATACTGAGTATCTGGAAAAACAAAATCAAAACAAAAAGCATCTCTGATTTCTTGTCAATCCATCACTTTCAATAATATGCCTTTTGCTCTTTTAATTTATCATTGCAGAAAATAGCTGAATGTGGAAATAGAATGGGGATATGATCAAATGACTGTCACAGCCTGAACTGGAACCAGGGCCAAAATATTATGACTTTTTAAAAAATATCAGGTTTTCTTAAGAATATTGAATACTGATGAAAGTGGCCAGGTTCCTACAAATTTATATTTTTCTCAACACAATTTTCTTAACTCATCATATTAAAAATATGGACGATACATTATTAGCCACACTTTTAAAAACCACAAGCAAGTGTTAAAGACTTTTCAGAGGCAAATAACACTAAATTGAAGATTAGGATTCAATTTGTTGCTTTCTCCTAAGAGGAAACAATCTTCCAGATTTTCCATGTAATATGCTTCTTGACTTAGCTTCTAGAGAGTGCTTAGAAGGTTAAGAAACCTAGCATTCCAAATGGGACTTGGAGGACTGGAGAAGATAGCACAATGATTGGACAAAAGGTATATCCAGTGAAACCTTTTGCATTTTGTGCTTTCTTGTCTATTTTTTTTTTAATTGTTGTTTTCTGTTGTGTGTGTGGGTGGAGGAAAAGGGAGTATAGATGGGTAGGATGTGTGATCAGCTGTTATCAATCAAGTTTGGAAACTCCCTTGTGGTTTGGCATTTCTGAGGACTGGCCTGGTCTTCCTATTGGAAATCATCCAATCGCCATTGGAGGGCTCTTTGTTTCAATAGCAATTCCTGACAAACAGAAATTCACATGGTATTTTTCATCTTTATTATTCTTGGATGAAGCTTATTGATTGGCTAGATGTTTATAACCGTGTCTCTCCTAAAGACTGGACTGAAATCTAAGGACGGCTGTAGTCATTAACATTTATTAGATTTTGTTTCACACAGCATAGTCTGAATGAGTGGAACACAATGTGAAAATTTATACCATCACTAAATTACTCCATTGAATTCAAGATCCATCTTCTTGAATTAAAAAAGTAGAATGAGAGAAGTCATTCACAACCAGTTTAGAGTTTCATGGTTGAATTTTCCTTTGAGTTTAAAACTAAATGTTGGGTTTTGGGGGAAGTCTTACAAAAAACTTTTATAGCTGTCATTTATGTACCTTGTACTGTATTAAACCTGTAAATGCTATTTGATTTGATTATTATAGTACTCTTAGTACATACTCTTATCTATATGATTTTGCAGCTGAATCTTAGAAAAATTATTTGAATGACTTTCTCAAGGTTACACAGCTAGAAATGAGAAGAGTCAGCATTTAAACCCAGGTCTGTTTGACCCTATGTTTCTGCCTCTCATTTTGAAGTCAAGTGTAGCTATCCTCCCCCATTTTCACCTGCCATAAATGGCAAGAATGTCACCAATTATTTGGCGCTTTTTTTTCCATAAGTTTTCTACAAACGATTGTTACTCCAGCCACTTATTTACATGAAGGACAAGTCAGTTGTAGACACAGGTGTAAAACCTCAAAATGTCAGTGAGATAACAGAAAGGGAGCCAGGGCAGCTACTGAATGCATGTTACACAGAGGCAAAGCAGTAGGATTCTTTGTAAAAGATAAAAAGAATATCACTAAACATTCAATCCTAACATTTAATCTGAATCATTTTTAGTTAAATAAAATTGGCACACTCAAGCTCTTGCCTAAGGACAGTTTATAGCATGGGGAGTTTGCCAAATCTTGTTACCGCTTTCTCCCTTTCTCTCTCTTTCAGATCCTTTACCTTGTCACCTTCCAGAAACATGTCTGAGTGACCTTAAAGCACAGACCAACTGACCTCCTTTCCTATTCGTGTGTGTGTGTGTGTGGTGGGGCGGGGGCCAGTGTTTACCATGAGGTACAGCGTTTACGAATTCAGTTTTAATAGGCCAGTTGCAGGACTTTCAGTATGTGATAACTCCTGAAAAAGTGGTGAGAAGGTTTTATTCTTCCCCTCCTCTTCACTTTATTTTCAATCATTAGAGGTTGTGACTTGAGGCATTTTCTTTTATTGACTTTTTCCTCCATCATGATCAAGAAAGTGATTTATGCCAAAGTCAGAATGAGTCAGACAATAAGAAACCAAAGTGTATTTGGACCAGGGAGCAAGGATGTATTGAAATGAGTCCCAGCAAACTCTCTGTTTCTGGGTGTTTAACCACATACAAACAGGATGGGATGGTGGCTTCACAAGGGTGTGGTTCTTCCACCTCTCCTCCCACAAACTCCCCTTCCTCTCTTTCCCCCCGCATGTGTTTCAAATTGGAGCGATGGTGGGTGGGAGAAGCAAGAGCTGCCCTGTGAACTATAAATAGTAAAGCCAAGAATTCTGAGTGTTGGAGGAGGGGAGGTGGAGGGAGATAGCAGGGTGAGGGGGATAGGAGGCTACTCAAATGTAATCATTTGCATTGCTTCAAACCAAACCGACTTCTGTAGTATATTAAGAGTATCGAGTAAATATGTGGCCAGCCTCAAACCCAACCTGAAAAAAAAAAAGAAGCTATAATAGAGATGGTCCCTGATAGATAGTCACCTCCCTTAACTTTTTGGAAAAATACAGTTATAGTCAGGGCTAATGTGGACCAAAACCCATGGAAAGATTGATGGAAATTCATTTTTAAAAACCCACACACATGAAAATAATTTACACAGGAGGCTTTCTGCACCACAGCTGTGCTGCTTATTTACTTTGGACCAGTTTCTGCAAAAAGTGGTACAAAAAATGGATTCAATTCTTGCTTGATAGCCTTACAGATGTCAAATTAGTCCCCTGAACTCAATACCCTCTTTCCTGAATAGGCTGTTGTTTAAAGGAAGATGGGTCTTCAGTGTCTCCAGGTATTCATTTCTTTAGCATGTACCTTAAGGCTCTACCCTGGAATCTCATAATTTTCAATCTAAGTAACTCTTGGTCCTGTTTCTCCTTCAACTTAAATATACCAAAAGATAAAGAGTGAAAGACAGAGGACTCTATAGGACAACTGCTTAGTGTGTGAACCTGCCTCTTCCTTAGGTGGAAGAGGTACTTACAAAGAGTCCTCCTAGACCCATAAAAGTTATACAAAAGAATTATCTTGAGCATGATTGCCCCACCCCAGACCATAGACTTCAGAGGATAGTGTTGCGCCTGCTTTGATGCTTGCTGAATTTCCTCTAAACCCCTGAGCCAGGATGAGGCAAGTGGTTCATGGGAGTTCCAATACACCTTGCAGGGTGGGACTTCCATTCCACCTTGAAATTGAGTAGAGCTTGGTGCCTCAAAGCCAGCCAACACATGTGTGAGGGTGTGACATTTATTTAAGGGATTTGGAGACCAAGGCTTCATACACATGCAATCAGAGGCTTCTGGTGTCAGTGTTCTTTGAATTATCCCCTGGCAAAGAAGGAGGTGGGGATTCATACATCAAAACTTGGCCTTCGTGTAAGGGACATGTTTGTATGGTTCTGATCTGGTTCATAGTCATATTCATTATTCTGATTTATCCACTGTCTTTCTTCTATGTTGCCAAAGTGTTCCTTGGCCAATCTAGAATTATAGTGAATTAACTCTTTTAGGTCAATGCAAAGTTCATCTCTTAGGTTGCCTCCCAATAGGATAGACTTGTTTTAAAGAAGAACTTATTCCCTCAAGAGATGCACTTGTTATTTATTATGAGAGCTTTTGTTATATCTCTAAAGGGAGGGATGGCTGTTGAGGTTACTTTCTGTGTCTAACACAGAGCCTCAGACATAAGAGATTTAAGGATAATATACTTCTCTTATGGATCAATGTATTTAAACACAAGGAAACAAAATAATGCTTATAAGTCATCTAGTTTTTCTAGAATAAGCTTTAAAATATTGCTAAATACGTTCAATAACACCACCCTTTTCTCACTGAACATGCTACATGTTGCTGAAAATCAATTTTGGCAGGCATTAAAACTCCCATTGACCCAGGCCAATATATATAACTCAACCAGGTTGTTTTCTCTGATTTACAATTTTCTCATTTTTTGCCAAGTTTATATTAAAAGAATTAGAAGCCATAAAAATTAAAATCTTACAAAGCAAGCATTTTTTTCCCTCCCACATTAACCTATCAATATATAGATGTCAAGTTCTATTTCATGAGCAGAATCCTTGCATGCACAGCCACGGAAGAGTCAGCTGGCTTTAAGTTCTCCAAGAATTTTTCATTGAATCTAATATATGTGATAAGCTCGGCTTTATACAATGAGAACAGTAGCCTTTTCTGTTTTCCAATTTTTTTTTTTTTTTAGAAAAAGAAAGATAATAAAGTTGGCCTAATGAGACCCAGGAAATTTTTGAACTCTCTGAGGTAACACATGAGATATGGTTAGTAAGACTCCTGTCTGTTTCTTGTGAGTGTATTTGAATTTTAACTTGGTAATTACAAAATGAGAACCTAGACATTGGATCAAAAGCTGACCTTAATTTTTGCCTCAAGAGACACAAACATGTTCAGCATGCCACCTTTTAACTGCAGAAAATTGATGTGACCATTTGCCAAAATAAGCAAGGCCTCCCTCTCTGTATGGCCCGACTTTTTTTTTTTTCCCCAGGGGTGGGGGAAAATACAAGACATCTTCCTGCTGGCTCCTTGACAGAGTTGATATATAACAGCCTTGAAAATAGGCCCTAGCCCCTAAGTATAAACCCACAATAAAAGCAAAAAGAAATAGACTCTCCTTCCACCAGCGGACAATAGATACTCTAATCGAGACAACCTCAAAGAAAATGATTGGATGTGTGGCTGGCCATGTCTCTTGTATCCTTTTTCTTGGTACCATTAGAACATTTTGTAACCACAGGGTAGTGTTGCCCTTTCTCATGGAATGGTATTGGAAAGAGCCATAAACAGCAATAAAAAAGTCTTTGGGATTGAAAGGGAGGGAAACAGAGAAGGTTGGTCACACAAGTGAGAGGGTTTGGGAATTTAAGCAGTTAGTTTTGTAGATTGTGAACTTTGAAAACTATATGTGAGACTTAAATGTGTATGAGAGAAAAGCATATTTTAGTTCTTTTATAGTGATCATTCTTGTTATTACTGACACTTCTTGAGCTTTAGTTTCACTATCTGTAATTTGGATATGTAGCACTTGCCTTCTCATTTTGTGGTCTAAGGCCCCTGTCCCCAACCTTTTTGGCACCAGGGACCATTTTTGTGGAAGACGATGTTTCTACACACCAGGGAATGTGAGGGGTACTGGTCCGCAGCCCAGGGGTTGAGGATCTCTGCTCTAAGGCCATAAGCAGGTTTTTGTTTCTGATGTAACTAAGAATTCCAGGCACATTTCCCTAGTTTAATTATGCCCTGTTCATTGACTGAATGGAACTAAGTATTTTCAATAGAATTAAATGAAAAGAGAAGAAAAAACATACTCAAAATCATTATTCTTTTTTCATGTCCTTATTTCTGTTCAAAGCAGTAATTCTCAACCAGGGCAATATTCCCAGCCTACCTCTACTCCACGATGGACATTTGACAACGTCTAGAGACATTTTTAATTGCCATGACCTAGTGTATGTGAAGGGGGACGTGTTGCCACTGGTATCTAGTGGGGAGAATAGACAGTAATATTCTACACATCTTATGTAGAACAGGAGAGCTCCCTCACAACAAAGAATTATTGGATTATAGATCCACAATGTCAATAGTGCTGAGATTAAGAAATCCTGTCTCAGAGCAGAAAAAAAAATGAAAGAGTGAAGCTTTACTTTCTTTTGGAATGAGTTGCATTTGTTTAAATGATGTGTTCAACTAAAATCTCATGCTCCAACTTAAAGAAAAAGTTATTATTAGGAATAATGGCTTGGTTGCTCTATGTGAGAAAAAATCCAGGATATTAAGAGAATAAGGAAACAAGAGACCATAAATATTATCATTAAATTTTACCAAATCTTGGATAATAGAAAAAAAGTTAGAATTTTACAGATAGATGTGCCAGTTTTCAAAAAGGAAAAGGAAAATTCTGAGACCTGTTGGAAGCTGAGTAGTAACAAGTAGCTGACATGATGTATTTGTTATGACCTTTATCTTTCTTTTCTTTGTCCAGTGGAGCAGAGGTAGTGTAAGTGGATTTGAGTAAGCCTTGGTTTCTTATAACTCAGTAGGCTGGGGCAGGGGGTGATCACTCTTTGTAAATAAGTAACATTTGAGTGGTGGATTAATTACAACTTGAACAGTAATGTCTGTTTCCAGTTGTAGGGCTTTGTATTTATTCTTTTCTGATCTAATATTTGTTACAGTAGAGATTACTGATCAAATTGAATATGAAACTGGGAGGATTGCAGAATCAAGATCAAAAAGATGATAACAAAATAAGAAGATTATGCCAATAATAATGAGATGAACTTTAATGTAAGTTCCTAAAACTAGTAACACAGGAGGAGGCTGGAGGAGTTGAGAGTAAGTAGAAATTCACATGAAAATTGTTTCAGTAATTTAGTGAACTGCAGCTTCATATTGAGTCCAGATTAACCCATATGACTTTTGTTTATATAACCATCTCAATGTCTACTGTCTTATGTCAGGAAAAACATTGACAAACTGGAGTATCCAGAGGGGAATGGCTAAGCTGGGAACTGCCACATGACCAACTATTGGAAATGCTAGGAAAACAGAGACCAGGAGAAATGAGATAATTGTTCCAAAGTACATAAAAGACCGTTGGGTAAAATAAGGTTTGGGTTTTAGTGACTGCCCCAAAAGAAAAGCCTAATGAGCTCCAGAAAGCAAATTTGAACACAAAATATTAAGCTGTTTGAAAATGGAATTGGTGCTTTCCAGCAAGTTCTGTGTCACCAGAGCCTAACAATTAAATGGTGTAATATTTTTAAGAAGCTATTCAACTATCAGTACCAGGAAGATGCTACATTATCTTCCAATTTAGGATTTGGTGATTTTTAGATCATTCATAACAGATACAAACCTAAAATAATTTTTAGGGTGGTCTGATTATGTCAATATATGTTAATGCTATTACTTTACGAAGTAGTTTCAAATTCCCTAAGATAGGATTTCCCTAAGTAGATGTCACAGTCGGGCAGGATCTCTTTGTTCTTCACACTCAAAATTCCATGAGAAAAAAAAATTAGATTAGGGCATGCTACATTATTTCTTGCATAGTCAAAAAGCATGTTAGCATGTTAGATAGAGGCTCTGAAAAGTACTGCAGTTAAAATAAAAAAAAAAAAAAGACAAATTATTAAATCCATCAATGGGCCATTCAAAGCTCCTTGCTGTTTCCTCTCTAGTTTTTCAACCTCAGAGTCCATAATCCTCCTCGTGAACCCTCCACCCTAGTCACCCAGTAAAATTCTCCTTGACCTTTTCCACCCTGTGGCTCTTGCCACTTCCTTTACTTAGAAAGTTTTAGTTCCTGTGTCTGCCCACAGGGGTCACTCCTCCTGAAGACAAAGCCAAAATGAAATTCTCACTTTTGCACACACCTTAGTCTTAAAGTGGTTGCATTTCAAGCAATTTACTTATTAGAGCCTGGTGATATACACTTCATGAAATACTCTGATGTACCTTACAACACCAACCTGGCATGGTGTTTCTCACCCAGTAGGTGTCCAATAAATGTTTTTGGAATTATTAAAGGAAACACAGGCAGTTGGAACTCAAGAGATTCATGCTCAGATCAATGTAAATACGCTTAATATTAAGGGAATAGCTTTTTATAATCCTGACAAACAAGTGGAAAAGAATGCTGTCAAACGCTGAAAGTCAGCCAGGTGCAGTGGCTCACGCCTGTAATCCCAGCACTTTGGGAGGCTGAGGTGAGCAGATCGCACGAGGTCAGGAGTTGGTGACCAGCATGGCCAGATGAAACCCCATCTCTACAAAAATTAGCCGGGCCTGATGGCACACCTGCTACTGGGGAAGCTGAGGCATGATGATTGCTTGAACCCAGGAGGTAGAGGTTGCAGTGAGCTGAGCTCATGCCACTGCACTCCAGCCTGGGCGACAGAGAAAGTCTCTGTCTCAAAACAAAACAAAACAACAACAGCAACAAAAAACACTGATAGCCTTATATTATAAGGTGAAGCATCAATGTAATGTCTTGTTTTTTTTTTTTTTTTTTTTTTTTTGCAGTCACCCTTCATGCAAACTAGATGACTGACTCCCAAATGGAAAGGTGGCTTTGTAGAGCTCACTGTATTTCAGTGAATGTTACATGTTTTTTTGTTTTTGTTATTCTGCTTTTAATATTTGCTTTTCAATAGTGATATTTGGCTATGACTTTGCCTGTATCTAGACCCCTGGATTTTCATCACAAACTGTTCTAACTTGATGATTTTGCTCTGTAAATAAAATAATAGATTCTAGGTCTTCTTATCAACTTGATCCAGAAAGAGAATATATGGCTTTTGACTCAGATTTTAAAGGTCTTGCCCTAAGGAGCCTACATAAGGTTCTCTAAACACCTTAAGTGACAAAAAAATAAAAAAAGAAGGAATGCTTTTTAAGTAGTCTCTAGTTCTTTTATCTCCAGGAAACTTTAGATATCTGTGTTTAATATTAATTTCCTTTCCTAAATAATTTTATGTTTACTATCCCTCTTATTTCTTTGCCCTATATTTTTTTAACTTATAGTTCATTATCAGTAATTAAAGATATTAATTTTCTTTCTTTCTTTTTTTTTTTTTTCTAGACAGAGTCTCGCTCTGTCACCTAGGCTAGAGTGCAGTGGTGTGATCTCGGTTCACTGCAACCTCCACTTCCCAAGTTCAGGCAATTCTCCTGCCTCAGCCTCCTGAGTAGCTCAGACTACAAGTGTGTTCCACCATGCCTGGCTAATTTTTGTATTTTTAGTAGAGAGGGGGTTTCGCCATTTTGACCAGGCTGGTCTTGAACTCCTGACCTCAGATGATCTGTCTGCCTTGGCCTCCCAAACTGTTGGGATTACAGGTGTGAGCCACCCTGCCCAACCATAAAGAACAATGGTTATTATTAACAAATTGTTCTGAAGTTTAAATTAAGAGAATGATGAAGGCATTTGTTTACACAATATTTTATCCAACTCAAGAAGCTTCATTCTGATTGAAATAAAGTTTGAAAATAATTGAGGTTTGAAAAATTACTCAAGTGGTTTGTGTATACAGAATACATATATTGTGTCATGTCTTCAAAAAGAATTCGTTAAAAGAGTTACTTAGTTCATATTTTTCTTTTCTCCTCTTTATTTATAGCATTAATACCAGTATTAAGGAGCATAATTGTAATTAGTCTACCATTTCTTAGCCTTTTAGTGGTTAACATCAAATCCCTAAAAAACTGTGATTAAATATTTAGACATGTCTAGTCAAATGCCAAGTGCACCAAAGGTAAACAGGAATTGAAAGAAAATTATCTTCCTTTCATTGAATAAGGAAATGTGTCTACAAGGATGTGCAAATGAAGAAACTCAAGTGCACAATTCTAACTATTTAAAGGACTTTGCCATCTATTTCCTTCATAACAACATTTTAGCCAGACTCCCCATCTAGAAGTGCATATACCTTCCAGATAAGGGGTTGGAGTGGAGGTGTGTTGTACCCTACTAAATTGTTCAGGATCTTATCTAAAGGATGCCCAGCCACTGGAAAAAGTATGGGACTCACATCAAGACATTTGCTCGTTCAATATACAACCTCTAAGGCAGTTGCAATCCCAGGCTGTTATGACTTTTCCTTTTGGCTTCAGTTGGACGGTTAGTTATTCAGCCTTATTATTCTCCCACTCCTTCAGTAGGCTAAGGGACTAGCTACCTCAAAAGTTTCTTAACATTTCTGTGACTGCTTTGTTAAAATCTTTTACCCACCTTCCTTTAAGACACTTGTGAAGCATGATTATTATCTGGCCGGTCTTGTGCTTTTCCTTGGTAAATACAGGAATTCTCAGCTTTCTTGGGAAGTCAATTTGATCTAAACTTACATCCCTGTGCTCATATCTAACTCAGTGGCTGGTTAAGAGAAACTATAGCATGTGTGTTCCACAGAACTCCTAGTGTCCTCAGGATTAGCAAAGAGAGTGCTTACGTATACATGCCTCTCTCATCCCCTTTCACCTGCCAGGGCTATTTCTCGGAACACAGTCTCTACTGATCCACTCTAAGGTCACGTCTCCACCCCTCACTGTTCTCTCATTGTCCAGGGCATTCTCATTTAGTCTCATCTTGGGGAGAGAACTGATGCTTTCTTCTGCTGTCTTTTCAGTCTATCATTAATGTTGTAAAGTTTTTATTCTGCTTTCTTTAGAACTTCCTTTTCTGATTTTCTTCTTTCCCTCCTCCTCTTCCTTTTTCCTCTACCTTTTTTTTTTTTTTTTTTTTTTCTTTTTTTTTTTTTGAGATGGAGTTTTGTTCTGTTGCCCAGGCTGGAGTGCAATGGCACGATCTTGGCTCACTGTGACCTCTGCCTCCCAGGTTCAAGCAATTCTCCTGCCTCAGCCTCCCGAGAACCTGGGATTACAGGCAGGCATCACAACACTCGGCTAATTTTGTATTTTTAGTAGAGACGTGATTTCACCATGTTGGTCAGGCTGGTCTCGAACTCCTGACCTCAGATGATCTGCACACCTCAGCCTCCCAAAGTGCAGGGATTACAGGCCTGAGCCACCATGCCCGGCCCTTTTTTCTCTTCTTATCTCAGTAAGTTTTGCACCTTTAAAAGCAAAATCTGTGGGTTTCAAATATATTGCCTTTTTTCTCATGAAGGCTTCAAGAATCATTTTTGGATATTAAAAAATTTAAGTATTCACTTACCCTCTTTGCAGCTGTAACAATCCTACATTTATGATACTATGGTTGCTAATGGATGACTAAGAGGTTTATATGCAAAGGAATAAGGAGTAAAAATAATGAAAATAGATATTAAATTGCTATATTTTATTAAAGAAACAAAAGCCATTAGTTAGAAACTGCCTCTTCTTACCCCTCCATCAAACTTATATGCTTATCTATATCTGCTTCTACTGGCTTCCTTTCTATAAATATATTTTAAAGACTGCCTACTTCCTACCAAAGGTAGGTTTTATCTTTCTGCTTTTGTTTACTCAAAGACTGATATGCTTTGGCTGTGTCCCCACCCAAATCTCATCTTGAATTGTAGCTCCCATAATTCCTATGTGTCATGGGAGGGACCCAGTGGGAGGTAATTGACTCATGGGTGTGGGTCTTTCCCATGCAGTTCTCATGATAGTGAATAAATCTCATGAGATCTGATGGTTTTATAAAGGTGAGTTTCCCTGCACATGCTCTCTTGCCTGACACCACATAATGGCTTTGGCTCCTCCTTCCCTTTCTGCCATGATTGTGAGGTTTCCCCAGCCATGTAAAACTGTGCATCCATTAAACCTCTTTTTCTTTATAAATTAATCAGTCTCTCATATGTCTTTATTAGCAGTGTGAGAACAGACAAATACAAAGACTTAGTCCTTCAATTATTTCCTCTGTTTTCTGCACAATCAAGATCAAGTAAATTATCTCTCTTCAATGGATATTTTTTTCCATTTGTGTGCAAATGTGATTCCATCCTACAAATAAACAAGAAATTAAATATTTCTTTAAATCCCTTCTGCTATATCTCTTCCATCTCATTTTATCCCCCCCAACCATTTCTTGCTACCCTTTCCGTCAATAGTTCTCTAAAGGACAATGTGGCCACTACGTCTCCACTTCTTCACCACCTTTTATACTTAAGTCCACTTTGATCTGGGGCCCATTCTCTGTCTCCACTAGAACTGCTCTTGTCAAGGTTACTGATGATCCCCAACGGCCACATCAAATAACCCTTTTCTGCCTTCCAGTTACTTGATCTCACATCAGCAATTAATCTAGTTTTTCATTTCTATCTTTCTTCTCTTTAATATCCCCTGACATTATACACCTATCACAGATAAATCCTTTGTTGGCTCTTCTTATTTGCTTGAACTTTAAACTTTGAAGATTTTTTGAGACCTTTCTTCTTTTCTTCTCTTCTCTTCTCTCCTTTCCCATTTTTTTCTCTTCTCTTCTCCTTTCCCATTCTCCTCTCCTCTCTTTTTTTGTTTTTTGTCCTCTGATCTCTCCTCTTCTCCTATATTCTCAAATTCTCAAAATTTATTTGAGGATAACCTCATCCGCATTCATGGTTTCAAGAAACAGTATAGGTAGATGCCATAAGAGCTAAAACTTGTGTCTTTTAATGTTATTAATGTCCCACTGTCTAATGCAATGCCTGGAAAACAGTGAGTTCTTGGATTATTCTTCTCAGACTGCTGAAACCAAATGCCATAGATTTGGTGGCTTAAACAAGAATTTATTTCTCATAGTTTTGGAGACTGTGAAGTCTAATATCAAGGTGCCAGGAAGACAGCGTTCATTCTGATGCCTCTTCTCCTAGTTTGTGGGCAGCCACCATTTTGCTGTGTTCTTACAAAACTTCTTTGTTCAGGCACAAAGAGAAAGAGAACAATTTATCTGGTATCTTTTTATATGAGGGCACTAATCCTGTCAGGTCGGTGTCTTGGCCTCATCACCTCATCTAACCCTAATTGCCTCCCAAAGGCCTGATCTCCAAATGTCATCACATTGGAGGCTAGAGCTTCAATGTATACATTTTGTGGGGACACAAACAGTCCAAAAACAGCTCCCCATAAAGGTTTTTGAGTAAAATACTGGTTATTTAAATTAATTAAAGTTAAATTGAAATTTGAAAATCAATTTCTTAATTGCAGTAGCCACACTTCATGTGCTCAATAGCTACATGTGGTTAGTGGACACTATTAGAGAGCACAGATACAGGGCATTTCCATTATCACAGAAGTTTCTAGTGCACAGAGCTGATCAAGACATTCACTTCCAGGCTGGGCTCTGTGGCTCATGCCTGTAATCCCAACACTTTGGGAGGCCAAGGCAGGCAGATCATGAGGTCAGAAGTTCTAGACCAGCCTGGCCAACATGGTGAAATCCCACTTCTACTAAAAATATGAAAAATTAGCTGGGATGGTGGCAGGCGCCTATAATCCCAGCTATTCGGGACGCTGAGGCAGGAGAATCGCTTGAACCCTGGAGGCGGAGGTTGCAGTGAGCTAAGCTCATGCCACTGCACTCCAGCCTGTGCAACAGAGAAAGACTCTATCTTGGAAAAAAAAAAAAAAAAAAAAAGATATTCACTTCCAGCTTTTCAGCTTTGCACTATACAGAACTTTCCATTAATTTACAGTCTTCTTTAGTTAAATGTGTCCTCAAACATTCTCACTTGGATAGCTCAAGAAATTCTTATCCTTTCCCTCACTACTCTCTCTAAAACAATCTGGTCCTCCTTTTGACCTCCCTTGTTTTTCTATGTTATTAGTATGTTAAAGAGTTGAGCATTATCCTTGACTCCTTCCTTTTTCTCATACAATGTGTGAGCAAATCCTATCAGTAGATGTCTAACATTCCACCACTTTTCTTTATTTCCATTTTCTTTATCCTGGTTCAAGTCATCATCATCCTTTTCTAGACTATTCTAGTCATTTCCTATCAGTCTGCCTTATTTCACTTTTGCCTACTCCAACAAAATTTTCCACCCAGAAATCAAAGTGTTCTTCTAAAAAGGCAAATCAGATTATAACTTTCCCTAATGAAATATTTTTTCAAATACACTCAACAGAAAATGGAAAGTTTAAAGTTCAAGCAATAAAGATTAATGGGATTGGGAGGCTGAGACGGGCGGATCACAAGGTCAGGAGATCGAGACCATCCTGGCTAACACGGTGAAACCCCGTCTCTACTAAAAAATACAAAAAACTAGCCTGGCGAGGTGGCGGGCGCCTGTGGTCCCAGCTACTCCGGAGGCTGAGGCAGGAGAATGGCGGGAACCTGGGAGGCGGAGCTTGCAGTGAGCTGAGATCCGGCCACTGCACTCCAGCCTGGGCGACAGAGCCAGACTCAGTCTCAAAAAAAATAAAATAAAATAAAATAAAAAATAAAGATTAATGGGAGATGGTGCATTTTTAATAGAGAATAATTAACCTTCGAATAAACCTGTATAGAAAGCTTTATGCAACCTATACTAATTGTAGAATGTTAGTTTAGAAGATATAATTCCTGTCATCTAGGAGGTTTTTGATATTAATTTTTTTCCTACTACACACCCTTAAGTAAGCATATAGAATTCTCTTTTAAAATATCAGAGGCTAGGATTGGTGTGGGTATGTGTGTGTTGGAGGAATGAAGAAAGATTGGTCAGTGGGAACAAACATAAAGTTAGATTGAAAAAAGAAATAAATTCTAATGTTCCATAGCAGAGTGAGGAGACCATAGTTAACAACAATGTATCATATATTTCAAAATAGTTACAAGTCTTGAAATATCCTCAATATATTGAAATGATAAATGCTCAAGGTGTTGGGTATCAAAAATACTCTGACTTGATTTTTTTTAAATTTATTTATTATTGTTATACTTTAAGTTGTAGGGTACATGTGCATAACGTGCAGGTTTGTTACATATGTATACTTGTGCCATGTTGCTGTGCTGCACCCATCAACTCGTCATTTACATCAGGTATAACTCCCAATGCAATCCCTGCCCCCTCCCCCCTCCCCATGATAGGCCCCGGTGTGTGATGTTCCCCTTCCTGAGTCCAAGTGATCTCATTGTTCAGGTCCCACCTATGAGTGAGAACATGCGGTGTTTGGTTTTCTGTTCTTGTGATAGTTTGCTAAGAATGATGGTTTCCAGCTGCATCCATGTCCCTACAAAGGACACAAACTCATCCTTTTTGATGGCTGCATAGTATTCCATGGTGTATATGTGCCACATTTTCTTAATCCAATCTGTCACTGATGGACATTTGGGTTGATTCCAAGTCTTTGCTATTGTGAATAGTGCTGCAATAAACATATGTGTGCATGTGTCTTTATAGCAGCATAATTTATAATCCTTTGGGTATATACCCAGTAATGGGATGGCTGGGTCATATGGTACATCTAGTTCTAGATCCTTGAGGAATCGCCATACTGTTTTCCATAATGGTTGAACTAGTTTACAATCCCACCAACAGTGTAAGATTATTATACATTCTCTATGCATGTAACAAAACCTCATATATATCCCATTCATATGTACAGGTAGTGTGTGTGTGTGTGTGTGTGTGTGTGTGTGTGTGTAAAATATTCCAGTTTTGGTAGTGAAAAAAGATAACTTCTCTCTGTTTCTTTTAGTTTATACCCTAGTATTGTTTAAAAAATTCTAAATAATTAATTTGACTTACCCTATGAATAAAAAAGTATATTTTATACTGCTACCAACAATCTTTGAAAAATATGACTTTCGTGTTGACAAAGTCTTTTTCTGAGTTTGGCTGTCTTTTGAATATATCTCAGCATGCAATTTGAGAAATGGTGATTTAAGTGCAGTTTTTGAGGTTTTTGTTTTCTTTTAAAAATGTGTTTCAATCTGCTCTTGAAAAATCCTAAGTACTGTTTTTATTTTCCTTCCCTCTTGAGGCCATGGGTGACTTAGATGTAAAAGCCAATACAGCTTTCATTATGGATAGGGCAGTTCTGAATAATCCTCAAGTTGTTTTTGTTTTTTAACTATTGACATCTTGGGCCCCAGCATTTTTTGTTGAGGAGCAGGGACTGTGGGGGTGCCCTTTGTATACTGTTGATCATCATTTCTGATTTCTACCCATTTGATAGCAGTAGCACCTCTCCTAGTTTTGACAAACAAAATTATCTTCAGACTATGTCAATATTCCCAGCATGGGGGGGGCGGTGGCCAAATGCCCTCCATTAAAAGTCACGGTCCTAAAGGATATTCTTCTTAGAGAAACTAGTCTGAGAATAGAAAGTTTATTTTCTCTGTCAGAGGCCAGCTTAAAACTTGACTTTCTTCTCCAAGACTTTTATGACTAACTCTAAACTCACTGTTCTTTCATTCTCTATTTAGCATCTTTAACCTTCTTTTTACATTTATGTAAATACTTATCAGGCTATTGTTGTTGCTAGATATTATTATTTAATATTATTTATCCTATTGACCTCCTAACTTTTTGAAGGTCAGGAACTATTAAATATTCATTTTATCTAATTTTATAAAGAAGGTAGGCAATGAAGCAAATCTTTATTTAAGTATCAAATGTTAAGTGTAAAAATATCCACAAAAGATCTGTGCTCAGCGCACTGAGGGAGAACTTATAAACCAGCATGTAAAATATTGTCCAACCAGATTCTTTCCATTTTTTCCCCTTTAACTATGGAAGTTGGTTAATTTTATTAGACCAGTATGGTTGCTTTTCACTCACGTCGAGTATGCTTTGGAAAGGTTTAATATTATTACAGCCCACCTATTTCATTTCAATGAAAAAAAAATAGATGTGTTGATGTTGTTTTGAAGTCAAGTACAATAGATTGTGTCTGAGAGTGAGCAAAGGTTATAGGTTTGGAACCTGGTCTTAATTTGGGAAGTTAAATTATACAGCTCCGGAAGTAGGAGTAGGTAATGGAAAGAAAAGCACACTTAAAATATGAAAGACCTTGGATGTGATTCTTCCCTGTTCTGCCCTGGGAAGTCCCTCTGAAGTCAAAGGGAGGTCCCTGAACCCAGCCGGGACAGAAGCAACCTCGAGACTTGCATGAAGACATCCACTTGGATGGCTGTTAAGTGGGGCTAGTGAACTCATTCCTAATAACCAGTCAACTCCTTTTAGTTCATTTTCCAGGGCAAGATTAGATCATTTTGGAAAACCTCACTAAATAACCTTATAAAAAGAGATGAACTCACTCCCAATTTTCATCAGGTTCTGAAGCAAAACCGTAAAAACCACTATCCCACCTCAGGCTACTGGAAACAAATTTGCATTTTATTCTCAGGCACAGAACTATCTCTAAGCAAATATTTCTGTGAAAGGAGCTCCTGTGTTTTTCATTTTCTCCCAAAACTCACCTTGTTGGACACTTGTTCTGGAGACCTATACAGCCTGCTGCCACACAGGCCAGATGAATTTTAAAAGCAGCTTGGGGAATATATGTTCCCAGATGTGAAAAGAGTCATAGCTCTTCAATCTCTTTCTTCCAATAAAGAATTGAGATGATTTGGCTACATTACAGTGAGTCTTCAGTTAGTCCATATGGCAGGACTTTTGGTTATTTAAGAAGTAATAGTAACTGTATTCCAGTGGACAGAAACTTCTTGTAAATGTAGCATTTCCTTAATTTACTAGGCAAGTGGTTGAGGTGGTGAAGGCTCTTGCTTGCTAATTGTCAAAAGGGTGAGTGAGTCTCACAAGCAAACAGCGTGTGGCTAGGCAGCCACAGGTTTTTTTTCATGTTAATTGTACTTTGTTGACATTTGACTTACATTGAGTAAAATGCATACATTTTACATATACAGCTTGATGGATGCTGAAAAATGTACATCTTTGTCACTCAGTTCACCAGAAACATTTCACAACCCCAGAAACTTCTTTTGTACCCTTTCTGATCCATGCCCTCTTTCCCTCCAAAGTCAACTGAGACTCCGAATTTTTATCACCATAAATTGGTTTTTATTTTTCTTGAATTTTATACATATGGAATTAAATATTACATACCTTTTTTTTTTTCTTTTTTTGGTCTGGGTTCTTTGGTTCAGCATAACATTTGTAAGATTTATCTATGCCACTATGTGTTTTGATTGTCCTTGTTTATTGCTGATTTTATTCACTCAATTTTGCTGTATGAATATACCATTGTGTAAAATTCATGTATATAATTTTTGTATAAATGAAATTTCCTGTTAATTAAATTTATGTTATGACCAGCGGAAGCAGTTCCACAGATAAAATGTTGTGTCCTTCTCGGTACATCATATTAGAGGCTCTGGATGCTTGTTTGTTCAAATGTTGGTGATAATCACTTTCATCATTTGTTTAAGGTGGTAACTGTCATGTTTCTTTGCATTAAAGTTACTATTTTCCCTTTGTGGGGAAGTTTATACAATTTTTGTGTACATGAATTTCACACAATGGTATATTCTTAACTAATACGCCACAATTAGTTTATCTCTGCCTACCATTGGTCATTTGAGGGTTTTTTTGTTTTGTTGTGTTTTGTTTTGTTTAGTTTGGGGGCTTCTACAAATAGTGCTGCTGTAATTATTCATGTACAAATCAATTTGTGAAATATATGTACTCATTTCTCCAGCGTAAATCCCTAGAGGTGCAATGACAGGTCATAGGGTAAGTGTATGCTTAACATTAGTAGAAAGTTCCAAACAGTTTTCTGAAGTGATTGCATTATTTTATATTCTCAAATCAGCAGTATAGAAGAATGTGACTTGCTTCATATCTTTGCCAACACATGGCATTGTCAATTTCTTTTTGATGGGCATACATAGTGATTTAACAAGTCTCCAGTGCCCATTCCATTTAAGACAGTAGTATCCATGAACAAAGAAGGAGACTGCTAAAGGAATTTTAAAAAACATGTTTATATGAGAGATATTCTAAACTTGAGATGAATACGTAGTATCTCTTTACCACTAAATATTTGCATATATTTCCTAACACTAGGCTATTCTTTAACACAATTATAGTATAATATTCAAAATAAAGAAATCAGTATTAATTTAATAGTAGTTTCTAGTATACATACCTTATTCAAATCTTTTCATCTGTTTTAACAATATCCTTTATTGCAAAGTAAATGAGTTTTTCTTATCCAGAATCCAATCCAGGAGAGATCGTTATAATGATTGGTTCTGTCTCTTTTTCTTTAATATAGAACAATTCTATTTTTGTTTAATCACCTTGAAATCTTTGGGGAATGTGAGCCAGTTGTTTGATATAATGTCTCTCCATTTGGTTTTGCCTAATGTGCCCTCTTAATTAAATTTATGTTATAATATGTGGAAGTAGTTCCATAGCTAGAATGCTGTGTTATTCTCAGTATATTATATTACAGGCTCATTATTATTATTTTTTCAAATATTGGGGATGATCACTTTCATCATTTGTTTAAGGTAGTGACTGTCAGATTTCTTTGCACTAAAGTTACTATTTTCCCTTTTTAGGTACTAAATGTCTTGAAAGGAGTGACTTGAGATCACAGGAATATCTAGCTATTTATCACCCAGTAGACAGCACTCACTGTTGATATTTTTCTGAAGCAATTTTTCCTAAATTGTTTGACACATTTTGAGTCTCTATATCTATCATATCTTCCGCATTTGTTACTTGGAATTTTACTATAAGGAAGGGCTCTTTCTTCCCTATCATTTATTTGTTTATTTATTTATTTTTGTGTGAACTCATAGATTTTTTATTTTATGCTATGGATTATGCCTTTTACTATCATTATTTCTTTCGATGGTCAAATTTTCCTAGATCCTTTGAGGATTTTATTCTTGAAATCATTGTGACATCAGATACTTGCATTAAAATGCCATCATTTGATGCTGGGTAGCTATGTTAGCTATTGAATGACAAACAGATCAATACATGATATATATACTGAGAAAAATTGGTTAAATATAAATATTCTAGTATTCTATTTAAATAGACCTTGTTATGTAGAATAATGCCCCTACTCCAAAGATATCTATGCCTTAATATCCTGAGCCTGGGAACATGTTAACATTCCATGGCAATAGACTTTGAGGATGGAATTAAATTTGCTAATCAGCTCATCTCAGAAAAGGGAGATTATTCTGGATTATTCAGGAGAGAAAATGCAATTACTTCAACCCTTAAAAGCAGAAGAGGAAGAGGCCAAAGAGTCAGAGGGAGATAAGGTAGGAGAATGAATCAACTTGCCACCATCACTGGCTTTGAAGATGAAGGCAGACACAAGCCAAATAATGCAGGTGGGCCTCTAAGAAGCTAGGAATAGCCCTCGGTTGATGGTCAACCAGGAAATGGGGAACTCAGACCTACAACCACAAGGAACAGACTTCTGCCATCAAGTTGAATGAGAAAGGAGACAGATTCTTCCCTAGAGCCTCCAGAAAGGATCATAGCTTTGCCAACACCTTGATTACAACCCCATGATACCACACCAGACCTCTCACCTACAAAACTGAAAAATAACACATTTGTTTTAAGCCAATAAATTTGTGATAATTTCTTATCACAGCAATAGAAAACTGACACATAAGACTGTGTATGTGTATGAGCTATGGCCCTTCTTTCCTTCCTTCCTTCCTTCCTTTCTCCTTCCTTCCTTCCTTCCTTCCTTCCTTCCTTCCTTCCTTCCTTCCTTCCTTTCTTTTTGACGGAGTTTCACTCTTGTTGCCCAGGCTGGAGTGCAATGGCACCATCTTGGGTCACTGCAACCTCTACCTCCCGGGTTCAAGTGATTCTCATGCCTCAGCCTCCTGTGTAGCTGGGATTACAAGTGTGCTCCACCACGCCCGGCTAATTTTGTATTTTTAGCAGAGACGGGGTTTCTCCATGTTGGTCAGCCTGGTCTTGAACTCCTGACCTCGGGTGATCTGCCTGCCTTGGCCTCCCAAAGTGCTGGGATTACAGGCATGAGCCACCACACCCCGCCTATGAGTGGTGGTTCATGAGTGTGTATATGAGTATATGAGTGTGTATTTCTACACACTATTATGTATTTTCTCAGTCTCATTCTTTTACTTTGTCTCTCATTCTCTGCATCTGTTTAACTGTTTTTTGTTTCAGTCCCTATTAGTATTCAGTCTCATTCCATTAACATCTATTCTATTAGTATTACAAAGACTGCAATTACTTTTGCACCAACCTAATGCTATGTTTTGCTTCTCTCTCTCCCTCTCTCTTTATCCACATAATATATTCTACTTGTGGGGCATAATAAGTAATGTAAACTCTTTCTGTGCAAACCAAGAAGATAGTAATGCAGTAGTGGAATGTCAGTGAATTTGAATCAACACTGGCCAATCTTTGAATTTTTGAAAGCTGGCCACCTAACCTTTCTGTATTTTTGCAATTTGTTTTTGCTGCTCCTTTAGTGGAATCACCTAAAATGGTTTTTACTTGAGTATTACATAAAATACTCAATAGAGCAATTTTTCCAAGCCACACATAACATTCACATACTTTTCTCAAAAGGCTTTAATATAGCAATCAGTCTTCTTAAAAAAATAGCGTATTTCCCCCCATAACGTGGCTTCATTCCTCAAGCTTGTGGTAAACATGAATAGGCTGGAACAGGTTTAAGTGCTTAATAGTACCCTAGACACAAGTGAATATTTTCATTTCTAGGTGAGATTGGTTGGTTGGGAAGATATCTGTAAATTTGTATAATTACTATATTCTGGAGAAGTTGTGGTTAAATCGTATTTTCATAAATAAAACCACATTTTAGAGTGATGACTGGAGTTTGCTGTATGAAAAAATCTTATGGTGAATTGTTTGTTAATCATCCATTTATAATGTACTTTGTGTGTATATTATTTTCTCTGTGGATAAATCTGGGCTATCATTATTGGGTTTATTTAAAGTAGACCACAACTGTACTTTTGAAATTTGTAAGAGATATAATTTGTAAGAGATATTATTTTCAGTGACCTGTTGAAGTATTAAGCAGATGTTAAAAATGAAGAGAGCTTAAATTTGCCTTTTACCTTAAGAAATATATTTAATCATCAGTTTTAACTTGCAAACATTGTTCCAAAGATTTCTGTAAATCTCTAATCACAGTGAAAGTAAAGAAAAAGAAAAAGATAATTTATTATGCTCTTCTTTCTGAGTCCTTGTTCATCTCGCCTTTTGTTGTGCAACTGAAATCATGTGACTTTGAGTTCAGTTTTCACTTTTGCTATATTACTACAGGCCAATATAAACAAAACAGCTATGAACTGCATTCATGTGATGTTGACACTCTTCAAATTATTGTCTGTACTTTTCATTCTTCCGTTATTTATTGTGGTATATTCCATATTGAAAATTTTTATTACATGGGAAAGTTATGGCTTTTGAGCTCCTAAAATTTCAAAATTCAAAGTTGCTGGGTCAAAGAGATAAACCTGTTGGCAGAAATCTGGAAGTGATAATACAGTCTATAATAGAGACATAGAAAAATCACAATGAGAACATAAAGGAGGAAAACTCAGCTTGAAACGTATACTTAGGAGATATCAGTTCAAATGATTCTTCAAGCAGATACAGAATTTTACCTGATGAAAATGGGGAAAGGGAGAGTGCATGCCAGAAGGAATAACATATGCTAAAGTAGCCATGAGTGAAAGACAATATCATCATTGCAAAGAGTAGTTTGAAGCCACTGACCACAGAGCTTACTGTGGAGATAGAGAAATTATAAATGGTAGGCATTTTACTTGTGTTTTCTGAACAGTCCACACAGACTCATGCCATTAGTTCCTTTAGCACAGCCTAAATTTCCTGGTTAGTATTCTTTCAATTTCCCACAGTACATGTCCATGGGAAATAGGTGTACAGTATATTTTAGTTTGTTATAGGTAAAACCTTGGAACAACGCGCCTGTTTTATCATCCTGCATCTACCCATAGTTGGGAAGATTGACTTGTAATTTACACAAAATACAAGTTAAGCTTAGCCTCTCACTTTGTTGTCACATCTCAGTTGCTTTCTAACAAAAACACCTGGACTGTGGTTTCTCTGTAGCTTCTCCTTCATATTAGTTTGATTTATTGGTCTTGATCAAATCTTATTCTTTCGGTCTTGCACTGTGTGATAGTAAATCTGGTAAGTTATTTTGTATCTAAGTATTTGTAATTTAAAGTGGCCTAAGGGGGTTCCAACATGTGCCAAATAAAGTTTAATTTTTATAGTAACTAGAGACTTTAATGAATGTTTTAAGTTAGAGGATTGATTGATTGTTCAAAGTTAGATAAGACAAACTAAATAAAGATCTTTAGGGGAAAACGAAGTGGTCTTTTAAATTGCATTAATAGGTTCATTCTAGTAGATCCTTCTGAGATGGATTGGGGAAGTAAGCAGGAAAAGGACTTCCAGCAAGCGCATCTGGGCTTGAAGTCAGGACCTGCATTTAATCCTGATCATGTTCCTTTTGTTACAGCACCTCTGTACCACACACAGAGAGGCTGGGAGAGAAGTCCACTCCTGCAGGGAGAAGTATTATATGACTGACTCTAGAATTCTTGGTATATGGTGATAATAAAAAGCAGTAAGATTCTTATTTGATTTTATTATTGCTTTTTAAGTGCTCTGAATATCATTTATCTCTGCCTGCTCCAGGGTGGACAGCTCCTACATCTTCTCACCCTTGTATGCTACTGGCCTTTTCCATCAAGACATAGAACTCTTTTCCCAGCCATTCACTGGGATAACCTTGTGTTTTGCTTTGATCAGAGGGATATGTGAGAAGTGACACGGTGCCATTTCTGAACCTAGACCTTAAGAGTTCTTGCATGTTTCAGTCCTTTCCAGTAAACTTCTATTTTTGTCTCCAATAGACCATCCTGTTGGAGGACGAGACTATATGGAATAGAAAATAACTATCCAAACTCAGGCCATCCTAGACCATCTAACCCACAGTCAACCTGGCTGTAGATCACAGACACATGTGTGAGCCCAGATAAGATGAGGAGAACCACCCAGCTAAGCCCAGCCTAAATTGTTCACCCACAGAAATTATAAACTAAAGAAATGGGTGTTGTTTTAAGCCACTAAGTTTTGGGATGGATTATTATTTGGCAAAAGCTAATGTATACCTTAACCTCTCAACATCTTAGTTTTCTCAGTCAAAATGAAAATGAAGAGGCAATAAATCAAACTAAGTAAGTCTTCTACAGATTTACTATATGGATTAAGTACAAAATTATATTACTTAATGAATAAAATGTATTTTTAACTTTTTAACATCAGTTTTATTAATGGAAATATTTTTTCATAAAAATCACCAAAAATAAAGAACAATATGTTTTAGTTTCTTTTCAGTTTTTATAACCGAATATCACAGATTGGATCATTTATAATGAACATAAATTTATTTCTATTGAACAGCTATGGAGTCTGGAAAGTCCAAGATCCTGGTGATGGCATCTGACAGGGACCTTCTTGCTGCATCATAGCGGGGCAGATGCATGGTAGAAGGGCAAAGGAACAGATGGTGGAAAGACAAAGGGCAAGAGAGAAACAACAGGGGATCGAACTTGTCCTTTTATAAGGAACCCACCTTTGTGATAACAAATGCACCCATGTAATAGTAGCATAAATCATTCATGCATTTAATCGCCTCTTAAATGCCCCACCTTTTAATACTGCTACAATGGCTATTAAATTGCAATAGAATGTGGGAAGGGACAAGTATTCAAACCATAGAATTATGTTAATAAATCTTGTCTAGCTTCCTATTCTCAATAATTTTTATTAAGGTATAATTTACATACAGTAAATCTTACTCTTGTTAATGTATAGTTCTTTGGATTTGGGCAAACATACATAGCCATGTAACCAACTGCACAGTCAAGACTTATTACAACTCAATCATGCCAAAAATTATTCATATCGCTTGTGGTCCCACCCCTTCCCTCTACCCCCAAACTCTGTCAACCAGTAATCTTAATTCATCCTTACAGTTTTCTGCTTTTCAGAGTGTGCAATCAATAGATTTCCAGCCTTTTGAGACTGATTTCTTTTACTTAGCATACTGCATCTGCATTTAGCCATATTCTTTTTTATCAATCATTCATCCTTCATATTACTGAGTATTATTTCATTGTATAGATATACAATTTGTTGATTTGCTCTCCAGCTGGTGGATATTTGGTTGTTTACAATTTGAGTGATTCCAGATGAAGCCACAAACATTCATGTAGAAGCATTTTATGTGATCAAATGATTGCATATTACTTTTTTAAATACCTAGGATTGGAGTTACTGAGCAGATGGTAAATGTATATTTATTTTGATAAAATATATCTAAATTGTTTTGCATAGTGGCTGTATTATTTTGCATTCCAATCAGCAATGTGTGTTTTCCAGTTGCTTGGTGTCTTTGATGGCATTTGGTATTGTCATTTTTGAAGATTTTATTTTAGCCATTCTGATAAAGTAGTGGTTTCTGATTGTGGTTTCAATTTTACCTAATTACTAATGGTGTACTTCTTCATGTATGTATTTGCCATATACATACCTTATGTTATGAAGTGTTTCTTCAAATCTTTGCTCACTTTATATTAGGTTGTTAATTGTATTGGGTTTTAATTGTTCTTTATATATTCTGGAAACAATTTTTTTTAAATCAGATATGTAATTTGCATGTAGTCTTTGTATTTTTCAATCTAGCATTTCTTAGTTTATAGTTAATGTAGTGGGATAAAATGAGTTTGTCATTCTTAAATTTATTTTAGTGTAATTTTTGCTGAATGCTTTTAAAATAATCTTTAGTTGGAATAAAATGTGTTTGTGTGTGCATGTGTGTGTGTGTTTGTGTAGTTATGGTTTTGAATACACCCATACATTTTTTCCACAGTCCCTTTGGAAGGTGGAGCTTAATTCCTCTCCCTTTAAGTATGGGCTGAATTTATTCTCTTTGAAATAATTTGTAAGGCAGAATTGACAATGTGTGATTTTCAAGATGAGATCATAAAACACACTGTGGTTTCCTCTCTGCACTTCCTTGTATTATTCATTCTGGTGAAACTTAGCTGCCATTTTGTTAAGGCACTCAAGTATTCCTATGGCAGAGCCCCATGTAGTAAGGAACTGAGGCTTCCTACCAATAGACAATGAGTTGAAGCCTCTAACCGACTGCCAGATGAGTGAGCCATTTTGAAAGCAGATTTTCCATTATCTGTCAAACCTTTAGATGACTGCAGTATCAGCTGCAGTGTCATCTTGCCTGAAATTTCATGACAGATCTCGAGCTCCCATGGTCACCCAACTAAGCTGCTACCAGAGTTTTAACCCTCCAGATGCTGTGCAAGATATTAAATACTTGATGTTGTAAGTAGCTAAGTTTTGGAGCCATTTGTTACGTAGTGATAAATTATATATATACACATATATGTGTGTATTTTATATATCATATATAATATTCACATATAAAATTAATGTACATACAATTTTTACATGGTAAATACACCCTCGTAAATCTACCAGATTAGGAAATGTCATATTACAAGGACATCAGAATGATATCTGACCTTTCCCAGTAATTATCCACCCTGTTCCTTATTAATGACTATTTTCTTGACAACGTAATTCAGTTGTACTTGATTGTATATGTCATACAAGTGGAACTATACAGTATGGATCCCTTTGTGCTGGCTTTCTTCATATAACATTATGTTTCTAATAATTCTTCCAAGTTGTTTCATATAGTAGTCATTTCATTATCTCTCATTGCCATATCTTCTGCTGTGTATGTCACAATTTATGTCTACTCTGTTATTGGTGGGCATGTGTATTGTTTCCAGTTTTAGTGTCTTAGGAATAGTACTTTGCACACTTTTGTACCTGTATTTTGGTAAACATTTCTCTATGGTACATGCCTACAAGTGTAATTGCTGGGTCATAAGTTATATCTATATTATGTATACATTCAAGTAATTTTCTGAAGTGGTTATACCAATTTATACTTCCACCAATGATGTATGTTCTACTTGCTCCCCACACAAAAAATGGTCAGTGCTTTTAATTGTAACTATTCTGATGGTTATATATTATGGTTTAATTTGCATTTCCCTTATAAGTAAGGAAGTTGAGCATGTTATTATATATCCATTTTATTTGGATATCCTCTTTTGTGAAATACCTCTCTCACCGATTTTGTATTAGCTAGTCTCCTTTTCTTATAGCTCAGTAGGAACTTGTTATACATTCTGTATACAAGTCCTTTGTCAATTACACATATGGTACGTGTCTTTTCCTACTTTACAGCTTTCTTATTCATGGTCCTAATGGTGTATTTTAATGATGGGAACTTCTAAATTTTAATGCAGTCTAAAATGTATTTATGTTTTTCTGTTTATGGTTAGTGCATTTTGTTTAGGATATTTTTAATATCACAAGTATAGTCTCATGTTTTCTTTTGAAAATGTTACTGTTTTATAGTTCACATTTTGATGTAAAATCAGTTATTTGTTAATTAGTGTGGTATGAAGGTCAAAATTCATTTTCTTTCATGTAAATATATAGTTAATCCAACACAACTAATTGAAAAGACTATCCTCTCCCCACTACTATGTGGGACTGCCTTTGTCTTAATCAAGTGTCCATGTAGATGTCTGTCTTAATCAAGTGTCCATGTAGATGTCTGTCTGTTTCTGGGTGCTCTGTTATATTATCCTGTTTGTATATGGTTATGCCACTACCACACCATTTTATGTATTGTAGCTTAATAATATCCTTAAATCTAGTAGTGTAAGGGTTTCAAATTTGCTCTTCTACAAATTTTCTTGCTTTGTATGTCCTTGAACTTTTACATTTGAATATACATTTTAGAATTAGTCTTTGAATATACACACAAATACATACAATCAAATAATATTAGGAAATTCTGATTAGAATTGAATTAAATCTGCAGAATAATTTGAATATTCTAATATATTATAAGTATGGCATATTTCTCCATTTACTCTTATCTTCTAATTTATTTTTCTGTGTAGAGTTGTTGAACAGTTTTCATTAGTATTATTCTAATTTGTTTGATTTTTAAGGGTATTATAAAAGGTATATTTTATAAACTTCATTTTAACATTTTTTGCTGATAAATTGAAAGCAATAAATTTTTTGTACATCTGGATGTCATAATAAATTTACTTAATAATAATCGTATAGTCTCTAAATAAAGACAACGTTATTCTTTTTTCCCTAATTCTTGTACTTTGTCTGTTTGGTTTACTGTACTTTAAGACCTCTAGTTCAATGTAGAATGGAAATGTGAATATAGAACTTTTTTGTTGTTTTTGGCATTGGTGGAAATTATCACTATTTTATCATTAGGTGTATGTAAGTGGATGTTTGTTTTGAGATTTTGTATTATGTTAGGCATGTTCCTTGTATTCCTAATTTGTTAAAAGTTTTATCATAGATAAATGTTGGATTTTATTTTTTAAAATTCTGTATCTTTTGAAATGATCATGTTTTACACTTATTTTGTTAAGACATAGTTCATTGACTGATTTTTGACTGGTAAAACCCACATTCCCGAATAAAGTCAACTTGATCATTATGTATGTTTTGAATTTGGATCTCACTGAATATGGATTTTTAATGTTTTATTTGAATTTTTGAATGCTTATGAGAGAGATTGGTTTGAAATTTTTCTTTCTGTAATTTACCTTAGCAGGTTTTGTTATCAAGGTTATGATGGCCTCAAAAGACGGTATCTCTCTTTATTTATTCTCTTAAAAAGGTTGAGTAAAATTCAACCTCTTGCTTCATTAAATACTTCTAAAATTTCCTGATATAAACATCTCACCCTGAAATTTCTTTGTGGTAGGGTTTTAAAATACAGTTTCACATTTGTAATAGATACAGAAATATTTAGAGTTTTAAATTTCTCTTTAGGCAATTTTGTATATTACATTTTTCTAGGTTTTAGTAACTTATAAAACTTTAAATGTATTAAAATAAAACTTTCAATAGTGTGGAATCTATAGTGATATCTCCTTTTTGTTTCTGATGTTGGTGATTTATGTATTTTCTCATAATTGTTGTTGAATTTATAAGTCCTTTCGGAGAAACTTTTTTTTGTTGTATAATCATTTTCTATTTCATTAATTTTCACTTTTATATTTATTATATCTTACATTCTATGTTCTCTTTTGTTTAATTTGGTATCATTTTAAAGTTTTTAAGCTCTAAACTGAGATAATTGATTCTAAACCATTTTTCTTTTTAAAATATATGCAAAAGTCTATAAATTTACTTCAAAACAGCATTAACTATAACATCTTAATGTCCTGTTTTTAGTATAATGTATTTTATGATACTTTCTAATTTCCTTTTTAATTCCAGATATGATTTGTGAAGGTATTTAGAAGCATATTAATTTATTTCCAAAGATATGTATATTTTCTAGCTTTTATTTTCATTGATTTCCAACTTAATACCACTTTGGTCACAGAATAATATTTGTCTTATTTTAATTCATGATATTTGTTGAGAATTTATATTTGAGCCAAGATTCCTATGTGCATTTTTTAAAAAAGGAAAAAAAAAACTAAGTTCTGCAATCATTGATAGCAATATTCTCTACATGCCAATTAGGTTAAGTTTGTTAATCACATTGTTTAACTATTTTTATATTCTTTGTAACTTTTGTGTGCTTTTGTACCAGCTACTAAGACAAGTGTGTCAGAATCTCTCAAAATGGATTCTGGTTTGCTTGTTTTATTCTCTTATGTTCTGTCATTTTTCTGCTTTATGTATTTTCAAGCTATATACTTAGATACAAAATAAAATTGTTTTATTTTCTTGAAGGATCAGACTCTTTTTACATTATAAAACATCCCTTTTTATCTTCAACATTTCTTTCTCCTTAAACTTTATTTTGTCTCTTAGTATATAGCCATGCCACTTTTCTTTTAACTTTGGTTTTTAGAATATACATTTTTAAAATATTTTTTCTTGTATATGTTCTTATTCTTACATTTAAAGTGAACTTTTTGAGCAACATACAGCAAAGTTGTACTCTAGTTGTTTTTAGAATCATTCTGAGAATTTTGGTTAATTATTTATTCAAACTCTACTGAATGGAGTTATTTATATATATGCTTTATATCTACCATCTTATTTTTTATTCTGTATTATCTATCCTATAGTCTGTAATTTTTTACTACTCTTGTTGCCTTTTTTGGATTAATCAAGCAAGTTTTATTATTTTCACCATTTTGCAAGGTTAATTATACATTGTTGAGATAACAATATCCATTCTTGACATACTAGAGTCTGTTAAAATTTATTCCTTTGCTACTTATCGGATATTTGAGGACTTTAGAACACTTGAACTTCCATTACTTCTTTCTCTCATTTTTGCAACTTTTTTCAAATATTTTAATTCTATGTGTAATTCAAACCCACAAGACATTATTATTTTATTTGTATTATCAATATTCATTTGTGCTTATGTATATATTCACTCTTTCCATTGGTTTTCAATCCTTTGTTAATCTCCTTGCCTCCATCTAGGATAATTTTCTTCGTAATAAAACCTTCTGTTAACATTGACATTTCACATTTTGTATAGATATGCTGATGATAAATAATTTCTAGCATTGTCTGACTTTTAAAAATCAAGAATACTTGTCTGTGGCAGTAGCTTACACCTGTAATCCCAACACTTTGGGAAGCTGGGATAGGACGATTACTTGAGCCCAGGAATTGAATACCAGCCTGGGCAACAAAGCAAGATCACGTCTCTACAAAAAAATAAATATTAGCCAGACTTAATGGCATGGGCCTGTAGTTCTAGCTACTTAGGAGGCTGAGATTGGAGGATCACTTGAGCCCGGGAGGTTGAAGCTGGAGTGAGCTGTGGTTTTGCCACTGTGTTGCAGCCAGGGTGGCAGTGTCCATGGTTTGGAATTCTCAGTTAGCAATTATTTTCCCTTATCACTTGGAAGTTTTCTATTTATTATGTTTAATAAATTATTTTATCTGACTAATTTTAACATTATCTTGGTTCTTGGTTTTAGACTAATTTTACTATTGTATGCCTAGGAGTGTTTCTCTTTGTATATTTATCCTGCTTGGTGTTCATAGTACTTTTTTGAACTTTTGGCTTGATGCTTTTCATTTTTGGGGGGAAAACTCTTAGTCAATACATGTTCATATAATACTTCTTCATTATCTTTCCCTGTCTTTTTTCTGAAATTTCAGTTGCATAAAAGTTTCTATATATGCATTATACTCTTTTATGTATTTCATTCTATTTTTTAAATGCTTTAGTCTGAGTATTTTTTAGTGCTTATCTTTTCTTGCACAATTTTCTATGTTTATCTTCATCTATGTTTATCTGTTGTTAAATGCATTTATTGAATTGAATTCCTTACTTTAGTAAATGTGTTATTCAGTTCTAAGATTTCCACTTAGTTTGTTTCAAAGATCCTAAATATATTTGAAAATTCTCTGTTTTGTATTTTATTTTTTGAAAATATTAACTAGCATTTAGGACTATTGAGAATATTTCCTAATAACTATTTTTTCTCTTGATTTTTGATCACTTTGTCTTGCCTTATGATATGAAAAATAAGTCTTGATTGCAGTCAAGAATTTGTGAATGAAAATCCTGCAGACAAGATTTATGCTTGCCTTTTTCAAATAGTTTGGATAGATGTGGTTAAACTTCATCTAGCCTGAGACTGGGTGGAGTCAACCTGGGTTTAATTCTTATAATAGTTTGCTAATTTGTGACCAGGATTAATAACTAAGTTTTAAGCCTTCAGGGAGCTCATCTGAAAGTCTGAGAACCGTCAGCTCTCTTTCTCCTTGGCAGGTCCTGAATTCTAAATTCTTCTATCCAGCTCTGGAAGATTGCTTAAAGCATTGATTTGCTTCTCAGTCATTTTGCCACTATTTTTCTCTTGACTTCTCTGTCCCTGGATTCTCTCCCTGCTTGGGTGTTTAGTGTCTAGGATCAAAGACTAGGTCATAGATAATAATGTAATCATGAGTTATAGATGACATTGTCTCCTCCTAATCTCCAGAAAATGTTTTACTCCTGTATTTACCATTTATGACCCTCAAAACTATCCTTCCTCTGTTCATCCTCTGAAATATATCTTCATTGTGTTTAGAATTTTGTAAAAAGATAAGTAGAACCCTAACATAAACCCTATTATGTATCTCTATAAAGCATCCTGCCAAGTTATTTGTAAGCATTTGATTTGGGCATATTTTAGAAAGCCATAACATGTGTTGTTGGTATACTATATTTGATTAAACCATTTAGTACATCACATCTGTTACCATTTTTCTTCCACACTCACGAACTCCTGATCTTCAAAGCTGCACTAGATGATAATGCTGCTTCCATATGAACATGCAATCCAACTTTTAACATTTTGATTTCAGTGCCTTTTTTGAAGACTTTAACTTCCTAGGATTGAACAAAATGACATTGACACTATACTTAAATTCCTACTCTAGGTTAAAATTAAAGTTTTAGTAATTTAGAAAAATTATGCAGAAGAATTTTTACCTCAGCAAAGATTGCCAAACTCCATACCTGGAGAGTAAGACAGGTACCTGAGTATAAGATTTGAGTACTGTCTAGTGGTTTTTGTCACGAATTACTTCCTGTTTGCTCTCCTACAACTCTTCCCCACCCTACTTTTTCCTTCTTTGTAGCCTGTGAAACTGACTTTTGCAATCATCACTTAGGGTTTCTGGTTTCCTGGCTTCCTATCTGTTCAACCAATAAGATGCTGGTAGGAAATAGAAGGGATGTCAAGGTATTCCTTCCCTTGCATATTCTCTATCTCAGTTCAGAAGTTCTGGTAATAATGTGTCTCTCTTTAAAGAAAGCTTCAAATATTTGTGGGCTCTGGTATCAGCAGTTCCTCCCTTTGTCCCTTCATATCTAGGGATAGTAACAGTTCCTTGGGTATCCAGATATCTTTTTGCTGATTTGCTGATTATTGGCCATATCCTAATTAATATTTCTTTTGTGTTAAGCTGTTTGTGTTATCATAAAGAAATACTCGAGGCTGGGTGATTTATAAAGAAAAAAGGTTTAATTGGCTCATGGTTCTTTCTGTAGGCTCTACAGAAAGCATAGTGCTGGCATCTGACTCTGTTGAGGGCTTCAGAGATCTTACAATCATGGAAGGCAGAGGGAGAGCAGACAATGTCACATGGCAAGAGTGGAAGGCAAGAATAGAAGGGAAAGGTTTCAGATTCTTCTTAAACAACCAGATCTTGCATTAACCAACTGAGAGAGAACTCAATTGTCATGAAGAGGATGGTGCTAAACCATTCATGAGGGATCTACCCCCATGATCCAATCACCTCCCACCAGGTCCCGACTCCAACGTGGGAATCACGTTTCAACATGACATTTAGAGTGGGCAAACATCTAAACCATATCATTCTACTCCAGACCCCCTAAATCTTATGTTCTTTTCACATTTCAAAATACAATAATCCCATTGCACTAGTCCCGCAAGTTTCAGCATTAACTCGAAAGTCCCAAGTACAAGGTCTCATTTGAAATTGAAGACAAGTTCCTTCCACCTATGAACCTATAAAATCAAAAAGAGTTGTTTACTCATAAGATACAATGGTGGTATAAGCTGCCTAGGGAGATTAGCTTGACTAAAAGGGAGCCAAGTGCTGATATCTAAGACAATGGGGAAAAGGCCACCACTCCAGAGGGCTCAAGCCATAAGCCTTGGGACACTGCTTCACATCCTCTGAAATACAGGGAGAAGCTGCTGCCTAGAGAGATTAGCATACTCAAAAGGGATCCAAGTGTTAATATCCAAAATAAAATGGGGAAAAGGCTATACTCCAGAGAGCTCAAACTGTAAGCCTTGGGACACCATCTCTTTGGAGTGGAATGTATTCCCACTCCAAAAGGGAAGAAAAAATAAGCCCCACACAAGTCTGAAAACCAGCAGGGAGATAATTAAATCTTAAATTTCCAAATAACTGCCTTTGATTCCATGTCCCACATCCAGGGCACACTGTTGTTAAGGGGAGGGCTTCCAAGACTTAACACCTCTGCCACTGTGGCTTTGCAGGTTGCAGATCCTATGGCTGCTGTCACAAATTGAAGTTGAGTGCCTATGACTTTTCCACACACAAGGTGCCAGCTGCTTGTGGATCTAGCATTCTCAGGTCTGAAAGGTGACTTCCTCTTTTACACAGCTCCACTAGGCAGTACCCCAGCAGGGACTGTGTGGGAGCCCCAACCCCACATTTTCTCTTAGCATTGCCCTAGCAGAGTATCTCTGCAGGGGCTCTGCCTCTGCCTCTGCTGCAGGCTTCTACTTGGGCACATAGGTTTTCTATTACATCCTCCGACATCTAGGGAGAAGCTGCCAAGCCACCTTCATGCTTGCATTCTGTATGCCCGCAGACTTAACACCATGTGAAAGCTGCCAAGGCTTATGGCTTCAGGCATCTGGAGTGGTGGCTTGAGCCGTTCCTGGGGCCCTTCGAGTTGTGTCTGTGTCTGTAGCAGCCAAGATGCATGGAACACTGTCCCAAGGCTTATGGCTTGAGCCCTCTGGAATGGTGGTTTTTTAATCCATTGTCTTGGATATTACCACTTGGTTCCCTTTTAGTTGTGATAAACTCTCTAGCAAGTGGTTACCTCACAGTCTGCTTAGATTCTTTCTCTACCACAGGGACAGCTTATAAATTTTCCAAACATTTATGCTCTTCTTCCCTTTTAAATGTAAGCTATAACATTATTATAAGTCATTTATTTGATCCCATGTCTGATTGCAGGCTGTTAGAAGCACCACCTCTAATACTTTACTGCTTGAAAACTTTACTGCTTAGAAATTTCTTTCACCAGATACCCTAAGTCATCACTCTTAAGTTCAAACTTCCAGAGATTTCCTAGGGCATGAACACAATGCAGCCAGATTCTTTTCTATGGCATAACATGGTGACACTTACTCCAGTTTCCAATAATTCCCATTTCTGTTTGAGACCTCATCAGCCTGGCCTGAACTGTCCGTATTTCCATCAGCATTTTGGTCACAATCATTTAATCAGTCTCTAATAAATTCCGGACTTTCCCTTATCTTCCTATATTCTTCTGAGCCCTCCAAACTCTTCTAACTTCTACCCATTTCAGAGTTCCAAAGTCACTTCCACATTTTCAGGCATCTTTATAGAAACCCCCCACTCCTCAGTACCAGTTTTCTATGTTAGGCCATTTGCATTACTATAAGGGAATACCTGAAGCTGGGTAATTAATAAAGAAAGGAGGTTTAATTGGCTCATGGTTCCATGGGCTCTACGGGTAATTGCTTCTGGTGAGGGCCTGAGGTAGCTTGCAATCATGACAGAAGGCAAAGTGGGAGTAGGCTCATTAGATGGCGAGAGCAGGTGCAAGACAGAGAAGGGAGAGGTCCCAGACTCTCTTTAAACACCAGATCTTGCATGATCTCACTGAGCAAGAACTCACTTATTACTAAGGGAATGGTGCTAAACCACTCATGAGGGATCTTCCTCCATGATCCAATACCTCCCAGAAGGTCCCACTGGAACACTGAGTTAGGTCCACTCTAACACTGGAAATCCCATTTCAACATGAGATTTGGAGGGGACACAAATCCATACAACATCACTTTTAATTGAGGACTCTTTAAAATACCAGGTGAAGGTTTTACAAAAGGATTCCAGACAAAAAGATGAGGACAAGGTGTTGAGGCTTGAAAGGGCTTGGCACATTCTAGGAAGGAGTATAAACCCAAGGATCTCGAGCAGTAGGAACAAATGAGAAAGTAGCATGAGATGTGCTTAAAGGAACAGTCAAGTGTAAAATCATGCAGAGCCTGGTTAGTTGGAATAAGGAGTTTTTATTTAATTTGAAATGCAATGGGAGGACACTTGTAGGAGACGTCTGGGTTAGTTAAGGACAAGGCTGAAGCAGACAGATCACTCTGATGAACGCATCTATTTTTCAGAAAATATGGTGGTTTGGAACATGTTGGAATGGAGACAAGTGGAAAAGACAAATTTTGGAGGTAGAACTGACAGCACCTGAAGATGGAAACTCCCAGGTTTGTTCATTTGTTTATTCAATCAGTTGATATATTATGCCCTATTAAATGCTCACCTTATGCTAAGCCATTTGTTAAGATATGGCAATGGATCTTAGTGTATTAAACAAATAATTACACAGACAATAACACTATTAACTTATAATAAATACAAAGAAAATTATAGAGTTTTGTGAGCTTTAAAACAGGAATTTCTAACCACTGTTGGTGTTTAGAGACATCCTCAATAATGTAGCAAACTTTAAGGACAAGCAGGTTTGAAAAATAGTAAAAGTATCTTAATTTTGGTTCCCCTAGAAGTATATTCAGAGATAAGTATTCAAGTCCTAGCAGTATTTTGGGCTTTACGATGGAAATGGGACATTACATGGATGACACAGGTAAATTATGGCTACTGGACTTTATGGTACGTGTGACTGTTGAGATGTCAGCCATGCCTGCAGTCATGCAGATGTCTTGGCTCCCAGGAACTGATCTAGAGTAGTATTCCTCTCCACTTAATCTGCATCATCTCCCCATCAGGAAAAACCTGGAAAATGACTCCCTTCTTTATTTGTTACAAAGGAAATAAGCTCTTATGCTATTGGACATTTGGACTAGGTCTACTACCGGCCCCTTTACCCTGTGGTATAGGTTTTTCTTGTTCAGCAGCATTGCTTTGGGGGATTGCTTCTTCAAGGTTGTAAGTTTACATCCGTGGGGAGAGCAGTTGCCCATGAAGCTCCAGCCTAGCTTTAGGGGAGGAGCTGTGGGACTCTAAGGGATAGTTCCAGGTTTTTCCACAAACTGGCATCTCTGAGCCCTAGGCGATAACAACACCTAGGGTGTTGGTGGTGATGATTCTTTTCCAAAAATTTATATGTATCTCAGGGGAACATTGAATTATTTTTGTTTTTGTTGTTACTGTCGGCATCATCATCTTCATTATTATTTTAAAACAAAACAAGTTCTTTATTATTGAAATAACGTGTTTCTAATGACTCTTAACCAAAATGTTATTTGTGTTTTCAAATGTATACATATATGTGTAGGTATGTGCACATATAATGCACATTTTCTTATATTGTCCTAGATTGCCTTTTTGTTGGTTTAGTAAGACTGTGTAAAAATGTAGCTTGCATGAGATTCTATTGAAAGTTTACCCTTGAATGAGAATGTTTTCTCAAATTTAAGTTTCCTCTGCCAGTCTTCAGAAGCTGGTGGGAAATTCCAGTCTTGAGAGAAATGCTGACATTAATTTCTGTAAAATATCTAGAACAATTGATGTTGCATAAGTCAGACCCAATTAGTTCTTAGAATCAGAAGCCCATCAGAACAGGGGAGGAAGCACACGGCTTGTATTAAAAGGGAGTTAATGGAATGTTTCCTCTTTTATTCTGGGAGTTTCCAAATAGATAAGGTCATGAGGGCATCAGGGTCTAGATTGGAACAGAAAGGCAAGACATAAATTTATTCTTCTAACTCTTTATAACTGATGTATCCCAAATTTCCAAACTGAGTCATAACTAGAGAAGTATACGAGTCATTGACCCTGTCTGACTGTATGGCTCTTCAACAGTGGCCCTCTCTACTCCACCCCACTCCACCACAATTTTAAAAATTTATCTCATGTTGTTATACCACTGAGATAATGATAGAGAATAAACTTAATCAGCTTTGTTTAGAGAGTCTAATTTGTGAAAATTTATGAAAAGACATTATATTGGCTAAGGCTTTATATACAAATACATTCCACTCAAATCACAATTTACCTACTGTACGTATAATGATAGGTATTCTCTGTCTAGTTCAAGTTGATTTTCAAACAGATGAGCCTTAATTTTATGGATTTTCTTAACTAACTGCCCTGCTTACTCTGTTTCCTTAATTCTTTGTGTAACATAATGGGTAACTTGATCTGTACCTCCTATTTTACGGGCACATAATTCATCTCAATTTCAGATGCAGGAGAGTTGTTCCTGCGTGACTTCTCAGTGTCCTCTCCACACTCTCAATTAGATGATTATTTAACAGGCAGTTGAATTCCCAGACCAAACCATCAAGGCCTAGATCTTTAATTGCTTAAACAGTTTGTCCTTACATGTAGCTTTCAAACATCCTGCTGGGTCAAGTTTAATTTTAAAAAGATGACTTTCCTATCCTGTGAACATTTTATAGAATAGAATATAAGCAGTGAGTCAATGATATAACAAAATACTTTAATCTATTTTTATCTAAAGTATGTATTTATTAAATCTTGTATATATATATATATATATATATATATAAACTCTATGAAACTAGGTTCTTTCTATGGTTAAATATGTTGGGACTTTAGTTTCTTTCAATGTCCAAATCTACCTTTAATCATTGCTTAAGTTGATGAAGAACAAAATTATTATTATTAGATGATTATTTAACACTTTCTGGTAACATACCTATAGGCTCAATTTAATTTTTTTTTATTTGAAAAACTTTAACTAAAATGCTTTTGACAAGGTCTGTGGCATATAGTCCTTAAATGAAGAATAAAGCAAGTTATATTTTGTCATCAGTTCTCCACTATAGTGTGTCTACATTAGCTTACAATGGCCAAGATGGACAGTTCTGGGGTTCCATCCATGAGGGCACTGTGAAGCTTTGGCACTGAGATTCAAAAGAAGCTGTCCTAGAACATCTGATCTTCAGCAAACAGTACCAGGAGACTTAAAAAAATAATCTGTATAGTCATCACTGGTATTCCTGGGGGCTGGTTCCAAGACCCTTCGTGGATATCAAAATCCATGTATGTTCAAGTCCTTTACATTAAATGGTGTAGAACTTGCATATAACCTATGCACATCCTTCTGTACACTTTAAATAAATAATCTGTAGATTATAATACCTAGCACAATATAAGTGTAATGTAAATAATAGCTATATCTTATTGTGTAGGAAATAATGACCAAAAAAAGTCCTGTAAATGTTCAAGACAGATCCAGCTGTCCACATAAAATAAAATATTTTTGATCTGTGGTTGGTTGAGTCCACAGATGTGGAACCCACAGATACGGAGAGCTGACTGTAATTGCATTTCTCTGACTTCCACAGTCCCTCCCTTTCATGCTATGAAATATAAAATTCCAAATAAAATTTAAGTCCCAGGTACTTTTCAAATGGCATTTTAAAAATATATCTATAAAGAAAACAGAGTTTTCATTTTTTTCTATAATGTTTATGTGGTCTGCGCTATTCCTTCCTTTTTCTTAAAAACTACAATTCTTCCTTTGTTTATTCTTAACAAAAAGTCTTTGGAGAGTTTTAAAAACTGATTTTAAAAAAACAGAAAGTATGTACCATAACAAATACATAAAAGGGAAGCAGGTTGAAAGTATTTTTATGTTGACATTGAGAAATAAGACAAATTACAAAAAGTCTCTTTTTCAGTACTTGAGAAATAAACCAAAAAATAATATAAGCCAGCAAAATAAAAACTATCAAAAATTATAAAGGAAATGGAATAAAACCTAATGCTATAAACTTTGAAAAGAGGAAGTTCAGAAAGGGAGAAAGGAAAAATACAGACATGCTGAAAGACAGACAGACCAACAGAAAAAAAGAGAGGTGGAAAGAGAGAAAAAGAGGGAAGGGAGGAAATTCTCTTCAATGTATGCAAAGCTTTATTTAAGGAATTTTATTAAAATGATATTTATAGTATCCTATTTTATAGTATTTTAATATATCGATCCATAAGAAGAAATGTTTGAAATAATGCAACTTTAACATTCATGATGATTAATTCTGGGTGATGGAATTGTCTGTGGGAGTGTATGTCTGTGTGGGTGTGCTTATTGTCTTTTATCACTTTTCTTTTTTACTTGAATTGATCATGTTTAATTTTTATTTGAAATAATGAACATGACAATATGAAAATAGTATTTTTATATTTTAAAATATTTATATATATGTATATTTTGAACATATATGTATTTGTATTTTATATTTTAAATAATAGTGTTATTTATTGGAAATTGGTCTGTTTTTCTTTCTTTTTTTTATTGCTATGGGGGTCTTGCTCTGTTGCCCAGGCTGGCCTCGAACTCCTTGACTCAAGCAATCCTCCCAGCTAGGCCTTCCAAAGTGCTGAGATTACAGGTGAGAGCCACTGCACCTTGTTTTGTTGTTTTTTTTTTTCTATATTCCATACTATTAATCTTTTTTTTGAAACTATGATGAGGTTACATATTTGAACAGTACCTCTCAGATATACAAGAAAATGTTTTACAATTTTTTTATTTATATAAATGTTCTAATCTTTCAATCCATATTCTCTTCTCTGGCAAGATTTTTTATTTCACCACATTCTCCTATTTCCCCATGGCTAAAAGACTTACAGCTATAATTTCATGATGGATAAAATGCCATAGAGAAACCAGCTTGCAAATAACGAAATGCATATAGGTGGTAGTACAAATATATGATGTGAATTACATGTATTTTCTTGATTTTTCTTTTATTTTTAAATTACATACAGTGTCCTTAATTATTCACTTTACGTATTTCTCTTTTAAGAGTAAGCGTATTTCACTATTATTGCCCAAATGTAGGGCTGTAAATTACAAATATGGGTTTACTTTATAAAACTATAGTAAAAGTAGAAACTGAAATTTTTATTATACTTGATAGGGGATTGTTATTTTTTATGATAGGAAGATTACATATTTAACTGTAACCCAGTTCTTTGGGAAGTGACAATATTTACCCTGGGATACAGTGCATCAAATGAAAATATTACATGGTTAGAAGGCTGTAATAGGTATTCTTATGAAGGAGCTGGAAGACTTCCAAAAAGAATTTGGGAAAAGATAAAATAAAGGAGGAGCTTAAATAATGTCAAATGAGCCTCTCATGTGGAAGAACAGCCAAATAGGCAGCAATGAAACCATTTCAAAGATATTTGAACTGAAGTATCAAAAACATAAGAAGGGAAATTTAATGCTAGTGCCTACTAGACACTTCCTTTGCAAACTTGAACAAATGCTGCAGTCTTTTAACTTTATTTCTTCAGTTTCTGAAATGAGAAAGATTCAACTTTGTTGCCTCCAGGGTCCTTGAAGTGACTAATTGCCTAATAGTTTCTAAAGACCTTTGAAATCCAAAGGGCGGAGATTTACATACTATGCCGTTTTCCTCCTTGATCATTGCATTTCTGTTAATTTCTCTGTAATTCAGTTTCCACTTCATTCTACATTTTTTAACTTACTGATTATGTTTCTTGAGATATGTTTTGCTGAGAAAGGGGTTGAAATACCGACTGACCAGAACATTAGATAGGACCTCTGATTTCAGACTTATTTTCTAAAATATAACATTCCCTTCTTTTTAAAATTTTTTCTTTCATTTTTTTCTTCTTCCCTTCTTCCATGAAATATTTCAAAGATAAAGAAAAATACATAAAATAATATATAACTTCCGGTACATGTAGCCATGATACAGATGACACAAATGATAATGTTTAGTTGAATTTGCTTTAGATATATTTTAAATATAAATAAAATGTTCTACACAGAGGAAGGTGCAAATGAGACACTCCCCAACTCCACTTGCTTTTCTCTTTCCGTGAGTTGACCACTGTCTTCAAGATGTATATGTTCCTCCCAATCAGGTTTTAAAATTAATGTAATATCCTGGAAAGTTTTAAATGTACATGAGGTAAGGATGGAAGTGTACATCATCATCTTCAACTTAATTGTTTTTAACTCAACAATAATGTTTCAAAATTTAACCATAATTTTTTTAACTCAACAGTGTTTCAAAATGTAACCATAATTGTTTTTGACTCAACCATGTTTCAAAATTTAACCAGCTTGATGTAGGTGGATCTAATTCATTTGATGTGGATATAGAGTGTTCCAGTAGCTGTACCTTAATTTATCTTTTTTTGTTGTTTCCATTTTGATGGGCATTTATGTTGTTCAGGGAAATGCAAATAAAAACCACAATGCAATACCACCTTATTCCTTCAAGAATGGCCATAATCAAAAAATGAAAAAACAGTAGATGTTGGCATGGATGCAGTGATCAGGGAACACTTCTACACTGCTGGTGGGGATGTAAACTAGTACTGCCACTATGGAAAACAATGTGGAGATTCCTTAAAAAACTAAAGGTAGAACTACCATTTGATCCAGCAATCCCACTACCGGGTATCTACCCAGAGGAAAAGAAGTCATTATTCAAAAAAGCTACTTGCAGACGCATGTTTATAGCAGGACAATTCACAATTGCAAAAATGGTAGAACCAACCGAAATGCCCATCAACCAAAGAGTGGATAAAGAAACTGTACTATATATATACAATGGATTACTACTCAGCCATAAAAAGGAATGAATTAATGGCATTTACAGTGACCTGGATGAGATTGGAGACTATTATTCTGAGTGAAGTAACTCAGGAATGAAAAACCAAATGTCGTATGTTCTCACTGATATATGGGAGCTAAGCTATGAGGGTGCAAAGGCATAAGAATGATACAATGACTTTGGGTACTTGGGGGAAGAGTGGGGGGGGAGAGGGATAAAAGACAACAAATACGGTGCAGTGTATACTGCTTGGGTGATGAGTGCACCAAAATCTCACTAATCACCACTAAAGAACTTACTCATGTAACCAAATACCACCTGTAACCCAATAACCCATGGAAAGATTAAAAATGAATTAATTTTAAAAAATAAAATAAAAACAAAGAGGAATAAACCAAGGCTCTGAGAAATTCAATGATTTGCTCAAGTCTCACAGCTAGGAATCTTTGGAGCCATGTCTGCAAGATACTAAAGACGCTTCTCTTAGATTCTACACTCTTTTCTTAGATACCAGTGAATCAATTGAATAAGATACTGGAGGGCACCAGGCTGGAAGTAATCCCTTCCCCAGAACCCCCTCGGCACCCCCCCGAAAAAAGAACCCAACAAGATTGTAATAAACATTCGTTGTTAACATGTATAAATTTCGTTAGCATATACCCTTGCAGGGAAGTTTTCGAGTCACAGGTAATCATGTATTTCAATTAACCTTGATCTTTCCATATTGTTTTCCTGAGTGGCCACCAGCTGATGATGAGATTCACTGATCCTCACATCCTCTCCAATTCTTGAGATTATCATGGCTTACCGGAGATATTAAATATTATTTTATTTATGTATTTTATGGGATACACTTTGCATATTTAAAATTCACCCATTTGAGTACATAGTTTTATGAATTTTGAAAAATGCTTACGGTTTGGTCTAATCCACAGAGCTGCTTATTTGACCCTTTATACCTCTCAAACTTCATTATATATATTTCATCACTTCACCTCACAATGGTGTATTTAGGGGATTTTTGAGACAAGTTTGTATTAGATCTTTCATTAGCTATTTTTTTAATATTAGTTTAGCTTTATTTTCAATGACTTAACTTTTGTAGGGGAAAAATTGTTACTTCAGTGGAAAACTATACATTGTCTAGTTTCTAGATGACACCCCTCCAAGTTCTTTGATCCAGATTCTATGGAAGTTACTTTATAACTTGACGAATTGTAGATTATATCAATGCAAATAATTCTGTGTATTGACATACAAATTCTATCCTATCCTGTAGAGGTTCAGTTGACTTTCCCCCCTACAGTGAAAAATCTTTCCCCAGCTCTTCTGCAGTTATTACAATATTTTCTATCTCTATATACATCTGTTCTTCACATTCTTTTTTGGAGTGGTTATAATTACTTGTTTCTTTAATGGATCAAATAAACTCTCAGGCATATATTTATCTTCACATCTGTATGAGAGTCATGGTTTTACTTTTTTCGGCACATTATAACTTAGTGGTTTTCACTCTTAGAAATTTTGTTTGTTGCCAGGTGTGGTGGCTCACGCCTGTAATCCCAGCACTTTGGGAGGCCGAGGTGGGTGGATTGCCTGAGCTCAGGAGTTTGAGACCAGCCTGGGTAACACAATGAAAGCCCGTCTCTACCAAAATACAAAAAATTAGCCGGGTATGGCGGCATATGCCTGTAGTCCCAGCTACTCAGGAGGCTGAGGCAGGAGAATAACTTGAACCTAGGAGAGGGAGGTTGCAGTGAGCCGAGATCGTGCCACTGCATTCCAGTCTGGGTGACAGAGCAAAACTCTGTCTCAAAAAAAGGAAAAAAAAAAGAGAAAAAGAGATTCTGTTTGTTAAGTTTTTGAACCTGTTTTTTTCTCCATATTATTGTTTTGTTTTTTGAGACAGAGTTTTTCTCTGTTGCCCAAAATATTTCATATTGCCTTAATTTTTCTTTCGTGCAGTGCTATTTTTCCTGTTTGATGCATTCCCCTGCCTTTCCTTTTGGGAATATGATTCCTAATATAATTCAGAAATTCTCACATGCTATTGCCTTTAGCACAGTTTGCTTTTACTGTGGGTGAAATATTTATCTGCTATGGGTTGTGGATGGGAGGGGTGTCAATAAAATAATGTTTTATTTGTTTTGCTAATGCCTGGGTAGTTTAACTTGTCCTGAGTGAGTTGCAATGCTTGATTTGACTTGGTGTTCCTACATGTGAGTACGATGCTGGCCTTGGGCTTCCATTTCTCAAAGGGTAACATAATGTTCCTAGGTTGTTTGCATGTTTTCTTACTGTTTCCCTGGCATATAAGTCAAGGTTCACCTAAGGTACAAGAAAATGTTTAATATATTGAATTAGGTTGGAAGAATTGAAGAAACTGATTCTAGAAATTATCCCTAGATTAACAAACTCATACTACCCTGGAACCAGCATCGGTGCTATGGTGGAACCAAGAATTCACTTCTGACTTCATTGTCACTGCCACTAGCATCTGTCTACTCCCAAGAAACTAAAAGACAGGCACTGGACTGCTGCTGCAGAAACATCCACAATTCCACAGACTTGCTTGCAAAAGTGGTTGAAAATTACCTCAACTCTTTTCCACCTTCTAATGTTAGGTGAGTGCAAGGATTGGTGAAAACTGCTTCTTCTCATCCCCAGCTGCCTGGAAGTCTGGAAAATGTAGTTGATTTTATCTTTGTTCTTGGTATGTTTATTTTGTCTTGGTTTTCTTTCAAAAACCTCCAATTAGGGTGAAAGTGTAATACAACTTGAGTAATTCAATTAAGAGTGACCACACCTAGACTAACGGGAGACACTCCTCTCAAGGAGTGGGTTCTAACTCCCACTTCACGGGCACCAACGGGCATATCATTTTGGTCTTCCAGGAAGCAGATGATAAGATGAAGTTAGGAGTGCAAAAGATTTGTTGAGGAATAACATTTTTAAATGTAAAAGGGAGGAAGCAGATTGCGAGATGGCGCTGTCAGAGTTCAATACAGGTCTAATAAAGTCTCTGCTAAGCCAATAACCTAGGACAATGATGGCTCACAAAATACATTGTACAGATAAGGTAAGACCTTTGTACCATAGGCTGACTTAGTCATAGGTCAGGGCTACCCCTATGATGATATAAAGCTGAGGAGAACCTGACGGAGTTAACACTAGAAGGCTATCAGCTAATGACACCCCTCGCAGCTGGGCAATACATTCTTTTTTGAAGGGAGATGTTGAGAGTGCGTTTCTGTGTGTGGCAGAGGTCACTTGTGCTGTCACTAGGTTTGTGTGAAAAACATTGCTCCACCCACTAAGGCCTCCCTCTGCTCTCATACTCAAATATACTGCCACAGGATCACTCATATTTACTTCACTAATTATCTTTTCATTCTGGGCACAGGTAAATGGTCTTTTCTTTCTTTCAAGCTTAGCTACATTACCCATAATTTCTAAGTATTAACAGTAGGAGGACAACTGTGTCTAGACATCAGTTTGCCTTTTTCTTTGACTCAATTTATTTACCTCTAAAAGCATCACTTCAGAGAGATTAATGAGGGTCAGTGAGCACATTTGAAGCAACTATGATTATGCCGCTGAGACAATAAATACAAGTGATCCTATACTGGTCTCAAATTAACTTGAAAACGGGTGAGAATGTTGTGACAAATGGCTAACTATTGCCCTGTTTTTAGCAGAGTCAACTGACAAATACCTATCTTTTATTGAGAATGTTAAGGATCCCTATGCTACAAGATGGAGGCAAATTAAAAAAAATGGAAAATAAATTGTCTCTATGTTCAGAAGACTCTGAGTCTAGTTGAGAATGGGCACAGGAATAGTGTTGAAATAATTCCATGTGAAAAATAAGTGGCTTGAACATTTCCTATTCAAAGCGTCGATTGTGGACTACCAGCATCAGTCACATCACAAGCTGATAAGAAATGCAGATTCTCACACCCTCTATAAACCTACTGCATCATAATCTGCACTTGAATAAGATATTCAGGTAATCCGTATGCACTTTAAAGTTTGAGAAGCACCAACTTACACAATTGTTGATTGACTTTGGAGAAAGAAACAGAATAGGAAGGGAGGGACGGAGGACCCTCAGATAGTTGGGAAATCTCAGCTTTAAGGAATGAGAGAATTTGAATAAATAGAGTTACAACTTTTTGGAACAAAATATAGTCATGTGATTTTAAAATTTGTTAGAGAAATCTCAAATATTAACCCAGGAATCCACTGTGTTATTTTCTTTAGTGGGGTTTTATGGCACATCTAATTAGAGACAATTTGACTTGATATTGACATTTATATTGTATGTCTTTTATGCTGCAGGATTTTGAGGAAACACATGAATTTTTTCTGATAATTCATTAACTAGGATTAAAATGGTCTGAGTTTATAGTGAGTTTCACTATTAAATAAAGTTTGCCATTGCAAGGTGCTTTATGGCCAAATTAGTTTTATTCCTAAAGTATGGCTTTAATAAATTCTATTGCATGCATTCCTCTAGATTATCGAAAAGCAGACATTTTTACAAAATGTGTTCTTCCTACAGCATTTTGTGAATGCATTTTCCCTCTCATCTTCTGTCCTCTGTGAATTGGAAACTGTGTAAGTCCACAAAGCAGATCCACATGTTCTGAAATGGTAGTAATGGGGACTTTGGCTATAAGTTAAAACATTCTCTTTAATTCCTGCTCACATTATTAAGACAGGTAAATTATATTTTCATGAAATGTTTCCATGTTTGAAAACCTCTGCTATATATGATGTAATTTCAGAGAGTCTCTCTGTAGCTGCCATTCTTGTATTTTTAATTCCAGACCACAGAAGGAAGTAGCAAGCCTTGAACTGACACTACTAATTCAGTCTCTTGGTATCACAGAGAGAAGCAAAACATTTTTAACTATCACTTTGAGGTAATTTTTAAAAATTATCCCAAGGGATTCTTATTCTTGTAGCTTGAGTTAGAAGTCATAATAGTGTTACTGGAGAAGGAGGTACGAAGAGGAATCTCATAGTTACAAAAAGTATAGTCTGAGCTTAATGCATTAAGAATGGGAACATTTGCTAAATTCCAGCTTATTTGTTTAAGTGGTTTCCATTTCCCTTTCTTATGCCCTCAGTTTCACAATTTATGAGCAAGTTTAGATATTCAGTAATACTTTTTTTAAAAGTCAGCAGTAGTGCTGTGATTTGATGTGTCACTTCCAAGCAGCAGGTATTGAGATGGTACTAAGAAGTGACTAAACTATGAGGGCTCCTCCCACATGAATGAGTTTAAGGCCCCTATCAAAGAGGTTTTTCTTAGTATTTGCCTCTCTTCTTCAACCTCCTTCCATGTGAGGACACAGTCTTCCTCCGCTCCAGAGAATGCAGACATTACCAGACAACCAAACCTGTTGGCACGTTGATCTTGGACATCCTAACCTCCAGAACTGTGATGAAATAGAACTCTGTTCCTTTTAAATTGCCCTATCTCAAGTATTTGGTTATAGCAGCACAACTGGACTAAGACAAAGAGATCAGCCAACTTAATAAATAAATAGGTTTCATTTTACTTTAAGAACTTCATTGAGATATAGTTCACATTTCATAAAATTCACCCATTTAAAATATATAATTCAGGGATCTTTAGTTTAGAGTTGTTCCTTGGTGACTACTGGGGACTGGTTCCAGGAACCCTTGCAAATACCAAAATCCCAGGATGCTTAAGTTTCTTACGTGAAATGGAATGGTAATTGCATATAATTTACACATATCCTCTCATATAATTTAAATCATCTCTCCCTTATTTATAATACCTACTACAATGTAAATACGATGTAAAGTAGTTGCTATACCCTATTTTAATTTTTATTGTTATATTGTTATTTGTATTGTTTTATTTTCAACTATTTTTGATATACAGTTGGTCTTATCTGTGAATGTGGAATCCATACATATGACAGGCCAACTGTATTTAGTATATTGATTACACATCTATTACCGTAATCAATTTTAGAACACTTTCATCACTCCAAAAAGAAACCCTGTACCAATTAGCAGTCAATTACACATTCTCTCTCACCCAGTCCCTGACAAATACTAGTCTACTGTCTGCCTTTGTGGATTTGCCTATTCTAGATATTTCATAAAAATAGAATGACAAAATATGTAACCTTCTCTGACTACCTTTTTACATTTAGCATCAAATACTAGTCTACTGTCTGCCTTTGTGGATTTGCCTATTCTAGATATTTCATAAAAATAGAATGACAAAATATGTAACCTTCTGTGACTACCTTTTTACATTTAGCATCATTTAAAGGTGTGTCTATCCGTACTTGATTCCTTTTTAATTGTCAAACAATATTCCATTCAATGGCTATAACACAGTTGATTCATTTATCATTTTATGGAAATTTGAATTGTTTCTACTTTGTGGCTATTACGAATAATGCTGCTATAAATATTGGTGTTAAATTTTTTGTGTAGTCATATGTTTCCACTTCTCTTGTGTATATACCTAGGAATGCTATTGCTGGATCACAGGATACATCTATTTAATGTTTTCTGAGGAAGTGCCAAACTGTTTGCCAAAGTGACTACAGCATTTTACATTCACAGCAGCAACGTATGAGGATTACAATTTCTCCACATTCTCTTCAATAGTGTTACTGTCTTTAGTTTTTGTTATAGCCATCCTAATGGGTATAAAATGGTATCTTTTTTTTTTTTTTTTTTTTTTTAGATGGAGTTTTGTTCTTGTTGCCCAGGCTGGGTACAATGGCTCAATCTTGGCTCACCGCAACCTCCACCTCACGAGTTCAAGTGATTCTCCTGCCTCAGCCTCCTGAGTAGCTGGGATTACAGGAAAGCGACACCACACCTGCTAATTTTTTTATTCTTAGTAGAGATGGGGTTTCTCCATGTTGGTCAGGCTGGTCTCAAACTCCTGACCTCAGTTGATCTGCCCCATTTGCCTCCTAAAGTGCTGGGATTACAGGCATGAGCCACCGTGCCCGGCTGCATTGTTCTTGATGACTAATGATTTTTGAGCATCTTTTCGTCTTCTTATTGGCCATTTGTGTATATTCTTTGAAAAATGTCTTCTGAAATTCTTTGTCCACCTCTAAATTGGGTTTTTGCTTTGGTTGTTGAGTTCTAAAGGACCATTATATATTCTGTCTAGTAGACTCTTACAAGATATTTGATTTGCAAATTTTCTGTGAGTAGTCTTTCCACTTTTTGATAGTGTTATTTAAAACTTCAGAGTTTTTAATTTTGAATTTCAATTAATCTATTTTTCTTTCTTTGGTTCTTGTGCTTTAGGTGTCATATCTAAGAAACTCTTGCCTAATCCAAAGTCAGAAACATTTGTATTCATTGTTTCATCTAAGAGTTTTAAAGTGTTATGGGTTTAAAAGTTTAAAAGCACAGTGGCTCATGACTGTAATCCCCGCACTTTGGGAGGCTGTGCTGGTACAATTGCCTGAAGCCAGGAGTTCAAGACCAGCCAGGGCAACATGGCAAGACTCTGCAGTGGCACAATCATGGCTCACTGCAGCCTTGAACCCCTCGGCTCAGGCAGTCCTCCCACCTCAGCCTCCCAAGTACTGGGACTAAAGTCATGTGCCACCATGGCTGGCTAATTTAAAAAGTAAAAAAAAAAAAAAAATTAAAAAGAGTTTTAAAGTGTGAGCTCTTACTTTTAAATATATGATCCATTTTGAGTTCAGTTTTCTATGGGATGTCAGGGAGGGATTCAAATTCATATTTTTTTCAGGTGGGGATATTCAATTGTTCCAAAATTATTTATTGAAAAGACTATTTTTTCTCCACTAAATTGTCCTCTTACACTTACTGAAAATCAGTGACCATAAATGTAAATTATACTTCTGGAGTGTCACTTCTATTCCATTGATCTATACATATATGCTTACGCTACAACCACATTACCTTGATTACTGTAGCTTTGTAGTTAAGTTTTTAAATTGGGAAGTGTGAGTCTTCCAATTTTCTTCCTCTTGTTCTAAAATAATCTTCTTCATGATTATTTTAGCTCTTCTGGAACTTTTGCATTCCCTTCTGAATTTTAGGATGAGCTTCTTAAATCTGCAAAAACTTTAGCTGGGATTTTAATAAGATTGCATTGAATCTTTAGGTTAATTTGGGGAGAACTGCCATCTTGACAATATTAAGTCTTCCATTCCATGAACATGGATGTATTTCTATTTATTTATATCTTCTATCTCTTTCAATAATACCTTGTAGTTTTTTAATACAAATATTTAACTTATTTTGTCAAATTTATTTCTAAGTGGTATATTCTTTTTGATGATGTTGTAAAAGCAACTGTTTTCTTCATTTTATTTTTATATGATCTATTGCTTATTTCAGGAAATACAGTTGCAATTTTGTATGCTTGCATCCTCCAACCTTGCTTGAGTGTATTTTTTAGTTATTTTAACTTTATAGTAAAATTTTAAGTTTTCTATAGGCAATACTATGCCATCTGCAGTGGAAATACATTTAGTCCTTTTTCCCCTTAATTGGTTTGACTTTTATTTCATGCCTAATGAAATACCTAATTATTTTAACGCCCGATTTCCACAGCATCAACATCCAGAACAATGTTGAATAGAAGTGATGAGAGCAAACACCCTTGTATTATTCCTGATCTTAGTGTAAAACATTCAGTTTTTCTGATATTAGATGTAACACATATAGTCTTTCACCATGAAGTGTAATGTTAGCTGTGAGTTTAAACAAGATGCCCTTTTGCAGGTTCAGGAAGTTTCCTTTAATTCTTAATTTGTTCAGTATTTTTATACTTACTGGTGAAATATTTTCTTCTGAATTTATTAGCATGATCCTGTGGTTTATATACCTTATTCTATAAATGATGTAACATATGATTTATTTTTGGATGTTAAACTAACCTTGCATTCCTGAGATGAATTCCACTTGTTGTGATATATAATTCTGTCTATATTTGCTGGATTCAGTTAGTGTTTTTAATGATGATTTTTTGCTTCTATATTGATAAATAACATTTATCAGTTTTTCTTTTTTTGTTATATCTTTGTCTCATTTTGGAGACACATAGAATGTGTCAAGAAGTATTCTTTTTCTTCTGCTTTCTTTGGAAAAATTGGAAAACCTGGCATTTCTCCTGTAAATATTTGTTAAAATTCATCAGTGAAGCAATTTGGTCCTGGGCTTTTCTTAGTGTGAAGTTCATATATCACAAATTCAATCCTTTTATCCCTTTACATGTCAACTCAGATTTGGTATTATTTTTTTCTTGAGTCAGTTTTAGTAGTTTGTACATTTATAGTGGTTTGTCCATTTCATCTAAGTAATCTAGAATCAATGTCTTGTATTTTTATTCATCTCTAAGTATTTTCTAATATCTTTTGTGAAATTCCCCAAATTTCTTTAGTCTATTGCAGAAGTCAATCTCTGTATGGTTTCAATCCTTTTAAATTATTAAGAAGTATTTTGTGTCATAGTGCACAGCCTATACTTGAAAAAAAATAGTGTATCATGTTGCTGTGAAGTTTTCTATAGACATTTAATGGTTTATTTTGGTTTGTAATGTTGTTCAGGTGTTCTATATCCTTCTTAATTTTCTATCTAGTTATTTATTCATTCTTCAAAGTTAGGTATTGAAATCTCTAACTATGAATATTGAATTGTCTGTTTTTGCTTTCAATTCCATCAGTTTTTGCTTAAGATATTTTAGGACACTATTGCTATGTGCTTTTCTGATGAATTGATACTTCATCATTATAAAATGCCTTTCTATGACTCTTGGACAATTTTTTGTAAAAACCTATCTTGTTCGATAAGGATAGCCACTCAGTTGTTTTGGTGACTGCTTACTTAGCATGGCTTTTTCCATTCTTTTATTTTCAACCTATTTGTGTCTTTGAATCCAAAGTGTGCCTTTTGTAGATAGCATATGTTTATATTGTGTTGTTTTAATTCATTATGTGAATACTTACTCTCTAATTGGAGCATTTAACCCATTTATATTTAATGTATTTTCTGATAAAGTGAAATTTCTGCCATTTTGCCATTTTCAGTGTGTGACTGCACATTTTTTGTTTCTCTTGATCTTCGTTACTGCCCACCTTTGAGTTAAATAGATACGCTTTGGGTGTCATATTAATCCTCTTGTTTCATCAATTTTTATCATGTTTTTTGGAGTTATTATCTTAGTTGTTACCCTAGGGGTTGCAATTAATGTCTTGACTTAATATGATTCTGTTAGATTATTACCAACCTAATTTCAATAATATACAAAAACTTTACTTCTATAGCTTTATTCTCTTCCCCTCATTATACTATCATTATAATACAAATCACTTCTTTATATATCACACACTCATCAACACAATTTCCTAATTATTGTTTTATGTATTTGCCTTTTAAACTTAGATAAAGAATTACTGTATATATATATATAGAGAGAGAGAGAGAGAAACATATAGATATGTGTGTATATATATTTACACATGTATCTTGTCTTACCTATCTACCTGTGTAGTTTACTGGATTTTTTTTTAATTGTACATGGATTTAAATTATTGTAGAGCATCACTTCATTTAAGCCTAAAGTATTCACTTTAGTATTTCTTGTATAACAGGTCTACTAGACACACATTCTCTCAGTTTTTGTTTGTCTAAGAATGCATTCGTTTCTTCATTGTGTTTATTTTTAAAACTTTATATATACAAAAATATTGAGAAGATAGTGCAGGGAGTTCTCATATATTCTACACTCACTTTTCCCTGTTATTAACATCTTACATTAGTATGGTACCCTTTTTTACATTTAATGTACCAATATTGATACATTATTTGTAAAGTTCATGATTTATTCAGATTTTCATAGTTTGTACGTAATACCCTCTATTCTTTTTCACCCAGAATATTACATTGCATTTACTCAACATGTCTCCTTAGACTCCTCATAGGTGTGAAAATTTCTCAGATTTTCTTGTTTTTGATGAGTTCAGTAGTTTTGAATAATACTGGTCAGGTATAATTTGCAGAATTTACATCTATTGGGATTTGTTTGATATTTTTCTCATAAGTAGATGGCAGTTATGGGTTTTATGATGAAGACTACAGAAGTAAAGAACTATTTTTATAAGATAATATTGAGAATACATGCTATCAACATGGCTTCAGTTTTGATGACCGCCTAGATCACCTTACTGAGCTAGAGTTTGTCAGGCTTTTCCACTGTAAAGCCATTTATCCTTCTTTATCATACTGTATTATTTATTTTTAAAAATTGCTATTCACAACACACACTTGAGGAGTGGAAACTTTTACTCTGTATCCTTAAAGGAAGTGTGTGTATATAAAAATTATTTGGAATTATTTGCACAGGAGATTTGTCTATTCTCCCCCATTTATTAATTTATTCAACCATTTGTATCAGGATAGACGCAATGATATTTATTTTATACATTTGGTCATAATACATATGGCAGTTAATACTGAATGTCAACATGATTGGACTGAAGTGTGCAAGGTATTATTCCTGGGTGTGTCTGTGAAGATGTTGCCAAAGGGATTACTGTTTGAGTCAGTGCACTGGGAAAGGGAGACTCACCCTCAATCTGGGTAGGCACCATTTAATCAGCTGCCTGTGAGGCTAGAATAAAAGCAGGCAGAAGTTGGAAAGCAGACTTGCTAAGTCTTCTGGCCTTCATCCTTCTCTCATGCTGGATCCTCCCTTCCCTCAAACATCAGACTCCAAGTTCTTCAGCTTTTGGACTCTTGGACTTGCACTAGTGGTTCACCAGGGGCTCTCAGGCCTTTGTCCACAGACTGATATTCGTTCACAGACAGTAGCCGCACTATTGGCTTCCCTACTTTTGAGATTTTGGGACTCCAACTGGCTTCCTGTTTTTCAGCTTGCAGACGGCTATTGTGGGACTTCACCTTGTTATCACATGAGTCAATTCTCCTAATAAACTCCCCTACATATACACATATATCCTATTAGTTTTCTGTCCCTTTAGGGAACCCTGACTAATAGAATACATTACTAATTTATTTATTTTGTTACTTACACTCGTTCCAGCTTTGGCCGTTTGAAGCTCTTTCAATTGGCTTTTTTTCACTTTGAAATAATTCCAATTCTTATGAAGATTTTTGGTTTTTGTTTTTCATAACCTCCTTACCTATTGTCACTACAAATATCCCAGGCTCATCTTTTATATTTTCTGCCCCAATCCTCGAATCAGCCAGTTTTCCAAAGAGCCTTGATGACATTAATTGGAGAATAAAATTAGAAATTGAGATCTAAGTGCTAAATGTGCTGGTCGCTACTGGAGTTTTGTTGCTTCTAGGTGATCTTAGCTGACAAAGCCAGGAAATATATATGCGTATCCCAGCCCATGTATATACCTATATCTATAAATGTTTCTGTATGTAACTATCAAAATATATATTAAACTAAGCATCAGTTTATACTAAAGTCTTCAACTGACGTCTCCCACTCTAACCCATTACATATGGAACAGTCTAACTTTCTCCCTTTGCTGTAAACTTTTATTCCAGTTGTGAAACCTGCCTCCTACCTTTCCATACATTTACTTAATTGATCAATTCTAGTGTATATACCTAGCAGTGTCATAATCAGTAACCTGTAACCCCCATTGAATACAATGTTATCAACGGCAGTATAGTGTTTTGCACCTGTTGTTTTTGCCTTAAGTTTCACAGACTCCACGTATTTCTAAAGTTACTTAGGCCAACACCTTTTTCTCAATTCTTTTAATAAAGTTGTTTTATACATTTGTAATACAGCTAGGTTGTTTTGTTTTATTTAGTTACATTATGCATTTTATTCTGGAATTTTTCCAACCACCTAAATGGTTATTTTATTGCATACTTTAATATTCACTCTTTATGCTCTAATATTCAGTGTGTTTTGACAAATGCATAGTGTTCTGTCTGCATGAGTACGTTATAATATAGAATAGTTTCACTGCTCTAAAATTTCCTTTATGCTTCATCTATTCAACTTGCTTCCCTCAAACTCCTGGCAACCACTGATCTTTCTACTGTCTCTATAGTTTTGCCTTTTCCAGAGTGTCATAGAATTCAAATAGTACAATATTAAGACTTTCAGAGTGTTTTTTTTTCATTTAACCATATTTATTTAAGCTTAATCTATGTCTTCTCGTGGCTTGACAGTTCATTTCTTTTGATCACCAAATGATACTTCATTGTTTGTTTATAGTAGAGTTTGCGTTCCGTTTATCCATTCACCTATTTAAGAGCATCTTGGTTGCTTCCAGGTTTGACTATTATGAATAGAAATCGTAAAGACACTCTAATATAAGTCCATGTATGGACGTACATTTTCAGACAGATGGCTAAACAGCTAGAAATGTGATTGCTAAATTGTATAAGATAATTTTCAACTTTATAAGATACTGCCAACCTGTCTTTCAAAGTGAGTGTGCTGTTGTTATTCCCACCATAAACGAATGAAAGTTCCTCTTACTCTCTGTGATGGCAATTTTGTTGGATACAGAATTCTTAGTAGAGATTCTGCCTTTCAGTATCTGAATATGTTAACCCACTGCTTCCTGACCTCTGTGGTTTCTGATGGGAAATCAGCTGCTAATCTTATTGAGCATCCCTTGAAGTTGACGAGTAACTTTTTTGTATTGCTTTTATTAATTTCATTTTGTTTTTGAAAATTTGACTATTGTGTACCTAGTTGTTAATTGTGGAAGAGTTCACTCTACTTGAAATTCGCTGAGCTTCTTGGATGCATTGGTTGCAGTTTTATTTTTTTTTAAATTTAGCAACATTTTGGCCATGATTACTTCAAATAGACTTTCTGTTCATTTCTCTCTTTTCTGTCCTTCTGCTATTCCCACTATATGTATGTTGATATGCTTGATAGCATATCAACACTATACATATGTTGATATGCTTGATAGAGTCCCATAAGTCTGTGAGGCTCTGTACATTTTTTAAAATGCTTTTTTTTCTATCTATTCACCAGTCTATATTATCTCAATCAACCTATGTTTAATTTTAATGATACTTACTTCTTTCAGCTAAAATATGCTATTGAGGCTATCTAGTGATTTTTTTCTTATAGCAAACTTTAACGTCCAAGTGTGTAAAATGACTTCCTGTTATGCAGCTAAAATGAATAAACGTAAACTAACGGCTTAACGTATGGATTTGTGGAAAAGTACTAAACTGAAGTCAGGTAACATAAACTTAAAGAAAATTAGAAGCTCAGTATTCCAACAGACCTCATTGACTGCAGGGTTCCATCACTCCAAAGTTTGATTTCCATACAATATCACATTTGAATAGCTGTTTCTATTCTGCTTCATTACAGGTCAATTAACAAAGGTGTGGCTCAGGGCAGGTGTCCTAAGTTTCCATTTCTGTAAAATAAGGAAGTAATATTTTGTGAACTATAGTCTTTTTTGAAGTTTTAATATTTTATAATACCATAATTCAAAATGCTATTTGGAAAAACAGCACTTTTAAATAAAGCAAAAATGTTCTTGTTGCCATAATAGCATATTTTGAAAACATTTTCTGATTACCTTCGGTTGAAAATTGTACCCAAACATGATTTTAATGTAAATTTTGCATAGTGTTCTGTCAGAAATTTTAAAAAATAAAAACATTATTTTAATATGTTCAGATAATATTATGATTATTTTAATACATCCTCTTATTAGCCCAGTAATGCATGTTAGATGAATGCCATTTGAATGTTCAACCAGCATTGCTTTATTTTGATTGGATTTACAAGATTTCTTTGAATGCAAAGATTAGGAGATAACATCATCATCATCCTTCTCATCTTCATCAACATTATTTTATAACTAGATAATGTCCAGTATTTTCATAGTATAAAATAATTTATTAAAATTTATCCTGGGTTTTCATTTACCAAAAAAAGGTGACTTATCAAAGAAAAATGATAGATTTTTGTAGATAAATTTTTTTTCTCAATATTTGGAAAAATATTGTTTCAAGTATTTACCTTATATTAAGGGGCTATTTTCTTTTTGTGTATGTGTGTATATTGTTTATGTAAGTGTGTTTTAATATACATCTGTGCACACCATCACTGGGAATTATCCTGTTACTGAGTTTAGTGAGTTTAATAAACCCATAATTTTTTTCTCCAAGACTACTACCGTATTCTCTTTTGGGTTCCCTGGTGCTTTAAAAGCTGCTGTGCTTGTCTGGGGGCTTTCAGTTGTCTTCTTATATTCACTTGTCATCAAAAGAATTTTGGGAAATGGCATGATGTGTGGGCTGATCCATAAAGCTTGGTCACTTATGCCAAATAATTGACATTTATGCAAAATAATGAAGCTTTATATTGGCCTTACCAGCTTATTCCTCTTAGTTTCCTGGCTATTTGCACCACCTATCATAGCTGTTTGGTGATACCGGTATGCAATGGCTTAGTTTTAGAACATCATTAGAAAAAGGGTTTCTACGCAAGCCAGTAAAAGAAAAGAAACAAAGAAATTATTTAAGAGAAAATTAAGCAAAAACAGGAGTGAACTACTTAAGAAAAGCTATATTGTCTTTAAAAATGTTCTTGGCTAGTTAAAAGTCATAAGAGGGGGTAAAATATACTTTTACGAATCATAGTATTTTAAGAAAGTAATTGTTTTCTCTGAATTTCAATTAGAGACATTTAACTTTATTAAAGTAATTTTAATCATAAAAAATCAAAGCATAATCTTTTAGTTGATCAAAGATGTATGGATTTTCAAATAAGTTTTATATTGTTATAGCAGGGGTTTTTATGTGTTTTATATAATGAACCTATTCAGTAACTGTCTTTGCTGTCATATTTATTATTCACCATTCATTCTCTCAAGTGCATTTGCATTGTCTAATATTGAATCATGCAAATAAGTAAACTGTATCAAAGAAGAGACACGTAAAAGGAAAGAAGTGTGACCAAAGCAAAATGAGTCTTAAATTATCCTCCTCACTCTTCTCCCTGATGTTGTTCTTGTAGCTCCACAGTCCCTCTCATTTACTTACATTGATTTAAACTTGTTAGTTTTGTTTGGAAAAATTCTCATGTCTTTTTCATATGTGTTTGTCTTTATTCTTCAATTAACCTGGAAACTATTCCAGGGGACTTGGTTCTCCCAACGGTTGAGAGAACCAGCACTTTGTTGAGTTGTGGCTGCTTCTGTGTGGTGTGATGACTGGCAGACAGAGTGTCCATTGTTGTTTTTAACTAGGATGACGAATTATGGAAGTTAATATTCTACGTATGACAACCTCCTGTGTACCCTATCTCCAGCCGTCCTATCTCTGAAACTCTCTGGTAGAAAGAGCAATAGATGAACCCACACTGTTATTCCCCTTAGACTGATAATGTGACCACACAAGAGATGCTACATAGTTTTATTGTGGGCAAGAAGGTTTTAGGCTAAGAAAAACAGGAGAAAAGAACTGATGTTAGTTTGAGAGCAAAGGTCTAGATTTTTTACCAGTCTAAGTGTAGTATTTCTGCCCAGATTTTTCAACCATTTAACACGTGGATGGATCTTTACACAAAATCAAATCATGATGAAAATGTGCTGCATGTTTACTACTTTCTCAACTCCCTCATTATTAAGGCAGTATAAAAATGACTCTTGTTTCACAAGTGTCTATAGAAGCTTGTGGCTAAAATGCAAGTAGACTGAAAATGGGAATATATCTTAAAGACAACTCAGAGTCATTTGACGCTATACCATATGAAAAACTGTTAACTCTCCTATTTTCATAAATGCCAAGTGCAGCATATTTTAAATTTTAATTTGTATTTGTATTCTTGGTAATTTTTATCCTCCTTCAGCCAAGTCCTCACTTATTTGTTTGTTCACATCTGTCCTAGATCATTCATATTTTAGAGCAAGTAAAATGCCTGGTTAACCAAAGCTACTAATCCAAGAAGGAGAGTTCCAACAAGAAGCGTTTCGAGAACGAGTTAGAAACATACAAAATGAGCAAAATTCAGACTGGCTGAGTAATGTTTTGGCTATTAATGCTGGCAGCAACACTCACAACCAATTTACAGCTTTGCAAAGTTTGGGTTTTAGAGCAATCCCTGTCTCCTTATCCATTAGCAAGGCTGTAAGGTTGGCAACTGGGTGATTCTTCTCAGGAGAAGGAAGACTCTATGTGCTGGCAGCTTCCAACAATACAACAACAAAAAATGCAACTGTTGATATTTTAATTTGCTTCTCTCTAATTTGTAATAGCTACTAACTGCCTGATTAGTCGAGGGACATTCTAAAAAGAAGTATACAGGGGCAGGGACTGTTGTGATAGGCTATTTCTCAAGTTAATAGTATAACAACATTTTTGAAAGAGGGCAAATAGAGGTATTCCAAAATAACATGGAGAGAAGTAATTTCATTATTAACTTTATTTTTATTGAGGTAGAACATACATACAATTAACAATTTTTAAGTGGCAAGCTAAGTGGCATTAATTACATTCACATTGTTTTAACACCCTTACCATCATGTCCAGAATTATTTTCTTCTTTCCAGCTGCAACTGTGTACTCATTGAACAACAACTTCTTCTTCTCCCCTGCCCCTAGCCACTGGCAAAATCATTCTACTTTGTGTCTCTGTGAATTTGATTACTTTAGAAACCTCTTATTAGTGGAATCATAGTATTTGTCCTTTTGTATCTGGCTTATTTCACTTAGCACAATGTCTTCAAGTTTCCTCCATGTTCATCCAAGGTTCAGCATGGATCTATTTTCTTCCTTTTTAAAGCTGAATAATGTTCCATTGTGTGTATAAACTACATTTTATTTATCTATTCATTCATCTATGCACATTTGTATTCCTTCTACCTTTTGGTTATTGTGAATAATGCTATATAAACTTAATTTTTAAAAAATGGTCTCTGCACCCAATGAGCTACTATTTTATCACAGTATTTCATGGTGGATTTCAGGATAGCAAATTCCTTAGAAGAACTGAGACCCAGATACATTTTACTGAAATCATAGATTTTATATATATATAAATGTTTATATATAGATAGATAGATTTTATAAGAGTGTGTGTGTGTGTGTGTGTGTGTGTGTGTGTGTATGTTTTGGTCATAAAATATTCCTGGGAACCTTTAAATCAGGCAGAATGCCCAGTTTTCCAGGTGGCTATCCTTATGTTTTTTTCTTCATCATCTTTTTAAAAATTACTTTTTTAAATAGACTATTCCATGTGGGTGTTACTTCTGGTTTTAGAGAGCACAACTCTGTTGTCCATTCTTCTGTAGTCTGTGATGAAAAAAACAGAGGCTCCCATGGTATTTTCAATAAGATAAAACCAAGACTTAATTGGACATGGTTCATTCATGTGCAATATTTCTGGATCTACTAACTGTGTCTGTTTACAAGGGAAAGAAAGGTGGCTGCATTATCTTTCAGAATGAAGTGATATATGCACCAATCGCCTGTGATATTTATAGGGGGAGGGCTCTGTTCCATGGATTCGGGTTTTATGAGATCCCCCTTGGTGGGATGCCTTTTAATTGCTTGAGTTATATTAGCCCTTGAGGTAAGATCCTTTTCTCAAGTGTCCAGCCAAGCCCCCAGCTCAGCCCTCCTCAAAGCCACAGTAAAATTGCCATGCTTAAGTAGGGTAGGAATGCTAACATCCCAGATCTGAGAGAGGTAATTTGGTCCAAAATGCACTCCAGTAATGTTTATGTTTCAGATAAAGTGCTTACAACACTGCCACTGCCCTTTTGACCCCCATTTCCTTGTTCATGTGCTTCTAGGAGAAAGTGATACTTAAATTCAAATCTTTACTTTTATTAGCTCCCAGAGTGAACTAGGATTTCAGTCCAATCTTATCTCTGGTATAAACATCCTGTTACCTTTCATATCTTGGAGATATCGTGAAAAAAATGATTAAATACATTCCATCAAGTGAACAAAGAGAAACTCATCAGAATCTTCCCTTTTCTTTTCTTTTCTTTTCTCTTTCTTTCTTCTCTGTTTTTTCTTTCTTTCCTTCTTTCTTTTCTTCTTTCTCTTTCTTCTTTTTTTTCTTTTTTTCTCTTCCTCTCTCCTTCTTTTCCTCCCTCCTTTTCCCCTTCCCTACCTCTATTTTCTCTATTTCTATTTTCTCCCTTTCTTCTTCCTCGCTACCCTATCTCCTTCTCTCCCTGCCTTTCCCGCTTCCTGGGTCCCCCTCTTCATCCCTTTTCATCTTCCCTCCCTTTCTCCTTCCATTCCTCTTTTCTTTCTTTCTTTTTTCCTTCTTCCTTTCTCCTTACCATCTTCCTTTCTCCTTACCATCTTCCTTCCTCTCTCCTTTCTTAATTTTCTTCCTTCTTCCCTCTCTTCCTCTTTCTTTCCTGTTTTTTCTTCTTTCTTTTCAAATATATGAATATATATATATATATATATAGCAAACTCAAGCCAATCATTTTCACAATTTGTAGTATAATGGAGCACACTCTTTCTTCTAAAGATACTTTCTACTCTTATAGCATTGTAAACAAAATCACTGCCTCCACAATTTCTAATATTCTGCACTAGGTAAAAGTGTTCTCTGTGGATCAATTAATGGTTGATCTTTTAAAATATCTTACAAATATTCAAAATACAATTGTTTTCTCCAATATTCTCCACTTTCTGTATTCTCAATTATTTCACTGTAGAACTAAACTGCCTCTTGAAGCTTCCAGAGATTTTTTTTTGCTCTTTCACAGCTTCTGCGGCCTTTGTTCATGAAATTTTTAATTTTTGAAGTGTTCTCTTTCTTCACCTTAACATGGATAATACCTGCTACTCTTTCTGGCCATTGTAGAAAACATGGCCTGTACAAATTCAAATGCTATTTTCTCCGGTAAGGATTCCCTAATCTCCCTCAAGACTCCACTAGGTTTAGTTCTGGACTTCTCCCCTCATACTTGCCCTTCCTTCCCTGAATATGGTACTTGCATATTTACTTGACTTTTTGTCGTTAGACTACAGACCACTTTGAGTCAGGAGTGTGTATTGTTCCCTGGTGTATCTCCCATGCCTAGCAGGGTGCCTGGCTTCTGAGAGGTCGCAAATAAATGTGTGTCTAATAACTAAGGAAGAAGAGAAACTGTACACATCAAGAAGGAGATCTGAGATTACCATCATAATGGAGAGCTACCGAATTCTCCATGCCTAATGTTATGCTGTCTTACAAATATAACCTCTAATCCTCAAAATCCCTGAAAGAGAAATGGTTCTGTAACACAAATGGGAAAACTGAGGCTTGAGGAGACAAATCAATACTGCCTAAAGACTCATACAAGATGCTTGACTTTGTTTCACCTAACTTGAAATTTTCTTCGAGCAAAAAAGCAGCTACACAGAGGGAATCATTCAAAAAATAGTAAGGCAATGATAAATAACATGCAGTTGCTTGGAGCAAAATAATAAAATCAAGGAAAAAAATTGGCATACTGAAATCCTGGGAGGAAAGCTGTGCGTTTCTCTGGGAAAAGGAGGCATTTAGAAGCACTATGTACTGCAGAATTCAGGAAGACATATAGATGCCAGAGCAGGTTGCATGCTCAGAAGAGAACTGAGAAACCCCGAAACTTTCATCTCTGGCTGATCTTTAGGCTCAGTGCAAGCAGGAAGTAAGGTCTAAAGTTATAAGTGGCCTAGCTAAGTATTACAGGAGTGCCCATTTCATCATAAAGACACTTAACAAAGTAGAAATAGAAGGAAATTTCCTCAACCTGCTAAAGGATATTTATAAAAAACTCAAGGCTAACATCATATACAATGGTAAAAAACAGAAAATGTCCCCCCTAATACTAGGAACAAGACAAATATGCCCAATTTCATCACTTCTGTGCAATATTGTGCTGGAAGTTCTGATCAATGAAACAAGAAAAAAATAAAAGATATCCAAATTGGACAGGAAGAATCAAAATGATCCTAATTCACATATGCCATACTCTTATGTGCAGACAAAACTTACAGAATCCACTAAGGTGATAGCAGAGCTAACAAACATTTCAAAAAAGTTGCAAGACACAAAAGGAGCACACACAAATTTGCTGAAATTTCTACAGACTAGCAATGAACAGTTCAAAAAGGAAATTAAGAAAGAAATTCCATTTATGAGAACATTCAAAATAATAAAATACCTAGGAATAAATTTAAGCAAGAAAGTGAAAGACCTGTACATTGAAAATTAAAAATGTTTCTGAACAAGTTATGCAAAATGTAAATAAATGTAAGATCATTCTGAGTTCATGGATTTACTTTATGAACAATTGATTTTTGGTAAGGGTTCTAAGACCATCGAATGGGGGAAGAATAGTCTCTTCAAAAATTGGTGCTGGGACAACTAGATCTTCACATGCAAAAGAATTAAGGTGGACACTGACTTCACAGCATAAACACAAATTAACCGAAAAAAGATCAAAGACCTAAATGTAAGAGCTAAAGCATAAAATTCTTATAAGAAAACATAGTATTTTACCCTCAATAATAAAAATAAAATAACCCAATTTTAAAAATATAAAAATAATTTGAATAGATATTCCTTCAAGGTAGATATACATATGTCTACTGAGCACACATAATGAAGTTTAATATCAGTCATCAGGAAAGTGCTAATCCAAACCATGGTGAGATACCAACTAATGCCCACTAACATAGCCCCAATAATAAACACAGAAAATAGCAAGTGTTGGCAAGGATGTAGAGAAAAAAGAGCCCTCATACATCGCTAGTGGAAATCTGAAATGCTTTCGCCACTGTGTAAAGGTTTGGCAGTTTCTCAAAAAAGTAAATATGAAATTACCATTTGACCCAGTAATTCTACTCCTTTGTATATACTCAAAAGTATTGAAAATAGGTATTCAAACAAAGACTTATACAGGAATGTTCATAGCAGTATTATTCACAATAGCCAAAGGGTAGAAATTACACACATATCCATCCATAAATAAATGGATAAATAAAAAGTCATATATGTACATAGAATGGCCATTATTCAGCCATAAAAAGAAAAGAGTTACTGATATGTGGACCAAGGGTGAATCTCAAAAACGTTAAGCTAAAGAAACCGAACCCAAAAGATCACTTACTGTATTATTCCACTCATATGAAATCCCCACAATAGATAAAATAATAGAGACACAAAGAAGATTGGTAGTTGCCAGGAAATTAATGGGGGAAGAACATACAAGTGGCTGCTTAGTGCATATGGGCTTTTCTTTTTGGGTCATGAAAATGATTTGGAACTTGATATAGGTGGGTTGAACAACATTGTGAATATACTAAATATCACTAAATTGAAATGTCTAATTGTGTTATGTGAATTTCACCTCAATAAAAAAAGATATGTAAAAGAATGACAGAAAAAGATTATAATTCACTGGATTAAAAAATCTGGATCCATAGTGATATTCATAAAAATGTAGAGGGATGGAGGGAAGCAAGGAAGGAAGGAAAGAAGGAAGGAAGGAAGAAGAAGGAGGAAGGATGAAGGGAAGGGAAAGGGGAAGGGAAAGGGGAAGGGTAGGGGGAAGGGGAAGGGGAGGTAGAAAGGAAGGAAAGGGAGGGAGGGAGGAAGGAAGAAGGGTATTTTCATGGTTTTTAAGTGTCACTCCACAGATTACTTTTTAATACAAATGGGGAAATCTACTTTTACAGTAAAGATATCTGGCAGACAGCATCTCAACCCAGCAATTTTACTTAGCATTGCCATCTATGGAGCAAATTGACATCACAGGCCCCCTTATAGGGTGCAAAAGAAAGAATGCAATATCTGCTATGTGATACTGTTGCCACAGATGCTTACAATGAATCATATCACATGGAAATCGTCAGATGATTCAGATGTGGAACACATATGATAGTCTAGACTCTGCAAAATGTCAATATTATGAAAGATGAAAAAATATGAAGGAATATTCTAGGTTAAATAAGAATAAAGAGAATTTGACAACAAAATGTAATGTGTGCCTTGATTAAATCTGGAATCAAGGGGAAAACAAACAATCCTAGCTGTAAAAAGCATATTTGGAACAATTGGGGAAATTTGATCATGAGCTGTATAGTATATATATATATACGATGGTGTCATTTATTCATTGCCTATCGGCTTCTAATAAACCCTTCAATATATGCTCTGTGATAAACAGTGAAATTTCTTTAAACATTTCCCCTTTAAAAAGTGAGCACGATATTAAGCTTTCTAAGTAGAGGGTAATGGAGAGACTTTTACAGGAGCAAGGGACTCCTGCAATTTCCATGCCAAGGGGTGGCCCCTGGGGTGGAGAGATCAGTGTTGGTGCCATGGAGCCTACCCCAGCATAAGACCTGTAACATAATCTCTCAGCTACCAACCTCTGCCTAGCAATGGCCTTTCTACAAACTTCTTAACATGGAAATCAATATCCCTGCATGGCTTACATAAAGCTGCCTATAGCACAAAGGGTTACACACACAACACTACTTGTTCTATGAGTTTCTATGTGGTCTGCACACAACCTACCTATGCCTTAGGTATTCAGGCAGAGCTGCCACTCCCTCTGAAGTGGTCTGCGTACTCTGAGGTCTTCCCTCCCTATTGTCACCTGGACTCCCGCTGCCACGGGTTACTCATTGCCAGCTTTTGCACCTATAATCCAGAGGGTTGTCTATTTGCCCAGAATCTCAAGAATAGCTCCAGACTGGTGAAACTATTTAACCTCTTGGCTATCTGGTGGCTAACCCACCTGTGCTATGAGGTCTGAACTCCTTTTCAAGTTTGTTCTTCTCTTGGCACTCTCTCAGTCCTGGGTTGCTATATAGACTTCTCTTGTATTTTATAGTTAGTCTTTTACTATAGTTAATAATTTTACAGTTTAACTTACCTTTTTTAACATATTTTCTGGTGTCTGTCTCCCGACTCTCCAGATTGCTACAGAATTGCTATCAGGCATAGTTTCAGAAAATATAGCCCCTGACGATGACATATTAGTTTCCTGGGCTTCTGTGACAGATTACCCCAAACTGAGTGGCTTAAAGCAGCAGAAAATCATGGCTCTCACAGTTCTGAGGCTAGAAGTTAAAAATCAGTATCACTGAGCCATCGTTAAGCTGTGGGCAGGGCCTCACTCCATCTGGAGGATCCAGGGGAAGGTCTGCTCCTGTCCGTTCCACCTTCTGGGGGCTTCTGGCATTCCTTGGCTAATGGTTATTTCACTCCAACCTTGAAATCTTGTATCTTTATATGGCCTTATCCTCTGTATGTATTAAATCTCTCCTGCCCCTCCCCTAGGGATACATGTCATTGTATGTAAGGACCACCCAGATAATTCGGGATATTCTCTCCATCTCAAAATCCTTAATTTAATCTGATTTGCACTCCTCAGCTTCTTTTTTACCACATGAGATCAAAGTCACAGGTTTCAGAGATTAGGATGTGAGATGTGAGAGACGTGTGGTCTTTTAGGGGGGATTTTTTCAATCTAACTCAGATAGGGTGTGAGGACTGGTTTGGTCATGCCCTTGGGTCTGAGCATGATCTTTACCCCACAGTGAGACACAGGATGTTAATAACCAACGGCATGAAATGACATTACAATTAATCAAGTCGTCATCTGTGGCTGATTATAATTAAGTGCCAATTGAAACACATACCTTGAGAATTCAAGTGGGTGCTGTCCTTAACTGTTTGGCAGCGGTAACGACTACAAAGCCTGCAGTGTAAAATGTTTTCTCTTTTTTTGTTTTGGTTTGTTTGTTTGTTTGTTTGTTTTTGTCTTTTGCACTTGAGTGCTTACAAAGAGAAAATGACAAGCTAAGGTCTATCATCTTCCATTTCAAGTCACGGTCTGAAAATCAGACCACTTTCATAATAGCCCTCCATGACATACCTAAGACAATGTTGTTTTTTTTTTTCCCTAGTATAATAGGTGCAGGGCCAATATTGCTGAAAATCAGACACAAATTTTAATTGTAAAAAACTACAACGACAATTGTATTACAAGGGTATTATGACAATTCACAGTCTCTCGAAGTTTCTTATATTAAAGGCTATTGATTGAAAAGTAGTGAGAGTCTAAAATTTGGCATGAAGACATCTGGTTGAACCCAGGTAAAACTGATCATCTTGTAACCCTCAACTCATTCTGAACCTCTCTTACCAATAGAAATGGCTGGCCATCTGGTACTCCAGGAGTCTGCCTTTCTCAGCCTGAAAACCCTCTGAGACAGTAAGTTGGGTTGGATGCCTTGGAAAGTAGTGCTTCTTCTTCTTGGGACCCATCGCAACCCCTCACCTCCATTGTCACTAGGCCCATAGCTAGGGTCAAATCTCAGTGGGCTCTGGGGTGGCAGACAGTATAACCCATGGTGAAACAGCAAGACCTTGCTAATATATATATACAGAAAACATGGAAACGTGTGAGAATATTGTTTAAGGATATTAGACCAAAAAGGAAGCAATATAACACTCGATTTTACTGTATTAATTGATATTAAGTAATGAACAGCCTCAGTCAGGGGTGGTTCTTGGCAATGATGAAGGAAAATCTCCCCAGTGGCAGATCTTCATGAAGTATATTTGTTGTCTATTACATCTGGAGTGAGAAGTGGCCAGAGTGCAGATCTATAGTAATTTATGAGCACTTGCTAATTAATGGTTTAGCTGAATAATTAGGGACTTTCAAAGAAGTAAACTTAGAAGACTTGTAACAAATGTGTATGGGTAAGAAGTATGTGGATTGACCTCTCAGAATGGACACAGACTGTGAAGATATTTTTGTTCCATATGGATGCTCAAGAAAAGGCATCTGCTGTAGTTAATAATAATGTACTGTATACTTAAAATTTGAGTAGAACTTACATGTTTTCATGACTTAAAAAAGTACTATGTGAAGGTGAGGAGTATGTTAATTAACTTGGTTGTGATAATCACTTCACAATGTATATGTATGTCAAAATATCACATTTTAAACCTTAAGTACATAGACCTCTGTTTGTCAATAACTCAATAAAGCAGGGTAAAAATAAGTAAACAAAGTAATATCTCTGTGGATGTTAGTCATTTTCTTTCTCCAGCCACCCCAGTGCTTTCCCAATGGACTGATGAACATAGTGACCATAATAACAGGGACGTACGTTGTGTCTGGGCTCCACAGAAACTCCTTACTAAGGTTGACCTGGCTACCACTAATGTGTAGCCTGATCTGTCATGTTTTTTTCTTTCTTTTAATTCTTCAAAGTTTCTTTTCAAAAATGTATATAAATTTATGGCATGCATCACATCACTCAAATAATGTACATTACACTCATTAAGTGATTTATCATCATTTCCCTCACTCCCGCTCTTTCACATTTCCGAGTTTCCTTTGTCTATTATTCCACATTCTACATCCATGCATACACATTATTTAGCTCCCACTTATAAACTGAGAATTTACAGTATTTGTCTTTCTGTGTCTCACTTGTTTCACTTAAGCTAATGTCCTCCAGTTCCATTAAAGTTGCTTCAAAAGACTTTTTTTTTTTTTTTTTTTTTTTTTTTTACTGCTAAATGGTGTCACTATATGGACATGTGCCACATTTTCTTTATCCAGTTATCCACTGATGGACACTTAGGTTGATTCCATATCTTCGCTATTGTGAGTAGTTCTGCCACGAATATATAGGTGTGGTTATCTTTTTGATATAATGATTTATTTTCCTTTGAGAGTTACCAGATAGTGGAATTGCTGGATTAAATAGTAGTAGTTCTATTTTTAGTTCTTTGAGAAATCGCCATACTGTTTTATGTTCCCGCTAAGAGTATATAAGAGTTCTCTGTCCTCCACATTCTACCAACATTTGTTATATTTTGTCTTTTTAATAATAACCATTCCGACTGGTCTTAGATCATATTTCATCGTGGTTTTAATTTGCATTTATTTGATGATTAGTGATTTTGAGCATTTTTTTCATACACCTGTTGACCATTGGATGTCTTCTTTTGAAAAATGTCTATTAATGTTCTTTGCCCACTTTTTAATGGATTACTAGTTTTTGTTGTTGAGTTGTTGAGTCCCTTGTAAATTCTAGATATTAGTCCTTGTTGGATAAATAATTTTCAAATATTTGTTCCCATTCTGAAGGTTGCCTGTTTGTATTCTTTTTTCTATGCAGAAGCTTTTTAGTTTAATTGAGTCCCATTTGTCTATCTGCCAATTTTGGTATCAACATTGGGTTTCCATTGTGGCACCGTTCCCTGGGGACCACCCTGCCACCTAGCGGCAGGTTGACTGAATTGGCTCTCTTCCATCAAGGAAGTGACCGATTTAGCCTCATTGGAATACACATATGATCTGGATATGAATTTATCTTCCCTGCTGGTAATATTTATCTTAGTACTACCATAAATGGACTCAAATAATGCCTGACCCACCATGATGGGATTCCTCACAGTACTGCGTTGGATCCAGAAGTGCATTTCACAGCAAAGGAGATGCAATAATGGGATCATGTCTTAGAATCAACTGGCCTTCCCATATACCTCATTACCCAAAAGCAGTTGGCCTAATTGAAAGGTAAAATGGCTTAATAAAGACTCTGTTATGGTGTCAATTGATAAATTACACTTTGAATGCACAGGATTTTGTTTTATACGGTGCCATTTATGCTTTGAATCAGAGGTCACTGCATGTCATTGTTTTTCCTACAGTCAGAGTGCGTGTGTCCTGGAATCAAGGGGTGAAAGTGAAAATGTCTACTCTATTATCTAATAACCCCCTGCAAAGTTTTGCCTCTCATTTTGACAATGTTCAGCTCTGCTGAATGGAGATCTTAGCCTACGAGGGGAATGCTTCCCCTGGGGGACATGATAGGTCCATAGCAATGGCTTCATCAAATTGAAAGATGAGGTTTTGATCTGGTCATATGGGGCTCCCTCCACCACTAAACAAATAAGCTAACTAACAAAAAAAAAATGGAGCCAAAAGGGAGCTAATCTACTGGCTGGAGTGATTGATTTTGATTACCCAGAGTAACTTGGATTGCTGCTGTAAAAAAAAAAAAAAACGACAATGTCTGGAAACCATTTTTATATACACAGAAAATAAAAACTTTCATAAGAACCAAAAAATCACATGAGCACTCATAGAACCTGGTTGTAACTTCATATCACTGCAAAAGGCATGGAAGAGATAGAAAAACAACAGTCCTGAATTGCCAATGTCACTCCTCCCCAAACCCTCCACAGTGGCTATGTGGTACAGAGAGTATCTCTGGTTGCTGGCGGCAGGAGAGCACAGCAATTGTGATTCACTGAACTCAGTGTTGTCCTGTTAGAGAAGAAAGGAAAACTGGACCAAACTCAGCTGATGCCTGCCCACAGAGAAAGCATTTAAACCAGCCCTACCCAGAAAAGAATTGCAAATCTCAACCTTCCTAACTTGAATTCCCCCAAACCTCACCACCAAGGGCTACAGTGCTCTTTGTCTGAAAGTAAACTTGAAAGGCAGTCCAGGCCATAAGGACTGCAATTCTTTTTTTTTTTGAGATGATTCTTACTCTGTCACACAGGCTGGAGTGCAGTGGTGCGATCTCAGCTAACTGCAACCTCCACCTCCCAGGTTTAAGCAATTCTCCTGCCTCAGCCTCCCGAGTAGCTGGGATTACAGGCATGTGCCATCATGCCCAGCTAATTTTTGTGTTTTTAGTAGAGATGGTATTTCACCATGTTGGCCAGGATGGTCTCGATCTCTTGACCTCATGATCCACCTGCCTTGGCCTCCTAAAGTGCTGGGATTACAGGTGTGAGTCACTGCACCCAGCCAGGGCTGCAACTCTTAGATGAGTCCTAGTGCTGAACTAGGCCCAGAGACAATGGGCTGGGAAGGAGGGGTACACAACATACTCAGACACCAGCTAGGGCAGCCAAGGGAGTGCTGGCATCACACCTTCCCTAACCCCAGGCTGCACAGCTTGAGGCTCCAAAAGAGACACCTGAGGAAAGAAAAAGGAAAAGTGGGGAGGACTTTGTCTTGCATCTTAGATACCAGGTTCGCCACAGCAGGATAGGGCACTGGTCAGAGTGGTAAGGCCCCCATTCCAGGCCCTAGCTCCCAGATATTACTTATAGACACACCTTTAGCCAGAAAGAAACCCGCTGCCTTGAAAAGATTCAGTCTTGGCAGCATACATCACCTCCTAACTGAAAAGCCCTTGTGTCCAGAATAACCAAAAGCAATACCGAGATACTACATCAAGGATCTTGGGTGAGCCTCTGAGACTTGCCAGATTTAGGTGAGACTGAGCACATTACCAGCTGAGGTAGCTATGGGCAAAACTCCTTCTGCTTGAGAAAATCAGAGGAAAAAGTAAAGGGGACTTTGTCTTGCACCTTAGGTACCAGGATGACAACAGAGGGTAGACTGTTAAGTGGGTGCCTGGGGTCCCTGATTCAAGGACTTGACTCTTAGATGGCATTTCTGAACCTGCCCTGGGCCACAGGGGAGCTTACTGCCCTGAAGGGAAAGTCCCAGGCTGTATAGCATTCACCAAAAGCTGACTTAGCCCTTGAGCTTTAAGAGAATATCAGAGGTAGTCTGGGAGCACTCCCCATGACCTGTGGTGGTGGTGGCTATGGAATAAGGCTTCTCTGCCTTTGGAAAGGGGTGTGGGAGGGACTGCATCTTGTGCTTTGACTGCCAAGTCAGCCTCAGTATGAGAGAACTCCAGGTATATTTCTAAAGATTTTGACTCTAGTCTCTGACTCCCGGACAGAACCTCTGGGTAGCACCTTAGGACCCCCCAGGGGCTTGAGGGACCTCATCACCTTGAAGGGAAGGACACAGGCCTGGCTGGCTTTGCCAAATGCTGATTGTAGAGCCCCAGGGCCTAGATCAAACATGGGCAGTAGCCAGGGAGTGGTTACAACAGGACTTGAGTGAAACCCAGAGCTGTGGTGACTTCAGGCCTGACCCAACACAGTCATAGTGGTGGTGGCCACAGTGGGGCTTATGTGGTTTCACCCCTAGCTTTAGTGGTTCAGAACAGAGAGACTTTGTTTGGGAGAACATAAGGGAATAGAACAAGAGTCTTTGGGAATTCAGAGAATTCTCCCAGATCTTGTTGAGGACCATCAAGGTGTTTCCTCCGTGAGTCTGCAAGAACTAGAATGTTTCTGGACTTAGGGTACCTGCTAACATCACAATACCCAAGTCCTTCAAAGTATCTTTAAAACCTTCCCAAGAAGGACAGGTACAAATAAGTCCACAGGGTGAATATGACAATAAATACCTAACTCTTCAATGCCCAGACACTGAAGAACATCTACTAGCACCAGCATCATCCAGGAAAACATGACCTCACCAAATGAACTAAATAAGGCACCAGGGACCAGTCTGAGATGAAAGGTCACATATCTGAGAGTCAGAGATATGTGACCTTTCAGATCGAGAATTCGAAATAGCTAAGTTGATGAAACTAAAAAAAAATTTAATAACACAGAGAAGAAATTCAGAATTCTAGCAGATAAATTTATCAAAGAGATTGAAATAAATTAAAAAGAATCAAGAAGAAATGCTGGAGCTGAAAAATACAATTGGTATACTGAAGAATGCATCTGAGTCCTTTAACAGTAGAATTGGCTAAGCAGAAGAATTAGTGAGCTTGAAGACAGGCTAGTGGAAAATACTGTCAGAGGCAACAAAAGAAAAAAGAATTTAAAAAATGAAGCATATCTACATGATATAGAAGATAGCCTCAAAATCTAAGAGTTATTGGCCTTAAAGAGGAGATAGAAAAAGAGACAGAGGTAGAAAGTTTATTCAAAAGGATTGTAACAAAGAACTTCCCAAACCAAGAGAAAGATGTCAATATCCAAGTACAAAAATGTTATTAAAAAGGAAGCAGATTTAACCCAAAGAAGACTACCTCAAGACATGTAATAATCAAACTCTCATGGATAAAGAAAGGATCCTATAAGCAGCAAAAGAATAAACAAATAACATACAATGGAACTCCAACACATCTGGCAGCAGACTTTCCAGTGGAATCCTTACAGGCCAGGAAAGAGTGGCATGAAAACAAGCAAACAACAAAAAAAAACCTTTTACCCCAGAATAGTTTATCTGGCAAAAATATCATTCAAACATGAAGAAGAAATAAAGACTTTCCCAGACAAACAAAAGCTGAGGAATTTAATTAACATCAGACCTGTCCTAGAAGAAATGGTAAAGCAAATATTACAATCAGAAAGAAAAGGACATTTATGAGCAATAAGTAATCAACTGAAGATACAAAAACTCACTCGTAACAGTAAGTACACAGAAAAACGCAGAATATTATAACACTGTAACTACTCTTATACTAAATAGAAAGACTAAACAATTTATCAACTAAGAATAACTATGACAACATTTTGAGACATAATAAGATATAAACAGAAACAACAAAATATTAAAAAGCAGGGTGATGAAGTTCAGGTGTAGAGTCTTTATTAGTTTTCTTTTCACTTGTTTGCTTGTTTATTCATTCAGTGTTAACTTGTTATCAGGTTAACATAATGAGTTATAAGATAGTATTTGCAAGTCTCCTGGTAACCTCAAAGCAAAAAACATACAATGGACACACACCAAAAAAGCCAGAAACTAAATTGTATCATCAGAGAAAATCACCTTCATTAAAGGAGGGCAGGAAGAAATGAAAGGAAGAAGATCACCAAATAACCAGGAAACAAGTGACAAAATGGCAAGAGTAAATCCTTACTTGTCAATAATATCATTGAACGTAAACAGACTACACTATCCAATCACAAGACAGAGAGTGGCTGATGGATGACAAAACAAGAGCCATGGATTTGCTGCATGTAAGATACACACTTCATCCATAAAGAACACACATAGATTGAAAACAAAGGGATGAACAAGGATATTCCATGCCAACAGAAACCAAAAAAGAGCAGGAGTAGCTATACTTAGACAAAATTGATTTCAAGGAAAAACTATAAGAAGAGACAAAGGTTACTATATAATGATAAAGGGATCAATTTAGCAAGAATATATAACAATTAAAATATATATGCAGCCAACCCTGGAACACCCAGATACAAAAAGGAAACATTATTACAGCTAAAGAGAGAGAGAGAGGCCTCAATACAATAATAGCTGGAGACTAACTCCCTACTTTCAGTATTGGACAGATTTTCCAGGCAGAAACATTGGATTTAATCTGCGCTTTAGTCCAAATATATCTAAAACGTATTTACAGAACATTTCACACAATGGTTGCAGAATACACATTCTTTTCCTCAGAACATGGATTATTCTTAAGGACAGACCACATGTTAGGTCACAAAACATGTGGTAAAACATTAAAAAAATTGAAATGATGTCAAGCATCTTCTCTGACACATTGCAATAAAACCAGAAATTAATAATAAGAGGAATTTTAGAAACTATACAAATACATGGAAATTAAACAATATGTTCCTGAATGACCAGGGTCAATGAAGAAATTAAGAAGAAAATTGAAAAATCTCCTGAAACAAATGATAATGGAAAAACAATATACTGAAACATATGGGATACATCAAAAACAGTACTAAGAGGAAAATTTAAAGCTATAAGTGTCTATACCAAAAAAGAGGAAAAATTTCAAATAAACAATTTAATGATGCATCTTAAAGAACTAGAAGAGCAAGTGTAAACTGAACCCTAAATTAGTAGAAGAAAAGAAATAATAAAGATCAGATCAGAAGTAAATGAACAGAAGATACAAATAAATAAATTCAGAAATGAAGAAGGAGGCATTACAACTGATACTGTAGAAACTCAAAGAATCATTAGTGGCTACTATGAGCAACTATATGCCAATAAATTTGAAAACCTAGAAGAAATGGACAAATTCATAGACACATGCAATATACCAAGATTGAATCAGGAAGAAATCCCAAACCTGGACATACCAATAACAAGTAACAAGATCAAAGCCATAAGAAAAAGTCTCCCAGTAAAGAAAAGCCCCAGGACCCAGTGACTTCACTGAATTCTACCAAACATTTAAAGAAGAGGTAATACAATCGTACTGAAACTATTCTGAAAAATAGGAGGAAATGCTTCCAAACTCATTCTACGAGGCAAGTATGACCCTGACAGCAAAACCAGACAGAGATACATCTAAATTAAAAACTACAGTCCAATATCTCTGACGAATATTGATGCAAAAATCCTCAACAAAAAACTAGCAAACTGAATTCAACAATACATTAGAAAAATGATTCATCATGACCAAGTTGAATTTATCCCTGGGATGCAAGGATGGTTCAACATATGCAAATCAATTAACATGATACATTATATCAACAGAATGAAAGATAAAAACCATATCATCATTTCAATTGATGCTGACAAAGCATGTGACAACCCTCAAAAAACTAGGGATTGAAAGAACATACCTCAACATAATAAAAGGCATATATGACAGACCCACAGCTAGTATCATACTGAATGGAGAAAAACAGAAAGCCTTTTCTCTAAGATGTGTAAAATGACAAGAATTCTCACTGTCTCCACTGTTATTCAACATGGTATTGTAAGTCCTAGCTATAGCAGCAAGACAAAAGATACAAAGGGCATGCAAATTGGACAGGAAGAAGTCAAGTTATCCTCTTTTGCAGATGATAGAATCTTAAATTTGGAAAAACCTAAAGACATGACAGAAAACTATTAGAACTAATAAACAGATTTAATAAAGTTGCAGGATACAAAATCAACATACAAAAATCAGTAGCATTTCTATATGCCAACAGTGAACAATGTGAAAAAAGAAATAAAAAAGCAATTCCATCTACAAGAGCAACACATAATATTAAATACCCAGAAATTAACCAAAGAAGTAAAAGATGTCTATAATGAAAATCATAAAACACTGATGAAAGAATTGAAGAGGATGCCAAAAAATGAAAAAAAAAAAATTTTCATGTTCGTGGATTGGAAGAATCAATCTTGTTAAAATGTCCATACCACCCAAAGCAATCTATAGATTCAATGCAATCCTTATCAAGGTACCAATGACATTCTTCACAGAATAGAAAAAACAATCCTAAAATACATATGGAACCACAAAAGGCCCAGAATAACCAAAGCTATTCCAAGAAAAAAGAACAAAACTGGATGAATTACTGTTCCTGACTTCAAATTTTACTACCAAGCAATAGTAACCAAAACAGTATGGTACTAGCATAAAAACAAAATCATAGACCAATGGAACAGAATAGAGAACCCAGAAACAAATCCACACACCTACAGTGAACTCACTTTTGACAAAGGTACCAACAACATACACTGGAGGAAAGATAGTCTAGTCAATAAATGGTGCTGGGAAAACTGGATATCCACATCTTAAGAATGAAACTAGACCCCTATTTCTCACCATATACACAAATAAAATCAAAATGGATTAAAGGCTTAAATCTAAGACCTTGAACTATGAAACTACTAAAATAATACATTGGGGAAAATCTTCAGGACATTGGTCTGGGCAAAAATTTCTTGAGCAATACTCTACAAGCATAGGCAAGTAAAGGAGAAATGGATGACTGGGATTATCAAAGTTAAAAAGCTTTCTCTCAGCAAAGGATACAATCAACAAGGAGAAGATAAAATCTATACAATGGGAGAAAATATTTGTAAACTACCCATTTGAGAGGAGATTAATAAGCAGAATATATAAGGTGCTCAAACAACTCTATAGAAAAATTTCAGTAATCTGATCAAAAATAAGCAAAATATTTGAATAGACATTCTCAAAAGAAGACATAAAAATGGCAAACAGGCATATGATCCGAGAAATGCAATTGAAAACTACAATGAGATATCATCTCACCCCAATTCAAATGGCTTATATCCAAAAGATAGGCAATAACAAATGCTGTTGAGGATGTAGAGAAAAGGGAACCCCCTTGGCCAGGTGCAGTGGCTCACGCCTGTAAATCCAGCACTTTGGGAGGCTGAGGTGGGCAGATCACGAGGTCAGGATATCCAGATCATCCTGGCCAACATGGTGAAACCCTGTCTCTACTAAAAATACAAAAATTACCCAGGCGTGGTGGCACGCACCTGTAGTCCCAGCTACTTGGGAGGCTGAGGCAGGAGAATCGCTTGAACCCAGGAGTCAGAAGTTGCAGTGAGCCAAGATCGTGCCATTGCACTCCAGTCTGGCAATAGAGCAAGACTCTGTCTCAAAAAAAAAAAAAAAAGAAAGAAAAGAAAAAAGAAAGAAAAGCAAAAAAAAGAAAGAAAAAGGAAAAAAAAAAGGGACCCTTGTAAGCAGGAATGTAAATTAGTACAACCACATGAAGAACACTTTGGAAGTTCCCCAAAAAACTAAAAATTGAGCTACCATGTGATCCAGCAATCCCACTTCTGGGTATATATTCAAAGGAAAGGAAATCAGTATATCAAAGAGATATCTGCACTCTTGTTGTTGCAGCATTGTTTACAAGATTTGGAGGCAATCTAGGTGTCCATCAACAGATGAATGGATAAAAAAATGATACCTATATATAATGGAGTATTATTCAGCCATAAAAAAGAATGAGAACCAGTCATTTGCAACAACGTGGATGGGAACTAGAGATCGTTATGTTAAATAAAATAAGCCAGACACAGAAAGACAAACTTTGCATGTTCTTACTTATTTGTGGGATCGAAAAATCAAAACAATTGAACTCATGGAAATAGAGAGTAGAATGATAGTTACCATAGGCTGGGAAAGGTAGTTGGGGAGGTGGGGAAAGGTAGGGATGGTGAATGGGTACAAAAAAAATAGTTAGAAATAACGAATAATAGCTACTATTTGATAGCACATCAGAATGACTATAGTCACTAATAACTCACTGGTACATTTTAAAATAACCTAAAGAGTATACCAGATTGTTTGTAACTCAGTTGCTTGAGGGAATGAATACGCCATTCTCCATGATGTGCATATTTCACTTTGCAAGCCTGTATCAAAACATCTCATGTATCCCATAAACATATGTACCTATTATGTACCCAGAAAAATCGAAAAATTTTTAAAAATCAGCTAAGAGTTATTGGAGTTTAAATTTACAATTTAAATTTAGGTAAGATTTTGTGAGATAGTGATTGAATTTGAGGAGCAATTAATATAGCTAACAGTGGACACAATGCTGATTGGGGCTGTGCATCTTCTCCTTTGGGGAAAGAGTGAGAACTTCCTCTCTTGCTAACTTGTGTAGAAAGGTTCTTGTAGAAACTAAGTAGCTAAAGTGGTGGACTGTTTCAGTTGTTAATTTATTGCCTCTCATCTCTAAATGCAGCCTTCCATGTATACTCTATGATAAACAACAGGACTGGTTTAAGTATTTCTCCTTCAAGATGACTATGAGGGTAAGCTTTCTCAGTAGACTGTGCTGGAGGGACATTGTAGGAGGAAAAGGCTAACGGAAATTTCTGGAGAGAGGGTTTGGCAATGGGTGCATGAAGATAACCAGCGGAGCCTGCCCCAGCCATGGGTCAGAACACTATTCCCCTGTGACCTCACAGCCTCTACCTGGTGATATCCTTTCTGTAGTCCTCTCAACATGAAAACCAAAGCTCCCAGACAGTCTACACACAGACCTGTGATGCAATGGGTCACACACTAGGCAGCCTTTCCAAAAGCCCCCATGCAGCCTGTGCAAGCAGCCAAGGGCCCAGGCAATCCATACAGAGCTTCTTCTCCCTCTGCAAATCCCCACGCAGCTCACGTGCTCTCAAGACCTTCGCTGCCACTGGCACCTGAACTCCTACAACATGTCCCTACCACCAGTTCTTGATCACCTGTTCCCTCCCTGCACTCCAGGGAGATGCCTATCATTTGCTCAGAATTTCCAGACCATCTCTGGTCTGATTAAACTACTGTACTTCTCTGCCATCTGGCAATCTGGTGGTTCAAACTTACCTTCTCCTCCAGGGTCCAAACTCCTCCCGCATTTGTTCTTCTCTGGATACTCTCCCTTAGTCCTAAAGCACATATAGATTCACCCTCACATCTTATACTTAACTCCTTTACTATAGTTAATCATTCTCACAATAAACATCCCCTGTTGAACCTACTGTGTTGTTTCTACTTTGTCATTGGTCCCAAATTCTATAATAATCTTCTTGATTCAATATTCTTTGGATATAAAAAAGGGAAAAAAAAGGTACTCATTACCTTTGGGGAGGATCATGAGATTAGGTTTGGATGTTGAGGGTATTTTATTCTTCTTCATAATACTTGAAATTTTCATATGGAAACTATTTCATATGATACACAAATAACAAAATCATTCAATTAAAAAGTTGTGCCTTTTGATATGCTGAAATAATCATTAATATTCACATAATTATTAGGAATTAATAATTCTAATTGACATTATTATTAGAATATAATTATTCTAAACCTAATTTTAAAGAATAATAATTTATTAATATAATCAGCAAAACTCATTTGCATTTATATATAAATTACATTTCTGGGTACTGTTTGTCATATAACTGGCCTGGCCTATCTGTAACTCTATCTTCTAAGTAAAGATAAGCCACAGCTAAATATCTCATTGCAGCCAAATGCCAGATGGAAGGGCAGATACGATTTAGAGAAATTCTGCTAATCATTACTTTTCAACCTATGTTGGTTAACTTTTCACAGGATTAGGGTAGGAAAGGTTTGAAAAATGTAATTTTTCATTATTCCTCTAATAGAACATCATTTTGAAAAATACTGAATTTATAATTATTAATGCAGTTCCAACTGCATGTGAAAGATATCAGTACGTTTTCAAGGAGCTTACATCGCTTTCTATGTTTAGCACTCATATTGGTTGCTACACCATTTAAAAATTTTAATATTTTATCTCTGGCATATCACCTTTATTACTTACACACACACACACACACACACACACGAAAGTACTGATATGCTGTTATAAAGATAGGTTAAAAGTTCTGAAGCCTGGAAATTCCAAATAAGTATCAACTAAATGTTGCGTTTTCTAAAATGTTTTACAAAAGCCTACAGACTTGGTGTTAGAATTCTTTAATAAAATCCTCACATCTCACATCTATCTGATTAAAAAAACTGGAAAGAAAAAAAGAATGAGAAGTCTTAGATATGGTGGACATTGTTGAATTCTCTAACTCTTTTGCCCTCAAAGTTTCTGGTTGATAGGGAATATAATTAAAATGTAGAATTCACAGCAATTAGTCTTTTGTGTCTGATTTCTGCATATCTCGGAATAGATAAAAGTTAAAATACTCCTATTAAAATTATGATGGAGGCCAGGTGCGGTAGCTCACGCCTGTAATCCCAGCATTTTGTGAGGCCGAGGTGGGTGGATCACAAGGTCAGAGGTCGAGACAATCCTGGCTAACATGGTGAAACTGTCTCTACTAAAAACACACACACAAAAAAAAAATTGCAAAAAATTAGCCAGGCACGGTGGCGGGTGCCTGGAGTCCCAGCTACTCGGGAGGCTGAGGCAGGAGAATGGCGTGAACCCAGGAGGCGGAGCTTACAGTGAACTGAGATCGCGCCAGTGCACTCCAGCCTGGGCGACAGAGCGAGACTCTGTCTCAAAAACAAAACAAACAAACAAAAAACAAACAAACAAACAAAAAACAAAAATTGTGATGGAATAAATATGAAGACTTAGACATGACCAGAAAAATCTTTTTTTCTTTTCAATCTTTAAACATATTATATATTTTTTCCATAAGTTATTGGGATACCAGTGGCATTTGGTTACATGAATAAGTTCTTTAGTGGTGATTTGTGAGATTTTGGTGCACCCATCATCCAAGCAGTATACACTGCACTATAATTGTAGTCTTTTATCCCTCATACTCCCTCCCACTCTTCCCCACAAGTCCCCAAAGTCCATTATATCATTTTTATGCCTTTGCATCCTCATAGCTTAGCTCCTACATATCAGTGAGAACATATGACATTTGGTTTTCCATTTCTGAGGTACTTCACTTAGAATAACAGTCTCCAATCTCAACCAAGTCACTGCAAATCATGTTAATTCATTCCTTTATATGGCTGAGTAAGTAGTCCATTGTATATACATATGTACATTCTCATATATATGTATGTATGTATATGTATGGCATTCTCATATATAACCAATCAGAGTGTAAAAAGGTACAATCCCTTGGAAAACTAACAGTAAATATAGCTACCATATGACCCAGCAATTCCATTCCAATGTATCTAACCAAAGAGAAATGAGTACATGTACTCACAAATAAACTTGTACAAAACTTTTCATAGCAGTCTTATTCATAAAAGCCAAGTCATAGGGAAAGAACAAAACAAAACAAATATCCTTTGACAGAATAATGAAAGGACAAACAAAATATCAGTGGAATTTTCCTACAGTGGAATACAGCAAAGTAATGAAGAGAAGAAACTAGTGATGTATGTACAATGAGTTGAATAGTTGTGTTCCCTCCATTCATATGCTGAAATCCTAACGACCAAGGTGATGGTACTAGGAAATGTGGCCTTTGAACATTGTATAATTATTACAACAGATTATTACAACATTGTGCAATAATTTGAAGGGTGGTTAGTTCATGAGGGTGAAGCCCTCATTAATAGTATTAGTACCCTTATAGGCCAGGGAGACCCCTCACCCGTTTCATCACATGAGGATACAGTGAGAAGGTGTCATCTGTGAACCAGGAAGAAGGCCCTTATCAGACACCAGATCTGCCTGGCACCTTGATCTTAGACTTCCCAGTGTCCAAAACTGTGATAATTAAATTTCTATTGTTCATAATCCACTCAGTTTGTGGTATTTTGTATGACAACTTGGATGTACTAAAATAATGTACTAAAATAATATGCAACAAGTTGGATAAATAAATCCAGTTATTTGGACAAATAAATCAAGTTAGCCAGTCACAAAAGTTGATAAACTAAAGAATCCCATGAAGTTCAAAAGCAGACGAAACTAATCTGCAGTGACAGGAAACAGAATAGTTGGTACCTGAGGCTGGGGATAGCATGAGGATTGACTAGGAAGGGTCACGAGAGAATTTTTGGGGGCCCTAGGAATGTTCAAGATCTTTATTGGGGTGATAGTTACATGAATATATATATTTGTCTTAATTAATAAAACTATACACATAGATTCATGCATTTGCTATATATAAAATACTATGATCTAAATAAATGAATTCATAAATTAATAAATGTATAGCATCAATTTAGAAATACATGCTAATTGTCTTCTACCCTACTACTAATTATTATTATTATTATTATTACTACTTGTGTTTTTTGATATCGAATGCCAAATGTCTATCTCACAGCTGTGAGCAGGGTGGGAATGGCTTAGAGTAAAAAGAAGATAATAGCCTGTAATTATTTAGTATGATGAGTTCTGGAGGCCCACTGTGGTTGAATCCAGGCTCAGCTGCTTGCTGGCTCTGCAAATTTAAGCAAGTCTGCTTAAATTCTCCTAAACCTTTGTTCCCATATTAAATATACCGGTAATGCACCTCTCACAGTTTTTGTTTTTTGTTTTTTTTTTTTTTTGAGAATTAAAACATTTGTAAGATAACCTATGACATGTAATAACTACGTATCTACTATTTTTATTTTAATCGTTTAAATTCTTGCTGATTTTTGCAGGCTATGCTGAAATGTAGTTTTAATTTGATTTTTGGTATTATTATTTTATAGTCTTGCCTAAGTACTTTTTACATGTTTTTGCTTAAGGGATTTATAGGAAATTACTTTCACATTAACTCACTTTATCTTTTGATTACTGTTTATGGATAATCACTCTGGTGAATGGTTGACTTTTCTGAATGTTATTATTACCACAGTCAACATGATTAGTATAATTTCCTAGGAAATTAAAAGCTTACTAAAATGCAAGCTGCTTGAGAGCGGAAACTGCTGTATCTGTGATTACAGTCATCTCTTATGCACATGAGTCTAGCATATTGTACAAGCCTAATAAATATTGATCAAGTCAATAAATCAATATATTTGGTAAAAAAAAAATAGATCTGTATCGTGCCCAAACTAATTTCAAAAGGTTGCTAGTGTGTATATATATATGTGTGTGTGTGTGTGTGTGTGTGTGTATTTCATACAGTGCACTAATAATTTCTAAAATAATAGTATCAAGATGAACTTTGCATCCAGAAAAGGGTTTTGTACCTGGATCAGAGATACTTTTCTTTGGATGAATAAGACTTCATGTGATCACAGGACAGCGGCCTTGGAATTGTGTTGTCATGGTTGGAGGTGGCTGGAGGGATGTAAGCAGGATCTAAGACATCTGTTTGATACAGGAAAACCTTCATTACCAGTGGCAGAAGGCCAAAAAAGGGCGTTGGATCAGCTTCTGGGCTCCTACAAATTTCTGTGAAGTTTGTCAGATTATTTTTCCTCTAGTATTGTAGTTGTTTGAATGGAGGTCAAAGTCAAAACCACTCCTTTGCTCTTTTAACACCCCTGCTTTTTTAAAAAAAACTTCTTTCCCCATTTTTATGTTGATGGAATTTTATCTAGTGCTTTACTTCCACAGCAGATGACAAAATCCAGACTTCAAATACAGCCACAGATTAGTCTAAAAGACTTCTGGATTAAATATCCTGTCAAAAGGCATAATTGAAATGCTAATTCTACAGAAGTATTTGGACCAGTGAGATATAAGGAAAAGAGGCTGAATTGTGAGATATGTTAACATTTTAAAAAATGTTTATTTTCACTAAATGAAAACCAGAGTGAAAAGGAACCTCATGTAAAGTAGTTTAAATAAGCAAATATTTGTAGAATTCATTTTGATACTGTAAATTGTAAAAACCAATTCTGAAATCAGATTATATCTATACCTATCTATCCAAGTGCTCATTTAAAAAGCAGGCATTGCTTGCCTAACCCCAGTGATATTTGGGAATGCTTGAGGGGATATTTATTCCCTAACAAAATTGAAGAGGGAGGTACAACTGGAATTTTATACTATATACGTAATATTTAATATATGATATAAGTATATTTAATATTATGTATGCTTTATATAATTCTTTGGAAATGCTAATATCCTTCTCGAGAAGCATGATTTTATGAAATGTAATGTTATGCATTGCTTTGAAATGATGTTAGATATGACCACAAGAAAACTAGCAGACAAGCTTAAACCAAGGGTCATTCTACAAAACAATGTCTTGTAATTCTCAATAATAACAATTTGATGAAAGACAAGGAAAGGTAAGGATTAATGCAGATGGAGGGAGAGTAAAGAGACATATCAACTTTGTGAAAAGTTGGATCCTGCAGCATTGGGAAGAAAAAAAGACAGTATTGGAACAATTGGCAAAAATTAGATTCAGACTGTAGGTTAGATAATAGTATTGTAACAGTGCCAAATTTCCTACATTTAATCATTGTGTCATGATTGGGTAAAAAAAATACATTTCTTCTTAAAAAACACATGCCAGGGCTGGGCGTGGTGGCTCACGCCTGTAATCCCAGCACTTTGGGAGGCTGAAGTGGGCGAATCATGAGGTCAGGAGATCGAGACCATCCTGGCTAGCACAGTGAAACCCTGTCTCTACTAAAAAATAGAATAAATTAGCTGGGCGGCGTGGCGGGCGCCTGTAGTCCCAGCTACTCGGGAGGCTGAGGCGAGAGAATGGCGTGAACCCGGGAGGCGGAGCTTGTAGTGAGCCGAGATGGCGCCACTGCACTCCAGCCTGGGCAACAGAGCAAGACTCCGTCTCAGAAAACAAACAAACAAAAAAATACATGCCGGAGGATTTAAAGGCAGAGTAATGGTGAATGCAACTTACTTGTAAGTGGTTCAATGAACAAAACATCACAGTTACATGATATTTATACCCATATTGATACTGTTAGCCATATTTACGTCTATATCTGTAGAGAGAAAAAGAAAAATTGGTAAAACAAACGTGAAAAATAGTAACAATTTGCAAATCTAGGTGAAAAGTGTATGGCAATTCTTTGTAGTTTTACAATTTTTTCTGTACTTTTTTTTTCCAATACAAAGTTTTTTAAAAGAATGAGATTGGGAGACAGTTTTGTTTAAATGCCACAGGCATAGCTATGGTAAATCTGCTTGTGAAACAGGACAACTGCGATGTGATATATGTCATGGGATGGTTTCAATTAACTGTTCTTTTCGAATGTACTATTATTTAGTGCAATGATATCACCCCGACCTAGGACATTGACTCATTACCAATATTAAAAGGAAAAAAAAAAACTTCTTCAAAGATAAGCCTATAGTGCCTTAAAATAGATTTTTAGGGCTGGACACGGTGGCTTACGCCTGTAATCCCAACACTTAGGGAGGCAGAGGCAGGTGGATCACCTGAGGTCAGGAGTTCGAGGCCAACCTGGCAAAAGTGGTAGACACACCATCTCTACTAAAAATACAAAAATTAGCCAGCGTGGTGGTGAGTGCCTGTAACCCCAGCTACTTGGGAGGCTGAGGCAGGAGAATCGCTTGAACCTGGGAGGCAGAGGTTTCAGTGAGCCGAGATCATGCCATTGTACTCCAGCCTGGTCAACAAGAGTGAAACGCTATTTCAAACAAAACAAAACAAAACAAACAGGTTTTTAAAATTTAATTTTAAAATACTAAAAGTGGTTATCTTTTACTGTGACCAAAATAACAACAGCTAGATTGAATTTTTCAATTTCAGAAATGCTGTTGAGACTCATGTAGCCAGTTCAGCCAGTCCAGATTGTTGAGTTGAGCTGAATTTAACTTAGAGTTAGTCTAGTACTATTGATTTGACTAGTATAGAGTCAACCAGACATTCATGATTCATGTGGGTTAATGTTCAGAGTATTACCGTTATGTGGTTAAGTATAAGAAAAAAAAGTCCTAAAACAATTTACTTTTCTTCATAATAATCTCTCTCTGATTCCCCAAGCCCTGCTCTTGGTCTCCTCTTCTCCCTTTCTCTCCTTCTCTGTAGTACTCATGTGAGCACGTGGTCTTTGTTGTCATATACTGGTAAAAGTATATTTAAATTATGACTGTTGCTTCATGCTTCTTTGTTGCTTGGGGGAAAGCATATACCCCTTGCAGCTTGTGTCACTGAGATGTTGTAGCCTTTGCAGCTAATGGAAATTGGCAGTACAGGATACATTTTTTGGTCCAGTGTCAAAAAATTGGCCTTTGTTTGGTCAACTTTCATGAACTTCCGTTTACTTCAATGGAAAATGAAACATTTGTGAAATAAAGAAATACTGTCTTCAATGGGAAATGCATTCCATGTGTGGTATATATCATATTATGACAGATTTTAATTGAGACTATACTACTTTTATTCACAACATGAATACATGGCTTTTTTCAGGCGTCTGCATTATAAGGCAGTGGTTATTTGCATTTGTGCGAAGAGATGAAACATTTTTAATGTTTTTATAGTTAAATATCATTTTTAATTCAAGTTCTCAATAAAATACTTCCACCTCTTGTATATAAAGTTTGTTTCAAATAGGAAAAGTCTGTTTTTCTTAGGTACAGTAACAAAATTTAAGGATGGAAGATGAGAGGACATGTCAGTGTCCATATCGTGTCGTTCTTGTGAAACTTGGCAATCCATGATGGCTTTATCCTTCCACTTATCTAACCTTACTGAGCAAGAGGCATTACCAAGTCCAAGATTCTGGAGGAGCATGGATGGGGTGCCTCAGAGTGCTCTGACATGCTTAATATTTAGAGAATTTATAAGCCATAGGGCAGAATCCTGGAGATATTTGCAATGAGAATGGAAATTTTGTAGTTAATATGTCCCAGGAGCGGGGAGAGCAGTAGGAATGGTTTGATTAATTAGTTGTCATTAGCTAGAACCACAGAATTTACAAAAGGAAGAGAAAGCTGGAGACATGCAGATCCATCCTGATACCCTAAAGAAATGTATGAATTCTGTTCTCAGAAACCTGTGTGTGTGCCTGTGCCAGTTGGAGGAATCTGCAGATCTCTGAGGACTGTCTGTGGACCCTGTTTAGAGCCTCAGCAGGTGATAATACATTAACCAAGTTTACATAGACTCTTTCCTTTTAATATTCCATCCTTTCTTCCTTATGAAGCTTTAAAGTCTTCCCAGTAATTTTAAGAAGTCAACCGCTAGCCCTTTGAGACTTTATTAATACAGTAATTCCATTGGCCTAAACATAAACTCTTTGACACATCCCCTGACAGTAATCTATTCCTTGCAGAGCTTAGGGACCTGAGCAGCCACAGAATGTTTTCATTATAGAGCTCTGGGTTTCCTCTTGTCTGGGGCTTTAAGTAATGATGAGATCCCTTAAGTTCAACTACTTCACAAAAACTGCATTGCAATCCTAGGCCCGGTTTGCTTCTGAGGAGTACAGAGCTCTAAACTGATGATCAGGCTCTATCTAAGAAATCTTGGATTTAATATCTGCCTTTATTCTTTTCAATCTCCCCATCACAACTAAAAGATCTTCAACCTGTTTTCTTAATGGCTTCAGTATAAGTCTAGGAAGTTGAACTTTATTACCCAGAGGGAGCCTAGCATTTATTTATCGTATTCAACTATTACGTAAACTCAGTGACTATTATTATAGCTTCTGTGTGTATTTCAAAGGATGTTGCCATTTATTTTTCTGTGCTTTAGTAATTCTGTATAGCTCAGAGGTTCGCCACGTAAAGGGAAGCCCAGGCCAGTAGCAGCAGAGATACACCCTGGAAGCTTGTCAGAAATGCCGGAATCTCAGGTCCTGCACCAGACATGCAGAATCAGGACCTGCGCTTCACCAAAATCCACAGATGATTTTAATGAATTTGAAGGTTGGGGAAACTCTGGGGAGACAGCATGTAGTTGATGCTTCTGAATTACTTTGCCTACAAAGTAGGAATCTGATTAACATATTTCTACCACCCAACCAGAGTGCTTAGCATAAAAATTATTCTGATAACTGAATTGTTTTTCTGCTAAATTAAACTTCATTTGGGAAACTGTCTTGTCTTTTTATGTCAAACTGCTAAAATGTCAAAACAACAACAACAACAACAAAAATCACTATCCACTAGCCATTCATTCTTTAAGAAATTAGGATCTTATAATCCAGACTTACAAGAAAAGTTCTCAGCACCTAGGAGAGTGACAGATCCTGCCCTATATTAGATGCCTTCATGAGGTGAGTCTTGCTTGTCATCTTTTCCCCATGAAAGCAGGAGGTCCAACGTGGTTATCAGTCTCATCTACAGCAATGATACCCACTAGGCCCACACTCAGGCCTGTTTCACTGTAAATCCCCTCCTTGTTCCACTATTCCGCATAGGGTAAAATTCAGAAAAGTAGGAAGACTTCGATTCCAAGCCATTGTCTAGCTCAGGATTTTTCAACCTGGGCACTACTGAGTTTGAGACTGGATATGTCTGTGCTAGGGGAGGCTGTCCTGTGCATTGCAGGATGTTTACCACATCCCTGACCTCTCCCCACTAGATGGCACACAACCATTCCCTCACCACCATTCTACTTTGTCCACCCTTCCCCCACCATTGGGACCACACGCAAGTCTCCAGACATTGTGAAATATCCCCTGCGGGAGAATCTCCTGTAACTGAGAACTAATCTACAAATACGTGAATATGTGCAGTTTTATTTATTCCTAGCTTTAATATGATTTTTTCTATCATCTAACTCTTCCTCATAAGACTGCTCCACTCTATTAAATAGAGGTTCCGGGGATGAAAGCTTTAAGCCTTCCACAGTTGACATCAGTTTGTTTGCTCCACTTTCTTAGAGTTCCATACTTTCGCAGAGACAAAAGGACATTCAGCTTCTGCTTAGTTATCTTAACAGGTGTGTCCTTGTTCTTCTTGTTCTTCTTCAAGAAGAACAGTTTCCCAAATGAGTCTTGTTCTTCTTCAGTGGTTGCATTAGAAGCATTGCCTGAGGGATGGTAAAGAGATACCCATATTATGGAAAAAGTTTTTGTTTAGAAATTAAATGTTCCCGCTTTGAAGCCCACATTTCCCTCCACCACATCCTAGCTGAGTGGTCTTGAGTAAGTTACCTCCTGTCTGTTTTCTCTGTGAAACAGAGTCCAAGCAGATAGGGTTGTTTTAACAATTAAATGGTATATCCCATCAATACTTAGAATCGCGTCTAACACAGGGAAGATCAATAATCATTTATTACTATTATTATCCCTTCACCAATTATCTATAACTTAGGATCTCATCTGGGACAGAAGGCAATCCAGGATCTCTTGCATAATACATACTCCATGGTTTATGACCGTTATTCAGATCAGAGTTTTAGGTTATATTTTGCATAGTTAAATTGCATCATTTTAACATTGGAATTTTACTATGGAATTTTCTGTCCAGGAGGTGGAAGTATACTTAAACATGTGAGTTGATTGTTAGAATCCACTACCCTTTATTCAATTCATAAAACATTCAGAATTGGGTGAAACTAATCAATGTGTAAGCAATTTGCCTTTGAAGCTTTGGTTGTGGGGAGGGGAGTAGTAAATTGAAGGGATTCCAAAGAGGCTTCTTGGGGTATTCCTGTTTCTTCTTCTTCTTCTTTTTTTTAATCTGGGAACTGGATACATGGAAGTGTTCAGTTTGCAAAAATCAATGTAACTGTTCACTTTCTTTATCTATTTATAGTTCCATAAAATTTCAAATATACATACAGATCAATTATAGGAAAATAAAAACCTTGTTCTACACCTAACCATATTATTTAAAGAAAAGTTGAGAGTACCAGAAATAATACATTTTTGGTATTTTGTTGCATTATGGTTCTTGTATTTTTCAAATGGCTTTCTAGAGAAGTCTGACTTCATAAACTCTGTCTGCATTTGTGTTAAATATGGGATGGACTGTGAAACAAAATTATTGTATGGTTGTTTACATTAACATAGCCAAACAGAAACCTGAAGTTTTTTAACCCAGACATAATATTGAGAAGTACTACTTGGATGACTTAAACTATATTTTTAGCTACTCATGCTATTGTTAATGTGAAAAATATAAAACTAAATTATAGGTCCCCCTATTTTCATTATGGGACAATTTTACAGCTGTCAAAAAGTTGTATTTCACACTTCCCACATTCACAAGGCTACATTCGTACGAAAGTTTGTACTTTTTTTTTTTTTTTCTTTTGGCTTTTTCCTCAGTAGCTAGAAAGTTGATATAGTAATGATTTTGTTGCAAGGTTGTCAAAGTAAATAGGCCACACCAAGCATAGACAAGGAAACTTAAATCCCAGAAAAAGACAAAATGTAGTTTATAACCAAGAATGGTAAATAGAAGAGTTATGGATGGAATTTCCATATTATGCCCAAACCTCTTGAAAGTCAAATGTTTCAACTTTTCATCCCATTTTTTTTTTTTTTTTTTTTTTTTTTTTGCTCTGGAACTGCTACAGAGGAGTCCTTTTGACTGACAGGGGTTCCATGCTTTTTTGTGTCTTCTGCCCTGTCTTATATGGAAGTGCCAATAAGCAGAGAACCACTGGTAAGATCCAAGATCAAAGAGCAGGTTGAGGAATAGATGAGGCCGTTGCAAACCTGGTTAAACCTTCAATAAGACCAGCAGCTCATATAGTTTAGAGAAGATTGATTGTGAAAACTTAGAATATGACAAAATTTTTAAATGAATAAAATTCTCTAGGATAATATTAAAAATGTAATATCATTCACGGTTCAAACAAAACCACATCTCCATAGCATAGAAACCACGAGAAAGTTTCTAACAGTAATACTGAAACATCCTTGCTTCTTTTAAAATTGTACTCTCATTTAACAATAGAAGATTTTAGGATGTACTTCTTATCAACTATCTTTATGTATGAACACCATCAATTAATTTTACCCATAGGAAGAAATCATCATCATAAATTCCCAAGCTGACACAGGCTGAGGTTCAGATCAGGTGAGATGTTGTCATGAATGTCCTTCCTCTTCTCTTTCTAAATATAAGCCATGTTTGTTTCCCCCAAAGAACGTGGGGCTTGGCAAGAAGGATTCCCATTGGTCTAATAAAACAAAAGTGCCTATAACTAACTTATATTGAATTTCTATGCCTTTTTCACGCTCTGAGAGTGCTAGGTGAGGCCTCTTCAAGCCCTTTTCACAAAGGAAGGCAGAGTGGTTAGTAAAAAGAAAAAATAAATAAATAAAAACTATACCTGCTTTGCCTTGGGTTCAAAGACTAAGTACAGGCTTCATCTCTGAGGTGGAGGGTGGAATTCTCATGACAGCACTGTGTATGTCCTTTGTTTTCTCTGTTCACTCAGAGTCCTTTTAAGGTTCTCATTAAATGTTATTAACAAGCATTTACAAAGCACGACTATGAAATTCCAGGGAGAGTCAAGTGGCAGAATGAACAGCAAGTGGAATGTAAGACAACCAAAGTAACTAAAGTCGGACATCCTCAGCTCAATGAAATTGCCAATGGCAGATAAGTATTGGGGGTAGGAAGATTTGTTTTTGAGTGTGGCATAAAGACTATAAAAGGATTAGGACCACCAACTACCACACATTTATCTATACCATAATAATTCTCATACCAGAGAAGGGTGTATATATATTAGAAATAGGGAATATACATATGTCCACAGAACTAAAGGTACCAACTATAAGAAAAAGCATCAAAACAAGTAAATGAATAAAAACAGTCATGTAAGACAAGGGGTTAGCAATAGCCATCTTAGATAACTAAACCCAATGACAAATTATTCATTGGTGGAATTATGCTAGTTACATTGTTTTCTAGATAACTCCAAGTGGCATTCCAGGAATATTTTCTTCTAGATCCCTTGGTTCTATCAGTTCTTCCAACTAAGTCTAGAACTTCCTAATCCCTGAAAGGGACATTGTCCCTCTCTATCAAATAGCAGCTTCATGGACTTTTGCAATTTATTTTCTGAAAATAAAGGTCAGTATGAATCAAGCAATGCAGACCTGAGACTTACTTTCCTACCTAAGTGAAGCCAATTACTCAGTGACCTGTTCACAACTTTTGGGCAACTTATAGTTCTGGAGTCAATCAGTCCCTTGGAGCTATCTCCATGGAGCTGAATAACCGCTGGCTTGGCCTGCCAAAAGGTTTTTCAGCTCAGTGCTACTCTTGAATGACACTCTGTCATTATGCTATATTTAGGCCATGAAAGTTGTAATTAGCTTTGTTCTGCTGCAAACTGATCCAGCCTCACATGCAATATATAAGGTAATAAAATAGGTAGGAAGATATAAAAACCTAAATAAGCCTCCTATGCAGGAAATTTCATCATTACAAAACTGATGAAAGAGCCCAAGAAAGGGAGACTCCATGGCTTCAAAACCTGGCAGAGAAGGCTGTTGGTAGAAGCTACCTAAGAAGCTACGCTTACGTATGGCCAACTTGCAACAGAGTTTTTAATTAACCCCCTCATTACAGTCCCACCCTGTCCCCTACTCCTACCCACTGAGGTGACTGTTCTGTAATTTGATTACATTTGGTGGAAGCTGGTTTTCTCATATGACATCTCACATCCCTTTCAGGAGCTAACTCTGCCTAATAAATGGACTTTTAGAATTATATTATTTAGTATCCCTACATTATCCCTTATGGGTATTGCCTGGACCTGAGCCATCTGTTTTCAATGACACACAGTATTCTGTGTTTGCAGGAATGGATGCTGCTTATGAAAGAGGAGCTGGAAGGAGGGCAAAAGAATATGAAATCCACAGTCAGTACCAAAATAACCACAACTAGCTGATGTGGCCGCTTTCATTCTCCAACCTGGTTACAATCTCCTTGAAGGTGACAACTATTGTCTCTTTCACAGGTTTTAAACGTGAGCCAAATGTAGGTTATTAATAAATGCTTATTGAGTCATCGAGGGGATGCACTTAAGAAAAACAACATGCTTTCCCAAGACCCAAGTTAAACATTTTTCATCTAATCTTTATTTAACTATTGACAATAATTTTCCTTTTTCATGTCATGTATGACTTCAGGGAGCCCTTGATATTCCCAAGTTTTATTCAATGAATAAAAATTCAAATAAAAGGAACAAGTGGAGAAACATAGGAAATATTTTCAAAAAGAAAATTATATATTTTGTATATCCAGAATTAGAAAAAGAGAAGAGACAATGAAAAGTGGTTCAAAGTCAAGTAGAGAAAGTCTGTTGATGAGTTGGAATATGATAGGATATCAACTTGAGGGAGTGAACGTGGTGCTTGTTATGTTGTCTCCAGGGATGGGCTAAGAGTGTTATTTCTTGTTTCTGTGGGTTATGGGAGATAAGGTGGATGGTGAAGGGCCCCTCATCTAACTTAAAGAAGAGTCCAAAGAATAAAAAGGGCAAATGGTATCATGCAGACAAGAGGACGGAATTCAGATAAAAGGGCAAATGGTATCTTGCAGACAAGAGGACGGAATTCAGATACCAGGTAGATACAGAAATGTTCTCTCTGTTCTTTTCCAGTACTGGGTTTGAATGTGGTGACATGAGCTAGACACAAGGGAACACGTAAAACAATCATTCAAGCAATACCTTTTATTCTCACTCTGTTGCCTAGGCTAGAATGCAGTGGGAGGATCTCAACTCACTGCAACCTCCACTTCCAGGTGCAAGTGATCCTCCTGCCTCAGCCTTCTGACTAGCTGGGATTACAGGCGCATGCCACCATGCCCAGCTAATTTTTTGTATTGTTAGTAGAGAAGTGGGTTCGCCATCTTGGCCAGGCTGTTCTTGAGCTCCTGGCCTCAAGTGATCCGCTGGCCTCGGCCTCCCAAACTGCTGGGATTATGGACGTAAACCATCACACCTGGCCGTGATAACTTTTAACAGTTTATCTAAATATTTTTGCATTTATCTTCATATTCAATCTGCACTATTCTTTGAAGTTCATTTTACAGCTGAGTGAACTGAATAAAGTCAAGGAGCTTGATTGACCAAGTTCTCAGCTGGTTAAAAGCAGAAGCCGGGAGCAGGGGCTCATACCTGTAATCCTAGAACTTTGGGAGGCTGAGGGAAGACACTTGCTTGAGCTCAGGAGTTCAAGACCAGCCTGGGCAACACAATAAGACCCAGTGTCTATGAAAAAAAAATAAAAAATAAATTAGTCAGGTCCAGCATGGGGGTTGAAGCGAGACGATCTCTTTAGCCCAGGAGTTCCAGGATGCAGTGAACTATGATTGCTATGAGCTGCACTCCAACCTGGATGACACAGCAAGACCCTGTCTCAAAAAAAAAAAAGCCAAGATTCAAGATTCAAACCTAGATCTGTCTCTCAATGTAATGCTCATTTAAGTCCTTTACTCCATGACTTGAAAAGAGCTTCAGTAGTCTTGAAGGGAAACCAGACATCAAGAAGGTTTAAAATTTCCAATAAGATTCATAAAGAAAATAATTGTCATCCAAGGCTGCAATTTTATCTGCATTTTTATGACTAGAGTGTCCCAAATCCCAATGCTATCAATATTCCATTTCTAGTCAGTTTCCATTTCTTCATCAGCGTCAAGAGGCAAAAATACTGATTTCCCCCTTTTGGCCACTGATTAGAAAGCATGTTGTTCAGGGCCGACAAATTAATGATAAAGAGAAATCAAGGACCTTGAACAATTAAGGGTGAAATTAAGACATTGGATGTTGTCTTCTCATTTTTCTGATGACTGTTAACAATTGTGCTGTCGTTTGTGAGAGAAGATATAGAAAGTTCTGGTGTAAATTTCTTCATGCTAAATGAGTGGGCTTATGTTATTATAATAAATATGTGTTTTTAGGTGGCAGAAGATTTGAGATTGTATTTTTTTCTGAACATTTCATTTTTTACATTTTAGACATTGAATTATGATTCAGCTTATAAAGAGAAGAGAACTAAAAAATAGGGTATGTGAAAGGTTTAATAACACTTCTTTTATCTAGCTTAGTCTTGAATTTTAAGTTTATGAACTTTTAAATCAATGTGTAATTATTTTAAATATTTTTAAATAAATAAATTATTTAAAAATTTATTTTAGGCCATAGCATTAAATGAAAAGTTCAGCTATAAATGTTATTCATCTTATTCATTACCAATGACATTTTTTCATTCACTGTGGACTTCATTTGAAGGATTTGACATTTTACAGTAGATGACAGAAAATGGAAAAAAAACACAAGCTTTTTTTATTCCTTTTTTTTCCCTCTCTCTCTCTCTGCTTTAATAATTCTGTTTGGCCTGACACAGGTATTTGTGCCCCCCCAAAATTTTCAAATTTGTTTTTACTGTTGTGATAAGACCAAAGTTATTGAGTTTGAGACTGGAAGGAATTTTCTTTAGGAAATGTGGAAGGTGTGATTGGAAGGAAAATGGGTTTGAGGGGAGTGGGAGCACTTGCAGTGCTGTTTCCTGGATAAGGCGTCCACCCAACTCACTTTATACCAATCTCAGTAAGAAAAAGGCAATCCAGCCACACCTGAAATCAGATTTCAACTTCATGCATTTTTTTCTTTAAAGGGTTATAAAAGTTGTTTTTAGGAGGACACACTGTCACACACATGTCCTACAGGCATACACACACACACACAAAACTGCTGAACACTTTCAGCTAAAATCTTAAAAAAAAAAAAAAAACTTTTAATATGGGGGAGGTGCTTATTAAACTGTGAGAGGAAAATCTCATTATCAGGCCTTTTACAAATAAAACGAATCTTGAGATTAAATATTGTTACTATCATTATGAACGTTCGCTTTCCTTCTCTCTCGCTCTCTTTTTTTGGTGACAGAAATTCTCACAGGTGGTTCTAATTAGACATAAATAGTGACAGTGGCCAGTTTGACTAAATCCAGATTCCGGCCAAGAGTAATGGAAAAAAGTCTCAGCTTGCCTTCTTAAAAAAATGGAATCTATATTGAGACAGTTCAAGGAAATGACGCCTCTGGTGAGATGTAAAAACCATAGCTCAAGCCCCTTTGTGTGTTCTCCCTTTAGGGAGTCAAAGCAGCATAAAACACCTAATGGCATGTTCCTCCCTGCCCATATTAAATTCCAGGTTTCTCAAAGAAAGCTTGTATTCATCTACCTAAGACAAACTTTCATGACGTTGGCATCTGATAGGAAGAAAAACCAAAAAACCAAAAAACGAAAGAAAGCAAGCCATGTATGCTATCTCTATTGTCTTGTAATTTTAATCCTTTTATATGGACTAGTTGAATGGGTTTTTGATAATTCTGTCAAGTCACATCCTAAATACTTCACTGTTTTTATAAAAACTTTTGTCACCTTTCGTTTAGCAGGGCATTACAGAAAAAGAGTAAGTCTTTTTTAAGAAAAGGTTCCAAAAAATCAATAGGTTAGTAAAACTTGAATTGTTCAGCATGCATGTTCCAGGATAACAGCCTTTCTTCCTAGTCATGTTCTTTTTCTTGTTATTTCACACCAGTGTCCTATGAAGCCAACACACTCATCTTTGGATAAGAAATGTCTGTAAAAATGTATACAGGTATTTAATGGACATGCTGAGTAATTTTTAGATCTCCTTAAGCAGGGTCATTGCATTTAATTGGGTCACTGCCCTAGGACACTCAGCCAGTGGGATCCGTGAAGGTTAAAATCCAGCCCATGTGTCTTTCACAAAGCCTTATCCTCTTCCTAGCAAGCAACTGCATCTGCCTGGAAGAAGTGACAAGTTTTCTAATTTGCAGAGACTGGGCTTGCTGCATCCTGTAAGTCATTTTTGCAAACCCAACCGAAAAGGAAAAAAACACACGATTATTTACTAATGTAATCATTACTTATTTTTGCCTTCTCTTTAAATATCCGAACATACAAAGAATCTGAACACTTAATTTTTTATCCAGAAATATGATAAGGCACAATACATCAGCCACTGATACTTGACTTTATGGTTTCTTTCTTTCTTTTTTTCCTTTTGAGATGGAGTCTCTCTCTGTTGTCCAGGCTGGAGTATAGTGGCATGATCTCCATTCACTGCCAGCTCCGCCTCTCAGGTTCACACCATTTTCTTCCCTCAGCCTCCCAAGTAGCTTAGACTACAGGTGCCCACCACCACGCCTGGCTAATTTTTTTGTATTTTTGGTAGAGACAGGGTTTCACCACATTAGCCAGGATGGTCTCAATCTCCTGACCTCATGATCCACCCTCCTCAGCCTCCGAAAGTGCTGCGATTACAGGTGTGAGCCACCATACCCGGCCAACTTTATGGTTTCTTAAGCATATACACTGAAGTTCATTGAGATATGATATCCTTGGCCGACCAATTCAATGCATATTGACATTGATAGATAGCATAAAAATTGGGGGAGAGAGAGGACAGAAATAAATATCCAGAGAAGTCCATAAGTACCTCCTTCCATACAATTCATAAATATGCTGTTAAGTAAATTTTTAGAGTAGTCAGTAATGGTCCATTTCCACTTTTGTATACTTGTTTCTAAATGCATGGTAAAATAGCAACAGTCTAAGCAAATAGTCTTTAAAACTCTACCCTTTATGAAACATGTCTTCAGTTTTTATGTTTAGTATATTATTACCACAATTATTATTACTACTATTTTATCTCATCCAAACCTGTTCTTGAATTCAGAATACTTACAGCAATGCCTGGATATTATCTTGAAAGATATTTCTCCTGAGTCAAGAAGTTTAAAAGTATGAAGAAGAGCAAATCAAAACAAATAGAATGAGCACTTTATAAACAGCATACCCTTGTGAATTTTATTTTTTAGCAGTTCAAATAGATCCCCAGTGACTATCCCTTGAAGTTATTTTCAGCACTTGTTTTTTGCAGATGTAAAATATTTTTTCATATCAATGCAAAAATGACTTCTCTTTATTGATGGTTAGATTCCTAATGAGGCTGATCTACAGCAAAAGACCTGAATTGTCAGTCCTAGCCTTTTAACTAATAGTGACAAAATAGATATTCTTGTTCTATTGCATTGGGGAATTCCTTTGATCTTAGTAGGGATCCAGGGATAATAAGAGGTGTTCTGGAGAAAAATATCAGTCCAAGCAGGTTAAAAGTATTATCTATTTTGCTCACATCATCACCAATCCAAGAAATAACTAGAGACCTAGAGGAGTTATAGAAGATTCTAGCAGCTTATCTACCAAAGTTTTTCCTCTTCATGAGTGGTGGTGTTTTATATACAGAACAAATTATCCTGGGATATTGGCAGGCTTTCAATAATATTTTAGGTGAGTCTCGAGATTGGATGCTTCCAGAAAAGAATCATTCTGAGCAAATTTGGTTCTTAGCTCCAATCTACCTTATGAGGCTGTGACAGGTCTGTAATGCACTCCAGAAGAAATTTTAGACTCTGATTGTTCCATCCCACTTGTTTCACCCAGACCCTTAACAAATAAGAGAAAGTTTCAAGCAGCTGATTTTAGAATAAGAAATTTCAACTATGGGTCTCAGGGAGAGATGTTTTATCCATTCATAATTAAGACACTTGGGCCATATGTTTTTCTTTCCACTTTGTCACCTCCTCTCTATTTCTGTGTGGTTTTCTCTGATTGTTGCTTTCTTTGTTGTTGTTGTTGCTGTTGTCTGTCTCCAGTTAGTGGCAGCAACTGGAAAAGCTCCCCACCCACGTAGCAGCCTTTTTCCCCCACAGAGAGCTTTGGTTAAAGGTCCGCCTTGCTCTTCCAGCTAGCAGGATACCTGCTGGTGCTGGTCTAACAAGATAGACTGTTCCTACTCAAACATCCCAATTGCCCCAGCTGCAATTCATAGCCATTCTTTTATCTGTGAAGTTATCTATTAGTGTCTACATTTGTTGGCCTTAGAGCCTTATATGCAAATTTTAATCATATCAGTTCAGCTCTCTTTGCTCTCCTCCTAATAACTGCCCTTTGGTGCCTCTTTTTTCTTGTTGACTTTCCTATTGTCTCAATCAAGGAGGTGAGGATGGGGCTTTGATCTGGCAGGATAATCCTAGACCTATTCTAGGTTTTACTTAAATAGTTGTACAGATCATTTTTTTCTTTTGTAAATTAATCATAAATTCCCTTCTTCAATTTTGGCATCGGCTCACCTGAATGAAATACTATCAACTTCACCTACCTTTTTTCTTTCAAAATGTAACAAAAGACTTTTTACAATAAATTACTATAGGTAATCAAAAAAAGCACAGTTAACAAGAAGGGATCCCCAAGCACAATAATTAAGTTTTTTTTCTCTTGCTGGGTGATGAAAAAGTGAAAATTTTTAGGTGTGACTAGCTTTGGACCCTGAATAAGGCTCCGCCATCTGTGTCTCATTTTTCCCCTTTATAATCTTAGTGGTTGGTGATGGTTGTCTCAAAGATCTCTTCCAGTCCTAACATGATAATGGAATTCTACATTTTAAGTATGTTCATTTCATTTGAATTTATCTCAAAAGGTGAGGTCATATAGATATTTCAATGTAAATATTTTACTGTGACTGACAGCAGCAACATTTAAAATGCCTGTAAACATTTCCACTGATCAGATGATCCTCGTAGTAAAAAACAAAATCCAGAGAATTGGAAAGGTAGGGGAAGTCAGCGTTCTCCCTATCCTAGGAGTCTCATAGTCTCATTAGCAGAGGCGATGAGTGGATATTTGGCTAATGATGCCAAATATCACTACACTTAGAGGATTTAACTTGTCAGGGCTTAGTTTAAGGGAAGTGGTGGAATGACTCTGCAATCTGTTACATTTATACAGTGTATTCATTCACGGTGAGGTGTATTCCTCAGAAATAATTTAGCTGATTACTAGCCTAACTTCCAGGTTGCATGCCTAATGCTGGGAGCCCAACCCCTGTCAATGCTGGAAATGATTTGGGATGTACCTTTTCAGGTATCATATTCAATGAATAACTGCATGTGCAGATCCAGGAGTTACTACAATGTCCTCATTCCATAGTGGAAATCCCCTGCTCCCAAATGGGCAGGGAAGGACCAGGACTTGGGAGAGCAGGGTTCTGAGCATTATCTGAGGACTGGTGGTGACACACATCAGGCACATACTCCCTCCTGGTCATTCCTCTTCCTCTGCTAGATGTAGACAAACTTCATTCTCTCCTTCTCTTCCATTACCTCTCCCTCTTGTCTTGTCACTGACCCAAAGTCACAACCAGAATTTTAAACCTACTAGAAAAAGGGGGAAAAGGCAAATGAGACCTTCTCTTTCTAGTGTCTTATTTATTTATCTAGAAACAAACTTTAAAGATTGCTCCTCTTGTTAGCAGATAAGGGGACAGAATATCTCCCAACAGCTAGTTTGATGGTGAATGCGTAAACCTATCAGGAAGGGAGAATGAAAGGATTTGTCTCTGGGTTCTCAGAAAAATTGGTTTTGTAATTCTTAGAAGCATGATAAAAGGGACATTAAATCAACTTTGAAAGCTGTGGAAGAAAAGTTATGATTCTTCCTTACAGATGTTTTATCAGAAAAGAATTCTAAAATGTACCCCCACTGCATTTAAGTGTTCCGTGCCCCTCAAACATTTTGGGTACCTATAAAAAAGTCCTGGTGTTCAGCAGGATCATATTAAAATTTGTTTCTTGGGGGCTACTGTGTATTTCTAATCTGAGGAATACTGCCTGACAAAGAGGAGATGCTCCATAAATTTTTGCTAAATGTTCACTGAAAGACTTGAACCTCCTCCTAATAGGTGCCAATTAATGAACAATGAAATGACATGTACAGAATCTCATATCAGGAACTTACAGCATGAAAGAAGGGAACTCGATGTGGATTGTCTGAAAATGATGCAGAAATCTTACGCAAACGATAAAATAAAGCCAAAGAAAATGCAGAGGCATCTTTTCTAGTAAACCATTTTAATGTAAAAAGTACCTGCTTCTGAGTACAAAAAGGCCACTTTTTTCCAAGTACATCTTACATTTGACAATACAAAAAGCCATTGTTTCCCTAATGATTTTATTATGGTTTTCCTTAAATGGTTAACCTGTAGCATCCATGCTGTATGAAAATGGAAGGCTGTATATTCTTTCTGGTGTATGCTTTCCAATTAGTTGGATGTCTGAGGAGCTGCATGTAATCTTAATAATGCTCAGATTTGATATAAGCCATTTTAGTAGATAATGGCTCTTTGAAGGTAAGTGAAAGGGATAATAACTTTTGGCAATATTGTTGTTCAGGAAATTTCAATTCTTTCATAGGAAACTGAAAATACTTAGAGGATTAAAGTGACTACAGTGCACAGATGAAAATCCCCGTTTGGAAGCTGGCTTTTCTCACAGTTTCTCCATGTTGACTGTTTTAACAATCTCCCTGCTTAGCTATAAAATCTTCATACTATAGAGTGTAACATTGTTTAAAAGATACTTTAGCCTCATAAATCAAGTGCTGAGATAATGCATTATGTGTGATACTCTCCTAGGAGTACTCACAAGCACTCTGGTGAATGCTAACCTGGCCGAGTGTTTTTTTCAAATATTATTCTCCTTTACTTCTTTGTCAGGATCCCAGGGCCCTGCCATCCCAGCCGATAACACCACAAATGGAGACAAGGATAAATGATGCAAAGACTGAACACGTGTGCTATTTGCAGCAAGGTAACTGCCACACTGGAGATTCTTAACTCTGCTTGGGCTCAGCATTCAATGGAACAGAGAATCACTTGTGATTTCCCAGAATTTCAGAATATGTTCGTTTCTTCCCTTGTGTACTACCAGCAGTTGTTTGTATCCAATGAGAAATCTAAATCTCAGGACTTGTACTTGAAATAGAATCATGGATCCTTAGCTTGGGAGGATTTTAAAGATGATCTAAGAACGTGGTGTATAAATGTTAATGCCCATAATAAATTCACACAGACCATATTTAATTACAGATGCTTGGCCTTCATGCTCAAAACTATTAAATATTTTCATGATGGGCACTGTTGTGGATTTGAAGAGACTAATCGCATTTATTTTATAGTTATCCTCTATGTTCTGGCTTGTCTGTTTTTTCTTGTGTTAGGTCATTTGTTCAGTTGGTATTTCCTTTGCATACTGGTTTCTTCAATAGAGCATTTTGGCATATCAGGTAACACTTGCTAACAATGGTTTGATTTATCAATACCAGGAATTGAAGTAGGTACACTTAAAAATGTAAAAAATAATGTACTCTACTCTAGGGTCATTACAAAGTCTCGGGCTCTGTAGAGAGGCAACTGGGATAGAGAGGAGGAAGGTGGGGAGCAGGTGGGGAGTAAGTTGGGGGGCTTTCCCTTAGGGTGGATGGAGAGCTTGCCTTATGAGACATTAGGGGAAGAGTCCTCTTGTCCATCTCAGTGACAGGAACTTGTCTGAATTACTGCTTCTCTTCTTTCAGCCCCAGCATACCTTTGAAATTTCTACTGAAAAGATCCCCAACTTCATTCAGAAAGACCATCTTTCAGCTTTTGCCTTGGGACAAATGCCTTAGTCCTTAGCTACCTTGGGGACCAGACTGCCCTAGTGTCCTCCTCCTCCTCCACTGCTCCTTATCAAGTTCTGCCTTTGAAGCTTTAATATCAGCTTAAGATGAGATTCTGATGAGATCTTTCACTGTTTAAAAAAAAACAATTCTGTCTAAGCCTGTGTTGTACTGTGAGTTCCTCATCACTTTTGGCTCTCAACTGCTTCGGACTTTCTGAACATCCTTCATTATCTCAGTTTTCCATTGCTGCCTTAAAATGTATGTATTCCTTCTCTTATGAGGTTTTGGGAGGGAGGAGAGAGAAATGTGTATAATAGTTGCCTTAAATGTGAAACTGCCAACTGAACTTGAGATACGATTTTCCCTTTACTCAAAATAATTTTTGATACAATAGGAATTCCAAACTGTGGTCTGCAATTCAATAGAACTGGTGATTATATAGTTTGAATTAAATGCTAGCCCCTTGTGATGCAATAGTCTGCATCTATGAATTACTAAGCCTCAACTCAATTCCTAGGTGCTCCTCAACCCAGGCAGACCTATATGCACTTTCAAGGCACCTGACCTTTCTATGTATTGTAGGAGTGAATTTGGGGTGGGTGCCATACACTTAGAATTCACCCAGCAGTAGTTATCCAAACATCTGGTACAGAAAAGTCACATGTTAAATAGCTGTTAATGTCATAAAGACTCCAGTAAAAGGATGAGATGGAAGAATTATAATATTTTGGCTTTGGCAATGATGTCAGAAAAGTTTCATTCTGAATCCACCTTAATGTACCTTTAGCTTTACAGCGTCTATTGGCCTCTTTCATTGAGCAGAATAGAATTATCTGGTAAATTATGTGTTAGAAAAGTCTCTCAAACTTCTGAAGTTCTTTTAACTCACATAGAAGAAGCAGCAGAATACAGTAAGAGAAACATACTACACAAGATAATAATATAGATTTAGTATTATAGTATGCTGTAACTTACTATATTATACTATAATATATAGTAATATATAAATAGTACATTATTGTAATATGGAATAATATAATTTAGAAAATAATAATAGAAAAATAGTGTGGAAATGCCAAGTCTACATTAAACAATCTTGATATCTTAAAGCTAACTGTAATTGCTAATTTTAATCTTTTGAGCCTTAATTTGTAATATAGTATGTAAGTGTGTGTGCCTGTGTGCGTGTTTTTGTGTGGGGTGTGTGTGTGTATTTTCTTTCTTACTCTGAATCTTTAAATTATGGAAAGGAAGCCTACTTCTTCTTCTTCTTCTTCTTTTTTTTTTTTTTTTAGACAGAGTCTCACTCTGTCACCCAGGCTGGAGTGCAGCAGCAGGATCTCAGCTCACTGTTACCCCCGCCTCCCAGGTTGAGGAGATCCTCCCACCTCAGTCTCCCTAGTAGCTAGGACAACAGGTGCACACCAACTTGGCTAATTTTTTGTATTTTTAGTAGAGATAGGGTTTCACCATGTTGCCCAGGCTGGTCTCGAACTCCTGGGCTCAAGCAATCCATCCGCTTCAACCTCCCAAGTGCTGGGATTACAGGCGTGGGCCACCGCACCTGGCCTGGAAAGGAAGCCTTTTTATATGAGTTGTTTTCTACACAGTAAGTACAGAACAACGTCTATGACTATGACTGTATAATTTTTCTATTAATTCCTGTAACTTATGACATGTAGCTTGTAACATGACGAGACCAAGGAGTGCCACAAAAACATGAGATGCATGTGGTTAAATCCATTTCATGGTGCTAGTTCCTAGCCATTCACTTACAGGTGGGGGTGACCATTCTTTGGCATTTGAATGACTCATTTTCTCTCCTTCAGTTGCACTTAATTCGTCATCAAGAACTTATTGTACTTATGTTTCTTAGAACAACATTGTTCTTTTTATAATTTCTTTAATAGTGGCATGGAGCTCCCTCTGTAATCTAATGTTTTTTTTCTCAGTGATTCTCCATCCTTTTGTCTTTGGAACAATAGCATTTTTGCCTTGGTGTGGGATGAAATAGAGGTGTGAGGGTTTGGCAGTCACCCACCTCATGCACAGTGCCATGAATGTCATTGTCATTCAGGAGACATGCTTTGACCCCTGGGCATTTATAAATCCATGCACTGCAATAACAGCCCATAAAAAGTGGCTGAATAATTTCCAAAGAGTAAAAGGAAGCTCAGATTAAAAAGGAAATACAGTTCATGTCCCACCAGAGTCACCAAAAAAGAGAAAGAATAAAGAAGGAAGGAAGGAAGGAAGGAAGGAAGGAAGGAAGGAAGGTAGGAGGGAGGGAGGGAGGAGGGAGGGAGAGGAAGAGAGAGAGGGAGACAGAAGAGAAGAGAAGAGAAGAGGAGAAAAGAAGAGAAAAGAAGAGAGATGTGGCCTGTGCAGTCTAGAAATGCTGGCATTTGTACCTACACCTGGTGATGCTGGATGAAGAGAATAATAGTACTAAACTCTTATCACTCTGGGTGACTGGTAAACTGTTTAGATGACTCCTAAATTGGTCTTGAACTTCAGATGGAAACTTGCTTTCAGTGGAGTTTAACATGGGACTTCCAAAGATCTTGCAAATGATGGCTCCCTCATATGGTAAGTTAATTAGAGAATTAACCACTTTAATTTTAACCAGTTAGTTTAGGAGGATAGAATAGACTTGTAATCTATGTGGGAAATGAGATGTAAGTGAGGGGCATGGTCAAAACAACTCTCAAAACAACACACAAACTTTCCACTTCCCATATCGGTAACCCGAAAATGGCTGCCCTGAAGTCTCTTTCTGGATTTCCTGCATCAAATGCAAGAGGTAATTTGTGGTGACTCATAAAAGGGTAACTACTTTATTGATAAATACAAGACTAGCCTCAGAAATTCATTATGATCTCAATCATTGTCATTATTCCAGCATCTGATAATTAGTAGAGTGTAGGCTATGACTACCTGAAGACTGTAAGAACTTCGATCATCCAGGAAACTTGGGGAAGGTAGAAATAGTATCTAAATGCTAAATTTAAATGCTGATATGGTAAAGTCTGAAACATTTGAGTACAGACACAATATGGCCATGTAATAACAACTCTGAATATTACTCTGACTGAGAAAGTGCCAATGTAATTTTCTGGATTACTTTTGTTGGCTGTATGAGTATTTTGGCTATGTTTTATTAAATCTTTGAATACTTTAGATACTTCTAAAGGATTAGATGAGAAAGGTTTCATCATGCTCTATCAACAATTAAACATATTAATAAAAGAAAGTGCCATTTAGTAACCACAAAGTATGTGTCCTTCCAGCAAAGTGAACAGTGGCAAAGGGGAGTGTCATATGATTAAAAAAAAATGTGTGCCTTGCTAAGGCATAACATATCCCCAACTTGTAGGATTATCGCTAGAAAATGGTATGCCCCCAGACTTCTCACTTATCCTCTCAAAGCCAGCATGTTCTTTTTAGTGACTTCTTTGCAACATGCTATGAGACTAAAATAATTTAACATCTGACTTCAATGGATATGAGACATTTGGAGTATTTTTTACCTTTTACTCATTCATAATAGAGATGGGAGAGATGAGGGCAAGTAGAAAGTAGGTTCCCAGACATGAATAATAGGTTATTTATTGATTGTTTTCGTAGGTTACTTTGATATTTTTGCTCTGTGGGCAAAATAGAAACCAACAAGGTCAGTGATTCATATCCTCTGCTGTCAGCTGCCACTTGGTCACCTTTGGCAGTATTCATATACGTAGATACATCTCTTCAGCTCCTGAGTGGTTTTCTATAAGGAAGTCCTTGATGTACTATCTCTCAGGCAATATTTAAGAGAAAAAAAAAATAAAATCACAGAAGATAGACCACTAGGGACACATTGACTCCAAGAAAAAGCCATGTGAGTAAATCGGTATTCCCCTTCATTGTCTCCAGGCTCAATGGTGAGAACTGCACATTTAAATGAAATGAGCATGCGCCTTCCTCTCCCTCCTCTTCTTAGACAATTAGATAACACTCCACGAAGGTCTGTCATTCAAGAGGACAGTCAGTTTGGAGATGCTACTTGCATTGTGATAGTGGCATTTGCTCAAAAGCAGATAGTGGGTCTGCTTTTGAGACAGCAGGGCTGTGGGTGGTCTATGTTCCCTCTGTTTTAAAATCTTATCATTGTCAGCCTAGCTGAGATAAAGTTCATGCCCAACTTTTTGAAGTTGTGAACATGGAATCACAAGGAATCAGTTGTTGGAAAGATTTCTGGAGTATTTTATGTGCATTGTCACTCAAAAACCTGGTCCTACAACTCAGAAGTCTACATTAGACTAGGACAGAAAGAAATGACAGACACTTCTTTAACTTCTTTCACTTAACTTTAAAGAAACTTTTAAAAAGTTATTTAAGTTTCAAGAGCTAACTTTTGATGACTTAGAAGGCTACACAAATTAGTTCAAGGTCCCAGAGGTTTTATAGATGATCTGTGTAATTTCCTACTTAATTTGTAAACTCATGTAATTTTGAATGCATAGAAGCAAAATATTTCTACTTCCAATAGATTTATGGAAAGTTGAATGTGAATGTTTGTACCTGTATGTGGACCAAGTACATTTTCTAAAACAATTAATTCTGTACTATTACGTTTTGAATGTAAAGCAACCTGAAAGTTATTCATGAATGTGTTCTGCAAGCTTTGTTGGAATGTAAGGTGTTTGATATGGTTTTATAATGGAGATCCTCAATGGATAATGAAATACAGATAAAGTCATTGAGAATCATTTCTGAAGAGTAGGTAATTTAAGATTATAAGGTGACAATTCTCTGAAATTTTTGGAATAATGAACAGAAGAGTAAAATTATATTTAGGATTGGATGGTAAGTGGAACAATAGATTATGTGTTATCTATTGGGGCAAAATATATTTCAGCATTTGTGAGGAAAATATGATTTGAAGAAAGTCAATAGAATTTAAATCTTTGTTTCTGGACAACACAATGTTTTCTAAGAAATTCTCAAGCAACCTTGTCCACATGAGAAACTGAAAATCAGACTTTCTTTACATGCCACCAGTAGATTGCTCAAAATTCTACTAAGAAGACATTTGGGATTTTATTCTCAGGTCCAAATATAAATATTAGAACAGATTATGTAGTGCCCCTGCTTAAAAGACTAAAGGCAGCTCAAATAGCTTGGTTCTTTGATAGGAAATTGGAAGCAAACTATATAGCGAACATACAATTTGATTTTTTTATATAGTATTCGCATAAATCGTAATTTCTACTTCTGTTTAATTTCAAAAGAACAGGATATCCATTTTATTTACATTAGTGGAGATATGTGAGGGATTAATAAAGGACCCAAGAGTTTTGGGGAATTCCTGCAAGGTGCCAGATACTCTAGAAGCTCCTTTCCTATATAAAATTTGTAATTTAATCTTTTCTATGATTATTTGCAGTTTATAGATGAGAAAACTGTCCTTTAAGTGGTCTTTCCAAGTTCGTATACCTAATTAATAGCAATACTAAGATTGAAAGCTAAGACTAATCCTGGGCCTGCACACCTATACAAAATAATTCTGTGAGATCCAAAACTTTTATACCAATTTTGCACTATTTCCTTAATGTAAGCATCTGTATATTTGCCAACCTTCTCAACATGTTATTTGCCATTTGACTTTGCATGAAGAGATGGGAGATCAGAAAAATAAATTTTTAGAGAGACGCTTTTGGACATAGTAGAAAATGCATCAATAGTAATATCTGTGGTTATTATGACTACTATCATTTCAAGTAGAGGGTAAAGCAAGACTTCTTTTAAATCAAGAGCAGGTTGGCTCAACTTCTTTACCCCATGTAGCTCCAGTGAACATCGTTCCACAAAGTTTGTAGTAAAATGATGACTTAAGGTATCCTACTGCTAATAGGTTTTGAAGGAATAAAATTGTAAACTACATTTGAAATATGTGCTTTGGATAAGAAAAAGTCAAAATCTGAAGTTTTGCAGTTATATGCAAAAATTTGAAATTGGATATAAATTAATGTGTGAGTTATACAGTCAAGGCCAGCATAATGCTAGCTGAAAAATAAAATTAAATGTACAGTACTTGTATTAAATTGGTATTTTTCAAGAAACATCATTCCTAAAATCATTTAGACCTATTAGATATTTAAAATGCAGTGCTTAGCACTCTGCCGGGGACAAACACTTTACCTGTATCACAGGTGTCTACGAAGGGTTCTTTTGTGTTTGACCTACAGTTTATCCAAATCCATGCAATTGTCTTGCCTGCACTTCCTCCTGCTGTGTCTGGGGAGGTCCCCTACTTACTTCTGCTTATCTAGGCTTGTCCTCCTCCCTGCAATCTTCCCTGTCTTTCCCATCCTTAATGCATTCTCAATTTTATTGCATACTGAGATACAGGCTCCCTTCTGTAGCTAAAGTTTTACTAATTGTTAATTCTTTATTTCTTCTTCAACTGAATCTTTCTAAGTGTGGGAGTCATTTCATAGACTTGTTCTGCACCTGTTATGGCTATCTTCAAGAGCCCGGAATGAGGGATTATCTTTATCCATGATTTACTAAGAACTAAGGCCAGTCAGTGTAGGCTGGAAGTAGCAACAGTTTGACTCAATATATTAAGTTAAAACTTTCTAATGAATAGGATTCTTCCATGAGGGGAAAAATCTATTTCGAGAGACTGTAAAGGTGTGTGTGTGTATATATATAAAGACTGAATAATCACTTCGAAGAGATCAAGGAAATTTGAACTGTGATTGGCAATCAATAGGACCTGTCAAGCTTGGAGACCTCGAAGTCAATGATGATGTTATTACCACTGATATTCCAGGGAAAAGAATAAAGGAGAAAGGGTGAAATCAGATTCATCTACTTCTTTATAAATGCAAATTCTCCTTCTCCCCAAAGCAACGCCTGGATACAAGGTCACATTCTAGACCATGCATATTTAGTTATGCATGGTAAACAGTACTTGCGAATGAAGATGCTTTTATTTTGCGCTTATTATTTTAGAGATAGTACATTGTTGCCTCAGATGGTAAAAACCAAACAAAACTTGCCACTGTATTCAAACTTATTTTACTCCTACATCTTTTTTCCTTCACTGAAAATATTCTTCACTATATCAAGTTTTTTCTTATGAAACTAATTCTTAAATCTAGCAATTAGAAAAACTTTCTGTGCTACTGGCTGGGCTTATGACTGTATGCTCCCTTCCACTCCACTCCCCAGGCAGAGTGGAAGGTCTCCCTGGATGCACTACCTTCTCTCTGTATCAAGGCTGAATGTGGTCACTTGGCTCGTCTGCATGCTTCAGAAGCTGGTTGCATGCATTCAGTTCTCCAACACCTTCCTTCATGGGAATGAAGTTTGGCAGAAGAAGGAAATTTTCAGCCCAACCCACCATGCATGCAGATATGACCACCTAAAGAGGATGCATGCAGATATGACCACCTAAAGAGGTGTGACAATGAGTATAGAAAGCACCCTGTAGCCTGTAAACCATAAAGTAAGTATGGTTTCTAAGATTATGGGTGGACTGTAATCTCTCCCCAGCCAGGTAAGTTAACTACCATGTTGTGCTTTTACCTCTGCAAATTTCCATTCCTTGTGAAATGCATCTACAGTGAAGTAAAGAACTCTAAAAATATGTGTTCATTCACTCACTCATTCATTCATTCACTTAGCATAAAATGTTGCTTTGACTGGAAAAAAACAATAGCCCCAATCTTGATTTAAATATTTGCCTGCCAGTCTGATTAGTCTAACTTCTATGTGCTGTAAGTACATACCACATTTCAAAGATTTAGCATGAAAATGTAATGTAAAATATGTCATTATAAATTTGCATATTGATTCCATGTTGAAATAATTGTATTATGTATGGACTGGGTTCAATATATTATTGAAATTATTTTTACTTTTAAAAAAATTTTAATGACTACTAGAAAATGCAAATTTACATATGTAGTTCACCTTATGTTTCTACTAGGCACCATTGTTCTAGAGAGTTTGCCACATGGCCAGGCAACCAATAAAGCATTTCGAAACATCTAGTTTTACAGGGTAGCAGAGCACCTTGTCGTCCACAAAGTCTGTGAGGCTCAAGATCTCTCAAGACTGTGGATCCATAACTGGTTCTCATGGATACATTTATAAATTTATGTCACATAACTGGTTCCTATGACATGCCCCCTCTGCTCAATGCTCATCAACTCTATGTGAAAACCACTTTCCAATTTGCACAAGTTATGGACAGAGGGAGTAGCATTTTGGTTTCCTTCCTGCTCAACATGATGTCATCTAAAGGAATGTATTGGGAGATGAGTTTCCTTGTGTCTTGTGACAACTGCCAATCTTTTATTTGAAAATTTAAAACAGCCACACAAATCATGTCTTTTATTGTCCTAAGAAGAATATACCATTCTTATTTGAAATATGTTATGTGATGTGAAATCCTGTAGAAATACAAACTGGTCAGGAGAATGGCGTAAACCCGGGAGGCGGAGCTTGCAGTGAGCTGAGATCCGGCCACTGTACCCCAGCCTGGGCGACAGAGCAAGACTCCCTCTTAAAAAAAAAAAAAAAAAAGAAAAAAAAAAAAAAGAAATACAAACTGGTAGTAAACACTAAGAGAAAAGCTCCATGAGTGCAATTTGGTAACTTTTCTACTGTCAGTTGGTAAAATTGGCAGAATAGATTAGGTAGAAAAGAACCAAAGCAGTCCTCCTCAAACCATAAACCTTTAAATGCCCCTTCCCCTCATGTACTCATGTGTGACATTTTCCTTAATCAACAAATAGTCAACTTTGTTAGTGAAATAAAATATATCCTGCATATATTGCCTTATTTCCACTGCCAAGTTTGCTGTACAAGTTGCCATCTTTACTTGCCTATATCTCTATTTAGGCAAGAGCCTAAGATAGGTAAGAGCCTCCTCTTCTATTTCACCACATGCTCTTTCAGCACATTCTGGAAAAGCAACCTGAGTGATTTTGTAATATTCTAAATCATATCATGTATTTCCCAAATAAAAACCTTCCAGTTCTTCACCATTGAACCTGAATGAAATCTTTTACCTAAGCTGACAAGGCTGTGCAAAATCCCGCCCTTGCCTCTCTCCCTGACTTCACCTGGTGCCATTTCTCCTTTCTTACTAGGCATGAACCCACACTGGCATGCTTTTTATTCCCAGGATATACCAAGCACATTCCTACCTTTAAGCCTTTGCACTTACTGTTTTCTTCACCAGACCTCTTTCCTCAGCTGTTCCCATGGCTCACAGCTTCTTGTCATTTAGGTCTCAGCTTAAATGTTGCCTCCTAAGAGAGGCCTTCTATGACCACCCATCCACAGCAGTCATCGAGTCACTTTCTGGCCCATCACTCTGTCCCTAACAGTTCATATTACTAAATGAGTTTATCCTGTTGGTTTGTCGTTTTCTTGTTTACTATCTATTCCCCACAACCCTTGCAAACTCCAGCCCACTTGAAGGAACACCCCAAGTGTTCTGTCTTGTTCTCTAGCATAGTACCAGCAAATACAAGAGTGCCTGGGTCTATAACACACCCCATGTAATTATTTGTGAATTAATAAAAACAGAAGTAGCAATTATATTGAGACAGTTTTGACTTGCTTTCACATCCACAGGTTTCTCTGAGCAGTTTGAAGACATCGTGCTTCAACATCTTCCATCTCTTCATCACAACCTGATGAGCTTTTTCTTGGAGGAGACCTCATGCCAAAAAATTAAAAATGTGCAATTAATTTGTGCAGTGCCAAATGTCTAACTTGAGGAATGGTGATGCACAGGTTAGAGGAGGATGAAGACTTTGGTTTAATCCAAACTTTTGCTCTCCATTAGACACACGCAGTACCTATATTTCTATAGTAACCCTGGCCCTGTCTGCCTAGGACTTACAGTCTCTACAAATATGAGTCAAGATCACTTACAAGTTATGCTCTAGTCTTTTAGTCTGAGTTTAAATGATTGTGAGGTGGGCAAATCTCCAATCTTCTTGGCTTGTCCCACAAACTTAACCAGCACCCCTGCCTCTGCTTGCTATTAAATGGCAAATTGTTGGCCAGGCATGGTGGCTCACACCTGTAATCACACTTTGGGAGGCCGAGGCGGGCAGATCACGAGGTCAAGAGATCAAGAACATCCTGGCCAACATGGTGAAACCCCGTCTCTACTAAAAATACAAAAACTTAGCTGGGCGTGTTGGCACATACCTGTATTCCAGCTACTCAGGAGGCTGAGGCAGGAGAATTGCTTGAACCTGGGAGGCAGAGGTTGCAGTGAGCTGAGATAGCACCACTGCACTCCAGCCTGGCGACAGAGCGAGACTTTGTCAAAAAAAAAAAAAAAAGACAAATTGTCAAATATATGCTAAACTCATAGCACCCAGGTGAATAAGCAATGAATTCATGTTTATTCCCTCTTCTACTCTGACCATGCATGTTTTCTAGTAAGTTCTTAATCCTTTTCTTGCCCACTCAATTCTAAGGGGGAAAAAATGGGAAATTAAGTAGGCAGGTTTGTCTTTGATGAAAGAAATGCTTAATTTGACATAGATACTTTGAAAGTGTACTCAAAGTGTGTGTGTGTATATATATAAAATAAATAAATTTATATATATATAATCACTTCTATTATTCTACCCAATTAACAGTAAATGCATTTCATAATTTTGAAAGAATTTTCTTAGAATTTTGTTTTGTTTTGTTTTTTTGCAGAGGAGGGACTTCTGTACTTTTAATGGCTGTCTTCTTTTGTACATTCAATGAATACAAATTTAGAGACATAATGCTTGTGTCAGTCTCTATGGGCACCTGGAAATAGAAAACAGAAAATAAACAAGTTGACAAAACTGCACAATTCAATCAACTCTATTTGCATAGTCTTATTTGAACTTAGTTTTATATATACATATATAAAATATATAATGTAGTATTTTAATTTTAATTTTGAATTCTTGTTCATGAAAGCATCTTTATTTTATTTCTACAGGATCATTTTCTCCACAAATTAACAAATCTTCTTTCCAAACATGCCCTGCCTGTAGCATTCAGTGAATTCACAAAGCAAACTTTTGATTTGCAGAAAGTGGCTGCTCATAAAATCTTAAGTATAAAGAAATCTCATAAATACAAATGAGGCTGGCATTTTTTTTAGATTACTAAAAAGATAGCAAAGAGGAGAAGTATGTAGTTTTATCCAGATTCCTAGATGGAGACAGTGAATAAGTTTTCTAAGAAGAGGAACAAGATTTTTAGCTTCAGAATGTAATCCAAGTTTAGCAACATCACTTTTCTTAAAATGTAGGGAATGTTTAAAAAGTATCTTGTTCTAGGCAACATGTTGATTACGCATGAAGAAAACTTCTGGCTTATTTATAGACCTTGAAATGTTTGGTACACCTGAGGAATTCAACTACCTCTCAATTAAGAAAAAACAAAGTTTACAAAAATAAAGATTTGACCGAGGGAAAAGGAGACATACTCTTAAACATACCCATCCTTTAACTGTCTTCTAAGGAATTTTTGTTTTATTTAGGTTTTAATGGCCACCAACAGTGGAGCTGGCTTCCAGGCTGTGAATAGATTCATGGAAGATGAACAAAAACAAATCAACAAATCAACAACGACAACAGCAACATCTGTGTATACTATAGAAGCAGATTTGTAATTATTTTGTACATTGGCTTAATACTGAGAAAGAGACTGAATAATTATTGCACTTCTGGCCAGTCTATACTGTCTCCTGATGAAGGACCCTCCAGCAACTTCAGGCTGAAATGAAGCAGATTCCCTCAGTCCCCACAAACTCTCAAATATGAGCATCTGGAAAAAAAAAAAAAAAAGGGACAGGGACTGAGTCCCAAAGATATTCCCCAGGAACTCTCCCCAATCTGTGGTGCAATATGTGGTCTGACCCAGCTGGACACCAGGCAGCACTTGGCCACCAGCCCTTCTGGCTGGACTCCTCCCCAAGGTAGGGTTTACCCTCACGTAAAATTGCCAACCAGGGCCCACTTGGGTATAGAACTAATTTAGCCTCCTGTACACTTGATGAATGAAGAATTTCCTCTGGGGACTAAATTATAGGGCTTGTTGGAGCTGCTCTTTCGTGATCTGTTATTTGGAGGTAATTTTCCAAAAGGGCTGGAACACATGGCCATGAGCTAGAATAGGATTCACCGTGAACAGCTGCCACGCGCTGGCCGGCACATCCCAGTGCCCTTGTCCTCTCCCCCAGCCTCCCCCGCCACTACCCCTGCTTCCCCAGAGAGGAGGTCCAGACAACAGGGCTGGACTTAAGGTTAGATCTTCTACTTTCTTTCTTAATTAAACCACTAGAATGGAATCTGCCCACCTTTTTCTGCACCCAGGTTTCCAGAAATGTAACATCTTGTTGTAACACGTTTCAAAACAGATGACAGGCCTTCCCCTCATCCTCCAATGTGGCTGATTACAAGCTTCTGTCAAATTTCACCAACCACCCCCCCACCCCAACCCACCCCAGTTGGCTGGAAGATAAGCTTCTGATCTTGCCTTGGCTTTTTGAACTGTTGGAAGCTGTGTAAACACAAGCTGCAGGTTAGTCAGTTTCTATTTGACCCAGGGCCTGCTGAGTGCAAAGAGATTACATTTGAAAACTCCCTTGTCTAATTAAGCAATGGTGACCTATTGCGGGGTGCTTGCTGATGAGGTCAAATAGCAAGGGTTTTTAGGCTGACCTGTTGCAGCTGGTCATTTGCTGATAAATAAGAAACAGCTAGTTTTTAGTGAGCCAACTTCCCGACAGAGCTTTCCTTTCAGAAAGCACTCTAATTTAGTTCTTTCTCTGAATTTCTTAAGTGAGTTTCATTACTTTAGAAAAATTTTCAATACTGAGAGTAACAGACATTTGTCCTATGATGGAAACCTTTCTTTGCACAGCAATGCCCCTTCAAATGATCTGCAAACTGTTTTGCTGTGCCTGTAGTTCTTTTTAGACCACCAACTTCTTCCAAATTGTGAAAGATGAAGGTCATTTTGAATATTGACATTTGGATGGGATGTGGTGGTGATAGTGGGACAGGAAGTCCCAAGAAATAGATCTTAAGACCTTGACCTAGCTACATAATCAGAATCATTTATTGAGCATCTACTTTGTAGCAGATGCTGGTGTAGGATCTTTTAATCTTTATCTCCACTCCTTACCATGATCCTCACAGTAAGTGCAATTATCCTTGTTTCATTGCTAAGATTCCTGAAACATATAGAGGTCAGAAACTTTCACAAAGGCTTGCAGCCATGAAGCGTAAGGTCTGGGGGCTGATCCATAATTCCCATGGCTTTACGTGTTGTTCATTTCAGGAAGCTGCACAATTTCCTTGTGGAAGAAGTGTCTGAAGGCCACCCATCGGGAGCAAAATTTGATGGATGAAGATTCTGTCTGTGAACAAGTAATGAAAGTGAAGATAAATACACTGGAACTATAGACATTGAAAAAGTTATCAATGAAGCCCTCGTATTCACCACCCTGTCCCTACATAGGTTATCCCTAAACCTCCGTAGACGGTATCTGTTTTTCTGCCATCAGAGTCTATTTCCTGAAATTTTGGAAAAAAATGTACACAGAATTCCTGCCTCCTCCAAAATTCAGCACGTGTGTTCTGACAGACGCAGAGTCCCCAGATGCCTGGCCACTATGAATACCTTTGAGCCAATCAGAATCAAATACGTATGTATGGAAAGTTCTGCCACAGACACGGTTGTCCTTTCTCTCTGGCCCTTGGTTGGGAATCACAGGCTGGAGCTACTCCTGTCATCTTGCCACCCACCATACGTAGCAACATGGATGTATCTGAGAGATAGAAAGAAACTATATCCTGGTGATGTTGGAATCCTGATGAAGCTGTGCATAATCTCCCTTGCAGTTTACTTAGAATATGAGAATGTTTTAGATATTTTCAAATGAAAATGCCTAAGAGTTTAAGTATTATTATCTTGCCAGATCCACGCACCCAGCCAATGATGAGATTAGAGTATAACAATATCTCCATGTCTCCAAAGCCATTTATTTTCCATGGAACCATACTGTTTTTTTCCTGTGTGAGAAAGAATGGAGTATGACAACTCTAGAATTACATCTCTTGTGAAATCTTTTAACATGACCCACAATTCCTTTTTCAAACTTCTTACAGGTTCATCATATCAAAAGTTACAACTATATCATCTGTCAATCTCCCACAAGGAAATGACACAAGCTCTCTAATGAAAACATTCTCTGATGCCTTGCAATTTTAGTTATAGACCATTCTGCACAATGTCTCACATACATTTATCTGGCTACATTTTCAGTTTAGTGCTGTATCTTCAGCCTCATATGTAAAACATTTTCCTTACCCCTTGAAAACTGTAGCAAGGTCACAAAACTCATGAATTTATTGTAATAGTAAAAAATGTTTTGCCCCCTGTTTTTATCAGCAGGCCTCGTTTCTAACACTACAGATGTGAATCTTTGCCCTACTTGGAAATTCTTGCCAGTTTCTTTGTCATCCACCTTCAATTATTGGTTCGACAACTAGATATAGGACTAACAGAGACCACATTACCTCTGGATATAAAAGAAAGTTCATTTCCCTTTCATTATATACTTCTTTTCAGGGTGAGAGAGGAAATGTATTAAAATTACTTAGCTCCCTTAGAGATAGCTAAATTACTATTATTTCAACCTAATAATAATAATAATAATAATAATCAGACAAAACCATTTTGTGTCTGATCTATTGGAATGTTTGACAGCATCATGTACATATCCAACGTAATAAAAATTGATCTTATTTGTACAGGATTTCAGCATTTACAGAAACCTTTCACGAAATTTATCTCATTTATTTCTCTTTTCAATCCTACAGTGTTGATATTGTTATTATTCCCATTTTAGAGATTAATATTAGGCGGCTCAGGGATTAAGTGATTTGTTCAAAACTTTTCAACCTCTTCAGTGGTAGGACTGTATTTTATACTCAAATGTTCTGATTAGCGTTCAGACATTTTATGGTTCCAAATAGCTTATTCGGTACCTGGATATCTTTGGAGAGGAGAAGTCGAAGTTAGAATGCCTCCATGTTGCCTCTTTTCTCTAGGTTAAAGTGAGTGGATTTTCTAAACATCTGAGAACAGACTGTAATGTTTCCTGTTTATAGTGATCCCTTTGGGGAACCACAGAAATTCTGATTTTCCTGACCATTTGTCCTCCATCAGGCCCAGATGTTTAAAGGACATTATTTTTATGTGCCAATGATTGCAGTATTTGCATGTGCAAATCATGTAATTACTTAACTACCCAAATTGTGCATGCAACTAAGCTTAATTATGAACTTAGAACATTGCCTTAAGAATCTGACCCTGGAAAAATTATGGTGGCAGAAAATGAGTGTTGGAGTGGAAATTTCTTGCAAGGCTGATTTCGTTGTTGTCATTGTTTCATGGAAATCTATGATAAGTTGATTAAGTTGCTTTCTTTACCTCAGTTTGAACATCTGAGAATGAAAACAGTACTTGCACTATCTACTTTCACTGGGTCATGAGGAGAAAATTGAGACCATGCATAAAAGTGATTTGGAAAAAAATTATAAAACATGAAAAAAGGTATTCTTTTTTTTTGAGACAAGGTCTCACTCTGTTGCCCAGGCTGGAGTGCAATGGGATGACCACTGCTTACTGAAGCCTTGACCTCCTGGGCTTAAGTGATTCTCCCACCTCAAACACCTGAGTAGCTGGAACTATAGACACACACCACCATGCTCAGCTAATTTAAAAAAAAAAATTGTAGAGTCAAGGTCTGGCTATGTTGCCAAGGCTGTTCTTGAATTCCTGAGTTCAAGGGATGCTCCTGCCTCAGCCTCCAAATGTGTTAGAATTACAGGCATGAGCCACCGTGCCTGGCCAAAAAAGGAAATATTATTTTTAAATGGCCTCATTAAACTCCATTTTTGAAATATGTAGAAATTAACATTTTATATGAATTCTTTGTGCATCTACCCAAATACTACATGTCATACTATGATAAAATTTGAAAAATAAAATTATAAAAAAATAAAGTAATATTATTATTATCTATCTTTAGGCTGCATAACAATTTCTCATTTCCCTCTTCTAACAATACTACGTGGCATATAGGGAAGGAAAAGTTAACTACATACAGTTACATGTATGGAAACTGAAGCTCAGGACATTTAAAGGACTTATCAGTTACATGAGAGTTTAAGAGGAAGATTGATAATTTAGCGCCAGGGTGTCTGACTCTGATGTCAATAACTTAGACATTCCTGATAAAGAGACCATGTTGTTTGCCATCAGTAGTTATAGACATGTTTGAGTCAGCCACTCAATGCATTTAAAAATATGTGCTTTCCAATAATTTAAGGAATGTAATACCTTGTCTTGAATTAACTTGCAGATTCCTATTGCATTCTATGTAAGAAAAGGATTTGCTAAGAAAACTAATGATATACTTAAGAAGGCGGAGCCTCTTAAGACTTACTTAAGAGAACAAACAAATTCAATGGGCTGTGATTGTACTTTGTCCATTTGTTGAAACAGACACAAAGGGTACAGGCCAGATCCACCTCAGTGAGCAGTTTCAGATTAGGTTCCTTTTCCATTGAGAAAAAAGTCACATTACTCTCCAAGTTTTCTATTATTTGCCTAACCTTTCCACCCAATTGTTTATTACAGTGAAGTCATTATTGTAGTCATTAGAGTATTATCAGATAAAAGCACGCATACATTTACAGTTCTTCCAACAATATTCTTATTGGGTTTCCAAGCCTTTGAGCAACTTTGAAGGTTTCTAAAGAGCTTGAAAGATGGAAAGGTTTTGCAGTCTCTAGATCCACATGATGTTTTGAAGGTGATTCAAGAGTATGTGGCAAGACTGGAACATCTGTCCTTGAGTCTGACTCTACATTCTGATCTCTAACCACGGGACGTTGCCGTCTCCCTCTGTGAGCACAGATGTCTCCAGACAGAAAAAAAAACCAGAGATATCTTGGACATTAAATAAGGATGTGTCAAAGAATATGGGCCACTAAGTCATCTATACCCAATGACTTGGCAGGAAGTAGAATCATCACCTCCTTTTAGAGTCACAATATGTCTGAAATTGTGTTTATTCTGGTAAAATAAACAGTCATTAGCATGATTCACACTTTTTCCAGCTTTAGCAAAGAACAGATAAATTATCTACTATTATCCTCCTCTACCTTTTACCTCATTTTTGAGAAATCAAATGTGTTTATATGAATAGCTACCATTTCTTAAGAATTTACCAAGTGCCTGTCCTCTTGCTAAACAGAAATCTATGCCTTATCTAAGCCTCCACAATAGCCCATTATGAGTTAGGCATTATTCTTTTCCTATGTTTACAGATAAGGAAATGGAGGTTTAAGAAGCTTAAGTAACTTGCCTAACCTAACATTGTTTGGCTTTTATTTGTAAGTACTTCTTTCAGTTACCTCTGCACCCTGAAAATTCTTCATTGATGACTCCAAGACAGACATGCCAATGACAAACATACTGATACTTAGATTTTCTTCCATCTCCATATGTGCATCAGATGAAGACATGAAGCTACATGTTCAGCTCTTATTGAAAAATTACATTCGTGCCTTGAGTTTCTCCATTGAATAATGTAGCATTGATATATTAATTTAAAATAATTTATAACATTTTCTAATCACCTATGAGATATCATTTTGAAGGCACAGTTGTGATAATAAAAGGAATGCTTTAAAGTAAATTTGAATTCCTTAGGAGGTAAGCTTTATTTTCAAATCTTTCTTAGTAAGATTATAGCAAGAGGCTGAAGATAACTTGTAGCATAGTGAGGTGGGTACACTATGGAAGACTTTCTTAAACATCCAGTGTCCCTGTCAATTAATTGTAGATAGTGTAAGAGCAATTCATCTACAGAATGAATTTCATCTTACTTGACAAGACATCAAGTTCTTCTTCCTTCCCTCATATTTAGAGGTTCTTATTAGCTCAGATTAGTGTAACTGACACTTACAGACACATAGTAGGCTGCAGCTATGTGTTGGGGACTGAGGATATAAAGCTGATGGAACAGTCCAACAGGGAGAGACATAAACACAGTGGGTAGATGGAATTTCAGAGCTAGCACTAAGAAAAGGCTCTCAGACCAGATTCTCCAGCTGTGGCCAGGTAAAGGAAATTCAGCCTAAATCTGTTTCATATAAACACCTCAGTTTCTCTAGTTTGGGGTTTCTGCCCTTAATTTTTACATAACGGCTTGTTGATGCAAATAAAGAGGTAAAGGTTCTTCCTCATCTCCCTCTGGGATCAATGGTGGAAGGTTGGTCAATGTGGTGCCAGTGACCTGTGGTAGCAGCACAGGTGTCTTGACCAGCTCTAACATGCTAGTAGAGTCCTGATATGTTCATCATTGACCAGAATAAATAATCTAGAGCAACAGTAGCCACTAGTCACAGTTGCCTATTGAAAACCTGGAAGGAGGCTAGCGTGAGTTGAAATTTACTGTCAATATAACATACACCTTGGATTTCAAAGACTTAACATGAGGAAACAATGCAAAATTTCTATGTAACATTTTTATGCTGATTACTTCATGAAATAATATGTTGGATACATTGGTTTAAATAAAATATACTCTTAAAATTAATTTCATTTTTTTCTTGCTCCTTTTTAATGTGACTACTAGAGCATTTAAAATCACATAAATGGCTCATATTATATTTCTACTGAATAGTTCTGATCTAAACCCTTCCTACTCTCATTGATGTAGGCCTTTTTTAAGACATCTGGTTGGGAGAGAGAATTTATATTTTATGTTAAATGACCTCCCAGGCTGGGCGCGGTGGCTCACACCTGTAATCTCAGCACTTTGGGAGGCCGAGGTGGGCGGATCACGAGGTCAGGAGATCGAGACCATTCTGGCAAACATGGTGAAACCCCATCTCTACTAAAAATACAAAAAAAAATTAGCTGGGCGTGGTGGCGGGCACCTGTAGTCCCAGCTTCTCAGGAGGCTGAGGCAGGAGAATGGCGTGAACCCGGGAGGCAGCAGAGCTTGCAGTGAGTGGAGATCGCGCCCCTGCACTCCAGCCTGGGCAACAGAGTGAGACTCTGTCTCAAAAAGAAAAAACAACAAAAATTACCTCCCAAATAGCAGAGAAACATTCTGAACCAACAGTATTTTTCTCTTCCTGTTTCTATACTGCCACCTAGGTTTTTATAAAACATTTTAAATATCTATTAAATACCAACAAAGTATAGAAATTATAAAATAAAAATATTTAGAAAAAATAGCAAAAGTGAATCTTAGAATTTGGAAAAATGTTGTTATGAAACAAAATTAGCAGACAACTTTCTTTTTTAAATCCTCCTTTAACTACAACTTTGTAAATTGTTCAAAACCAAATTCTGCTTAAAATTTTCATGGTGTTAGCATCTCTTTAATGCCGTTGGTTTTAAAATAGATTTAACTTTAACAATTATGATTGAAGGTTTACTATTAAAAAGTAATTTCCATCAGGGAACCTATGCTCTGGCCCTATGAATTCTCCAATGCATCATTTGCTCTGTTTCCTTAAGCATTAAAGCAAGGGGATAGAATAAACAATCTCTATTTGCTTTGATTTAGGCTGTCTCTATTTTTATACGTGCTATAAACCACATTTGTTTTGAAAATGAATAAATACTATAACTGGAATAAAATTTTCAATTTTTTATGTTGTTACTCTTCAAGAAAGATATCTGACTCAATAGTTCCCTTTTTCTCTGAAGAATTATGTTTATTTCTTATCTATAACCAAGGAAAAGTTGCGTAATTTATGGTTTGCAGCATTTGAAAGAGTAATTTTATTTCTTCCCTTATTATCTGACATTGAATGTGTTCCTTGATAAGAAATAGAGGAATAGCTTATTCACTCTAAAAATGTTTTCAAAATGTTTTAAAAACAGGACTTAAATTGGTTGATAAAGCAAAACTAGAGACTATTGTACGGGTATATACATTGTATAAATAATTAAAGTGATGTTAAGTAGGGAGACTCATTATTTTTATTATGATCCTAAATCTGCCATATACAAAAAGACAACAAAACCAAAGTTTCACCAGCTTAAAATTGCTATGGGAATCACACAATGAATAATAAGTCAGTTACTAGAACTATACTTTAAATGTATTTAATTTCATTCATTTTCAGTATTGTTAGTAATAGTAATAATTTTCTAAGATGGTATGAATTAGCACCTTTCCATTGGCCCACTGTAAATGATTAATATTTCATGATCTCATAGTTCTTTAATAACTACTGTATTAGAAACACTAGTGATTCAGGTCTATAAAGCCAATGAAAGGCTGTTAGAGTTGTAGTTTTGTTTCTTAAACTTGCCATTTTTAAAATGTAGATATTAAACCTGTAATTCAGATGTCTACATATTATACTTTTGTCATTTATTTCATATTATGTGACATAGAGGAAAGTATATTAAAATAATAGATCCCCTGTAAAATGGTGACTCTTTGTATTCCCAAATATGCACCAAAGTATTTTTTGAATAAAGACTTATTAATAATGTGACACATTTTGACAGCTTAAAATCATAACAGCTTAATCAAAAAAAATTAAGGTGACACCTCCAATGTTTCTAAAGGGGTTTTCTCTTTCAATGTGGTTAAATGCTGGAGGAAATGCTGCTGGCTTATTGTTCCAGGTGTCTGGTTCTAACTTGCTGAAATAAATAAGAGGACTCATAATAGAGTAGATAGAGAGATTGGGCCTGGGATGTTTGTTTAAAATTTCAGCCATGTTTGAATTGTAAGTGCTGCCTTTTCAGCCACTTGACTATGAAATGCTTCATCCTGCTCCCCAAGTGTCCATGTACGCTCTGCTCAGCTCAGGTTGCCAATAGGGCTTTCTTGTGTGTTCTGAAATGAACTAACTGAACATCTGTCTCAAAGTTCTGAGTTATCTATATAATTTGGAGAGCTGTCTTGGTAAATTAGGTCAAATTGAAATAGCTTTGACAACTAATGGACATTACTTTGACAACTTGGAACTATTTGGACAATAACCAGATGATAAAAGAGAATAAAGACTAAGAGTGTTAAGCTGAGTTATGACTGACCAGAGCAGTGTAAACTTACCCAATATACAAGAATGAGGCTCTCAGGTATGAACCTTCCAACTAAGTATCAGAGAACAACTAAGAGAGAATTGCAAACTAACTTGTAAATGGGTATATCCACAGGAAAACAGTCTCCCAGAATACCATCTCCTCCACCAAAGTAAGGGCATGACTTTCAAAGCCTGAAGATTCCACAAGGGAAAGAGATTGGTTGATTCAAACGCATTATTGATTTTGTCAGTTCTGGATTGGGTGGTTGTAGGGAAGCTTGGTGCTGGCCAACTGCTGAACCCCAGACTGTGGTTGTCAGAAGCTGTGTTGACCTTTGAGATCATTAAGGTTAAGTTCAGATAGTTCAGTTGAGCCACAAACCGCAAAGAGTGTTTAACCATCAGGCTGTTTTTCTGCTGGTTCTGGTCCATTTTCTGAGATGAGATTGTTCTGATTTCTTCTTCTGGAGAGAGGAACCCTCACAGTTTCATAATTTCTCATTTCTTTCGGCACAGGGTGAGGAGGCAGGCTCACAGAGATGTACTTAAGTCACAGCAAAAGTTTTCCATATCACAGGCAAAGTAGGAGCTTCTTAGAGGGTTTCTGACAAATAATGAGGTAAAGAGGTAGATGTCAGTGATGAAAAGGATAAGTTGAGGTAAAACCAGTGCAAAGAGAAAATACAATGGGATCAATTCCTCTTTTACAATATCATTATCATACGAACAGTTACGGGAGCCCTATCTGGTGATGAGCTGGTCTACTATTCTGGTCTCACTTTGGCTCTTGAACTCTCTGTTCAAGTTGTCTATTATCTAATATTGAGACCATGAGCACATCTCCACTTTAATTGGAGTGGTGTGGAAGCAGTCTGAACACATTCATTTATATCGCGAATTACTAAAACAAGGCAATTTTCTCAACTGCCTTATCTAATCCCAGGGAAATGTATCCATACTTTCATGGGACATTTTATTTTTGGTCTTTGCTGTTCCTTTAGATACAGACGTATTCATCCATACAAGCTTTCAGGTGGCAGTGATTATGCTAATATATTCACAAAGCATAGTTCTTTTTAATGGAAGTTGAAAAAGATGTCTAAGATCTAGTCTCTGCTCTCAAGGAATTTACTATCTATTGAGTAGAAAAGTAACACAAATTATAATATGGTACTTGTTTTTATAGTGGTGTTATGTATAAAGGAGGTGAATAATAATTTTAGCTGCCATAGTAAAAATAGAACTCACATAAAAAAAATTTGAATCATATCTCGAAGTAGAAGTTGGGCAGGTGGAGACAGACACAAAACTTTCCTGGCAGACATAACTAGATCTGCAACCTCACAGAGATATGGAATTTAATACTATGGCCAAGGAATAGTGAGCAAGGGCATGCGGCCTGAGCAGAGTCCGTGGAAGAGAAAAACCTGTAAGACAGGAAAAGAAGGGGAAAAGATAAAGCTTTAAATACCAAGCTAAATATTCCATTTTGTTGTTGCTCATTAATGTGTTTTGTTTTATTATTATTATTATTTTTGCAGTGGAGAGCCACAGATAAATTTTGAGAAGAGAAGTGAGTTTCTCTGTTTTGCAGGTTAGGTAGATGCCACTATTAGCATAGTGAAGGATGAATTAGACAATAGAAACCCAGTTGGAAAGTAATCATCATAGTCCAGGTAGGAGAGGAGGAAAGCCTGGATTAAAAAACACCAACAACTGCTGGTGATAGGAATAATGGGAGGAAGGAGGCTGATCTGAGAGGAATCTTGGAAAAAAAACAGACAGAAATTGATCATCAAGTGAATATTGATGGGGAAAAGACAGAAGATAAAAGGGGAAATCAAGGCAGCATTGCTATTTCTAGCGTGGGTCTTTGAGAATTTATATTTAAGACTGTCTTGGTTGATGATGTGATAATAACAGAAAATAACAACTCAAAGGAAAAATATAATGTGTTAGGAGGAATAAAAATAATAAAAAAAGAGTGTATTGGCTCATAACTAAAAATTCCAAGGGTAGAATGTGGCTGGGATCTAGACATCCAAAACATGCCACCATTTTTCTGACCTCTCCTCACCTCTTGGCTTTCTTTCCCTTTATGCTGGAATTATTCTCAGGCTCTATGTGATGGTATCAAGACAGACAGTGACTCCAGTCCAGAATCTTCACAGCAACAAATCTAGCAGGAAAGAGAGACTTTTGCACTCCTTCCTTCAAAAGTTTACTTAGGCCACCCGCTTAGATCTGAACTCACCACTGTGGCCAGGGACATCATTCTCTGAGAGAACCCCATGAAGGAGAGAAGGTGCTGTCTAGGGAAAAGCTGGAGTCCTGTTTCTAAGAGAATGGAAAATAAATTTTGACTGAGCAAAACACTGCAACTCTCACTTATAATTTGCAAAACCACTAACTAAGGTAGTGAATATAGAAAGGAGAATAGTTCAGGTGGGTGCATGAAGAAAGGAGGAGCAAGATGACAAGAAGGGTTTGTATTTCTTGCTTTGCATATCACAATAACTATTAATAATTATCACTATAATGATTTATAGTAACCATTCGGAGCCTCATTCTACTAAAAGCAGGCAACAGACAGTTTTGAGAATGTGTATTTGTAAGACACGGCATTTTTTGTATTCTTCAAAAGATTTTGAAGTACTCAGGGTGTGTACTTCTTTATTATCCATTATAAGTCAGACAATGATTTTCAGATGCATTATAATGATGTGCACATTTAACACATTTAGGAGTGTATGCAAATGTGGGTGAATAGGTCTAACACTTTTATTACTTTAATCCTTATTTCATTATTTTTATTTGTCCAAACGCTTGAAGATTGTGCCATATAATAGTTTTTCCTTTCATTCCTTCTTTGTCATTGTTCTGGAGATTTCATTTAGACAATTTATATAGAAAAACACTGTCTCAGGGCCAGGCATGGTGGCTCATGCCTGTAATCCCAGAACTTTGGGAGGCCAAGGTGGGAGGATCACAAGATCAGGAGGTCGAGACCATCCTGGCTAACACAACAAAACCCTGTCTCGACTAAAAAATACAAAACATTAGCCAGGCGTGGTGGTGGGCGCCTGTAGTCCCAGCTACTCGGGAGGCTGAGGCAGGAGAATGGCACGAATGAGCCGAGATCATGCCACTGCACTGCAGCCTGGGCAACAGAGCGAGACAATGTCTCAAAAAAAAAAAAAAAAGAAAAACACTGTCTCTTGGTACATTTTATGATAAAGGCATTTTATAGAAATTTTCAATTACATAGAATATTCGAGAACATATATTCTAATTAAATAATCATTTTGCTAATGGATAATTCTTCCAAGTGCTATGCATTAGTATAAACAAAGGGAATATGAATGTAGCATGCACATATTTTACACTAATAATGTGAAATATTTATTCATTTTAGAATACTGCAATACCAAGTTTCTATCACTATAGACATGAGATACTTTGAAATACTTATACCATAATTGAACATGTAGAAGTTATAAGTCAGTGAGAATTTATTAGTACTGACTTTGTGTTATAGCCTGGCAAGTACCATTGATTATCAGTATTATTTATTGCATCATGGTCTAAGCATAATTCTTATACCTTAACAGTTCTTATAGAGGATCTACATTTTAAAATAAATGTAATTCTCAAACACTCAAGCAATGCTAACAGAAATCTGATAGTTGGATTTTATGCACATATGACATAGTAGGAAAAGTACTGGGCTCAGAAGGTACAACTTCAAATTCTAATACTCTCCTGTTTTCAGAAACACAATGTTAGGGAGTCCTCACATTCATAGAACCCCAGTTCCTTTTCAACAAAAGAGAAAGAATTGGACCTCTGAGGGATGGTAAATATACAGAAGTGCTTCAGGAGAGTTATGTGGGAAGGGGCAGGTAGGCCAGTGGGGAGCTACTGCTCAGCTGCTGCTGGGAGTAACAAGTTGTTAAAGTAAAGGAGGGATGGGATGGAATCACGGCTTCCTTGGAATGACATGGGATTGAGTACAGTAATACCCAGCTCCCATGATTCTCCCATGTACACCTTGTCCCAGGGTCTATTTTTAAGAATGAGGCATTAAGCTGTATGTGAATGTACTTGGCAAATGGGAAAACACTCCATGAATACATTGTTATTTTGCAGTTCATCTGAGAAAAACTGCCATTTCATCATACAAGATGAACTGACAGACTTTCTCTTTTTGCTCTCCCACCAATCCAAAAAACAAGCTTTTATGTTGTTTTCATCAGATAATATTTATTGTACAGCAACAGGAAAAAGCCGGTTAAACCTATGGGTACTGTCTAGTTATTACATGAGAGTTCCCTAAGGGGATACAGAGTTTACAGAATATGAAGAAACAATATTTGTGGCGAAAGGGAGGAAGAGAGTGACAGAGAGAGATTTTTCTAGATACAGTCATGTATATATACTCCCTGTCAAAATTCTAGACAGGATTCTATTTGGCATTCCTGGCAGGATATTGTCAGGAATCAAAGTTAGCCATAATGATGGAGAATTTAATTAAAATTAGGGAGTATGTTTAGCAAAAAGAAATAACTGTTGATCCAATCATTTTAGTCAGTTTAGTAAAAAGGTCAGACTGGCTGGTATTTAGCTTTGGGTTGACACAGTCAATCCTCTATGTAGGTATTTATAGTAAGCCTGGAGGGTCTGATGAAATGTGGAGGTAATTGAAAATAAACTATAGTTTGTGGATTCTCAGGAGTTTTGGAATCTGTTATTCTCTCTGTTTAGTATGGTAATAGTTAAGCATGGCTTGAGTGATTATTACAAAGTTTTAGAAACGAAAGTATTTCTTCTCTATGAAAAAAGAAAATCTTTTGAATAATTCTCACTGACTGTAGATAGATTAACAGTTAATGGAGTCTTTTTTTCAAAATAAGATACTGACTTTTGATAACACATTTTAAAGAATACTTTGATAAATATCAAAATTAACCTTCCCAGAAGAATTCATTCACACATTAACTGAAATAATTTTGGTAGAAACGAAAAGGAAATTAAATAAATTTTGTGTCTTTTAAATATTTTTACCTATCAAAGTAACTGATATTTTTTAAAATAGTAATGTTCAATGCTGATGAGGACACTGAAATGGAAACATATTACCATTAGGGAGTATGATTTGGCAATGAATATCAAATGTTTACAAGATTTTCTTCTCTTGTAAATTTGCCCTAATACCTAGTTTAAAGATATAGGTACTCATAAGGATAAACTAAAATTTAATATCACAATAGGAGAGTATTTTGTTAAATTAGTTATATTCATTGACAAAATAATATGCAACATTAAAAATTACATTCTGGGACATTATCTAAAGATGTGAAAATATCTTCATGAAGCCAACTTTTCTCTATAAAAGTCAAGTAACAAAACAGCACTTAAGAGTATCAAGGTGTGGAATGTAGAATAAACAGAAACATATTGAAAATGCTGGTGGAAAGAGTGGTTATTTCTGGGTAATAATTAAAAAAGGAAATTTTATTTTCCCGTTTGTTTTATTTTACTGCAACTTCTAAGTTTTTCAAAGTATATTTGGTACTATTGTAATTACAAAATGAATAGCAGAAAAATTTATTCTGGGACAGTTAATTTTTTCCAGCTGTATGCCTCTGGCCCTACTCTCCACCTCCTCTCAGTGTAGCGCTATATAGTATTTTACCCACATCCCAAAGGGTGTCCCCCACAAACACATTCAAAGAAAGAAAAAGGGTGAAGGCAGGCAATATCAGGCATCTTCATAACATACTTTACTACTTATCTACTCCGGTCTTCCTTGTCTATTTTTAATAGTCTGATTTTTTTGTTTTGTCAGCCCTTCCCTCTCCTTGATAAAATACTGTGCTCACATTTTATTCTAAGTCCCCAAGTCCTCACAGATTACTGAGGGTTTAACCCAAAGTCCCTTGAGATAAGAGTATTTCTTTCACAGGATTAAAAAAGGAAAAATCACCCTAAATAAATGTCTTAGAATGTTCTTCTCACTCCTCCATTTTCCCTCAACCCCTCAGAATTTATTACTATTCTAGATCTTTTGAGAATGTATACTCTTTCCTAGTACTTTCTAACCAGCTCCACCTGCTGGTGCTAACCTGTGTCTCTTTGTAATCTGCACCCTTGCCTCAGATAATGTGGGAGTTTTCCTCAAAGCATGACTTCTTTTTCATATTTTCATATTTCTGCATCACTTAGTTCCTGGCATGAGAGGAAGTGGGGTTAAGTCTGTTTTAGAATATTTTCTTTTGGTCTTAAAATTGTTTAATTTGAGTCACATTTAATTGCTTTTAGGCAAACGGATGAACAATCCTAGAAAATGTACCTCAGGAGAGTATGCTGAGGTTAGGGTTTGAGGGATAAGCTGCCAATAATTACCTTCCTATTAGGCTCCTCTAAGGATAAACTTAGCAGGACTCCAGTGTTTGGAGAACAGAATATTTTATTTGAGAATTCAGCAGACACTGACTCAGATTTTGAATTCTTTGTGCTTTTTGTGATGCTTGACAAGCAGGTATGATCCTACACCTGCCTTGGAAAATATAACTAGAGGTAAGCCAGTTATTTTTTTAGAAGCTTCCTGTTCTTTCTTGAGGTCAACTGAGAAGTTCTGGCCATATTTCTGATAACTTCTCATCTAGGCATCTCTCGGGGTAGTTTGTAAACTAATCATCCCCCATATCCACTCCTGAAAGATCTGAATCAACATTAAAATATTTTTGGCAAATTCTTTTGGGTCCAAGAAAAAGAAAAGGAAAGCATAGCCAGTGATATGGTTTGGCTCTATGTCCCCATCCAAATTTCACCTTGAATTGTAATAATCCCCACATGTCAAGGGCAAGACCAGGTGTAGGTAATTGAATCATGGTTCCCCCATGCTGTTCTCATGATAATGAGTTAGTATCATGAGATATGATGATTTTATAAACATCTGGCATTTCCCCTGCTGGCACTCATTCTCTCTCTTGCTACCCTATGAAGAGATGCCTTCCTCTATGATTGTAAGTTTTCTGAGGCCTCCCCAGTCTTGTGGAACTATGAATCAATTAAGCCTCCTTTCTTTATAAATTATCCAGTCTTGAGTATTTCTTCATAGCATTGTGACAATGGACTAATACAGTAAATTGGTCCCAGGAGTGGGGTGCTATTATATGGATACCTCAAAATGTGGAGGCAACTTTGGAATTAAGTAACAGTGAGAAGTTGGAACAGTTTGGAGGTCTTAGAATAAGACAGGAAAATATGGGAAAGTTCAGAACTTTCGGAGACTTGGAGGACTCAGAAGACAGGAAGATGTGGGAAAGTGTGAAACTTCCTAGAGATTTATTGAATGATTTTGACCAAAATGCTGATATTGATATGGACAATGAAGTCCAGGCTTAGGTGGTCTCAAATGGAGATGAGGAACTTTTTGGGAACTGGAATAAAGGTGACTCTTGCTATGCTTAAACAAAGAGACTGGTGGCATTCTGCCCCTGTCATAGAGATCTGTGGAACTTTGAACTTGAGAGAGATGATTTATGGTATTTGGTGGAAAAAAATCTTTTTTATTTTTATTTTATTTTATTTTATTTCTTGAGATGGAGTCTTGCTCTGTGACCCAGGCTGCAGTGCAGTGGTACAATCTCAGCTAATGGCAACTTCTGCCTCCCAGGTTCAAGCAATTCTCCTGCCTCAGTTCTCAAGTAGTTGGGACTACAGATGTGCACCACCACACCCAGCTAATTTTTGTATTTTTAGTAGAGATGGGGTTTCACCAATGTTGGCCAGGCTGGTCTTTAACTCCTGACCTCAGGTGATCCACCTGCTTCAGCCTCCCAAAGAAACTAGGATTACAGGCATGAGCCATCACTCCTGGCCTAATAGAAGAAATTCTAGTGGCAAAGCATTCAAGAGGAAGCAGAGCATAAAAGTTTGAAAAGTTTACAGCCTGGTGATGGGGTCAAAAGAAAAATCCATTTTCTGGAGAGTTATTCAAGCCTGATGCAGAAATTTGCATAGGTAATGAGGAGGAAAATGTTAATCACCAAGACAATGAGGAAAATGTCTCCCAGGCATGTCAGAGACCTTCAAAGTAGCCCCTCCCATCACAGGTTCAGAGGCCTAGGAGGGAAAAATGGTTTTCTTGGCCTTACCCAGGGCACCCCTGCTGTGTGCAGCCTAGGAACTTGGTGCCCTGTGTCCCAGTTGCTCCAGCTATGGCTAAAAAGGGCCAACATACAACTCAGGCCATTTCTTCAGAGGGTGCAATTCCCCAACCTTGGCAGCTTCCATGTGGTATTGGTCCTTTGGGTGTGCATAAGACAACTGAGGTTTGGGAACCTTTGTCTAGATTTCAGAGGATGTATGGAAATGCCTGGATGTCCAGGCAGAAGTTTGTCACATGGGTGGAACCCTCATGGAAAACCTCTGCCAGGGCAGGGTGGAAGAGAAATGTGAGGTCTGAGCCCCCAAACAGAGTCCCTACTGGGGCACTGCCTAGTGGAGATGTGAGAAGAGGGCCACCATCTTCCAAACCCTAGAATGGTAGATTTTCCAACAGTTTGCATCATGAACCTCGAAAAGCCACAGGCACTCAATGCCAGCCCATGAAAGCAGCTGTGCGGGGGGACGGGGGATATACCCTGCAAAGCCACAGGGTTGGAGCTGCCCAAGACCATAGGAGCCCACTTCTTGCATCAGTGTGACCTGGCTATGAGACATGGAGTCAAAGGAGATCATTTTGGAATTTTAAGATTTAATGACTGCCCTGTTGATTTTCGGACTTTCGTGGGCCTGCAGCCCCTTTGTTTTGGCCAATTTCTCCCATTTGGAGTGGTTGTATTTACCCAATGTATGTATCCCCATTGTATCTAGGAAGTAACTAACTTGCTTTTGATTTTACAGGCTCATAGGTGGAAAGGACTTGCCTTGTCTCAGTTGAGGTTTTGGACTTGGAGTTTTGGGTAAATGCTTGAATGAGTTAAGACTTTGGAGGACTGTTTGAAGGGCATGACTGTGTTTTGAAATGTGAGGACATGAGATTTGGAAGGGGACAGAGGTGGAGTGATACGGTTTGACTCTGTATCCCCACCCAAATCTCACCTTGACTTATAATCATCCCCATGTGTCAAGGGCAGGACCAGGTTGAGGTAACTGAATTATGGAGGTGGTTTTCCCCATGCTGTTCTTGTGATAATGAGTGAGTCTTATGAGATCTCATGGTTTTATAAGTACCTGGCATTTCCCTGCTGGCACTCATTCTCTCTCCTGCTGTCCTATGAAGAGGTGCCTTCCATCATGATTGTAAGTTTTCTAAGGCCTCCCCAGCCATGTGTAACTGTGAGTCAATTAAACCTCTTTTCTTTATAAATTGCTCAGTCTTGGGTATTTCTTCCATTAGAATGGGCTATACAGTAAATGAGTATTTTGAAGGGAATACTGAAAGTTGGTAGAGTGGCTGTTGTTTCTTTTAGGAGCTCATTGATAATAATCACTTGTTCATTTTCAGGATCCTTTTGCTCCATGCATTGTAAAGGCAGTCGTGGGCTTTGGGCTTGATGCCATTGGCTGTATTAACTTGTGCCTGGTGAGATAGCAAAGGGAAGGTGCCAAGAAGTTGGGACAAAGTCTGTATTTTCCCATGTTTACTCTTTGATCTTACTTTTCATGTTCTCAGCTCTTGAAGGGCAAAGAAGTTTGTTGTAGTCAATCCAAAGCTTCCTTCCTGCTCATTTTCCCAGAGACTTGACTGCAAAAATTTGCTCCAGACATAATTTTTTGGCATATGGTACACTTGTTCAGTGCCCCTTGGTAAAGACCTTTCAGACACACAACACAAATTCAACTGTTGGTTCACTATAGATTTCAAGATCATAAGTCATATTGAGTCACATCTACTAGCAATTCACCATGAGCCTTTTCTTCATATTCCCTCTGTCTAGAGTTATGCTGGATTTTTTTTTTTTTTTAATTGAGACAGAGTCTCACTCTGTCACCAGGCTGGAGTGCAAGGGCGTGATCATGGCTCACTGCAACCTCTGCCTCCCAGGTTCAAGCGATTCTCCTGCCACGTGGGCACGTGCCACCATGCCCGGCTAATTGTTGTGTTTTTAGTGGAGACGGGGTTTCACCATGTTGGCCAGGATGGTTTCTATCTCTTGACCTCGTGATCCACACACCTTGGCCTCCCAAAGTGCTGGCGTGAGCCACTGCGCCCAGCCGACCCTGGATTTTTAATAAAAGTCTCTGCAATGATGAATGCACAAAACGTAAGAGAACCCAAATGTGAAGGACTGAAGGTGTAACCCTTGGTTATTGGCATGATCTTGTGGCTAATTACTATTTCATATTTAAGCTTTAGTACCTAGGTTTTGTGGACTCTGACTCTATTATCACGTGGAATATTTTTATAATAAGACAGGTCCTATAGCAATTCCTAATAGGCAGGAATTATTTTTGCTCTGTTCTCCAAATATTTGAAGTTGAATTCATCTTTGCTCATATGAAGATCATCAAATGAAAAGAGAAACACAAGACCAAATTATTATCAAAGCCTTCCTAACAAATCTTCAGATCTCTCCCATCTTTCCTGATTTATTAATGAAAAAAAGAGGCAGCTTCTGGTGGTGGATAAATTCGGTTTCAATATCCTTGAATATTCACTAGGAATGATACTAATAATCAACTCCAGATATCTTGAGACGATGCATATTATAGGCATAAGGCTGATAGGGTATTGCTTTAAGTCTTAGTATGAGGTCCAACTCCCTGAAAGTTTCCTAATATCTTTATGATATTTTTCTTTGCTTTGCCTGATCATTTTGCACAATAGCCCCTCTCACACTGTCATTCTGGATTTCACGTCTTTTCTTCACTGCCACCTGCTTTTCTGTTGAAAACAAATATTTCCTTTAATCTCTCTTGTGTTCAGAGTACTAGTGTGTTTGACTCTGCCTTCTGCTTTTAAATAGTATTATCCAAAAATGTATTTAGGTTCTCATTTTCTCCAACTAAATTATTTTAAAGTTATAATTTAATTATTTCAAGGTTACAATTTTAAAGTAGAATAACTATAGTTATCATTTATAGGGTTTATTCTGTACTTGCTGGAGTGTACAGTTACCACATGTATTGATTTGGAAAGTTATCTATCGCCATTTAATAATGATGCTTTTATTTTATTAAAATTACACAACTCTACTGCACATGAAAAATGTATTTGAGTAGCTGAGAAGCTGTATGAAAACTCAGGATTAAAACCAGAAAAATTAGCTTCATATCCCAACTCTGCTGACTGTGACCTATATGTAGTGGTCTGCTGGTAAATGTTTAACAATCAGTTCTCAAACAGAAATAGTCCCTAATTTGAAGAATTTGCCAATTTCTATGTAGTGTTTCTGAATCCACCATTTACTAATTTTAAGCTGCAAACTGGAAGTTGCTGAACTAAAGGTAGTAACCCACATGTAGAGCAGTCTCTCTCCAGCCTGAGAGAGACAGTTCTAGTATAACATCCACAGACTTTTGGGTATAATACTTAGCTTTCCTGAGTCTTAGTTTTCTGCTGTATAACATAGATTATGTTAGGATAAAATAGTCTATGATAAAGTCTTGAAATATAGTAGCTCCAATAAATTGCTTTTCTAAAATTCTCCATTAATGTAATTACCATATTGCAAAGAAATATTGTATAGATTAAATAAATATATTACTTTCATAAAATCTTTGTTGTTGAATTTTTATCTCAATTGCTAAACATATATTTATCTCTGTAATATTCAGTTTCTAGTGTTTCATTCTGAAATCAACTATGCCTAAAATGTGTAAAAGTTAGAATTTCTGCAATTATGAAGCCAACCCCATTTGGAGCAGTTTTCTGCTGCAGTAGCACTTAAATGTTTAGCATTAATTATTTAAAATTGCAGCTGAGTTTACAACCTTCCCTCTTAATCTCAGAGAGGGAAGGAGATGTGAGAATCAAAGTTAGATCTAGTTTTTTGTTTGTTTGTTTGTTTTGGTTTGGTTTTTTTCCACCAACAACTCTGGATCCCAAAGATTTGGGGAAAAAAAAATGTAACATTTCTGAACTCTACTACTGAGGAGATTTACTTTATTGAGTCATAACATATTTGCCACTGTCTCTAATAAGTATTGTTACATTTGACTTTACATGAGCTTTGAAGTCTTTTCCACAAAGAATGCATTCTCTCATTATCTTAACTCTTTCAGATCAGCTTTTTCAAGTTGAGTCATTTGCTTTCCTTGGTCTTTCCTGCCCAGCAGTGCTGGTGACATGAGCATCCTTTTGCTCCAATGCATCTTTCTTGACTTGACTTGACTGCTGGCTTTGATTCAATTATTTGACCCTTCTTCCCCAAAGAAAATGCTAGGGGAATAAAACAGAGGTGACAGGAGAGTAGGTAAAACTGGTCAGCAATAAATCAATCAAAAAAGTACTTATCCAACACTTCCTAAGTCGCAGAGACTGTGGTGTAAACCCATAAAATCCTCAGAGAGAGAGAGGAAAGGAAAGAAGCCAAGAGCAATGAAATATGGAAGAAGGAAATATTTAAGAAGTGGCTCATAGGTGCAAGATTCAAAAATAAACATTAAAAATAAAGAAAGGCACAAAATATCTAAAATAGCGCAAAGAAAAAGGCTTACATATTTATTTCCAGTTTAGTCAAATATATGCAATATTAACAATACCCAAATGTAGATGTCTTGTCTGTTTAATACTGTCTTTTTATATTTCACAAGGTACTGTTTCATCTTCAAAAGCTGATTAGAAATCCTGCTGCTTCAATTTATTCTCTGGGTGCTTCTCATCCATTCAAATCTTCATTTAGTGAAATTCCATGAAATTTTAATGAAATAAACGTAATGACAGCAGGCATATTTCCCCACCCTAATTTTCCCCTATACTGACGTGTTAGAAGATGACTTCATGGATATTTATTTGATATTAGAGCTATGGGATTTGGATTTTGAAAGTTTATGTTTTTTTCTTTTCACCAAATATGAAAATTAGAAGAGGCAGATGACACAATAGTTAGGAATCAAGTGTCCCAACTAGGTAGGAATCTTTTTACATTTTAAAAATTGCTCAGTCCAGGAAAGCTACAAATAGTGTTGTTTGAATTTCAAGTTTCTTGGAGATTGCTTGACCTCTTAAACTCCACAAAAGGAAAACGTTTCTATACAGAGTCCTCAAAATTCAGAGTTTCTGTTTCATTGGAAACACTTCAGCCTTTATTTTATACCAAGATGTTGCTTTTCAAAGGTGGGAAATTGATTAGTGCTGTGGTTGTGTAGCTGGTAAAATCTGGGAGTATCTAGTTGGTTTCCAAATGGTATTATCTTATCTATCTATTGATCTACCAATCATCTACTTCTAATGGATTATTTTATTCAGATAAAATCAGATCTAGTTGATTAAATGTATTCATTATAATTTACATAGTGTTAATGCTTCATAAAATCTGAAACTAATTATGAATATAATTTGAATGTTTTCTTACCTTTCTCACATGCTCCAGAGGTTCTACTTCCTTGACCTGATTCAAGCTAACCGGCAGAATAGAAAGATATCCAATGCCTAGCTTTGGGGATTTACGCAATATCTTGCAAATATGTACGGGCAGCGTATATAGACAGAGTGACACTTGAGTCAGACAGTTAGGGGTCCAAACAGTAATTCTTCAACTTACTAGCATATGGCTTGAAAACATTACTAAAACTCTCTATGCTTGTTTACCCTTCAATAAAATGGGATTAATAACATATTTGCAGGACTGATTTGAAAATAAAGATCAGCAATAAATAAGAGTGACTGCATCTCTTTCCTCAGTTCTTGTAGGTTTTACACAAATTTTTTTTCTTGAAATTTCTTTCTTTTTCTACTAAGAAGGACAAATGGGAAAGAGGTTCCTCTGGAGTATAGTTGACATAAGGCCATGTGAATGTTGTTAGTTCTGTCTTAAGGCTCTTCCAGCTGAGATTGTAAGACCTGGCAGAGCAAAGCTCAAATAAACACAGCTGCTTCTGTGTCCCTTCTGAGGTGGTGTGGCTGCCTGTGTCAGCCTCCTTTTATAATGAACAGAACACTTTTCAGGTACATGGCAAAGGTTTTAAGGTAAAAGTAGAAAATCACCAGAGTTCTCATATATTCCATAGAACATTTATAGGCTGGAAGGTTCAGACTCATGGGCAAATGGCTCCAAGCACAAGATTGAGAAGATACTTCCATCCCAAACAGAGGCAATGTAATTACGAGGAAGTACCTTTAAGAAATGCTGTTGTGGTTCTTAACTCATTAAACCTCACGTCTATGTTCTATCAGTAGACAGGAAAGAATATGATGATTTGCAAACCTATGTAGAACCTAAAATGCCAAAATCCAGCAGTGACCCTTATGGGGGCACAGAATTTTCACTTATTATGTATATGCTCTGGTAGTTATTTTAAGGCACTTTATATCCATTTATAACACTCATGCAGTGCATAGACCATTATCCTTAATGGGGACATTGAGGACCATAATTCACTGGGTAACTAAGAGATTTGAACTGATTGCAGAGCCCAGCATCTTTTCATTGAACTATCCTATATTAGTGCAACAGGTGAATGCTTAAGAATCTCTACAATTAAGCAGGTGTGGGTATGAACAGAACATAAACAAATCACATTGACTTTTGTCGTAGGTCAGAGTCCCTAGGAACAGAGCTTGAGACTGGAGTTAGGTGCACATGATTTATTGAGGGAGTGCTCTCTGGTGAGTGCTATAAAGCTGTAAGAAAAGCAGAAGGCAGGAAAGACATTAAGCAAAAATGGGTGGGTCCAGGTTCTCCTCCTGATCCCACGGGGAGTCCTGAAGCTTGACTAGCACTACAGAGATGGTATCAATTTGAAGCAAGAGGCTCAAGTTTTGTACCCTTTGAATGAATTGTTAGCTGTGGGTTAGCCCCCGGGCTGGGGGTGGAGGCTGGCCTCCTAGTCAAGGTAGCTTCTGTTTGGTTAAGAACATTTCTGTCAAAAGAGCTTCTGTGAATTGGCATCTGTGGCCTGTGTGTGCCAACAGTGACCTCTGCACGTTGTATGTGCTGTACATGTGTATCCAAATCAGAAAATTAGCTGCTGTTTAACACATTCTTCACAACATAAAGCTACTAACCAAACTGTGGTTTCAAGCTGAGACTCCGTGTCACAAGTATAAATCTTAAGATTTACCTAAAGTCCATCCTGGTGAAAAACAGGACAGTGAATTGTCAGTAACAGAGCACCTACTATGTCACTCTCCAGAGATTAAGTGACTCAAATCTCACAACCACCTTCCAGTGCCCATAATTCGCCACTTTTTATGTGTGAGAACCATTTGAAAAACAACAACAAACAAAACCTCATTTTGGTAGGAACACCTGACCTGTACATATTTAAGTCCATGTATAAACTTTATTTTCTTGAAATCATGGGAATATTTAAATGATTTAATAAATAATTACTAATCAGGTTGATTAGTGTGTACTGCCCAAGGTCCCACTAGCTGTGTTATGTGATCTACACAAAGTATACGTTTTGACACAAAGTAGATTTATTGTATACAATTGTTATATAATTATTATAAAGGGTTATATACTACAACCCTGGCCCTAAGGGTTACACGGAAAAAAATGGTATCCCTGACCCATGATATCACCATATGGGTAAGGGAATGGAGGCTCAGAAGCTTTGGATGTCTCGTCCAAGTTCAAATAACTAGTGAAAGGGCCTAGATTTTAAATATATCTATGTGAATACGCCATCCCCAATCCTGTATCTTCCTATGTCAGAATCCAGAGATGTTAACCCAAGGCCTAATTCAGAAGAATATGCCACATTTACTTCCTAGAAAACAAGCTGTAAAAGCACTAAATCTTGAAGTCAGACAGGATCTTTCAGAATTCATCTCTTAGAATTCATTCAATGAATACTAATTCATTAGTATGACTAACTTAATACAGGAATTTGTTTTATAACATCCAGACTACAGAGCATTTTGTACACATGTACAGAGCATTTTGTACACATCCAAACTCACTGCTATGTAAGGCAGGTCATTTTATAATTTCGGGGACTCCAACGTTTAGAAAATTCTACATCAAATCAGAATCTATCTCCTTGTAAACTCTACTGATGGACCCTTGTCCTGGTACTCAGAAAACTGTAGACTATAAGTGTTTTTTTCTCCCATAGTTTACGCTGCAAATATGTGCATAACTTGTAGGTTTCAAATCATTCGGATTTTTCTGCTTTACACTAAGTGTCTCCATAACTTTTACCATTCTAATTAAACTTTTCTGGGATATTCCTTTGACAAAGGGCTCTTCCTGGGCCTGAGGTATTCAGGGATTTTAGCATGAAGTGCAGAGAGGGAAGAAGGAAGGGAGTGGGCAGAGGACTGAGGAAAGGACACATTCTTAGAGCCCTGTCTCTGTTGAAAACCAGCCCTTCCCCTCCCTGGAATCCAAGAGTAAATTCAGCCACAGCTTGGGTGGGGTGAATATCAGATTTGGCCCTACTGGTAGGTCACAGAAGTGGGGGAAATCTACGTGATGGTGGTTTTGTGGTTTCATGGAGTTGATCTATTTACAGTAGCAGAATTGCATGCTCATAACCTGAAAATACTGGAATCAAATCCAGCCTCCCAACAGAAGCGAAGCAGAACCTCAGATCCTCATCAGTATGTTTTAGCACAACTTTTTGTAGTGACTCCACGTTGGATTTGGGTCTTTTAAGGTATATACAATAATGTAAGCTCCTTGAGTCCAGAAATCGTGTTTATTTACTGTAGTGTTACTAGAACCTTCAGGGGTTCCTGGTACATAGCGAGCATTATGCAAGTTTTCAACATACATATGAGTGAATAACTGAAAGGCTGGATAATTTAAATTGTTTCAGGCATCTTTTTAAAATATACCCATTTGGAATCTGTCTCATGTTTTTCAATACTTCCAGTGGCCATAATTCTGCCATCTTCCAATTTTCCCTAATAACGACGCTGTTTGTGGATCAGAAACTCTATAACACCCAGGAATATGTTTTTTTTTTTTTTTTTTCTGAAAAGAGAAATCTGGACTAATGCAAACAGCCTTTCTAATTTTTCAGAGGACAGTGTGGTTGCTGTTGTTAATACTCAGAATCATCAAAACCTACCCAGATAAATTTTAAGACAAAGCAATCAATGCAAAGAAAACCAGTGAGGATTACTTGTCAGTGACATGGTAACCTAGGATTTGTCTAAATTTAATAACCCAGAAAGCCACAAAAGACAGGGCTGTAAGAAAAATAAACTTACAAATGGATTTATTATATCTCTGACAAAATAAATTTTCTGAAACAAATCTTGTTCACTAGAAATTTATCCAAAGACATATAGAAGATACAGATGATCTTTTTCAGCTTCTCTACCTCCTCTTTTTTTAAGATAATATTTTATCTTTAATGTTCTTTGAATTTTATCTTTGAACTATTTATAAAGGCTTGATAAACGTTTCCAATTAAGTCATTTTACAAAATAGATGCTTAAGATCATTTTTATTAAAATATTTCTAATAATGAAGAAAAATTAAGTTATTAGTAAGGTGACCCACCAGAACATAACTGAAACCCTTTATGTAAGAGGTGAAAGCTACTGTTCATTAATCCCTATATTTTAATATATTAAAAAACTTGTGTGGACCTTCTAGTTCAAAAATCAGTTGCTTCTTAACCTGCTGAGTAGATAATAGATTATTTCATTCTTAAAATGTCCCTTCTCTCTTGCTATGATACATATGCATATTATATGATTACATACTAACATATTGTGTTAATATTTGCTGTTTGTGTGCCAAAAAGTCATATCTGCTCCCAAAACTTTGTGTGCCTACATGCGAGAGTGCATTAGAAAGACTTTAAACTGGGAAGATGGAGAGAGGGGCTTTATAATTCCAGATTAAATTTCAAATAACTCTGCTAATCAGATATCTGCTACATATCTGTAAAACACTGGAGAGAATATTCACATTTCCTTTGATTTAATTGTGACTATATTTTTTTGATATGGAAACTTGGGCTGTAATGTAAAAGGAGTCTGAGCTTAGACTAACATTTTCAGCTTATAGATGACAATTAATGTCTCCTTTCCCTTCACTCTTTCAGAATGAATTAATAGTAATAATAATTTACAACAAACTTTACACTTCATGAAAAAAAAACATGTTCATGCAGAAAAATTGGGAAATACAAAAAAGAAGAAAATAAACTTAATCACCAATTACCTAAAACCAGGCATATCTACTGTTAACATATGGATCCCTAGTCTTTTTACTCTCTTTAAAAAATGAGTCAAATCTGTTTGAAAAAGCAAATACACACATAAATATAAAACCACACAAAACATTATAAAATGAAACGTTAAAATGCTCTTTCCTCCTGTCTTCAGCCCACCTCAATGCTTTCTATTCTTAGTTTTCTCTAGGATTGCCTTTGCACATGTAAATCATACATACTTCTTGATTTGTCTTTTTTAAACTGTGTATTTTAATTCCTTGTTGAAAAAGATGAGGAATTTGTTCATTTTCTTCACACCCACTTTCCCTTTGCAGCTTTTAATTTTTGCATCCACCTTTAGTTCTAGTGGGATTGAGAAATTACATTAAATTATCAAAGTCTTTAAACCTAGAATTCATAAATTATTATATATTTTTAAATTTTATTTTGAGATTTTATTTTCTAATTATTGAGGATGATGGCTGAGCTCTCAAGGAAGCTAGACTTTAATTCCTGCTAGTTTGGCCATAGTTAGTAGGGGGTCTTGGAAAGTCACATATATTCTCTGGCTCTTAGTAGGTTGTTTACTTTTGAAATGTTAAATGTGAATTCAAGGTCCCTTGTGACTCTAAAATTTTACTATTCGTGAGATGTTGTGAAGAGAACAGCTCTTATTCAGCCTGTTCAGTTGAAAGACAGTCATGGAGACTAAAGCGTTACCTGTAACACCCAAAATTTCTAACTCATTTTCTCTTTTGACTTTAACTTCAATTGGCTATATACACACAGACACACAGGCATACACACACACATCTCCCAATGTGGAGGCACACACTCTTACACTCTTAGGAAGTATATTATAAATAATGATAATTCAGGGGTGTACCAGAGACAGTTTGCACTGACTTGTGAAGAGCCAACTGTTGAATCATTTTCAACTCTCCATTGGGTGTCATCACATTGATAGGCTGAAACTGGCCATGGTAGAATTATTTATACCGTGAAAATGAGCAAACCTTTCAAATTAGTTTTTCTTCTTTTTAATCCATAGATCAAGTATGCAGAAAAGAATTAACATAGCAGGACTACTATCCTTAGAATGGCCTGCTTACAGAGTTGGTCCTTGATTACTGTCTGGATTGTTGGATTTAGGGAGGGTTCTCACCATTCCCTAACTTTTAAGTCCTCATTGGGCCTATACTGTGCAAACTGGGGATTATGGGGAACATCTACTTGATACATGCTAGGCAGAGGGTAACTACTGATCAGTTCCCAATAAAAACCTTACGAAGTGAGTCTCTGATGAGCTTCGTGACTATGCAATATTTCATATGTGTTGTCAGAATTCCCTGTTGGAAGAATTAGGTGTGTCATGCACGACTGTACTGGGAGAGGATTTTGGAAGTTTGCTCCTGGTTTCCTCCAGACTTTACCCCATGCACCTTTTCCCTTTGCTAATTTTTCTTTGTATAGTTTTGTTGTAATAAATCGTAGCACTGAACACAACTGTATTCTGAGTACTGTAAGTCCTCCAAGCAAATTACCAAACCTGGAGGTGGTCTTGGGAAATCCAAACACAGCAAATTTATCGGCACACCACTGATTATTGTGAAATTCTATTCAGCCATTAATATAAAGTATCACTATATGTTGTGTCCTGGAAATAGACTCATGGTATACTGTTCAGGAGAAACAAACAAACAAATACCTAATTCACAAAAGTAGTGTGTGTGCGTGTGTGTGTGTAGGTGTGCATACACGTGTGTGTCTGAAGATATAGGAAATTATCTGTATGATTATCTACCAAATTATTAATATGGTTTCTTTTGGATGCTGATATTGGATAGACAACACAATCTTCCTCCACGTACTTTATATAATGAAAATAAAAAAATTTAATGGTGGAATTTATAAATAACTTGTATTTTATTTTCTAATAATATTGAAATAAAAATACAGAGTAGAAAATATTATACTTCTAAATGTCACTGTATTACTCTGTTCTCATGCTGCTGATAAAGACATACCCAAGACTGGGTAATTTATAAACATAAAGAAATTTAATAGACTCACAGTTCCACATGGCTGAGGAGGCCTCACAATCATTGTGGAAGGTGAAAGGCATGTCTTACATGGGGGCAGACAAGAGAAAAAATGAGTGCCAAGCAAAAGGGGAAACCCCTTATAAAACCATCAAATCTCATGAGACTTATTCAGTATTATGAGAACAGTATGGGGGAAACCACCCACATTATTCACTTACCTTCCAGTAGGTCCCTCCCACAACATGTGGGAATTATGGGAGCTACAATTCAAGATGAGATTTGAGTGGGGACACAGCCAAACCATATCATTCTGCCCCTGGCCCCTCCCAAATCTCATGTCCTCACATTTTAAAACCAATCATGCCTTCCCAACAGTCCCCAAAAGTCTTAACTCATTTCAGCATTAACTCAAAAGTCTACAGTCCAAAGTCTCATCTGAGACAAGGCAAGTCTCTTATCTTAAATATACTTCCTATATACAATAAAAGTACAGGAATTGGGTAAATACAGCTCTTCCAAATGGGAGAAATTCACCAAAACAAAGGGGCTACAGGCCTCACGCAAGTCTGAAATCCAGTGGGGCAGTCAAATCTTAAATCTCCAAAATGATCTCCTTTGACTCCGTGTCTCACATCCAGGTCATACTGCTGCAAGAGGTAGGTTCCCATGGTCTTGGGCAGCTCCACTTTAGTGGCTTTGCAGGGTACAGCCTCCCTCCCAGCTACTTTCATGGGCCAGCATTGAGCATCTGCATGTTTTCCAGGTGCATGGTGCAAGCTGTCAGTGGATCTACCATTCAGGGGTCTAGAGGACAGTGGTCCTCTTCTCACAGCTCCAATAGCAGTGCCCCACTGGGGACTCTGTGGGGGCTTCAACCCCACATTTCCCTTTAACACTGCCCTAGCAGAGGTTCTCTTAACTTCTGTGCACCCACAGGCTCAACATCACATGGAAGCTGCCAAGACTTGGAGTTTGCAGCCCCTGAAGCCACAACCTGAGCTACCTTGCCCTCTTTTAGCCATGGCTAGAGTGGCTGGGACACAGGGCACCAAGTACCTAGGCTGCAGGCAGCAGGGGAGCCTGGGCCTGGCCCACAAAGCATTTTTTCCTTCTAGGCTTCTGGGCTTTTGATGGGAGGGGCTACCCCAAAGATCTCTGACATGCCCTGGAGACATTTTCCCCATTGTCTTGGTGATTAACATTTGGCTCCTTATTACTTATGCGAATTTCTCCAGGGGCTTGAATTTCTCCTCAGAACATGGGTTTTTCTTTTCTATTGCATCATCAGGCTGTACATTTTTCAAACTTTTATGCCCTGTTTCCCTTTTAAAACTGAATGCTTTTCACAGCACCCAAATCACCTCTTGAATGCTTTGCTGCTTAGAAATTTCTTCTGCCAGGTACCATAGATCATTTCTTTCAAGTTCAAAGTTCCACAAATCTTTAGGGCAGGGGAAAAATGCTGCCAGTCTTTTTGCTAAAATATAGCAAGAGTCACTTTTATTCCAGTTTCCAACAAATTCCTCATCCCCATCTGAGACCACCTCAGGCTGGATATCATTGTCCATACCTTTATCAGCATTTTGGTCAAAGCCATTCAACAAGTCTCTAGGAAGTTCCAAACTTTCACACATTTTTCTGTCTTCTTCTGAGCTCTCCAAACTTCCAATCTCTGTCTGTTACCCAGTTCCAAAGTCACTTCCACATTTTCCAGTATCTTTAGAGCATCACACCACTCTACCAGTAGCAATTTCTAGTATTAGTCTGTTCTCACAGTGCTGATAAAGACACACCTGAGACTGTGTAATTTGTAAACAAAAAGAGGTTTGATGAACTCACAGTTCCACATGGTGGGGGAGGCTTCACAATCTTTGTGGAAGGTGAAAGGCATGTTTTACATGGCAGACAAGAGAGAAATGAGAGCCAAGTGAAAGGGGAAACCCCTTATGAAACCATCAGATCTTGTGAGACTTATTCACTATCACAAGAACAGTATAGGGGAAACTGCCCCCATGATTCAATTACCTACTACCAGGTCCCTCCCACAACATGTAGGAATTATGGGAGCCATAATTCATGATGAAATTTTGGTGGGGACACAGCCAAACCATATCAGGCACCATCAGTAATGTCTTTTTTAGACTTCTGAGTCATGGGAAACTGCAAATTTGAGTTAGACATAATAAAACATAGTATGTTAAGGAGACTTCATAGTCATTAATAATTAACTAGTAATGTTTATGAACTTCCTGGGTATATGGCTTTTGCTTGGTTCTACAACATGTCATGTTTCCTGTTCCAAATGTCAAGGAAGTCTCCATGCTCTGTGTTTAATTTTCACGCATAGACAGACAAATTTGTCTTCTCAAATATGGTCTTGGTCCAAATTTGTCAAGTCCGCTTCACCTGGCTTCTGGTTGTTCAGAATATTTTTGTGGTAGGTATTTGTGAATAGAGATGCATACTCACAAGTTTGGTATCATGACAGATATTTGAATAATTGATATGATCATATTGAAATTAAATACTAGAAATATGATATATACAGAATTGAAGCTTTTAGATCAAACCTAACAACATGGTAAAATAATGACCTAGAGTTTTTCCGGATTTTCCTCAATTCACTAATAAATAATTCAAGAGGTATTATTTTCTCCATTTACTTCAAATACCCATTGGTAAAATTGCTCCCACATTCTACCTCTTGGCCCCCACCCACAACCTCTCAAGGAGCTATTACATTATAAGTAAATATTAGGTGGTTAAAATTGTATTCATGCCTATTGGCACAGTAGGCAGTTAAATCAGCTCCATTACTGTGTTCTGTGAAACTACATAATTATAGACCCTTCAAAGTGCATATTATTAACTCGGTGCATGACTACCTCCAAGCAAACGTGCTGCAGATGAGTTGAGTCAATATTCACATGGTATTTTTCAGCTTTCAGTCTTGGGAAGAAGTAAAATACAGAGGCTTCTGGGTATGTGGTAAGGAAGAGTTGAGCATGAACTAAATTTTCCACATAATCATCTAAGATTTCAAATATCCACTTATTGAATACTCTGTTTTATACCAATATATGTATGCAAAATATCCAATGATTTCCTGAATGTCATTGTGCATATATTTGATTTAATATATAAATTAATTATATAAATATACATATATACATACATATAATACATATATACACACACACATATATATATAAAATCAAATATCATATGCCCAAAGACATTCAGGACATCACTGGATTTTATATATATGTATTATATAATAGTAACCAGGATTGGGATAAGCCAATCAACAAATCAGAATATAAGTTTATTTAATTAAAATTCAAACCTAAACCCACAATATCCACCTTGCTACTAGATATGTTCCCCCAGGTTTCTAGAAAACTGGATTAGTCTGCATAGGATTCCTTGGACATTCTAGAATAAGAGCAAAAAGATGTGAATAGAGTTGGAGACTTTAGTGCATACCTAGGTAAACCTTGGGAAACATCTTTATCCCTCATTAGAGCACACCTTTCTAATTTGCAGATTCTTCCCATAACCACAATTATGACTGCTCAGGTAACACTAGGGACACACTCTTCCCTTCTTCTTTCTTATTTCCAGGTTAATCACCTTTGTTCAGATTGATGCATATTTGCTTCACAAGCTTTGTAAGTTAGATCGTTTCTCCTATGGTCCCACCCTCGCCAGTTAAATATGGCTCTCTTCCCAAGAGATAGAGATAGATTGGTCATCCTCCCCATTACCAACACCACATCCAGACCAGGACTATACCACAGACCACCCAGCTTGATCATTGCTGCACCCTTCTTATTCATATTGTCCCTTTCGCTCTTTCATTGAAGAATGAGTACATTGTCTTCTTCCCCCCAAGTCTTACCATCAATGTTGGCAACATCAATATCCACATGTATAGTTCATACAACTACCTGGCCTCTGTCTATGACCTCATTTTCAGAAACTCACCTCCATCCCCTCTGAGTCACACACTCTCATGTCTGAGCCCACCATCAACAGCACCTGCTCTATCTATGAACTATTGAATTAAAATGTCCCACTCTAATGACCATATTCTCCCATTCTATCTTCAACCTCCTGCCTCACTGATTCGTTAATGTCCATGACACCCATGTAACAAAACCATAAGGCTAGATCAGCTCAGACACTTTTCTTTTTTGAGACAGGGTCTTGCTCTCTCGCCCATTGTTGGAGAGCAGTGGTGCAATCTTGGCTCTCTTGCAGTCTGAAACTCCTGGGCTCAGGCAATTATCCCACCTTAGCATCCTGAGTAGCTGGGACTACAGGTGTAGGCCAACATGCCAGCTAATTACAAAAAAAAAAAAATGTTGGCGAGATAAGGTCTCACTATTTGGCCCAGGCTGGTCTCAAATTCCTGGGCTTAAGGGATCCTCCCACTTCAACCTCCCAAAGTGCAGGGATTACAGGCATGAGTCACCACGTTTGGCTATATGTTTTCTTTATGTTCACAGTCCTGGACATAAAGGAATGACTGACTGACAGCACAGCCTGACTGCAGCTGATTGTTTCTGATAATCATACCACACATGCTCAAACGCACAAAGACATAGCACGAGCAACTCTAAATGATTGCCCTTGAAACTCATTTGAGCCTTCAGCCCTTGTGTGACTCCGGTGCAGCTCTCTCTTTCCTTCTCTACTGGAGCCATCGCAATTTTTTTTTTTTAATTATTCTCTCTGAACTTGACATTCATTCCTTTACAGATATTTTTACTTCTTACTTCAAAGACGAAACAAGTCCCATCAGGTGGGAACAACCCCCTCTTCCAGTTGTCATTCTACATCCATACTTTGTAGACTGTTTCCTCTCTGCCTTGTTTCTCTGCTTTCCCTTGCTTCTGAATCGTGTCCAACAGTGTTTCATCATGTTGAAATCACTCCTCAATTAGTAATTAAAAAGGAAACAACCTACTCCAAGCACTGATAACCCCAGTAAAATCTTTCTATTTCCCTCTTCACTGAAGCCAGATTTTTTCCTTCTCCTTTTCCTTTTTATTAAGGTGAAATTCAAATAGCATAAGATCAACCATATTAAAGTGAACAAGTCGGTGGCTGTTAGTACATAGAAAATGTTAGACAATCATCACCTCTGTCTGTCTCCTAAATACTTTCATCATCTGAAAAGAAAACAAAGTATCCAATAAACAGTTATTCCCTATTCTTTTCCCAAGCCTCTGGCAACCACCAATCTGTTTTCTGTCTGTGTGCAGTTACCTATTTGGATATTTCATATTACATCAAATCAT